>NC_137276.1:129520000-130770000 GCF_054371585.1 Giraffa tippelskirchi
GAAGTAGGCAAGGTATGAATTATTATCTCTATTTACAGAAGTAAGCTCAGGTGATTATATGGCTTGCCTAAGCTCTTTTGGCCAATGTAGTCTTAGAACTCAAAGGAGGTCATTTATTTCCTCGGTCTTCCTTTCCATCACAACCTGCCATAAATATGGAACAACAGGAAGTAGTAGCAGAAAGCAAAAAGATAGAATCTTATATATCATGAAAGTCTCTGCTCTTGTGTATTTGCCCACTTTCAAACATTCCAGGTGATTTTACAAACAAAATGCCATTATTCCCAAAGATATGAAAGCACTTGTAATATTAGAGAAGTAGTCTTGTAAGAACTAAAAACATTTTTCAGATAATAACAAAGGTTGTAGAGTGTTTTCAGGGCTGAAGTTTCTCCTCCAAGAAGCTGGTTTATAGGGTAGCAACTTTAGTGACCTGCCATGGGCTGTTTGGTAGAAAGCTTATATGTGTGCTCAGATGCTCCATCGTGTCTGATTCTTAGCAACCCCATGAGCTATAGCCTGCCAGGCTCCACGGTCCATGGAATTCTCCTGGCCAGAATACTGGAGTGGCATTCCATTTCCTCCTCCAGGGCATCTTCCACACCCCGAGGTCATACTTGCTTCTCGTGTGTCTCCTGCCTTGGCAGGCAGATTCTTTACCACTAGTGCCACCTGTTTTATTTTATGCTCCTATCCTTCCTACAGAAGCTTTTTTATATAGGTGGAAGAAGCAAAATGCCTTTTCTCATTTTTATCTTTGGGTAGAATACTTCATGAACTTCTAGAAAAAGATCTCAAGTCCTTCATCAGAATCAAAGTCTGGGAGTCAGGTTGATGGCCCCAGGTCTTATTTACGTCAGAGATGGGAGTGCTGAGAATCTGTACATTCAGGGCACAGTTTCACAGGCTAATTCTCTCCAGAATGCAGATGCTGCCTTTTTCATCTTGGGATTTGTAGTGCCTAGGACACTAGTGCTCATTAAATGTGTGGGGGATTATAAGTAACCCAGATGAAATATACTAACCTCTTCCAGTATTTTGCCATAGTAGCATTGATGATGTTGTTGTTCAGTCCCTCAGTCATGTCCAACTCTTTGCGACCCCATGAACTGCAGAACACCATGTTTCCCTGGCCTTCCCTGGCCCTCCCAGAGTTTGCTCAAACTCATGTCCATCTAGTCAGTGATGCCATCCAACCAACTCATCTTCTGTCACCCCCTTCTCCTCTTACCCTCAATCTTTCCCAGCATCAGGGTCTTTTCAAATGAGTTGGCTCTTCTCATCAGGTGGCCAAAGTATTGGAGTTTCAGCTTCAGCATCAGTCCTTCCAATGAATATTCAGGGTTGATTTCCTTTAGGATTGACCAGTTTGATCTCCTTGTTGTCCAAGGGACTCTCAAGAGTCTTTTCCAGCACCACAGTTTGAAAGCATCAATTCTTTGGCCCTCTGCCTTCTTTATTGTCCAACTCTCACATCTGTACATGACTACTGGAAAAACTATAGCTTTGACTATACAGACCTTAGTCAGCAAAGTGATGTCTCTGCTTTTTAATACACTGCCTAAGTTTGTCATAACTTTTCTTCCAAGGAGCAAGCAAGTGTCTTTTAATTTTGTGGCTGCAGTCGCCATCCTCAGTGTGAACCCACTCTAATTTTTTACATATATTTTTTCACTTAATGTTTTTATTGAATTATGGTTGATTTACAATATTATATTTGCTTCAGGTGTACAACATAGTAATATATTAATAGATTATATTCCATCTAAAGTTTTAAAAAAATAATGACTAGATTTCCATGTGCTATATGAAATATCTTTGTAGATTATTTATTTTGTACATACTAATTTACAACAGCATACGAAATATCCTTGTGGCTTATTTATTTTGTACAGACTAATTTGTACCTCTCAATTCCCTATTCCTATCTGGCCTTGCCTCCCTTCCCTCTCCTCACTGATTACCACTAGTTTGTTCTCTGTACCTGTGAATTGGTACAGGTAATTGTCTTGTTATATTAATTTGTTCATTTTATTTTTTAGATTACACACATAACTGTTAACATACTGGATCCGTCTTTGTCTGACGTATTTCACTGAGCATAATACTCTCCAGGTCCATCCATATTGTTGCAAATGGCAGGCTTTTATTTTTTTATAGAGTGATATTCCATTCTGTATATAGCATATCTTTGCCTTTTTAAATTAATTTACTTATTTATTTTGGGCCACACTGCATCTTCGTTGCTTTGCAAGGGCTTTCTCTAGTTGTGGCGAGCAGGGGCTACTCTTCATTTCGGTGCTCAGTCTTCTCCTTAAGGTGGCTTCTTTTGTTGCAGAGCACAGGCTCTAGGCTCATGGGCTTCAGTATCTGCAGCACACAGACTAAGTAGTTGTGTCTCACGGGCTCTAGAGAGGGGGCTCAATAATTGTGGTGCACAGGCTTTGTTGCTCTGTAGCATGTGGAATCTTCCTGGACCAGGGATCAAACTCATGTCTCGTGCGTTGGCAGGCAGATTCTTATCCACTGCCCTACCAGGGAAGTCCCTACCACAACTTTTTTATCCATTCATCTGTTGATAGGCACTTAGATTGCTTCCATATCTTTGCTATTTTAAATAATACTGCTATGAATATTAAGGTGCATATATTTTTTCAGACTAAAACTCAGGAACTTTTTGTTTTCTTCAGATATAGACCCAGAAGTGGATTGCTGGATCATATGATAATTCTAGTTTTTTGAGAAACCTCTATGCTGTTTTCCATATTGGCTACATCAAGTTACAATCCCACTAACAGTGTGCTAGAGTTCCCTTTTCTCCACATTCTTGCCAACATTTCTTATTTCTGTTATTTTTAATGCTAACCCTCTGACAGGTGTGAGGCGATAGCTCATTGTGGGTTTGGTTTGCATTTCCCTGATGATGAGCCATGTTAAACATCTTTTCATCTGCATTTCTTTTGTGGAAAATGTCTGTTCAGTTCTTCTGCCCAAATTTTAATGGGTTGTTTGTTTGATGTTGAGTTACATGAGCTGTTTATATATGTTGGATATTAACCCCTTATTGGTCATATCATTTGCAAGTATTTTCTCCCATTCAGTAGATTGTCTTTTCATTTTGTCAATGGTTTCCATTGCTGTGCAAAAGCTTTTAAGTTTAATTAGATCCCATTTGTTTATTTTTACTTTTATTTCCCATGCTTTAGGAGACAGATCCAAAAACGTTGCTATGATTTATGTGAAAGAATGCTTTGCCTGTTTTCCTCTAGTTGTATAGTGTTTCCAGTCTTACATTTAGGTCTTTAATCCATTTTGAGCTTATTTTTATGTATGGTGTTAGAGAACATACTCTTCACAAACAGAGTCTTGGGTTCTTACAGCCTCTATTAATCCCACTGATTTTCAAATCAGCTAAGGGAACTTGTCCTCCCAATGTTGGCACCCAGGACTGGGACATCCAACGTGTGACTCCAGCACTCTCTCCCCAGGGAAGATCTCTGCCT
This sequence comes from Giraffa tippelskirchi, assembly GCF_054371585.1. NCBI lineage: Eukaryota > Metazoa > Chordata > Mammalia > Artiodactyla > Giraffidae > Giraffa > Giraffa tippelskirchi. The sequence goes on from NC_137276.1 coordinate 129,523,504, forward strand.
GGGTAATCCCCTACCTTGTCTGCACACAGGTCCTAACCTGTTCGCTTCACCTCTCCTCCTACCCAACTCTATGTGGATCTTTCTCATAGCTTTGCTTGTGCAGGAGTTTCCAGGTAGTTTTCAGTGAGAATTGTTCCACGTGTAGGTATATTTGTTATGTGTTTTTAATGTGGGGGTGAGCCCCATGTGCTCTACTCCTAAACATAAATGTCTTGACCCCAACAGTACATTGAAGAAGCTGCCCATCAGTATACCAAACACTCTGCTTCTGCCTCCACCTGTATCACTGAGTCCCACTGTATCATTCTATCCACTCCTCTCTGCCTTTCTCTTTGATTCCCTGTACATTTCTGAGTCATTTTTTCTCTCTCCATATAATCCCTTACAATGTTTCTCATGGATTAGCTAAGAAGCAAACACAAATTATTAAGTCATTTATCAAATGTATTATGAATTAATCCTGGTAGGAATGATTAATGTTACTGCTAGAATCAAAACTTTATAAGTACTAAAACTATATTCAGTAAAATTTATTAACTAAAAATTGGTGAAAAGATAAAAAATTCCTGAAAAATTTTGTTATGAAAAACTCACTCTATGACTCACCTCCCAGAGTAATGGAAATAAAAGCAAAAATAAACAAATGGGACCTAATTAAACTTAAAAGCTTTTGCACAATGAAGGAAACTGTAAGCACAGTAAAAAGACAGCCTTCAGAATGGGAGAAAATAATAGCGACTGAAGCAACTGACAATTAATCTCAAAAATATAAAAGCAGCTCCTGCAGCTCAATACCAGAAAAATAAACAACCCCACCAAAAAATGGGCCAAAGAACTAAACAGACATTTCTCCAAAGAAGACATACAGATGGCTAACAAACACATGAAAAGATGCTCAACATCACTCATTATCAGAGAAATGCAGATCAAAACTACAACGAGGTACCATCTCATGCCAGTCAGAATGGCTGCTATCAAAAAGTCAACAAACAATAAATGCTGGAGAGGATGTGGAGAAAAGGGAACCCTCTTACACTGTTAGTGGGAATGCAAACTAGTACGGCCACTATGGAGAACAGTGTGGAGATTCCTTAAAAAACTGGAAATAGAACTGCCATACGACCCAGCAATCCCACTGCTGGGCGTACGCACCAAGGAAACCAGAATTGAAAGAGACACGTGTACCCCAATGTTCATCGCAGCACTGTTTACAATAGCTAGGACCTGGAAGCAACCTAGATGTCCATCGGCAGATGAATGGATAAGAAAACTGTGGTACATATACACAATGGAATATTACTCAGCTATTAAAAAGAACACATTTGAATCAGTTCAAACGAAGTGGATGAAACTGAAGCCTATTATACAGAGTGAAGTAAGTCAGAAAGAAAAACACCAATACAGGATATTAACACATATATATGGAATTTAGAAAGATGATAACGATGGCCCTATATGTGAGACGGCAAAAGAGACACAGAGATAAAGAACAGACTTTTGGACTCTGTGGGAGAAGGCAAGGGTGGGATGATTTGAGAGAATAGCATTGAAACGTATATTACCATATGTGAAACAGATCACCAGTCCAAGTTCGATGCATGAAACAGGGCACTCAAAGCCGGTGCACTGGGATAACCCAGAGGGATGGGATTGAGAAGGAGGTGGGAGGAAGTTCGGGATGGGGGACACATGTACACCTGTGGCTGACTCATGTCAATGTATGGCAAAAACCACCACAATATTGTAAAGAAATTAGACTCCAAGTAAAATAAATTAATTAATTAAAAAAAACTCACCCAAGAAAATTGAACTTTGCAGAAATAATGACCAAAAGAGAAACTCATTATGGCCAAAGCTATAATCACTTAAGAAATAACTTATTAATGACAAAAATGAGTATTTGACCTAAAATTTAAATGAAAGAATTGATTCTGGTGAAAATAATTTTAGTAAAATAAAAAGGAAAGTGGAAAAATATGGAAAACCATTAAATGCACTCTATAGAAAATTAATCAGGGAATTAAATTGCCTTAATGATTTTCACTCCTGAAAGTGCTTTCTTGAACCAAATTTTTTAATGATGGTGTAATTCTAACTGAAATGTTTATGTTAAAAATGTCCTTGGGGTCAAAATATTGAGTCAAAACAGCTCACACCAAAAACTCTCTCCCACTGACATGGGATATATGAAAGGCCACAAATTGTGTCCTTAGCCATGAAGATGTTGGAATATAAACAAATCTCTTTGTTTCTAAAGTTATATGATTCTTTGATTAATCAGTTAAGTATTAAATTATTTAATTTTTTTAAAAACATAATTCTAAGTCAGTATAAGTAAAGAGATCATGAAAGTAAGTCAGAAATAGACCCAAACGAAAAAATTGGGGGACAGAAAATATTAAGACCTAGACAATTAATCATATAAATGACATAGTTAAAATCATAAAAACATGTTGTCACTTTGATAAATAACAAAATATTGATTTACTTTACAAACTGAGGGGAGGGAAATCTCATTTTTCATTCATTTCTGAATTCTTCAAGATAAACCATAACAGACACAGATATATACGACTAGTAGCATTTGTGGTAAAATCCTCAAAGTATAATTTTCTTTTTTCATATTTCGTATTGCTGGCCAGAGAGAGTATTTAAGTTACACTTTATATTGAACTAGATACTTTATCCAGAACAATCATAAGATAATGAAGCACATTCAGTCAATTTACAAACAGAATTACTAATCATATCATCAGTGTAAAATTGGGCTAATTAAATAACCAATAGGTTTTTAAAATTAACTTTGTATAAAATGTTTTTTCTCTAGTTTTGGCATGTATGTTCAATTTCACTTAAAACATTAAACATCTTTAAAGATATCCCTATTTGCAAGTCTTCACATTAATTTCCATTTTCTGGAAATTACAGGTTGAACTTAGGGTGCATCTTGACACCCCTTAGCAGAGTAAGAAAGACACATTCAAAAGTTGCTGCCATGGAACAAACTGGTTAGAACAATCCGAAAGACCCATGACTGAAGGATCAACCTCCTGGTTTAGATCTCTACTAGCAGTCCTCTCTCTCAGGCTGGATGGAGTTCTAAATCATCAAAAAGAAGTTAAAAAGCAAATGTGGCTACTTTTACTCACTATTTGTGTATATAATATATTTGATTATATAAAACTAAACATGCAAACAAAAACTTGGATTTCATGAAGAATCACTTATAAAAGAAAAAGAGGTTCAGAGAATAGATCATTGGAGCTGCATTGCTTTGCAAATTTTGATTAGTTTGGCCCTCAAATAATAATAAAATAGTATCATGTAATATCATTAGTGAGACACTCACTATTCCAAGTGTATATATATTTAATCATTACTAAAACACCATGGGATAGATGCCATCATTGTACCTATTTTATGGATAAGGAAACTAGGGTTCATGTAAGTTGCCTAAGGTCATACAGCTAAGGAATGTCAGACCCAGCGTTTGAATTCAAGGAGTGTGGCTCCAAAGCCTATGCAGTGCAGCCTCCCCAGCACAGCATGGGTTTGGGGAGGAGAAGGGTTACATAGAGAAATCTAAATTCCTTTTCTGCAGCACCTGAATGAGAACTTTAGGCATGAATTTTTCTGTTTAATGTGAAAGGATCTCCCTTGCAACTATAAATTTTAAGCTCCTGATTTTTCAGATTACATTGTAGTATGTCCTTTCTTTCTTTTATTTTCTCATCTTAAACTTTTCTGTTCCTGTTTGACTACAATTTAACTGCTCTTCAGAGTTAGTGTCCCTTAAAAATTCTAGATGAATGTTCTTATCTTGTTTTCTTCATTTCATTTGTGGGTCACAACTGCCTTATTTCTTTAAACTTAATACAGTATTGTTCTTTGCACTTTCATTTGGGGAGGATCAGGTGAGAAGGAAAATGGAAAAATACCAGTATACTCAATTAGGCTTCCTTCATCCCAATTCCTCCCAGTTCAGCCCTTTGCCACTCTAACACGTCTTTGAAAGTAACCAAGTTCATAAAGGCAACTTTGTAGTTTAAATCACTGTGTTTAAAAGAAAAGGTGTGGCAGAAGCTTAAAATTTTAAAATAAGTTCAAATATGTGAAGTTTCACTGAAAAATTATGCATTCAGCCCCTAGTAATAAAATGGGCATTCATTCATTTAACAGAGATTTGTGGAGTGCCCACTCCCTGCCTGGTTGTGCTCAGGTCAGGGGACACAGAGTGAAAGAAGGCATGACAGACTCTGCCCCCAACGAGTTCAGACAAATTGGAGAATTTAAAATGCACAGGTTCCAGTAAGTTCAGTGATGGTGCGAAAGGGGAAGGGACAGTTCTTCTTGTGGATGTTCAGAAAAAGCTTCATCAAAGGCATGATGCTCTGGCGGAGTCTCAAAAGAAGAGAGTTCCCAAAGCAACCCAGGAACTGGGGGGATGAGGATTCTAGGCAGAAGGTACAGAGGGACAGAGATCCCAGAGCCTGGTCAGGTTCTACGAGGAGTTCAGATCGTGTTTGACAGAGTAGAGAAGAGTGTGAGGGAAGACAGGGAGTGAGAAGCTAGAGGGTAACCAAGGCCACATCACCGCAGGTCTCTCTCCAGGCCACCTTAACAAGTGTGTGCTTTCTAAGGGCAGTGGAAAGTCACTTAGGTTTTCAGGCAAGAGGGTGCCAATATCAAATCTGTGTTTGTGAGCCATCACTCTGGCTACAGCATGGACTGTAGAAGGAGACCAAGAGCTGGGAGGCAGACTCGGAAGTGATTTCATTGGTCAGAGTGAAAGACATTGAGGGCAACTAAGGCCAAAGAGAGAGCTGCAGTAGGCCTACTTGGCTCATTTCTGGGATTTCGAAAAAGCCGCTCCCTCTGGACATCACTAAGAAAAGGCGTCCCCTTGGGCTGTGGAGCCTCACTGGCTGGAATGCAGATGAGCCTCATCCCCCTCAGCCAAACCTTCGGGCAGTTCTCAGAAGCACATGCAATGGCTTTGACAATGGTGTCAGAATGAAGAAGGAGGTAACCATGGTAGAACTGATGGAATGTGAGAGATGAGGAGTTGATGAGTCAAGGATGGCCCCCAGATTTCTAATGTGTGTGAATGTGTGAGTGATGACAGCATCTACCAAGAAAAAAATTAATAATAAAAATAGATTTGAAAGAACAGAAAACCATGTCAAAATAAATATTTTCAATGTATACACACTAGAGTGTAAAAATATAATTGTCTATTGAGAGAAGCTTCTTGAAGACTCTTTTGTGACTCTATGGACTGTAGCCTACCAGGCTCCTCTGTCCATGAGTCTTCTAGGCAAGAATACTGGAGTCAGTAGCCATTTCCTCCTCCAAGGGATCTTTCTGACCGAGGAATCAAACCCTCGCCTCTTGCATTTTCTGCATCGGCAGGCAGATTCTTTACCGCTAAGCGACCAGGGAAGCCCTTCTTGTTGTTGGGCAGTGCCTAATTCTAGGGTAGAACTGTTTCTGCACCCACAGTTGCCCCCACAGCTCCAGAGTCTTTAACTGCAGTCTGTCTCCATTCCATCAAATCTAGAGTTATTTCTCTTTTTCCTGTCAAGTGGTGAGAATGTGGAAACACAGAGAATAAGTCCTCTCATAAAGACTAAATACACATCCCCCTTACTTGAAAGTTGACCTAAAATATTATGAGGAGAGTCTGGGGTTCCCAAACCTTGGGATAAGGTAACATTTATGATGGTTTCTCTCGTATCCAACTGGGACAAAGGAGGCCTATTCATCTTCTGATAGAGCTTAATAACCACACCAGAAATTATCAAGGAGTTCATCAGCCACGTGAGGACCAAGGTCATGGATGATTCCTCTCAGCATCTCTGTGATTAGGCATAGTGCCTTACAGAGGGACTAGTGGCTGAGGAATCATTCATTATTTGTCAATATTGGACTCTAATAAAAGTAACAATACCTTCCTTTGGATGGTTACATCAGTTAGGCTAGGCTAGGCCATACTGTTGTAACAAATAACACCCCAACCTCAATGGTTTACAACAACAGAGGCTTCTTTTTTCCTCATACTATAAGTTGATTGGGGCTTGGCCCTATATCATCATGTCCTCACTCCTGGACTTAGGCTGATGGAACAGCCACGGCCTAGAGTTATGTTATCCAATATGGTGGTGCCCAGCCACATGTGGCTGCATAATTTAAATTAAAAGTAATTCAATAAAAGTTAATTTCTCAGTTGCACTAGCCATATTGCCAGTACTCATTGTCATAGAAGGCCAGTGGCTACTCTGTGGGACAGTGTAGATAGAAAACATTTCTGTCATTATAGTACATGCCCATTGTACTTGGCATGCTGAGTTAGAGCACTGGAGCTTTGGAAGTCTTATGCTGCTGCTGCTGCTAAGTCGCTTCAGTCGTGTCCGACTCTGTGTGACCCCATAGACGACAGCCCACCAGGCTCCCCCGTCCCTGGGATTCTCCAGGCGAGAATGCTGGAGTGGGTTGCCATTTCCTTCTCCAATGCATGAAAGTGAAAAATGAAAGTAAAGTCGTGTACCAACAAGTAAATGTCATGTGGTCCCATCCAATAAATAAAATCAAAAAGTGCCTTCATCCATGTGCCCAGAAAACACAGAGCTGGAAATATTTGGTGAGCTGCATTAACAGTCACCCACTCATGGCTTCAGAAGAGCTCACCATTTCCCCCTTATTTTTGTTGTCATCCAGTGTATGAACAGGGAAAGAAACAGTCACAATCTGGAAATGTGAAAAGCAGAAGTAGAGATCCCTAGTAAATTGTAAGTTCATGATTATGTTAGAGGAATAACAATCATCAATCATAATTATAGCAATGACATTTCACTGAGCTTTTCTTCTGGGTTATGCACCTTATTTTATCTTCACAATGGCTCTGTGTAGGTATGTTATAATCCCCACTTTAAAAATGTGGAAACTGAGGCTCAGAGAGGTTAAGTAACATGACCTCAAAGCACCAGAGAATCTTTATATGGAGATGGAATATACTATCAATATTGCCCAGGTCTTTTAATTTTTACCCTTCAGTTCCATAATATCACTCAAACATTAACTTCTAATTCTATATAAATGCTCTGGGTAGATGTGTTTGGCTTAGTTACAAACCTATTCAATTAAAAGCATTTGAAGGCATAAACTGCATGAACACACAGAATGAAATGATGGTCTATTTCATACTTTGAACTGTTCGGAAAAAGTATATATGTACACATATGTATAGGCTTCCCTGGTAATTCAGATGGTAAAGAATTAGCCTTGCCTACAGTGCAGGAGACCCAGGTTCGATCCCTGGGTTGGGAAGATCCCTTGGAAAAGGGAATGGCTACTCACTCCAGTATTCTTGCCTGGAGAATCCCACGGACAGAGGAGCCTCGTGGGCTCCACGGGGTCACAAAGAGTTGAACACGACTGAGCAACTGAACATACACATATGTTTATGAAACTGATCTGTGTGTAATTAAGCTCCTTGGAAACTCTGAAAATTTACATGGCAAATTTGTACAAGATGTTCAACTATGATGGAGAAACTATTAAGTATGCTATATTCTTCTTGATTTACTTTTATTTTCTTAAGGTCACCCTGGCACCAATGTTCCATCTCTTTTAGAGGCCAAAATGGCATATTTAGCACTGGAGCAGAACTTTATCTATTGAGTTGGGGAAGTACGACCCAAACAAGAAGTCTTCCAGACCTCTGAATGCTGGCCAGGAACCCCTTGACCTTTGACCCCGGTTTAACAAGCTCCCTTTGCATTGGCAGCACAGGAAGCAACTGCTCTTGGCCTATCGATGGTATCCCAGAAGCTGCACCACCAGGGCAGCCCATCCCTAGGACTGGCCAAATGAATCACAACCTCTCTCCCTGGTACTCTTCCTTTCTCCCTCTTTGCAGCATTCCTTAGCACTGTAAACAGTGCCATTTCAGCAATTTTAAAGGTGACTTTCAATAAAATATATATGCAGATTTACTTCAGGGCTGGTAGGCCAAGCTCTAAATTGATACCAGGTCAACCATGAAGAGCTCCTCAATTAACAAAGAAGAAAGAAAATACAGAAAGTAAAGTTTCCATCAACATTTATCTTTGGATTAAAAAAAAAATGCATTTGGACTTTTTCCTTTTTTCTGTTCTTTTTTCCTTTTTTAAAAAAAATGTGAATCTATTTCTTCTCTCCTGTTTTCTAATAGAAAAGAAAAAAATGCCCATGAAGAGCAACAGACTGGAGCCTTTCAATAGACTGGTTTATAAACTTCCCTTGTAATGCCTGGAAATAAAGAGAAATCTTCTGACCATCAGTTCACAGGGACCCCTGTGCTTTGGGATGCAGCCATGCGTGCCTGGCAGCCTTCACCACTGGCGTGCAGCCTGAAGTGCTGCCTTTGGTACCCCCACCCCTGCCCCTGCCCAAGCTTATGAAAACTGAGGGATTAGCAGAGCCTCAGAGAGACACCCTGTTGAGCCGCCAGCATCAGTGGGCTATGCATGATTTTTCCTCTTTCTTCCCAACTTCAGTACCCATCTCTTTCGAGGAAAAACATCTTCCATCCCGGTAAATGGATAACCTTTGGCCTCTGCCAAACAAAAACTACAGATTGCTTCATACTTTTCATTTGCCAAGAATTTATTGGAACCCATGAAACAGATTTCTGTGGCTGGAGAAACTGTACCCTTTGTGTTTGTTGGTATTGTTGTTTCTTTAATCTAGGCTGCAGTCCAAAAGTTTGCAGCATGAGTGAACTGTTACGCTCTGCTTTCTAATTCTATTCGGCCTGGAAAAAGCAAACAAATGGCAGTGCTTTGTGTAACATTATATATTTGAGGTCTCTAATGTTTGATATTTGCCTTATTACCTTCAAAATAAAACTTGAAAGTGGGGGAATACTAAAACATTAAATCCATGGGATATAAAGCAGCTCTTTGCCGAGTAGGAAAAGCATAAATAAAATCAAGTTTATCTTCATAACACTCTGTATCTCGGGAAACATGAGATATGTTTTTCCCACTTTATGAATGGGTGCACCGACTGGGTCTAGCCCATGCACTGTAAGATCAAAGATCACAAAATCAGCTGGAGGTGGATCCATATCTCTCACGAGAGTTCTCATCCTTTGTGCTCACTCCCTGCCTTATAGAACATTGGAGTGAGTGAGTGAAGTCGCTCAGTCGTGTCCGACTCTTTGCGACCCCATGGACTGTAGCTTACCAGGCTCCTCCGTCCATGGGATTCTCCAGGCAAGAATACTGGAGTGGGTTGCCATTTCCTTCTCCAGGGGATCTTCCCGACCCAGGGATCGAACCCGGGTCTCCTGCATTGGAGGCAGACGCTTTAAGCTCTGAGCCACCAGGGAAGTCCTATAGAACATTGGAGATTAATTTAATTTTGAAGCATAACACTGTACGTGAAAGCCACTCTAGACGAAACGTGTAAGCATGCCCTGTCAACTTTGCAACTATTAAAATGTATCCCCAGTGCCACTGCATGTTCCCTATTTATCAGAGCTTTTGTTTCAGTCCAAAATACGAACTGAGGAACAGAGAGGAAGAGAAACGTGACACTCAGAACTACAAAGATAGGTCATGCTTGCTTCTGTGACAAAGCATGTTTCTTTGAAGATTTAATTCATCTGGAAACGATGGCAGGCATAAAGCCCAGTTTCAGCTGGGGAGGGAAACAGACAATTGCGTTTGTCAGAGTTTTGTGGGGACTAGAAAGATGTACAGTAAAAGTACCATAGCAACCATGCCTCCTCTCTGCTTTCATGCCTGAGCTACTGTGAAAGCACTGACCCTGTAATTCTTGGGAAATAATACACTTTGTGGGATGTTGCGAGGAGGGGCCACTGGAGGCAGAGCAGGCTCTGTGGAACATGTTTATGCATTCTTTTTTTGAAAATTAATTAGTTAATTTTATTTTTATTTGCATTCATGCCATGTCACTTCAGTTGTGTCCAACTCTTTGTGATCATATGGACTGTAGCTCACCAGACTCCTTTGTCCAAGGGATTCTCCAGATAAGAATACCAGAGTGGGTTCCCTCCTCCAGGGAATCTTCCTGACCCAGGGATCGACCCCGCATTTCTTTCATCTCCTGCATTAGCAGGAGGAGGGTTCTTTAGCACCAGCGCCACCTGGGAAGCCCATTTTTATTTATTTAACACCAAAAACATTTTGTGCTGGGGTACAGTCAATTAACAAACGGTGTGATACTTTCAGGTGAACAGTGAAAGGACTCAGCCATACATATACATGTATATGGAACGTGTTTTGCTCCACTCTGTCCTCCTGCCTGGCACATTCTGTGTGATCATGGGCAGCAGTGCCTATGGGTGTCTTGCTGAGTGGAGAGAGCAGCTGGTCATGTCAGAAAACTAACAGAATCAGGGAGGAACATGAGCCAAACTTTTTTCTTTCTTTGGTTGTATCTTCAAACTTTTCCTGTTTTAAACCTTCTTATCATGGCATCCTTGACGCTACCTAAGTATGGAGTTAACCTGGCAATCTGATTATACCTGTAAGCTTGTATTTTCTGCTATTTGCACAAATATGCTAGACTTGTGACATATATCACATTTTAATATTCTCATTTAAGTAAGGAAATACTCGACATCTCTGCTGAGTCACCTGTTACTCAGCATTTGGAGGAACAGCACAGTCCTGTAAAGTGATAAGGAACGCTAGTTGACATGGGATCATTTTGGCAGGTGTGCCCCATGTTGTCACCATAAAACCTGCAGGTTCATGGGAGGAAGTTTCCATGACAAATAGGAAGATGACAAGAGTACAGGAATCAGCAAGAGCTACACATGTTCCAGAGATGCAACAACTGTGTCAATCCCAGTTATAGTAGATGCTACAATGGGAGATGATTCAAGAACTTCAAACAAAAATGCACGACTACCTTTCCTGAGTACTTGGCTGAAAGGGATCAGGGTTTCTGAGGAGCAGAAAACTTATTCACAGGCATCTAGGGTTCTTACTCTTTCCAAATTCCAGTGAATATAATTATCTCCAACTCTCTCTCACATATTATTCATGGGCACCTCTGGAACCTGGGGTAAAGCCAGCTTGGAGTGAAACCATTGTGTTCCCCCAGTGAGGCTGCTAATCCTTTCATTTTCTAATAAGGTAACAGCTATATTTGCTTCTTTTGAAAAAGGCAGCTGAAACAGAAGGGGTGTGCAGGCATGTATTTTAATAAGGACATCTGTCTCCCAGCTGCAAGGCCGCCAGCACAGCCTCTGACCCTTCCCCCTATCTCAGCAGCATCCCATTTTATCACAGAAGTGAGAAGTGAACTGTTCCAGAGGTGTTTTGGAGATGACCCCAAAGCAGCCCTGTTTTCTGTCAGCCTTCCCAGACTCCCACTTTGCTTCAGGCCTGGGCCCAGCAAGCTAACGGGCTTGCTTGCTTAGCAGGCAGTGTGCCACCCGAGCGCCAGAGAAGGACCCGCTGACCAAACACTAATGGGCCCCTCGGGCATGAGTCCAAACCCACAGCAGCAACACATCTGTCAGCCTGGAATAGCCCCACTCCAGGTTAAAGGGCTCAGCCAATTTCAAACTAATGTAATTATATAAACAATAGCTTCTGTAGGCAAAGGAAAACTACTCCAGCTGAAAGGAAATGCTATTTGTTTCTGGTGATTTTCCTGGAAGCTGGACACGGCTTTGTTTCACAGAGTAATGGATTAAGCTTATAGCACAGTGAGAATTCTCTTTAACCCAGGATCTTAAAGATCTTTGTAATTTCATTAATCCTCACAAGTTGAAGGCTCTAAAATATTGACTTCTATGCATATGTTCCTGTCCTTTGGGTCAATAATCAGAAATATAAGAATTGTTTGCAAGGGAATAAAGCAAATAAAGGAAATATATGGGTGAATGTGTGGGTGTATAGATGTGCATATGCATGCTCAGTGGTGTCCAACCATTTGTGACCCCATGAACTCTAGCCCACCAGACTCCTCTGTCCATGGAATTTTGCAGGCAAGAATGCTGGAGTGGATTGCCGTTTTCTACTCCAAGGGGTCTTCCTGACTCAGGGATCAAACCTGAGTCTCTTGTGTCTCCTGCATTGGGAGGCAGATTCTTTACCACTGCGCCACCTGGGAAGCCATATATATATATACAAAGATATCACATATATAGAAATACACGTATAGTCAAAGATCTTCCTTAGAGCCTCATTTTAAGATTAGAAACAGCTGCATGCGTGAATGCTAAGTCCCTTTAATCCTGTCTGACTCTTTGTGACCCCATGGATTGTAGCCTGCTAGGCTCTTCTATCCATGGGATTCTCTGGGCAAGAATACTGGACTGGGTTGCCTTGCCCTCCTCCAAGGGATATTCCCCACCCAGGGATCAAACCTATATCTCCTGCAACTCCTGCATCACAGGCGGATTCTTTACCGCTGAGCCACTGGGGAAGCCCTAGAAACAGCATAAATGTCCTCTATTAAAAAACATTGATGGCTGCTGCTGCTGCTAAGTCGTTTCAGTTATGTCTGACTCTGTAAGACTCTACAGACGGCAATCCACCAGACTCCTCTGTCCACGGGATTCTCTAGGCAAGAATACTGGAGTGGGTTGCCATTTCCTCCTCCAACATTGATTGAACCATTGTCAATTATCTCAACTGAACAATATTCAGGTATTATAAATAATACATATTAAGTTATAGTTGATTTGAAAATTCTCATCATGTAATAGGTTTTTAAAAAGTAAAATGCAAAAATTTTTATGCCATAGATACAACTGTGTAAAAATAATAAATACATATGAACAAAACCTCAAATGGAATATGAAAAGTTGCAGGGGGATGGAATCTTCAGTTTTTGAAGTGATAAAATTGAGATGTATATATGTACTTCTTTTGCTTAAGTATGTATTTATTGTCATAGTGTTTGAGTGATAAAAGAGAAACACTAAAACAATAGCTTTCCATTTTACATGGCAACTGCTTACTATGTTGTCCTCATTGGGAAATGTGAATTTTAGGTCCACCCTATAGGGTGCTGTTAGCTTGTGGCTTTTTCGAGGTATAGAATTTGGAAGGTTTTCCATTAAAGAATGCTGCTGCTGCTGCTTCTGCTAAGTCGCTCAGTCATGTCCAACTCTGTGCGATCCCATAGATGGCAGCTCACCAGGCTCCTCTGTCCCTGGGATTCTCCAGGCAAGAATAGTGGAGTGGGTTGCCATTTCTTTCTCCAATGCATGAAAGTAAAAAGTGAAAATGAAGTCACTCAGTCGTGTCTGACTCTTAACGACCCCATGGACTGTAGCCTACCAGGCTCCTCCGTCCATGGGATTTTCCAGGAAAGAATACTGGAGTGGGTTGCCATTGCCTTCTCCAAAAGAATGCTACAGGGAGAATATAATTTGCTATCCCAGAAAATCCTACTAGGGATACATCTAAGCTCTGCTTTGATTCAAAAGGAACATCTTCTACCCACACCCCACACTCTCTCCCCTATTCAGACAGACAACTTTGGAACACTAGGCTAGTAAGCAAAGTCCTTCCCCCACTGCCTTCCCCAACCTGAGTCTAAACCTCCTGGCTGAGGGAGGGTCAGGGTGCTCCTGTGAGGCAGAAACTTGATGTTTCAAGGCAATATGAGCATAAATGATTATTGATCATCTCATATGTCAAAAACACCTTGTGAAATATCATGTATGGGCTACATCCTGAGAAACAATTATAATCATGGTTGGTATTAATTTAACTGGGCATTATGCTAAGCTTCAGGCATGGGTTATCGTATTTGATCTTCCCAGCAATCCTCTAAGCTACATTCCATTAATAGTCCCATGTTACAGATTAAGAACATGAGATTTGAAGATTCATCAGCTGTTAAATGAAATGAAAATTAAGTAGCCTGTGACTGAGAGCCATTCTCTAACAGACCTAAACTTTCTGCCTTTCTGAATACTCATTTGGGTACTTTTTAATTTTCACAAGATAAAAGTTCATGACAAGCCAATGATTTCCTCTAAGTTACAGGTATATAATAAGAACCACAAACTGGGGACACCATAGTTCAGGATCCAGATCCTCCCAACACGGTGTGATCCAACACGGCGGTGATCTGTATCTGGGACAGACAACTCCTGCAGGGTAATTAGAGAGGAACCACACAGAGAACAAAAAGCTGGCAGAAAGCAGAATAATAGCCAGATCCAGGGATGTGTGTTTCATCCAAAATCAATGGACCACAGACTTACCCACTGAAAAAGTAATTCCTAAGGCCATGGAGATTGGGGGTAGAAGAAAGATAGGCATCTACTTACCTAGAGATTGAAAAAACTACCACAAATGACAGCTCATGTTGGACTGAAGAAGCAAGCTTGATCTTAACAAATGAAAAGAACCACTATCTAGAGTTTTAGAGTCTTAAGAAACAGCTAGAAGAGTTTTCAGATCAAAAGCTTATGGGCCACAGCAATTGAGGGGTATGTTCAGGACTGGGGGCTTTGGGAAAGCTCCCTGAGTAGCCTGAGTGGAAATTCACAGGTTCTGCCTGATGCAAGGTTTGTATTTCTAAAGCTGTCACATCAAGATGAAAGTTAGTTGTGCTCTTGAAACAACAGTGTATTTTGGACTTTGGAATAAAACAAGAACTAGAGGGGAAGAAGAGGAGAGAAGGCAAATACATGGGAACAGAGGTTTTGAGTACAAGTATCCTCTTAGTGGAAATAATGAATGGGAAAACTGAAGATGATGCAATGACCCCTCTGGATGCTGCATGCTGGACTTCTGCTGTGGGTCACAGTGGAACAGATTGTGCAGTGTTAGTTGCTCAGTCGTGTCTGACTCTTTGAGACCCCATGGACTGTAGCCCACCAGGCTCCACTGTCCATGGATTCTCCAGGCAAGAATACTGGAGTGGGTAGCCATTCCCTTCTCCAGGGAATCTTCCTGATGTAGGGACTGAACCCATGTCTCCTGCATGGCAGGCAGATTCTTTACCATCTGAGCCACCAGGGAAGCCCGAGGTTATACAGGGTGGTGAGCAAACCCTGAATTTGGAGTCAAAAGAGACCAGATTCAGGTCCTACAAGGCGTACTTCCTAGAGGTATGACTTTAGGAAACTTACTTCAAATCTCTGAACCTGCATTTTCTTACTTGTAACATGAAACCAATCATATTTGGTCTAGTGTTGTTGTGAGATGTAAATGCCATAAAGTACATGAAATACTGGACATATAATAAGTACTCAACAAGCTTAGGTCTCTCTCCCCCTTTCCTTCTGAGAGTTGCCCTTATTAACCAGGAAATTTATTTGAACCTGTCAGGATAGCCTTATAATTCAAACATAGTTCAAGAGCTCAAGGTAACAGGATTCTTCAGCCTTGTTTCTCAAAGAACCTTAAAGGTGATTAAAATATTAAAGCTTTTCTTTTCTCTCTACTTCCCTCCCACTGGGTGGTATGCTGAATTTTTCTTGCCAGTTGACTTCACGTTGGCAGCTTGTGATCAGCCATAGTGAAAGTATTTACACCATGGGGCTGGGAAAGTCTCCTTTTATGTTACCAGAGAGCTGGTTTATGAACACACCACGCTGCAACCCTACAGCTGCTGCAAAGCCTTTCTCTTCAACTCTCACCTCCTCCCCACCTGCACCCTCCAGAAAAATACTCATTCTCTTTCGCAAGCTTCACATCTTTCTTCCTGCGACATGCCCACCTTAACACGTGGACCCACCATGCTTCTCTCCAGACCCAGAGGATGGAGCAGACCAGGGCTGGAAAAGGCAAGGTTGTCTTTGGTGGAACAGGAGAGAGATGCTATCAGAATCACTCCTGGGTTAACAGTATCTACCCTCTACGAGGGTTGGCTATGAACACTGATCATGGTTTCTCTACACCAAACTTGTTAAATCACTAAGTCGTATCCGATTCTTTGTGACCTCATGGACTGTAGCCCACAAGGCTCGTCTGTCCTTGGAATTTCCCAGGCAAGAATACCAGAGTGGGTTGCCATTTCCTACTCCAGGGGATCTTCCCCACTCAGGGATCAAACATGCATCTCTTCTGTCTCCTGCATAGCAGGCCAATTCTTTCCCACTGAGACATCAGGAAAGCCCCACACCACACTTATAGCATCTTCTAAAACTCAGGACTGAAGGATTCCAAACTTTGGAGTTTTTAACCTTGAAAAAAAAATCAAAGAATGAGACCTTGCTGAGTCCACCTTTAAGTCACCTCAGGGACAACATGCTCTTTTGTCCACTGCCTCAGATAGTACCTGGAATCTGGTATTCATTCCTACTTGTGTTTCTTGGAAGGCACAACCAGACAGGACCTCCCTAACTATCTGTGGTCCATCTAGATGGACTAGATGAGTCCATCCCAGGGCTCATCTGGGATGTGAATGACCCAGTGTACGATATAGGAATAAACCCAAAATGTTAAAGTTCCTCTACGAAACAAAACTTAGCAAGGAATACAGTCTGCCCAGGGTAGACAGTAGTTTGCTTTTTTGCATGCAGACCAAACCAATGAGACCTCTCAGCTTCAAGGGATGTCTTCTTGTGCTGGCATTCTGTAGGCTGCTATGCAGTTCTCTCCTGAGGGAGTCTCTGAGAAAGCTGATCTCTTAGATTGCATTCCTGCCCTCCCTTTTGTCCATGCCTTAAGATTGGCAAATGTCCCAGGGAAGGCAGCCCTGGCAATCAGCTGTTGTTTGGCAGTGCATTCTTGTAATTATCAGTGAAATTTACAGACTATAGTCTTCTTAGAGTCATTGTGGGAGAAAAGAATCTTCTAAGTTCTTCTAAAAATCTGTTTAAGTCCTTAAAAAAAAAAAAAAACTCAAGCTGCATGATGAGGCAAATAGATTTAATACACAGGGATGGCCTTAGGCAGAGGAATGGCAGGAAAGCGACATTTACTTGGAACTCAGTGTGTGCTAGTAGGCACGCCATGCCTCATCTAATCCTCACAACAAGCTTATGAGAAAAATAAAATTCTAAAGGGAAAAAACACACTCCTTTGTGTCTCTCCTTTACTCTCACCTACTGTACTACTCTATTTGTGACATCAGATGTATGAGTTTTCCATACATCAAGCAATTCTATGACATGAACTGGTGTCCCACGATCTAACTCAATTCTGACACCATCTACCTGGGGATAGCATCAGATCCCACAGGTTAAGGGCTCAGTTCTGCAAGAATGTCCCCACTTCAGATGCCAGTTAGAAGTCCAATTGTCATCTGTCCCTCTGACCAACTGGCTATAAGTCAGAAGTTCACCCAGTATCCATTCCTTGGGTTTGATTAACTTGCTAGTGTTTCTTACAGAACTCAGAACAGTTTAATTACTAGGTTAATCAGGAATAAGCATGCCTGCATGCTCAGTAGTGTCCGACTCTTTGAAGCCCCATAGACTGTCACCCACCAGGTTCCTCTGTCCATGGGATTTCCCAGGCTAGAACACTGGAGTGGATTGCCATTTACTACTTGAGGGATCTTCCCAACCCAGGGATTGAACCTGTGTCTCTTACATCTTCTGCATTGGCAGGAGGATTCTTTACCACTGTGTCACCAAGGAAGCATTCTAGGAAGAGAAATTACTAGATTACCAGTTTATTATAAAGAGATATAACTCAGTAAAATCCAGATGGAACAGAAACATAGAATGAGTTGTGGGAGAAGGGTGAGGGACTTCCATGCTTTCTCTAAGCACACTGTCTCGGCATGTTTCCATGTTCCACCAACCTAGAAGTTCTCAGAAATCCATCCTTTTAGATTTTTATGGAGGTGTCATTATATAAGCATGATTGATTAGATCACTGGCCATCGGTGACTGATTTAAAATCCAGCTGTGCCCTCCTCCCCAGAGTTAGGGAGTGGGATTGAAAGTTCCAACCCTCGAATAACATGGTAGGTTCTCCAGGCAACTAGCCCCCATCCTTAGGGGCTTTTCAAAAGTCACCTCATTAACATAAAGTTAGGAGTGGCAGAAAGGGGCTTATTATGAATAACAAGAGACAGCCATTCCTTTCACTTTCAGTGTTCTTACTGTTTAGGAAATTTCAAAGGTTTTAGGAATTCTGTGCCAGAACTGAGATGAAGACCAAATATAAATTTCTCATTATAAATCATAATATTACAACTATTATAATCCCCATTTTACAGATGAACAAATCAAGGCTCAAAGACATGAAATAATTGCCCATGAGATAAAAACTGGTTAGTGCTTAAGCCAGGATTTTCACCTTGGTCCATCTGGCACAGAAACCCACATTCTTCCTGCTAAGATGTGCTTGCTATGCTGCCTATCTGATAACTCACCAGATAAAGTTCATAGTGAGATGGCTTGGTCAAGCAGAGTCTATGTTGAAGAAGAAGCTGGCCTTAGCCAGTGGTCAAAATCTATGTGATTCAGGAATATTATTTGGGGATTGGGCAGTTAGCACAAAGGATATAGTATGCCTGTTTGTACCTCCAATCAACAGCAGAGTAAAATTTCCAGAATGGAAGTGGTTTGCTACAGGACAATACTTACCAGATGTTTGACTTTGACCAAATCACAACCTCCCTGAGATTCTGTATCTGTTACCGAATGCTCGCCACACAATAGGCCAATGAATCTGAGAGACAAGTTGTTGAGATAAGGAATAAGACTTTATTTGGAGAGCCTGCTGTCTGAGAAGATGGCAGACTAATGTCTCAAAATAACCATCTTGTCAGAGTCTAGATGCCAGGTTCTTTTTACTGGGACAGAAATGGGGGTGGTGATGAAACAAAGAAAAAAGGCCAATGATCTTGCAAATATCTCCTAGAATGGCAAGCCTCAGCCAGGGGGATGTGTTAATTTCTTTCTTCCTGCAATCTACCGGTGAACTGGGTTATGAGCAAAGGCATTTATTAACAGTCAGGCAATGAAAGTGTCAGTTGCTTAGTTATGTCTGATTCTTTTTGACCCCATGGACTGTAGCCCACCAGGCCCCTCTGCCCACAGGATTTCCCAGGCAAGAATACCGGAGTGGGTTGCCATTCCCTTCTCCAGGGGATCTTCCCAACCCAGGGATTGAACC
The DNA here is from genome assembly GCF_054371585.1 of Giraffa tippelskirchi. NCBI lineage: Eukaryota > Metazoa > Chordata > Mammalia > Artiodactyla > Giraffidae > Giraffa > Giraffa tippelskirchi. The sequence continues at coordinate 129,542,568 of NC_137276.1, forward strand.
CACGTCTCTTTGCCTCCTGCATTGCCAGGCAGGTTCTTTACCAGCTAAATCACCAGTGAAGCCCAACAGTCAGGCAGAGAGCAGGAATCTCTAAGGCAGGCCATCATGTATGATTATAATAACAAAAGCAACAGAAAGCAAGTCAAAGAAACAATTTCAACATGGAGTCAGAATTGACTTCTCTCTGCAACATATCCATAAAGTGAGGCCAATTCCACTTTCTTAACAAAGCTGTTGTAGAGATTAAACAAAATAGAACATGTGAAAGCACTTTGTAAACCATACAGCCTTTTAAAATAGTCAGTTATTTTGTTCCCCGACCCCTGTACAGAAGGGGGTAACTGGGCCTCGTTTAGGTTTACAGAGAAATTCTGTATGTTTTTTAAACAAATTCCCATATTTCCTTCACTCAGTACTCAACACACTTTTATTAAATATATGGTATGTTCCAGGATCCCTGACAGATGGTAAAGATGCAAAGAACAAAAAAGACATGTACTTTGCCCTTAAGGCAGACTTCACAGACTGGGAGATAAGACAGACAGTAAAGTATTAAGTACCACGTGATAAGTGATGAAACAAAAAAGAGAGTCATCAAGTCTGCCTTAAGTCAGGGAAGGCTGGGTTTTGCAGGATGAACACGAGCTCACTAAGCAGATGAAGTTTCCCCCTCAGTCAGTCTCTCCCATCAGGAAGCTTCCATAAGCCTCTTACCCTTCTTCATCAGAGGGCAGAGTGAAAACCACAATCACAGAAAACTAATCAAACTGATTACATGGACCACAGCCTTTTCTAACTCAACGAAACTATGAGCCATGCCACATAGGGCCACCCAAGACAGACGGGTCATGGTGGAGAGTTCTGACAAAACGTGGTCCACTGGAGAAGGGAATGGCAAACCACTTCAGTATTCTTGCCTTGAGAACCCCATGAATAGTATGAAAACGCAAAAACACAGGACACTGAAAGATAAACTCCCCAGGTCGGTAGGTGCCCAATATGCTACAGGAGAAGAGTGGAGAAATAACTCCAGAAAGAATGAAGAGACAGAGCCAAAGCAAAAACAATAACCAGCTGTGGATGTGACTGGTGATGGAAGTAAAATCTGATGCTGTGAAGAGCAATATTGCATAGGAACCCAGAATGTTAGGTCCATGAATCAAGGTAAATTAGAAGTGGTCAAACAGGAGATGGCAAGAGTGAATATCAATATTTTAGGAATCAGTGAACTAAAATGGACTGGAATGGGTGAATTGAACTCAGATGACCATTATATCTACTACTGTGGGCAAGAATCCCTTAGAAGAAATGGAATAGCGCTCATAGTCAACAAAAGAGTTTGAAAAGAAGTATTTGAGTGCAATCTCAAAAATGATCTCTGTTCATTTCCAAGGCAAAGCATTCAATATCACAGTAATCCGAGTCTATGCGCCAACCAGTAATGCTGAAGAAGCTGAAGTTGAATGGTTCTATGAAGACCTACAAGTCGTTCTAGAGCCAATACCCAAAAAACATGTCCTTTTCATCATAGGGGACTGGAATGCAAAAGTAGGAAGTCAATAGATACATGGAGTAACGGGCAAATTTGGCCTTAGAGTACAGAATGAAGCAGGGCAAAGGCTAACAGTTTTGCCAAAAGAATTCACTGGTCATAGCAAACACCCTCTTCTAACAACACAAGAGAAGACTACACATGGATATCACCAAATGGTCAATACTGAAATGAGATTGATTATTCTTTGCAACCAAAGATGGAGAAGCTCTGTACGGTAAGCAAAAACAAGAAAGGGAGCTGACTGTGGCTCAGATCATGAACTCCTTATTGCCAAATTCAAACTTAAATTGAAGAAAGTAGGGAAAACCACTAGACCATTCAGGTATGACCTAAATCAAATTTCTTAGATTATACAATGGAAATGACAAATAGATTCAAGGGATTAGATCTGATAGACAGAGTTACTAAAGAACTACGGATGGAGGTTTGTGACATTGTACATGTAGCAGTGATCGAGACCATCCTCAAGAAAAAGAAATGCAAAAAGGCAAAAAAGTTGTCTGGGGAGGCCTTACAAATAGCTGAGAAAAGAAGGGAAGCTAAAAGCAAAAGAGAAAAGGAAGACATACCCATTTGAACATAGGGTTCCAAAGAATCGCAAGGAGAGATAAGGAAGCCTATCTCAGTGATCAATGCAAAGAAATAGAGGAAAACAATAGAATGGGAAAGACTAGAGATCTCTTCAGGAGAAGGCAATGGCAACCCACTCCAGTACTCTTGCCTGGAAAATCCCAAGGACGGAGGAGCCTGGTAGGCTGCAGTCCATGGGGTCATGAAGAGTCAGACATGACTGAGCGAATTCACTTTCAATTTTCGCTTTCATGCATTGGAGAAGGAAATGGCGACCCACTCCAGTGTTCTTGCCTGGAGAATCCCAGGGATGGCGGAGCCTGGTGAGCTGCCGTCTGTGGGGTCGCAGAGCGTTGGACACAAGTGAAGTGACTTATCAGCAGCAGCAACAGAGATCTCTTCAAGAAAATTAGAGATACCAAGGGAAATTTTCATGCAAAGATGGGCACAATAAAGGACAGAAATGGTATGGACCTAACAGAAGCAGAAGATATTAAGAGGTGGCAAGAATACACAGAACTATACAAAAAAGATCTTCATGACCTAGATAACCACGATGGTGTGATGACTCACCTAGAGCCAGACATCCTGGAATGCAAAGTCAAGTGAACCTTGGGAAGCATCACTATGAACAAAGCTAATGAAGGTGATGGAATTCCAGTTGAACTATTTCAAATCCTAAAAGATAATGTTGTGAAAGTGCTGCACTCAATATGCCAGCAAATTTGGAAAACTCAGCAGTGGCCACGGGACTGGAAAAGGTCAGTTTTCACTCCAATCCCAACAAAAGACAATGCCAAAGAATGTTCAAACTACCACACAATTGCACTCATCTCACACACTAGCAAAGTAATGCTCAAAGTTCCCCAAGCCAGGCTTCAACAGTACATGAACCATGAACTCTCAGATGTTCAAGCTGGATTTAGAAAAGGCAGAGGAAGCAGAGATCAAATTGCCAACATCTGTTGAGTTCAGGTCAGTCGCTCAGTCATGTCCGACTCTTTGCAACCCTATGAACTGCAGCACGCCGGGCTTCCCTGTCCATCACCAACTCCCAGAGCTTACTCAAACTCATGTCCATCGAGTCAGTGATGCTATGCAACCATCTCATCCTCTGTCGTCCACTTCTCCCCCTGCCCTCAATCTTTCCCAGCATCAAGGTCTTTTCAAATGAGTCAGCTCTTCACATCAGGTGGCCAAAGTATTGGAGTTTCAGCTTCAACATCAGTCCTTCCGATGAACATCCAGGACTGATCTCCTTTAGGATGGACTGGTTGGATCGCCTTGCAGTCCAAGGGACTCTCAAGAGTCTTCTCCAACACTACAGTTCAAAAGCATCAATTCTTTGGCACTCAGCTTTCTTTATAATCCAACTCTCACATCCATACATGACTAATGAAAAAACCATAGCCTTGGCTAGACGGACCTTTGTTGGCAAAGTAATGTCTCTGCTTTTTAATATGCTGACTAGGTTGGTCATAACTTTCCCTCCAAGGAGTAAGTGTCTTTTAATTTCATGGCTGCAATCACCATCTGCAGTGATTTTAGAGCCCAGAAAAACAAAGTCAGCCACTGTTTCAACTGTTTCCCCATCTATTTGCCATGAAGTGATGGGACTGGATGCCATGATCTTAGTTTTCTGAATGTTGATAGAAAAAGCAAGAGAGTTCCAGAAAAATATCTACCTCTGCTTTATTGACTACACCAAAGCCTTTGACTGTGTGGATCCCAACAAACTGGAAAATTCTTCAGGAGATGGGAATACCAGACCACCTTACCTGCCTCCTGAAAAATCTGTATTCAGGTCAAGAAGCATCAGTTAGAACCAGACATGGAACAACAGGCTGGTTCCAAAATGGGAAAGGAGTAAGTCAAGGCTGTATATTGTCACCCTACTTATTTAACTTATATGCAGAGTACTTCATGTGAAATGCCAGGCTGGATGAAGCACAAGCTGGAATCAAAATTGAAACGAGAAATATCAATAACCTCAGATATGAAGATGATACCACCCTTATGGTAGAAAGTGAAGAGGAACTAAAGAGCCTCTTGATGAAAATGAAAGAGGAGAGTGAAAAAGCTGGCTTAAAGCTCAACGTTCAAAAAACTAAGATCATGGCATCCAGTCCCATCACTTCACGGCAAATAGATGGGGAAACAATGGAAACAGTGACAGACTTTATTTTGGGGGGGCTCCAAAATCACTGCAGATGGTGACTACAGCCATGAAATTAAAAGATGCTTGCTCTTTGGGAGAAAAACTATGACCAACCTAGAGAGTTTATTAAAAGCAGAGACATTACTTTGCCAACAAAGGTCCTTCTAGTCTAGGCCATGGTTTTTCCAATAGTCATGTATGGATATGAGGGTTGGATTATAAAGAAAGCTGAGCGCCAAAGAATTGATGCTTTCGAACTGTGGTGTTGGAGAAGATTCTTGAGAGTCCCTTGCACTGCAAAGAGATCAAACCAGTCCATCCTAAAGGAAATCAGTCCTGAATATTCATCGGAAGGACTGATGCTGAAGCTGGAACTCAAATACTTTGGCCACCTGATGAGAAGAACTGACTCACTAGAAAAGACCCTGATGCTGAGAAAGACTGAAGGCAGGAGGAGAAGGGGATGACAGAGGATGAGATGGTTGCTGGCATCGCTGACTCGATGGACGGGTTTGAGTAAGCTCTGGGAGTTGGTGATGGACAGGGAAGTGTGGTATGCTAAAGTCCATGGGGTCACAAAGAGTCGGACATGACTGAGTGACTGAACTGAACTGAACTAAAGTAGATGAAGACAGTTGGGTAGATAGTGGCAACCAGAGGAAACGTGCAAAGACCCAGAGGCTTGAAAAAACATTGCACATAGTAATTTCCCTTTGATTAAAACATGAGATTGAGATATGAACTTGGTCACTGCCCTTCATTGGCACAGTGTGATAGAATGGAAAAACACACAAAATAAGCCATCTTAATGTTAGCGTGAGTTTGTGTGCCTGACACACAGTGAGTCCAAACAAACCAAAAGCGAGAAGGCTTTATTGCAGGGCCATGCAAGTAGATGGGTGGCTGTTGCCTTGAAAAGCCTTGGGCTCCCTAAAGGGTTTTCACAAAGCACTGTTAAAGGTCAGGCTGGGGGGGGGGGGGGAGGGGAGGTCACAGGGTCTGTGATCAGTTCGTGCACAATTCTCTAATGTGCTGTTGGTTAGGTTGGTGTCACAGCAGTTAACATTATCAGTCCTTGGACTCCAGGAGGCCTGGGGCTATGAGCTTATAGTCATCCAACAGTTAACACATTCGATTTAAAGAGGAGGGGTCCATATCTGTCAAACAACTAGGGAAATGTGCATCAAATACTGTTATCTGGGTACTTCAGAGAGGAACTGAAACAGAGGATATGATGAAAGGCCTGCCCTGGGAAGGCCCTATGGGGTCCTGCTCAGTTACATTAATTGTTTTGTGGAAAATCAGGGTACAAAAGTACATGCTCTATGATCTCATCTGTGGAATTAAAGGGAAAGAAATGTATATAAAGTTGACTGGAAACAAACTAAAGAGAAACAACCCAATTAGAAAAAATAGGCAAAGGACTTGAGTAGATATTTCCATGAAAAAATATATAAATGGCCAGTAAGCACAAGAAGCTCAACATCATCAGCCATTAGGGAAATGCAAATAAAAACACAGTGGGATATCACTTCATTTCCATTAGCATGGCTGTCATAAAAAAAAGCAAAAGAAAAAAGCAAGTATTAGGAAGGATGTGGAAGAATTAGAACCCTTATGCATTGCTAGTGGGAATATAAAATGGTGCAGCTGTTTGAGAGAAAGTTCATGTTTTCTCAAAAACTTAAATGTGAAATTACCATGTGACCCAACAATTCCAATCATAAGTATAGACTCAAAGGACGGAAAACAGGAACTCAAACAGATGCTTATAAACAAACGTTCATATCAGCATTATATATAGTAGCCAAAAGGTAGAAACAACCCAAGTATCTATGAGCAGATGAATGGATAAATAGAGTGTGGTAAACACATACAATGGAATGTTATTCAGCCATAAAAAGGAATGCAGTTCTGATATATGATACAGCATGAAATAAAATTTGAAAATATGCCAAGTGAAATAGGCAAGACACAAAAAAGAACAAACACCATATGATTCCACTTACATGAGCTATTTAAAATAGGCAAATACATGGAAAGGGACAGTAGATTAGAGATAACCAGCGTCTGATGGGAATTGGAGATAAGTAGTTATGATATAATGGTTGTAGAGTTTCTGTTGAGGATGATGATAAATATGGAAATTGTGGTGATGATTACACAACATTGTGAATGCCCTTAATGCCACTGAATTGTAACACTTAAGTATGGTCAAGATGATAAATTTTACGTTATATGAATTTTACCACAAAAAAAAACTTTAGTGAAAAAAAAGTGGTTGGAAAAATATTTCAAGATCTTACTAATGGTTTTCTCTGGGTAGTCTCTCTCTCTCTCATTTGCATTCTCTATATTTTCCGACAAATATTCTGTAGTTTTTTCCAAAAAAACTCTGAATTTCACTTTTCAAAAAAAAAAGCAATATAGAAAATCAATATGGTAAGACAGAGAAATCTATGCTTTCTCTATATAACAAAAATACCCTGAGAATGCAAAGGACAGCATCTGGATTTTACTGGGCCAGGCAACAACCTTGCAGCTGGTCTGTTTGGAGGGCTTGTAAATGGCAGCCCTGTGTCCTCTTGTCCTAGGAAACCTATCCTGGAAGGGACGCAGCCCTGGTCTCCATTATTCTGATCATTTGGCAGAGCTGTAGCCCTGTGCTGCAGCCTTCCACAGAGCAAGACAACCACAGCCTCCAACTTCAAAGAGGCACCACTACCCCTGTTGGAATGCAGCTTCCCAGTTGGCCTGGCCAACTCTGTGGAGACTAGAAGGATCAGACAGAAAGCCTCCAGTAGAGAGGAGGAGGGATGAGAACATCAGCCAGTTTCTTCCCAAGACTCCCTACCCCTCAGGGTGCTGCCAAGATCATTTCCCTTTTACTTTAAGGAAAGGAGAGAAGCTAGTCTTGTTATCTTAGTAAACTGGCCTCTGGGACCCCTGCTGCCCTCCACTATGTTGGAGAGAAAGCACAAACAGTATTGTGTTGTATCTTAGCCCTTCTCAAACTTGTAACAAAAGTTTTGGAACTGGGCCCTGGCTTGGAATGGGATCATCAGGCAAGGACCAGGGGGCACTGCTTTGTCCTCAGAGGGTTTTGCTGTGACCTCCTTCGACTGAGAAGCCAACTAAACTGCTAGGAAAGGAAAAAGGTGTGAAGGGCTCCTGGTAAATCTGTCATTTAAGCTTTGCATATCAAAGGAAGACAGGTTAAAATTACAAGTCTGGGAGATGCTAACCCTTAATTTGACAGTTCCTTAACTGTTAAGGGGTACATGTGTGAGACATCTAAATAAGGGGCTGAGGATGAAAGATGACTTTTCTTCTGGGATTATGCTGAAAAGATTGGGTCTGGATTCCTTCAATCATCGGATATGGTTCCAGAGAACAAGCTCCAACATGAAAACCTTCTCCTATGTCTAAGAAAGCTCACAGATACAGCCTGGCATTTCATTCTTTTGCTTTTTAAGGTCTGCGATTTCAGAATTGAACTAAGAATTGGGACACTGGAAATTTTCACACTAGGCCCTCATTTCCCATTTATTTTTCTCCTTTGTGATTTCCAACTCTCTGTTGCAGCAACCTACACACATACAGTACATCAATATTTAGAAGTTTATTTTCTGGGGAAATTGAAATGGGAGACACTTTGAATTCTGGGACCCAGTGGTGTGCTAGAGGCAGTGCATAATGACTTTCAAGAGCCAACTGTGCACATCTCTTCCCAACTCTGTTCACACATCCACGTCCCATTGGTAGCTTAAAATTAGCCAAGGAACGGTATTGACACAGAAATAAGCAAGAAATATAAATCAGGGTTTTTTGCTTGTTTGTCTGTTTTTGGAGGTCAAGTGTAAAGCTCAGAACTCAAGATGAAAAGATTCTGTCTCCAGAATGCAGCAACCAGACACTGACCACCAGGCAGGGAATTAGAATTTTATCTTTGGAAAATGAAATTGCCCCAGAGATAAAGGCCTGTAATTACTACAATTTGGAATTCCTTAACAAATAGCAACAACAACAAAAACTTATATATCACTCATGATCAATAAGACTTTCAAGCAGCTTTTAGTTCCTTTCTTTAATTATGAACTTTCACCCAATTTTTATCAGAGATTTGTGGAAACCCCCAACATGAAAACAATTAAAGCTTTTCTAAAAAATAGAGGAAGCTTGTTATTATGAAAGTAAAGAAATCTTCAGGAAGACAAAAGGAAGATAAATTGCAACCACAAGATAGAATAGTAGGTTGCTGTATTAATTATCTATTACTGCATTACAAATAACCAAAAATTTAATAGGTTAAAATAGCATCTATTTTTTTTATTCCAAAGTTTCTGTAGGTCAAGTGTCCAGGCATGGCTTAACTGGGTTCTCTGCAGGTTGCAATCAAGGTGTCACCTGAGCTGTCTTCCTTTTTGAACCTTGGAGTTGTCTTCAAAGCACATGTTGGCAGAATTCAATGTCTTGTGGTTGTAAGAGGTTGTTCTCTTGCTGTCTTGTCAGCAAGGGACTGCTGTTGGCTTCTAAAGCCCACCTCTGTTCCTTGCCAGGTGGAGCTCTCATAGGCCCTCTCCAAATGGCAGTGTCCCTCTTCAAGGCCAGTGGGTGAATCTCTCACTCAACTCTGCTAAGACGTAGTCATATATACCACAATATAGTTATAGCAGTCTAACTTCTACATTTACAATATGATATAACCTAATCATGGAAGGGAACTTCTCATTGGTTTTTCCATAGTTTGTTGACTAGAAGCAAGTCAAAGGACCTGCCCAAGTTCAAGGAGTGGGGGGATTATATATATATATATATATATATATATTAGTTTTTTTTTTAATTTGTTTATTTATTGGCTGTGCTACATCTTCAGTGGTGCACATAGGCTGTTCTTTAGTTGCAGCAAGTGAGAGCTACTCTCTAGTTGTGATGTACAGGTTTCTCATTGTGGTGGCTTCTCTTATTGCAGAGCAGGGGCTCTAGGGCAGAAGCTCAATAGTTCTGGTACACAGGCTTAGTTGCACCACAGCATGTGGCATCTTTCCGGATGAGGGATCAAACCTATGTCTCCTGCACTGGCAGGTTGATTCTTTACCACTGAGCCACCAGGAAGGCCTAGGAGGATATTTGATTAAAAGGTGACTCATTGGGTTATCTTAAGGTGTATCTGCCACAGTTGCTATGAAAATGAAACAGAGAACAAGATCCTGAAAATTTAAAACCAAAAATAATAGCATTAAATAGAACAGTTGGAAGATAAAGTTGAGGAAATCTTTCAGAGAAAAGAATAACAATAACAAAAGGAAATTAAAAATAAGAGACAAAGGATAAAAAACATTAGAAGACCAATTCAGGAGGTCCAACATCTGACTAGTAAAAGGTCCCAAAAGAGAAAACAGAATACAACTGTTTTTATATCAAATATATAAAAGATATAACACATGAAAATTTCCCAGACCTGGAAAACACAAGTCTTCAGATTGAAAGGTACCTTTGATGGCCAGCACAATAAATGAAAGAGAGAGAGAGGAAAGAAGAACCCCATCAATAAAGCATACCTCCATGAAATTTCAGAACACTGGGAGTGAAGAGGAAATCCTAACGGTGAGGAAGTATATTGAGAATTTATTTTTGGAAATAGGAAGGAGTAAACCTGGGACTTCCTTGGTGGTCCAGTGGTTAAGACTCCATGCTTCCACTGCAGGGTACATGGGTTTGATCCCTGATCTGAGAACTAAAATCTTGCATGCTGCATGGCACAACCAAAAATAATAATAAAAAATAATATTAAATGAGTAAATCAAAGACAAGAGAGATATGGGGAACAAGAAATGGAGGATCCAGAATAAAAAGAAAGATATAAGGAAATCTTGAATATTAGCACACAGCAGATTTACAGAGAACAGGCAAGATTGGAACAGCAATGTAGAGGATTATGGGAGAAAAGTGAAGTCACTCAGTTGTGTCCAACTCTTTGTGACCCCATGGACTGTAGCCTACCAGGCTCCTCTGTTCATAGGATTTTCCAGGCAAGAGTACTGGACTGGGTTGTCATTTCCTTCTCCAGGAGATCTTCCCAACCCAGGGATCGAACCCACATTGTAGGCAGACGCTTTACCATCTGAGCCACCAGGGAAGTCTTATGGGAGAAAAGTTTCCATTAAAGAGGGAGGATTAGAGCAATTAGATTACCTGATAGTGATTAGATATTTGGAAAATATTAGATACAAGTGATTTGACAGATCTTTTGAAAAATTTGGAGTGGGGAGATAATAGCACATATATGAAGCTAAGCTTAAGTGTGAGGGGAAATGGCAACTTAACTTCTGAAAAAAATAATTCTGTGATCTTAGAATACTCGTTGTGCACACTCAGATGCTCAGTCGTGTCTGACTCTTTTGTAGCCCCATGGACTGTAGCCTCCCAGGTTCCTCTGTCCATTGGATTTCCCAGGCAAGAATACTTGGAGTGGGTTGCCATTTCCGTCTCCAGGTGATCTTCCCTACCCAGGTATTGAACCCGTGTCTCCTGCTTGGCAGGTGGATTCTTAACCACTGAGCCACCAGGGAAGCCCACTTTTTACTTTAGCAGTAACATTTAATCACAAAAATGTAACATTAATTATATGTTGTTGTTTAACCAAATATCACAACACATGAAGCGAATAGGGTATGGGAGCATTTAAGAGACTCATTCTGCTTGGTTTGGGCAGTAGGTTAGATGGCTTAAGAGCAGAAAGTAAAGAAACAGTGTTTAAAACTGGCCAAGGAAGCAATAGCACTACTAACATGCTAGTTAAAATTGTGGAGTGACTATATATTCCAAGAGGAAAAGATAGTGAAAAAAGTTAAAAGGGGTTGCCTCTGGAAGGTAGAAATGAGGATGGGTTTACTTTCATTCTGTTTGGTACAGTAAAAATAAGAGCAAAAGGAAAACCTATATAAATGTATTACTTGAGTTTAGACAGACTTAGGGTTTCCCGGTGGCACAGCGGTAAAGAATCCGCTTACCAATGCAGGAGACATGGGTTCAATCCCTGGGTCAGGAAGATTCCCTGGAGAAGGAACTGGCAACCCATTCCAGTATTCTTGCCTGGGAAACCCCTTGGACAGAGTAGCTTGGCGGACTACAGTCCATGGGGTTGCAAGAGTCTGTCATGACTTAGCGACTACATCACCACCACCCGATATTTATGTACTTACTAGTTTATCAGGTCTCATCAAAGTGTGTAAGAATCCAAAAGTTTTTTCAGCCAGAATAAACAAAGGAAGTGCTGAACAGTTAGAAGCAAAGACCCACCTCTCTTGGTTTAACAAAGACAAACCAAATTTATCTTCCTTTTGTTATGACTTCCATGCTGATTTTGACAGATTTTCCTGAGTGCTTTTGCTCCACACCAAATTACTTATTTTTTCTGAGTCACTCTTGTCTAGACGTAGGAGCAGTTCCTGCCCGGTGTTGGGCGGATGGAATTGTAGGTTCTGTGCAGATTTGTTTGTACAGCACTTCCTCCCTCGTGTGAAGTATACATTACATGTGAATGAGGCTCTTCAGGGCTCTGGGTAATTACCGCATTTGGAGCCATTCTTCTCTTCAGAGGTTGAGTTTTTTCCTTTTCTTTTGATTTCTTATATTCTGCAGCAACTGTCATCGTTATTTTGATGCTGTGGTTTAATAGCGGCTTCAAATGCAAATTTGACAACACAAGCTGAAAATTACGGGTGGCAGACAAAGGAACTAAACTTCCATGACTGTGTTTTGAGAGGCTCCACCTGAGCTATTAAAGTACACATGTTTTAGTAGTAAGCCCAGCATACAACTTTGGTTTTTGTATCATAAAAGCCAGAATTTTCTGAAGACATTCCCCAAACCTCGGGCTCAAAATGGAGTCTCAATTATTTCCTCAGTTATTTTCCAGTCAATCTGATTTCCTCTTCATATCACTTATCTGAGGATGATTAGCCAAATATTTTACAACCAGAATTGCCCTGGCCACGGCCCAACAGATCAAGGGGAGAGCTGGAACTCCTGTTTGGCACAAGCATTCTGCCATTATCTGCTGGACTGTGAGAGAGGTGACAGGAAGCGGGTCTCTGGACAGGATCTGAGGGATAAGAGGGGTGCCTGGAAGACCTGGGGAGTAGTCATAGCCCATCAGAATTGGAGTGTTTAAATGTTTGAACAACTGATAGGGCCATATCTGTCTATACTGAAATATGACTTCCTGTCTTGGAGTAGGAAATGGCAACCCACTCCAGTATTCTGGCCTGGAGAATCCCATGGAGAGGAGCCTTGGCGAGCTACAGTCCATGTTGTTGCACACAGTCGGACACAACTGAAGTGACTTGGCATGCACTTCCTGTCTAAGGCATAGTCACTCTTGGGCATGCCTCTCCTTTCCTACTGTCTTGTAAGCTCCTTGAGAGGAGATTTGGAATCAGCCTCTTCTCTGTGTACGACACAGTGCTTTCTCTGGATGAGTGGATGAATGAATAAAGGGATGCCATAAATTATTTCTTCTCCTTTCTAAGCCTTGCTTCCTTATTCTTGACTGTATTCACTACTGAAATTTAACACTTCATAATTGGCTCAGGGAGGACCTTTTCACAATCACAAATCTGGACCTTTGGAGGGACAAAGGGACGTAGAAATAAACATTCAAGAATAACACTATCTTTTTTTCTTGAAAAAAGTTGTCATTGGCATAATGGATATGTGAGACAACGATGAAAGTATAATCTTTGTAATGGTTTGTTAGTTCTGTAGGTGCATGTGGAGTCTAGTGGAACAGACTTCATGCTAAAACTTCTTCGGGGGAAAAAAATTGAGCCTTCATATGCAGTGTTTTAATTTTGCAATAGTTGTTTAGGTTTAAATCAATGCAAGAGAATCAAACCATCAGCATCACACTGGCAAGTCTTTGTTTACCTGCAGAAGCTACTTGAAGAATAAAAAGGGAGAGAAATCCATAAATAGTAAAGAAGAAATTAGATTTCTTTAAATCAATTCTCAGAACCTAAGAAAGTATCAAGCTATAAGGACGAGAGATTGCACAGGAATATGATTTTTATCTAGGTCATAAAATTTATAGCTATTTTCTTCCTTTAATTTAAATGTAGAAGTGATAGGCATCTATTATGTGCCATCCCAGCAGGATCAAAAACATGGAATCATAGGTTAAAACATTTAGCTTTCCTCCAGAAAGAAATTAACATGAAACAAATTTATCAAGGGACTACATTTTTAAAGCATGTGTTTCATGGCTGCCTAGGACAAAAAAAGAATTCTAGTATATTAAAGCAATAATTCCTTTTGAACTATAGGTATTAATGTAAGATGAGAGAAACAGCCCAAAATAAACAATTTTCAAAGAAGAGACTGAAGCCAGAGTATTATTTTACTTCTCCAATACTTTATTAGTTGTAGTTTTAGCTACTTGTGTTCTCCAAAGGTAATTACCTAGAATTCTCTCAGCTTGATCTGAAGCTCAGAGCAGAGTTAACTTACTGATATCACACTATTTGATATGAATCAAATGCAAGATGTCTCTTTTGAAGCAACTGAATGGCTTATTTAATTCAAGAACTGTTGATTATATGAAGTAAATAGTAAATTACTACATAACCAGTCTTCATAAGACTTTGGGATATTTTTAGTTGTTCTTTAATAAGATTCTAAAAATAATTTGTGTTTCTCTAATAATATAATTCCGGAGCTACCACTTGCTAGGCCTTGAAGATCTAGAGATAAAGAAGAATCTCTCTGTAACCCTGGAATTCAAGACTTAGTGTAAGGAGTAGGCAATTCCACAGATAATTTCAACAAAGCCTGAGGAATGTCATAATAAAAGTACCCCAAAAGAGGAAGAATTCTGTTCTCTGCAAAAAAATAGCCAAGGGAAGGTCTCTAAGGCAACCCCTGAACTAAGCTTGTAAGGAAATAGAGACATTAGCTAGGCAGGAAGGACATTCCAGACAGGGGGAATGGAAACCTGGGAAATGCATGTGGTATTGCAGAGGCATAAACTCAGACTGGATATCCTTAGAGGAAATCAAATGTATAAATTAATGCAATACATAGAGGCTAAAAACACTCCTTCTAGAAAAATCATACAGAGTTAAATAATTAACATTTTCCTTTTGAGAATTATCATTGCATTATGTTCTCAGTTGCTGTCAATAAAAAATATATGGAAAACTTCCCAAGGATTAGCCATAAAAATGCTTGAGAAAATTTCAACATTGGCCATTATAAGACACTTCTATAATATTTAATATTTCTGTCCCTGAGAGGATTAAGAAAATGCTAAATGGCTTATACTCATAGAATAAGACCAAAATTTGCTATGTTTGAATTTGTTTGCTATGTTTGCTGTGTGTGTTTGAAGCATTACAGATATCACAATGTGGTCTCTTCAAAATTGTCTCCTTATAACAATTTCCATATGTAAATAGAGGAAAAATATGCTAATGTAAGTCATGTGAAATCTGCATTCCTTATAAAGTAAAACATTTTCCTAGTCTCAGGTACAAGTCCTCCTTCTGAGCCCAGCTAAGAGTTGGACTGGCCCCAAAAACATTGGATTGTGCTTGTCTCCTGCATTAAAGACAAGAGTCTTACATAACAACATAGATAGCTCTAATGCTATTGACCTCAGCTTCCTCACTATAAAATGAGAGTGTGGACCAGATGACCTCTAAGGTCTTTAAGCTCTAACAGTCAGTCTAACTTTTTTATTTCCTGCTTGGCATTGCACACCTGGCATCCAAATGACTTTCCCAACACCAGTCAATGAAACCACTTCTTTCAGCATGAGTCTCACTCAGCCTTGGAGATCAAAGGTCTTGTTAACTGTACTTTGCTTTGTGCATCTCACTTAGGTCATAATCATATTTCTCCACCCCCAAATGGAGCACATTAGACAATGATCTACTTTCCCAACAAGGATGGCTTTTCCCAACAAGGATGGCTCATGCAGCTGTATCAGCCTAAGTCCAAAATCACAATGCAGAAAGAAAGACACTAAGGTAGTAAGCAATCAAAGCACTAAATATCCTTCTCCAGACAACCTCTGTGGTTATTACAGAAAAAAGTAATCACCTAAAGCATTGCCAGTGGTAGCATTATTCTGTGCACATTGAGCCTGACCCACTGTCTCTCTTGACAGTCTGGAGCAGGGCTGCCAAAGTTTTTGATCACGTGCTACTTCATCAACTAATGTATGTGTAAGCGTGCCCAGTCATGTCCTACTCTTTGCAACCTCATGGGCTGTAGCCTGCCAGGCTCTGCTGTCCATAGCATTTTCCAGTCAAGAATACTGGAGTGGGTTGCTATTTCCTTCTCCAGGGGATCTTCCCTACCCAGAGATCCAACCCTTGTCTCTTGTGCCTCCCACATTGTCGGCTGGGTTCTTTACCAGCTGAACCACAAGGGAAGCCTGCACCCACCCCCCACCCTCAGTTAATGTATAGATATATTTATATATTGTGTGTGATATTTACTTATTATATTCATGTTATAATGAACTAATAGGTTACATAGATTATAAAATATATCCAAAAATAGAAACTTCAAAAGGATGAAACTTTTTTAAATTAATAGATAGAAATGGAAGTTGAAGTATTCTTCCTAAACAGTTGTGAATCATCTTGAATTCCCTACTCAATTGATTTAATGATTCAATGACTCTTCTGAATGATCCAGATGTTTGCATCATTAATCTGTCCCCTTCTAAACTTTTATAATCCTTAATAACTTATTATTCAAAATATTAAAATATTTTAATTTTTAAAATTCCTGAGTTTTGATATTTTTGTTCCAAGCAGTCAGGTTTGCATTTTTTAGTGAACAAAACAGGTAACTGAGGGTCAAGTTTACAAGGCGAGTAATATCAGATTAAGTGGTTTTCAGTAAGATCTCCAACCTATCCAAGCCCTCCAAAATCACTCACTCATGGTTCATTTTTCTCTTCCATTCATTGGATCTTAAATAAGATCTTCTTCTTATTGGTAAATATTTTTTTTTGCATGCATGCATGCATATGAGGTAAGAAAATAAGGTAGTGATGCTGGTTCAGAATCCAACATTCCAGGAAGTATATAGTTACATTCTCATTAGTTTATGATCACCCTTCATTTTCTTTCTTTTTTTTTTTAATGCTGTTATCCAGCTTAATCGCTTAATTCATTCAATGGATTGATCCATTGTAACCAAAAATCAGACCAATATAAAAGGTGACTTTTTTTTTGTCTAAAGATAAGAGAACAAAGATTTATCATCCCTAAGGCTATCTTAAACAATGTGTCCTAGAATTCTGGCAGTAAATCCAAACAGGATTGATAGCATCTTTACAATCAGTATAAGACTTCCCTGGTGGCTCAGACAGTAAAAGCATCTACCTACCATGGGGGAGACCGGGGTTCGATCCCTGGGTCGGGAAGATCCCCTGGAGAAGGAAATGGCAATCCCCTCCAGTACTCTTGCCTGGAAAATCCCATGGATGGAGGAGCTTGGTAGGCTACAGTCCATGGGGTCACAAAGAGTCGGACACATCTGAGCAACTTCACTTTCACTTTTCTTTTATAATCAGTATACAAATAATTATACATTAAAAGAAAACATATGAGCTTATGGTTTTTGAAAATCTATTTTATTTCATCACAGTCCTTTCTGGAGACGTCAGTCTCTCCATGTAGGTTGGAAGACAGTATGACATGCTGGACAGAGCCATCAGAGGACTTTAAACCAGAGTTCCAGTCTCCACCCCATCATTAGCTGGCTATGACCTTGAACAATCAACTTTGAATCTGTTTCCTATTCTGCAGAATAGGGCACTATCTGCCTCCTAATCTTGTTGTGAAGACAGAGTGTTTATAAAGCTCTTAATACAGTGCCCAGAACATTGCAACTCCCCATTAAATGGAAAATATATATGCTACTCTTTTAAAACCCTAAAGATTATTATTTGTTTCTTCTTTTTTCCCCCCATTTAGTGCCTAGCATACTATCATCTCTGGAGTTAATGTTTAATATTTTTTCATTGACTAATACAGGTTATTTCCTATACTTGCACAATTTCATTTAACTTCAAAAAAGTAAATGATGCTTTGATGCTTCTTATATTTTGGAGATTAAAGATAAAATAGCTTGACAACAATATAACAACAACATCAGAAAGTCTGTGCAATCCTGCCTGTTTTCCCAGCATATGGAACTTCAATTCCAAGTGTCTGAAGTTATCCGAGCTCTGAGGGAGAAATGAGAAATTGAGGCACTTTAATCCTGATTCTACCAGCCACTTTGTATGACTGATCTGCAAATCCCTTACTCAGTGTCAGTTCCACAATGCAGATCTCTGCATCTGGGGGGTTCAAGTCTAATCTTCTCCACTGGGTGTTCTGGGTAATCCTCTGGCCTCCATCTTTGGGGTTAAACCTTATCTTATTCCTGAGAGGAAAGCCAGGAACATTCGTTTTTTTATCCATATATGGCCAGATTAGACTCTGTGTGAGAGTGTGTATGTATACATGAAAGAAAAGCTGATATCTTCAGATGATATTTCTGCA
Organism: Giraffa tippelskirchi; assembly: GCF_054371585.1. Classification (NCBI taxonomy): domain Eukaryota; kingdom Metazoa; phylum Chordata; class Mammalia; order Artiodactyla; family Giraffidae; genus Giraffa; species Giraffa tippelskirchi. The sequence continues at coordinate 129,560,419 of NC_137276.1, forward strand.
ACTCTCTGCCTTAATTTATAAGAAACCTGGGCCTGAATTTTAATCTTTAAGCCCTAACACAAGAAAGCAGATTCCTCAGAACTGTCAGATGGAAAGGTGGTACAGCCTTGAAATGAGAAATGCAGAGAAGCTGTCTCCCTGAGACATACAACCCTGGCCATTGGTTGCATCACCACTGAATGGCCAGGAAGACCCACACTCCAAGCTTCTGTGGAGACTGGTAAATGTTGTGAAAAGATCAGCCTCTCCAGCTCATAGTTCCCTGCACACATAAACACACACAAGGTTAATCAGTTCTGAAACAAGTCTTGCCAGCATTAGAGAGACAATGGTTAAATCTGCTTAATTTGTTCAGAAAGCGGCATGTCATTGTGGACAGACATTTGACTTAGAATCAGATTCTGGTGTTTTTCTATTTATGGGACCTAGAAAAAGAGGCCTTAAAATATGAGCTCCAAGGGACTTCCCTGGTGGTATAGCGGTTAAGACAGTGAGCTTCTATTGCAAGGGGTGCAAGTTTGATCTCTGGTCTGGGAACTAAGATCCTGTATCCCACATGCTGCACCATGACTTGACAAAAACTAGATAAAAAAATTTTTTTAAAAAGCCTACCTCATAGATTTATTGGGAGAAGAGATTGAGAGATAAAGTGTGAAAAATACCTAAAAAGTACTTGACATATAGTAGCCCTTCAATGTCTGCGTGTATGCTCAGTCATTCAGTTGTGTCTGACTCTGCGACCCCATGGATTGTAGCCCACCAGGCTCCTCTGTCCATGGAACTTCTCAGGCAAGAATACTGGAGTGGGTTGCCATTTCCTTCTCCAGGGGGTCTTCCCAACCTAGGGATAGAACCCACCTCTCCTGCACTGGCAGGCAGATCATTTACCTTACTGTCTGAGCCACCTGGGAAGCCCCAGCCCTTCAATAGGTGTAGAATCAACATCAAATAATGAAATGAACTTTTTTTTTCTGCTCCAGTTTATATTCCTATATTTATTTCATCCCTCCAATCTAGGATTTTGACAGAAAAATTTTTTCTGCTTTTAGAGCCATTTATCATTGATTTAGCTTTATCTTCTTTGGATGATTAATTATTCAGCATTAATGATTTTTGCTGCAACAAAGATAGATTGTGAAGATTTACCTCTGTGCGAGTTTTAATATTTGTAACATCCTCCCATATTTGCATAAAGCTATGCTCTGCAAAAGGCTTTCCTGTCTATTTTCTCTGAGTTAGTACAGCTATGCTCTTAAATTTTAGCATGAATTTCATGGAGATGGGTTTAAATGGTTTTCCATGGCAGGATACGAATTGGGCTCTTTTCTTTTCAAATCTTCGTTTGAAAATGACAACCATATCCCATAACCTATCTCAGAAACAACACCCAAATAGGGCAGTGTTTCAAAGGAAATTCAGAAAAGTTGCAAGTGTAGATTACAGAAGTGTGTCTGACATTTGTCTTGGCTCCCAAGTGAGTGTAATTCACCGGAATAGGTGGCATGTGTGCTGTGTGCCCCACACTGGGAAATACCCAAAGGCTCACTCTCCACAGTGGCTAGCCTGCCAGAGAGGAGAAATAAATGACCGTCTCTAAGGAAAGAAAATACTGGTGCTAAATTCTTTGTGGACGTTTTATTGTGGCACAAAAGAAATCCACGCTAAACCAGAAGAAGGAAATTATTTTGTGATAAGTTTACATTACATGATTTGTATCACAATCTCAGCTTAAGCTGGGGCTCCAAACAATGTTCATTTTTGTAGCTTTCTTGTGTGAGCAGTACAGCTGTGGGAAATCGTGACGTGGAGATTTAGAGCCAGAGGATTTGGTTTTGAATCCCATCTCTGCCATTTGCTGACTGTGATTCAGTAATTTTTAGCTTTTTAGAACTTCTGTTGCCCCATATGTAAAATGGCAAAGCACAGCAAAGATGGTCTCGTGGTTTATTAAGAAGATTAAATGAGATAAAACGTATAAATCTCCCTTCTTATGCTGTAAAGTGCTAAACAAACTTTTATTTCAATGTAATAATATTATTATGAGTTGTGATAGCCCAGTAAAAATTACCTCCTGGTTCATTAGAAAGATTAAATGAGATAATATATATAAATAGCCCTTCTTATACTGTAAAGAGCTAAACAAACTTTAATGTCAATATAGTAATAATATTAATATGAATAATGGCAATAGAAATACTGGTACCAAGGTCTTTGCATTGCCGTGTTCTAAGGAAGAGTGATAGAATTTGCCCAAGTCCCCTGCCCCCTTAAATGAAACTTCCATCTACTCCTCCCTCAGGTTCATTGCATGACACATATAATTTCTTAATCACACAGCATAGCACTCAATGCACGAAGACTTTGGCTACACCTTCCTTCACCTCTTCATCTCTGTTTAACTTTCTCCAAAATGTTTACAGATTATTGAAATGGTACAGTTAATGTGGGCTTCACAGGTGGCCCTAGTGGTAAAGAACCTGCCTGCTAATACAGGAGGCGTGAGACACAGACTCGATCCCTGGATCGGGAAGATCTGCTGGAGGAGGGAATGGCAACCTACTCCAGTATTCTTGCCTAGAGAATCCCATGGACAGAGAAGCCTGGTGGGCTACAGTCCACAGGGTCTCAGAGAGTCAGATAAGACTGAAGCAACTTAGCACATACACATAGTTAATGTAGCCAGTCGACGAACAAACGTTCGATGAAATGTATCTACGTGTAGAGCTCTGTGGAGGGCACCACCCTATAACCTATCCCAGCCAAGGAGAAGTTCAGATGCTCGAAGGTGTGAATGGAAGTAAAAACCAAATGCAGTATCTGAGGGTATGAAATATTGAGTAGGACACAGGGACAGAGTGCCACTTACCCATGGATTTCAAATTGTGCCATTAAGAGAGATAGTATCTTGGATCATCTTATGGAAGTCAGCAAGCTAGAGGTACTTGTCAGGTGGGAGACTGTTTCTGGGAACAGAAGTAGGGGAGAGTGTGAGGTGTGCTGTGCAGACTCAGGAACCTGGAGAGATGGCTGACATGCTCAGTGGATGCGGCTCTTGGGTGGAGGTGGGGAGCCTGCTGAGGAAGGGGCTAGTCCCAATTGTTTTAGTGGAGTAGAGGGATGTGAAGGTGAGGAAGAGCCGAGCTTGAAGAAGAGCGGTAGTCAGTCGGGTCTAGGGTGGTCAGAGAGAGGTTGGTTGGTGAAACTTCCATGTGCTAAGTACAGTCGTCCATCTGTATCTGCGAGGGGTTGGTTCCAGGACCCCCCTGAGGATACCAAAATCCTGGGATGCTCAACTCCCTTACTGTCAGCCCTCACTATCTACAGGTTCAACCAACTGTGGATTGAAAGTTTCAACCCATCCTTGGCTGAATGCACAGATGCAGAACCTGCAGATACAGGAGTGACTGTCGTACAAAAGTGAATCAACTTCAGCCCCTTCAAGGAGAGAAGGCAAGATTTAGTGGAACAATATCTAAGTATCAAAGGAAAATACCTGCTGCAGGTGTTCACAAGAAGGTTACTGTTCTGATTTCCAGAAGAATTTCTTGTTTCCCACTGAGTTGAAATTTGTTACCGTGGCGAATTGCCATGATCCTGAGCCTGGCTCAGTTTTGCAATTTCTAAAACCAGATTGTGTAAGCACACAGGAGTGGTTCTGACCCTCTAGGGCAGACTCCCACTAGCCAAGCCCATGAGATGCACAGAGTGCCAACAGACTCATTTACAATGAGAGCTATTACTGTCACACTGGAATACTCAGATGGCACACGGGCACCTCCTCTCCCTGTAGGCGAGTCTAGCAGGAAATCAATTTGTAATCAGAAGATAGCATGGTAAGCACAAAGTCAGGACACAAGGAACAGATGATTTGAATGTTTAATGGCATTAGACTACAAGAGCTGCTTGTATTTTTTGCATCATAATAGAAATATCCTTGACTCTCTACAAAACTCCATTACTTTAGACTTCTTCTACCCTAAATTGGAATTGGCAGGTTTTCTGATCATTTCCTCTGACTCCTTTTCATCCTGTGTTCCACCTCTCTAATTGTTGCTTTCTTCCTTGTGCATGCAAGCTAAGTCGCTTCAGTCACGTCCAGCTCTTTGTGACCCCATGGACTTTGTGACCCTGCCAGGCTGCTCTGTCCATGGGATTCTCAAGGTAAGAATACTGGAGTGGGTTGCCATGCCCTCCTCCAGGGGATCTTCGTGACCTAGGGATCAAACCCGAATCTCATGTGTCCTGCATTGCAGATGGATTCTTTACCACAAGCGCCACCTGTGAAGCATTTCTTCTTCAGGTTTGTTTAATGTATATTAACATATATACATAGCCTTTTATATTACTGTTTCATGGGGGCCTAGGATCTCTCCTCATCCAGTGTGTTGACTTTTATGATTTGACCCTAAGAGATCTCTCTTACTTCCGTATCTTCTCTATTTAGGGGCAGAGGGAGCACTTCACCATAGCTCCACTTGCTAATAATTGTCGCAGTGATTTTGACCATACTTTTCACTTGCCCCACTCAACATAAGATCATTTCTAGGTTGCTAATGTCCACTTGAAAGTGCCACATCTGGAATTAAACACAGGATCCCAGGTATGGTTTGATGCACTCCCAGAAACTACCACCCATCCACTCATTTTTCCACTATACCTCTAGTAATGTACTCTAAGATAGAATTTGTTTTCTCAGCAGCAAAATTGCATTATTGATTTATCTTGAGCTTCAAAGCAACTAAATCTCTTAAATTGTCTTGTTGAGTTAACCTACGTCCCCCTGGCTTTTGCATGGTAGTTTTCACTTGTTCTCATTAAATTTCATCTTGCATGCTTTGACTCGTCACTACAGCCTATGGACATGTTAAAACTGGTTTGTCACCAATCAGGAACTATGTAAATACCTGGGCACATGTTACAGACTAAATTTCTACAAGTGATTATCTTCTCTACTTTGTTCAGACTATCTGTAATGCTTTTGAATAAATGCATCAACCTCATTCCTTTTTAATCTTTTCCTCTTTGTCCATTTGGAGCTTTGCATGAACCATTTTTCTTTTGCGCTGGTGGCTACAGAAGGATTGAAACAAGATTAGCTACAATGCTCATCTCACACTAATCAATAAACAGGTCTGTGAAGGTACTTACTGCTCCAAAAGTAAACAGGGTAGACCACAGGCCTGCAAATTGAATAATGCCCACTAAATCCAAATTAAAAGCTAGCTTCATTATTTTACAAATTCACAAGATTATATTCCTGTTTGACTTACTTTTTTGAGTTCATCGCTTGTCTTGTGGCACTTGAAATATAAGCATCTGAAACATGGGCTAGCAAGAGTCAGATTATCATTATGCTAAAAACCCTGGGGAATATAAACTGAAGCAGACAAAAACCCTGCCCCCAAGGGGCTAACACTCTCGATAGGACAGAGCCTGTAACGAGGCTATTGAATTGAATCTTGACACCTCTCTGACTCAAAGCAGAGTTAGGCCAGCAGCCCCCAAAAGTTTGAGATAGGGAATTCAACCTTAACCAAATATTGCCTTGATCTTTTTTTCTGTTTTACCCAATAAATCACAAATCTAATGGGGGGAAAAGGCTAAGGTAGATTTCATTTTCAGAAATGCTTAAGAGAACAAGACAGTTCACATAGGTGACAGTTAGAGAAGCCAAGACTCAAACACAGACTTGAGAAAGAGCCTTCCCCCAATTAATACCTCCCCTACCCTAGCTTGGCCCTCTGATTACATTTATCTGAAACAAGAAATGCTGCCTGTTCTATTCAGCAACAAACTCTAAACCTGGAACTTTGGTGAGTCAAAAACTTTCCATCCCATTAACATCTACAAAAATGTTGGATTGACTTGCCTTCTAGCTACATCATTGAGAAAAAACAAAAACACACAACTCAAAAGTTGCTTCCCAGAACAGAGTGATATACTATTCTCAAGGTAAATTCTGTTTCACACTCCAGAATGAAAGGATTGCTTGCAACCCCCAGAATCACCATTGTGCCCTTCTAGGAATTTAGATTCTCCCTCCACCCTGTATCCCCTGTGTGTTTAGGTAGCTCAAAATCTGACTGCAGTGTGGAGGGTGGATTGGGGCGGATTATCCCAGAGGGGACCCATTGTCATAACCCAGCAAAAAGATGATTTAGTATCCATGTCAGTAGGATTGGAGAGGAGATATGGATGTGAAAAATATCTCCATTTCTGAGACTCCTCTATGAACAATCTCTGCACTGGAGGTACCTGAGACTTTCTCAGCACCTGGTGGTAGTCTGAAGCTCATTCTACCCAAACTTCCTTCCTCTTTTCTCGCCTTCCACAAGTGTCAGATCAATTCTTGGCTTTCTCTGCCTACTCTTGCTCTCTTATGTTCAATAATTCTTTGTACTTCTAACCATCTTGACATCTGCTTTCTTGCAGACCCAACCTACTACTACAACACAAAGGACCTTAGGTTTTCATACTCGAGACCCAACAGTCATTGGTTAAGAGTTGCAATGGGGCAGATTGGGGTAGGGTGGAGGGAACACATAAACTCCCCATGCATGTACACAAAGCTGCTCTGGTAATCTGAGGACATCCCTCTGAAAAAAGGGCACAAGACCAGGTTGAGGAGTGGGACTATGACACACAGAAATACTAAAAGGGACCCACAGTGTCTGGGGAGATCACAAGTATTGTCTGCTGCATCCAGAAGGAAGTTAGGTATCTATATAGATCTGGAACACAGGAGAGAGATGTGGGCTGGAGGTTGGAAGCTTTTATTGCATGACTATTGGGTGAAGACTAGAGGATAAGGCCAGCAAGACTGAATATACAGAGGGTGTTAAAGGAAGATAGGGGCTTCCCAGGTGGCGCTAGTGGTAAAGAACTTGACTGCCAATGCAGGGGACATAGAGACAAGGGTTTGACCCCTGGGTTGGGAAGATCCCCTGAAGGTGGGCATGGCAACACACTCCAGTATTCCTGCCTGGAGAATCTCATGGACAGAGAAACCTGGTGGGCTCCAGTTCATGGGGTCACAAAGAGTCGCACACAACTTAGAAGCAACTTAACAGACAGCAGCCAAGGAAAGAACCAGGAAGTAAATCAGCATTTAATGGATAGACAGAGAGAAAAGAAGTTAGCTTGAGGGGAAAAAGCTGAAAGACAGGAAAATCAGAAGAGGGTGTTGTCAGAGAAAGCCAAGAGAAAAGAGAAATTCAGATGTAAGGGAGTGGTGGACAATGGCAATGCTTCCACGGTCAAACAAGGTCACAAGTAAAATGAGTTCAATGGTGAGATGGGGAAGCTGGAGGAGGAGATGGTCAACCTGCCAGGGAATTGAGAGCTGGATGGGAAGTGAGGTGGAGATCAGGGGCCTAATGATCTTTTGGGAACCTTGTCATTGAACTGAAGGAGAGAGACAGAGCTGTGGGGAAAAAGAATGTAGATCCTTCTCAGGTTCTTTGTGATTAGCAGGACATGTGCTTGTGAGCATTTTCAGCAATAACAGTAAACTTCTATGGAGAAGCAACTCCATGACAGCTCTGTCCCTGTTTCAATGCTGGCCAGCAGTGTCTGTCAGAACAAACGACTTTGCTAATTGTGTGTCTTCTTAGCCATTGCACTTTGCCCTGGAAAGCCATTATAGCTAATGTTCCAATGCTTTTTACTACTTTTACCCACTGGACTGGTCTGAGATAATACAATTGTTCAGCATTGTTCATTTTCCTATGTCCTGTCTAGAAGCTCAATTGATATAGTTGCTGACAGAAACAAAAATGGAAAACTATTGGATCTAAATCCCAATCTCTTCCAATTTGGTTTCTTTGCAAAGCAAGAAAGACTGTACTAATTTAAATTTTCTATCTTCAAAAATCGCCTCTCCTGATCCTACCCCTAACCCCGCTCCCCAACCCTGGGCCAACAAACAGGCTTTGCTTCCTCAGGGTCATGGAGTAACTGATTTATCCAGAGATCTCTGCCCAGAAGAAATCTAATGAAGCAGATAGGAGGCAAACCACTCTTCCACTAAATCCCACCAGGCCAATGAGATTGACGTGCTCAGTTTTTTCAGAAAGTGATTGCCAAGCCACTAAAGAAGCTGCAAGAGCTTCCTGAAGGGAACAGGATGGAAGGTGAGAAAATGGAATCGTCACAGAACCCCTAGCACACACCTCTCCGCTCCCAGCCCCCAACTTCCCTTCTCTGAAAAATGGGAGGAAAGAATGTCAGCCTTGTCCTTGACAGGAAGTTAGAGTGAGGCAGCTTCGCACCACCGCTGGAAGTCACGTGCTCCTGCTTACCCACAGGACAGAAATCAAAACCATGGATGAGATCACCATGATGGTGTCTGGCAGACTAGTTTAGAGCTCTGTGTCTACCATTTGTGTTCTAACTTAAGCAAGTTTTTTACATCTTTGCTTAGGTTTCCCATTTCTTAAAATAAGAACAACACACTTACCTCACAATCTTGTCCTGAGGACTGAATGGGATACTGCTTGGAATATGTTTGGAACATAACTGTTTAATCACTCCAGTCATCTTGCCTAGAGAATCCCATGAGGAGCCTGGCAGGCTACAGTCCAAGGGGTTCCAAAACAGTCTGACATGACTGAGAGACTAAACCACAACAAATTCAATTAACTGAAAATAGCTGAATATTTTGAAAATAGTAGCTGAATATATTGTCAGAACTACTGATATTTTCTTATGGTGCTCACTGAACCCTGTCTTTTCTCATTATCAGTGTATGTCTATTTGCCTTATGCTGGGTTTACACACAAACACACCCAAATCCATTCCATGTCCTTCTCTGTTCCCTTGCTTCCCTTCTCTATTCCCCCAGAGCTGACCCCTATGGACAGTTTCTGCCAGGCTCCCTGGTTCTCTGGTTCAGTTACACCGACATTCTTCCAGTAGAACATGCTAGCAGAACAAGCTCAGAATCTCTCTCCTCCCACTTTCTGTCAGTTTTGACAGGCTGGTTCTAACTGAGGCTGGGTGCTTCTTTCAGATAACAACCCTTCCCCAGCTCCAATTCTCAGGGTCCACGTAATGCTATCCTCACTGCCTCCCTCGATTTCTTGTAGGTGACAGAGAAGTTCTGTCTGGTTACTTTGGACCTTCTGTCACTGGGACCTGAAACTAATCCTAATTAAATGCCTACCTCCATCTTCTTTACTTCTTGGAGATAGAAGACAGACAGAATAGGGTTTGACTATACAGACCAAACTATATATAGTCAAAGCTATGGTTTTTCCAGTAGTCATGTAGGGATGTGAGACTGTACCTGTTGGACTATAAAGAAGGCTGAACATAGAAGAATTAATGCTTTCAAACTGTGATGCTGGAGAAGACTGTTGAGAGTCCCTTGGACAGCAAGGAGATCAAACCAGTTAATGCTAAAGGAAATCAGTCCTGAATATTCACTGGAAGGACTGATGCTGAAGCTGAAGGTCCAATACTTTGGCCACCTGATGCAAAGAGCCGACTCACTGAAAAAGAACCTGATACTGGGAAAGATTAAGGGCAGGAGTAGAAGGTGGCAACAGAGGATGAGAGGGTTGATGGCCTCATTGACTCAACGGATGTGAGTTTGGGCAAACTCCGGGACATAGTGAAGAAGCCTGGCATGCTGTCGTCCATGGGGTTGCAAAGAGTTGGAACACGACTTAGCAACTGAACAACAATAGAGGCCAAGAACCCTGATGAGAGGATTCTTTTTTTTTTTTTTAATAAATTTATTTATTTTAGTTGAGGACTAATTACTTTACAATATTGTAGTGGTTTTTGCCACACATTCACATGAATCAGCCATGGGTCTACACATGTTCCCCATCCCGAACCAAGGATTCTAAGGAGAGAAGTTAGACATTTAGATACCTGCATTCACTTCAATAGCAATGAAACAGGAAGGTTTGATTCAGCCATTGGATCCCAAGGGTGATTGTCTCTGTCACTTTATAACTGCAAGCTGTCTTAGCCCCTCTGTACGTTCAAGAACTCAGCAATGACTCCTTAGGAATAAGTTGGTCTCTTATGTCTGTCTCTCTTAGTCTCCATTTTCTACTGTTCTCTCTTTATCACAAAAGTATTCACAATATTATCATGGGTTAGCTAGGAGATAAGTGCAAACCATTAGTCTTTTATTCAAATTCATATACAGTAAATGTGATGGTTGAAGAATCAACCCAAAACTGACAATGGCTTAAACTACAATGTAAAATTAATATTGAATAAAAGTGACAAAAGAACCAAATCTTCATCACCAAATTTAGACCTGCAAACATAGATTCAAAAAAAGAACTTTGCAGAAATTATGGCTGTCAGATAATGATAGAAGATAGCATCAGCACAATTTTATACAGAGGAAAACTGATGAGTCAAATCTGTTTAATTTATATGGAAAAGAATTGAATCCAATACAAACAACTTCAGTTAAATAAAATAAAAATTAAACAAAATAGAGATGATGCAACAACATCATGGGGGAGATTGATTGAGAGATTCACACTGATTTTATTGAAGCCCATTTCAGGGATACTTTCCGCAATGAAAATTCATCAGTGTTTTATAGTTCTGATTAATATATTTATATTCAAAGTGTCCTTTGAGTCAGGAAAGCAGGGCCAAACTGGAAAGGATCCAAGAATCCTGTGTCATCTAAACCATCCCTGAATATGCAACCTCCATATCATTCTGGTTGCTGTCATATTTCCAGAAATTATATTTTCCCAAGACACAGGTACACTCTACTTATTTTATTAGCATGGCTACATTTTTTTATGGAACCACACACAAGCTCTATAAAATCACAGGCCATCATCCTGGATTTTGTAACTGGATTTCTAAAGAATTCATATTCTCAGAGAATCACTGAGCTGGAAGGGACTTTGAGAAATTATCTGGTGTAAACTATCCAGGACAGATGGTGGTCCGTCCCTGCTTAGTCCTCCCCAGAGCATGATGGAGATGGAAAAGAATGAATAATAAGAAATGAACACTGTTGGCAGGAGAAAACAAAAACTCTACATTTGAAATCAGGAAAAAAGGGGAAAATTCTAAACTGCCATTCATAATTACACCTTTTAATTATTTTACTTGTGTTTATATCATCATTTTGTGACAAATCCACCAATATTTTTCTCAGAAATAGGACATAATACCAAAAACTATAAAATAAAGATTTGTTATAAAAGTTGCAAGTTCATAAAATTATTTTTATTTAAAGTATTAGGTAATAAGAAAGGTCCTGATTCACTCTTGGTAGAAATATAAATTTTCACAACCTTTGGGGAAGATAAGCAGGTAGTATTTATTAGGATTTAAAGTGTGCATATTCTTTGACCCCCTAAAGTCCAATTCTGAGAAAAGTAAAAGTGATAGTGCATAGAGATTTATGTTTAAAGCTGTTTATTGTTTATAATGGCAAAAAATTGAAGCAAGATACATGTTCATCACAGGAGAATAGTTGTATAAAGTATGATATGTCCATGTGACAGAAAGCAATGCTGCCATCCACCAGAACACCTTGGATCTATCTTCACTGGACTGAAAAGAGGTCAGTGACATTTGTTAGGTAGGTGAATGTTATAGGGCACAGATGATATAAGCCCCTTTATATTAGACAACCAGAAAAGCTAAGTGTGGGAGACAGTGTAGCTTAGTGACATGAGTTTGAATGTCATGTCTGCCACACACTAGCTGTGTGGCCTTTGACAGAGTACTTGACCTCTCTGTGCCTCAACTTCCTAATCTACAAAAATGGGGCTGATAACTTATGCTTATCTCATAGGGTTACATGTATTGCATAATATATATCCCATCCTTTAAAAAAATGCCTAACATATTCTAAGCACTACAAGATTGTTACTTTTATTATTTTTATTATTATGGTTAATGTTTACATTTATATAAGCAAAGGAGAAAAGATGAAATTTATAACCTAAATATGTAGCATCTAATATATGCAGAGTAGAAATAGGGGAAGAAGTTAAGACTATAAATTTTCTACAGGTACTTAGCTTCTATTTGAACTACTGCAAAAATATGTGTTAGTTTTGCAATTCAAATGACTGAAACTTTTTTTTAAAAATTGGAAGAATTGTTTAATAAAGTGTATCAATGAATCTAGAAATGTCAGCACATATTTGAGTCTCCCACAGGTGAATAATATAGACAGCCAACCTCCTGGAAACCTTTTATAACAAAGACCATCACTTTTCCTATTGGTAAGAGTGTAGCGTCCTGAGCAGTTTCACTACTGTTATTACTAACAACGCTTGTTTGGTTATTACCTCAACAACATTAAAATGCATTTTTGTTTCTGTAAGTGCATGAAAGGTTTAACAATTTCCATTAGCACCTCTGTAAAAAGCAGTTGCAAGGTAAAAGGCAAATTGTATAATTATGAAAACATTAGACACAATTTTTCTTATTATTTTCTATTACTTTTTAGTAAGCGAGCTTTTCTTTTACTAAAAACTCTACCATAAAGTAAAAGCCTAAAGCATCTTATTGTTAAACTACTCAAAGTGTTACCTTAAGTAAAGGAAAAATATACCTGTTACAATTTAACTTTAAGAAACTAAGTAAACTGTGTTTTTGCTGCTTCCTTGTAAAATTGGTCCTTATTTACTTAATAGAGGCAATTTATTCATTATTCAGGCTACCGTGTTCATTAAGATCTGTTAGAATCCTCAATACATTTATTGAGCATTATTGGAGGAAGATTTTTATTTGCATTTATTATTTTTTGCTGAGGCAGTCAGAGGTGGTCTTTGATACATTTAATGTAGTGATAGCCATGTTAAGAAGTACATATACTTAAAAGGAAATAGAACCAACGAAATCACTACTAATTTTCGGGTTTTGAAACCTGTTCCATGATTTGCTGAGTGTCTGCCATAAGTGGTCTGTGGCCCAGGGAAGCTCACATTCCTAATGAGAGAGAAACAAGGAATCAGATACATAGACAAGCCCATTGCAGGCTATGAGTGTCATGAAGGACATACCAGAGGTGACATGAAGGAAAGTGACCCCAGGGATGGGGGCAGGGGTATGCAATGATGGTGAGCAGTAGACCTTTCAGAGGAAATGACATCTGAGATGAAGCCTGAAGCCATGGCAAATACAAAGCGGGGGTGATGGGGATGGCCTTTAACTATTGAGGGTTAGCTTCTAATGATCATTAATTCTTACCTCTATAAAAATCATCAATTAAAGTCTAATTTCAAATTTTCCTGAAGTCTAAAACATACCATCACTGGGAAATTATTTTTAATACTTGGTGTCAGTCACTATTTCCTGCTTTTATCTCTCTTAAATTATAGGATTTGGTTCTTTAAATTGCTGACATATATAATCAGGAAGATAGTCCTAATCAAATGACTAGAGATGTTGGAGAAATCCCCCACTCCAGCTACTGAGTTACCTTCTGAGTTAGGGGATGTTTACAGGAGTGGATAACGAACCACCTTATCTATCCAGCTCTAAGCTCTTCCCCCACTGTGGCCCTGCTCACCCCCTCCTGTTCACTGGTGCCCCATTCCTGGTGCCCAGTTTTCATTGGTCATTCAGCTCTGCAGACCCACTGAACTTGCTGGGTCCACTTGGCCCTCAGATGCCTCGTCTATAAAATTGGGTGGTTGGCCCAGATGATCTCTGAAGTCTTTTTCAGTTCTAGCAGTTTATGGTCCACAATGCACTGTCTACAAGCCCTGCCCCCTCCACCTCTGATGAACAGTTGAGCCTCAGCCTCCTTCCTCTCTGAGGGCAGGGCCTGTATGTGTCTGTGTGCCCATAACCTGAGGATACAGGTCTACATGACGGAGGAGAGGGAAGCAAGTGGAAGGTGAGGCTGAGTGTCTGTGAGTGCCAAGGAGGTAGGAGGAATAAGTCAGGTTTCTGTGGGTTAGAGTGTAGGCATGGATGGAGTTAAGGGACACTCCAATTTCAATTACTGTCTCCTCAAAAAATGAAGCTACTTTACAACATGGCCTATGACTTTATCTTAAGCCACAAAATTCCTTGCAAATCATGCAGAGACAATCTGCACACATTCAAAGTGACACATTGATTTGTCTCTAGTGACAGCAGTGCTGACCAGAAATGGTGGGCCCAGTCACGTCCCCCTGCCCTTTATGTCACCTCAGTGCCCACTAACTGCCTCCTTCCATAAAACAGGAAGACTCTGCTGCCAGTCACATATATTGCCTGCCTAGGGCAATGCAGTGTAATAGTTAAGCAGATGGGGTCTGGGTTCAAATTCTGACTCTATCACTTACATACTGTGTGACTTTGAGCAAGGAGTATCAGTTCTCTGAACCTGAGCTTCCTCATATTTAAGATGGGAATGATGATTTTATCTATTTCATAGGTTTTATGAAAACTGACTATAAAACATCTGGCCTAAAACGATTTTTATTAGCTTGTTCAAGTCTCAACAGTAAGGTCTCCATTTTGCAGATGAAGAGGCTAAAAACTCAGAGAAGTTTGTCAGCTGCCCAGTCACACAGCTTCAGAGAGTTGAGGGGCAGGATTCTTCCTAGGTCCTCTGCCTCCAGAGCTGCCTTCTGTCCACGCAGCCCAGGTGTCCCCATGTGTTCACCTCCCTCCCTCCAGGGACATCTGGGAAACTTTGAGTCATATCGCCTACCCTATCTTGTTAACAGCATGTGAGTGTAGGTGGGGGTGGGGAGGTGAAGAGGGGTCCTTCCTTGAGCACACTGTCAATCACAAGTATTCACACCAGATAAACCACTAGAAATGTAATGGGTTCCCCATGTATTACCACCTATGTGTATTTAAAAGAGCCATAAACATTACATCAATTATTCTGAAATAAACTTTGAGGAAATTAGGAATCACTAAGAAAGAGATGCGAGTGACCATCCTCAAATGAAGATGGTGTGAATAAACAGTGCAAGACAGAACACTGACCTCCAGCACTACCCTGGCCCTACCTGATGGCCCAGGTCAGCCACTGTGGTGCATGAATTGCCCTCCCTGGGCTTGTGCATGGCAACCACTGTGGTGTTCATCTACTTTAGCCTTTACATAATTAGCCCACAGATATTATTAGATGGTGATAATGTACACATACATCACACTCTGTTTACAGGCTTGTAGTTAAGGCTGTTAGTCATGCTCCATGTGACTACAACCAAATCTGTCACAGAGTCTAAACTGACCAATAAATCCATGTCAAGTGGAGAGAATAATTTAAGTGATAATAAAAGGCAACCAGTTTAGATTTTGATTTTATTGGCAGAAGTTTCCTGCTGCCTGAATGTCATTTAACTCTTCAGGAAATAATGCCGAGGGTCCTGAACCTTTCTGTCATCAGTGCAACAGTGGGGATTAAAAGAGATATTAGCCTCCTGGGATGGGTATTATAGATTGGATAGTGAATCAGTTATTTTTTTGCTGCAGAATAAACTATTTTGAACTTAAAGAGAGATACAGGCCTCCTGAAGACAAGCTAATTGTGAGATCTGATTTTAGATTAATAAGTGTCAACACTGGGAAAGAAGCAAATGAAAGGATTCGGGAACTCTTGGCAGCATGCGTTATGTGGATGCAGTTACCATGGTGATGAGTTTGTTCTCAGGGAGACAGAAGCTAGAACCCAGGACAGACATATGGAATCAAGAAGTCTCATCAAAGGCCATTTTGTTTCCAGGATTGTCCTAGCAGAACCACTGACTTCTGGGTTAATGCCACTAAAGTCTGGCAGATATTCAAGAGTGGTGCCTGGTCCACTTCCTCCCACAGTTAGTTACCTAGAAGGGCCACAAATTGCCTAACCATGTCGACAGGAGGTGAATAAGAGTCCCAACATCATAATGGGAGATGTGTGAATTGTTTCATAAAACTCTGCACTTCTAAATACTGACATTCTTTCTGATTCAGAGAGAAGACATGATGTCTGTCTTTTTCATGGTCTCCCATCTATGACTACAATGTCCAGATGACAACATTGTGGAGACACTCTAAATCAGAATCTGGGGAGTCTGTCAGATCTGAGAATTGACAGATTCTCAAGTCAATGAGAAAGGTGGGAAATGGCAGGCAGTTGAAAAAAAAAAAGACCGATGAGGACTTCCCTGGTGGTTCAGTGGTAAAGAATCCACCTGCCAATGCAGGAGACACAGGTTTGACCCCTGATCTGGTAAGATTCCACATGCCGCAGGGCAACTAAAGCCCGTGAGTCACAAGTACTGACCCTGTGATCTACAGCCCATGTGCCACAACCACGGAAGCCCAAATCCTCTAAAAGCCTGTTATCCAAAACAAGAGAAGCCACCGCAACTAGAGAGTGGTCCCCACTTGCCACAACTAAAGAAAAGCCTGAGCAGCAACTAAGATCCAGCACAGCCAAATAAATAAAATTATTTTTTTAAAAACTGATGAAAAATCCCTTAAACACCTAACCAAGTACAATGTGCCAATTTTTATGTATTCTGTTTAGTTATTCTTATCATATTTAACTTTGAGAATGACCTGAGATAGATTAAAGGACAGACTGATGCCCTGAGTTTACTTGCTTCCAGAACACCTTACTCCTAATAGTTCTGCCGGCTCCTTCCAGTCTCTCTGATGTTTATAAGTTGGTCTACCTCCCTTAAGTACTTGAGCCTCTCTTCTTATCTGTCCACACTCACTCTCTTGGGAATATGATCCAGTCTCATGGCTTTAAATCCATCCACATGCTGACTGCTTTCAAACAGGCATCTTTTTTTTTTTTTAACTTTTTATTTTTATATTGAAGTATAGCTGATAAACAATGTTATAATAGTTTCAGATGGACAGCAAAGGGACTCAGCTATACTTATTCATGTATCCATTCTTCCTCAAACTCCCCTCCCATCCAGGCTGCCACATAATACTGAGCAGAGTTCCCTGTGCTGTACAGTAGGTCCTTGTTGGTTATCCATTTCAAATATAGCAGTGTGTGCATCTCCATCCCAAACTCCCTAGTTATCCCTTCCCACTATCCTTCCTCTGGGTGACCATAATTTAGTTCTCTAAGTCTGTGAGTCTGTTTCTGTTTTGTAATTAAGTTCATTTGCTTCATTTCTTTTTAGACTCTGCATATAAGGGATATCATACAATATTTATCTTTCTCTGACTTACTTCACTTTAGCCCCTCAGACATTTCATCCAAACCCCAGATTCACATATCCAACTGCTTAATCAACACCTTCACTAGATGTTTACCTGGCATATCAAGCAAACTCTAAACCAAGTTTCTAATCTTTCCTCCACCAATCTTTTCTTCCTATAATCATATTCATCTTGATAAATAATTTCATTTTAGTTGCATGAGCCAAACACCTAGTTGTTCCTTGTTCCAGTTTCCTGCTATGTCATGCTTTGGGGCTCAGTTTAGCATCCCTTACGCTGCGATGATCCAGCTGATGATAGTAGAGAGCTCCATGAGGACAGAGCACACACCTGCCCTGCTCTCTGTTTGTGCCAGACTGGGCCCATGGAAAGCTTATCAGAGGAGGAAGATTGCTGGTGAATGAGTGGAAACATCCTTGGGATGAGTCTGGGTTCTGAGCATATCCAAATGGTGCATCTTCTTTTTAACAGTTACCAGACTGTAGCAAGTGAATGAGACGTTTACCCACGTGGCATTGTTCCAAGCACAGTCAAACCACGTGGCTTCCTTTCAAAGTGCCATTGTATTCCTAGTAGAATTGTTCACAACAGCCCCCTAAACAGGTACAATTCTCAGGGCCTACCTCATTGAACATTCAGTACTTCTAAAATTGTGTGAAGAATATTGAAAATAGTGAACTAAAAATATAAAAATAATATCCTGTTAATGAGTCACAATGCCTTTTGTGATGCTTCACGATTTTAAAAAATCCGAGAAGGCTAGATGAAGGAAAAGTCATGACATATTAATGATTTCAAATGTGTGCTGGAAATGGCAGAACAGAAAGTGGCATGAATAATTCAAATAAGACACCAGTTTTTTTTTCTTCTTGCAAAAGGTTGAAGCATGAAAAACGGGGGAGGGAGGCTTCCGGAAAGACAGAATTATATATTGTGTTGTCCACTGATAGCCTTGCGTTTGGAGAGTTAACACAAGTTCAAGCAACACAGGACACCATCTAGTCATTTTGAGGGGATTATATTGAAATCTTTTGACATCACATTTAGTTCCTTCTGACGCTGCCAGCTGCTGGGGAGAGTTAAGACTGAATGTTTGATGCCCAGTGAATTAAAGTCTATTTTTGAACTCGAATCTCCAAATCCTGAAGGAACAGTCACTGAGCAGAAAGGAAAGCAGCAAACAGCACGGAGGGCAGCTGGTTTAGTGTCCGCTCTCCTTATCTCCACCACGCAAACCAAGATGGGGATTGGATATGAATGGCCTCAAAGGAAGCTCAGAGTATGGATGATGACTGGGAAAAGGCCAGGAATAAAAGCCAACACAGCTACCTTTTTGCTTTACTACCTTTTCTCTGTTGTTTTCTTTCCTTAAATTGCTATTGAAAACACAGCTGAGTATGCTGAAGACGAGCCGTCTATTTCAGCTGTGCATAGATTGTCATGACTTAACATGTATAAGATTGAATTTCTTTTAGAGCTATATGATTGATATACATTTAATATGTATGTATATATGCCTACACACTCGCACACATATTCATGTGTTAGTCACTCAGTTGTGTCCAACTCTTTGCAACGCCATGAACTATAGCCCAGTTAAGTCCTTGAGTTAACTGGGGAGCAGACCAGGCCCCTCTGTCCATGGAATTCTCTAGGCAAGAATACTGCAGTGGGTAGCCATTTCCTCCTCCAGGGGATCTTCCTGACCCAGAGATCGAACCCAGGTCTGCCACATTGCAGACAGGGAAGGCACATATACACATATACATATAACACACACACATATACATATAACATATACATGCATACATATAATAAATATATTTAGACAGTACAGGAAGAAAATATTTTAAAAGAAATCTTTTGTGAATATGCTCAAGGCACAAATGAATGAAGAATGAGAATTTAAATGACTAGGGTGAGACTAAACTTCAGGAAGATCATGAATTTAGTTTTCTTTCAGAAATACTATAGAGAAAATAAATCAATAGGTGCTTGAGTCAATCCATAAATTATCTGCTGCAGGTTGTCTTAGAAATTGTCCCAAAGAGATTCAAACAAAGAAAATAGTAGAGAAATCAGCCTACAGAATCAGACAGCAGTCTGCAGCTTGGAAAAGGGAAATCCATCCATCCATCCGCCCACCCACCTACCCATCCACTCATCTACCCCTCCATCGACCCACCTCCCCTTGTATCCTTTTGTATAGCGAATGTATACTCATGTTATGTCCTGTGCAGAGTGCTCTGTGGGAGTGAATAAAGCTCAGCACTCTTCACTGAACCCTTAGCCCAGTGGGTGAAGGAAACAAGAAAACCCAGACTCTGGTTGATATCTGCTGAGCTATAAAAAGGCAGGAGTAGGTGGCTCTGGATAGATGTTAAGGGGGCAACAATTTTTCATCAAAAAGTCACCTGAGATTTCAGATTTCGAAAGTCAGAACACCTTTCTGTAAGGATTAAACTATGTGAAAGCTGAATTTCCCTTCTTATTTCCTTATTTATCCCACATAATTTATGTAATCATTTTTATGCATTTTAGACACAATTTTCATATAGGTATCTCTCCATATATTCAGGATTGACATAAATATTTTTCATGCTCATGCCCAGCTATGTGTAAATTATAGGAATAAATTTTGTTAAACATCTTACACATTTTTAATAATAAACCATGCCCATAATCAAATAACATTTTCAGATTTTTAAACTAAGCACCTACTATGTGCCAAGTCTGTACTAGAAAGTTTCACAGTTATATTACAAAAATCCAGTGAAGAAAATATTATGATACTGATTTACAAAAATGCATATATACATATACCACAACATATATTTATATGTAAATGTATGTATATTTTCATGTCATATGTAATTGTGATATGTATATATAATCACATAAAATATATAATCTATATAATATGTGGTATATGTACACATATACATATAATATATACATATATGTATATGTATACATAAAATGGAGAGGTGCAGTGGTAAAGAATCTGCCTGCCAGTGTAGGAGGTACAAGAGATGGGGTTCAATCCCTGGGTTGGGAAGATCCCCTGTAGTAGGAAATGGCAACCTGCTTCATAGACAGAGGAGTCTGGTGGGCTACAGTCCATGGGGTTACAAGAATTGGACATGACTTAGTGACTGAGCACATATATATATGTGTGTGTTTTTTTTAATATATATGATGGTGAGAGATGAGATTTCACATCTCAAGATTAAAACTTGAGCTCAGAGCTTCTGATTTCAAGTTGAGCTTTTATTATTATTATCACCATGATCATCATCATTGTCACAATTGTTATTTTACCATTATCATATATATCATAATGTATACTGCAGCCATATATTTTATTTACTAATAGCTTACAGTATAATAATATCTATGGCAAGTATTGTTAGTCTAGAAAGACATCAAGAATTATCTAATTTATGGTGTCCTGCAAGTGAAATGTATTTTGTAGCCAGCATAGTGTTTGTTTAATTCGAATTGGAATGTTTCTCATAGGTATAAGGGGTAGGGATGGATGATGAGGCTGTGCTTCTGCAGTTTTCCAGAGCACCTACTCACAACCAGATCCTGAAAGCTTTGAGTTAACCATCCCTGAATACTGGTATAAGCCCTTCCTTTTACAAGTAAGGAAAATAATGCCCAGTACACTTCCCAAAGTCATAGCACTCAGTGGCTCAGTAGCCCTTGCTTGAAGACTTTGGCATCTATATGTGGAGACAACCGAACTCATGTGAACTACAGCAAAAATCACGACTGGACAAAGCTGTAGGGCTCTGAACCCAGCATGAATCAGAATCACCTGAGCAGTTTTACTTGTTTTCTGATTTAAAAAAGAAAGAAAATAAGAAAATACTTGCTTGATTTTTTTGAGAAAAAAATTGCACTTGTTTTAAAAGTATCAAACCATTCAAAGAGGTATATAATCAAAATCCTAGCCTTCTATCCTTTAAGCTGTTTGTCTGTAGGTGTGTGTGTGTGTTTGTGTGTGTGTTAGTAGCTCAGTCGTGTCCAACTCTTTGTGACCGCATGAACTGTAGCCTGCCAGGCTCCTCTGTCCATGGAATTCTTCAGGCAAGAATAATGAAGTGGGTAGCCATTTCCTTCTTGGGGGATCTTCCCAACTGAGGGATCAAACCTTGGTCTCTTGCAAGTCTCCTGCATTGCAGGCAGATTCTTTACCATCTGAGCAACCAGAGAAGCCATCCCTTAGGCTAAAACTGTTAATAATTGTTTTTCATCCATCTGAAAATTTTTCATACATAAAAAAAGCAAACAGGTATGTAGGTCTCCCCTCATTTCTTTAAACAGAAATGATATCCACAATGTTTTCCTTTTTTCATTTACTGTAAATAGTTGTAAGTTTCCACGGTGGTACATATCAGTTCAGTTCAGTTGCTCAGTTGTGTCCAACTCTTTGTGGACCCATGGACTGCATCAGGCCAGGCTTCCTTGTCCATCACCAACTCCTGGAGCTTACTTAAACTCACGTACATCAAGTCAGTGATGCCATCCAACCATCTCATCCTCTGTCCTTCCCTTCTCCTCCCTCCTTCAGTCTTTCCCAGCATCAGGGTCTTTTCTAGTGAGTTGGTTCTTCGCATCAGGTGGCCAGAGTATTGAAGTTTCAACTTCAGCATCAGTCCTTCCAATGAATATTCAGGACTGATTTCTTTTAGGATAGACTGGTTGGATCTCCCTGCAGTCCAAGGGAGTCTCAAGAGTCTTCTCCAACACCACAGTTCAAAAGCATCAATTCTTTGGCACTTAGCGTTCTTTATAGTCCAACCCTCATATCCATACATGACTACTGGAAAAACTATAGCTTTGACTAGATGGACATTTGTTGGCAAAGCAATGTCTCTGCTTTTTATTATGCTGTCTAGGTTGATCAAAGTTTTTCTTCCAAGGAGCAAGCGTCTTTTAATTTCATGGCTGCAGTCACCATCTGTAGTGATTTTGGAGCCCAAGACAATAAGGTCAGCCACTGTTTCCACTGTTTCCACATCTATTTGTCATGAAGTAATGGGACCAGTTGTCATGATCTTAGTTTTTTTGAATCTTGAGTTTTAAGCTGGCTTTTCCATTCTCCCCTTTCACTTTCATCAAGAGGCTCTTTAGTTTCTCTTCACTTTCTTCCATAAGGGTGGTGTAATTTGCTTATCTAAGGTTATTCATATTTCTCCCTGCAATCTTGATTCCAGCTTGTTCACATGATGTACTCTGCATAGAAGTTAAATAAGCAGGGTGACAATATACAGCCTTGGGAATATACTCCTTTCCCAATTTGGAACCAGTCTGTTGCTCCAAATCTTGTTCTAACTGTTGCTTCTTGAACTGCATACAGATTTCTCAGGAGTCAGGTCAGGTGGTCTGGTATTCCCATCTCTTTCAGAATTTTCCAGTTTGTTGTGATCTACACAGACAAAGGCTATGGCATAGTCAACAAAACAGAAGTAGATTTTTTTCTGGAATTCTCTTCTTTTTCTATGATCCAATGGATGTTGGCAATTTGGCTGGTTCCTCTGGCTTTTCTAAAACCAGCTTGAAGTTCATGGTTCATGTACTCTTGAAACCTGGCTTGGAGAATTTTGAGCATTAGTTTGCTAGCATGTGAAATGAGTGCAATTGTGCAGTAGTTTGAACATTCTTTGGCATTGCCCTTCTTTGGATTGGAATGAAAACTGACCTTTTCCAGGCCTTTGGCCACTGTTGAGTTTTCCAAATTTGCTAGCATGTTGAGTGCAGCACTTTCACAGCATCATCTTTTAGGATATGAAATAGCTCAATTGGAATTCCATCACCTCCACTAGCTTTGTTCATAGTGATGCTTCCTAAGTCCCACTTGACTTTGCATTCCAGGATGTCTGGCTCTAGGTGAGTGATCATATTATCATGGTTATCTGGGTCCTGAAGATTTTGTTTGTATAGTTATTCTGTGCATTCTTGGAGAAAGACATGGCAACCCACTCCAGTACACTTGCCTGGAAAATCCCATGGACCGAGAAGGCTGGTAGGCTGCAGTCCATGGGGTCGCAAAGAGTCAGACACGACTGAGCAACTAACACTCTGTGTATTCTTCCCACCTCTTCTTAATGTCTTCTGCTTCTGTTAGGTCCATACCATTTCTGTCCTTTATTGTGCCCATCTTTGCATGAAATGTTCCCTTGGTATCTCTAATTTTCTTGATAAGATCTCTAGTCTTTTTCATTCTATTGTTTTCCTCTATTTCTTTGCACTGATCACTGAGAAAGGCTTTCTTATCTCTCCTTGCTATTCTTTGGAACTCTGCATTCAAATGGGTATATCTTTCCTTTTCTCCTTTGCCTTTAGCTTCTCTTCTTTTCTCAGCTATTTGTAAGGCATCCTCAGGCAACCATTTTGCCTTTTTGCAGTTCTTTTTCTTGGGGATGGTCTTGATCACTGCCTCCTGTACAATGCCATGAAGCTCCGTCCATAGTTCTTCAGGCACTCTCTCAGATCTAATCCCTTGAATCTATTTGTCACTTCCACTGTATAATCATAAGGGGTTTGATTTAGGTCATACCTGAATGGTATGGTGGTTTTCCCTACTTTCTTCAATTTAAGTCTGAATTTGGCAATAAGGAGTTTATGATCTGCGCCACAGTCAGCTCCCGGTCTTGTTTTTGCTTACTGTACAGAGCTTCTCCATCTTTGGCTGCAAAGAATATAATCAGTTTCATTTCAGTATTGACCATCTGGTGATGTCCATGTGTAGAGTCTTCTCTTGTGTTGTTGGAAGAGGGTGTTTGCTATGACCAGTGCATTCTCTTGGCAAAACTCTGTTGGCCTTTGCCCTGCTTCATTCTGTACTCCAAGGCTAAATTTACCTGTTACTCCAGGTGTTTCTTGACCTCCTACTTTTGCATTCCAGTCCCCTATAGTGAAAAGGACATCTTTTTTGGGTGTTAATTCTAGAAGGTCTTGTAGGACTTCATAAAACCGTTCAACTTCAGCTTCTTCAGCATTATTGATCAGGGCATAGACTTGTATTACTGTGATACTGAATGGTTTGCCTTGGAAGTGAACAGAGATCATTCTGTCATGTTTGCGATTGCATCCAAGTACTGCATTTTGGACTCTTTTGTTGACTATGAGGGCTATTCTGTTTCTTCTAAGGGGTTCTTGCCCACAGTAATAGATATAATGGTCATCTAAGTTAAATTCACCTATTCCAGTCCATTTTATTTCACTGATTCCTAAAATATCGATATTCACCCTTGCCGTCTCCTGTTTGACCACTTCCAATTTACCTTGATTCGTGGACCTAACATTCCAGGTTCCTATGCAATATTGCTCTTTACAGCATCGAATCTTGCTTCTATCACCAGTCCCATTCGCAACTGGGTGTTGTTTTTGCTTTGGCTCCATCCCTTCATTCTTTCTGTAGTTATTTCTCCACTGATCTCCAGTAGCATAGTGCGCACCTACTGACCTGGGGAGTTCATCTTTCAGTGTCCTACCTTTTTGCCTTTTCATACTATCCATGGGGTTCTCAAGGTAAGGATACTGAAGTGGTTTGCCATTCCCTTCTCCAGTGGACCATGTTTTGTCAGAACTCTCCACCATGACCTGTCCGTCTTGGGTGACCCTACATAGCATAGCTCATAGTTTTACTGAGTTAGAAAAGGCTGTGGTCCATGTGATCAGTTTGATTAGTTTTCTGTGATTGTGGTTTTCACTCTGCCTGCCCTCTGATGAATAAGGATAAGAGGCTTATGGAAATTTCCTGATGGGAGAGACTGACTGAGGGGGAAACTGGGTCTTGTTCTGATGGGTGGGGCCATATTCAATAAACCTTTAATCCAATTTTCTGTTGATGGGCTGTGTTCCCTCCCTGTTGTTTGACCTGAGGCCAAACTATGGTGGAGGTAATGAAGATAATGGTGACCTCCTTCAAAAGGTCCCATGCATGCACTGCGGCACTCAGTACCCCCGACCCTGCAGCAGGCTACCGCCAACCCACACCCCTGCCAGAGACTCCTAGACACTCACGGGCAAGTCTGGGGAAGTCTCTTGTACTGGTACATATGGATCCACCTTATTCTTTTTAATCTCCTCAATAATACTTCATTGATTAGAATTTCCATAATGTATTTCATTAATGTCCTATTGATGAACATTTAGATTATTTCTAGTATCTTGTTATTACA
Organism: Giraffa tippelskirchi; assembly: GCF_054371585.1. Lineage (NCBI taxonomy): Eukaryota > Metazoa > Chordata > Mammalia > Artiodactyla > Giraffidae > Giraffa > Giraffa tippelskirchi. The sequence goes on from NC_137276.1 coordinate 129,585,738, forward strand.
AATACCTTTGTAATAGATCTTTGCCTATACAGGAAAACATATCTGTAGAATAAATCTTGGAATTTCTGAGTTAAAGGAAATATGATTTTTTTAATTTGACAGATTTTTTTTTAATTGCCTAATATTGATGTCCTAGAAGCAGGTTGTAGCAACTTGCAACAGCCAATTGTTCGGTATATTCAAGAATCTCATGAGACCATTATTAAATTGCTTGTAACTTGAAATGAGTCATGGTGGGAAAGTTTACACCATGTAAACCCAGGCTTCTAATTTTTATTGGCATATATATTTTTGGCAAACCAGTTTACCAGCGCACCACTGCCTATAAAGATAACTCACATTCATTTGGGGAAGGTTTCTAGATTGTGGGGTGCATCTCAGACCCACAGAGCATCTGGGGGGTGGGAACAGAGGATCTGAACTTGTAGAGAATTTCTCATGGGAGCTCAGTGTAGCCAGTGACGAGGGAACCTCAGTGATGATTAGAGAAAGGAGGGGATGAGAGTGATCAGAGGGTGCTTTCTGGAGAAGATGCTAAATTGCAACTTTCAGACTGTTCAGGAGTTAGATACACAAAAGATCCCAGAGATGGATCCCGGTGTGGGAAGTGTTTTCCTCAACTGCATAAAAGATAGATTCTTGGGAAGCAGAGGTCACAGAAGAGGGGGTTCCTCTCACTCAGCTGCCCTCGCAGCCATCAGTCTACCTCCCGTCAGAGCTTACCCCAGAACTTCCCCCTCAACCTCTCCCCAGGTGTCCTATTAACACAACACACTCACACACACAGCCTTAGGATAGGTCAAGCTTTCCCCTCTCTTCCTATCTTAAAAAACCTACCACAGATCCAACTGAGTTAGTTTCAAGGACATTAACTTACGCTCAGACCAAGAGGGGCATCTCTGTGGATTAGTCCTGAGCTTGCTGATGTCGGATGGGGTCTTTCTGATCAAGTGCATCACAAGGACAAAGGAACCCCACTCCTAGTCCCCCCTGCCAGTAGATCCCAGGGAGGTCTTATCCAACAGGCTGTTACAACCTTTCCACCCGAGAAACACATCCCCCACAGCACTGCCTCAACATGGTCCTCGCTAAAGGTAAAAAGAAGACCAGGTGATGCCGGTCTAAATAAAAACAACACAATTCCAGGAGAAGTGAAAATTCTATTGTCTAAGTCACTCTACTGGTTTCCTTTTCATCACATGACCATTTGGTTAAACAGATTGAGATAACCAAAGAAGCTGTTTAGAATGGTAGTAGTTTAGCACATAGATTCTAGACTGTCTGAGTTCATATTCTTGACTCAAGCTCCTTGACCTTTGGGTATGTGGCTTAACTTCCACGTACCTCAATTTCCTCACATATAAAATGGGGATAATAACAGTAGAATAACATGACCTATTCACAGTGTTTTTTGAAGCTTAAATAAGGTAATACATGAGTGTGTATGATACACATACACACGTATCACTCCGATGACTGACACATTAATAACTATGACATGCAGCACCAGTTTTGAGCCTTTGGACAGTCTTTCAGATATTAATTCTCCACTTCAGATTGTTTCCAGATGGACAAACCCTGGGTCAGGAAAATTAAAGCCAGTTTAACTGCAACAGGACGGATAGATATGATAGATGAGAGAGATGCTTTAATAACATTTTTTGAGCAGCTTGCTCACAAAAAGCACATTAAAATTATTCCTTTCAACAAGCTATAGTGGGGTATAAGGTGCAAAAGTAATTGCTTTAGACCTCCATTTTGACAGACCTTGTAAGAGTTCCCTTTGCTTTTAAAATCACTAACTCAGTGTGAAAATAAAAAGTTTAAATTGGACGGTATCTCCTATTCCATCATTTGAGGTTTATTTGTCTGTCTCGTTTCATTTGGTCCTTCTAACGGGATTTAATGGAAGCAGTGGGAGCCAAGAAGGGGTCATAAGATACTAACTGACCAGGAAACCCTGCTGGGGAAACTGCAGGAGAAATAGGCATTGCGTTCATCTCTACCCCACTCAGCACAGCACCCTTTCCCTGGAGACAAAGTCACCATGAGAGAAATGAGTCTCTGGCTGGTGTGGTGGAGGGTGGAGAGACCCACAGTCTACTTCATATTTACTTATACTGACATATACCGCCCCCATGTCACATCTGTGATCCCACTATTAATACTGTAGCAGTTCTATTTCCTTATGTGTTCCTTACAAACTATGTATTTTAACAAAAGAAAGGCTTATAATGACTTCAAGTATTATAACATCCCAAGGTTGAAAAAAAAAGGATAGCCATAGTTTATTTTTGTACTCACATCAATGTAGGAAATAAAACCTTATTTAATGAAAAATTGCATGTCGTAAAAGTGTTTTACAATACTTACAACAATGTAATGTTACCGTTAACAAATTCAGTACAAGCTACACAGTTTATGTTTGCTGGACAAAACCTAATGCCAAGTCAATGAAAATTGAATTACAGCCTTTTCTCAGTGAAGTGTGTTTTGTGACAGGGAAGGTGCTCCAGGCAAAAGGAAAAATGTTTTCAGAGACCTGTAGGGTAGACAGAGGGCTTCCCAGGTAGAGCTAGCGATAAAGAACCCACCTGCCAGTTCAGGAGATATAAGAGACATGGGTTCGATCCCTGGGTTGGAGAGATCCCCTAGGGGATGGCAACCCACTCTAGTATTCTTGCCTGGAGAATCCCATGGACAGAGGAGCCTGGTGGGCTACAGTACATAGGGTCACAAAGAGTTGGACACGACTGAAGCAACTTAGCACACACACAGGGTAGAAGGAACACATGTATTTATTAGAGGAACAAAAGGAATCAGTCATAGCTGAGATGATAAAGAATCCGCCTGCAATGCAGGAGACCCTGGTTCGATTCCTGGGTCAGGAAGATCCCCTGGAGAAGGGATAGGCTACCCACTTCAGTATTCTGGCCTGGAGAATTCCATGGATTGTATAGAATCGGTCGCAAAGAATCGGATAAGACTGAGCAACTTTCACTTCACTTCAAGGAGTCGGTGGGTGGGGAGTGGGGTGAAGAAGAAAATATGAAACCAATGAAAGGAAAAAATAAGTCTTGTGATGGTTCATTTTATGTGTCAACTTGGCCAGCCTGAGGGATGCAAGAGAGTTGGTAAGTCATTATTTCTGGGTGTGTCTGCAAGGATGTTTCTAGATGAGATTAGCATTTGATTCAGTAGACTGAGTGATGCCTGTCACCTCTGTGGGTGAGTATCATCCAGTCTGTTGAGAGCCCAATAGAACAGGAAGGCCAAAGAGGGATAATGAATTCTGTCTCAGGTTTTGAGCTGCAACGTTCATCTTCTTCTGCCTTCAGAAATGGAGCTCCTAGCTCTCTGGCCTGAGGATTCGGGGACTTACACCGTCTGTTCTTCACTCCCAGGCCTTTGACCTCAGACTGAATTACCCCACCAGCCTTCCTGGTTCTCCAGCTTGCAGATGGCCAAGTGTGGGACTTCACCTCCACAACTGCATGAGCCAGTCCCTATGACCAATCTCCTGTATATTCTATCTGTCTCTCTGTACATCCAATTGGTTGTGTTTCTCTGAGGAACCCTGACTTCTACAAGGCTTTGAGGACACCTAAATGTGGATTGTCAGCCACTGTGTGTACAAGAGTGGCCTGGAGCCAGGATTGCCAGTGTCACCTGGGCACTGGTTAAAAATGCACATTCTCTGCCCCCTCTCAGATCTACTGAATTGAAAACTCAGGTAGGACCAGAAATCTGTGTTTTAACAAGCCCTGCAGTGATTTTAGAGTATAAACCATGTTGAAAGGTTTAGTGTGCACAACAGAATCAGCTGGTAGACTTTCAATACAGGTGTCTGATCCCCATCCCAAGTCAATTAAATCTGGGAGTCAGGCTCTGGCACTAGTATTTTCTGAAAGTTTGTCAAGTAGTTATAACTTGCGGGGGTGGGAGGGTGTCCTTGGTGGCTCAGACAGTAAAGAATCACCCAGGTTGCATCCCTGGATTGAAAAGATCCCTTGGAGGAGAGAATGGCAACCCACTCCAGTATTCTTGCCTGGAGAAGTCCATGGACAGAGGAACTTGGTGGGCTACAGTCCACAGGGTTGCAAAGAGTCAGACACGACTGAATGACTAACACTTTTTTTTTTTCTGACTTGGACCCAGGATTGAGAATTATTGGTTTAGACTAACATTTTGTCATCTGTCACATGCTAATCATAGGGGAAGTTTTACTCTGAGAGGCAATTCATTGATAACCAACTCTCTTTTGGTTTAGGCCTTGGTAACAATAACAATGATCTGTAATTAACATCATCTGTCTTCTAGTACTCAAGACTAGATTGTCCATGCCCTTGGCAACCATGTCTCCATGTCTGTTAACAGAAAGGCCTTTTTACACAGACAACATGAGGTAAACTTCCATTTAGCACAAACTAAGTCATCAACTAAACAATCAAAGAAGTGGGTCCCAAAGTAATGACATCCTTTAGTTTAAATTTACAAAGTATTGGGGGTGAACAAGGGGATGGGGGAAGTGGTAGGAGAAGAAGGGACACAAGTAAGCATCAGTGAAGAAAAATAAAACTTTCATACTTTGATTATTGCGAGATTGGGATTGACATATATACACTACTATATATAAAATAGATAACTAATAAGAACCTGCTATATAGCACAGGGAACTCTACTCAGTACTCTGTAATGACCTACATGAGAAAGAATCTAAAAAAGAGTAGATATATGTGTAACTGAATCACTCTGATGTACAGCAGAAACCAATACAACGTTGTAAATCAACTATACTCCAATAAAAATTTAAATATGCATATATATATATATAATTCTTACTATTTTTTTTATAAAAGGAAATAAAGTAGCCATACTCCCTTTGGTCTAACAGGGAGCTATTTTTTAAAGTTCAAATATCATCTTTATTCATCACAAATCCTTGAACACTTGCTAACTGGGCAATCTTTAATAATGATAACCACCTTTCATTGAGCACTTATGGTGGGATCACATCTTCAGGAAGGGAGTTTAGGTTCTAAAGATAGTATATAAGTTGAAAATCAAACGAAGTCAAAATTACCCTTGTATATCACTTAATGACTGAGATAAAAGAGGCATGTGTGTGAGTGTGTGTGAAAGTTACTCAGTCATGTCTGAATCTTTGTGACCCCGTGGACTATACAGTCTATGGAATTCTCCAAGCCAGAATACTGGAGTGGGTAGCCGTTCCCTTCTCCAGAGGATCATCCCAACCCAGGGATCAAACCCAGGTGTCCCACATTGCAGGTGGATTCTTTACCAGCTGAGCCACAAGGGAAGCCCACAGAAGAGGCATATAGAAACCAGATCTCCATGAGACCAGCTGACAACATTCCCAATATCACATACCTCAGAGCTCCCCAAATGGGTTGACACTTCTCTTTCTTTCTGTTGTTCATGGACTAGATGTCTGCTTTGAGTGTCTCCCTTGCCATTACCTCTTCAAATATTCATCACAATCCTGTGATGAAAAATTATTATTATTATTAGCTCTTTTGCTTATTTCACAGAGGAAGTAACTGAGATTTGGAGAAGTAAATTGCCCAAAGTCGTGTATTGGAGCCCAAATTAAAACACAATACGTACAACCCAAGGACTCAGACCCACTGCTCCTCTAAACCAGAGCCAATTTTAAAATTATTTTTTCAGTGGGGGTCTTTTTACCTTCACATCATTTCCAGGAATAATAAACTTCTAATTAATTAGTTATGATCCCTGCAAGACTGATAAGGCCAGTGTTGTAGGATCAAGGCAAAACTAGTCCCTTCTGTCCCACAAAGGGAACACTGGTACACTGTTGGTGGTGTGTAAATTGGCACAGCTACTGTAGAAAACAGTATGTGATTTCTCAAAAAATTAAAAATGGAACTACCATGCATATGTGCCAAGCCACTTCAGTCCTGTCTGACTCTTTGCCACTCCATAGACTGTAACCCACCAGGCTCCTCTGTCCATGGAATTCTCCAGGCAAGAATACTGGAGTGGGTTGCCATGCCCTCCTCCGGAGGAACTTCTTGACCCAGGGATCGAACCCACATCTCCTGCGTCTCCTGCATTGCAGGCAGATTCTTTACCGCTGAGTCAAACTTCCATATGATCCAGCAATCCTATTTCTGGGTATATATCCAAACGAATTGAAATCAAGATCTTAAAGAGATATCTGTTCTCCCCATGTTCACTGCAGCATTGTTCATAGTAATGAATAATGGAAACAACCTCAGTGCTCATCAAAGGAAATAAAGAAGGGAATAAAGAGGGAATAAAGAAGATATGGTGTATAAATATAATGGATATTATTCAGTCATGAGAAAGAAGAAAACTCTCCCATTTGTGACGATATGGTTGCCTTGAAGGCATTATGCTAAGTGAAATAAGCCAAACAAAAACAAATACTACACAATATCATTTATATATGAAATCTAAAAACAGTCAAACTCGCAAAAAATGTGGTTATGGGGGGCAGGGGAAAATAGAGAGAGATTAGGAAAAGTGTATAAACTTTCATCTGTAAGATGCATGAGGTCTGAAGATCTAGTGTATAACATGGTGATTATGGTTGATGACTGCGTATTATATTACTGAAATTTGCTTAGAAAGCAGAACTTCAATGTTCTCTTCAAAGAAGACAATAAATCTGTGAGGTGACAGATGTATTAATTAACTAGATGTGGGAATCCTTTCACAATGTATATGTATATCAGATCACCATCATATACATTTTTTTTCACTTTTTATTTGTATTGGGGTGTAGCTGATTAACAATATTGTGATAGTCTCAGGTGAACAGGGAAGGGACTCAACCATACATATACATGGATCCATTCTTCCCTAAACTCCCCTCCCATATACATCATTTTAAACATCTTACAATTTTCTTTGTCAATTATACCTTAATAAGGTTGAAAAAGGGCTTCCCCGATGGCTCTGTGGTAAAGAACCCTCCTGCAATGCAGGAGATGCAGAAGATGTGGGTTCAGTCCCTGGGATGGGATGCCCCCTGGAGGAGGGCATGGCAACCCACTCCAGTATTCTTGCCTGGAGAATTCCATGGACAGAGGAGCCTGGCAGGCTACCGTCCACAGGGCCGCAAAGAGTCGGACATGACTGAAGGGACTTAGCATGCATGCAAGATCGAAAAAAATAAAGATTTTTCAAAAGTAACAATAAATAAAAAGAGACCACACATTTGACACCCTAATAAAATCCCCTTCATCCTCTGTTTGGTGATCTCCAGAGACAGGAGCCCAGTATGAAAAGAGTGTCCTTGCAGTTGACAGACCATACACATGAACACCCTAAAGGGAGACTCTGAAGGGAGAAACTGGAGAATGGCAATGGTTGGAAAAGTTATCACATCCTTCTCAGCATCCTCAGGCTCTGCTGGAACCTTCTTTCCTTTTTAGTGAGAAAACAGACTCAATGAAGGAGCAAACATTTCCAATTAGTGCCCAAAATAAAGCCCGAAGAAACTCGAGAGAGCTTGTGAGATGACTGATCGCCTGCTCAGTTTAGCGTCTCCTGAGGCCCATTCTCCTCCTCCCCGGCCTCTTCACTGTTGCACAGAGGGAAGGGGAGCTCTCCTCATTACTCACATTTCCTAGAACTTCAGCCCAAACCAGGAGGAATAGTTTTGCCTGGGAAGAGAAACAGGAGCCATGGAATACCTTCCTGCTCCACAGCCACCTCCTCTTCCAACAACTCCAGCCCCAGTCAATACATAGCTGATGAAAAGCAGAGAACAGTATGAGTGTAATTAAATTCCTTGAGCTGACACACACAAATGTCCAGGTTGCACACTGAGCAACTTCATAGATCACAGTGTAAATGGCATCCCCTTGTGACGGGCGGTGCCTAATGTGCACAGCTGTCTGTGGCAGCCTGGCCAACTATCACTCAGGTTTTGCCAAGGCAGATAGTAAAACATAATACTGTACATCTGTTTTTCCCCCAAGGCAAAACAAGAATAGAAGACCTTGTTGTCCATAATTTTCTATAAGGATATTATCAACTCTTCTCCTAAAGTAATTCAAATGCTCAAGACAATTAGGTGTCTTTCTTTCTGAAACAATAGAATGCTTATTTGTGTGTTTCCTTCCTTGTTACAAATTTACATGTACATCTGTTCACAAATATACATGTACATATGTTCACATAAACAGTGAAAGAGTAAAGAAGTGAAAAAGGATTTATGTCAACTCTACAATTAGCACACAAGAAGCTGAAGTTGAACAGTTCTGTGAAGACCTACAAGACCTTCTAGAACTAACACCCAAAAAAGATGTCCTTTTCATTATAGGGGACTGGAATGCAAAAGTAGGAAGTCAAGAAACACCTGGAATAACAGGCAAATTTGGCCTTGGAGTACAGAATAAAACAGGGCAAAGGCTAATAAACTTTTGCCAAGAGAACGCACTGGTCATAACAAACACCCTCTTCCAACAACACAAGAGAAGACTCTACACATGGACATCACCAGATGGTCAACACTGAAATCAGACTGATTATATTCTTTGCAGCCAAAGATGGAGAAGCTCTATACAGTCAGCAAAAATAAGACCGGGAGCTGACTATGAATCAGATCATGAATTCCTTATTGCCAAATTCAGACTGAAATTGAAGAAAGTGGAGAAAACCACTAGACCATTCAGGTATGACCTAAATCAAATCCCTTATGACTATACAGTAGAAGTGAGAAATAGATTTAAAGGACTAGCTCTGCTAGACAGAATGCCTGATGAACTATGGATGGAGGTTCATGACATTGTACAAGAGACAGAAATCAAGACCATCCCCAAGAAAAAGAAATGCAAAAAAGCAAAATGGCTGTCTGAGGAGGCCGTACAAATAGCTGTGAAAAGAAGAGAAGCGAAAAGCAAGGGAGAAAAGGAAAGATATACCCATCTGAATGCAGAGTTTCAAAGAATAGCAAGGAGAGATAAGAAAGCCCTCCTCAGTGATCAATGCAAAGAAATAGAGGAAAACAATAGAATGGGAAAGACTAGATATCTTTTCAAGAAAATTAGAGATACCAAGGGAACATTTCATGCAAAGATGGACACAATAAAGGACAAAAATGGTAGGGACCTAACAGAAGCAGAAGATATTAAGAAGAGGTGGCAAGAATACACAGAAGAATAGTACAAAAAAGTTCTTCATGACCCAGACAATCACGATGGTGTGATCACTCACCTAGAGCCAGACATCCTGGAATGTGAAGTCAAGTGGGCCTTAGAAAGCATCACTACGAACAAAGCTAGTGGAGGTGATGGAATTCCAGTTGAGCTATTTCAAATCCTAAACGATGATGCTGTGAAAGTGCTGCACCCAATGTGCCAGCAAATATGGAAAACTCAGCAGTGACCACAGGACTAGAAAAGGTCAGTTTTCATTCCAATCCCAAAGAAAGACAATGCCAAAGAATGCTCAAACTACTGCACAATTGCACTCATCTCACATGCTAGTAAAGTAATGCTTAAAATTCTCCAAGCCAGGCTTCAGCAATACGTGAACTGTGAACTTCCAGATGTTCAAGCTGGTTTTAGAAAAGGCAGAGGAACCAGAGACCAAATTGCCAACATCTGCTGGATCATCAAAAAAGCAAGAGAGTTCCAGAAAAACATCTATTTCTGCTTTATTGACTATGCCAAAGCCTTTGACTGTGTGGATCACAATAAACTGTGGAAAATTCTGAAAGAGATGGGAATACCAGACCAGCTGACCTGCCTCCTGAGAAACCTGTATGCAGGTCAGGAAGCAACAGTTAGAACTGGACATGGAACAACAGACTGGTTTCAAATAGGAAAAGGAGTATGTCAAGGCTATATATTGTCACCCTGCTTATTTAACTTCTATGCAGAGTACGTCATGAGAAATGCTGGGCTGGAGGAAGCACAAACTGGAATCAAGATTGCCAGTAGAAATATTAATAACCTCATATATGCAGATGACACCACCCTTATGGCAGAAAGTGAAGAACTAAAGAGCCCCTTGATGAAAGTGAAAGAAGAGAGTGAAAAAGTTGGCTTAAAGCTCAACATTCAGAAAACTAAGATCATGGCATCCAGTCCCATCACTTCATGGGAAATAGATGGGGAAACAGTGGAAACTGTGGCTGACGAAACAGTGGAAACAGTGTCAGACTTTATTTTTTGGGGCTCCAAAATCACTGCAGATGGTGACTACAGCCATGAAATTAAAAGACGCTTACTCCTTGGAAGGAAAGTTGTGACCAACCTAGACAGCATATTAAAAAGCAGAGACATTACTTTGCCAGCAAAGGTCCGTCTACTCAAGGCTATGGTTTTTCCAGTGGTCATATATGGATGTGAGAGTTGGACTGTGAATAAAGCTGAGAGCCAAAGAATTGATGCTTTTGCACTGTGGTGTTGTAGAATACTCTTGAGAGTCCCTTGGACTGCAAGGAGATCCAACCAGTCCATCCTAAAGGAGATTAGCCCTGGGTGTTCATTGGAAGGACTGATGTTGAAGCTGAAACTCCAATACTTTGGCCAGCTGATGAGAAGAGCTGACTCATTGGAAAAGACCCTGATGCTGGGAAAGTTTGTGGGCAGGAGGAGAAGGGGACGACAGAGGATGAGATGGCTGGATGGCATCACCGACTCGATGGACGTGGGTTTGGATGGACTTAGGGAGTTAATGATGGACAGGGAGGCCTGGCATGCTGCAGTTCATGGGGTCGCAAAGAGTCAGACATGACTGAGCGACTGAACTAGAACTAGAACTATAAATATATTTAAACTTAATTTTGAGCTTCCTAGAGGCCAAGGTGTAACATAGTAATGTTGATTAGCCGCTAAGTCATATCTGACTCTTTGTGACCCCATGGACTTTAGCCCTCCAGGCTCCTCTGTCCATGGAATTTCCCAGGCAAGAATACTGGAGTGGGTTGCCATTTCCTTCTCCAGGGGATCTTCCCAATCTAGGGATTGAACCTGTGTCTCCTGCACTAGCAGGAAGATTCTTTACTGCCTGAGCCAGCTGGGAAGCCCCCAAACAGAGTAATACAATTATGTTATTCTCAGGTGGCGGATAAAAATACACCCGAAGTTTAGGGACACACCTGTTTTCCTGAATCTCAGTCCTTAAACATATCACAATGAGGCTAACTAGTTTTCCTATCTTGGCCAGGCAACAAGGGGGCAGAGCTTCAAAAGCTACATGCAATGAAACCTACATGATATAGTAGTTGAACTTGCAGGCATGGAAGCTACTGGGCCAGGTTCAAATGCCAACCGGCCTTGGGCCATCCACTTAGCATTCCTCCAGTTTTCTTGTCTGTAAAATGGTGGTAAAATATGCACATGATCTGCTGTGACAGTATGTAGAATATAATGATGGTATGCTTAGCATAGCATCTGGTTCATGGTAAGCCCTCAATATATTAGTTTTTATTACAGAAGCCTAAAACAGGAGCTGGAGCTTGTGGCTGGGATTAAATACCAGACTTACACCTAAGATGCCCAAAGAAGGAGGCATGAGGAAACAGGTCAGGGAGGCCAGGGTGAGGAACCTCCTGGAGAAATCCTGAAAGATGTCCAGCCTCTATGCCCTTGACCTGCTGCAATATTCAGGTTTCACCCTCTCAGGCAAGCCTTGGCAACTAGCAGGTGACGTTGTAAAGAAATGGCTGTTAGGTTGATAACAGTTTTGTTGCAAATGCAGAAGGGACATGTATATATGGTGGGTTCTTGAATCACTGTTACATGGATGGTCAAGGCATCCAGTGTTCTGACAAGACTGGAGCCTCAGGCCACAGACCTGTGTGTGTGTGTGTGGTGGGTGGAGGGTGAGGGGATGGGCTGGTGCAGGTAGCAGGCATGGGATACACAGGAACCAAAGTCCTGGTCATGGATCAGCTGGCCTCTGGAAGGAAGGAGGGTTGAGTTTGAAATGTTGAGCCTCAGAGGCAGGCGCAAAGCCACAATGACCTTCAGAATGGCTCTATAAAAAAGGGCTCTGTAAAAGCCTCTGACTAGAAGAGAAAGGGGAAGTTAGAGCACTCCCATAGGCAGAGCTTTTCCAACTTTTCATACTATGACCACAGTGAGAAATGTATTTTACACATGAATACATATAACTGAACAAAATCTCACAAAACAGCTCTTACTCTTACCATGCATGCTTCACTCTCATATTCTCACTTCCGTATGCTTTCTTTTTAAAAAAAAAAAATACTATTTTATTTCACAATTTCAAAAACACTGCTTTAAGAGAAAAGGTGGAAAAGGACCCTTTGGGAGGACCTTGGGCCCAAGACAGTGAGAGAGAAGTTTCTTTGGAACAGATACTGACTAAGGAAAAAGGTCTTGTGCCACAGTGTGGCTGTGAATGTTGGGCTGAAGAGGGGAAATCAGTGAGACCCTACTAGACTGGATCTTCTTTGAATCCCTCATGCCTTGCACATAATGGGCCTTTGGAAGAGTTATTTTAACCAAACTTGACTTAACTGAAAGTAGTTGCCTCAAGTACACAGCCTTCTCATGACCTGCTGTGACAGCTCAAGGGACTTGAAACAGCTGGAGGAATGGCTGGATGGCATGTCCCACTATCTTCCTTAACCATGTCCTTTCTCACCTGGGCTGACACGAGGGCCTTTGTACCCGAGACGTCAGATTTGCACCTGACATTCCTCTTGTGGGGCCTGGGGCTCTGGCCTTCTCTGAAGATACTCCCCTCAGGTTGTCAGACCCCGCAGTTTCTGTCAGCTGGGAAGAGCTGAGGAGCTATTTTAAATAGTTCAAGCTACTAAATGAATTTTCTAGGAATGTTTCCTCGCCTATGCCTTCTCCATTTCCTCTTTCTGCAGTAGAGAACTTCTTTCTCCCTTGTCCTCCCTCTGTGCCATTAGACTTCTCAAATAAAAAAGTTACAGGTCTTTTTTTTACAAGCAAGCAAGTGCTCTGGCTGTTCCAGAATGCTAATGCTTACCTAAGAGAAAAAAAAAAAATCTTTTATGAGAACATAGGTTCTACCCCAGTGTGTGTAATTTCCATTTTGAGTAAGACAGTTCCAACTCCTCCCTCAGGCTTTTTCCTTGATGCTCCCAGAGTTCTTGAGCTTTAATCCTTCCTGGGTGCTCCTCCGGGAGGAGGGGCCGCAGAGGACCAGAATTGTCACTGAAGGAAGGGCTGCAATAGGGCGTTGTGAAGGCACCTGTGCCTGGGGCAAGAGACTCAAATTTCCAACATGTCATTGCTTCTTCCAGGAAACTAGGATAGCAGTATCTTGCAGAGTTGTTACAGAGGGAAGAAACAATGTATGTAAAACAAAGGAGAGTGCGAGCCACATGGAGATACTGAAAAGTCATTAGTAGTTGTAGTAGAAGTAGCTGGAGTTTTGTCATCATCACTGTTATTACAAGTTTCTTCTTGAAAGTGAAAGTTAGTCGCTCAGTCCTGTCCGACTCTGCAAGCCTATGGACTGTAGCCCACCAGGCTCCTCTGTCCATGAAATTCTCCAGGCAAGAATACTGAAGTGGGTAGCCATTTCTTCCTTTAGAAGATCTTCCCAATCCAGGAATCAAACCCAGGTCTCCTGGCAGATCCTTCACTGTCTGAGCCACCAGGCTAGGGTATAGATGCTCAGTCCACAAGTTTCTTCTTGGATGACCCAAAGAAAGCTATGCTCATTTTGACCAAAATGAAATAGGAAATGGATCATTAGTACTGTCACTATTATTAAGTATTTATGAGGCATCCTTCTGCTCATATCACTAGATAAAGAGCATTGGACCCAGTGTCTATCCAATAGGAAGGTCTTTTTTTTTTTAATTTTATTTTATCAATTATTTATTGGCATATAGTTGCTTTACAATGTTGTGTTAATTTCTGCTGTACAGCAAAGTGAATCAGCCATCGTATACATAGATCATCTCTTTTTTTTTTTTTAATAGCAACAAGGCTTTTATTTTTTATTTAAATTATTTTTAAAGCAATACTTTTTCCCTAGAAGGTGGCACATTTTCAACAATTAAAAACAAAATCTAATGACCCAATGATAATCTGCCTAGAAATACATACATACAATATTAATCTGACAATATTAAATCAGTGGCAATCACCATAGAACTGGGCTGTAAGTAGACTGTATACTCTAACAGAAGAGTGTGGATATCCCTTCTTTTCTGGCTTTCCTTCCCATTTAGGTCACCACAGAGCACTGAGTTCCCTGAGCTATACATAGGAAGCTAGAGGACCCAGCTGTGAAGTGGTAGATTCTACATAATGACGTGAAATGAGCGGATCACTGGAAGCAGTGGTTTCCTTGGTACAACTGTGACATTTAGGCACAGATCTTTTCTGTTCTACTCAGTTAAAAGCCCTCTCACCCCATCTTAGGTCAAAGCATCTGTTTCATTTTGTTCTCAAATTCTCTCCCTTGCTCTGCTCCCTGCACAAAGCAGGCTTTTGGCACAGTTTGGCCAGATGGGTAAATATAAGTATTAAACAAGCCTATGACACCGCATCAGATGCTCAGGTAATGTTTTAATGCATCCATGCTGATGGATGGTAAGGAACAAACACTGGGACCCTTTGCAGAGGAAACTCCACTGTATGATATCCTCCAGCCCTGGGAGGAAGCAGTGGGTGTATCTTCTCAAGTCAGAGTTGGCAAGAGGCAAAGAGAGGAAGCTGATGCCTGAGCTTGTCATAAGTGAACCTGGGTGAGTCAGTGTCTATTGTGAACAACTAGCTCCTTGGTAAGGGGCTCTCTGGGGAAGAGAGATTCATCAGGCCACACATTCTGAACAGCTAAAGAAGCACTCACCTTATGGGAGGATGTCAACCAAAACTCCAGAAAAATGATCTTGTGTCGGGAAAGCTTGTATCTGGAAAAGGGACTTTGTGCTCCACTTAAGGGCAGAGTCTTGGTTATACAGGTGCATCCGTCTGCTTCTCAGCTGGATTAGAACATTCAAAGTATTAAAACTAGTAGGTCTGCCTAAGTTAAGCAGAATAAATAAACCCAGGACAAGGAGAAGCTCAAATGGCTTCTTCTCACTAATTTTCTTTTAATATTTATTTATTTATTTTCAGCTGCATCAGGTCTGAGTTGCAACACGTGGGCTCTTCCTTGTGGCACATGGGCTCAGTTGCCCTGCAGCATGTGGGATTGTAGTTCCCTGACCAGGGGTCGAACCCATGTCCCCAGCATTGGAAAGTGGATTCTTAACCACTGGGCCACCAGGGAAGTCCCCTTACTAATTTTCAACATCATCAAAGTTAGATCTCAGAGCCTAAGGGTCTAGTTGTTGACATCTTGCAACTAATCACAGATAAAACAGCACCTTAATTGCTCTTCCACAAAATATGTTTATTGGATTTAAGCAGACTTGAACTGAAGACAGAGAAGCCAGGTCAAGGTGAATGCTTCCTTTTACTGTCCAGAATTCAATCACAGGGTTGATGAAAACATGTTGTAAACTATTTTTGTCATTATAAGGTAACCTTTTTTTTTTTATGCTTTACAATTTAGTATTTCTTAAATCAGTATAGGTTGGATATTTTATTTATACAGCTAATGTGTTTATTTTTCTCAGGAAGAAAAGAAAAAGCTGCCACTAAGCCAGTGGAATGTCAGGTTTGATGCTACCTTAGAATTAGAGAAATAGGATGCTTCACTGTTTTTGTCTAAGAACTTTCAGCACAATGCCTTGTGCACAACCCTTGAGTCACGAGCCCCCTCCTAAACAGCCCTGTCCTCCCTTGGGTCCTGGAGTAACCTAGAAATGCCTTGTCACAAGGACATATTAGGACAGCATGGTCACTGCCACCCAGGAGCAGCTATATAATTTGCAGATCCAAGTGCAAAATGAAAATACAGAGACTGTCATTCAGAAATTATAAGAATTTCTACAGAGAGACAGCAGAATATTAAGCCAAGGGTAGGCCTTTCTGAGCCTAGGGCGCTGTGCAGCTTTCCCCATCTCATGTGCACAAAGCCAGCCCACTGCTGGCCAAAGGAGCAGGCCATGCTGAGTTTCAGATGCCATAGGAGTCCTCATGCTCCCTAGAAGCCCCCCCTCCCTGACACTTCAAGCTTTCCTCAGTCTCATTCCCAAATCTCCATCCCACCACACCTTCTACCACAACCTATCAATTCCGTGTGTGCTTGCTGAGTCGCTTTAGTCGTGTCCAACTCTTTGTGACACTATGGACTTAGCCCGCCAGGCCCCTCTGTCCATGGGATTCTCCAGGCAAGAATATTGGAGTGGGTTGCCATTTCCTTCTCCAGGGAACTCTTCCCAACCCAGGGATCAAACCTGTGTCTCCTGCATTGCAGACAGATTCTTTACCACTGAGCCATCAAGGAAGCCCCTTATCAATTCTACACATGCCCAATTAACCCATTCTGTCCGGAGGAAGGGTGATAAGAGAGTCATGAGCAGTGTGAAGGCTCAGGAGACCTCCCAGCCTGGACCTGAACAACATGGCACCCACCCCAGCCAGTTTGGGCATCTTCTCATTGACTTCCTTTCTGTGCCCCTTTTCCTCCTTCTTATTGTCCAACTGTCTTCTGCTTTAGAGTTAGCATCCCTGCCCCACTCTCCCAGGCCCTTCTCTCTCTCCATCCCACATTCAAATACTTTTATTCCACAAACCACCACACAGCAGTAAACTCAATAAAGATTTTCAGCTTGATAATTGACCTATGGGTCAGAATTCTTCTCTATGTGAGCTATAGCACAGTCCAGTGTGTTGCCAAGTTATTAAGCCAAGTTCTGAGTCAGCCTTTGTTTATTTGGAGTGTGGTACTGATGCCTGAGCTTTCTTCCACTGGCACTGGACTTGAATTTTCCCTCGAGATGATTACTATTAAGTCATTGCCTGAACTCAAATTAATGAGTTCATAATCACACTTTTTTTTCTGGGATTGTGACTTAGAAATAGAAAACACTTTCAAAACCCATGGCCTTTTAGGAGAGAGAGTGCTAAGGAACCAAGAGTCTGAGAAATGCAGGGAGCCAGTTTTGAACTGATTCCATTTTCCCCAACAGGCTCCATTCACTCCCCTGGGAGGGGGTCACTGAGGGGGTGACAGGCAGTTCCACACCATGAGAGAGCCCAGCACCAAGAAGGATGTGCGATCCTATCAACTAATTGGTTGGCTTCATGAAAACTGTTGAGAGCAATCATTTTTTTGACAGCTCAAGTTTGACCAGGTACATTCCATAGTTGAAGATAATTGGAACTGCAAATGTCACTAAAATCTAATATCTTACAAGGACTCCAGAGTTGAACTTTGAAAAATTATTAGTCATTGAAGAATTCTCTCATGATGCTGCCATGGCAAAATTTCCTTTCTGAATCTACGTTGTTATATGCTGAGTCTGCAGGCATATCATTCCTCACAAGGTTCTGGAGATGATTAAATGGGCAAACATGTACAAAGTGCTGGGCACACCTCTTGGAACATAGTAAGCACTCAATAAATGTTAGCTGTTATTGTTATCGGCTCCTTTATTTTGAAACTGACATTAATTGCTGTGACAACCAAAGTACATTGAATCATTCTGTTGCGGTGCAAGGCAGTCTCTTCACACAAGTGCTGATGCTTACATGTTAACTTAGTTTCTAGCTAAGCAAAGAGTCAAGTTTGCAGGTACCTTTGGATTCAAAACCTAGGTTAACCAGTTATGCTGTGAACAGTGATTCTTTACCATCTGAGCCACCAGGGAAGCCCCCTGAACAGTGATTCTTATCCAAGGGCAATTTTACCTCCAGAGGAACACTTGGCAATGTCTGGAGACATTTTCTGTTGTCATAACTCAGGGAGGTGCTATTGGCATGTAGCAGATAGAGGCCAAAATGAATGTGATAGTCATTTAATCATGTCCAACTCTTTGTGATCCCATGAACTGTAACCTGCCAGGCTCCTCTGTCCATGGGATTCTCCAGGCAAGAATACTGGAGTGGGTTGCCATTCCCTTCTCCAGGGGATCTTCCCAACCCAGGGATTGAACTCGGGTCTCCTGCATTGCAGGTAGATTCTTTACCAACCGAGCCATCAGGGAAGTCCAATAGAGGCCAAGGATGCTTCTAAACAACCTGCAATGCACAGGACAGTCCCTCCTCTCTCAAGAAAAAAATTATCTGGTCCCAAATTCCAGGAGTGTCACGGCTGAGGAACTCTGCTCTGTGAGAGACCTAGGTGGGATGTTGAATCTCACTAGGCCTCAGTTTTCTCATCTTCAGGAAGGAAAAGAAATAGCATCCTACTTGCAAGGTTGCTAAAGCAATAGAAATAAATTTAAATGAAAGTCCCTCAGTGGGAGCCTGACATATAGTCACCTGACCTAGACACCAGTGGCCATGGAAGTGGTGATGGGTTCTGTCGGTTCCTGTGCAACAGGATAGTTCATTCCCATAAATACCTGGAGGAAGAGAGAGTGTCTCAGAAACCATTTAGGCTTTTTCATTACCAGGAGAAGGAAAATGTAACAAGAATCTGCTCTTCTCCTTTTGTTTCTTCTTTGAGCTGTTTAGAAGTGTCTGTAACACTCCCTTGCACTACTGTTTCCATCCCTTCTCAAACACACAAGTCCAAGTTATGCAACCACAGTAGACTTGAAACAACTTCTCAATTCTGCTAATTCACTCAGTTATCACTGACACTGGGCTTCCCTGTTGGCTCAGTTAGCAAAGACTCTG
Source organism: Giraffa tippelskirchi (assembly GCF_054371585.1). Lineage (NCBI taxonomy): Eukaryota > Metazoa > Chordata > Mammalia > Artiodactyla > Giraffidae > Giraffa > Giraffa tippelskirchi. The sequence continues at coordinate 129,604,451 of NC_137276.1, forward strand.
CCTGCAATGCAGGAGACCCAGGTTCCATCCCTGGGTCTGGAAGATGCCCTGGAGAAGGGAATGGCAACCCACTCCAGTATTCTTGCCTGGAGAATCCCATGGACAGAGAAGCCTGGTGAGCTATAGTCCATGGGGTCGCAAAGTCTCCACCAGCCATGTAACTGAGCCCCCATGAGTGATCTGTGTGATCCTGGCCCAGGTCATGTCCCCTCAGCCCTGAACATGCTATCCTCCTCCACCTTCATGATGAGCACACCTCCCTGTGACTTCTTTTTTTTTTAAGATTTATTATTTTTGTCTGTACTGGGTCTTCATTGCTTTGTACAGGCCTTCTAGAGTTGAGCAGGTGAGCAGGGACTGCTCTTTGTTGCAGAGCACAGGCTCTAGGGTGCATGGGCCCAGTAGTTGTGGCACACTGGCTTAGCTGCTCCAAGGCATGTGGAATCTTCCTAGACCAGGGATTGAACCCGTATTCCCTGCATTGGCAGGCAAATTCTTAAATACTCGACCACCAGGGAAGCCTGTTCCCTGTGACTTCTGTCCTGCCATAGACTATTTCCTAACTTGAGGGTGCAGATATCATAATTGCTTCCTCTTTTACTGATGAAATGTCTCTGAAGGACAGAGCTCAGGCTTATTTGGTGAGCGTTCACCTGATTCTGGATCTCTTGTTAGTGATGTCAGGCAACTGTGGTTCCCTGCAGGGAAGACCTTCAGAAAATTCTCATGTGGGTAACTAACCAGGCCAAATGGGCAGGGTTTCCTCAGGGAGGCAAATGATCCTTACTGCAAATCCTCCTGGGTCTCCTGAAGAGAACAAGGTATATCATCAGAAGTACATAAACCAGTGATAAGCCTTTATCAGAAGAGAATGCTGAGGGGGAAAGTTATTTACCATCTAATATGCTGCTTCCCAGGGCTTTCCAATTGGTGCCAGTGGTAAAGAACTTGCCTGCCAGTGCAGGAGACATAAGAGATTCAATTCGATCCCTGGATTGGGAAGATCCCCTGGAGAAGGGAATGGCAACCCACTCCAGTATTCTTGCCTGGAGAATTCCATGGACAGAGGAGCCTGGCAAGCTACAGTCCATAGGGTCGAAAAGAGTCAGACATGACTGAAGTGACTTAGCACCCACACACTTTCTATTTCCAACCAAGGAATGACTTTAATATAAGAGACACCATACTCAGGCCTTATTTAGCATTTTCTCAGTAAAGGAGTATTGCCCAGTGCCAAGCATGCTCAGGGCAATGTGCTGGGTACAGGACATGACAGTGAACAAGCCACACCCCTGCTCTCTGGATGCTAGTGCTGAGCTGACCCGGGGTCCTCCTCAAGTCCCTCCAAACCCTGGGGCCTGGGGCTGTGAATTATTTGCTGAATCCTTTCCAAGGAGCTGATCCAACCTTACCTGAAACATCCTCTTCACATATTTCTACCAAAACACCTCTTGGGTCCTTCAAGGACCAAATCTGTCTCCTCTGCAAAACCTGCCCTGGGTCATGAGTGTGCTCCACATTCGCACGAAGTTTAACTGTCTTCATCAGCCCTTATCTTCATATATATACTAAATGTAACCTACAAATTTATGTAAAATTTGGCTTCTTTATGTCATAAGTTTGGTACAAGGCGTCACCATAGACCCTTGATAAACTGGGACTGGAAGGGTGAGGAGGGGCCCTGAGCTAAGCCACTGGCTGGCTGTGGAGGGCCCAGGAGGGCTAGCCCGGTATAGATGGTGCCCAGAGAGGGCAGCTGGGCAGCCCAAGTAGAGCTCACACAGGCCTGCTTCCCACTGCCTGTTTTTGGCATACCCAGCAGGTAAATGAGATATAACAACTGGGGACCCAGGCCATCTTTGAAAGTCAAGACCAAACTTCTAGCAGCTGTCTTTGGAGGAGACCTGTCCACACATGCAGGACCTGGTCTATTGTCCTTAGATATGGGGTCAGGATTCAAACCTCCAGAAAGAACTGGGAACAGCTATCTCTGGAAAAGTTGTTTTGAACTGAGACCAGGAGAAAGAGGGAGGAATGATGTACTCAAGTAAGATCAGGAAATGAAAACTTAGGGAAAAACTCAGTCCTAGAGGCTGTAGTGCTGGTGGTTTAGTCACTAAGTCGTGTCGGATGCTGCGACCCCATGGACTGTAGCCTGCCAGGCTCCTCTGTCCATGGGATTCTCCAGGCAAGAATACTGGAGTGGGTTGCCATTTCCTTCTCCAGGGGATCTTCCCAACCCAGGGATTGAACCCAGGTCTTCTGCTTTGCAGGCAGATTCTTTACCAATTGAGCTATGAGGGAAGCCCCAAGGGGTTCCAGTAAGGATATGCTGCAGCCATGCCTGGGCTCCCCGGAGCATGCCCGGGTCTCATTGGCAATGATAACTCAGTAGGAAGTAGTAGCAGGGATCAAGGAGAGGCCAGGACAAGCGTACAGTGATAGCAGAGCTGTGGAGCTCAAGTCTGGAAGTGACATTTTCCCAGCTGGAGGGAAGAGGAGGACAGTGCTGATGTAACCCCAGATCAGACAAGACGAGCTCAGAACAGAGCCCCCGTCAGAGACGTGGGTTCATGCTTTAGTGGATCTGTACTTCAGAGGACCTGGCTTCAGGGCTTTAAAAGGACAGAGGTCAAGCCGGAGAAAATAGCAGAGAGGCAACTGATTTGTACATCCTTAGATGTGCAGAAACAGACATGTTGAACTTATTGGTTTGACATGCTTACATATCTCCTCTCCAAGACTGAAAGACTGTCAAGATTACAGGGCAACACAGCTACTCTGTGCCCTGCAAAACCCTATGTTTGTAATGGCTGGTGATAATGGTGGGGGAAATGGCATATATTAAATGACGCAGTCTGTAAGTTAAGAAGAAGCGCAGCTGCAGATATATTCCAAAGCTTCCCTGAATCACTCATATATATGAAAGTAGCAAAAGGTGACACCACCCCCCAACTATGTATGATGAGTTTGTTAGCTTGAGGGTATGTTAGATCACAGATTTTATTTCTCACACTCTAAAAAAGTTACACAAAGTAAAAGGGACACAATGTGATCAGTGTGAAATCTTTGGGGACATCTCACCAAAGGCCAGGGAACTGCTCTTGAGCCTGAATGGCCTCGGTCAGTACCATGGGTTTGGACAGCTCTGCTGAGAACAGTTCAGGGATGCTGAAAGCCCTAAACTAATTCCTTTATGAGCTAGTGCCAGTTTTACTTTCATAAAAATCCTCCTCGGCACACTGAAGAGAAATCAGAAATCCCTTCTGCTTGGAAGTTTTAACTTATGCAGGACTTCCCTGGTGGTCCAGTGGTTGAGAATTTGCCTGCCAAAGCAGGGAACACAAGTTCCATCTCTGGTCTGGGAAGATCCCACATGCCATGTAGCAACTAAGCCTGTGCACCCAACTACTGAACCTGGGTGCCTAGAGCCTGTGCTCTACACACAATGAGAAGCCCACGAACCGCAATGAAGGGTAGCCCCTGCTCGCTGCAACTAGAGAAAGCCCGTATGCAGCAACTAAGACCCAAAGCAACCACAAATAAATTTTACAAAAAGAACTTTTGCAGAGAGAAGTGAGGTCTGCCCTTTCTTGCCCATGATGGAAATCTTGGAGTCAGGTCTGAGCACAGAAGGGGAACTTAATATTTACATATGAAATCTAAGTGTTTCCGTAGCTACAGAGGAGACCAGGCTCTCGGAGGCTTTACCCTTTACCATTCTTCTTCTCAAAAACAATCTTCCATAGAAACAGATGTTAGTTTCTTCTATCTACATGAAGTTCGAGAGAAGGCAATTACTCAGATCATGCTGAAGATAAACAGTGTTATTCTGTTCAGTTCTTCAAATAATCTTCTATTTAAATCATAGCTAATTACTATTTAGCAAATTAAACTCATTGAATATTTCAGAAAAGTTCTATTTCACTGTCAGAACGAATGCTTTAGAGATCCCCTATGGTGAGGAGCCTTCTTTTTTCATTATATAGAATATTATCTAGTTGGTCTGAATCCTCGACAAAGATTTTCTTTTCATATCCCTTAAAAAGCAAACAATACAAATCATTTGTGAAACTTCAGCTCTTTAAGTAGACATTTCTTTAGCACAAGAAATTTCTAAGGTAATGCAGAAAAACCTTGCCAGTATCTCTAGCTGTGGTTAGACCCTCAAACCATGTGTCAAAAGGTTAGGAGTGAAGAAGGGATGTTTATGGAAAGGTGTGACCAGCTAGCTGGAATAAACTAGAATCAGGCATGGTAGTTTAGTTGCTAAGTCATATCTGACTCTACGATCCTATGAACTGTAGCCCACCAGGCTCCTTTGTCCATGGAATTTCCCAAGCAAGATCACTGGAGTGGGTTGCCATTTCCTTCTCCAGGGAATCTTCCCAATCCAGGGATTGAACCTGCGGCTCCACCATTGCAGGCAGTCTTCTGCAATGCAGGTGGATTCTTTACTGACTGAGCCACCCACCAGAGCTGCTACTTGGGCTGTATGCTCCATAGTTGTTCAGCCATCCAGCCTCCCTCCAACCTGAAGGGACTCTTTTAATTGAAGATTTTATAGAGTCAATAATATGGATTCCTTGAGAAGAACTAAATCCACATTACAGAATGAAATCTGTTTATTAAAGAATTACTAAGTGTAAAGCAAACAAGCTACGCACACAATAGAGGCATCTGCACTGGGGTTATGCCTACCATGTCTGTTATGGTACCAAGAGCACTGGCCTTAGAGCCACATGCTTCAGAGGATCCCTCTCTTGCCATCTTCTAACCACATTCCCAGCCACAGCTCCCACCTCCCGTAGCAAGAAGTTCATGGAACCAAAGGGCCTTTTCCCCTTGGAACTCAAGTCCTCCCTTCTATGCAGTGATTTAGGTTCTCAGGACCGTAGAATTTCCTGCTCAAGTGATTCCAAGTCTACATCCATGACCTACACAGACCTCTACTCCATGTCCTACGCCCATGGGCAGATTAAGCCACCAGTGTGTGTGCTCAGAGGCCCAAGGAGTGACCAGTGAAGGGGGGCTGTTGACATGGAATGTGGACAAAATTTGGACATATAGTACAGTAAGAGGGGAGGCTGGGAGAGGTGTATATATATATATATATATATATATATATATATATATACACACACACACACAAGGCCCCGGGGTACAGGGCAGGAACTGAACTGAGTCAGGCTGTAGGCTGAGAAACAGTGAGCCAGCTCTTTGTGTACTACAGAATCCTATACTTGAACCTAATCTTCCAGATAGTTACAAAGGTATATTTGTAAGATAGGAGGATGGAACATATTTATTTAACAATTTACCAGCCTAACTGACAACTTCTAAATATTTAGACATACGGTGAGTGGGCCTCCATCTGTACTCCTGTCCTGGGGCCCAGCAGTGTTGCAGAGTGGGAGTCCCTGGTGAAGTCTTCAGTGTTGAAGGGGATCTCCTTTTTATAGCATCACTTAGGTCTGCACAACCTCCTAATCTACTTCCTGATCATGTCTCAGTCCCTCAGTTATACTGGACACAGAGAATCCTCAGTATGTACATCTGGGGTTGCTCAAAGTCCATCTTTGAAAGTCGGACCTTTGTCAGATATGTTCCTATAACTTTAGTTATTTCACAGACCTGTGAAAGCTCTAGGGATTGGAGCAGGAACATTACCCAATAAATCTTATCTGCCTTTTATGTCTACTTCATTTCCTCTTTTGAACCCATAGCTTTTGTGCTCTCTCTAGCTACCCAACATCTCTGCTAGACAGCAGCATTCTCACCCAAATCTGCATCTCCATAAATTGTCCTATTCTCCACTTCACCCACAACTTTGTCATAAAGTCCCATTTCCTCACTGAAGATGATTTTATCCAAGTGAAAGAAAAAGAAGTCTGCAAACACTAATTCATACTACAGTGTGAACGATTGATAGTTTCCTTTTCACCATTTCAATTGCGATTGACTATCTAAAAAATTCTAGTTGAACAAAGTGAGTAATTTCAGCTGTCAGCTCTTACAGACATATTTTAAGAACAACATAGATAAGAATGTTTCCTTTTTATTGGTGAAAATTTTTATCAGCAAAATTTTATAATATTGACAGCTATATTTTAATTTTATAAATTATCTGTTTATGATTAAGACCAATACAGTAAAATATCTCATATAATAAATATCCCAGTAAAAGAAAATAAAGTAATTTAAACTTAATTAGTTATTGGATCAATGGCACTGACTGGCAGAGGAGAAACTGACTTTCTCAATAGTGAACATTGCCCAAAGGATTCTATTGATGAACTATTTCCTCTAAGTCCCAGTTTAATTCTCACAGAGTATGACTTCAGAATTCATTAATTAAATTCGAATCATGCCTGGTTGTACTCTTCAAGTCTGCATCAAGGTGATTTCAACCCAAGGGAGTTCATTTTAAATTTAGAGAGAGCTTGTTGGCAAACATGTGTTATGAGGGGGGAAATCCCTCTTATAGTTTTATAATATAATACCCTGTCAGAGATTTTTTTTAAATGGAGTGAGGAAGAAAACGCTTTTATTCTTCAAACCACAGTCAGGAGAATACCTCAGATATGAAAATCAGAGCACCTTGGCATCATGGTTTCTCCTTGGACTTGCAGAGGAAGTGATTTTTTCAGTTGGGATGTTTCTGTGAGAAAGTCTCCATCAGTCAGGAACAGGGAGACAAATGGTTCAGCTAATCAGTTATGAAACAAGATGAGCATTGGGAGAGCGTGTCCCTAAGGCAGACAAGGGAGTCATCATCTGCCTTATCTGAGTCACATGGGGAAGGGTGGTTCTTGGCAGTAAGCCATTTTCGCTAACGCAGAAGTGGAGGGAGATCTCTTAACCGTCACTGTTTTCCAGGAGTGCAGGGCTCAAGAGAAGTTCCACACTGTCCATCCACTCGTTGAAGTGTACGCTTTCTTAATGCACAACTGTCCTGTTTCATACCAATCCCTCCCTACACACTGAGAGCAACAGTGCACTTAGCCTCATCCCTCACCTGCCTTGCTCTCCTTTCTCACACCAGGCTAACTTACTCAGCACCTCTGCCTGGAGTACTCCACCACCAGCCTCTCTCATTCAGATACTTTATTGAAATGCCATCTTTCCTCTGAGACCTTCCCTCTCACATAGCCTGTCTCCCTTTTGCGCTTCATTTTTCTCCTTGTGACATGCATGGACTACTTCACTGATTTAACTGCTTTATTGTATGTCTTCCCGTTAGATTATAAACTCCATGAAAATGGGGACGTTTTCACACTTAGTGTAAGCTTTGCCTCACCTCCTGTTATTAAAGCTGTTTGTTACAGTGATGAATATTCTTTTTTACACATGAACAGCATGACCTGGGAAGAATAGCATTCTGTTTCTCTTCTGAACACTCAATCTAAAAATATGTATTTGAAAACTTTAAAAAGATTTTTTTTTTGGTAATTACAGCTAAAGATCCTAAAGCCAATATACAGCTACATATGTTCCAAATATCAGCTTTCAGAATTTTGGCCTTGTAACTCACATGTCTAATTGATCTGAAAGAAAAGGGCAGAACACTGTGTACATTAGGAAATGGCCACTGATCCCTCAGGGTCTCCTGATCTACAGGTTCTGTGTTAACCATATGCCACACGAGGTCTGGATTACTCTCCTCCTTGCAGCAAGTGAGAGTTGCACAGCTGAATGAGAATTTTCTTCTTTATTTACTTTTTATCATTGGTGGGAGAAGCAAGCATAACAGCATTTCCCCAAACTTCTTATAATCCTGCAGAAGGTTTGGGTTCCTAGAGAATGAGAAGGAGGAAAAAAAATTTAATGAAAAAAAAGGGGGAAATTGATCCTCAGGTGATGTTTCTTTATCTTACTTTTTATTGTAAAAGTAACATCATCACAAGTAATAGAATATTCTTAAGCCTTTGGTGAGTCTATGTGCCTAATAAAGATTGATTTTATTATTTCATATTTTCTTCCAGTTCCTGATCACAACCACATGTAATTTTTCATACAGTTGCAATCATAGCATAGATAAAGTTTATATTTTTAGGGTTTTTCCTGCTTAATGATAGTCTATAAAAATTACCCACATTATCTTGGCATCCCCCAAATTATCATATTTTGGTGCCTGAAGAATATTTCATTAAGTCACTGACATACCACAGTTTACTTGTTCAGTGGACGTTTCTCTTCTTTCTGGATTACTTCTCTCCACTCTTCTTTTTGCTGGATGTGTTATCAGTTGGACTTTGAAAAACTCTTCCAGTTGAGTCACTTGACTTGTCACAACTTGATGTTACCCAACTAGCCCTGTTCCACAGAGCTTCCGATGTGCTCCTAATAGGGGTTCTGTGTTGGGGCAGGGAAAAGAGGGGGGGGGAACTGTGAGAAGGGGAGCCTGTCCACAAATGTACTTAACAGACAGATCTTGGAGTTTTAGTATCACATTTCTATATAAAAGGCTCCGAGAGGTCTTTCAGCAAAGGAACTTACTTGACTTTAATCTAGCTTTTCCAAACTTTGACCATCAAGAACTCTTCCTAGGATTTCCCTGTGGTCCAGTGGTTGAGAATCAGTTGCCAATGCTGCCAATGCAGGTTTGAGCCCTGGTCAGGAAACTAAGATCCCACATGCTGTGGGGCAGCTAAGCCTTCACGCTGCAACATCTGAGCCCACACATGGCAACTAAGACCTAACACAGCCAAAAATACATAAATAAATATTTTTCAAAAAGAAAAAGTATTCTTGGAGCTCACAGAAACCATCCAAGGGAACATTCAGCTTCCCTACTACCTGGTGCAAAAGCGCTGCCCTAACAGCTCTCTCCAACTGAAGTCTTGCTAGTCCAGGGATGAGTTCCTCATCTTTCCTGTTCAAAAGCATCTCTCCACTATTCATTGATTTTATAGCTAGACTTTCAGAGGAGCAAATGGAAGCCCATGTTTTCTTGGGTTAGCACAGGGGATACTTGGGGGCTAAGAGGTCTGAGTTCTGCTCCCAACCTTGCTCCTATCTTTCTCTGTGACTTTGGGCAAATCACCACCACCTCTGCCCCATTGCTACTCGGATTATAAAATGAGGATCTGGAGTAGACAGTTTCTGGAAGGGTACGGCTGTACCCAGTCCCTACAGTCTGTACACCTCCCTAGGGAAATAGTGGGAAGATTGGCTCAGTGGTAAAGAATCCACCTGCAATGCCGGAGCCACAGGAGACACGGGTTCTATCCCTAGGTCGGGAAGATCCTCTGGAGTAGGAAATGGCAACCCACTCCAGTATTCTTGCCTGGAGAATCCCATGGACAGAGGAGCCTGGCAGGCGACCATCCACAGGGTTGCACAGAGTCGGACATGACTGAAGCGACTAAGCGTGCAGGCACAGGGAGTAGCCTGAAGCCTTCTCTGACTGTTGTCCGGAGCCTCCAGGAAGGGGATGCTGGATTTTGCACAGGGATGCTTCCACAGGAGCCACGCCCTCCAGCAGAGCATACACAATATTGTCAATAGCCGGGGACATTCTCAATGGCCACCAGTGATCAAAACTTGCTCTGTTCTGTTTCCTTTCCTATTTGATTTCCTCTGTTGTCTTGCTGCAAGGAATCTTAAGTGACTTACTTCACTTCTCTCAACTGCAGTGACTTATCCTTTCTGAGCCTCAGTTTCCTCATCTTTAAAGTAAAAATAATCCAACCTCTCAATGAGATAACGTATGTAAGAGACCTAGTATGCAGTGAGCACCCAGTAAATATTAGTTTTCTCTCCTTCCCTTTTCCTTGCCATATTAAGTGACTGCACGCATGCGTTCTCAGTTGTGTCTGACTTTGCGACCCTATGGACTGTAGCCCGCCAGGCTCCTCTGTCCACAGGATTTTCCTGGCAAGAATACTGAAATGGGTTGCTATTTCCTACTCCAGGGGATCTTTCTGACCCAGGGATCAAACCAGGGTCTCCTGCATGGGCAGGCGGATTCTTTTCCACCCAGCCATCTGGGAAACTACTGTTTCTAAAGAAGACACTGCTAAGGTTGAATAATTGCAGGAAACTCAGTAGAGCATGAAATGACTTCAGGAAAGACCTCAGCACCAGCTCAGAAACATGAGAAAGTGGCTGGTGCATATCATCAGAATTCAGCTGCTTGATTACTTCATGCCCATTTACATTAGGGTTATAGTGATGTCAATGAACTACTATATATATATATACATGCATGTGTATATATATATCAAAAAGAGTTTAAATGAATTTGTGGATGATAAGTTCAAACCAGTAGATGACTTGTGTACATACTAAATCTCTGGAAATCTAGATCTTCGAAGGAAACTGTGAACTTTGTCTAGGCAGCCTCAGAGGACATGATCACGGAAAAATGACTGGAATGGACGGACCATCTGGTGACCTAAACACACTAGACAGAGCAGACATTCTGAGCATGGCCCTACTTGAGCTGGGGTCCCTTGGCAACTGGAGTTATTTCTACCAACATATTCTTTATTAAATTCCCTTTGGGCTCAAATTTCACAACTGACATTCAAACCATTATTTTGTTTGTGTATTCCACTGATGCCTTACTTTGCCAACAAATGTCCATCTAGCCAAAGCTACGGTTTTTCCAGTAGTCATGTATGGATGTGAGAGCTGGACTATAAAGAAAGCTGAGCACCGAAGAATTGATGCTTTTGAACTGTGGCATTGGAGAAGACTCTTGAGAGTCCTTGAACTTCAAGGAGATCCAACCAGTCCATCCTAAAGGAGATCAGTCCTAAATATTCATTGGAAGGACTGATGCTGAAGCTGAAACTCCAATACTTTGGCCACCTGGTGCAAAGACCTGACTCATTGGGAAAGACCTTGATGCTGGGAAAGATTGAAGACAGGAGGAGAAGGGGACAACAGAGGATGAGATAGTTGGATGGCATCACCAACTCAATGGACATGAGTTTGAGTAAACTCTGGGAGTTGGCAATGGACAGGGAGGCCTGGCGTGCTGCAGTCCATGGGGTCGCAAAGAGTGACTGAACTGAACTGATGCCTTTAATTTAAGATGATGCTAACTTAAGTAACTCCTTTCTCCTTATTCCTAATATACTTTTTTAAATTGAATTATAGTTGATTTACAATGTATTAATTTCAGGTGTATAGCACAGTGATTCAGTTATATACATACATATATGTATATATATATATATATATATATATATATATATATTCTTTTTCAGATTTTTTTCCATTATCGGTTATTGTAAGATATTGAATGTAGTTCCCTGTGCAATGCAGTAGGTCCTTGTTGTTTATCTATTTTATATGTAATATTGAGTGTCTGTTAATCCCAAGCTCCTAATTTATCCCTACACCTTTCTTCCCCTTTGGTAATGTAAGTTTGTTTTCTATGTCTGTGAGTCTATTTCCATTTTGTAAATAAGTTCATTTGTTTCATTTTTTTAGATTCCACACATATGAGATATAATATGATATTTGTCTTTGACTTACTTCACTTAGTTTGATAATCTCTAGGTCCCTATTATACTGGAAATACAGTAGTGAACAGACAAAAGTTCCTGCCTCTTGTGGAGCTTACATTTTTATGTACATGTTCCCCCCAAAGAAATTCTATGTTCTACAATAGGAACTTGATCTTCTCCTAGTTTTATATCCTTTCAAATTTCATAGTAGAAATAATCAATTAACTCCATTATAGGAAACATGACCCAAAATTCATGACAAAGCTGTTTCATGTCTTAGTGTCAAAACTTTTGGGTTTTTATTTTCTGGTTACTTGAAAATTAATTTTGAACAATAATTTGTCTGCTTCTTACTTATGTTCCAGATTGTGTTTAGAATCAGAGACCCAAAATTTAAGGGGAAAAAGTAAATGACAGTTTTTTGCAATTCTTTAATTCTGTAAGCATGTCACCATTCAATTTTTCTCCTACTTTTTCCTTAAGTGGCTCTACTACCCTTACAAAAAGAGCTTGTTTAAATTCCAAAACTTACCCAAACAATTTGCTTTATTTGCCAAAACTACAAAAAGCTTTTAAAAAGGGGAAGTTCTCCCAGTTCTTCTTATCCATTCCAGAGTCGAGAACAATTTTTTTCTTACCTCATCATAGATCTAGTGAGCATGAACTTCACACTCATATAACTCAAGCTTGACTTCTGATGTCCAGCAATGCTGGGCTAATTTATTCAGGCCAATTCTCCTATTGAAAATCACTAAAAGTACTGAATAAAATATACTTTCATCTTCACTAAAAAGCATCAGTAAGCCAAAACATTAGTAAGGAATTACCAGGCTCAGAATAGATGACAACAAAGAAAAGTAGGCCAAGCACTTGAAGCTGCTTTTGTTCCAAGGGCATTTGCCTTTTTGGAGTATGAAACTGAGCTGTGGCCTCAATGGAATCCTGGGGTGAGAGGAATGGAAATCAGATCCCAGGGGCCACCGAACGTGGAGAATATAATAGGAGAACCCCATATTACAGTGAAACACAATGGGCTACCCCAGAGGTCAGTTCATCCCCTCCCCTATCAGAGAGCTATGAAAAGAGTTGTCTTAGCCCAGCACAGATCAGAGCAGAAAGAAAAGGAATCCCACCCAGACCTCAAAAGACTATAACCACAGGAATATATGAAGCCTAAAATGTGCAGCCCCAAATTTGTATCACTGCCCAAAGTCTAGTTGAGAATGGTACCAGACTGTCTACCCAAGCCCCCAAAAGAATCAAGTGCAAACCTCCTCTTGAGGAAGTTAGCATCATGTTATCGAGCCTTTGAGAGTCCTCAACATATACTTGCTCAAGTGGTATGAACAGCAGGTAACCAAAGCACACAAAGGTAACCAAGGTAACCAAGCACACAAAGAAGCAAGGCAGCAGGAGGAACAACTGGTAGGAAGAACATGGGACTTCCCTGGTGGAGCAGTGGATAAGAATCCACCTGCCAATGCAGGGGACGTGGGTTTGATCCCTGATCCAGGAAGATCCCACATGCTGTGGAGCAACTAAGCCCATGTGTCACAGCTACTGAGCCTGCACTCTAGAGCCCATGAGCCACAACTACAGAGCCCCAGTGCTACAACTACTGAGCCGACATGTCTAGAGCCTGTGCACAGCGGCAGGAGAAGCCACCCAGTGAGAAACCCTCACACTGCAAGGAAAAGTAACTCTGCTCACCAAAGCTAGAGAAAGCCTACACACAGCAGTGAAGACCCAGCACAGCCAAAAATAAATAAAAATAAAAACATAAAAGAAAAAAGAACTAGTAGGAAGAACAGACAGCAGAACCTGATGCTCAGAAACTTTCAGATATTGGAATTACCATACACAGGTTATTAAAAAAAGTACAAAATGCTTTGTTATAGTTAAAGAAATTTTAAAGCTTGAAAATATCTGAAAGACTCATGAATCTATGAAATTGTGAAAGCAGTTTTTTAAAAGGGTCAAATAGAATCTCTGGGGATTAAAAAATACAATAATTAGTATAGAAAGATAAATGCCTTTTTCTCCATAATTGCACTTAGCTCCTTTGCCTCTATTTCTGTTGATGTGAGAGTTTGAAATGCATTGATTACATCTCCAGGTAATACATAGTCTCTTCCAGGTAAATATCCAGTCATCAGTTCAGTTCAGTTCAGTCTCTCAGTCATGTCCGACTCTTTGTGACCCCATGAATCGCAGCACGCCAAGCCTCTCTGTCCATCACCAACTCCTGGAGTCTACCCAAACCCATGTCCATCGAGTCAGTGATACCATCCAACCATCTCATCCTCTGTCGTCCCCTTCTCCTCCTGCCCTCAATCCTACCCAGCATTAGGGTCTTTTCCAATGAGTCAACTCTTCGCATGAGGTGGCCAAAGTATTGGAGTTTGAGCTTCAACATCAGTCCTTCCAATGAACACCCAGGATTGATCTCCTTTAGGATGGATTGATTGGATCTCCTTGCAGTCCAAGGGGCTCTCAAGAGTCTTCTCCAATACCACACTTCAAAAGCATCAATTCTTTGGCACTCAGCTTTCTTCACCATCCAACTCTCACATCCATACATGACCACTGGAAAAACCGTAGCCTTGACTAGACGGACTTTTGTTGGCAAAGTAATGTCTCTTCTTTTAAATATGCTATCTAGGTTGGCCATAACCTTCCTTCCAAGGAGTAAGCATCTTTTAATTTCATGGCTGCAATCACCATCTGCAGTGATTTTGGAGCCCAAAAAAATAAAGTCTGACACTGTTTCCATTGTTTCCCCATCTATTTCCCATGAAGTGATGGGACCGTGATGGGACCATGATCTTAGTTTTCTGAACGTTGAGCTTGAAGCCAACTTTTTCACTCTCCTCTTTCACTTTCATCAAGAGGCTCTTTAGTTCTCCTTCACTTTCTGCCATAAGGGTGGTGTCATCTGCATATCTGAGGTTATTGATATTTCTCTCAGCAATCTTGATTCCAGCTTGTGTTTCTTCCAGCCCAGCATTTCTCATGATGTACTCTGCATAGAAGTTAAATAAGCAGGGTGACAATATACAGCCTTGACGTACTCCTTTTCCTATCTGGAACCAGTCTGTTGTTCCGTGTCCAGTTCTAACTGTTGCTTCCTGACCTGCATACAGGTTTCTCAAGAGACAGGTCAGATGGTCTGTATTCCCATCTCTTTCAGAATTTTCCACAGTTTATTGTGATCCACACAGTCAAAGGCTTTGGCATAGTCAATAAAGCAGAAATAGATGTTTTTCTGGAACTCTCTTGCTTTTTCGATAATCCAGCGGATATTGGCAATTTGATCTCTGGTTCCTCTGCCTTTTCTAAAACCAGCTTGAACATCTGGAAGTTCACGGTTCACGTATTGCTGAAGCCTGGCTTGGGGAATTTTGAGCATTACTTTACTAGCATGTGAGATGAGTGCAATTGTGCAGTAGTTTGAGCATTCTTTGGCATTGCCTTTCTTTGGGATTGGAATGAAAACTGACCTTTTCCAGTCCTGTGGCCACTGCTGAGTTTTACAAATTTGCTGGCATATCGAGTGCAGCACTTTCACAGCATCATCTTTCAGGATTTGAAATAGCTCAGCTGGAATTCCATCACCTCCACTAGGTTTGTTCGTAGTGATGCTTTCTAAGGCCCCCTTGACTTCACATTCCAGGATGTCTGGCTCTAGGTGAGTGATCACACCATCGTGATTATCTGAGTTGTGAAGATTTTTTGGACAATTCTTCTGTGTATTCTTGCCACCTCTTCTTAATATCTTCTGCTTCTGTTAGGTCCATACCATTCAGTCATCAGTACTCAATAACTCAGGACTATGTAAGTTCCAGTGTTCTGCATATCATTGGATGGTGGTTTGGTCTATGAGGTATTCTATCTTATTCTGGATCCTAACCCTGCTTTCTCCCTTTCTGAGGCATACTTTGGCCTCTCTCCTCACTGTTGTTGTTCAGTTGTCCAGTGGTGTCAAACACTTTGTGACCCCACAGACAACAGCACGCCAGGCCTCCCTGGCCCTCACTATCTTTCAGAGTTTGCCCAAATTCTTGTCCATTGCATCATTGATGCCATCCAGCCATCTCATCCTCAGCCTTTCCCAGCATCAGGGACTTTTCCAATGAGTCAGCTGTTGGCATCAGGAACCAAAATACCAGAGCTTCAGCTTCAGCAACAGTCCTTCCAATGAGTATTCAGAGTTGATTTCCCTTAACATTGACTGGCTTGATTTTTTTGATGTCCAAGAGACTCTCAGGAGTCTTCTCCAGCACCACAGTTCAAAGGCATCATTCTTTTGCACTGTGCCTTCTTTACGGTCCAGCTCTCACAACTGGACGTGACCACTGGAAGACCATAGCCTTAACCATACAGACTTTTTTTGGCAAAGTAATGTCTCTGCTTTTCAACACACTTAGGTTTGTCATAACTTTCCTGATGAGAAGCAATCATCGTCTGATTTCATGACTGCAGTCACCATCCATAGTGATTTTAGAGCCCTAAAAGAGGAAATCTGTCACTACTTCCACCTTTTCCCCTTCTATTAGCCATGAAGTAATGGGGCCAGATGCCATGATCTTAGTTTTTTTTTAATATTTAGTTTTAAGCCAGTTCTTTCACTCTCCTCCTTCACCCTCATCAAGAGGCTCTTTAGTTCCTGTTCAGTTTCTGCCACTAGAGTGGTATCATACGCATAGCTGAGGTTGTTGATGTTACTCCCGCCTATCTTGATTCCAGTTTGTAACTTATCCAGGACAGCGTTTCTCATGATGTGCTCAGCATATAGGTTAAATAAACAGGGTGACAGCAGGGAGCCCTGTGGT
The DNA here is from genome assembly GCF_054371585.1 of Giraffa tippelskirchi. Lineage (NCBI taxonomy): Eukaryota > Metazoa > Chordata > Mammalia > Artiodactyla > Giraffidae > Giraffa > Giraffa tippelskirchi. The sequence continues at coordinate 129,620,745 of NC_137276.1, forward strand.
ACCCCTTTCTCAATCCTGAACCAATCAGTTATTCCATACAGGGTTCCATCTGTTGCTTCTCGACCTGCATTCAGGTTTCTCAGGAGACAAGTAAGATGGTCTGGTATTCCCACCTCTTTAAGAGCTTTCCACAGTTTGTTATGACCTACACAGTCAAAGGCTTTAGTGTAGTTGATGAAACAGAAGTAGATGTTTTTTCTTGAATTCCCTTGCTTTCCCTATGATCCAGCGAATTTTGGCAATTTGATCTCTGGTTCCTCTGCCTTTTCTAAACCCAACCTGGACATCTGAAAGTTCTTGGTTTGCACAATGCTGAAGCCTAGCATGCAAGATTTTAAGCACGACCTTACTAGCATAGGAGAATAGTGCAATTGTCCAATGGCTAGCACATTCTTTGGTAGTACCCTTCTTGGGAATTGGGATAAGGATTGATCTTTTCTAGTCCTGTGGCCTATGTTTTGGTCTGTGAGGTATTCTGTCTTATTCTGGATTCTAACCCTGCTTTCTCCCCTCCTGAGGCATTCATTGGCCTCTCTCCTCACTGTACACACTATCAAAGCACCCACACTCACTTCTGCACACTATTCCCTCAGCTAACTCTTGTTCATCCTGACCATAAGTCCTAACTTGTGCCTGTAGAAAACATGGAGAGTTCCCAGCTGCTGGACCACCTTCTGGGGCCATATGATCTGGGACAGCCTCAGGTCCTCTCTGCCTGAAACCTCACTTAGGGAGCTCTATTTCCCCAGACAGTAAGCCAGGCAAAAATCCCCTCTACAGTCAGATCCAAACTTTTCTGGCCATTTTGTCTTTCATGACCCCACTAGCCTCCCCACCCAGACTCAAGCAGAACTGGAAAGGGAGCTCTCGTTTCTCCTCTCCCTCTCTGCTAAACTTCTCATCCATCCCAGAAATGCTTTTGTCTCCTCTCATATTATGGGAAAATATCCTGTGCTTATGTAAGAATTTTTTCTGTTTTGTGTTTATTTTATCAACTCTATGCTTTGAGATTTCCATGCTTTGTCTTGATATTCAAAACTTTTGGAATGAAAACCACAAACAAATAATAACAATGAAAATGTTTCTCTTATCAAGAATCTTGCTCTCAGAGTTGAAAGCTCTGGCTTTGAAGACTGTCTTTAAAAACTCAAAGCTAAGAGTATGACTCTGTTTTTACCAGCTTCTTTGTCTTCTCCCTTCTCTAAAATGTAGAATTTCTCTCAGGGTGAGGGTAAAAGGAAATTACTTAGAAAGAAACACATAGTCAGTAATATTTCAAAATATTTTTCTGCTGTATCAACAATTTTTCTTATCCAGTGTCTGTAAAAAGACAGCGTGTGTAACAATGAACTTGATGTAACAAAATTGTGTGTGTTAGTCGCTCAGTCATGTCTGACTCTTTGCAACCCCATGGACTGTATCCGTCCAGGCTCCTCCATCCATGGGATTTCCCAGGCAAAAATACTGGAGTGGGTTGCCATTTCCTTCTCCAGGGGGTCTTCCCCACCCAGGGAATAAACCTGGGTCTCCCTCATTTCAAGCCGACTCTTTACCATCTGAGCCCCTGGGAAAGGATAACAAAATTATCCTGTGACAAAAATGTGTGGACCATGGAGTTTTGTTATATAAGTCTTCAATCAGCCTGTAGGTTTCAAGAGCAGGTCAGTGGCAAGTTGTATTAACTTACCATGCATTTCTCATGTGTGTGTGTGTGTGCTAAGTCACTTCAGTCGTGTCCAACTCTGTGACCCTATGTACTGAAGCCTGCCAGGCTCCTCTGTCCATCAGTTCAGTTCAGTTCAGTCTCTCAGTCGTGTCCGACTCTTTGCAAACCCATGAATCACAGCACGCCAGGCCTCCCTGTCCATCACCAACTCCCAGAGTTTACCCAAACCCATGTCTATCGAGTCAGTGATGCCATCCAACCATCTCATCCTCTGTCGTCCCCTTCTCCTCCTGCCCCCAATCCTTCCCAGCATTAGGGTCTTTTCCAATGAGTCAACTCTTCGCATGAGGTGGCCAAAGTATTGGAGTTTCAGCTTCAACATCAGTCCTTCCAATGAACACCCAGGACTGATCTCCTTTAGGATGGACTGGTTGGATCTTCTTGCAGTCCAAGGGACTCTCAAGAGTCTTCTCCAACACCACAGTTCAAAAGCATCAATTCTTCGGCGCTTAAAATAGTGTTATTGAGCTAATTTAAGATTTGGAATAAAAATATATTTACTTTGGCTGGTAGCTATGAAGATAAAATCCATTTTCTTTTCTTTTTAAAAAAGATTGGTTTATTTTATTTATTTATATTTGGCTGCGCTAAGTCTTCATTGCTCTCTGTGGGCTTTCTCTAGTTGCTGCGAGTGAGGGCTACTCTCATTACAATGCGTGAGCTTTTCACTGCAGTGGCTTTTCCTATTGTAGACCACAGGCTCTTGGTGCATGGGATTAGTAGCTGTGTCGCAGGGGCTTAGCTGCCCACAGCATGTGGAATCTTCCCAGGCCATGGATTAAATCCATGTCCCTTGCATTGGCAGGTGGATTCTTAACCACTGAACCATCAGGGAAGTCCATTCATTGTCTTTTAATCTCAAAATTAAGAGGGATATAATGTTACCATGATTATGTCACCCCTAAATGTCAACAGGGAGGGTTTTGTTTTTAAATGAGAATGCATATCATAAATAGACAATTCAAAACTAACTCTACTCATCACCTAAAAATATCACAACATTTTATGTTATTCAAAATAATTTGGGTTTCATTGAAGCAGAAACTTTATTTTCACACAAATTCTAAGATCTTTCTTTCCTTTGAAGATAAAAATATATATAAAGAGAAAATATGTGAAATCTGCATTTGGAAAGAAATACAGAGATGATTTTCCTGCCAGCAGTCTTGGATATGAACCAGGTAAATAAAGTCATCAGAAAGGATTAATTGGGTCTCAACAAATGTAATTGAGCTGACACTTTTGGTATTCTGACCATTAAAGTTTTAGACTAAAGAATAACGTGCCTCTTTCAACTAGGATGGAAATGTTCCCGAAGACCAACTGGAAAACACATTAAGAATACACTGAAATGTCCATGATTTTGTTAGCCTATCTCTGATTGTGACTGTTGATATAGCCCACATCAGTCCTATGGAATCAGGCTCAGCTCTGTACGTCTGCATTTAAGGGCAATAACAAAATCCTCCAATTTTCAGAGCTTTGGCTATAAGAAAAAAACTCACCTAGAGCTGAAATTTACAGAAACAAAACTACGGAATCTTCCCATTTTTAAGATTTCAGTTTAATAAGTTTTAGAGATTGTCTTCAAAAAGTGAATCCATCCATTATTAAGTCATTTACAGACTGTTAGAGGTGAAGGTACGTATGTGTGTCATGAAGATCAGCTCTATGGTTTCCACAGCAACGACAGCTGTGTCTCACTTGACTCCTCACTTTGTGCCTTTTTCAGCCTGTGCTAGTAAATTCAGGCCTGTGGTGAGTACAAATAGGTGAATATGGGCAGGTGCACACACACACATGTGTTTCAATAAGGTCTTTCCTGTAAAACCTAAGTTTTGCTTTTCATCATGTCATGATATATTTAACCTTTAAGGTTGGAATCAACAGAGCCTCTTGAAGGGCTTCCAATTCCAAGGAATTGTAGTTAAACACTTTTGTAAGAGAACTGCATATTTTTTTAATCCAAAACAAGAAGGGATATAGTGTAAAAGTATAGCTGATTCACTTTGCTGTACAGCAGAAAGTAATATAACATTATAAAACAACTATCCTCCAATAAAAAAATGAATACATTAAAAAAATTTTTTTAATTAAATGATCACATCTTTGAATAACCCAAGTCTGCCAAGTTTATGACTGAGCAAGAGACCTGTCACTGATTCAAGAAAGGAGTTTTCTTTTGAGCTCACTAATTCCAGAGATGAGGCTAATAGAAAAAGGGGATATTTCAGCTCAATTTTCCTTGAAACCAGGTATCTGGGGTTCACAAAACAGCACTTCAGTCCCTTCCAACTGAGTTGTTCAATTGCTTTGTGATTCCTGATAGATTGGCTAGATGTATCTGTCACAGCAGGCCCCAGTGCTTGACTGATTGCTGTGTAGTGCAATTAACAGGCCACCAAGTTATTAGAAGACTTGTCCCCACTGTAAAATACAAGTTCCATCCCAACAATTCTAGAGCTTCTTGCTCCAGTTTCCCATGGCCTAAATTCCTCCTAAAGGAAACTACTGTTTGCACCTTTGATGTTCATTTATGAATACATCCAACAAATATTTGTAGAGTGCCTACCATATGAAAGGGGCTGTGCAGGGCCCTATAGGCCCTATGCTTACCCTGTCTTAAGTGCCTTGAATGGAGGTCTGAAAAGGACCCGAGAAATGTTCACAGCTTAGGTCATTCTCGGCTACCAAACACTTACAATGACTTCAACATAGCCACTGCCATGTTCTCCTCTTCCATTACAGGCTTTCATCTACATTCTCAGATCCTGCCCCACTACTGATCCTTCCTTCGGAGTCCCCACTCTTCCTTATTCTCCGTGTCCTTTCCTCTAGCCAAGTAAATCACCACTTGGTCCCCACTCTCACCTCAATATTACCTGTCAGCTTCTCACACCCCCTCTCACACCTGTCAGGCCACTCCACCCATATGTTGTTTTTGTTTTTCCTTCCTTCATTCCTCTTTTCACTGAGGATTTTGAAGCCTTCAAGAGACAAGGAAATCTAAGACATTGTGTTGTTTTTGTCTGAATAGTTGAGGACTTGATGGTGTTCAGGGAATTAGTCTAGAACTCACAGTTGAACCTCCTTGGCTACCATCTGTGGTATTGATATGAGAATCTAACCACGGTCTTGTTACTTCTTTGGCAAGTGTCTCCATGTCCCATATAAGCCATTACCTTCTTTATCTTCCCCTCCAACCAGCCTGAACTCTCAAAGAAGAGACCATGCATAAATTCACCTGAACCAGAATCCTAGGAATGATCCAAGACCCTCCCTGCTCACTAACCCTGCCTTATCCCTCGTGTCTTCATTGCCACTACCTTTGTTGTTGTCCAGTCACCAAGTCGTGTCCAACTCTTCGTGACCCCATGGACTGCAACAGCCAGGCTTCCCTGTCCTTCACCCTCTCCCAGAGTTTGACCAAGTTCAAGTCCATTGAGTCGGTGATAACATCCAACCATCTCAGCCTCTGTCACCCTCTTCTCCTTCTGCCTTCAATCTTTCCCAGCATCAGGGTCTTATTTAGGTTTTTATCACCTCTGGCTTGAAGTGTTGCTCTAACCCCCTCACCAATCAATCAAATCTAATCCACCAACACCACATACCATACTGAGTCCCCTACCTCCGCCCATCAAATCCATCCCTCCAAATGCAACCGTGGAGTTTTTTCCAAAATATATGTCATTTCTTGGCCTGAATCTCACAGCTTGCAGAATAATATTCAAACTCCTTGGTTTTATAACACATAGTTTATGATCAGATCCTGCCTCCATTTGTATCCTCCTTTCCCAGCAACCTGCGCTCTTTTTTCCAACTGTGTAAAACAGTGAGTGGCTCCCGTAGCCTACTCACACCTGCCTTGTTTCACATGTGCTTACTCCTCCTGGAATGCCCTTCTTATCATAAGGGAGGAACAATTAATTTTCCCTCTATCTGTCTAACTTCTGCTGCTGCTGCTGTTAAGTCGCTTCAGTCGTGTCCGACTCTGTGCCACCCTATAGACGGCAGCCCACCAGGCTCCGCCATCCCTGGGATTCTCCAGGCAAGAATACTGGAGTGGGTTGCCATTTCCTTCTCCAGTGCATGAAAGGGAAAAGTGAAAGTGAAGTCGCTCAGTCATGTCCAACTCTTAGCGACCCCATGGACTGTAGCCTACCAGGCTCCTCCGTCCATGGGATTTTCCAGGCAAGAGTACTGGAGTGGGGTGCCATTGCCTTCTCCAGTCTAACTTCTAAGCTGTAACAAAAGACAGATTAATAAAAGCAAACAGAAGTTTATTAACATATATATCTCACATATAGATGAGCTATACCCAGGGAAAAATACGTAACTCTGAAAGAGGTGGCTTTAGAATTCAAGTTTAAGCACCATCTTAAACTTAAAAAAAAATGGTGTGGGGAAGGCCAGTTATGGGGAGATAACCTTGAGCAGGAGGGTCATTATGCAGATTTACCTTCTTTTAAATTGCCATTCATCTGGTGGCTTAGAGTCTTTTTTCCTCTCCCTGGTAGGGAAAGGGAAAGAAAGAGAGACCCTAATACATGGAGATTTTCTTTATACATATGAATTTCCCTTCTGTGTGCATGCTTAATCATGTTCGACTCTTTGTGACCCCACCAGGCTCCTCTGTCCATGGGTTTTCCAGGCAAGAATACTGGAGTGGGCTGCCATTTCCTCCTCCAGGGGATCTTCCCAACCCAAGAATCAAACTCGCATCTCCTGTGTCTCCTACATCGCAGGCAGGTTCTTTTACCCGTTGAGCCATTGGGAAAGCCCAAACTTTCCTTGCAGAAGGGTAACTTCTACTCTGTTTTCAATGTTTCTTCTCTGTCTCCTGTTTCTAAAAAAAAATCAACTCAAAGTAACCTTTTGCCAAAGAGGCATACTTTCGGGTGGCAAAATTTGCCACCCTTCACCGTGAAAGGCATATTAACTCTCATTGATCTTACTGGTCCTTCAAACTGAGTTTACTGTGTGCTGTGCACTGTGCTCAGAGCAGTATACGTGTTCGTGGAACCCTAACCCCAATGTACACATCCTTCATTTGGGTTCCTTAGCATTCTATGAATACCTCTCTTAGGGCTTCAGTCATAGATAATATTTATTTTGTCGGTCTCATTCATTTACTCAACCAATATTTATTGACTGTATTTGATACAACAATGGGCAGCTTAGACAAATTTTCTACTCTCCAGTTTTTACAGTCTAGGAAGGGAGAAATAACAAGAAAATGGGTAAGTGTCTCCATAGGAGAGAAAGTAGAAGGTTCAGTGGGTCATGGAGCTCTTAACACAAGCCAGAAGGTCAGGAAAGGTTTCTCTAGTGAGCCTTCCTTCAGTTGAGGCTGAGGCATGATCTGGGAAAAGAGTCAGCCCACAGAAGACCTAAAAATGAGAGAGCACAGGCCTTTGTAGTGAAAGGAGTTCACTACAAATGGAAATAGACTGGCAAGACACCACATTGGAGAGATGGTAGAGGCTCCACCTAGCAGAAGACTGCAGAAAACTTGTTTATGGAATTTGGGTTTTTACCCCCCAAATAATAGGAAGGCCATTGATCAATTATAAGGAGTGACATGATCAGACTCGTCTTTTAGAATGATCACTCTGTAACATATGAGAGTGGAGTGGTTGGGAGGTCAGAAAGAGGTTAGATGTAGGAACACAGATGAGGACACTATTACTAATCCAAGTGAGAGATGATAGTAGGTGAAAGTAGACAGTACCAGTAGGGGTGAAGAAATGTAGACAAATTTTAAAACTGCTTATGAGGTAGGATTCATTGACTTATTAGAAAAACAGACATGTGGGAGAGGCAGTCAGTGATAGTCCCAAATTTCTAGATTAGGATCATAGGTATCATTCCAATAATTGGGAATGTTTGCATGGAGAGGCGGTTTTAAGAGAAAGAAAATAAGCTCAGTTTGGGACACATAGATTTTGAGGAAAATAAACAAGTAAAGTTGTCTAGTAGATATTTGAATATACATGGACCTGAAACTCAGAGGAGAAGATGAAGACAAGTTTTGAAATAGATATCTGAAAGTCACTAGCATATGGGTTGTGATCAATTAAAGCCAAAAGAATGAATATGATGCTATTATTTACTTCTGTATCACCAGGGGGTTAATACTGTGCCTGAAAGAGAGTAGGTACCCTGATCATTTTATTGAATGAATGAATGAGTGAGTGAGTGAATAAGTGAATAAACAGTGTGCAACACAACCAAGTTTAATTGGCAAAACTGCTTGAATATAAAATATTGACAGACAAAAATTATTATGGTATTAGTAAGCACCAACAAAGTTTTTAGAGAAACAGTACTGGAATGGGTAATCTAAAAAGAGTTGGATATAATAATAACTACTCTAAAGACAAACAAAATGCATTTCATTTGTACAAATTAAGGCACAGTTACAGTCCAAAAATTACCAAGGCAGATTGCAATTGCTATTTTATTATCATCATTTATAAGGTGCCTGTGATGGTGCAATTAAAATTTGATAATCATTTTTGTCTAAGCATAATAATTAGCAAGAGACAAAGAGATTGAAGGAATGGTTAAAGAGAAACAACAATGAGCAACCTTTAAACCTCATGTTTGGCACCACCCAAGCCTACTTTCAGCAGTGGCCTGTCATGGTGTCTTGTTTTCCATTTCCTACTTTCTAACCTCACAGTTCTGGAATGCATGGATACAACAAAACTCCTCTTGTGTATCATCATAGTAATTTTCTAATTATTTTTGGAAGGAACTCTTTGAGTCTTTTTGTTCTTTTACTGAATATAACATTTAAATGTAGGAACACGTACTCTGGAATCAAACCCTGTCTGCTGGTAAAGGGAACAGATATGGGCTCCATGACTGAAAGACTAGGTCCCCACTACTTTGTAAGCATGTCTCTCTTTCTTCCTGTGGATTCTTCCATCTCATTGGAAAGCCTAGGAGGTACAACTGAGAGACTTTTATTTTCTATTTCCGTATCATAATCCCAGTCTTTAGGCCAAGGCCAAAAGATAAATCTCAAGTGTACCGTTATCAAGTACATACATAGTAGAGGAAACCATCCAGCCAAAGGCAGACGTGGATGCACATTGGAGCACACCTGTTCAGTTAGCAGAGGAGCTCAGAGAAGGTTGTTCAACCTTTCTGGATCTCATGGTCTCATACATAAAGTGAGCGATTGGATTTGGTTACTTTTAAGACCCCCTTCTATCTCTATAATTTTATTATACTCTGAGGAACATTTTATTACTTTAAACTACATAGACTTTATTAAATTTGACTTTGCCTCATTATTTTATTATATCTGTTCTCTATTAAATACCATTTTTTGATATACTGACTATGTCTCCATGGCTGGTAAAAACTAAAGGGCTAGAGACATAGATGACCATGGGGACATGATAACACTAACAGTAGTGCTTCCATTCTTTGGGTGTTTACCATGGGCCAGGCATTGGCCTAGGCATTTGCTCTATCTCATTTACTCTTCATAGCAAGCCCATATAATAAATATTAATGTTCCCATTATATAGAAGATGAAACTTACACTTGTATATGTTGATAACAGGGCTTCCTTGGTAGCTCAGCTGGTAAAGAATCAGCCTGCAACACAGGAGACCCCAGTTTGATTCCTGGGTCAGGAGGTTACCTTGGAGAAGGGATAGGCTACCCACTTCAGTATTCTAGGGCTTTCCTGGTGGCTCAGTTGGTAAAGAATCCACCTGCAAGCGGGACCACTGGGTTCGATCCCTGGGTTGGGAAGATCCCCTGGAGGGCATGGCAACCTACTCCAGTATTCTTGCCTGGAGAATCCCCAGGGACAGAGAAGCCTGGTGGGCTACAGTCCATGCGGTCTCAAAGAGTCTAACACGACTGAGTGACTAAGCACAGCACATGTTGATAACTTGGCATCCAGAAAGTTCTATAGCTTGATTTCAGCCCCAGGTCTGCCTGCTTCCTGTGCCTGTGAGATTAACCAGTACATTAGATCTGGATTACTGGCTGGGCCCCACTCTGAGGGTTGGTGTGAACCCAGTAAAAGCAGGTAGCACTCAGGGAGGAAAGTTAAATGGAGCAATCAGGGGTGTTTATCACAAAAAAATGCAGACTTGAGAGGTGAGCAAGGGAGTCAATTCAGTTGCTCACTCCCGTCTGACTCATTGCAACCCCAAGGACTGCAGCACACCAGCCTTCCCTGTCCATCACCAACTCCTGGAACTTGCTCAAAGTCATGTCCATCGAGTCAGTGATGCCATCCAACCATCTCATCCTCTGTTTTCCCCTTCTTCTCCTGCCTTCAATCTTTCCCAGCATCAGGGTCTTTTCCAATGAGTCAGTTCTTTGCATCAGGTGGCCAAAGTATTGGAGTTTTAGCTTCAGCATCAGCCCTTCAATGAATATTCAGGACTGATTTCCTTTAAGATTGAATAGTTTGATCTCCTTGCAGTCTGAGGGACTCTCAAGAGTCTTCTCCAACACCACAGTTCACAAGCATCAATTCTTCAACGCTTAGCTTTCTTTATAGTCCAGCTCTCATATCCATACATGACTACTGGAAAAACCATAGCCTTGACTAGACAGATCTTTGTCGGCAAAGTAATGTCTGCTTTTTAATATGCTATCTAGGTTGGGCATAGCTTTTCTTCCAAGGAGCAAGCGTCTTTTAATTTCATGGCTGCAATCACCATCTGCAGTGATTTTGGAGCCCAAAAAAATAAAGTCTCTTACTGTTTCCATTGTTTCCCCATCTATTTGCCAGGAAGTGATGGGACCAGATGCCATATCTTAGTTTTCTGAATATTGAGTTTTAAACCAACTTTTTCACTCTCCTCTTTCACGTTCATCAAGAGGCTCTTTAGTTATTCTTTACTTTCTGCCATAAGGGTAGTGTCATCTGCATATCTGAGAGTACTGATATTTCTCCCAGCAATCTTGATTCCAGCTTGTCCTTCACCCAACTCAGCATTTCACATGATGTATTCTGCATAGAAGTTAAATAAGCAGGGTGACACTATACAGCCTTGACTCCTTTCCCAATTTGGAACCAGTCTGTTGTTCCCTGTCTGGCTCTAACTGTTGCTTCTTGACATGCATACAGATTTTCAGGAGGCAGGTAAGGTGGTCTGGTATTCAGGAAAACTGAAATTGTGCTGGAAGACTGTTCAAACTGTGGCTGCATGATGTGTCACATCCAAGGTGAGCAGCAAGAATGAACATAAGGGACTTTCCTGTTGGTATGGTGGATAAGAATCCACCTGCCAATACAGGGAACACGGGTTCTATCCCTGGTCTGGGAAGATTCAACGTGCTGTGGAGCAACTAGCCTGTTGCCACAACCACTGAAGGCCATGTGACTAGAGCCTGTACTCCTCAACAAGAGAAGCCTCTACAACAAGAAGTCTGTGCACCGCAACTAGAGAGAAGCCCCCTCTCACCAAAACTAGAGAAAGCCCACACACAGCAATGAAGATCCAATGCAATCAAAAATTTTTTAAATAAAAATTTTTTAAAATGCTTTTCAAAAAAAGACTGGACATTGAACAGTGACATGGGTAGCCTGTAGAATCTTAGCAGAATTCCCTCTAAGTCTTCATCATTAAAGCTGGGTACAGCAGGACCATGTGGAAATTCTTAAAATGCTACCTGGTGGCGGCATAAGGAAATACAGTGAAAGTATCTATGAGACAATGGAAAGGGATCCCAGGAAACATATGGCAAGTTGCTTGTGCTCATGAGAAGCACATTAAGGAAGCTTTCTCAAAGAAGAAATGGAGAAGATGCACCAGGCAGAGATCTCACATGGCTGATACTCACAACTAGGAGATACAGTAAGTGTCCTTGGGGCTGGTGTTCTATATTACCAGGTCATCTCAGTTCACATGGTGAAGGCCTCAGAGGCAACCACGCCCACCCTTTAGAAAGGTTTGTTTCCCAGGTGGTGCAGTGGTAAAGAATCCGCCTGCCAATAAAGGAGACATTGGAGATGCAGGTTGGATCCCTGGGTCAGGAAGATCCCCTAGAGGAGGGCATGTCAACCCACTCCAGTATTCTTGCCTGGAGAATCCCACTGACAGAAGAGGCTGGTGGGCTACATTTCATAGGGTCACAAAGAGTCAGACCCAACTGAAGCGACTTAGCACTCATGCACGCACTGGCAGTATTGAAATATATGGATTGTGGATGGTATGTAATTAGAAAAACCTAGATTTTATGTAAGGCTAATTCCCACTGTTAGATGTTTGAGCAAAGCAATCTTTACTCATCTTAAAATAAAAATAATTGTAGTTCCTATCTCATAGAGATACTATGAGAATTAAATATAATAACGTTAAGCACAAAGCTTGGCAGAGTAAACATTTGCTATATCCTTTTAGAATATACACAAAACTTTGTAGAGCGGTCATGGTTATCTAGAGAGGAAATTATCGATTTTTTCTCTTCTCTTTTAGACAGATTTTCAATGTCATTCAACCCTAAAGTTTTCATCATTTTCATTGTGAGAATACATGTGTGTATTCTTTTCTAAATATTAACAAACTGTATTTCTTAGAGAACATTTAGGTTCACAGCAAAATTGAGTGGAGAATAGAGTCTCCATGTATCCACTGACCCCACACACATACAAAATCTCCCACTATCAACACTGTGCCCTTTTTGAATGATGAATTATTTAAGTCTGATTTTTAAATTTTCAAATAAATGGAAATTTTTAACTGATAAATTGATATTTAGTTGCACTGTCATCAGAGAAAATGCTTTGTATGATCCTGACTTTGTAAGAGTTGATATTTAAACTTTCATTTTCCTGTATAAACTAATATATGCTAAATATTTGAAAAGGAAGCATATTTTCTATATGCAAGATTCTTCAAAGCATTCCACATTTTCAATATGATCTATCATTCTTTAACATAAATTTTTAAATCCCTCATTACAATTGTAGATTTCTCCATTTTTCTAATAATTTTTATTGTGTTTTAAAGGTAATGTAGTGACCCTTTTAATCCTGATTGATCTTTTTTGCCTCCTATTCTATTTTCTTGTGTGAACTATTTACATAAGGTAGCAGAGGGCAAGGAGTAGTCAGAAGATGGGCCAGACTTCTGAAAGTGTAAGAATCACAATGCAGAATGGTATAGTGGTTACTATCATGTTCTTTTCAATATGTGAACCGTGAACTTCCAGGTGTTCAAGCTGGTTTTAGAAAAGGCAGAGGAACCAGAGATCAAATTGCCAATATCCGCTGGATCATCGAAAAAGCAAGAGAGTTCCAGAAAAACATCTATTTCTGCTTTATTGACTATGGCCAAAGCCTTTGACTGTGTGGATCACAATAAACTGTGGAAAATTCTGAAAGAGATGGGAATACCAGACCATCTGACCTATCTCTTGAGAAACCTGTATGCAGGTCAGGAAGCAAGAGTTAGAACTGGACATGGAACAACAGACTGGTTCCAAATAGGAAAAGGAGTACGTCAAGGCTGTATATTGTCACCCTGCTTATTTAACTTCTATGCAGAGTACATCATGAGAAATGCTGGGCTGGAAGAAACACAAGCTGGAATCAAGATTGCCGGGAGAAATATCAATAACTTCAGATGTGCGGATGACACCACCCTTATGGCAGAGAGTGAAGAAGAACTAAAGAGCCTCTTGATGAAGGTGAAGGAGGAGAGTGAAAAAGTTGGCTTCAAGCTCAACGTTCAGAAAACTAAAATCATGGCATCTGGTCCCATCACTACATGGGAAATAGATGGGGAAACAGTGTCAGACTTTATTTTTGGGGGCTCCAGAATCACTGCTGATGGTGATTGCAGCCATGAAATTAAAAGACGCTTACTCCTTGGAAGGAAGGTTATGGCCAACCTAGATAGCCTATTTAAAAGCAGAGACATTACTTTGCCAACAAAAGTCCGTCTAGTCAAGGCTATGGTTTTTCCAGTGGTCATGTATGGATGTGTGAGTTGGATGGTGAAGAAAGCTGAGCGCCGCAGAATTGATGCTTTTGAACTGTGGTATTGGAGAAGACTCTTGAGAGTCCCTTGGACTGCAAGGAGATCCAATCAATCCATCCTAAAAGAGATCAATCCTGGGTGTTCATTGGAAGGTCTGATGTTGAAGCTGAAACTGCAATACTTTGGCCACCTCATGCGAAGAGTTGACTCATTGGAAAAGACCCTAATGCTGGGTAGGATTGGGGGCGGGAGGAGAAGGGGACGACCGAGGATGAGATGGTTGGATGGTATCACCGACTCGATGAACATGGGTTTGGGTAGACTCCGGGAGTTGGTGATAGACAGAGAGGCCTGGCGTGCTGCAATTCATGGGGTCGCAAAGAGTCGGACACAACTGAGCGACTGAACTGATCTAGATCGAAGTCTACATTTATCATGTCTAAACTTCTGTTTACTCATCTGTACAATGTGGATAATGACAATAACAGTACCCACCCCAAACCAAATCCACACCTGGAGGTGCCTTATGCTCAAGGTCTGGGTGTTGCAAAATCCTGACAAATTCCCTGAAAGTCCCAGTTGGGAAATAAGTCAGTGTTGACTTGGATAATTCATGAGCTTAAGAGGGTTTGTTGTTGTTTAGTCACTAGGTCATGTCTGACTCTTTTGCGATTCCATGGACTGTAACCTACCAGGCTCCTCTGTCCATGGGATTTTCCAGTCAAGAATACTGGAGTGGGTTGCCTCCAAAGGATCTTCCCCATCCAAGGATCGAACCTGTGTGTCCTGCATTGGCAGGCAGATTCTTTACCACTGAGCTACCAGGGAAGCCCAAACTTGAGAGGGCATACCTACCCACTTGTAGCAATGGCATGGGAATTATAAAAATCACAGCCGAAGTTACACGTGCAGCTGGTCAGCTTCCTTGAGTCCTTGGTTCATCACCTCAGTTTTCAGAGCACTAGAGGAGCTGAAGAATTCCCCCGAGTTCTTTTTCATTTTGTCACGTGCTCAAAAGGCAAAGGGAAACCTTTTCTCAGTTTTCACTTTGTGAGCAAATTCTGACTAAACCAAAGTAATTTGTTAATTCAGCCGTAATATTCTTAATATCCCAACAAATTATAATAATCTAAATAATAACGGGATTTCAGCCAATGCCTGTTCCTTTAATCTTCTTACACAAATTCTTTAAGACCCTTTGTCTATCTTTTTCTCCAAAAGCATACATAAAGCCAAACTTGATCTTCTCTTGACAAAACACATCCATAGAAGTGAGCTTTGAAGTCTGCAGATAGCTAAAATGAATGGACACAGTTTATAATAGTTGTGAATGTTTAACTTTCCAAAGTGTTCACAAGATTTAATAGCTTTGTCCAGTTCTAAAAAAATAGCACCCTTCTTTGGCCCTCATTTATCTAGAGATCAGTTCAGTTTATTAGCAAATACTTGTGCTCTCCTATGTGCCAGACACTAGACTCTAGGCTTTGGGAAAACTTAAACTGTTAAGACATGATCTGTGGTGAAGGGAATCCTAGTCTGTTTAGTAAACAAGCAAAGCAATGAATTAATACAGGTGTATATCAGAGTCTAAAAACAGGTAGCCTGAGGACAATTGACCCACATGCCATTTTTGTTTTTAATCCAGAGATTTCAAATAGAAATCTGAGTTTGGGGATTCTCCAGTAGAGCCAACAAATGTGATAGACAGAATTTTGGACTCAGGTTTCTGTGTGGCTGCTGTCAATATTAAGAAGCCCTGTTCTTGGAATAGAGACGCAACTGTAGAGAATGAACATGTGGAACCGGTACAGTGGGTGGGATTGGTATGGACTGGTATGAACTGGGAGATTGAGATCGACATATATACACTGCCATGTGCAAAACAGATAGCTACTGGGAACATGCTGTACAGCACAGGGAGCTCAGCTCTGTGGTGACCTAGTTCGGTGGGATGGAGGGTGGGAGTGGAGAGAGGTCAAAGAGGGAGACGAGGTATGAATACTTATAGCTGATACAGAGGAAACAAGCACAATATTGTCAAGCAACTATACCCCAAGTTAAAAAACATTAATAAATAAAGAAAGCCCTACTCTCATTGGAAAGAACACGTACCTCTCAGGTGGCCAGAGTCTGCAGCCAGCCTGCCTCGCACACTTGCCTGGCTGCTGGAGAAATGGAAGCCTGTGACCGTTACCAAATACTCATAGACAAGGTGGTTTGCTTGAATACCAATGATCACTTTCACAGCACTGATAAGCTGTACCTTGATACTTCTTTGTAGGAGCTTCCTGTGTGGCTCAGTAGTAAAGAATCTGCCTGCCAGTGCAGGAGACATGGGTCTGATGCCTGGGTCAGGAAGATCCTCTGGAGAAGGAAATGGCAGCTTGCTCCAGTATTCTTGCCTTGGAAATCCCACAGACAGAGGAGCAAAAGAGTCGAACACAATTTAGAGACTAAACAACAACGATATTTCTTTGTACATAAAGATAATATATTAAATTATTTTAATAAACACAAAACCCAGCATTGCTAATAAAGCTGCTGGAGACCCTCCACAGTCAGGAATGATCTTGAGGTTTCTTTGACTACAAGTAAAAAATACTAAATATATAAAACTGAAAGTGAAAGTGAAGTCGCGTCCGACTCTTTGCGGCCCCATGGACTGTAGCCTACGAGACGCCTCCATCCATGGAATTTTCCAGGCAAGAGAACTGGAGTGGGTTGCCATTTCTTTCTCCAGGGAATCTTCCTGACTCAGGGATCAAACCCGTGTCTCCTGCATTGTAAGCAGACACTTTTATCACCTGAGCCACCAGGGAAGCTGGTATATATATATATATATATATATATACATATATATATATATATATATAAAATAAAACGATTACAGTGAATTGGACCAGATTACCTGGAGAAGGAAATGGCAACCCACTCCAGTACTCTTGCCTGGGAAATCCCATGGACGGAGGAGCCTGGTGGGCTGCAGTCCATGGGGTCGCTATGAGTCGAACACGACTGAGCGACTTCACTTTCACTTTTCACTTTCATGCATTGGAGAAGGAAACACTCCAGTGTTCTTGCCTGGAGAATCCCAGGGAAAGGGGAGCCTGGTGGGTTGCCGTCTTTGGGGTAGCAGAGTCGGACACTGTGCGACTGAAGCGACTTGGCAGCAGCACTCTGTAGAAGAGTAGTTTGGAAACTGATTTTGTTCACAATGGCAACCTACATGTTTATAATGTTTTTGAGATCTTTTCAGCAAATAACATGTAAGTGTTCTACATGGATAAGGGAAAAACTATTTACTATTAAGCAGAGAACATCCTAACTTCAAATGTGGGCAGAGCTCTCTACATCTGAGACAGCCAGTCACTAAGAGCAAGAAGCTAAGTTGAATTCTGGGGGAAAAAAATGCACTCTGAACATAAATTGCCCAGACTCCTCCTAACAGGTGAATTTAGAACCTGATGTTAATTTCTGATTAGTTCTTGAAATTTTCAGAAAATGAGCATTTGAAACTAAAAGTGCAGTGGCATTCCTGCACTTAATTTTCTGAAGTTCAACTACATAAACTTTATTATACATGATTTATACATTTTAAAACTTAAAAGTATTTTTTGCAGTTCAATGAAAGGATTATTTTCCAAACCAAAGTATAACAAAATTTGTGATGACAAGTAGACTTACCAAGCAGGTCTGTGAAGAAAGCCAGCCAATGATACAATTTTTCTTGCATTTCCATTTATAAAGATGGAAAGTTTTTCTTATACAATTGTCAGTATAGTTGACAGAGTATACACATTTATTCTGATTGCCATTCTCTGAGTGCTAAGGTGTTAAGGAGGAGCCATTTGTTTGGGACCTTGAGTTGAATTCATACCTCTGATCTTAATGCAGCCAGTGATTAGAACCCAGTGTAGTACATTTCTGCCTAGACTAGAGAGGGAAAGGAGGATTATCCATAAAGAATCAAATGATTAAAGAACTTGAGCAGCAGAATCAAGCAGAATTCCAGAGTGCTTCTAGACTGAATGACTAAAAACCTTATTCCATTAACCATTTGTATGGAAGGAAACTGATTTTCAAAATTTTTTTCCATAAATGTTCTCTTTCCACAATCATTTCCCCCTTATCAACCTAAGAGCACATAGTAAAGCTTGACAATAAGTGATATTTGCCAACAGCCTGAAATGAATTTCACCCAAGATTTGTAGCTGACCTGGTGTAGTAAAGTGAAACTGTTAGTCGCTCAGTTGTGTCCAACACTTTGCGACCCTATGGACTGCAGCCCACCAGGCTCCTCTATCCATGGAATACTCCAGGCAAGTGTCCTGGAGTAGGTTGCCATTCCCTTCTCCAGGGGATCTTCCTGACCTAGGGATTGAACCCTGGTCTCCCGCATTGCAGGCAGATTCTTTACTGTCTGAGCCACCAGAGAAGCCCTACCATAGAGATATGGGTGAATTATGTTTCAAAGGAACTGTAAGATTGAACTAGAGGTCCCACAGCAGGACCTATCACAGTATTTTACAAAAACAGGATCCTCAAGCAGTTTCACTATTAGCAACAACCCCTGACACATCTCTGCTTTCCAGCACCCTGAAACATTTTGAGGCACCAATGTCTCCCAGTATAATGCACTTCATCCATACCAGCACACATTGGAATGGCATCCACTTACACAGTCAGGTTTTTATTCTTAAGAAAGAAGGAACACAGAAATTCAGAGAACTTGAGTTCCTTCTTGCACATTGAACTGTGTTTGGAGAAAAGCCATTCTACTTGGTGTAAATCCAAGCAAATTTAATTCTCCAAACATAATTTTACGGCTCTTATCTCTGTGTTCTGTGCATTCTAAAATGTCCATCTTGGGACTTGCCTAGTGGTCCAGTGGCTAAGATTCTGTGCTCCTAATGCAGGGGGCCCAGCTTCTATCCCTGGTCAGGGAACTAGATCCCCATGCATAAAGAGTTCATATGCCTCAACTAAAAAAGATCCTGCATGCTGCAGTAAAGATCGAAGATCCCACATGCCACAACTAAGACACAGTGCAACCAAATAAATAAATATTTTAAAAATAAAGTGTCCATCCCACATTTCTCACTTCTTAAGCTCTCACTCCTCTCTATAAGTAAAACCTAAGCTTCACCTCCTCTGGGAAGTCTTCCATGACTCCCTCTCCCAAGGCCTTCTTTGCACCAAATAACATTAAATACAATGTAAAGTAATTTTTGATTTATCTGCCTATCTGTCCACTATACAGTGGGTGCAGGTGCCATGTCTTTCCTAAATATTTAGTGCCAAAGGTTGACCTGGGGCTCAGGAAATGTGTTGGATGGATAACTGAATGAATTAACATATGCACACTAAAATCTCACTAGATATTATTTCACCTGATTAGAGTCTGTCTTCTCTGTTGCCAATCAGTATATTGATTCCTATGATTCCCAAACACCCCCTCTTTAAATCAGAAAAGTAGAAAAGCAAGCTTCCTATCACCTAGCAATAACTTAATAAATGTTTTTTTTAATGAATGAACATTTTTTATGAGGAGCTGTTGAGTTGACCAACAAGTTTTTTCCATAACATCATTCAGAAAAACCTGAATGAACATTTTGGCCAACCCAATATTTTTGTATTGAGCAATTCTATTGGAAATTAAAATGGAAATTTCCTTTACAGAAAATAATCTCTTTCTTTAACACCAAAAAGACCTCCATTTTAAAATATTTGAATCCTGTTCTTGAGGCCAAAAGAAATGGCACAAATACAGATAGGGCTTCGCAGCAATACAATTATAACAGGATAATATCTTTAAAAATTAATTTTGTCCTTTTATCCCCCCCACTTTTTTTTTATTTGGCCACACTATCTCAAAGAGAGTAGAAAGATTAGATTGAGAATAAAAGAGAAGAATGGTACATGTTCAGCTTTGCAACTCTGAAGCAGGCTTTTGCAAATCAAAGGGACATCTTGAGAGCCCAGAGACTGTGACATAGAAACAGAAAGTGATTAGATGAAGGGCCAAGCCGCCAGCCCCCATCCCTCCCAAGGAGGACTAGCAGATATAGAGATAGGACAACACTTGGGGTCAGGGAATGGAACTGAAAAGGACTTGGGGTCCCTGTGAAGTACCACAGGGAAGAGGCTTGGTGGAGGTGAAGACAGGCAACATCGAAAGACTGCCCAGCACTGCTGGAGCTCAGTACCAGGAGGAAAATAAGGTGACCAGTCACCACTTGAAAGAACACTGCACACAGGTGTAGGCAGAAGAGCTGCTTTGCATCTCTATTCCTGCCCTGCAAATAGTTTTACCTCTACCATTTTTCTACATTCCATATATATGCATTAAACATGATATTTGTTTTTCTCTTTCTACATATTTCACTCTGCATGATAAGCACTGGGTCCATCCACGTCGCCACAAATGACCCAATTTCTTTCCTTTTTGTGACTGAGTAATATTCCATTGCATAATTATACCACATCTTCTTGTAAAGAATTAACATGTGGACATAGGGGGGAAAGGGAAGGTGAGACCCATTGGGAGAGTAGCACTGACATATATACACTACTGTGTATAAGACAGCTAGCTAGTGGGAAGCTGCTGCATAACACAAGGAGCTCAGCTCAGTGGTCTCTGACAACCTAGAGAGGCGGGATGAGGGGAAGGTGGGAGAGAGGTCCAAAGACGGGGGGTATATGTATACTTATAGCTGATTCAATTCATTGAACAGCAAAAACTAACACAACATTGTAAAGTAACTATACTCCAATAAAAAATGTTTTTAAAGAAAAAGAAAAGAGCTGCTTTGCTAATCCTTCTATCAACACGCATCTTCTCACTACCTGCGGATTGTCCAACCTAAGAACATTTACTTATACCTCAAGTCTTTTCTGAACTCCATCAATACTTCCCCATGTAATTTTTTTTTTTTTTTTTTACTTTCCAAGATATCTGTAAGCTTCATACCAGTCCCTTAGTAGAGGGAATGAGAATCCTTGGCCTCCAATGATGCTGGGGAGTAGAGTGGCATGGAAGAAAAGTACTCAGCACAGCTACTTGGGAAACACTGGACAGTGATTAAATAATTACTTTCTTACACATATTTTATTTTATTTATTTATTTTGTTTGGCAGCACCACAAGACTTGCAGGATCTTAGTTTCCCCACCAGGGATAGAACCCATGTCCCCTGCATTGGAGGTACAGAGTCCTAACCATTAAACCACCAGGGAACTCCCTCTTACACATATTTTAAATAGAAGTTGAAGATGTTTTCAAACTCCGTATCAGCCATAGAGGAGATAAAGTTAGAATCTTAGTTTCAGTTCAGTCACTCAGTCATGTGCTACTCTTTGTGACCCCGTGGACTGCAGCACTCCAGGCTTCCCTGTCCATCACCAACTCCCAGAGCTTGCTCAAACTAACATCCATCGAGTTGGTGATGCCATCCAACCATCTCATCCTCTGTCATCCCCTTCTCCTCCTGCCTTCAATCTTTCCCAGCATCAGGGTCTTTTCCAATGAGTCAGTTCTTCACATCAGGTGGCCAAAATATTGGAGCTTCAGCTTCAGCCTGAGTCCTTCCAATGAATATTTAGGACTGATTTCCTTTAGGATTGACTGGTTTGAACTTTTTGCAGTACAAAAGACTCTCAAGAGTCTTCTCCAACACCACAGTTCAAAAGCATCTTAATTTAGAGTCTAATAAATGTGGTCAGAAAACATAAAGTTCAGATCTTTATCCTGAGTACTAAATATGATGTGCTTACCTTCCATAGAATGTGGACAGAATGATTAGATGAGGATAGTCCCAGGCACACTGGATATAGGCAGCTCAAAGACAAGACTTAGATGAAGGCTCTTCGGGGACATAGAAGGAAACACTAGAGTGCATTAGTCTGCTTCCCTGAACAATGGCACTAGCAGTCAGAGTGGTTCAAAGATGCTTCAAGGACAGTTGGTGGACCAGCTGGTTAGAACGATTCTACAGGACTTTTGACAGATGAATGTGGGTTAGTTAGAAGTTGTGGTGACTTCTGACTCTGAGAATCTGTAGCTCTATGAAATAAAGATAAAAGGACCTATTAAACCAACCAATAAACATGTATTGATCACTCACTATCTTTCAAGCACTCTTTTCTACATGCTGGAGATGTAATGGGGCAAAATGACCTCTCTCATGCAGCTGACAGTCTAGGGAAGAGAAGACAGACATTGACCAAATAACAACATGAACAAATATGAATTTCAGTGGTGACAGGTGCTGCAAATAAGAAATCCACAGTGCTGTGAGAGCTTTCAAGAGGGCAAGAAGGTGAGGATGGCTCCCTGAGGATATGACTGTTCATCAAGGATGAGTAGGAGGTATTCAGGAGAGGGGAGAAGGGCAGAGCAAGAAAGGTTATTGAAAGGAGCAGCCCTGTCTTCCCATTTCCTGGTGGAAAACAGTATGACTCACTGAGAGACAAGATGCCCTAATTATTAAAAGATAGACTTGAATTCCATACCTTTCACTTACGAGTTGTGTGTCCTTGGGCAAGTTATTTAGGCTTTCTGCACCTAAGAGTTCTTACCTGTCAAATTAGGAAAATATCTATCTCACAGGATTGTTGACTAAGATAAATGAAACAATGAAAGTAAAATGCCTAATCCAAGCCTAATACATAGTGCTTATTAAACTTTGTCTATAATCCATAAGTAAACCATAATATCACAATGACAATTTATTCATTAAAAGCAAAACCTTTTAAACTGCTAACTAGTAGCTTGGGGACACTATGTATTCCAGCATTGAGGCTGGGAGCCCAAAACCATTAATGGTCAGAAGTGAGAACCATGGTCCACAAACTTGTTATGAAAGAAATCCCACAATTCTTCTTTTTAATTTGAATCTAATTAAATCTTACTCTTACCCAGGTCAGGAATTTTTTTCCCTAGATTGAAGAATTCAATCTCAATTGTAATTAGATTCTGTTCCCCTCCCAAATCTTCAGTCCTTCAAGGTCATTAATGATTAGTTCATTATCCAAGTACCTTCACCCTTGAAGGCAGGCACCTCAACTGGTCAAGGTCTCTGTCCATTTCCTCATCTGGGTGCTTGCTCCTCTCTGATGGTTCTCCCTCTTCTCCTTCCTCTCTTTTCCCCATGCCTCAGGAGGGAGGGGTTGTGCACAAAGGGTAATTATTCTTGGATTTATCTTCTCCCATGCCCTCCATCTTCTGCCAGTGCCTCCAGTGACCCCAGTTGGAAATCAAAGAACAAGGGAGCCTGGGTGATGTAATCTTCAAAGGCTGGCCTTCTCAGGTACAGAGTAGGTTAGAAAAGATGGGAGTGGGGAAAGGGTGATGTAGTGTAGAACAGTTACCTGTGATGAACATCTATGCCATCAAAAGAGATTAGCTCAGTAAAAGATAGCATCACTGACTCAATGGACATGAATTTGAACAAACTCTAGGAGATAGTGAAGGGCAAGGCTGTCTGATGTGCTGCAGTCTATGGGATCACGAAGAGTCGGACTCGACTTAGTGACTGAACAACAACGTCTACCCAGTAGTGGGATGCTGGGTGGGTCATATGATAGCTCTATTTTTAGTTTCTTAAGGAGTCTGCATGCTATTCTCCGTAGTGGCTGTATCCATTTACATTCCCACCAACAGTGCAAGACGGTTCCCTTTTCTCCACACCTTCTCCAGTATTTATTGTTTGTAGATATTTGGATGATGGACATTCTGACCAGTGTGAGGTGATGCTTTATTGCAGTTTGACCTAGGTGGGTGGGATGGGGGATGGAAAGGAGATCCCAGAGTGAGGGGATATATGTATCCATATAGCTGATTCACTTCATTGTATAGCAGAAACTAAACAATATTGTAAAGCAACTATATCCCAATTTTTTAAAAAGAGATTAGCTATTTTTGAACTGAAAACAGTGTACAAATGAAGAAAAGATTAGTAGTTGTTATGAGTGAGGTTGGAAGGGATGGGAGTGTCTATAAAAGGACAACACCAGGGATTCTCATGGTGATGAAAATGTTCTGTATCTTGACTATATCAATCCCAGTATCCTAGAGGTGATATTGTACTGGAGTTTTGTATAATATTACTATTGAGGGAAACCAGGTAAAAAGCATAAGATCACTCATATTATTGTTACAACAGCATGTGAATTATAATTATCTCAAAATAAAATGTTTAATTAAAAAAGGAAAAAGCAGGCTAGTTTAAGATAGATAAGATGCTAGATATTTTCTGTCCTTATCTCATCAAAAGAAGTGTAATTATTTGTTTCCCCCAAAGACTGCATCTTGCATTTAGTTTACACAGAAATATGTAGCTCCTGGGATTTTTATTCAGTAATAATAGCTGAACAAATTGCTTTTTGCTAAAGGTGCCTCAGTATTCAGCTTGACCACATCTTTAGAACGTTTGTTAGATTGCAGAATCCCAAGCACACCTGTTAATAGCCTTGATCCATTAAGTTTTGGGCAGAAATACATGCTTTAAGACATGAAGGCAGAGAGAACAGGGGTCTAATAGACATATTGCAAGGAATAGAGCAGGTAAAGTGGAGGCAGTTTATTTAAATATTTATTCTCCATCATATTACAACAAGAATTTAAATGGGTTTCAGAACTTCCCTGGTGGTCCAGTGGTTAAGAATCCACCTGCCAATGCAGGGGACACAGGTTCGATCCCTGGTCCAGGAAGATCCCACATGTCATGGGGCAACTAGGCCATTGCACCACAACTACTGAGCCTATGCTCTAAAGCCCAGGAGCCGAAACTACTGAGGCCCTCGAACTCTGGAGGCAATGCACTGAAACAAGAAAAGCTACCACAAAAGACGCCTGAGAACCACAACTGGAGAGTAGCCAATGTGCAACAATGAAGACCCAACGGAGCCTAATATAAGAAATTTTTTAAAAAAATGTTTTTAAAAGGAATGCTTTAAAAAAATAAAAATACAATGGGTTTCAAACAGAATCAGTTCAGTTCTGTTCAGTTCAGTCACTCAGTAGTGTCTGACTCTTTGCAACCCCATGGACTGCAGCACGCCAGGCCTCCCTGTCCATCACCAGTTCCCAGAGATTACACAGACTTATGTCCATTGAGTCAGTGATCCCATCCAACCATCTCATCTGTTGTCCCCTGCTTCTCTCACCTTCAATCTTTCCCAGCATCAGGGTATTTTCAAATGAGTCAGCTCTTCTCATCAGGTGGCCAAAGTATTGGAGTTTCAGCTGCAACATCAGTCCTTCCAATGAACACTCCAGCACTGATTTCCTTTAGGATGGACTGGTTGGATCTCCTTGTAGTCCAAGGGACTCTCAAGAGTCTTCTCCAACACCACAGTTCAAAAGCATCAATTCTTCGGCCCTCAGCTTTCTTTATAGTTCAACTACACATCCATACATGACTACTAGAAAAACCATAGCCTTGACTAGACAGATCTTTGTTGGTAAAGTAATGTCTCTGCTTTTTAATATGCTGTCTAGGTTGGTCATAGCTTTTCTTCCAAGGAGTAAGAGTCTTTTAATTTCATGGCTGCAATCACCATCAGCAGTGATTTTGGAGCCCAAAAAAATAAAGTCTGCCGCTGTTTCCACTGTTTCCCCATCTATTTGCCAGGAAGTGATGGGACCAGATGCCATGATCTTAATTTTCTGAATGTTGAGCTTGAAGCCAACTTTTTCACTCTCCTCTTTCACTTTCATCAAGATGCTCTTTAGTTCTTCACTTTCTGCTATAAGGGTGGTGTCATCTGCACGTCTGAGGTTATTGATATTTCTCCCAGCAATGTTGATTCCAGCTTGTGCTTCATCCAGCCCAGCATTTCTCATGATGTACTCTGCATAGAAGTTAAATAAGCAGGGTAACAATATAGAGCCTTGACATACTCCTTTCCTGATTTGGAACCAGTCTGTTGTTCCATGTCCAGTTCAAACTGTTGCTTCCTGACCTGCACACAGATTTCTCAAGGGGCAGGTCAGGTGGTCTGGTATTCCCATCTCTTTCAGAATTTTCCACAGTTTGTTGTGATCCACACAGTCAAAGGCTTTGGCATAGTCAATAAAGCAGAAATAGATGTTTTTCTGGAGCTCTCTTGCTTTTTCAGTGATACAATGGATGTTGGCAATTTGATCTCTGGTTCCTCTGCCTTTTCTAAAACCAGCTTGAACATCTGGAAATTCATGGTTCACGTACCGTTGAAGCCTGGCTTAGAGAATTTTGAGCATTACTTTGCTAGCGTGTGAGATGAGTGCAATTGTGCAGTAGTCCAAACATTCTTTGGCATTGCCTTTCTTTGGGATTGGAATGAAAACTGACCTTGTCCAGTCCTGTGGCCACTGCTGAGTTTTCCAAATTTGCTGGCATATTGAGTGCAGCACTTTCACAGCATCATCTTTTAGGATTTGAAATAGCTCAAGTGGTATTCCATCACCTCCACTAGTTTTGTTCATAGTAATGCTTCCTAAGGTCCACTTGACTTTGCATTCCAGGATGTCTGGCTCTAGGTGAGTGATCACACCATCGTGATTATCTGGGTCATGAAGATCTTTTTTGTATATTTCTTCTGTGTATTCTTGCCACTTCTTAATATCTTCTGCTTCTGTTAGGTCCATACCATTTCTGTCCTTTACTGTGCCCATCTTTGCATGAAATGTTCCCTTGGTATCTCTAATTTTCTTGAAGGGATCTCTAGTCTTTCCCATTCTATTGTTTTCCTCTATTTCTTTGCACCGATCACTGAGGAAGGCTTTCTTATCTCTCCTTGCTATTCTTTGGAACTCTGTATTCAAATGGGTATATCTTTCCTTTTCTCCTCTATTTTTTTGCTTCTCTTCTTTTCACAGCTATTTGTAAGCCTCCTCAGACAGCCATTTTGCTTTTTTGCATTTCTTTTTCTTGGGGATGGTCTTGATCCTTGTCTCCTGTACAGTGTCACAAACCTTCTGTAGTTCATCAGGCACTCTGTCTATCATATCTAATCCCTTGAATCTGTTTCTCTCTACCACTGTATAATCGTAACGGATTTGTATTCAAACAGAATACAGTAGGATTTTTCTTAACATGTGAAGAAATCTAGATGAAGGTAAAACCAGAGTAATAACAATGAGACAGGATCAGGGGTAGGGTTACTACACAACATACGAGTGTGATTTCATGTACACTCTGAGAAGCCAGTCACTCAGGCGGCCTTTGGTCTTACCTTTCTGACAGCCCGTACAAAGAGCAAAACCTGATCTATTACATGCTTGTAAGATAAATTTGACTTGAAGGACACCTCTTCACTGTGTTGTCATAGAGGTGACATTACAATTTATTCAACATTCTTAGAGTTAACAATACAACCAGTTTCACAGTTCAATAAAAGCAATTCTCTCAGGGACCTAAATGATGCTGTTTAGATATACAGCATTCTGGTTTTGATTTGGGGGCATTCTGGAGTATATTCGAAATGAAAGAATTACGCCCTTTAAGAAATAAAATGTACTTTTCCAGAAAGCTTTAGGTAAAGATTGGTGAGGTGGCAAACTAAAATACTGACAGGGTCCAGGAAGGTACAATAACTAAGAAAAACGAGACATCTGTTTTACACACACACACTACAAATATAGTAAAAATGGCATTTTCTAAATGGCCTCCCATTGGGAGGTTCACTAAGGCATGGTGGGATCTGTGCAACCTACAGGCCACTGCTCGTTGCCAGCCTGTTGTTACCATAACCAGAATCAGGGCCAGATGTGGTCAGAGCTCCTCATATTCCTGTGTATTTGTCGGAGTTCTGTTCCGCAAAACAGAAACCACTCCAGCTATTTTAAGCACAAAGGGCAAAGGGCTTCAAACGGGGAATTAAGTGCTTACAGTGTGTTCAAGCTGGGCCTCCAGGCTGAACGCCAGAAGAGCAATGAAGAACCTGCCCCCGAGGAGGCTGCCAACTCTGGCTCAGCTGGGAAGATGGGAATTCTGGATGCTTTCCCTGAACGGTTAGCTTTAGGAATAGCCTAGAGATTAGGTGTCTGTGAGAGCTGTCACTGCCAGCTCCAGAGCCATACCTCACCTGTTAGGTCCCCGCAAAGCTGCTGACATGGTTGCTGCTACAGAAAAGCCCGAAGCATCCTTGATAGAGCCTGCCACCAGGGGCAACTGGCCTCTGCCTTTTACATCTCCTCTGTGTGCATCTGATTGGTCTAAGCCAAAACTCAATCCCTTCCAACTTAGAAATGTCATTTTTAGCTGCCTGGCCTCTGGGGTGGGGGCTGGGAGGGTCAGGGGAGAGGGATGTGTGGAATGCATGCAGAGTAACTATTTTATCCATCACATTTTATTTTGATGCAAAAATCACCTGAGCTTTTCAATGCTGGTAATTAAATCATTTTTAATGAATACCAACAGGCAGGCTGATAATGTGGGAGTTGATAAAATACATCTATGAACAGATTCAGCTTCATAACAAGCAGCTGGATGGCAGTTTTTGGTCCACTTCAGTACATGGAAGAAGAGACCATTAAGCCCTACCCCGTCCCCATAGGGGCTTCCCTGGTGGCTCAGACGGTAAAGAATCTCCTTGTAACGCAGGAGACTAGGGTTCGATCCGTGGGTCAGGAAGATCCTTTAGAGAAGGAAATGGCAACCCACTCCAGTATTCTTGCCTGGCGACTAACACTTCACTTCCTCCCCATCAGCCCTTATATGAATAACAATTTGTATAGTGCTGTGCTGTATTCACAGAGAAGGCAATGGCACCCCACTCCAGCACTCTTCACTGGAAAATCCCATGGACGGAGGAGCCTGGTAGGCTGCAGTCCATGGGATCGCGAAGAGTCGGACACGACTGAGCAACTTCACTTTCACTTTTCACTTTCATGCATTGGAGAAGGAAATGGCAACTCACTCCAGTGTTCTTGCCTGGAGAATCCCAGGGACAAGGGGAGCCTGGTGGGCTGCTGTCTATGAGGTTGCACAGAGTTGGACACGACTGAAGCGACTTAGCAGCAGCAGCAGCAGTGCTATATTCAAAGCGGTTAAAATGAGCTTACTGTTACAAATGTAGTAAATGCTTAAACAAACAATATTCCAACACACAGGTTCATACAGTAGAAGTTTGTTTTCCTCTTCTCACTTCCCACTATCACTCCCCAGATGTAATTTCAGATAACATTGTGAAATAAATCAGACTTCACTATATTCGAAGTTGACTCTTCCAGAAGCACCTTTGTTTCAGATGATCTACCAAGAGAAAGCTAGAATCAAGTGTTTGAAGCGTTTGGACTCATGTGAGAATCTATCCAACATATATCTGGGGTTTAATTGGGCTGGTAAGTCTGTTGACTGAGGAATGGGCTTACTATCCACAGCAAAGAGTTCATATTCAGTCTGGGAACAAATATAATTTCCTATAACATATTTTATAGCCAAGTGAACAAATATAATATCCTATACCATACATGTTTTACAAGCTTTGTGGCAATCTCAGACTTTGTGGTTAATGGTCATATTTATTGCTAATATTGCTAATATTTGATCATTAACCACAAAGTCTTAGATTGCCACAAAGCTTGTAAAACATGTACGGTATAGGAAATAATATTTATTGCTAATATTTTTCACTGATAGCTCAGTTGGTAAAGAATACGCCTGAGATGCGGGAGATCCCGGTTCAATTCCTGGGCAGGAAGATCCTCTGGAGAAGGGATAGGCTATCCACTCCAGTATTCTTGGGCTTCCCTTGTGGCTCAGCTGGTAAAGAATCTGCCTGCAATGCGAGAGACATGGATTCAATCCCTGGGTTGAGAAGATCCCCTGGAGAAGGGAATGGCTACCCACTCCAATATTCTGGCCTGAAGAATTCCAAGGACTATACAGTCCATGGGGTCGCAAAAAGTCAGACGTGACTGAGCGACTTTCACTTTCACTGCTAATATTTGAAAACCTTAGTGTGTCTTCTCAGTAAACATGAAAATAGAGGAACTATCATTTATTATTTTCTGAAACACTGTAGGCAAATACTTAAATTTAAATAAGACCTTTGTTCCCCTAGGTTGTCTTTCAACAATATTCCTTGTTTATTGTGCTCTTCTTTTCACCAGAAAGTAAATATTATCTAACTTTCTCTTTTCTGTCTTATGGAAAAGAGTAATAGTCAACACTTCTCAAAATATTTGGGTCAACAGGACATTTCCTTCTCAAGGCATCTCATCAAGTCCACAGTGATCTGTCATTTTATTTACACTTAGTCAAGGTCAAGTCAGGGAACTAAGCTTCAATTATTATATCCACAACTGTGTAATATATACACATAGACATTTGTAATAAACACATTTTGTGTATATATGCATGTGCACTTTTGTATATAGTTTTTTTCAAGCACTTTCACATATTATCTCATTCAGTTGTCACAAGCAGTATATAAGGAAAGTGGATTTCCTATTATTGTCTCCAAGGAGGCTCAAGGAGGTTTAGTAGCTTCATTAAGATAACCCAACTAAGTGAACAATCAGATTAGATCTGGGGCTTCTATTCTGGGTCTAGTTCTCTTTTCCCTTTTACATGTCTTCATATGTAAAATCATACAGTATAACTGAAGGGCCTTAGAGTTCACATCCGTGTTCCAGGAGGAAAGTGGGGGCCAGAAAGAGCAGTGGAGGTGGTCCTTTCAGTAGCATCTCTTCCTCTCGCAGTTCCAGCCGTTAGGATCTGCTGTTGCTCATGAACAAAGCCTGTGTATGTACAGTGGGCCAGGAATCAGGTAAATGTTTTGCAGCTTCTTGTCTGAATCCTTTACCTTAGCTCATCCAGAATTTAGATTCTAATGTGTTCCTTTTCAATTCTCTTAAGAGATTGGAGAACTACCTCTAAAACTTAATGTTGTCTTTCTATTAAAATACTTTTAAATGTTAACTAATTAATTTAGAAAAACCAGCATCATAAAGATAAGAAATAATCACTGGGACATCTCTGGCAGCCCAGTGGTTAAGACTCTGTGCTTCCAATGCAGGGGGCACAGGTTCAGTCCCTGGTCGGGCAACTAAGATCCCACATGCCTCAGGGCCTGGCCAAAATTTTTTTTTTAATAAAAGTAAACTCTCTTTAAAAAAGAAATAATCAGTAATCCCACCATCCAAATATTTGTACCACTGTAGTTTTGATATAGATATCCTTTATCTCTTAGTTATTTCAGGCCACTCTAACAAAACACCATAGACGGACTTAAACAGTAAATATTTATTGATATTTCTCACAGTTCTAGAGGCTGGGGAGTCCAAGACCCAGATTCCATAGTGTCTGGTGAGAGCCCTCTTCCGGGTTTGCAAGTAACTCCCTTCTTGCTGTACCCTCACATAGTGGAGGAAGAGAAGACTCGTTTCTTCCTCTTCTTCTAAGAGCACTAATTCCATCTGGGGGGCTCCACCCTCTTGACCTCATCTAAACCCAAAAACCTGCCAAAGATCCCACTTCCAAATACCATCACATCGGGAGTTAGGGGTTCAATATTATAATGGGGGGGGCAGGGTAGGTGACACAGACATTCAGTCCTCTTAACATGAATTCAGCCAATGGTACTTTCTTTCTTTATAAATGTAAACATTTTAAAAAATAAGATGAGCCTGTTTAATCTCTTTGCAACATGTTCTTTTCCTCTAGAAATAGAAATATATCAGAATTATGTTTCTATATCTTCTGGAATAGTTTTCTGTAAGAACAGTTTTGATGATCATCTCACTGCATGGTGTCACAGTTCACTTCATATCCTGGGCTGGGCTTTTAAGTGATTCGTCTTCTTCACCATTCTAGATAGGTTATGCTGATTTCATTCCCTGTCTCTTATGGAGCATGGTGCACCTAGCCCTCACTCCACAAATAGCCCCTGGAAGAAGTAACTATGTGTATCCTATGACACTTCTCTTCCCAGACAAATGATGGTTGATTGGATGAAGTCAGTCGATCAATCAGCACTCAGCAAGTAATCAGTCTAAATCAATCAAGAATTTTAACTAAGAGAACCAGAAAATGTAGAAGAGAATAGGCATTTCAAATGAAAGATGCCTTGCAACCTAATACTTGTGACCAAAAGAACTTTGGCTAAAAAATCTGTGGTAAAGCTCAAACCTGAATCTTTTTTCTTTTAACCTATTCATGATTATTTCTTAGAATAATGTTCAGAAGTGGGATTCTAGCTCAACTTTATATATTTTTTAAAAAGTTTGACATGTATTGCCAAATTGCTCTCTAGAAGTTATTCTCTTCCCAACCATCACTAAAGGTTAGTTTTTCCAATTGTATTTCCAAAATGGTATCTCATTGTTTTAAGTTGCATATTTATGAGTTCCAAGTGGGCTTTAATGTTTTCTGTGGGTGTTAGAATTTTGTATTTCTCCCTTTGTGAACTGACATTTGTGATCATTTGCCCATTTTTTTTTTGAAGTAATCATGTTTCTTTTGGATTTAAAATAACTCTCTGTATGTTACAGACTTTAATCTTCATCAGGATCCTTTTCATTGTGAGCTAGTGGGAGTTAGAAGGAAGGGTAGAAAAAGATAGACTCAGGATTTGGGTGAAGGTCAGCTGCCAAAAGAGGATCAGGTCAGGGGACACTCCACCCCTGACTCTTCTTCCTTTTTTCTAGACATGTCTTAAATGTGGAATACAGGTGTCACTGGACACTCATAGAGACCTTCAAAGGGCTGTATAGGCATAGATATTTTTAAGGGAGTTAAGTTCCAGATCTTTATATTTTGTATAACTTGTTCCTTAAATTGACTGCCTAAGAAATCCTTTCCTATTTCAATTTTCCTGTAGTGTTTCTCTCATTTTACAAAATCTCATTACGGTGATTTGCACTAAGACATGCATATAATTCAATTGGGAGACATGCTATAACTACCTCTACTCCCATCTACATGAACAAGATTTCTTGGTGTTTTTATTGAAATGCATTTTCAAAAATTAAAAATTATTTTTCTTAATAATGAGCTATCAAAAGTTGTAATATATCCATGTTGTTTTGATCAGTTATGGCATATGTTAATCAGGATAGTGTAAGCTACCTTAGTAACCAATATACCTAAAACTTCAATGGCTTAACACACCAAAAACGTATTGCTAATTTTTATATCACAGTCTGGTTCAGATAAAGAGGCTCTCTTTGGGGATTCTCCTCCAAGGGGGCCCTAGAAAACTATGCTTCCATCTCTCATCTTTGCCATCTCAGAGTTTTGGGATTCCAACAGGGAAACTGAAGGAGACAGAGAAAGGGAAAGAGAGAGAAAGAAATAGAGCTCAATTCACTGTTAACTAGGACAGGAAACAATACATCATTTCTGTCCACACTCCCAATGGAAAACTAAGAAATATTAACTTCCTGTACCTCCAAAAAGAGAAAAGGATGTGGTGAACACACATTGTCTCTGCTACAGGTATTTCCAGTAATGATTGCAATGATAACTCAATCCAGATGATTTGTTTTAACAGACATTGTGACTACAGATTTTTTAAAAAGCTTTAATTTTACTTTATTTTTATACAGAAGTATGGTGATACAGTTGATAAAGAATACACCTGCCAACGCAGGCGACACAAGAGATGTGGGTTCAATCCTTGGGTCAGGAAGATCCCCTAGAGTAGGAAATGGCAACCCATTCCAGTATTCTTGCCTGAAAAATCCCATGGAGAGAAAAGCCTGGCAGTCTAGAGTCCATGGGCTCACAAAGGGTCGGACACGACTGAGCACACACGCGCTGTTATGTGCATGAAATAGTTAAATAAATGCTCTTAACCACAAAAATACATTTTATTAGGATAAAATTATGGAAATGAATAGAAATAAAAATAAAAGGAGAAAACAAAAAGATGTAAAATTGCAACTATTACTCAGTGGATGATAGCGGATATCAATTTGCTATAGTATTTACATTCTCTTGGATTTATTATAACAAGTTAAGTAAATATCACTTTACAGGGCTTCCCAGACAGCTCAGCGGTAAAGAATCTGCCCACAGTGTGGGAGATACAGAAGATGCGGGTTCAATCCCTGGATGGGAAAGATGCCGCAGAGGAGAAAATGGCAATCCACTCCAGTATTCTTGTCTGGAGACTCCCATGGACAGAGGAGCCTGGCAGGCTAGAGTCCATGGCATCGCAAAGAGTCAAACAGTACTGAGCACGAATGCGCATGCACACACACACACACACACACACACACACACACACACACACACCACTTTGAAAAAGCCAATATCGACAACAGAGCATAAATTATACCCTTTGCTACTATTCAAGGTTTTGATAAAATGTTTTACATTACAACATAAAACTGAAAGAGGGTGCATAGTTTTTCAAAATATCTTTAGAAGATAGTGAACAAAAGCATTGCAGCCCATTATCCTATCCTATCTTTAAAGAAACACCCACACAATTAGATTTTTTTCTTTAAAACTACCAAGAAAGAAAGAAAGAAAAATACACTGTTAATGGAACTGCTTCTGCCGTACTGGACTTGCAGATGCCAAGGGTTGCAAACTGTGGTAGTTTATGACACAAGCTTCCCAGAAAGTCCAAGGATAGAGAGTGCCAAGTAAGAAATGTATTTCTTGGTAGAGTTCATGTGTCAAGGTAACAACCAGACCCACAGTGAGCCACGCCCTGCTTAGCTTTGCAGTAAAGCTACCTTAGGATTTAAGTCTTCCCCCCTGAAGTCGGTGAATTCTTATTGCCTTGCTCATCAGCTGGTCATATTGAACCACTCTCCCAGCTAAATAAACATCCTGCCACTTTCCAGAAGAATCTAAAGCACCCTGTCTTTTTGACTGTCGAAGAAGATGGCCGTTTTAGACAGGGGTCTAGCTCTCCTTCCTAAAAAGGCCCATTGACCTTTATTGCAAGTGAAATAGCTTATGGGAACAGTAAATGGCTAACCTCACTGTACCATAAAATAGAGCTTGCTACAGCCTCTCCTCTCTCAGCCCTGGCAAGAAGCCTGTAATAGCACTCCTCATAAAAGCCTCCGTGCCATTCCCCAGGTGCAACCCTTTACAGAAGTACAACTAGGGAGTTTCCAAAATGGCTTGAAGAGAAGGCCATCTAAGAATAATGCCAACTATTTAGCAGATGTTTCTTGGACAGAATTTTACTTTTTTTTTTTTGCATTTGCTCTTTTGTAACTAGTATAAATGACAGCTGGCAATATACAAGAAACATAGAAGAGGAAGCTGACGTTAAAAGGCCGTTGAGATCTTAACTCCCTGACCAGGGATCGAACCTGCACCTTCTGCATTGGAAGGTGAAGTCTTAACTACTGGGGAAGCAGCCAGGCAAGTCCCACAATATCTTTGGTAGGCTGAGGTCGAACCCAAGAATTTGCATTTCAAAGTCTTTTCCAAGAGATGCTGCTCTTGTTGCCCCCGGCTGCACTTTGAGAATCATTGCTTTAAATTTTAGCATGACTAGAAGAAGCTGATGGAATTCCTTTAGAACAATCTGCTCGGAGTTGACAATGCCTTCTTTTTAAAATTAAACAAATGTTACATTTAAAAAAAAGAAACAATACTGTAACAACTTTAATAAAGACTTTAAAAATGGTCCACATCAAAAAAAAAATCTTTAAAAAAAAAAGGCATTGAGAATGCCATCTGATTTGGAGATTAAAAAATAAATTCTACTCTCTGAACCAATGAAGTTATAAAATAGAAATTTTCATCATGTTTCAAAAATAAATACATGATTCTATAATATTGATTGAGTACCAACCATTTGCAAGGTGGAGTGCTAAGGAACTAAGAAGAAAGATACCAGCTTCAAAGTCAAGAATTCAGAAAATCTTTTTCTAAGCAACACCCAGTTATCTCCTTCACATATTGTATTTTCATCAAGGAGTATATCACTGCCTGACATTTTCTCCTTTATTTCTCTATTGGTCTCTCTCCCCCTGAGACTGTAAGCTTCGTGATTGTTGAGACTTTGCCCACTCTGTCATAGCTGCATCCCCAGGGTTCAGCATGAAGCCCAGGATGCTGCAGACTTTCATCAAATTTTGTCAAAGAATGAGTAAATTCCCACCTTCGGAAGGAGCATGGACTCACAAGGGGCTGGGATATACATCCCAAATATCAATAATATTCATTTATATATTCAGAAAAAAAGAGCTCAAACAAACCCTAAGGAACTTAGTGGGAAATTTCCCTTTTCACTTTTTACAATCAGCATCTACATATATTTTTAGAAAAACAAATATAAAACTGTAAAATAAATGTAAATTAAAGAATAAACACATAACTTTGACATTCCTAATAATAAGCTTCACCTTAAGCTTGAACATAAAGATAATGCATGAAAAATTATATTCTTTACTGATGCTTCTAACCATCATGTGCAAAGGATCTGTGACCACAGATGGATTAATACCTACTACTCAACCTGTTGTTTATTTTGTTTGGGTTTTGTTATACTTGCTTTTTCTTTTCCAAAAGGGGTAACATACTATTAATATTATGTGATATGTATTTAGCTGAAAAGAATAATAAATAAATTTGCTCAATCTACAGCTTTATGAAATTTTAGTTTACATTATTAACATTTTATTAGAAAAAAACTCTTGTTTTCCTTTAGACGTGTTATTAAGTTTATTAAATCTTTATTTACACATTCATTTGGAATTTTGGAATCACATGGTCTCCTGTCCCTTTCCTTTTTTAATATTTATTTATTTATTTGGCTGCTTTGGGTCTTAGTCGTGACATGTGCAATCGAGTACCCTAACCAGGGATCAAACCCGGGCCACCTGCTTTGGGAGCTTGGAGTCTTAGCCACTAGACCACCAGAGAAGTCCCTCCTCCCCCTTTCTTTTCTCTTCTCCCATGAGGGAAAATCTCTGACCTGATTTTAGAAAGGGCTTCCCTGATGGCTCAGTTAGTAAAGAATCCGCCTGCAATGCAGGAGACCCTGGTTAGATTCCTGGGTTGGAAAGATCCCTGGAGAAGGGATGGGCTACTCACTCCAGTATTCTTGGGCTTCTCTTGTGGCTCAGCTGGTAAAGAATCCACCTGCAATGTGGGAGACCTGGGTTTTGATCCCCGGGTTGGGAAGATCCCTTGGAGAAGGGAAAGGCTACCCACTCCAGTACTCTAGCCTGAAGAATTCCATGGACTGTATAGTCCATTGGGTCACAAAAAGTCAGACACAAAAGAGAGAGTTTCACTTTCAATTTTAGAAAAGAATGTATAATTAATTGGTCAAAACTATAAAAATATTAATGCCTCCTGAAGCAAGTTTTCAGTTTGTTTTTTAGAGCTTAACTTCTTTGATTTTGCTGTACCTTATAAGGTATAAATATATTCTTTTCATACAACCCTCAACAGCTTCAAGCAATACATATAATGTCTTAATTGCTAGTTAATTTACACAGAAGTTGCCCTTTTAATCCTAGAATAAGCCCATCTTCTGAGACGTATCTATTTACTGATAAACATTATCAGATTTAGAATCCCTCACTGGAAGCCTTCCTACATAAGGAAAAATGTAGGTTAGACTTCTTTCCTGAACAACACTATCACATAAAGCTTTATCCTTGTTGTTGTTTAGTTGCTAGTGTCCGACTCTTTTGAAACCCCATGAACTGTAGCCCACCAGGCTCCTCTGTTCATGGGATTCTCCAGGCAAGAATTCTGGAGTGGGTTGCCATTTCCTTCTCCAGAGGATCTCCCCAACCAGGGATCAAACCCATGTCGCCTGCATTGGCAGGCAGATTCTTTACCACTGAGCCACCAGGACAGGTCCACAAATCATAAGATATTAGGTGAAACTAGACATTGAAAAATATTTTGATGTACAGTCAATTCAAGGGTGACTAAACAGTAGTGTGAGGATTCGACATACAGGCCCCTTCAGCAAGTGTGGTGAATCACTCAGCTGGCAGAGAGCTCCCCTGGGATAATAGCACCACCAAAAGAACCTCTTGACACTCACTAATCTAGGCTGATAGCATCATTTAGATAGGCTTAGAGCCAAAAGAATGCCAAGGTCAGTGTATTTGTAGCAAGTATTAATTCTTATCAATTTAAAAATGAAAACCATAAATAACATTTAAGACAACTTTAGAGAAATCATATCATAGTCCAAAACTATTATATAACTGCTATCTGTTTTACATAAGGCCTTCCGTTTCTTGTAGACAATTAACACTAGTTATAATCATAGGTATTTTATCTTCTGCTTCAGTTAACTTTATATCATAAGCATGTTTCCAAGTTTGTATAGAGCTTTCATAATTATTATTTTTAATGACTATGTGAAGGCCATTGGATTAATTTTATTACTCTGTCTATCCTCAATGCCTGTTATGCTCAATGAGTCCTGGTGAGAGCATAGGATGAGTGCATGTGTTCTCAGTCCCTTCAGTCGTGTCTGACTCTTTGTGATGCCATGGACTGTAGCCTACCAGGCTCCTCTGTCCATGGGATTCTCCAGGCAAGAACACTGGGTCGGATTACTGTGCCCTCCTTGAGCTTAGGATGATGCTAATCTAAATGCTAGTGCCAAAACACCTCAATTCAAATGTAAGTTTAGTAACCTCCATGCCTTAGTTTTCTGGTGTGTAAAATGGAGTTGATGACAACTCCAACCACACAGGTTTGTCATGATTAAATGGATTAATTTTCTTAAAGTGCTTAGAACAGTGCCTGGTACATGGTAAGCAATCAATAAATGTGAACTATTATTATTGATGTATCAAGGTAAATGACTTTGGAGCCTTCAAGTCATCTCTTGCTTTTGCTATTGCAGACAGCAATGTAATGAACATCTCTACTTATCAGATGTTTTGCTTCTGTTTAATTATTTCCTTAGATTAAATTTCTAGGAATAGATTGCTAGGTCAAAGAGTTTATCACAATGATTACTTTCAAAGAAATTCCTTTAACCTTTCCCCTTGAAGAAAATGTGATGGCATGGAAAACAAACACTAGTTGATATAAAAGGGATGATCAAGAAAAGAAATCATGGCTTTATTTAACAACAATAATTTTAGTAAAAACACATTTTATTCATAAAACTAGGTAGACATTATACAAAACCCTGCGTCCCATTCAACTGATTTAATCCAACAAGTATTTCCCCACCTGCTCTGTGCTTGTTCCATGCTAGGTATTAAGCAGAGTATGGAAGGTATGAAGTGACCTTTGTCCTTAAAGACTCAAAATCTGTGTAAGAAAGTGAAATATGAAGGTAGTATGAGACTGTAGAATCAAGGGCCAAATTATATATATATATTTAATCCAAAATCTATGATACAGATACCGAGTGTTAGGCATAGTCAGCTGGCAATAAAGAAACAATATTCAGTTTCAGTGAAGAAAAAGTGTGTGTGTTGGGGAGGTAGGGGTATGTAATGATACAAGAACACTTATATACAAAACAGAAACAGACTCACAGACATAGAAAACAAACTTATGGTTACCAAAGGGGAGCAGGGGAGACAAATTAGGAGGATGAGATTAACATATACTCACTAATATATATAAAGCAGATAACCAACAAGGACCTACTATATAGCACAGGGAACTAAAGTCAGTATTTTGTAAAAACCTATAAAGAAAAAGGATATATACACATACACACACACATATATGAGCTTCCCTGGTGACTCAGACAGTAAAGAATCTGCTGCTTGCAATATGGGAGACTCAGGTTCAATCCCTGGAAAAGGGCATGGCAACCCACTCCAGTATTCTTGCCTGGAGAATTCCATGGACAGAGAGGAGCCTGGTGGGCTACAGCTCACGGGATCACAAAGAGTCAGACATGACTGAGCAACTAACACACACACACATATATACATATACATCTGTATGTACATACAGATATATATATGGTGGTTTAGTCACTAAATTGTGTCCGACTCTTGTGACCCCATGGAGCCCGCCAGGCTCCTTTGTCCATGGGATTTCCCAGGCAAGAATATTGGAATGGGTTGCCATTTCCTTCTCCAACATAAACACACACACACACACACATATACATATATCTTATATGTTTTATACCTCAAACCAACATAATATTGTAAATCAACTATACTTCAATTAAAAATTAATAGTTAATTCATTAAATATAATAAGCAGAAAAGAAGGAAAAAGAGAAAAGTGTGTGACCATCCAAGTGATAGCTAAATTAAGCTCCACTTTTTTCCTCAGAATCTAACATTTTATAATTTCTTTTAATACACCTCAAACGTTTTCTGTACCAAACAGAAAATGTTTGCTCTTGCTAAGACATATTCTTATCCCTGCTGGTTAAGATAAAAGCGCTCCTCAGACTTCAGCTGTGGGCTTCAGCCAAGGGGTCCTGAAAGGGGTGCTCAGGAGTGGAGGTGTCCTTGGTCAAGATCTGTGTGTGTGTGTCTGTTTAGGAAGGGCCTCTGCCAGCTGAGCTGAAATAACAAAATCATCTCCATTTCCCTCGGGTTGAGGGAAACACTGCTAAAGTATCTTAAACAACCAAAATCTCCGACCACAAGCCCCACTACTTTGCTGTCTTCTTCTGAGTGTTGAAGGAAGCGGGGACCAACTGCCTCTTCTTTTTGAGATGAGCAAGATCATTGGTTTGTTTCCAGGAAGCCAAACCTGAAATAGGAACAGAGCCCTTTCCTGTCACTGAGGCAGACTTCCCAGTCACTGTAAACCCTTTCTGTAGGGGGCACGCCCCAGATAAAGGGTTTTCCAGTCTTTAAAATGGCCTGCCAAATACCATTCGTGTGCCTTATCCAGCAGTTTTCAAGCTGCCTACCTACTATGTACTGATCCTCTTGAACTGACAGGCTCCAGATTTTCCCCGACGGTTTAAGCCTCTGCAATGTCCAGAGAAGGAGCTGCTTTGCCCAAACAGGTCCCAAAGCAGACAAGTGAAACTGTCTTCCTTATATGGTGAAAAGCGCCCTGTCGCTTTAAGGCCAAGAGATTTGGCTGCAGATGGTCCCTGGGAAGTTTGCAGGCAGCCCCATCCTGTGTCTGCTCCTCTCCTCGAAGCTGTGCAGGTGAGTTTCCAAACCTTCTTTCCCCAATTTGCCCTCTACAGTCTCTCTTCTGGCCTAGCCAGTTGGAAATGCCCTTACAGAGGGCTAGAGAAATTCAGGGTCAATAGAGATGGTGTTGTTTGAAGAAGTTTGAGCTGAAGGGGAAAAAAAAACAAAACAAGCTTACTAGGAAAATGTGCAGTAATGCAGCCAAGGAGGATGCTTTCAACTTCCAGTGGGGAGGCAGCATCAGGGTTACAGGAGGCCCTGAGGCTTTCAGGGACCAAGCAGGGGAGGAGGGACAGACTCTAGGTAAGACCCTTGCAGGGGTGAGTTTGGACTTCTGAGCTATAGAACCTGGTCAGCAGCAAATCTAAGCCAGACAGAGGTGAGAGGAAATAATACTTCTGCAAATGCTGAAGGCTTTACAGGAGATGGAGCTACAGGGTTGACTGTAGAAAGTGAACGTGAAATGTTTGCAGTGTCTGCTGGCATGGAAGGCTGCAGCCTTAACCCTTCATTCAGCCTGGATGATTAGCAAGTAGGATTTGACTGCACAGAGCGTGGGCGGGGGTGGGGATGCCTGTGTGGAGTATTGCAGTAGAGACTAAAACAAATGGATAAGACTGTGATCTATGATCGTGGAACCGCATCTCCGGTATCCCCACAGTACCACCTGCAGAGAAAAGAGCTTTTCTAAGCTCAGAAATTCTGTGTCATCGACAGGCAAAGAGCTGCAAGAAGTCTCATTTAAGCTGCTTACTGCTCTGTCATTTACTAATTCAGTTTCCTGATTTCTTTTCTCCCATGGCCTGGAGCCCCCTAAGATATTAATTTGGAATTAACGAATAGAACTTTTTAACAGCTAGAGATGTACTAGCACAAGTGTGTCTGTGAGAGGCTGAGATGTATTTGGGGATTGGGTTTGGGATTTTATGAGTAGGGTGAAAAGAGACGAGATGGCATAAGAGGAGAAACACTTGATGGTCATTTTACAATGTATGCAAAGCCCTTTAACTGAGTCCATTCGTCAGCTACAGCCAAAATAGAAGTCCACCCAGGAATTTAAAAAGAGTGATGCCAAATGATAGGATTGGGCTTGTCTTCCCTCCTGGTTGAGTCTGGGGCCATTCATCATTCAGAGGCCAGTGGTTTCTCTACAGTTGTTGTGTGGGGGAGTGAACCTGGAGGCTGGATTAAAATTCCTTACATACCCCATGCCTCTAAAAAATATTCATTCATCTGAGTAGTCACTGAAGAATTTGTTTTATTATTAACTAACAAGTGCTCTATCTACTTGTTTTCTAAAGACAGACAGTCCATGAAAAAAAGGTTTGTTTTATCAACAGGGATTTGTTAGTGCAAGAGTTCCTCTTTTCTCACTTGTGATGGCTGGGCAAAGTGAGAATTAGAGCTTGCTGAAACGCTGATGTCCTGAGCAGAAAGTTAAATTTTGCGTTCATAATTTGGAAGAGAGCAGGGAGTGTAAGTATAATTTTACTTCATTTGTTTCAAGTTAAATCCAGAAAGCAGTGTCAAATATACTGCTTTCAAATATGAACACTGCCAAGAAAAACAAAATCTAATCCCCAAAGCTGGAAAATCTCTAAAAGTAACAGACTGTGATCTTTTATAAGCTAAATCAAAGTGGTAAAAGGAAAAAAAATGTGGCTTCCTGAACATTTCACATATTGACCCTCAATCACACATCAACTAGCGGACATCTCTTAAGCGATTTATTTCATCTGTGCCTCGGTTTCCTCACCATTAAACTGGGCATTTCTGTGAGGGACTTTCCAGTGAAATGGAAAGATCCATTGGAGCTGAAACTAAGCAGATCTGGGTTAAATTTTCCAGTCCCTTTATTTATTCCATAACCTTAAGTGAGTTACACAGCCAGTCTGAACCTTGGTTTCCTTATTTGTAAAGAGAGTAAATAATTAACAACGTCATCAGAATTAGAGGAACCTACCAAGGCATAGGTTCAGACCTGCATGTCCTTGGACTTGGAGAGCAGGACATTGTGAAAAGAGAACTATCTAAACATGGGTAATGTTGAAAATGACAAGATTTTTATTCAGAAGTGTGTCCAGTGCCATACCATGGAAAAGGGAGGCAGGCACAAGATTGAGCCAGATCTCCATGGTCTTTTGGGGCAAAAGACAGGTCAGGCCCCTGGATTTTCTTACACAAATTCCAACAGGAACAAAGGCATCTCTTGGGGAGAAGAGACACTGATGGGGTATATGGAGAATCCCAAGAAGTACATTCGTGGAACAACAATGATCTTCACGGGCATTAAAAAGATGGCAGAAAGGGCAGACTTAATAGCTTATCTCAGAAAAGCTACTAATGAGTAATAGTTGCAGATTGCCTTGTTTATTACAAAACAGAAATGTCTCATGAGCTTTTTTATGTGTACCACATTTACATAGACCTCATACAGCGGCATTCCAATCATGAATAGCTGGTAGGATATTTATTTTGGATAGTCCTGATTTTATAGACTGACTCATGGTTAAATTAATATGGTCAGCTTTTTGAATTTTGACACTAATGCTAGTTCAGCAAGTACTATGTCTGTTCACCCCTTCTAAAGACATGACTGGACTTGATGAGTAGTGTTCAGCTCTTCATAGAGATGATGAATGCCATCTCAAAACCTATAGGAAAAAAAAAAACAACCGATAGGAAACTGGTGTTACATTTAAATTTATATAACTGATTACATTAATATATTTAAATATGGAGAATATCCCTTCACTGTGTCATAAAACAGCAAGACTCACCTGTGTTTCACATTGTATTCATTAGCCTGCTAAAGGCAAGGGCTGAAGATAAGCTGGTAATGTCCACTCTATCTTTTTGGTCTTAACTATTACCAATTTAATTAAAATTCCCTGTATCTAAAACGTTGCCTTTTATTCAATGAAAGGCATTTTAGTGTAGTTCATGTATAATAGCATATAAAGAATATTTAATTCTTTTCATATTTCATAGGTGATCTGTAAGGTCACATGGGCTTCCCAGGTGGCAGGTAAAGAACCCATCTGCCAACGCAGGAGGCATAAGAGATGTGGGTTCAATCAATTTAGCAACACAAGCTATAGTGGCAAACTTTGTTTTTGAATTCTTTACTAAGTC
Source organism: Giraffa tippelskirchi (assembly GCF_054371585.1). Lineage (NCBI taxonomy): Eukaryota > Metazoa > Chordata > Mammalia > Artiodactyla > Giraffidae > Giraffa > Giraffa tippelskirchi. The sequence continues at coordinate 129,664,587 of NC_137276.1, forward strand.
AAACTAAAGTTATAATTCAGGATTGTCTTTTAAATTGCTATTCCAAAGCACATATAACTGTAGAATTACCATATGTGATTGGCAATGGTGCTTTGGCCAACTTGTCAGAAACATTAGAGGAGATATACAATCAACAAAATTTTATAAATTATGTGATCCTAAGGCTTCAGATAATTAAAAACAAGATCACAAATCATAAATAAATTAGAGGAATCTTGGAATCCAGTAGAGTCTCCATAAATATTATTTTTCATTATTTTTTCAATGACTTAGGAAACTATATTGTTCCTTGCAGAGGAGGACATGAGTTTTGAGAGCAGAAACCAGCGCTGTAGCACAACTTTAGAATCCCTGTTAGTTCACCCCCTTCTTCCCACCGTCCTTAAAGAAAGGATGCCCAGGTCCCTAGAAAATCCATTCCTAGTTATTAACCAGGCTCATTGCTCAGAAATTTTTCTTAAATCAAACTCACTTCCACCTATTTTGTGTTCAGAGATATGAATATTTGTTTGTTTCCCTATGGTATAAAGATAGTCCATGGGCTTCCCAAGTGGCGCTAGTGGTAAAGAACCTGCCTGACAATGCAGGAGACGTAAGAGAGTGGGTTTGATCCCTGGGTCGGGAAGATCCCCTAGAGGAGGGCATGGCAATCCACTTCAGTATTCTTGCCTGGAGAATCCCATGGACAGAGGAACCTGCTGGGCTACAGTCCATAGGGTTACAAACAGCTGGACACGACTGAAACGACTTAACCACACATGCACAAAAAGATAGTCCATATGTGTGAAGAATAATGGTAACCACCTTAGAATCTCAATAAAGGTGGTCTATCCGAAAGCAAGTTTAAACAGCATTTTTAATGGATTTTGTTGTTGTTGTTGTTATTAGAAGCCACCTCTTACAAGTGGTTCAGTAATAACCAATTACTAACTTTCTGTAAAATCTCCTAACACATTCCCACCGCTGTCTTTAAGAACATAGTTAGTGCCACTCTCAGAGTTTAATCATTCACTATAGTCCATTTTAAGAGCAGGGTTGCCATACCTGCAATGGGGCTATGTGTAGGACACAATGTTAAATTGAAAACATTTCTTCCACCAGCTTAGAAAGGTGGTGATAAATAGCAGCAGCAGCAGAAATATTCCATTGGAAACACAAATCACAGCACATGCATTGGCTGGGAATTGAGAGTTGTCATCATTTTTAACTCAAATAAGGGTAGGTCACCCCTGTAGCCAGTCTTCTAGTAGTGGATTAACACCAACTCTGTCAGGAGACTGGTGTTTAGGATCTACCCTTGGCCACTTAAAGGAGCTGTGAGACTCTGGGCTAGTTCCTGAGCCTCAGGTCCATGGTCTGCCTCATGGGAATGACAGTAATACTCATGCACATGGTTGTGGGGAGAACAGGAAAGCTGGCAGTGCAGATACTCAAAATTGTATGTTGGATCTGAATGCCTGACATTTTCTAATAAGGTCCTTGTTCTTTAATAATAAGACGTTGGCCATCAGTTCAGTTCAGTTCAGTGTCCGACTCTTTGCAACCCCATGGACTGCAGCATGCCAGGCTTCCCTGTCCATCACCAACTCCCGGAGCTCATTCAGACTCATGTCCATTGAGTCAGTGATGCCATCCAATCATCTCATCCTCTGTCATCCCCTTCTCCTCCCACCTTGAATCTTTCCCAGCCTTAGGGTCTTTTTAAATGAGTCAGTTCTTTGCATCAGGTGGTGAAAGTATTGGCGTTTCGGCTTCAGCATCAGTCCTTCCAATGAATATTCAGGACTGATTTCCTTTAGGATGGACTGGCTGGATCTCCTTGCAATCCAAGGGACTCTCAAGAATCTTCTCCAACACCACAGTTTAAAAGCATCAATTCTTCGGCGCTCAGCTTTCTTTATCATCCAACTCTCACATCCATACATGACTACTGGAAAAACCATAGCTTTGACTAGATGGACATTTGTTGGCAAAGTAATGTCTCTGCTTTGTAGTATGCTGTCTAGGTTGGTCACAGCTTTTCTTCCAAGGAGTAAGTGTCTTTTAATTTCATGGCTTCAGTCATCATCTGCAGTGATTTGAGAGCCCAGAAAAATAGTCTCTCACTGTTTCCATTGTTTCCCTATCTATTTGCCATGAAGTCATGGGACCAGATGCCATGATTTTAGTTTTCTAAATGTTGAGTTTTAAGCCAGCTTTTTCACTCTCCTCTTTCACTTTCATCAGGAGGCTCTTTCGTTCTTCTTTGCTTTCTGTCATAAGGGTGATGTCATCTGCATATCTGAGCTTATTGATATTTCTCCCAGCAATGTTGATTCCAGCTTGTGCTTCTTCCAGCCCAGCATTTCACATGATGTACTCTGCATAGAAGTTAAATAAGCAGGATGACAACATACAGCCTTGACGTACTCCTTTCCCAATTTGGAACCAGTCTGTTGTTCCATGTCCAGTTCTAACTGTTGCTTCCTGACCTGCATACAGATTTCTCAGGAGGCAGGTCAGGTGGTCTGGTATTCCCATCTCTTTCAGAATTTTCCACAGTTTGTTATGTTCCACAAAGTCAAAGGCTTTGGCATAGTCCACAAAGCAGAAATAGATATTTTCCTAGAATTCTCTTGCTTTTTCAATGATCCAGCAGATGTTGGCAATTTGATCTCTGGTTCCTCTGACTTTTCTAAAACCAGCTTGAACATCTGGAAGTTCATGGTTCACGTACTGTTGAAGCCTAGCTTGGAGAATTTTGAGTATTATTTTGCTAGGGTGTGAGATGAGTGCAATTCTGCGGTAGTTTGAGCATTCTTTGGCATTGCCTTTCTTTGGGATTGGAATGAAAACTGACCTTTTCCAGTCCTGTGGCCACTGCTGAGTTTTCCAAATTTGCTGGCATATTGAGTGCAGCACTTTCACAGCATCATCTTTTAGGATTTGAAATAGCTGAAGTGGAATTCCATCACCTCCACTAGTTTTGTTCATAGTGATGCTTCCAAAGGCCCACTTGACTTCACATTCCAGGATATCTGGCTCTAGGTGAGTGATCACCATCGTGGTTATCTGGGTCATGAAGACCTCTTTTGTATAGTTCTTCTGTGTATTGTTGCCACTGGCCATAGATCTTGCCTATACCCTCTAGATCAATCTGCAAGTATGAGTAGTGTCCAAGAATGTGTAAATTGAACTTTTAATAAAAATTATGGTTTCAGATTTGGTGGAACCAAAGAGAAGTCAGTGCTGAGGCCATCCTAGATCGTGCTTCAGGGGTTAACTTTGGAAAATAGGTTTAAAATCTGCTGGATCACACAGGGCTTTGGATAGATTACATTCTCTGAAAGTATTTTATAACTTTGAACCCACTAGAGGTACTTCTGTGTCTATATACTGGCAGAAAGAGTTGGAATGGGGGAATGCAATGGTCTAGGTTGAGCAGGTGGAGCAGAGAAATCCCCATGGAGTTGGATCTCGTGACACATCTTTGATGCCCCCTCCTTCCCACTGCCCCCAGGCACTTTGAGCTTGTCAGATGCAATTCTTCTGTGAAATTACCAAGCTGGGGGAGCCTGAGGAAGTGTCTAAATCAGCTTCTTGCCTTCAGTCAAAGCTGCACTTGAAACCACCAAGGACAAGGGCCACCTACCTCTGCTCAGAGAAGGAGCCTTTCAGTTTCCAATCTGTCATCTCCCTGCATCTGGGCCGCATTTGGGAAGCTATTCCTATGCCTTGTACTACAAACCCATGCTCTCTGGGTGAGCTCTGGGTCTGTCTTGGTTGTAGCAAACTGCTATCCTGTGTGTGGAAGCTGCCGCTAGGGTGGGGCATGCTCGTGGCCACATCTTCTAGGAGAGGCACTTCCTGTTTCCTCTCTGATTAATCACCAGGTGAGCACACATGCTTCTTGTTTGACTTTATCACATCTATTCATCCTCTGCCTTCCCAAACTAGAGAGAGCATGCATCAGCAAGGCTTGTTAACACACAATGCCGGGATACATCCCGAGTTTCGACCTGTAGATCTGAGCTGGGGCCTAGGTACAATTTGTTTAGGAACCACTCATCTAATCCAACACTCAGTCTCAATCTACTGTTTCCAGTAACCGCACCATTCCCTGCCTTCCAAGATAATATCTCCTCTCTGTTCTTAGGGATTAAACAAAGCCTTCTCCTCACCACAGTTCTATGCTACTATTTAGTGAATTCTAATTGTAACAAGCATGGTGATGAACACTCTACTGCCATTATTTGTAATTTCCCCCAACAATCCTACAAGTTCGATATTATGAGACCAACAGAAAGAGAGTGAGTAACCAAGATCTCACACGTGACAGAGAGCAAGTGTGGTATTCACACTCAGATTGATCTGGAAAGATTTACTCTTTCCACTATTCCAGGGCTGGCAAATAGATGTTTAACTTGTGTGTCAACTCTGGTTCATTGCTAGTTGCTGCCAGAAGCACTGGGTTGAGAGTCCCAGATGGAATGAGTGCTCAGCAAAAGGAGGTACTAAGATTGCTGAGCTGTACCTGCTGTGAGGCAGGAGTGGAGAGAGAACCCAGGTGCCATGTGTTTGCTATGCCCCATGTGATGCCTTGTTCATGGATCAGTTTTGTCAGCTACTAGAATCAGCTGGCACCCCACTCCAGTACTCTTGTCTGGAAACTCCCATGGACGGAGGAGCCTGGTAGGCTGAAGTCCATGGGATCGCTAAGGGTCGGACATGGCTGAGCGACTTCACTTTCACTTTTCACTTTCATGCATTGGAGAAGGAAATGGCACCCCACTCCAGTGTTCTTGCCTGGAGAATCCCGGGGACGAGGGAGCCTGGTGGGCTACTGTCTATGGGGTCGCACAGAGTCGGACACGACTGAAGCGGTTTAGCAGCAGCAGCAGCAGAATCAGCTACTAGAGAGATGGGTATTCAGACTTGTTTCACAGAGAACAATAAAACGTTTCCTTTTTCATCTCCTTCTCCAAAGGGTGAATCTAAATTTTTGAGGCTAGATTTGAAAAGATATAATAGCTTGTAAAGTAAAATGAAATCCAGTTAATATACATATAGTAGTAGCCACAATGGACATTTAGCCTCAAAGTGGTGGAAACAAGAGAATTTATTTATTATGTATGTCTCTATATGTTATAGGGGTTTCCTTGATGGCTCAGTGATAAAGAATCCGACTGCCAATGCAGGAGGCACAGGTTCCATCCCCGGGGCGGGAAGATCCCCTGGAGAAGGAAATGGCAACTCACTCTAGTATTCTCCCCTGGGATATCCCATGGACAGAGGAGCTAGGTGGGCTACAGTCAAGGGGTCACAAAAGAGTCAGACATGACTAAATGACTAAACAACACCAACAACTCTATGTTATATGTCTTTCATTGTGACCTGTCTAATAGATCACCACATCCTGAATAATCCACTGTGACTTAATAGGGAGGCAATGGCATTGCTGGTTTTGTTCCTCCCTCCATCACTAATATTCATTGTGAGATTTGTTATTTTTAGTGTCTTGGTACTTTATGTAAAAAATGAGTTTGATAATGCTTTTCTGCTTCTTCCCAATATGTATTATGTATGTGGTTAAATGAAAAATAACCTTATGGCATCTATTATTCAATCAACAAATATTTATAAAAATTTATCCCCAGGCTCTGGGGGTATAGCAGCAAACAAACCAGACTGTTCTCATGGAACTTACATTCTAGAGAGGGGAGACAGACAATAAACAAGTAAACAAAGAAGAAAATTGTGTATCGTGATAAGTATACATAGTGAGAGTGACTCTGTGTGTGTGTGTATTGCTGTTTTAAAAGAGGTGACCCAGGGATGATATTTCTGAGGAGGTGACATTTAAGATAAGACTTGAATGTGGAAAAGGAGCCAAACATGTCTGGGAGTGGAACAGTCCAGGCAGAGAAAAGAGCCCATGCAGAGGTCCTGAGGTTGGAGGTAGGCAGGCGCCAGATCATGTAGCCTAGTGGGGATTTTCAGCTGGGGGTGATGCCACCCTCCTTCCCCTGCCTAGATGGTGTTTGAGGATGTGCAGCTAGTGATTTGGATGCAAAATGCAGAGTTGAGGACAGAGCACTGTTGGCTTTTGTGGGCAGGACCAGAGATGCTAAACTTCTTGCACTGCTGGGGATGGATGCACACGAGCAGACTTGTCCTGCTCTTCCTGTCCTCCACATACTGTCTCTGTTGAGAAATCCTGAGGAGTCTCTGGGGTAAGAAGCTTGACTTTTATCCTGTGTACAGTGACAAGCTCGTGGAGACCTGTAAGCTTTAAAAGATAATCTTTAAAAAATAATTTTGGTTGAGAGGCGAGTGAACTGTGAGGGTCAGAGGTGAAGCAGGTAGATTCAACCAGCAGCTATTTCAGTAATCCAGAGTAGAGGCAATACAATGGTGGCCTGGGCAGGGGAGTCACAGTCATGGTTTTGAGAAGTATTGGGTTGACCAAAAGATTCATGCAGGTTTTTCAGTAATATGTTATAGAAAAAGCCAAATGAACTTTTTAGCTAAGGCAATATTTCTACCTTCAAGAAGACTGCTTAAGTAAGTAAATATAAAATGTTTTTTCCCATGACACCTCCATGTTATCTTTTTAAAAATTATTTATTTATTTATTTATGGCTGTGCTGGGTCTTTAAGCATATTTAAGGATATTAAAAAGCAGAGACATTTTTTGCCAACAAAGGTCTGTATAGTCAAAGCTATGGTCTTTCCAGTAGTCATGTATGGATGTGAGAGCTGGACTATAAAGAAAACTGAGCACCGAAGAATTGATGCTTTTGAACTGTGGTGTTGGAGAAGACTCTTGAGAGTCCCTTGGACTGCAAGGAGATCAAACCAGCCAATCCTGAAGGAAATCAGTCCTGAATACTCATTGGAAGGACTGATGCTGAAGCTGAAACTCCAATACTTTGGCCACCTGATGCAAAGAACTGACTCCTTGGAAAAGACCCTAATGCTGGGAAAGATTGAAGGAGGGAGGAGAAGAGGACGACAGAGGATGAGATGGTTGGATGGCATCGCTGACATGATGGACGGGAGTTTGAGTAAGCTCCAGGAGTTGGTGATGGACAGGGATGGACAGGGAAGCCTGGCATGCTGCAGTCCATGGAGTCACAAAGAGTCAGACACAACTGAGCGACTGAACTTACCTGTGCTGGTCTTTGTTGCTGCGCAGACTTTTCTCTAGTTGTGGTGAAGAGGGGCTACTGTCTAGTTGCTGTGCACAGGCTTCTCATGGCAGTGGCTTCTCTTGTTGTGGAGCACAGGCTCCAGGACACACAGGCTTCAGTAGTTCCACCTCCTGGGCTATAGAGCACAAGCTCAATCCTGGCCCACAGGCTTAGCTGCTCCACAGCATGTGGGATCTTCTTGGATCAGGGATGGAACCCATGTCTCCTGCATTGTCAGGCAGATTCTTATCCACTGAGCCACCAGGGAAACCCTGTTATCTTTTATTTCTCCTTTAAAGATTTTACAGTTTTGAAATCTGCTGGTTTCCTCTATAGCCATTTAACAGAATCTTTGTGGCACCAAATTATAGACTTTGCTCTTTCAAATGCAAGTCCTTATACTCTTGCTTTTTAACCTAGAAGATCTATGTGCATTTCAAGTTGTTCATAGCTCAGGGAAGTAATCTATTTGATTTGGGCTTGTAAAAAGAGATAAAATTACATGTGCTTCTTGAATAACAATATGTGATTTCTCTCTCTGAAGGGTCAATAGGAATTAGCCTAGATACATCATTTTACACAACTGATGCCTAATCACATGAATAACCGAGTTCACATTTTTTTCTGCCAGAAGAGGAACATTAAGTGAACATCACAATCTCTTGAAGAGATTCCAGGCACTTCAGTACTTATTTTACTCGGGCAGTAAAGTCTTGCAAATAGTTTTCAGGTGCATCAGCTACTCCCCGACAGAGGCAATTCAGCTTCCAAGATTCTAGAGAATTCCCCTCACTGCTATCTTCTTTTGTCCCCTCATAGCCATCTCTTCTTCCTGTCCCCTCATGGCAAGTGCTCCCACACTGCCCTGCCCCCACAACGTCCCTGCAAATGGAGAGATCCATAAAGCACAACACGGAAACCCATTAGCTCACCTGCAGAAGAACGTACTTCTGCAATAGCTCGGGGGAGAAGCACCCTGGCCCCCAGGCTGAGCTGAAGGGGTGGAGGAGCAGAAGAGAAAGGCAGCTGGCTTCAGGCCATCTCATACCAGTGAATGGTTCTGCTGAGTGTGAAAGTCAGGTGGTGGGTCTTTCCACCAGAATCTTGTGTCCTCAGAGCAGAGAGAAGTATCACCAAAGAAACACTTGGGACTGGATACAGAAAGGTGAAACACCACACCACAGGCTCTAGCTAGAGCTGGTGGAGCCCGGGACTCACAGACTCACATCTTGCCTTCCAATTTTGAGATGAAACTGAAGAAGAGAAAGAGAAAATGAATAGGACCAATGCCCACCTGCAAATGAATTATTTAAACCCAACACCCAATCTATATAAACCAAGCTCCTAGGAATTAAAAAAGCAAGTGGTCTCACTGAACTGTAAAGACCAAGGAAGAAGAAGCTTTGTCTTCACCTCTGGGTACTAGTGTGGTCCAGCAAAAGTGGCCCTTCACAGCCAGCTGCAAAAAGGAGGGAACCAGGACCATGGAATGGAAGGGAAACAGCAAATGTTACACATTAACAGATCCTGTCCCAACCATGTGTATCTGGACGAGGTCAGCTTCTTGGGCTTCTGAAAAGGAGTTGATCAAAAGTTCGTTCAGACTCTGATGTCCACTGAGAGTGTAATTCATAATTCAGTTCAAGGTCTTCATGGCTTCCCTAAAGCCTTTTGCAAAACAAACCATCCACCTCACCCAATTCCTACTTCTCTCTCTCCCTGAATTAATAACTGTCCCCATGCCGCCCCCATTGGCTCCTGAGAATGCTCCCGTTGGCACACCTAGAACACTACTGCTTTTCTTTATTTCTTTATTTGCATCTCTTTCTCTATTAGCTCTTCAAATTCCCCGCCCTCAAAGGGAGGTACCAATGTCAGGATTTTTCTTAGAAATTCCAGAGTTTAGCACTGTACCTGATGCTTACTTACTAGATGTTTAATAAATGTTTGTTGTTGAATGAATGACTAGAGAGGATCTAAAAACAGAGAAGAACGAGCCTGAGCCAATTCAAACCTCAAGAGCCAGCTTTTGCTAAAAGCCATATATTCTGCCCATAAGATCTTGGACTTCTTGGAATTAAAAAGAGAAAGAAGAGGGAATTTTAGATATTATAGCAATAATTTTCAGACATCACACTTTCTTATACCCTATGTCTCCACTGAGATACACCAATTTCATAGGATTTTAGAAATACTAGAGTGTTACCTAGCCTTAATGGAATGTCTTATATTTGTAAAAAGCTAGTATAAAATTGCTGAGTAGAAGTTTCCAGATCCCTTACTTCATGACTTCATACCTCTTTAAGCTGTTCTTAGGGAGGTGGAAAAAAAAAATCTGAAAGTTTAAAGCTGCTTGCATCTTGTCTTCATCAGCTTTGATCCTTTCACTTATTTAAAATTCATAATCACCCTGGCCTCAATTAGAATTGCTAAAGAACATAGGAAAGGTCATATAGGATGAACCCCCTGGCCTGTTTAGCCAAGTCACCAAAAATGGTAAAACCTTGCTGATGTGATGCTAGGAGGAAGAGAGGGGGTTGGGGCTGCCAGCAAAGGTGGTCCAGAGCCCGACAAACTCCTGTTGGTCAGTCCACGAGTTTGGATGTGAAGGGACTGAGATTCGGTGCAGAGGCAAAACTTTTGTGCAGTGGCCAACTATTTGATGAGCTTTGGTGTAATCAGGGAGGACCACGCATGGGTGATTCCAGCCTCAGGAAAGGGGTCAAAAGGAAAAGGGAAATGCAGTTCATTGTGCCACTTCCTTGCACCAGGCCTGCTGCCCAACAGATGCTTCTGCAGGGCTGGGGCGGAAAGTCCCTGCCCCCGGAAATGTGGAATCGCCAATGGCATTTCTGAGGGGTACTGAATGAGGGTTTCTTCCAGAATACTGTCCACAGAAAAGAATAAAGTACATCTCCAACTTCAGTGTAGTGATGTGCTACTTAAGGTTCATCCACCTACTTGTCTAAGCAACTTGAGTAGCCAATGTCATGAACTCAATTATATTTTTAGTTTTTCTGTCCTCTGTGGAAAGTATCGAGTCTGTTTGGCGTTCAGTAGTGCTGCCTGATGGAGAAGGAAATGGAAACCCATTCCAGTGTTCTTGCCTGGAGAATCCCAAGGACAGCGGAGCCTGGTGGGCTGCCGTCTATGGGATCGCACAGAGTCGGACACGACTGAAGTGACTTAGCAGCAGCAGCAGCACCAGTGCTGCCTGAGAGTGGGGAAGAGCCCACCATGAGACCATGATACAACCAGAGATATAATGAGAGTAATAAGCCTTATTTGGAACCAAAAAGAGCAGGGTTTTGGTAATGCTGGAGACCCAGGTTCACTCCCTGTGTCGGGAAGATCCCTTAGAGAAGGAAACGGCAACCCACTCCAATACTCTTGCCTGGAAAATTCCATGCATGGAGGAACCTCATATGCTACAGTTCATGGGGTCGCAAAGAGTTGGACATGATTGAGCGACTTCACTTTTGCTTTTTTGGTAAGCTCCTGGGGGTCTTATCTAAGGGGTGCACAAGGGGAAGGCCCTGGGAGGTGAAAGACTATGTATCACCAGCTGCTGAGGAGTTATATCAGGAGTGCACATTTGCTGTGAGTCTGCAGGCTGTTATTCAGGGCATGTGCTTGATGACATGAGGGGCTGGTTCAGTTTAAGCCCACCCCCCCCCAAAGGCCTCTTAGCCAAAACATTGGATGCTGAGGCAGCAATACCTTGGAGTAGTTTAGCTAAGCTCTGGATCATACCCTATTGTAAAACGTTAAGGAAGGGGTTAAGCTAACTTTTAGGATAATGTTGAGGAATAGAAAGGAGACACAGAGGGAGAAAAGTGATCAGGGTGTGATACCCAGAGGGCCTCAAAGGTACTGGAAGGATCTGACTTTAATTGGAGAGATGGGAAATGCTGGTGTTCATTTCATCATTATTCTTTAAACTCTACATAAATGCTTGTAGACCCTGATTTGTATTTATGATGTATTTTAAAATAAAAAAAAATTAATTCCTTCCACAAAAATAAAGACCCAGAGTCTGAATGAAAGAAACTGATCAAGAACCAAAAATGTTGCCAAAATAAGGTCACTAAGACCTTAAGTGAAAAGGTAAAACATTAACCAGAGAACTAATACCCTGTCTCTCTGCCTTCCCTGCTAAGACTTTTGTTGACTGGAAAAACCATCTTGGGAGTGAGAAGCATTGGAACTTATCTATGAATTACATTTGAGAGAAAATACTTTTTCCTCTTCCTGCCCATGCTGCTCATCAGGGTCAGAGTCATTCAGAATGCTTTCTTTTCCAAAGTTGAAAGGTGAAAATAGTGCCCATGCTCTGTAACCATTGGACAGAGTCCCACTTGATGGCAGAATGTGCTGTCTGTAGTCCTGGGCCTCCTGAGTGCCTTATCCTGCCCCTGGCCGCTGCCTTTCCCTCTGTTCCTCTGTCCGAGGCTCTCCATTATGCCCTCTGCACCACCTCAATATTTCTTTTGTAGCTTCACTTTTTACGTGCCTCAGACAGCTCATTTTTCCCCTGAGCCCCCAGCTTAGCCAAGTTCCCAATATTTGCTTCCTTTGATCCTTCTGTTAAAACCAACCTCTTCCTCTAATTATTTTCTCTTCCACTCCTTTGAACCCCTTCCAGTTGCCTCTATTTCTCCAGAAGCCAGGTGTTTAATAAAGAATCTGGATGAGGTTCAGGCAGAATCAGGTACATGCAGCTGCTTGCCCTTGGGTCACATGTTACCTCTTCTAAGCAGCGAAGATGGTTTACTAAAGGCCGGTGACATTCCAGAGACATGACAGCGCCCTGCATGTGGCAAGGGCTCAGTAATTATTGCATGAAGGAATTAATTGGGATCTCTTTTAAATGAGCTATGCTATATTCCAGCTTACACTTAATCTGTTTCCCGATCCCACCGTCAGCCCAGGTCTTTCTGCTTTTCCAGTTTAATAGCTTATTTCTTCGATGCTTTAGTTTACACATTTTCAAATCAATTTTCTTCTGTTCCTTGCTCATATATTTAACCTCATTAGTTTAATTCAGGTTGTAGGATTTTACTAGTAACTTTGCTTACCAGATTAGCATTATTTTTAAATTATTCTGTTTTACTCCTTTCCCTAAATAACTGATCATCGTGTTCATATTGTCTTATTATTAATGTCTCTTTACTAGAGAGTAGACTTTGCTTCTGTATTTGTGAATTTTCAGTGTTTTTAATTAGGACAGCACAAAGTTCATCATATCCTATGATTCTGACACAGGTTTGGGTTAAGGATAAAGATCATTGTTTTAAAAAGGTATGATGTCTGGGATTTGCTTCAAAATAATCCAGTGGAAGGATTATAGAGGAAATAAGATTACTGTGTGCCGATAATTGCTAGAGTCGGGTGATGGATACGTGGGGTTCATTGTGCTATTCGATTATGTAAACGTTTGAAGTGTTTCCACGCTTTTTTTAAAAAAAGAAATATATAAATAAAGTATAGATGTATAAATAAAAGTTGACACAATGGGTTATCTTAGGATATACAGAGAGGGAATGCCTGCAACATTCTCCAGCCTTCCCTGTCACTGTCATCTACTGGAGGTTCAGCCAGTCCTCTAGGTTCACTGTGAAATTTAGCACTGGCTCCTCCTCTTCCTTTCTTCACAAACTCTTGTTCTCACCTGGGAGATTTCCTCCTGCCTATGTGGGAATCCTTCAGCACCTCACGTCTGCAGTGCTAGTCATCTGCCCTTTCACACCCTTTCAGCAGCCCACAGTCCTGCTTCCTGATCATACTTCAGTTTTTTACATGATGCAGATGTCCACGTGCTGACTGTCTAGCACTCTGGCTAAGGCCTTCAGGTTATGTTTTAATACAGAATTTACTTTTCCTCAGCATCAGTCAACACATAAAACACACATATAATCCAGCCATTTCTGGCTTAAAATCCTTCAGGTCTCTCTGTGAACTTCAAGTTCAAGTTCAGTATCCTTCACCTCCACTTGTGCTTTCCTACCATTTCTAGCTTCTTTCCCTACCATCCTCTGATACTCACTTTCTCTTTTCCAGTTATATGAACATCTCTCATTTGTGGGTGACAGATCATGCTTTCTTAACAAACTGCTAAACTTTGACCACGCTGTTCCCTGAGATGGGGGGATCCTTCTGTCATTCGGTGTCTGGAGGATTTCAGCAACTTTCACTTTCACCTCAAGACTCAATTAAAGCATCACTTCTTCTGGAAGACTTCCCTGGGCGGTCCACATTGAGTTAAACGCCCCGTTCCAATACCCACCCTAATACTTTGAAACCCAACTGTAATCACTGCTGTTCTTCATTTCCTTTTTACGCTGTGAGCTCTTTGACCTCTCTCAACTCTTTCTTTCCAGAACCCAGCACAGTGCCTGGCACATGGTAGATATTTCAATGAATGAATAGAGAAATGGAAAAATGAATGCTGTTGTCTTCTGAAGGTAGCACCTCCCTACTCAAAGGCCTTCTCCAAAGGTCTAGGTCCTGGACAGCTCCTGTAGGCTTTTTGCCTCTTAATTGCCTTCTTCACCTTACCTGACCCAGCTGGTTCTAGCAGTAACCCAACTGTCCTTGTCTCTGCTGAGTCCTTCCTACCTGGTGCTCCATCAAGATGAGTGTTGCCCACAGCATGATACACAGTGATTTTTAGGTGATACTCAGACAAATGTCTTTTGACAGTCTTGTATTTATATTCATATATATTTGGCAGCAGGGAATGAGTGCATAAAACCTGTAATTTCACAGAGAATATTGCTTAGGATGAGACAAATGTAGTACTGTCATGGAATCAAGCTTACCTAGACCTCATAAATCAGGGGTGCAGTGCTCAGGCATAATCATAAGTGTTCCAAGCCTCAATAACAGAACCCTCGGCCATGCCCATTAGAAGCATAGACAACCACGACTCACACCAAGAGGGAAGGACTCCCATATACTGAATTTTACAGGTACATCTGTGTTTCATTAAGTGATGTTGAAATATCACTTCCTAAAGTTGCTGAGTATGTATATATACACTTAAATATAACAGATAAAATAGTTGAATATTTTTGAGCTGTCCTAACCACATCCTTGGTCTTCCTAGGTGGTGCTAGTGGTAAAGAACACACCTGTCAATGCAGAAGACATAAGAGACACGGGTTCGATCCCTGGGTCGGGAAGATCCCCTGGAGAAGGGCGTGGCAACCCACTCCAGCATTCTTGCCTGGAGAATCTCATGGACGAAGAAGCTTGGAGGGCCACAGTCCATAGGGTCGCAAAGAGGCAGACACTGCTGAAGCAACTTAGCACACATGCATGCACATAGCCATGTCCTAAAGCAAGTTCACATTTTTAGTGGGTTAATATAGAAACTAACAGGTTTGTCTCATTGATGTGGATCATCATCTTTGTCTGAAGATGATCACTTATTTTGATCCAAAATTTCCATTATAATCAATAAGAAACTTACATTCAACCATACAGTTTATTTATTTATTTATTTTTTAGCTGTGCTGGGTTTTAGTTGCAGCACATGAGATCTTCAGTTTTCGTTGTGGCATGCAGGGATCTTTAGTTGTAGCATGCAAACTCTTAGTTGTGGCATGTGGGATCTAGTTCTCTGACCACGGATGGAACCCCAGGCACCCTGCATTGGGAGTGCAGAGTCTTAGCCACTGGACCACCAGGGAAATCCCCAGCCATACATTTTATAAGTCAGTTTGATTTATTCTGTTTTTCATTTGTCACTTTTACTTTTCATTTTTAAAAGTTCAATAACATTGTTTTAATAGAATTTACTATATTTCATCAAATCTAATATACCACTAAGTAAAACACATCATTTTATGTGCTACTAAAATATGATGTTGCCAATTATAATTGTAAGATGCCATTAATTCTAAGATACATCTCAATTTCAGAGGTGTTAAAATTATTTTCAAGTTGATAAAATGTATATGTATACTTTACTTCTATTTCAGCACATAATATTTATACTCCATTTATCATAGTAATAGACAGTTTCTCCTTTGAATGAATGTAATTGAACAACAATTGATTTAGTGTAAAATATTGTGTAAGTATAAGTAGAGGTGGTATGTGTGCATGCTGTCTTGTCTTATTCTTTGCAACTCCATGGACTGTAGTCCGCCAGGCTCCTCTGTCCATGGGATTTTTCAGTCAAGAATACTGGAGCAGGTTGCCATTCCCTCTTTCAGGGGATTTTCCCAACTCAGGGATTGAACTTTCATCTCTTGCATCTCCGGCATTGCAGGAGGATTCTTTACCTGCTGAGTCATTGGGGAAGCCAGAGGTGGTATATAGTATGGCAAAATCCTAGAGGTGGTAGCCAAGTGACTGTGCCTTGGACAAGAGTCTAGACCCAGATTCTGTCCCTTGTCCACCCCTGCCAGCTCAGGCCCACCCGGCCACCCTCTAGCCCTGTGCCTATATACACATGAGGGAGAGCCTGACTCCTCCACTGAGGGTGGGAGAGGAGTCTGAGCCCATGCTCAGGAGTCTGAGATGCCCAAGCTCAGGCTGAGGAATGTGACTATCATTCATTGAAGTTATTTGATGAGAGTGAAAAGAAATTCCCAGGACATAGACTTATTATAGGCATTGGAGAAGGCAATGGCACCCCACTCCAGTACTCTTGCCTGGAAAATCCCATGGACAGAGGAGCCTGTTAGGCTACAGTCCATGGGGTCGCTAAGAGTCGGACGACTGAGCGACCTCACTTTCACTTTTCCCTTTCATGCACTGGAGAACGAAATGGCAACCCACTCCAGTATTCTTGCCTGGAGAATCCCAGGGACAGCGGAGCCTGGTGGGCTGCCGTCTATGGGGTCGCACAGAGTCGGACACGACTGAAGCGATTTAGCAGCAGTAGCAGCATAGGCATTGGAATAACCTGATGTGTGTGTGTGTGTTTTAGTTTCTCAGTTGTGTCTGACTCTTTACAACCACATGGAGTGTAGCCTACCAGGCTCATCTGTCTATGGAATTCTCCAGGCAAGAATACTGGAGTGAGTTGTCATTCCCTTCTCCAAGGGATCTTCCTGACCCAGGGATTGAACCTGGGTCTCCTGCATTGCAGGCAGATTCTTTACCATCTGGGAATACCAGGAATCCCAGGAGAAATCTGGACTTGCCTCTATTTAAATAACAGCATACTCAGAGGTTTCTCTTTTGTTTTCTTCTGAACCCAAGAAATAAGTGAGGAGGGGAAAAGAGCATTTGAGTCTCTGTTGATGAGCAATTTATTCACTGATAATGGCCAAAAAGTGAAAGTGAAAGTCACTCAGTTGTCAACTCTTTGTGACCCCATGGACCGTACATGGGATTCTCCAGGTCAGAATATTGGAGTGGGCAGCCTTTCCCTTCTCCAGGGACCTTCCCAACCCAGGGATCGAACCAGGTCTCCTGCATTGCAGGCAGATTCTTTACCAACTGAGCTAACAGCTCCCTGAGCACTAAACACTCAGTTTCAGTGATTATCAAACCAAAGAATGGTCGACTTTGTCCTTCATAGTAGATTTGTCAGTTGAGAGTAACTATGAATAACTTGAAGCAAAATGGATTTCATTGAGAAAGTAGAGAAGCAGCTGATTTCCTTCTTCCAGAATAAGAAAAGTGAAATCACTTTAGAGGGAAGAGTGAAAAACGGCTAAGTTTCCATTGGTGAAACTCTGTGCTTTCATATACCACCATCTCCCTGGATGTTGCAGAGGATTTGTGTTCTCGTCTTCCAGCTCTCACCTTGCTCTGGATCCAGCCCTTGGACTGCAGTGCACATTTCCCTGGGAGCCACGCACAGAACCCTTAGATTAATTCAGTGCTTATTCTTGAAGGTTATTATCATTAACCAGATGCAACAGTGCAGGAGATCACAAGCCATATAGGCTCTATCGCTTGTCTGTTTTTGCAAACTTGATTTGGAAGGTTTTAATGTAGGTGTAATTGAGAAGATAAATTGAACATATATGCATATTCTAATAAAGGTATTCTTCCAAGTCAGCAAATAATCACATCATATTAAGGACCAAGGAACCTATTACAGTATAATAAAGTGGAAAAGCCTTATAATAAAAGATTATTTATAGGCTATTGGTTATTAGTACAGTTTTTAAAATATAATCAATAACAATTAGCAAAATTGATAATATTGGAGATACAGCTGTTTCCACTCACTAGTACAAATAATACGAACAATAATTTTATTTAGTAATATCAGTCGAAAGCTAAATCTCTTCCACACTCTTTGTCTGTCCTTATGGGTGTTTTTGTTTGTCAGATCATTACTGCATATTTTATGAGAGCTATTTCCTGGTATTCAAAAAAGTTATTGATGTCATACAATAAATTTTGAAATTTATTCCTGGATTAGAATAAGATTATAAGAATAACCCAGTCCTGTCTCCTTTCTCCAAGCAGATGTAGTGATCAGAAAGCCAACTATATTAGGAAGCAGAATCATGGGGTCTTGATGTCTTAGGTCAGGTTCCCTAGAAGCAAAGTCTGAGACGGATTTGCGTGCAGGTGATTTCAGTTCAGTTCAGTTCAGTCGCTCAGTCGTGTCTGACTCTTTGCAACCCCATAGACTGCAGCACACCAGGCTTCGCTGTCCATCACCAACTCCTGGAGATTGCTCAAACTCCTGTCCATCTAGTCAGTGATGCCATACAACCATCTCATCCTCTGTCATCCCCTTTGCCTCCTGCCTTCAATTTTTCCCAACCATCTCATCCCCTGTTGTTCCCTTCTCCCGCCTTCAATCTTTCCCAGCATCAGGGTCTTTTCCAATGAGTCAGTTCTTTGCATCAGGTGGTTTATTAAGGGATAAGCCTGTAAGAAAGTGAGAGGAGCAGGATGGGGCAGGAGAAATGCCAAGTAGCATGTGGATCAGATGGTCTATCCCTAGCCTGATGAAGGCAGAGGGATAAATTGCACCATAGAGGATAGCTGTGAGCCTTCATAAGCCAATATTCACAGCAGCTGGGGGGTGGGTGTAGGGGCCAGGAACATGGATCTGCTTGGAGCATTAACAGCACTGGGTGTGCTGTGCTTAGTCACTCAGTTGTGTTTGACTCTTTGCGACCCCATGGACTGTAGCCCACCAGGCTCCTCTGTCCAAGGGATTCTCCAGGCAAGAATACTGGAGTGGGTTGCCCTACCCTCCTCCAGGGGATCTTCCCAACCCAGGGACTGAACCCAGGCCTCCTGCATTGCAGGCAGATTCTTTATCATCTGAGCCACCAGAGAAGCTCAAATAATATAACCTTAGAATAAATATGTTGCAGATTCTAGGAATCAATCTGGGAACTAGGAATCAACCCGGGGTCTCCTGCATCAGGTGGATTCTTTACCAGCTGATCTACCAGAGAAGCCCCATCATTTGGTGACTGGAGGTGAAGCATAGATGGGAGGGACAAGGATGGCTCCCAGGTTTATGACTTGAACAAATGAATAGATTCTTGGATATAACAGCAACACTCCCCTCATGGCACCGAAAATTAAGATTATAGAATGATGAAAAATTCTTCATTTTGTAAGAAATTTTTCTTTAGCTTTTTACTTTCTAGGTAAAACTACCAACTTCTTGATGTATTTGTATAGGTTCAGTTTTCCATTAAAAAATATAAAGACTTTCTTTTTAAAGTTTGCTCCAGGTAATTCCAGTGGTAAAGAATCTGCCTGCCAGTGCAGGAGACGCAAGAGATGTGGGTTCAATCCCTGGGTGGGGAAGATCCCCTGGAGAAGGAAATGGCAACCCACTCCAGTATTCTTGCCTGGAGAATCCCACGGACAGTCCATGGGATTGCAAAGAATCAGACATGACTGAGCACACACACACTAGACACACTTTTTGATCTTGTCTGTTTATTCTGCTTCCTGTTGAAAATAGATCCCAACTGGTTCTAGGATTTTAATAATTGAACATTCAATCCCAATACTATGTTAGTTTTTAATGAGAAAGTAGTTATGTGTTGTTCTTTTTTTAATGTTTTGTTTTGTTTTAATTTTTAAAATTCATTTATTTTTGCCTGTGCTGGTTGTCTGTTTTGCCTGAAGGTGTCTCACTGCGGCGGTTTCTCTTGCTGCAGAACACTGGGCTCTAGGTGATGGGCTCAGTAGTGGTAATGTTCAGGCCCAGTTGTCCCTGGCGTGTGGAATCCTCTAGGACCAGGAATCAAACCTGTGTCCTGTACATTAGCAGGCGATTCCTACCCACTGGACCACCCGAGAAGTCCGTTATGTGTTGTTCTTAATGTATTCATCCTTTACTCGAGAGGTCATTAAGCTATGGTCTGTGGGCCAGATCAAGCCTACTACCTGGTTTTGTATGGCTGGAAAACCAGGAGTTTTTACATTTTTAGAGGGTTGCTTAGGAAAAAAATTAAGTAACATTCAGTATGACTGTATGATTCACAAAGTCAAAAACATTTACTACTTAGCCATCTACTGTAAAAGTTTTCCAGCCCCTGCTTCCATTCATTATGGTCTCAAACCTGTTTTTCAGAAGTGTGCTGATTCAATCTGTATTTTGAAAGAAAATCTTATATTCAAAAATTTTATATTAATTAGCCATTTTGTTGTTGTTCAGTCACAAAGTTGTGTGTGACTCTTTACAATTCCACGGATTGCAGCACCCCAGGTCCCCCGTCCCTCACTATCTCCTGGAGTTTATTTACTTATTATTCATTAATTAAATTTATTTTGATTTGCATATTATTTATTAAATAAGCAATTTATCAAACTATAAAATTATTTGTTCTATATGAAGATTCATCACAGAATTTATATAAATTCTATCTCATCAGAACACTCATTTTAATGGGATTCTGTAACAAATTTAGAGTCATTCATTTTGAATAAAATAAATATGTATAATTTGTTTTCTAGTTTGAAAAAATGTTACAACCTATTCTGTGATGATTATAAAGAAACTGAAAAATACAAATAGATACAAATGTTAAAAAATCACCTGCAATTTTGCCTTCTAGAGTTAACCACCATTAACATTTGGCTACATCTTTTTCTAGGCATATATCTATTTAATTTTTTTAAATGTGGATCACATTGTGTATATAATAGTATACCATTCTTTATTCATTTAATGTTATAATTTTCAAAAGCATCTTACTTGACTGCATTTATTCCACAGAATGAATATGTCACAATTTATTTAAACATCTTCCAATTTTTTGACATTTAGGTTGAAGCTAATTTTTCACTATTGTAAATGCCGCAATGAGCATCTTCATGTGTAAATCCAGATCCTCATTTCTGTGTCCTTAGGCTTACAATTTTTAAAGAATAACTATTGTCTCCCCTCCCATTCTCTTCCTTGTCTTCCTTGTAAACATGTTCTTCTTACCGTAGATCTATAAATGATGGAGTTCCTCAGGGCTAGCGACTTGCCTCTTCTCACCCTCTATGTTTGTCTCCAATGTCACATATACCAAACTTTCACATCTATATGCTGCAACTCCCATATTTACATCACCAGCCCCAGATCATTCTTCTAAGTTCCAGACCTACATATCAAAATACCTTCTTGTGATCTCCATTTGTATGTCTTATACCATCTCAAACAGAAAATGTCCAAAAAGGAGTCAATGTTTTTCTTCTTTCTGCTCCCCTGCCCAAACTCCCTCCTCCTAACTGCCCATTTCAGTAAAGGGACATCACCTTTGCACTAAATTCCCTGTGATAACAACCTGGAAACTGTCATTGACATCTCTCTCTCCCTCACTACCTCCATCTATTCAGTCACCAGATCCAGTTGATTCTATCATGGAAATATATTTTCAGTATTTCTGTTTCACCCTATCTCCCCAACTCTCACCTAAGCCACATCCATCTCTTTCCTGGACTGCTATATTTGTTTCCTAATCGATCTCTCTGCATCCACTCTTGTCCTGCTCTATCCGGTCCCCATGCAATTCTTCACCATGGAGAAAGTGTCAAAAAAGTCTGTTTTTACAATCCCTAAGTAGCTGTTAGGATGAAGATCTTCATGGCAACCTTTCCTCACCTTTCCACTTCATCTTGCCACTTTCCCTGAACTCTCTTGCTCCAACCCTGTGGTTTCCTTTCAGTTACTCAATTGTGGTAAACGTCTTTCAACCTCAAAACCTTGTTCAAGATGCTCCCTCTGCCTGTTAGATTCTTCTCTCCCTCTTCAGCTGACCAACCTGTTTCCTGATCCTCCCTCAACACATACACTACCTCCATATGCTCTTGGTGTCATAGCTGTTGACTTTGGGGGCACTTATTACAAACTGTAATCCAAATTGTTACATTTTTTCCCCTCTGTAATGTCTTTTTCTCTGCTACAGTGAAATTTCATTTTAGGGCAATTATTATTTATTTCTTTTACCTCTATATCTCTCAGTGCCTGGCATGTAATAGGTGCTCAATAAACATTTGTTGATTAACAGATCATGGAGTATAAATATTGTAAAGACATTTAAAAGATATTATCATATAATATCTCAGCCGATTTATAACCCCACTAACCATAGATGAGTGTTCCTTCTATCACACCCATCCTGACACTGACACTATCATTCTAAATAATTTTTAAATATTTTTACAGGCAAAATTTTACCTCATTATGATTGAAATTGCCTTTCTTTGATTACTAGTGAAGTTGAACACTTTTCACAAATTGGTAGCCTCTCATATATTTTCTGTGATTTTAAAATTC
Source organism: Giraffa tippelskirchi (assembly GCF_054371585.1). Lineage (NCBI taxonomy): Eukaryota > Metazoa > Chordata > Mammalia > Artiodactyla > Giraffidae > Giraffa > Giraffa tippelskirchi. Next base: position 129,686,478 of record NC_137276.1, read on the forward strand.
ATGTCATAATGCTTTTACTGAACCATTTTTGTTGCACTATTTTGGAAATTTATTTAGATTAATAACCTATAAAACAGTGCCACCCAACCAGCTTAACTTCATTTGAAGGTCTGGACAGATCTGGGAAATACTGCTCCACAAAGTTTACATTTAGTCATTGATGATTCCCCCTTAACTGGGATGATCATGAAATTTATCATGGGAACTGGGGCACTATTGAGAGTAAAGGAGGGTGCCATTAATAATTATGCGAAGACAGCAGGTATAAAGCAGGACTGTCCTGTACAAGCTAAGATGTATGGCCTCTTTAACTCATTTCATATGAACTTAGAATTCTCGGGATGTAGGCCTCGGAGGAGAGGTCCAAGTGGTGATCCAGGGATAAACCGAGAATGCCCTGCTTAGTTGTTCAGTCATGTCCGACTCTGTGACCCCATGGACTTAAACTGGCCAGGTTTCTCTGTCCATGGGGATTCTTCAAGCAAGCATACTGGAGTGGGTTGCCATGCCTTCCTCCACGGGATCTTCCCAACCCAGGGATCGAACCCAGGTCTCCTACATTGCAGGCAGATTCCTTACCCACTGAGCTACCAGGGAAGCCCAAACTGAGGATAAACCTGCTTTTTGTCCTGAATTTTAGTTCAGATGGCTCTGTGCTGTTCAGTGATTCAGTGGCTCAACCTGTGACTTCCTGTTGCCCCTGCTGCCAGCCTCACTCATTTGCCTTACCTGCCTGACCGTTCGAGGCATCTGATGATTTCATACAATTCTCCTTTCATGATGAGGCCAGTGGCCCAAAGAGCTGCAGGGACCACCTTGCCCCTAAATGGAGAGTTGGGCAGAGGCAGAGTTAAGTCCCTTGGAAGAGTTCTCTCCTGTCCCAACTCACCACCTCCCTGTTCACTTTTCAATACATTCCTCTTGCTCACATTACACTGACAATACCAGCAGCTACTTTCGAATTTTAGAATGCTTCCAATGTTATGTCAAGAAGTGGCCAGAAGTTTTCACTTCCATATATATATATATATATATATGTATGTATGTATATTTGGCTGTGCTGAGTCTTTCTTGCCACGTGGGGGATTTCTCTAGTTGCGGTGATTGGGGGCTACTCTCTAGTTGCGATATTCGGGCTTCTCATCGTGGTGGCTTCTCTTGTTGCAGAGCACGGGCTTTAGGGCATGCAGGCTTCAGCAGTTGAAGCACATGGGCTCAGTAATAGAGGTTCCCAGGCTCCAGAGCATAGGCTCAATAGTTGTGGCACACGGGCTTCCTTGCTTTGCGGCATGTAGGATCTTCCCAGACCAGGAATCGAACCAGTCTTCTGCTTTGGCAGGCAGATTCTTTACCACTGAGCCACCAGGGAAGCCTAAGGTATATACTTTCTGAGCACTTCATCCTGTATCAGGTGATGGGCAAGTGGGCTTCTGGTCCCATCGCTTGTAATGCCTCCCTCAGCTCAAGCAGTATGTCTACAAAATTTCCCAGCTTTTCCTAAACATCCTTTTATGTAATGTATACTCTTCAGTGGACTTCCCATGTGGCAGGAGACTTAGAGACATGGGTTCTATCCTAGGTCGGGAAGATCTCCCAGAGGAGGACATGGCAACCCACTCCAGTATTCTTGCCTGGAGAATCCCATGGACAGAGGAGCCTAGCGGGCTACAGTCTATAGAGTCCACAAAGAATTGGACACGATTGAAGCAACTTAGCATGTACGCATACCCTTCAATAAAGTTCAAAAAAGAAATTCAGAGTTGCTGACAGATTTGCATTTTCAAGAAGTGCTAGGAACTTATGGAAAGTAGAACCTGATGACAGAAAACGTCTGGGAAAAGAAAGACTGGAGGGTTTCGACAAGTTGAATTTGTGTTCGTGCCATCCAGTCTGTGGTATGACTTGATTAGGAAAAGAACAGTAGCCTTCCTCTTCTAATCGTGTCAACAGAGAAGAAATTTCCTACCAGTGGAATTCCCAACAGAGCCTATGTGTACTGTTGTGTACTGAACAACTCCAGAGGGCACCATTTACATTGCCATCTATGCGAAGGGAACCAAATGGCCCCTCCTGGCAGGCACCTGAGGTGGGGTTCACAATCCTCCTGGCACTGTTCAGGGCACAGTCTGGGTGGCCATATGCTGAGGTCCTGACTGACACATTCTATGTCAGTTTTCTCTGATAAAGATGCTGTCCCTTTGCCACAGTTAGACTTGCTTTCTTCGCCAATGCCTACAGATTTTTCAGGGTAATCTTCATCTACACGCATTCACCTAGTTTCTGTAAGTGCTGTAGTATTTGTCAAGCCAAGTGTCCTGGTTTCAGGTTTAGAAAATAGGTCATTGGAGCTATCTTTTAAGGGCTGAGTTTTGCCTAGATTTTGCTATTTCATTTTTACTGAGGAAAGCACAGGAAATAAATGCAATCTCATGGTTTGCTAGAGAATCAAAACATTTCAGATAATTTTTTTTTAAGTTGTGTTTTTTTCATTAAAGCATAGCTCTATAAATGGAAGAAAAAAATTATTTTAGGTGTGCATAGGAACCATCTCCAAAATAGCTTCACGTACAGACTAATAAGTTAAATCAATTCATTTGCCCTACAGAAATAAAAGAGACACACCATATATTCAACCTACCTAAGGGAGATAGACCTTGGTTTTGAACTGCTGGAGGAATCAACTTTGTATCTCCCAAGAAGGAAAGTGATAAAATGATGCAGAGACATTTCTAAAAGGTCCTTAAGCTAGAAGAAGCCTTTTAGTGCATTCACTTAATCATTCAGTCAGTTAATTCTTACTATTTGCTTAACACTGGGAGCAGCAGTCCAGCTCCTTCACGAGGAAGCTGAGGTCACAAAGGTGGTTAAAGACACTACAGGAAAGAAAGCCCAGATGTTCTATACCCAGGACACTCCGCCCCACAGTACCATTAAATATTCCCACATAGTGACACTCAGGTGATGAAACAGGAGAGCATCTGTGTACTGCATGTGACTTGCATGTAATTCATGTAATAAAGATAAAATCCAAACCCCTTTGCCAGCCATATCTTTATTACTCTAAATGTCACAACTTAGAGAAGGTTCAGCATTAGGGCTAATAACTTCAGAATTAGTTTGGAAATTTTGCAAATAAATCTTTTCCCCACCTATTCTTACTCCTTATGATTTAAATATTTCAGTTGTGTCTTTTTGAAAATGTTGCCTTTACAGATTAAAATCCTATAAATAGCACTGATCTCTAAGGAAGGTGATCTCATCTAGACCCTTTGAGTATTATTCCAGTTTCCTATCCATGTCAAAATGAAGACCTCAATCTCAGGGTGGCTGCCTTCTTAAAGGAGTTCATAATAATGTGAAATTCATTTTCTGAGATGTCTAGACTCTTCCCTTTAGACAATGAAGTGCCCCGACTTGCTGATTTCTGTTGAACTTGTTGACAATTGAGGACGTTGACTGGAGCACGTATGTGCAGAGGGGAACAGCTGCTCTTGCCAGCTGCCTTGTCCTCTGTATAGACATAAACACTGCGCAAGGAGCCTCGGCAGGTCAGGAGACAGAGAACTCACTGAGGTGGCTGTAAGGAATTAGTTTTGCTTAGTCAATTCATCTATATGCATCTGGACCAAGGGATGCTGAGCTCTTAGCTCTGTGACTAAGGGCAAGGATTCTGAAGCCCAGCTACCTGGAATAAATTCCTGGCTCTGCCACCCAGCTTTCTAGCTTTTGACATTAGTTGCTTAACCTGTCTTCAGCTTCCTTACCTATAGATGGAGATACTAGGTGTTTTATTTTTTTTAATAGGGTTTTTGAGGATTAAATGCAACTATTAATAATTCCAGCAGCAAATATCAATCAAATTCCTATTCCATTCCAGTTACCATGAACAAGATAGAAATAGCCCCTCCTTTTATGGAATTTAGAGTCTTTTTTTCACACCCAAACTCTGATCCATTTGAGGATTGTAAAGTCAATGGTGAAATGTGACCACATTTTGTTTTAAATGGATTAGGATAGGATTTTACAAAATAAGAGTTTCAGGAAACTTTTTAATATTTTTTTATGTATGTATGGCCTGGGTCTTGATCTAAAATGGATTTTTTTAGTCTAGTAAAGATGATCAGCAATTAAACAGCAACTTGGGTATAGCTTATGTGATAAGTGAAGTGTCATGGGAACATGGCAAAGTCATATGATCCCCTTCCGATGGGTACACAGAATCAGAGAAACCTTCCAGGAAGAAGCGACATTGAAGCTGAGACTTAAAGGATGAGTAGAAATTAACCAAAAGAAGTTGGGGGAGGTTGGACAGGAAGCAGTTCCTTTAAGGGCAGTAAGAAGCTCTGGTTAATGAAGCCAGGAGAGAGCTGCTCAGATTTGCATGGTGTGAGGGTGGTGGTGGAGGTGGTGGTGGCATCTTTGTTGTGGCACATGGGCTTAGTTGCCCCATGGCACGTATGATGACCAAGGATCAAACCTGAGTCCCTTGCATTGGAAGGCAGATTCACAACCACTGGACCACCAGGAAAATCCCTCAGATTTGCATTTTAGAAAAGCACTCTGGCTGCTTGCACAGAATGGGCAGAGTTAGTAGGGAGAGTGTTTAGTAATTTCAGGACACAGTGGTCTAGACTAGGGTGGGAGCAGTGGGCACTGAGAGGGACAGAACCTTGGTAATTGATGGGGCTGAAGGCGCTGGTCTGGGATGACACTCACCTGACTCACATGTCTGACATCTAATTTACAGAGGCTGCAGGGGACAAATCTAAGTCTGTAAGCTCCAAGCCCCTGACTTGAGGAACTGTTCTTGTAAACAGGAAGACAGGGCCTTTCCATCATTTTGCAAATCATTTCTTCATCCCGTTGGACATATCTGTAGACTATTGCTGGGCCTAGCAGTTGGCAGGGTTTCATGTTCCAAAGTGGGACGGTTCTTGGCAGGAGATGGAAAGCTGGAAACAGAATGCAAACTGGGCGAGCCAGGCACCCTGTATGAAGCGAAAAGAGAAAAAAAAGGGATGGTACTTTCCCATCTGATCCAGAATATCTGGTCAGAAAATAATTTAAAAGGGCAGATAATTCAAAGATGTTTCTATCTGGCTTTGAAATGCCGTGCATTTTTGGCAGGGATCTACCTTGCCAAATGTTTTGCTAAGGCGTCATTTTGCATTCCCTGAACACAGACCATCTGGGCAGCAGGGGGCTGAGCCTGAACCCAGGAGGGAGTCTGGGGGGCTGGCTGAGGAGGCCTTGATGCTTGAATATTGGACAGAGACCAAAGGTCTCCCTGTCGCCCCAGTTGATCAACATTTGTCTGTCTACCTGTGTCCTACCACAGAGCAGGGAGCTTTTTCTGACCTAAGCCTTCACATGGTGACTTGAAAAGTAGCTCTCCAGTTTCCAACACACAATGTGTTCTGCTCCTATCTCTGGACACTCACAGGGCCACCTCTGTTCCACAGGGGGGCAGCCCACTGACCCAGGGCTCCATAGCAACCTCAAAAGCAAACCATATTTGGAGCAGGAGGCAGGCTGTTTACATATGTTACCATAAAAGACATTTTAAGTTATATTCCGTCCTATTTTACAGAAGAGCTGTAAACGGGACAGACCAGAAGGCCCCTTTCCTGTTATTCATAAATAAAATAGCTGCTTCCAGACAAGTGAAAAGATGAGCTTATCTTCCCTGGCTCAAGCCTACCTAAGAGAGGAAAAGAGTCTCATTTCACAGAAATCACTTAAACAAAGGGTCTCTCCCATTTAGGACTTAGAAGAAATGTCAGGGTGGCAGACACTCCCTACTAAAGAATTCCAAGCATTCCCCCTTTTCTCAATCTGGAGGGTGCCAAGCCAGGGTAGTGGCCTGGTCCAGACTAGAATTCACAGGGAATAATTAGTAACAGGCCCAAATCTGGAAGTTCAAGGAAACTGGTTTTCCCCAATCTGTAGTAAAATTAAGCACTGATTTTTTTTTTCTTAAAAAATCTTTCTTTTTTTCCTTAAAAAATCTTTTCCCTGCTTTATTGAAGTACAATTGATATATAAAATTATTAGATGTTTTAAGTGTCCACCATGGTGATTTCATATCTATAAATTAAATATATATATATGGGACCCTATATATATATATGGGACCCCCCCCACTCCCACACTTAGTTACATCCATCACCTCCTGTATTTTTTTTTTTTTTTTGCCTGTGGAAGAACACTTAAGTTCCAAGTACTGTTTTTCATAATCAGAAAAGAAGGCATTTCCTTCTTCCCCAGAGTTGGCTAACAGTTTCTTCACAGGAAACTCTTAATCCTTAAAAGATGCTCTGTGACCCAACTCCTTTTTCCAAGTGTCAGTTCTTTCATTTCATAGAACCGTGTTTCTAAAGAGGATGAGCTAACAAACTAAAGCCGGTGCAGTGTTTTGAAAAACCCAGCAGAGGTTTCTTTGACTCGGTTTTCCGAAAAACTGAAGGAAGCCAAGCCAGGCGGCATGTGACCTGACACCCACCTCTTCCCCTCCTTTAATGTCTCCTAAGTCGGAGGTGGCTAAGGGGGACTTCGGAGGCATACCCAAACCTTTAGAACAGATTCCCCACCTCCATGCCAGATACTAGTCCCATCTGCACTCCTCCGTTCCTCATACACACACCTCTCATAGGTCATTCTCAGAGAGCAGCCAGGAAGGGAAGGAAAATGTGTGTTAAAGCAACAGGTTCCACCCACAGCCTGAACTTGGAAGGGGAGGCTGGAGCCAGGCGACAGGAGCTGGGCGGTGGAGGGAGAGGAAGCGGCGAGGAGGAAGGTGGAAGGGAAATGATGGTGCATGACCACGGAGCACACGTCACTCGGGCTCCCACATGGACTTGTGTATGTGCGCGTGTAGGGGGAGGGAGGTCCTGCAAGGGGTCACCCGGGAACTTCCGCCTGGGTTTAGGAGGCAGGGGCCTGCGCTTTGGGGTGCCGGGAGGTTTAGGCGGGGTAATGAACCTCGCAGAGAGGGCTTGAGGAGCGCGCAGGAAATATGAGTGTGTTTGGGGGTTAAAATTCACCACTCTCCCCAGGGCGCCGGCCCTGCTAAGTGGCCACGTCTGCGTCCCTAAGGCCCCCGAGTCCCCTTCCCTCGGGCCTTTTCCCGGTCCCTCCAACCGCGTCCCCGCCCGGCCTCCCGCCCCAGCCTGCAGCCGAGAAAGCCGGGAGAGCGGACTCCGCCGCGCCCGGCAGCCTCTGGGCATGCTCGGTGGCGGGACCCGCTCCGCGCCGGCAGGGCGCGTCCTCCTTCCCCCAGGGCGGCGGCGGCGCCTGCAGCCACGGCCGCCGCGCTCCGGCCCCGCACACCTTTGGGGGCGGCGGGGGCCACCCTGCTCGGTGGGAGCCGAGAGCGCCCCCCACCCGGAACCTTCCAGCGAGCAGAGGCGGGGCTGGCTCGAGGGGCGCGGAGGCGGGAGTGAGACCTCCGAGCTGCCTGCGGTTCCTTAGAAAGTAAAGCTCAGCTCGCTAGCGGAGCCGGCCTCCCGGCCGCCGGCGAGGGCGGGGCGGGGCTGGTAGGGGGTGGTCTCCGCGCCTAGCGCGAGGTGCGAATTTAGTAGCCGCCCACCCTCTTCTTGGTCCCCGCCCCCAGGGAATTAGAATTCTCTGGGAAAGTGTCCGGTTCTCGGAGAATCCCTGGAGCGGGGTGCGGGGGCGCACCCGGCACAAAATGGTTAAAAAAGTCCACGCGCGCCTAGGGGCCCCTGTTAGGAAAAGTCTGCGCGCCAGCGCCTGGGCACCCCCTTTGCTGATTTGAGGGTCAGTTGCCCGGAGGAAATCCGCTCGTCGCAGGGGAAGGGATGCGATGAGGGAAGCCTCAAGCCGGTGCCGGCTCCTACCCCCACGCCTTCTCGGGGGCGCACCTCCAGCCTGGCGGGCGCGGGGCACTACTGGGCCGGGGCGTTCGCGGCAGGCGGCGGGCGGCCGGAGCAGGCTCGGCCAGCGGCTCACTCTCTCTGCCTCCTCCCCCCAGGATTACCGAGAGGATGGGATGGATCTAGGCAGTGACGCCGGCAGCAGCAGCAGCAACAGCAGCCGCGCCAGTTCGCAGTCCAACTCCACCAAAGTGACCCCTTGCTCCGAGTGCAAATCCTCGTCGTCGCCGGGGGACAGCCTGGACTTGGTGTCTGCCCTGGAGGACTATGAGGAGCCTTTCCCGGTCTACCAGAAGAAGGTGATTGATGAGTGGGCGCCGGAGGAGGACGGGGAGAAGGAAGAGGAGGACGGGCGCCACGAGCGAGGATACAGGGATGACCGCTGTCCAGCCCGGGAGCCGGGGGACGTGAGCGCCGGGACCCGCAGCGGCAGGGGCAGGAGCGCCACCACCGCCATGCCGCCCCCGGTGCCCAACGGCAACCTCCACCCGCACGAGCCCCAGGACCTCAGGCACAATGGCAACGTGGTGGTGGCCGGCCGGCCGAGCGGCTCCCGGGCCCCGCGCCGGGCGGTCCAGAAGCCCCAGCCGGCAGGGGGCCGGCGCAGCGGCCGGGGCCCGGCGGCCGGGGGCCTCTGCCTTCAGCCCACGGACAGCGGGACGTCCGTCCCTGAGGAGCCTCCGGTTCCCCCTATGGACTGGGAGGCGCTGGAGAAGCATCTGGCCGGGTTGCAGTTCCGGGAGCAGGAGGTGCGGAACCAAGGCCAGGCGAGGACCAACTCCACCTCCGTAAGTTGGCCGGGGTGCGTGCTCAGGCGCGCACACACGTACCCACCCCGCGCACGGCCCGCACGCGCCCTCCCCGCTCTCGCGCCAGCCGCCGGCCCCATTCATTCTGCTGGGAGGGTGGGGGCCGGGCCGGGGAGGCTGCCTTCTGCTTCCCCGGGGTACGGTTGCTCAGTCTCTGAGCTGTCTGGGTTTGCAGGATGGGCGGAGAGGTGGGAGGGGCAGACAGAGGGCAGCGGAAAGTCGGGTTAGTGGAACTGGCGACTCATTTTAATGGAATTACTTATGGAGACGAGACTGTGAGTCACTCGCCTGAAAATAAATCCGGGGAGATTTTGGCACCGAAGCCGGTACCCTGCGGGTGATATTTCAACTCGTAATACTTGTGGCTTTGTCAAGCGTGGTGGGTCTCCCTTCGCTGCCACTGATGTCTCGCCCATATATAGGCTGTCCCTGCGCAGAAGCATGCATTCGCCTGCCCACACCTCCGGTGAGGCAGCACGCGTTGTTCCTTCTTGACGTGTGCGCGGATGCTCCTGAATTGGAATGGGCTGACCGCCCTCCTCAGACTTTTTTTCCTTTCTGAAACCCGACTTATTGTTGACCTGCTAGGATAAGGGAGTGGTTCTTTCCTCTGTCGGCTGACTCACCCCACTGTCCGGTGAATCCCTCCTTGTTTTGATAAGGAGCCACTTGCAGTTCCTTACCAGAGGCTTGTGCCTCAGTTCAGGAAACCCAGAGAGGAAAGGGCACTGGAGTGGAAAAGAGAGGGAGGGAAGGAGGGCTGCATCTATAATAGGAAGCTCTGGCAGGTTCACACTTGTCTGGACATCTCTTTTTGCCCCCAAGAGGAGAGCAGATAAATGACTTAAAAGAACAGCATTATGAAAGTAGCTCCTCTATTTATCTCTGTTTTGGGAGAAAGCAACAGTTGTAATTTGAAATCATTAATGACGATCGTACATGGGGTTGAAAGGTACACAGTTTAAATGAGGGTCTCTCTGTGTGTGGCAGCTGTGTGGCAGTGTGGGAGAATGCTTGCTTGCAGGTGTAATTTTTGGCTTCCCAGCCCCAGGGCTACTGGAAATTGGGTGCGTGCACTTCTGACTTCAGGGGTAAGGACAGTAACTGTGTTTCACAGAGAAATTGGCATGGTTTCTATGAGAGAGAGCCCTTGGCTGACAGAGCCTATTGGTTAGTGTCCCTTGAGAAACTACCTATTAAATTAACACACTCATTTTAATCCCAGCTGTTTACCATGGCCACTAGCAGACACGGAATCTTTCCATTACAGCCAGTACTTGCTCTTGTATCTTGCAATTCAAAACATCCTTCTCCCACTTAGTGCTGAGAAAAATACCTGATTAAGCTCCCTGGACTTAAACAGTGACTTGAAGATAAATAAGTCCCCTTTACTATGGCCCGACATTTTTACATTCCAGGAAAATGTAATCATTGGGTTATACATGCAAAGTTAGGGTTTAATGATTACAGTGAGCTCCATTATTTAGAATGTTCTTGAGCACCCATGTTGTTGTTGGTCAGTTACTAAGTTGTGTCTGACTTTGGGACCCAATGGACTGCAGCATGCCAGGTTTCCCTGTCCTTCATTATCTCCTGGAATTTGTTTAAACTCATGTCCATCGATCGAGTCGGTGATGCCATCCAACCATCTCATCCTCTGTTGCCTCCTTCTCCTCTTGCTCTCAGTCTTTCCCAGCCTTAGGATCTTTTCCAATGAGTTAGCTCTTTGCATCAGATGGCCAAAGTATTAGAGCTTCAGCTTCAGCATCAGTCCTTCCAGTGAATATTCAGGGTTGATTTCCTTTAGGATTGACTGGTTTGATCTCCTTGCTGTCCAAGGGACTTTTCATGACTTCTGTGCTAAATTCAAAGTCTGATTCTCAGGGCTGCAGTGACACATCTGTCCACATAGGCCTGGAATTATGGTGAGCAAGGTAGGGATACAGATTGACTTCCTTCTAGGAACTTAAAATCTAATAGCTCACCTAACAGACCTGCTTCTGCCAATACACACACACACACACACACACACACACACACACACACACACTCCTTTCTAGCTTATTGTGGAGACTGAATCTCTCCTTCTTGGGCCATCTTTGAAACCTGAGGTGTCTTGTCTCCTCACCTAGTAAACAGTTTGCTTATGTGGGTTCCTCCCCCTTCCTTCCCTCACCCTCCTGAAGATGTCCCCTCTGGGTATTTCTTTCATAGAAATTTGGGTTCCATTGCTTTAAAGCAAGTATGTGTACAGGAAAAATGGGAGGGGGAAATGGCCTTTGAGGTGGTTGAATATTGAATTTTTCCATAGTTTGGAAAAATTTGAACAAAACTACTAGTCATTATTGGGTTAAAATAGTGATTTTCAAACTGTAAGTTCTCCATGAAATCACCTTATCACTTTTTAAGAAAATAAAATTAAATAGAATGTACTACAGTGATTGATTTTTTAAGAAGTTTTTATTTCAGTTGTATGTGGACACTGGGTTACAGTGTAAGATTTCTTTTACACTGTGGGTCACTGTCATAAAAGTATGGAAAACACTGATTAAAATCCTGTTTACTCCTGCCTGGAATAAGTGTGAGAACTTATAACCCTGGGGACGGAAGCTTGAGAGTCACAAAGGAGTTTGTGTGGAAGAAGTCTGTCTTGAAGAAACTGCTCAAATCAAGAGCTAGTTTTTGCACATCCTTAAAAAGTTGTGTGTGGGTTTGACAGAAAACAATAAAATTCTGTAAAGCAATTATCCTTCAATAAATAAATAAGTAAATAAAAAGTTGTGTGCGGGTTTCCCTGGTGGCTCTGGTGAAGAATCTCCCTGCCAGTGCAGGAGACACGGTTCAACATGGGTTCAATCCCTGGTTCGGGAAAATCCCACATGCTCCAGAGCAACTGAGCCCAAGCACCATAACTGTTGAGCCTGTGCACTAGAGCCTGGGAACCTCAATTACTGAGCCCATGTGGTGCAACTGCTGAAGTCCATGTACCCCAGAGCCTGTGCTTTGCAACAAGAGAAGCCACTGCAGGTGGTAAAGAACCTACCTGCCAATGCAAGAGATGTAAGAAATGAGAGTTCAATCCCTGGGTCAGGAAGATCCTCTGAAGGAGGGCATGGTAAGCTATTCCAGTATTCATGCCTGGAAAATCCCATGGACAGAGGAGCCTGGTGGGCTTAGACCAGGAGGTTGCAAAGAGTGGGACACTACTGAAGCGACTTAGCACGCACGCACTGCAGTGAGAGGCCTGCACACTGCAGCTGGAGGGTAGCCCCTGCTCTCCACAACTGGAGAAAAGCCCGTGCAGCAGCGGAGACCCAGCACAGCCATAAATAAATAACCCATTTTTAAAAAGGGCTGTGTGCAAATATATTTAAGTGAAGTTAATACATAGTACTGAGAGGAAGGGTATAAAATGAAAAAGAAGGGCACCTCTTTTTCACCTGTGAGGAGACCCAAATAACCTATTCCCACCTCATGACTTTTGCCTGTGCTGTTAGCTCTGTGTGGAATCAAGCGACTGGTCCCTCGTCATCACCCCAGGCTACTCAACTCACTTCCTCAGAGAGGCTGTCCCTAAGCCCCCTCCCAAGTGCAGAGTAAAGAGTAAAGCACTCCACCCTCTATCCAGGCACTCCTTGTGTATTTTCTTAGTGCTTGTCATTGCCTGACATGATCTTATTCAGTTCTTCATTTTTGGTCTTTTTAGAATCGAATTGGAGTACAGTGGGCTAGCCTGCATTGTTTTATTGCTGTAACCTAGTATCTGTGATAGTTCTTGAATATTGAATGAATGAATGAAGTGTTTATAAGACTCACATGCCCCATATCTAAAACCCAGCCCCCTTATTGTACAGTTGAGAAAATTGAGGCCCAGAGAGTTTAAGTGATTTGCAGAAGACCCCAGTAAGAAAATCATGAAGGGGATTTTGTTCTTTCTTCTGATGCTAGATTGGGTTTTTTTCCTTTTGATGCTTAAAATTAATTGAAATAAAAGGAAAGAGCTTCCACCTTCCTGAAATAACTTAAAGGGTTTCCTAATGACGGGTCCTCTCTTGTGTTTACTCAGTGTTAAGGACAAGTAAACCAGGAGATCATCAAAATCCCATGACGTTATGAGTATCTTCTCACAGACAGGCTTGGTTCGGTTTGCTTGGAATGGAATAATATTGAGTTCTGTCCATCAAAGCAGTGACAGCCTCCTCGCCCTTGTTCATGCCCCTTTCTTCCTCTCACCTACAGTGACAGGCTCAAAACGAAGGACTGAGATCACAAAGATGTGTTGACGATCAGCTGTCTCTAATCTAGGGAAGATTTAGAGGCAAATTTAAAAACGCAGTATGTGGGTACGATGAAAAACCTAGGGCTGACCTTAACTTTGTGACAGTTTCAGGTAGCTAATCTCTTTTGCTGCCAGCAGAGGGGGAGGAGCGTGGATGCTCCTGGGTACTGTCTTTGGTGTCAGAGCAGGAGGGGCCTGGGGAGTCTTGAGGGAGCCTCTGGTGACCTGACTTCCTGCTGTCTTCTCCGGGCTGCTCTGGCAGAAACCTGCATGGCCTCAGATGGCCCAGCCCCTCCTCAATGTCCAGCCCCCTCACCTTGATGTCGGAGCCTTGAGGGCAGCGAGGTCAATTTATTCCACTGCCTTATCCCAAGTAGCTCCCTTGGGCCCCAGAGATGCCTGGCGCTAGGGAGGGGGTGGGTAGGGGGTGAGGTTCCATCCAACAACCAGAACTACTCCCCGAGGTCCCCCCTTCAGTTGGCCAGACCCCGCCCCCATCCCATGTCCCTGTGTTTCTCACGGTCCTGCCCTGCGCCTGCAGGTATAAAAAGGCTCCTGGTAAATTCAAGGGCCGCACACAACCCAGAACTAGAGTACCGAGTTATGTGAGCCCTGCCCCCATATGTTCACTGTGCTGTGCTGTGCTGAATCGCTCAGTCATGTTCAATTTTTTGCGACCCTATGGATTGTAGCCCGCCAGGCTCTGTCCATGGGGATTCTCCAGGCAGGAATACTGGAAAGGGTTGCCACGCCCTCCTCCAGGGGATCTTCCCAACCCAGGGATTGAACCCAGGTTTCCCGCATCGCAGGCAGATTCTTGACCATCTGAGCCACCGGGAAAGCCCATTGTCTTCCTGCCTACTCTGTGGGAACTGGTATGGACAACTCTTAGGGAAACCTGAGCTTCTCTTCTTGTTTCCCTCGTCTGAACACAGTCCCAAGTGGTTGGCTTTCCCTTTCTCCTGCTTCTCCAAGACCTTAGTTTGTCACAGTATCATTCTTCTGTCTCCCCCATCACCCCAAGTGGAGTTGGGGTCCCCACTGCCTCAACCTACTCCTCTTCTTAAATGGAGTATAACTTCACTCTTTTTTCTCAATGGTCTTTCTGTGAAATTTTCTCAGGCTTTGTGATACTTCATGTTGAGCCTGTTCTACCTCTGGAAAGTCACTCCTTTTTTCTCCCTTTGACTTCTCCTTCCTTTTGATTTTTTATTAAAAAAAAAAAAAAACTCTATTGAGGCAGAATTGACATACAATTAACTGTACATTTAAAGTATGCAGTCTGATGAGTTGTGACTTATGTGTACACCTGTGAAGCCATGGCTAAAGTTGAGGTAATGAACCCATCTTTCACTCCCAGAAGTATACACATGCTGCTTTGTAATCCCCCCATTATTTCCCTTGGTATTCTAAAATACCTAAGAGTGGAATGACTGGATCGTATGAGAGGTGTGTGTTTAACTGTTTGAGAGTTGCCTGTTTTCTGAAGAAGTTGCCCAATTTGATGTTGGCTTCCTCTCCCACCAGTTGCTGTATTCCTCCTATGTTCTTGGGGACTGGCGGGACATCTCTCTTCAGACTGAGGTAACTGCTCCCCTCTGTCTTAAGAGAAAATCCCAGCAAAATACCAGGATCACATCTTACATCCAACCTGCAGCCATTACACCCATTGTTCAGAAAAAGAAAAGGACTCGTTTTTAAATTAGAATTCTAGTTGTAGACCTGAAACATTTTAATCGCCGTTTTATTATTTTCTTTACTGTCTATGACAGGTGCATTTCCCTCTTTTAATGAGAAGATAAGAATAATTTTAATTGACATGTTAGTTGAAAGTAGATTCTCCTGGTGAAGTTATTTCCAAAGTACTTGAAAGCAGTTTGTCTTTTTATTTGTTTGTACTATTAACTAGTAGCAAACTTTAAATTACCTACATTTCTTCCTAGAATGGTACTAATTACAGGTTGTTTTCAGTGTATTATTCTGTAAGAATTATAACCCAGTTACTCCTCCATCAATGACACTGCTAAAGTAGCTTTGAATGGCTAAGTAGTTTGTTTCCTTAGTTACTTAGGCTATGTTTAAATTACATGAATTCCTGTTTTTATAGACTAAATTAAGAGGTCTTTATTATTCCTGCAAAATATAGTAAAGTATGTGTTTAATAAGTTATGTGATTCCTCAGCCTGGGACACCACAGTGAAAACATTCTGAATGGTTTGCAGTTACCATTTATCCTTCTTAGCGCAACGTGACAGTGTTACAATCGCTTTTTTTTTTTTTTTAACCATAACTGGAAATGACTGGGGCTAACTATATTTTGTGTATCAACCTTACTTTGAAATGTTTAGTGTCATCCCTGTCTGCTTTTCTAATTTATGTTGATTCCTGTTTAAGTGCTGCAAGGCTGCTCTATCCATTAGCACGTAACTCCAGATAGAAATATGGTTGGCTTTTCCAAAAAAATTAGGTTGCAGGTAAACCATAGGTTCTCAGGCTCTGTGTATTTCAGCTACCATCAGATAGTTCACCCTACTACAGAACCATTAGAAAATATTGTAGTTGGATTAAAGGAAATCTGTGCCCACCAGTTGGTTTGCACATCGTGGTCCTTTAGAACATTCTGAGGAACACTGTCATGGTGCAGATCTGAAAAACAGATGCAGATATGTTCATCACACATTCACTGAGCTGTTTGAGCATCTCACCAATGACATCGCATCACCTTCCTCCATCCATTTCTAGCTCAGCCTGCACTTTAAACTCCAGATCCTTTGCCTGGCATTCCTTGTGACTTCACTCCCAGGAAGGCCTAGAACGAGCCCTTTTCTCTGTAGCAGGACCAGACGTTCAGTTCAGTTCAGTCACTCAGTCGTGTCCGACTCTTTGCGACCCCATGAATTGCAGCACACTAGGCCTCCCTGTCCATCACCAACTCCTGGAGTTTACCCAAACCCATGTCCATCAAGTCAATGATGCCATCCAACCATCTCATCCTCTGTCGTCCCCTTCTCTTCCTGCCCCCAATCCTACCCAGCATCAGGGTCTTTTCCAATGAGTCAACTCTTCGCATGAGGTGGCCAAAGTATTGGAGTTTCAGCTTCAACATTAGTCCTTCCAGTGAACACCCAGGACTGATCTCCTTTAGGATGGATTGATTGGATCTCCTTGCAGTCCAAGGGACTCTCAAGAGTCTTCTCCAACACCACAGTTCAAAAGCATCAATTCTGTGGTGCTCAGCTTTCTTCACCGTCCAACTCTCACATCCATACATGACCACTGGAAAAACCATAGCCTTGACTAGACGGACTTTTGTTGGCAAAGTAATGTCTCTGCTTTTAAACATGCTATCTAGGTTGGCCATAACCTTCCTTCCAAGGAGTAAGCGTCTTTTAATTTCATGGCTGCAATCACCATCAGCAGTGATTCTGGAGCCCAAAAAAATAAAGTCTGACACTGTTTCCACTGTTTCCCCATCTATTTCCCATGAAGTGATGAAACCAGATGCCATGATTTTAGTTTTCTGAACGTTGAGCTTGAAGCCAACTTTTTCACTCTCCTCTTTCACTTTCATCAAGAGGCTCTTTAGTTCTTCTTCACTTTCTGCCATAAGGGTGGTGTCATCTGCATATCTGAGGTTATTGATATTTCTCCCGGCAATCTTGATTCCAGCTTGTGTTTCTTCCAGCCCAGCGTTTCTCATGATGTACTCTGCATAGAAGTTAAATAAGCAGGGTGACAATATACAGCCTTGACGTACTCCTTTCCCTATTTGGAACCAGTCTGTTGTTCCATGTCCAGTTCTAACTGTTGCTTCCTGACCTGCATACAGATTTCTCAAGAGGCAGGTCAGGTGGTCTGGTATTCCCATCTCTTTCAGAATTTCCCACAGTTTGTTGTGATCCACACAGTCAAAGGCTTTGGCTTAGTCAATAAAGCAGAAATAGATGTTTTTCTGGAACTCTCTTGCTTTTTCGATGATCCAGCGGATATTGGCAATTTGATCTCTGGTTCCTCTGCCTTTTCTAAAACCAGCTTGAACATCTGGAAGTTCACGGTTCACGTATTGCTGAAGCCTGGCTTGGAGAATTTTGAACATTACTTTACTAGCATGTGAGATGAGTGCAATTGTGCGGTAGTTTGAGCATTCTTTGGCATTGCCTTTCTTTGGGATTGGAACGAAAACTGACCTTTTCCAGTCCTGTGGCCACTGCTGAGTTTTCCAGATTTGCTGGCATATTGAGTGCAGCACTTTCAGAGCATCATCTTTTAGGATTTGAAATAGTTCAACTGGAATTCCATCACCTCCACTAGGTTTGTTCGTAGTGATGTTTTCTAAGGCCCACTTGACTTCACATTCCAGGATGTCTGGCTCTAGGTGAGTGATCACACCATCGTGATTATCTGGGTCGTGAAGATCTTTTTTGTACGGTTCTTCTGTGTATTCTTGCCACCTCTTCTTAATATCTTCTGCTTCTGTTAGGTCCATACCAGACATTACTGGCCTCCAAACAGCCTAGCACTATCTTCCCCAAGGCCTGCTCTGACTCAGGGCCCCACCTCTTTGGGAAGCCATACCTGATCATCTCAGCTCTGAGCAACTTGTTCTCTGAACTTGTTATTCCACTTGTATTCGACTTTCTCATTCTTAGGCTTTCAAAGGCTCATCCCTGACAAAACTCAGCCCAGATCTGTCAATTTCTGCTTCCAGGCATTCTCTTTTTATGGGTATGTCTCTTGTCTGCCCCACTATTTTAAATCCCTCCTCCCCTTCAAACACATATGCAGGCTTGGGCATTTTCTGAGGACTAGCCATTTGATGGATGCTTGTTATCTGTATTAATGCATTTTGTACTACCCGTTTAGTTTTTAAATTTGCTCAAAGCTGCTATATTATGAGCTAATTCATAGAACTATGAATTAGTCATAGTCCTAATAATAGTCATTCCAGGTCCTTCCTTAAGAGCTTCTCTAAACTCTGTGACATTATATTTGCATTTTAAAAGAAATTTGTTTTTACTCCTGGACCTTTGCATCAAAGACATGAATGCTTTTGTTTTCTTCTGAAATTCAATCCTAAGGTTTATTTTTTTTTTTAAACAAAAGTGCCTTTGCAGATGTTTTTCTTTAGCTGCTTTATGTTCCTTGAGCTCTTAGGAGTGATGACTCTTTACACACTTACTGCTTTTATACTGTCAGTCACTGGGAGATTATTTTGCATACTGCTTTTGGAGAAATTCGAGTGTCAATTATGAAACTGAGCATTTTTAATGGAAAAGTAGTAAGATTTTAAAGATAGAAAGGATCTGAGAGGTCATCTCATCAAACCCTCACCACTTTCAGAGGAAGAAACAGGCTTATGACGATTAAATATCTTCAGCCACCTTCCTCAACCCAGGCCTGACCCAGTCTCAGGTCACCTGACTCACAGTTTCCACTTTTAATGAACTCTGTCCCCTTCAGCTATCTTTTTTTTTTTTTAAAGTCTTTGCACAACTTAATTGGAGGATAGATCCAGCCTCATCACTTAAGAGCTTCAGGACTAGAAGCAGATTCTAATTTTTATCACCTGATAGAAAAGTTTCATTTTATTGTTTGTTTCTCTTTTTCTTTTTAAAACCCATATTGTAATACAATTATAAACTTGGTCTCTTCCATTCAGAGTTTAGCTCATCACTGTGTGTATTTCTACCAACGAAACAATGCTCTCCTTGAGCTGACAGATTTTTTTTTTCCTGTCCTTTCTCATCTGTAAATACCTTTCTCTGACTGTCCACCCTCCTTTCCAGCACTGGGGAACACACAGTCTTCTCCTCTCATGGGTTCAGGGCTGACTGGCACTTGAGAATCCTGCAAGGACCCACCTGAGCTCCAGGAGACAGAGGAAGAAGCTGCGAGGGTGAGGGCTCACCGTTCTGTACATCACTTCTGTTTACAATCTGTCCATTGACTGTCAGGCTGTGAGGTGGTGCCTGGGTTCAAAAAGACAGAGGAGAAGACCTTTCTGTGACTCACTCAACAAGGTGATTGATTTTGTTTTGAAATTGATTTTGTTTTATCTAGACAGAGTTTTGGGCTTGCCTGGTGGATCAGATGGTAAAGAATCCGCCTGCAGTGTGGGAGACCTGGGTTTGATCCCTGAATTGGGAAGATCTCTGCAGGAGGCAACCCACTCCAGTATTCTTGCCTGAAGAGTCCCCAGGGATAGAGGAGTGTGGCAGGTTTCAGTCCAGAGGTCGCAAAGAATCAGATGTGACTGAGCCATTAAGCACAACACAGCACAGTTTCAGGTGATCGTTTATTATGAGCCTCCAAAAGAGCAAAAGGACAAAAACCAGGAAAAAGACTAGAAAGAAAGGCATTTGTGGAGTTCAGGAACAGCTCATGGAATAGTCTCCATTAGGACTCTGGCTTCATTAGAATATGGGTGAGAACTGCTGCTGCTGCTGCTAAGTCGCTTCAGTCGTGTCCGACTCTGTGCAACCCCACAGACGGCAGCCCACCAGGCTCCGCCGTCCCTGGGATTCTCCAGGCAAGAACACTGGAGTGGGTTGCCGTTTCCTTCTCCAATGCATGAAAGTGAAAAGTGAAAGTGAAGTCGCTCAGCTGTGTACGACTCCTAGCGACCCCATGGACTGCAGCCTACCAGGCTCCTCCGTCCATGGGATTTTCCAGGCAAGAGTACTGGAGTGGGGTGCCATTGCCTTCTCCATGGGTGAGAACTAGGAATAGAAAAATGGACGTCAGGGAAGGGAGATGTGTTTGGACTTTTCTGTTGCCTGTATGATGTTTTACTCTTCCAGTTAAATCTGTAGAACTGAGCCATCACTCTTTCTTCTTGTCAGGTCCAGAAGAGTTGTGATAATTCGCCTTCACTTGCCAAGCTTCATCAAATCCCTAAGGGTGCTCACTATTCCAGATGTTCTTGGTTGTCTGATTTGTTTTGGTTTGGTCTGATTGCTGTTTCACTTTTGTGAATGATTCTGTTATTTTCCTGTATATTTCTTTGTTAATTATGTCCAGCATGTGCTGTCACCAATCTTTATCACTTGTTTCGCTCTGTTTTCATTCATAAATATTTTAACCTAATTTTGTTCTCTCCATCTGGCCTGTTTTTTAATATTTGTGTTATTTTAAGTTATTCTCATTTTTTCCTACTTCCATGGTATTTTCTCAGTAAAGTATATCTGATTCAAAAGGTGATGATTTAGATTAGGGAGCACCCAGGTGATAGGAATGAACTTGACCAGTCTTGTTCAGCCCCTTGTTCAGGTTGATGGTTATTTAAGTACTTGTAAAATATTTTTGAGTTATATTGAACTGGCATGAGGTTATTCTTAAACCAAAGCTTACTGGAAGTGAAAAAATTACCAGTTTTCTTCAGTCTATCTTTGTATATCAGATTTCCTAATAATTACCTCCTGTATATGTCCATTTTACTGATACCCCTGTATCTCCATCCAAATATTTTATATTTGTAATTGAATAGCCTTTCTGGTATATCCATCATCAACAATATCATGTTCATCTTTCTCTCTTTTTCTGTTTTTCAACGTCTTTCCTTAATATTTACGGCTCATGAAGATGATTGTGAATCTTCCTCGGGATATTAGCACAGTATACACAAAAAAAAGCTTCAATTTTTGTGGATTACAGGGAGCAATGCATTAGTCAGCAGCTGATTTCTGCAAATTCATCACTTCAAGAGTTTTATTACCCATGTCCTAATAGACATGATTGATTCTTCAGAACTCTTCCTTGTAGAAATAATGTCTTAGTTATTCATAGACTTTTTGACTTTTTTTTCCCTTTTTTTAACAAAATGTTACAGAAAGCTTCTATCAAGAAAGTATGGGGACTTGGGCTTTTCCAGGTGATGCTCCATTTGCCCAGGTGGATGGGGTTTGTTTTCACGGTCTTTGAGGAAGAGCAGAGAACAGAGCACCACCTCTGCAGCCTCACAGCCAAGCCTCTAGGAGGCGGAGTTTCTGCCCCTACCTCCTGGACACCCCCCAGCCAGGCCGGTAGATCATTGTCCCCATCACATACCCATCACTTCCTCCTCTGGGACACCCCTCCCACTGTGATCTGCAGCCTGCTTCTGTTGCCCCTTTCACACCTGTGCAGGTGAGCTGAGAACCAATGCAAAGTCAGTAAGAAAGTGGCTCCTCTGTGATGGGTACCTCTGGTGGCCAGAGTCCCTGCCAGGCTCCCTCATGGACCACTTGGTGAGGAAGAGCTGAGGACAGGCACTCTCCCCAGCCAGCTAGCTGTGATCAGGGCCCACCTGCTCACCAATAGGCTGTAGACATGTCCCGAACGAAATAACAGGTAAGTCGTGGCAGCTGCTTGATTCTGTAACTTGATGCTGTTTCCTTCTTTGTTTGCCATACATGGAAAGAACTTTGCTGTCTAAAAAAGTTTAAAGGGAATGAGGTAATTTCCTCATAATTCCTGAGATCTCTAGCCGTGTTGTAAATTTAGATGTGAGGTTAAAGCATTAAAAAAATACAAACAAAAAAGCTGCTGCGTTATGAAAGGCTGGGGCATTTTAAATGTCAAGTGCAGCAGCATAAGAGCTTGTACCCCCTTTCTCCATCCATAGAAAGAGTAGTGTTCAGCTTCTTTCTAAAATAAGAAGGATCTGAACCTCTGGGAACCTAGCACAGTGTCTTCTTAGAAAAGAACATTAAGGCCTCATCTCCACTCCTATAAAAATAACATGTTTTCAAATAGTTTCAAAACCAATATAGCCTTCTGTTTTTCTCCTCATGGTTCCGGTGGCTAAAAATTATGCCACTTATGAAAATTACAATTTTTTTTCTTTGTGCAATCTTACGTAATTTGGGTCCATTTTGACCTGGTCTGACATTTTATTATGAGTAACAACATCTTAAGTGCTCTGTTCTTTTTATTTCCACTCTAAAATTGGTTTTGTGAGGAGTAAGAGAAGGCCACTGGGATTTTATTTTTAAATACTTAAATTACGTAAATTATGTAACTACTCATCTCCTGTTAGAGTTGTCATCTGGTCAACAGTGGCCCCACTGTCTGACCCGAATAGCCCTTAAGTAAGAGCTCATTCTAGAAGAAGAATTTTAGGCAGCAGTAACTTTATCTGAATACTGGCTCTCCTACGGTATGGTGATTTCAATATTAGATGTATTTTTCTTGCGTTTCTTATAGAAACTCAACAAAGTAAATGTATAGTGGTTGTGCTTGTACTGACATGTAAGACCTCTGCAGAAATTCCAGTACTCTAGAAGCAAATTAAAACTCTCTAGTAAACAGTCACACTGAGAATGTGAATATTAGAGCTGGAAGGGACTCCATAGCAAAGGTGGCAAATTCTAATGCTTCCAGAAGCCACGTTGGGAACTAATGAGAGCAGTGGAAGACGGGTCCCAGGGACAGAAGACAGCTGTTCTTTCATACTCCTGACTCGTTGCTGTGCCAGGCAGAGTCTCAGAGTTCTGATATGTCAGGAGAAACCCAGGACCCAGATTTTTAGGAAAAATATCTTGGATACTGGGGCTTCCCAGGTGGCTCAGTGGTAAAGAATTCACCTGCCAATGCAGGAGACTCAGAAGATAAAGCTTTGATTCCAGGGTCAGGAAGATCCCCTGGAGAAGGAAATGGCAGCCTACTCCAGTATTCTTGCCTGGAAAATCCCATGGACAGAGGAGCCTGGCAGGCTACAGCTGCAAAGAGTCAGAGGGACACGACTGAGCAACTGAGCATGGATGCATTTTGAATACTAAATGCACTGCAAATAACTTTAAATAAAGACAGGTTTTGTGGAGTTAAGAAGCAGATCTGCAATTCAAAAGGTGCCCTGGGCTACCAGTTTTCCATCCCACTGTTAACCCAACCCCTTCATTTTACAGGTAAGAAAACTGAGACCCAAAGACGTTAGATGACTTGCCTGATGTGAGGATGAGATGAGGGTGACTTGCTGAAAGGTTTGATAAGAGTCTAGAAATGAGAGATCTCAGGGAGGAAACTTCTGAAGGAGTGTTAGCCTGATTTACTGACACCAGAATAACATCTCCCCCACTTTCAGTGCTTAAACTAATTTAAAGCAGTAACATCCAGAGAAAGAAAATAAAAGATACCTTATATACCTTCCTCTATTGCACTTTATTTTTATATACATTCCATTACTTAGAATTGTCTTTTCTCTTTCATCTTCAAAGCAGTTCAGAAATTGATTTGTTATTTGGATTTGGGGTATTTCATTATTTGCGAAGGATGAAAAGGGAAGGGCTCTTTAAAAACATTGTCTTAAGCATAAACGTGTGTGCACACAAACCCATTCACACTGCAGGATATGTGGCCTCAGTTCTTTTATCTTCTGGAAACTCATCTGAGACCATTTAATTCCAAGGGGTGACAGTAGGGGTGAGTTCTTATAAAATTTCTTGTTATATAGAATCTAATGAAACTTTAATACTGCTGAATTGTTTTGAGTTTTTATTTAATTGTAGCTGTTACTACATAGTATTTAGGAGGACCTATTGAAAGTATAGAGTTTTTTTGTTTACTCTTTAGAACTATTGGCTTTATGTCCAAAGTCAACAGATTTCAAACAAATGAGACAAGTTTGGGGTGGGTACTTCACTTTCCTTTGAAAAAATAGAAAATGTTCACCTAGCTTTTTTAAAACAAACTTATTTCCTGGGAATAAATTTAGATTTACAGAGATGTTAAAAAGATACGAAGATAGTACCGGTTTCTGACTATCCTTTACCAACTTCCCCTGATGTTAAGATTGTATATAATATATATTATATACAATATACATATATATATAATTATTAAGAGAAATACATTTGTTTTTTTATATTTATTCAAATATAATAAATAATTTGTGTATATGTGTGTGTGAGTCATTTATAACTGTGGTACATTTGTCGAAACTAAGAAATGGACATTGGCACAGTATTATTATCTAAACTGCAGGCTTTAAAGTGGACTTATATTAGCTTTAAAAATTAAGAAGCTTGTATTAAAACCACCCAACAAAGCTAATAAATATCATATAGGCTGTGGCTTGAGGAGAGAGGGGAGAGTCAAGTGCTTTATATTGTCCCTCGGCTCCCACAAAGTCATCCCAAGCGAACTTGAAACTCAAACAAGTTCTGCTAGTGTGTTTGCTTTGTAAATGCATTTTGAAGATGGGTCTCCCAGCTTCTCTTCCAATGAGGCTGCCTTCTCTCAGTCTCTCCCCTGAAGGAGGAAGACTGTGTCATGAAGGGACAGGAGAGCCAGGTGAAGAGAGAAACACATACATACACACAGACCTGTGGAGGAGAGGCTCCTCCAAACAGGAAGGCCAGAGGCAGGGGGCTGTCCTGAGCCATCGCCTCGTTTCATGGGCTGTGGCCAGCCACAAGTTGTCACTGTCCTTTGGAATGCTATTTGGCTTGCCGACTTCTGAATCATTTGTTTACTTGTTTTTTAAATGAGGAAGCAGCATTTTGGCTTGAGAGTCTCCTTCCTTAAAGTAAAGGGTCTGGTGGAATTGCAAAGGCTCTGTGAGCCCGTGGTGTGAACATTCCAGCAGCAGGGAGTGAGTTAGAGTTGACTAGAAAGAGGTATAAGTGACCTGGGGGACACAGGCCACTCAAGATGTGAAATGGGGGCGGGGGGGTCATGAGGGACACATTGGAGATGTCACAGACTAAAAATGGTGTGGAAAGAGGTTTGAGACTTGTGAAAATGAAAAAGGAAAGAAAATTGGCATATGAGAAGGATCAATATTTGTGGACTGATCGAATACTCTGAATTTTCAAAACTAAACTGGTAATGGGCTCCAGGCCTAGTTTTCTCAGCCATAGAAGGATGGCCCTGTGACTCGGTGACTTCTCACAGGGAGGGTTTCCTGGTTCCTCACTCCCTGCCTTTGGGTGGCCTGGTTTGGCCGACAGGCTCAGTGATTTCCTCTTAAGGTTTCTTCAGATTGCCCAGAATTCTTTGCTAATTACATGTTCAATGTACTGTGGATTAGGCTACTACTAAGTAAATGTTCTTTTGGTAGAACCCATATAATCAAGTTGAAAACTGTGTGTCCTCCAGACCAAACTGGTTGGGTTTTTTTTTTTTCATTTTTTTAATTGAAGTATAGTTGATTTACAATGTTGTGCCAGTCTCTGCTGTATAACAGAGTGTTTCAGTTATACACATATAGACATTCTTTTGTATATTCTTTTCCATTATGGTTTATCATGGAATATTTCAGACCAAAATTGTTTTGACCCACTGCTTCAATTTATATATACTCCTTTGAAATTCACTGGACGCTATGCTTGAAGACAGGACATATGGACATCATTGACCTCTGTATTCTTAGGTTCTTGCTCCTCTGCTTGTTGTGCATGGGGTTTCTGCCTGGCATGAGTTACTCTTCCTAATAGCACGTATGTTCCCCTTAGGGAATTAACCCTGCTGTTGTGTGTGATTTTGGTGGGAGGACAATTGCAAGTGGCTGACTCCTGTTCTAGAGACCTCAGCCCAGATTCTCCCTCCCCTGACACTGCTGCAAGTGAAGGAGCTCCCCTGGGACTCTGGATCTAGTGCACTCCCTGTGAGGCCCTCAGGAGCAGTGGGAGGCCTCCTTGAGCTGGTGACAGCCGCTGAACCCCTCCCACAAGGGGACCATGGCCATGGCTTCACCTTCCCAACCTTTTCCACCTCCCTGAGTTTCTCAATGTCCATCTCTTGTTGGTTCTGTGAGCTTAAGTCAGCTAGGGTTGGTCTTACTGCTTTCAAATCAGGAACTCTAACTGATGAACCAGCTCATCTGTCCCAGAACCAGGACCTGATATGCTGGGAAAGATGGGGTGCAGAAGAAGAAGAGAGCAACAGAGATGAGATGGTTGGATGGCATCACCGACTCAATGGACATAAGTTTGAGGAAACTCTGGAAGATAGTGAAGGACAAGGGAGCCCAGCATCCTGCAGTTCATGGGGTCACAAAGAGTCGGACACAACTGAGCAACAACAAACTGATAATAAAAAGCAGTCTCTAAACTTACGGCTCAGATGCGAACATGACAGTTGTAGGCCCAATAGCACTAAGGACATGCCTCTAAGGTATTTTGAGTCTTTCACAGAATCACTGAATATCAAAGGTGGGATGGACTAGCTCAGCTGGTCCAAGGGAAGGGTAACTCACACTGGGCTCTCAGTTCCTTCCATTTTTATAGGTAAGGAAATAACCACACAAAGTGAAAGAGACTTTCATGGTGTTACAAATAGAACGTGCCACACTGACATCCTACACTGAGACCTCATGATTCATCTGCTCAGGGCATCTTGTCCTCCTGCCCTCCCTCTACTTCTCTTATCCTGGTGCCATGGTACCCATTTATCGGGTGACTGGCCAGAAGTAAAGTCAGCATCTGTAACCCTGACGAGCATCAGTGGCCTTGGAAAGGAGCAAAGCTAATGAACCACATAGGCTTCAACCTATGGCTGGTGGTATTAATATTAGAACCAGTATTCAAACACTGTGGAGAAGGCAATGGCACCCCACTCCAGTACTCTCGCCTGGAAAATCCCATGGATGGAAGAGCCTGGTGGGCTGCAGTCCATGGGGTCGCTAAGAGTCGGACATGACTGAGCAACTTCACTTTCACTTTCATGCACTGGAGGAGGAAATTGCAACCCACTCCAGTGTTCTTGCCTGGAGAATCCCAGGGACGGGGGAGCCTGGTGGGCCGCCGTCTATGGGGTCACACAGAGTCGGACACGACTGAAGCGACTTAGCAGCAGCAGCAGCGGCAACATTCAAACACTGAGCTGAAAGGTGCCCTCTGATGCCAGTCCAGATATGTCCTTTGTTTTTTATTCTTTTTTAAAATTAATTTTTATTGGAGTATAGTTCTTTTACAATGTTGTTAGTTTCTGCTGTACAGCAAAGGGAATCAGCTGTACATATACATACATACATTCCCTCTTTTTTGGACTTCCTTCCCATTTAGGTCATCACAGAGCACTGAATAGAGTTCTCCGTGCTATACAATTGGTTCTCATTAGTTATATAGTTTATACATAGTAGTGTATATATGTCAGTCTCATTTATCTCAGCCCCCATCCTCTCCCCCACCCCGGCATCCATACATTAGTTCTCTACATCTCTACTTCTGCTTTGCAAGTAAGTTCATCTATATCGTTTTTCTAGATTCCACATGTAAGAGTTATCACACAGTATTTGTTTCCTCTTTCTGACTTATTTTACTCTCTGTGACAGTCTAGGTCTATCCACCGATGTGTCCTTTTGATGCAGCTCACACTGTGTATAAGGAAGTAGTTATCAGCAGTCTCTGGAACCAGGCAGACCTGACCCAGAATAGTAATAGTAGCCTCTTCGTGATTAGGGACCAAAAAACAACTAATATTATGGTAGAAATCTCATGTTTTTCATGTGAATTTTAAAGATTGTCTTCTAGACCCCTCTTATTTTATAGAAATTGTGCTTTTATGTTGTCTAAGTGTAGCGAGGCTCTGAGCATTGAAAGGGTAAATTTTCTGAATTCATTTTGGAGCAAAAGCTATATTTTAAAATTGCTTATGTGAAACTTTTCGGCGAAGTGAGAAGTCTACAATATGATGTCTGCCAAGACTTTCCTTAATATATGTCATTATTTTTTTCTTCAGAGCTAAGCTTTATTCAGTCAGTGACTATATATTGCATGTCTGCTGTGTTTTGGGTGTGGGAGATAGAGACAAGCAGAAACTCACATGCAGCTGTCCTGTCATTGGGCTTCTTGCCTTCATGAAGCTTGCAGTCTAGTTGCAGAGACCCACATAAATCATATAAACACACAAATGTGCAGGTTCTGCTGAAGAAGGCCATGATGCTGTGAGAACTGCAGAGACGTGCCCTAAACCTGTTTTAGTGAGAAAAACAAAGCTGTTACTTATTGAGTGCCTACTGGGCAGGCACTGAGCTTTTCATGTATTTGCCTAATGCACAATGGGGCCAGGTGAACGATGTTACTCCCATTTTATAGACCAAAAAAAAAAAAAACAAAGCCCTGAAGTAGGGACTCCCCTTGTAGTCCAGTAGTTAGAATCCACTTAGCAGTGCAGGGGATGTGGGTTCAATCCTTGGTCAGAGAACTAATATCCCACATGCCTCAGGGCAACTAAGCCCACCTGCTACAATGAAAAATCCTACATGATGCAACTAATATCCTGTGTGATGCAACTAAGACCCAATGCAGCCAAATAAATAAACAATAAAAAAAAAAAAAAAGAAACACCTGAAGTATATGGTGGATCACAGAGTTAGTACACATTCCTCTGGCTCCAAGGGCCATGTGCTTTCCACTTCAGCTAGAAACCACTACACCAACTGTTTGGAATGTAGCCCCTCTAACTTTCCATAACACAGTAACTGCTTATTTTTCCTGATGGCTATGCTGCTGCTGCTGCTGCTAAGTCGCATCAGTCGTGTCAGACTCTGTGCGACCCCATAGACGGCAGCCCACCAGGCTCCTCTGTCCCTAGGATTCTCCAGGCAAGAATACTGGAGTGGGTTGCCATTTTCTCCTCCAGTGTATGAAAGTGAAAAGTGAAAGTGAAGTCACTCAGTCGTGTCCGACTCTTTGCGACCCCATGGGCTGCAGCCTACCAGGCTCCTCCGTCCATGGGGTTTCCCAGGCAAGAGTACTGGAGTGGGGTTCCATTGCCTTCTCTGCCTGATGGCTATGACCACATCTAAATATCTGTGATCTTGTGATATAGAATATCTACTTATGCCCACCTGTTTGTATCTGAGAATTTTTCATAAACTGAAACTTTAAGTAATTAATAATTAATTAGAAATTCATTTGAACATAAATGTGTGGCTTTATGTTTGTTTTCTCTCTTTTAAAGGTCCCTACCACCCACCCTCTGTGCTTACATTTAATCATCAAATCTATCCAGTTGTTAAGGCTCAGTCAAAAACTTACCGAGCATATTGGCTTGAAGGGGACGTAATGACCCTCTGGTTGAGTGGAAGCTCATGGAGAGAAAAAACTGCATTCTCACTCCCTTGACACTCAATCTTGGCGAGTGGCTCCTCTTAAATTATTTTATGCATAGAATGGGATGAGGGGTCCCTAAGGTTCCAGGCAACTCAAATGGATGGGACATGCCTCAGGAGCCCTTACCATCAAGGCAGTGCACTCAGAGAGCTTTCTCTGCAAAAATCCTGAGACCACATTCAGCAGTGGCTTTATCTGTGCCAACAGTTCTAAAAGAGACCATCACCTGAAGAACTAGGAAGAGGGACAAGGTTGGATACGGTGAAGTTGAACACACCGCATTCTATGATTTTGATTTTGCCCATTCATGCACTTATTCATGTAAAAGTCATTCACTCAGTAGTTGTGCCGTGCTAGACACTGAGAAGTTATTGTTCAGTCACTAAGTCGTGTCTGACTCTTTATGACCGCATGGACTGCAGCACGCCAAGCTTCCCTGACCTTCACTATCTCTCAGAGTTTGCTCAAACTCATGGAGTTTGCTCAAGAGAGCAGTGATCCTGCCCAAATGGCATAGTTATTTTGGTGAGGGAGGTGGGCATTAAACAACTTACTCAGCTAGTTATTTAATATCCAAGGCAAGTGCTATGCAGGAGAGGTCCAGGGGGCAGAGGCAGTGGGGGAGGACAATGGAATGGAGATCTGGGGAGGAGGGAGCCCTGCACAGGGGGGGCTGGCAAGAGCTACCCAGGTGGAAGGGCTGTGCAGCAGGAGGGAGTTTGGAAAGGTACATGGAAATCAGCCAGGAGGATCCTGACCAAAATCACTCTCTTTCTCAGCAAACATCCCAGCCTTTTGAGTCTGTATGTCACTTTTGGAACTTTCCACCACCACTCTTAAAGCCATCTTTTTCACAATAAAATCACCTTGCAATTTTCCTATAATAAATTTTAAAACTGTTCATGCTGTAAGGAGTTTAATAAAAGAGGCAATATTTGAAATGCCATTTCCTTGGACCCAGAGAAGGGGGTACAGTGGGGAATGGAGCCTTTTAGGAAAATAAGAGGGAAGAAGCTACTTAAATTCAGAGGTGAATTAATGTTAAACTTCTCAGGCTCCAGAAACTTCTAGAGTATTTTGGTTTAAAGGAGTTGGTGTATTGGTGGGTTTTCTGCTCAGGTCTACTGGATGCTGTGGGCTGGGGATATGTTAAAAACAGGAGTCCCAGCCCTTTTCCTCATGAGCTATTTGTGCTTTAGACACACTAACCCAGAATGGGGTAGAAATGTTAACATGCCAGATGCTCACAGGATTCAGAGCAGAAGGTCAGGCATTCTAATGCTGGCCATGTGAGCACTCCATCCTAGTAATTCCTTTCAGAAATCCCCACAATGCTCTCTCTGCAGGCAGGTCCGGGAAAGTCAAAGCTAAGGTTTTTTTTTCCATTAATCATCTATGGATGTAAAGTTGGACCATAAAGAAGGCTGAGGGCTGAAGAATTGATGCTTTCAAATTGTGGTGTTGAAGAAGACTCTTGAGAGACTTGGACAGCAAGGAGATCAAACCAATCAATCCTAAAGAAAATCAACCCTGAATATTCATTGGAAGGACTGATGCTGAAGCTGAAGCTCCAATACTTTGGCCACCTGATGTGAAGAGCTGACTCACTGGAAAAGAGCCTGATGCTGGGAAAGATTAAAGGCAAAATGAGAAGGGCAGCAGAGGATGAGATGGTTAGATAGCATCACAGACTCAATGGACATGAATTTGAGCAAACTCCAGAGACAGCAAAGGACAGAAGAGCCTGGAGTGCTGCAGTCCATGGGGTTTCAAACAGTTGGACACCTTAGCAACTGTTCAACAACCAGGGAGGTTAGAGAAACCCCTTCCCTCCCCCAACCATCCAACTTGAGATGATTGGACCTGGAGCCTTGGTTAGGAGCTATAGGGTAATTACCATGTCTGAGCAGGACCAGTGAATAGTATGAGCTGAGGCAAAGCTTAATCCTCTCTCTACCCACCCACAATGAAAAGCTGTTGAACGTCAAATAGGGTTTGCAACTTTGAAGTGAAAATGTTTCCTGCCACTTATCATCAAGTTGAACAAGTCCACACCTGTTCATCTGGTCCTTAGTAGAAGGAATGAAAAAGAAGAACTGTGTGCCTTTGAGCTAAGGCATTTTAAATACTTATTACTGTGATTCACTTTCCAGCATTCACCTTCATTGCAGTTTTCCTTTCATCTTGACACTGTAAGTAATGCATGAACCTTCCCTGTGGAACACTGCAGATCTCATTTAAATGGTAAAAACGTCTCCAGCTCAGGCCCATTTTCTACGCAAGAAATAGGAGATGTTTTTGTCAAGTTACAGCCGAAGGATTCCTTGTAACATGGGTACCTCCCGTTGGCTTCCATCACTGTATTCCTTTAACCAATGGTTTCTGTTCTTTCAGTTATCCTAAAAACTGATGGAAAAATAAATGGCTTCATAGCATTGTGTTGGGACTGAGAAAATTGTTTATACATCTCCATCAAAAACAAAACTTCAAGGACTTCCTTGGTGGTCCAGTGGGTAAGACTCTGCCCTCCAATGCAGGGGTACAGGTTCAGATCCCTGGTTAGGGAGCTAAGACCCCACGTACCTCTCGGCCAAAACCCCCAAAACATAAAACAGAAGCAATATTGTAACAAATTCAATAAGGACTTTTAAAAAACTGCAAATGCTTTAATACTAAGAAAAATCACAAAACCAATCTGAATTTTCTCCTTAGTATACCTCCTTTGCTTTATAACCTAGAGATTGAACTAGGGCTACAGGTAATGAACTAGACAAGTATTGCATGTTCCCCCCCCTCCCCCAAACACTCCTACCCATTAAAAAAGAAAAAAGTTTTAGGGAGAACTCAAAGGTCCATATTACTTTTTAAAAAATCACAATTATGTATTATTCAGGTTATCATCCACCCACCAAAGGCAATACACTTAAAATGCCATATCAGAGCAGTTGTGCAGCTTCTCAATTTGATAGCTTTTCTGAAAAGTGTAACCATGCACCCATAAATGTAATGAGAGCTTTTTTCATATTAAAGACATGTTATTGGGAGATGGAATGTTTCCTTCTCCCTCCATAACTGCACAGTGATTAAATATTGACTAGGAGCCAGGAGTTGACAGCCCTCGACTCACACTGGTAAATGCTGATGTGTGAGGCTGAATGTAAATACAGAGTCATCCCCACAGGGCCACGGTTTCCTGTTGGGAGGTGGGGAGCGGCAAGCAGTGTGTTATGCATGAGGTGTCAAATTCCAACGCTCAATAGAAGGATGTAATTTGAAACAAGTAATTCCTTAAAAAGCAACCCGACTCTGTCAAAAGAAAAATATATTTTCCTAATCAATCTGAATAATAAAGAGGATGTTAGAAGTTTTAACAAAACATCCAGGGTATCCACTGAACACTGCTTCTTGCAGAAACAAAAGAGCTGTCTGGCACTGGAAGGGCTTATTCTTTCACTGACAGTGATTACTTGGTTTCTATGAAACAGATTGGTTGAAATCATCAGATTTATTTCTGTGATACTCCCTTGATTAGGAAATTTCAGTACATCGTCTAGAGCTTTCTTGTGTGTGTATTCTGTTATTTTAAACAGTCTGACCATTGAAAACACACAATTAGCTGTTTCTGTCCTTCTGTGGGGGGAGGGGAAGGGAAATGAGATGTATTGCTTGGTTTCTACAAAAAAATAGTTTTCATTTCATTTTTTCTGTTAATAAGGTTCAGGTAAAGAATCTACCTGCAATGCAAGAGACCCAGGTTCAATTCCTGGGTCGGGAAGATCCCCTGGAGAAGGAAATGGCAACCCACTCCAGTATTCTTGCCTGGATAATTCCATGGACAGAGGAGCTTGGTGGGCTACAGACCGTGGGGTTGCAGAGTTGGACACAACTGATTGACTCACACACACACACACACACACACACACACACACACACGATCTAATTATTTTTATTCTAAGACGTTTAAATGATGCAGCAAATACCTGGAATTTGTTTCAAAATAGCTCCCATCCAGACTGAAGGAAGACTATGAGCTTTTGCCTAACCTCCAGCCTGTTTTGTTTCTTTGGGTTTGGGTTGTCTTTCAAACCCTGGAAGTTGCTGAGGCGCCTTCCTCTAATTTTCCAATCCTTGTTCATCTCCCACACGTTCACACACCCTTGGCTCAGGGCTGTACATTCAGACCCTGGGATCTGAATGACTGTCAGCCTGTGGAGGACCCTGCCCCAGAGTCTGCCCCTGGGCTGTGTCTCCTGGGCTGAATGTGTCTCCTGGGCTAAATGAAATGATGAATCCCTTCCTCAAATTCTATGTTTTTAAGGTGAGTGGAGAGCAAATCCAGTAGACTAATTCTTCGTGTTTTCTCCTCCCAAAAAACGCCTTTGTGGCTTAACTGGGCTTTCAGAGATTCAACCAAGGACTGACGACTGTGTTGAAGAGGCAGCTGTTAGCCCAGAGACCTCCTGTCTCCCTACTGCACTGGGACCGGACCTCCTCAGCCCAGTCTCAGCTGGTCAGCCAGCATGGAACATCTGGCGTGGTTTCCATTTTGACACTTGACTTGGGCTTCAGTAGGTGGGATGGAGAAGGTTAGCCAAGGAATGTTTACTTTTTCCAGTTTCATGTGGCAGATAGAATTACCATCCCTGAGATTTCAAAATGGTATAGTTATCAAAATCTGAAATTAATCAACATCTTTGCTCTTTCTCTAGAGAAAGAAAGGTCTGTGAACACCTTAACTTCATCTACTTTCTGTCTGACTTAACATAATTTTGTTAGGCACATATTATAATTTTTAATAAATGTTATTAATTTAAAAAAATAGTTTAATGAAGGTGACTTGACCCCTGCTCAGAATAGTCTGCTTCGCCTGGAGACCAAGCCGTGCCTTCATTCTTCATTAGCTGCCCCACTGAGTGGCTAACACGGAAGTAGAGGGGGAACATCCTTGTCCCTGAGTCCCAGGAAAGTACATTTTTTTAAAAAGACTTTCTAGATGGATGTATTGGGGCAGAAACGCTAAAACAGACAATATTTGAGATGAAGTTTTCAATTTTACTCTTTCCAGAAAAGCAGTGTACTGATAAGAATCTGCTGAGAAATACAAGACCTAGCAGAAATGACAAGATGCAGTCACCGTGCTCATGGCACTTAAACCAGTGGCTCCTGTGGATAGAACAGAATCTTAAGAATGGCCTGCTGAGTGCTGAGCGTGCTTTCACTTGTAAGAAATTAAACTCAGAGACACTAAACACAATTCCTTGATGTGATTTCCTGTTGGTTCATCTATATCCACTAGAAGATTCCTGAGGAGAGGTTTATTGCTCACCGGAATTTAGTGCGAATGTCCTCCGACGGTGTTGACTGTTTGCTAAGAGCCCCCTCTCAGAGCCAAATTACCCACTACCCTTTCCCAGTGAGTTTAATGCGGATCATACATTTATCAAAAATATAGAAACAGGGACTTCCCCAGCAGTCCAGTGGTTAAGAATCTGCCTTCCAATGTAGGGGACCCGGGTTTGATGCCTGATTGGGGAGCGAAGATCCCACACGCCATGGAGAGACTAAGCCCAAACACCGCTGAGCAATCCCAATACAGCCAAAAATAAATACATATTAAAAAATATATATATATATACACATAGAAAGAGCCTACTATAGGCTGGGCACTGAGCATACAGTACTAGAAGAAACAGGTAGAATCCTAGTCCTTATGTAGTGCTTAGTCATGTCTGACTCTTTGCGACCCCATGGACTGTGTAGCCTGCCAGACTCCTCTGTCCATGGGATTTCTCAGGCAAGAATACTGGAGTGGGTTGTCATTTCCTTCTCCAAGCCCTTATATAGACACATACATTAAGCCTATGAACCACCCTGTATTAGTCAGGGTTCTCCAGAGAAACAAAACCAATAGGATGTGTTTGTTTTTGCCTGTCTGTCTTTCAATCTAGCTATCTATCTATCTAGAGATTTAAGGAAATAACTTTTGTCCAGGCTGCCAAGTCTGAAATCTACAGGACAGGACACCAGGAGTTGATGTTTGAACTTTGAGTCCAAAGGCAGTCTGGCGACAGAGTTGCCTCCTTGTCAGGGGACCCCAGAATTTTTTCTCTTAAGGCCTTCAGCTGATTAGATGAGTCTGCCCCACATTGTGGAGGGTAATCTGCTTTACACAAAGCCCATGAAGTTAAATCTTAATCACATCTAAAAAAAAAAAAACCTCACAGCAACATCTAGCAACATCTAGACTGGCATTTGACCAAACAACTGGGCACCATGGCCTAGCCAAGTTGACACATAAAATTAACCATCAGTCCCCTGCCACCACCCCCAAGTGACTATGTTATTTCAATTTAATGGCTCTCAGACTTAAGCAGGCATCAGAATCCCTGGAGTGCTTGTTAAAGCAGAGTGCTGTCTCCCGTTCCCTTGATTCAGGAGGTCTGGGATGGGGCCCAAGAATTTGCAGTGTTAACAAGTCCCAGGTGCTGCTGGTGCTGCTGATGCAGGGACCACACTTTGAGAACGAACTGCTTCGTGTAATCCAAAGGCTGCCCCTTCGCCTCATGGCTCAGAGACTGACTTTGTGATCATAAGAAAGGTTTTTTCTCAGGGATGGACCCAAATGAACCCAGAACACAAAGCTGCTATGCAAAACATCAATGCAAAGATGTATATTAACCACCATAGTGGTTAGAATAATTGTATCAGTTTGAGAGGTGTAGTCTCCCATAGGGCCACTTCATGGAACAATGAGCAATGATCAGAGGGAGCTGGAGGATCAGAGCCAGGGAATAGGAATGATTGACTTGTTTGCTACAGTCTCCTCACCACAAGGTCGGTCATGTTCTCAGGTTCCTGTGGCCAAGGCCTTCTCTTCCTGGATCTTGTACAAGGATTAAGACAGGGCTATTGTTTAAGGAATGGATGCCCTAAGTGGACAGCTTGTTTGTACTGGTCTGAAAGAATGCTTCTCTCTGCACTGCAAACTCTACTCAGCAGTGGGGCTCAAAGTCCACAGAGATTGGAAATACTTGTAGTAAATCATTAAAAATTTACTTTTTGTAGTAACTTTTCATTAGGTATAACACATACTGTTTTTATGAAAGAGAAGACTGGGCAGCATTAGAATTGGTTCATATGTGTCCTTTATATGTTGGGTAGCCTTTCATGATTGTACTTTGAGTGAATTTACAATCTCCCCTTCAAAGGCTATTTCCACCTTTCTTTGTACATTATGGGGATTTGAGTTTGAAAAAAAAACAGTTACACATTTCATATTTTCAAAATCTTCCATGTCCATTTAGAAGCCACTTTCCCCTGAGTTTTGGCTTTCTGCCTCCATTGTGCTATTTTTAGATTTTTATTAATAGTTAAGAATGGGATTCTTTGCTTAATACAGACCTTTGAACTGAATTGTGTTGTAAAAACGTTATGTTTATTTGTTTCAGTGTTCTTTTTTTAAAGAGTTCTGCCTTTGCCTTCCTCAGTATGAAAAGTTTGGTCTTATGTGGAAAGACAGACCCTTAAAGCTGGTTCTTAGAAATCTGTGGGCTAAATTGCCATCACCCCACTCACCTAGCCCATCTTTCTGTATAAATAGCCCTCGGATGTGAGGGTAGGTGGCGGGAGCTGCCCCTGGGTTATTGTCCCCAAATCTCAGTGCAGATAAGAAGTATATCCACGCGAATCTCAGCAACATGGCAAAGGCAGGTGCATTCTCAGGCTTTCAATCTCTTTGTCCTACCAATTCAGGGTGCCGGTGTGCATGCTAAGTCGCTTCAGTTGTATCTGACTCTGCGACGCTTTGGACCATAGCCTGCCAGGCTCCTCTGTCCATGGGATTCTCCAGGCATGAATATTGGAGTGGGTTGCCGTGTCCTCCTCCAGGGGATCTTTCCAACCCAGGGACCAAACCCGAGTCTCTTAAGTCTCCTGCATTAGCAGGCAGGTTCTTTACTACTAGTGCCACCTGGAAATCCCACCAGTCTAGGGTCCAATTAGCAAACAGAAGGCAATCTAGGAATTTCAAGGAACTGACTTAATACAGTGAACCGGTTACACGAGTGAAGGGAGGCTGACCGAGCAAAAAGCGCACATCGAGGTAACTCAGAGACACGAAACTGCAAGAAGAAGCCACCTCCCCCAGAACGGACACCACAAACTGGCAGAGATGGTGTTACCAGAATCTTCCTGGGAGGTGCCTCGTGTAGTTAAGGCACGGCCCCTGGAGGACATGGCATACCCTGGGGAGCATCCTGGGGCTGGGAAGCCAGCAGCCACAGTCAGATCACAGGAGACCACACCAGAGGTAGCGCTCTGTAGCCACTAGAGGAACGGACCTCACGGAGCACATCCCTCTCGCCTCCCATTGGCCAGCCTCCCACTGGGGCTTCCCCGTGGACAGGATATCGCAAGAAGACAAGTGGAGGAGGATCATGAGAAGTGGTTTGTGGAGTCTCAGTCTCGGCATCATAGAGCAGAGATCTTTCATGGCTTTCTTTGTTTTCGTTTCTTGCTATGTTGGTCTTTACTCTCTGTT
Organism: Giraffa tippelskirchi; assembly: GCF_054371585.1. Taxonomy (NCBI): domain Eukaryota; kingdom Metazoa; phylum Chordata; class Mammalia; order Artiodactyla; family Giraffidae; genus Giraffa; species Giraffa tippelskirchi. The sequence goes on from NC_137276.1 coordinate 129,724,034, forward strand.
TTATTCACTTATTTCTATGAAAAAACAATATCTCAAGTGAGAGTAATGTTAGTGCTAGAGGGATCTCCAAGAACAAGGGAGGAAATCTATTAATCCATTTAGCTGATCTTAGTGATGCTTCCCCAGTCATTAAGAGGAAACACTTTTATATTAATGAGGGAAAGAAAAATCTCTATTTATTTCATTATTGGCCGCAGCAGGCAGCATATAGGATCTTAGTTCCCCAACCAGGTATCAAACCGCTGCCCCCTGCAGTGGGAGCACAGAGTCTTAACCACTGGACCACCAGGGAAGCCTCAATCTCAATTTATTTTTAATGTTTAAGTTTTTCTGGAGACTAGAATGACTGTGTATGTTATCATTTCACTTTTGAGATTTTAGGTCTCCTTCTTATTTTGGTATAAAAGTATGTTCTCATAAGAAACATTCTTGCGTATGTGTCTATCTTGTGTCTAGAAAATGACTCATTTTTCTCCTAAAGATTAGATTTCCATGAGCATCACTTTTTGCTACAATTCCTTTGTTTGTTCATTTCAGAGATGATGGAGTTGGCAGTGAGAATGCCCTCCTTGTGTTGGGTTCAGCTCAGCTGAACAACCCTTTAGCAGGGCTTGTCCAATGCCAGGCTGTATCCTAAAGGCAAGGAGGCAGAGGAGGTGGGCGGTGAGAAGAGCTTTGGGCTTAGGACAGGCTTGGCTTTGAGTTCCAGCTCAACCACCTAAGTTTCTTACCCTGATAAGCTCAGTTGCTTCACCTATGATAGGAGGATAAACACTAATGTCACAGGGTTGTTGAAGGATTATATGTGGCAAAGCATTTGACATTGTATCTAGGACATAGTAAGTGTTCTATAAATGGTAACATGTTTTTACTGTTATGATTATTGTTGGTAATAATTCATAGTTTTGGTAGACTTTTTAGACATTATTAAATTCAATAGCAAAGCATTCATTACTTAGTTATTTGTGTTTCATTTGCACAATCAGCATTTTAGTTGTCGTTGTCCTAGAAGATTTTTCTTGTAAATTTTTTAAATCTATAGACTTACTAGTTTGTTTAGGATTTGTATAACTCCCTTTCCTACTTCCAGAAAGGATTTGAGTGGCTGGCTTGTTGTTTATAAGGTTTTAATAAAAGAATTAAAAAGAAATAACTCACATAACTTCATCAGTTTTTAGGTCTTTGGTTTTCATACTTACTTAATGGTTGAGAGTTTGTTCATCAGAATGCAGATTTGATGTGGACTCGAGTAGGGAGATGTATTCTATTTCAGTGACCATAGCACCAAATTGACATTTTAGAAGGAACCTGAGTTCTATTTTAAACTATGTCAGAGATTTGCCCATAACTGTAGGCTGACTATTTTATTCTCTCTGCTTGTTTTCATTTTGTATTTGCCATCTTCTTGATTCACAATGGTTATAAGAATTAATGAGAATGTTTATAAATAGCATATAGCATGTATTTATTTTGTTTGAAAAAGGCTGTGTACAAACTATATCCTACCCTACTTTTGTTGGTAAGGGGCAAGATTCTTAGCTCTCCCTGAGTATCGTAATCCCTTGAGAGCCTTCAATAAATTCAAACCCAAGGCATCTCCCACCCCACCCTAAGATTCTGATTTAGTTGGGACCCTAGCATTAGCTTGTGTATTGTGTCTGTCTGTGTGGTCTATTTATCTGTCTATCGAGGAAGGTTCTGATCAGCCACCAGCATTGAAAAACCTGGGCACAAAGGATCAAGCCAACCTGTATGCTTGGTTCTTTCTCTTATGTTGTATTTATTGGCCATTTCATTACTTATTACATGTGGCAGATGCATTAGTTTCTTACTGCTGCTATAATAAATCACCAAAAACTTGGTGGCTTAAAACATCACATCTTTGCTATATTCTAGTTCTGGAAACCAGAAGTCTGAAATGGGCTTACAGGGCTAAAATCAATTAGTTGGCAGGGTTAATTCCTTCTGGAGGCTGAAGGAGAATGTGTTTCCTTGCCTTTTCTAACTTCTAGAGGCTGCCTGCACTCCTTGGGTCATGGTCCCACATCACTCCTACCTTTTCTTCTGTCTTTGCATCTTATTCTCCGACTCTACCTGCCTCTCTCTTATAAAGATCTTGTAATTATCAATACATTGGGACCACCTGGATAATCCAGGGTAATCTCACCATCCCAGTATCTTAATCACATCTATAAAATCTCTTTGGCAGGTAAGGAAATTTATGTCAGGACATGGATATGTTTGGCAGACACCATTATTCTGCCTACCACGGCAGGAAAAAAATTCAGATCCTCCCACTTTTCCTGTTTGAGTACAGAAACCCCAGAGTTAGCCATAGTTTCCTTCTCTACAGTTTTGATAGGCAAAAAATATATAAAACATTTTGCAAAGGCTGGAGATGATGATACCATGTTCAAACTTTTTATTTTATTGATTTTTTTTTAGAAGACTACCAATTTTTAAATTTTTCAGATGCCTTGGGAATTTGTTTCAGAAATAAATTGCATAACATTTGAATTTCATCAGCTCTGAAATGGTACATTGTCCTTCAGATAGGGTACTTATCTGCTACTAAAACAGTGATCCTCAACTTATACTTGAATTCATTTCTCCCACAAACATTTATCGAACCCTGCATGTAGAACCCTTAGACACAAGAAAACAATATTCCTGACCTTTAAGTCAGGGTCAAAGAATTCACCCTTAGTGGTCAATGTGTTGTATGTTAATATAGTTAATTACCTTGTAATCGTATGTTTTTACTACAGGCATGTGAAAAACATTGGCCTGAGAGGGGGGTCCACAGGCTTCACCCAACTATGAAAGAGGTCCTCTTGACATAAAAATGATGAAGAACTCCTATGCGAGGCCAATAAATAGGATCCTAATAGAACGGTGGGTCTCAACAAAAAGATGATCATGAGATGCCAGAAGCTGCCCAAGGGAGGGGGAAGCTCCTGGAAGTGGTTTTCAACTCTAGCTGCCTATTGGGATAATGGGCAGAAGGTGGGTGGTGCTCCTGAAAAATACCAGTGCCTGGGACCCACCAACAGAGATTCTAACTTGATGATTCTGGGGAAGGCTCTCACATCTGAATGCAGAAGTGGTGTTGAGTTTGGTCTTACAGAAGTGAAGCATAATGGGAAGACCTGGAGAGTGTGGCAGCTGAGTAAAGGATTCGAAAACAGTTCAACAGAGCTGAGATGTGGACACAGCCAGTTAGTACATTAGCTCATCCTACCAGCTCCACCCCAGTTCTTATGCCAAACAGTCTGCTGAAGACTCTGTGACCTCTGAGTAAGACAGAACCAAACTTAGACTCTTGGCAGTGCAACAAACCTCTGTTCCTCGCTTAGCCGGCTCATTTCCTTGTAGGGAAGACAGGTCTCCAGTTAGTTAAGAATGTGGGCACGAACCAAACTGCCTGGAGGCTAATCCCAGCTCCTCTACTTAAATAGCTGTAAGATCTTTGGAAATTTACTTAATCTCTTTGCCTCGGTTTCCCCCCTAATGATAACTTACTAGGATAGTTACCAACAGCTGTGTTGGGTAGGTACTGTTCTTGGCTCTATTTACAGATGAAATTTAGAGATATTAAGTAACTCCTCCAAGATATCACAGCTACTGTTATGGCCTGAATATTTGTGTCTCCTCAAAATTCATATGTTCAAGCCCTAACTCCTGATGTGATGATATTAGGAAGTGGGGCTTTAGGGAGCTAATTAAGTTTACACTAAGGATGAAGCCCCAGTGATGGAATTAGTGCCCTTATAAGAAGAGTAATAGAGACTAGAGCTCCTTTCTCTGCCACATGAGGATATAGCAAAAACCCTCTTCTTTGAAGGCTCAGCAGTGAAGAATCCGCCTGCAGTGCAGGAGACATGGGTTAGATCCCTGGGTCAGAAAGATCCCCTGGAGGAGGACATGGCAACCCACTCCAGTATTCTTGCCTAGAGTATCCCATGGAAAGAAGAGCCTGGAGGGCTACAGTCCATAGGGTCGCAAAAAGTCAAGCACGACTGAATCAACTTAGCACACACACACGCACTCTTCTTTGAAGAGGGCCCTTCAAAGAACCAAATCTTGTACTTCCATAGCATCCCAATGGTTAGGGGGCATGGATTTGATCACTGGTCTGGGAACTAAGGTCCCACATGCCACTGGGTGTGGCCTAATTTTTTTTAAAAAATTAAAAAACAAAGTACCAAAATCTTCTGGCACCTTGATCTTAGACTTCTCAGCCTCCAGAATTAAGAGAAATAAGTGATTGTTGTTTATCACCCATCTATGGTATACGTGTGTGTTAGTTGCTCTCAGTCATGTCTGACTCTTTGCAACCCCGTAGACTGTAGCCCACCAGGCTCCTCTGCTCATGGAGTTCTCTAGGCAAGAATATTGGAGTGGGTAGCCAATCCCTTCTCCAGGTGATCATCCCAACCCAGGGATGAAACCCAGATCTACCACACTACAGGCAGATTCTTTACCATCTAAGCCACAACAACCCAAATGGACTGACAGCTAGTGAAGGGGCAGAGCTGGGATTGGAAACTGTGTCTTTGATTTTCATGTAGAGATGCCTCACATGCATACCATCTCAGTGTAGGGTAGTCAGTGTGATGAACTAGGCACAGTGGTGGCCCGAAGGAAGGAAGGAAGGAGTACTTCATCTGAGTAGGTTAGAGGAAAAGAATCTTTAATTGGGTCTAGAAAAGTAATGAATCCTCCCGAACAGGCCAGGAGGATGCAGGAGAAGGCATTCCAGGTAGAGGAAATGGCACATGGAAAATTATGAACACATGGAAGAGAGGCTGCATTGGGGAGCATTTGGCCGTGGAGTTGGATGTACGGAGGGAAGCAAGAGGGAGGCTGAGGAACAGTGTTTACCCAGGGTTGTGCTGCATCGGATGTACATTAGAAGCACTGGATATACAGAATCCGGGCCTCTTGCATGTGTAATGAATCAAAATTTCTGAGGTTAGAGCCTGGCCATCTGCATTTTAAATGAAGCAAACCCTATGCATCTAAGAAGACTAAGGTTTGGTGAACCACAGACAAGGCTGTAGGGGAAAGAGAAATCACAGGGGGTCTTCTGTGTTCTCTGAGGTGTTTGGACTCAGAGCCACTGCAGATCAGATTTGGATTTTCGGAAAGATCACTCTGAGCAGTGTGGAAGAGGAAGGTGAGGGGTGTGTTGGGGGGTGGCGTCTGGTGTGGTAGGAGTGATTCTTGCAGGGGGATAAGTGTCCTAAGTGAAAACTCTACTGAACTAAGATGGAAGGTGGTAGCGGAAGAGAGAAAGGCAGGAACAGAAGCCATGCAAATCATGGAGAATCATCAGAATGTAGTGAGAGATGGGCTGTGTATAGAGGCGATGGGTTGTTGGCTGACATGAAGTGATTGATTGGAATCCACTGAGTCTCTAAAGCACTACTTCTTGCGAAGGAGACCTGCCAGGGCTGAGTGTCATACCTGCATCCTCCCTCGATCCCCCAAAGGAAAGCAGAGATGGAAACATAGCATGACTGGGTGACAGCACCTGGAGGTAACAGGGGGAACACCATTTGTTTCACTACAACCCTCCCTCTGTGTGAAATGGTAACCATAGTAAAAGAGGTTTGCTGTTTTGAAATAGAAGTTGTCTTGCAAAGAGTTGACGGTCATTGTACTAAAGCAAAGTGCTGATATAGAGCATACCTTGGTGACAAAGAAGTCTTACATTAACCATGGAAAAGCAACGTAATAATTACTCTGAGCGTACCAAGGCCATGAAATCATGAAAGGGGGATTAAAAACCCAAACCAGGCACTCTGAATGTCAGGGAGGGAAATGACTGGAACTTTCTGGACAAGCATCACTGTGTTTTGCTTTCAGATGATGTCATTCAGTTAGAACAAGGACTTATGTGATCAACGACTGAATTACCCATTTTTCCATGACTAACTGCCTTCTCTTTTGTTTGGTGTGTGGATTTCTGCTGCTCAGGAGATCCACAGCTGCTAGTTCAACCCCACACTCTTCAAAATTACTGACTTGAAGATCTATTATTTTAATTCCTCTAAATTGATGGGAGGGAATGGTTGCTCCCATGTCTGCAACATAGAATTTATAAGGTAGTAAGGTCATTGCATGCTTTTGACCCTGGATATTTATTTTGCCCCACTGGTAGCACTAACCAGCAAGTCATTGTAAAACTTGGTTTTATTAGCTGTCTTTACATTTCTCTTAGGTTAAAATGTGAAACTCCTACAACCACTTATTTCTTAAGACTTTCTTTCAAATTTTTCCTCCAAAGGATTTTCTCTTCCTTCCCTTAAAAGAAATTAAATATGGCATCAACTTTATGAAGTTTCTTGTTGTAGAAACACATTTGTAAGATACAAATTAGTATTGGAATGTTGTTAGACTAATTCTGTACTACATTTTTCTTAAAAACATAAAACTAGGTATTAGCGACTGTAATTTGTATTAGTATTACACAAACTGGAAAGTTACTATTGCATAGAACAGGTTCTGGAGGCAGCTAGCTAGATCTATTCCTTTCTGTCCCATCTAGCTGTGTGACCTTGAGCGAATTACTTGACCTCTCTGTGCTTTGCAAATTTTACAGATGCAGACATTTTACAGATGCAGACATTGATAGTGTATAACTTCAGGGCTGTTAGAGGATTAACTTGTGATGTGTATACCTGACCCATAATTATTGTTATATATTTTTCTTTATAATTATATTTACTGTATTTTCATAATAGCTAAACAGGACTTATGTTTTTAGGGGGTCTGCTATGATTTTGTATACCTGCTTGGCTCTTAACAAATGAATAAATCTGAACTTTTGCATTAGAATAATCATAAGCTGAAACAGAAAGTGATTTTAAAATCCCTCCCTTGATTTCATGAGTTTTTGTTTTCATGATAGTTGCAAAGCTTCTAGAATTTTCCATTTAGCTATCTTCCACTTGTGGCCTCACACGTGGGATGAGAAAAGTTGGGTAATAGAGGGAGATGCTGGGCAGGGCAAACATTTGACCTACATTCCTTTGCTCTGGTGTTCAAAGCAACACTCACACTCTTGAGTAATAGCAAACATTCCATCTGCTCCTGGTGGCATTCTTTCTTGCTGAGGTAAGGTAACTTTCTCGTGAGTGCTGTGGGGAGAGATCAGACACAAGTGAGTTGCCGGGGTGGCTAACCTGGAAGAGAAGGTGCCAGGTGCCACCACATAGCACAGTGCAAAGGAAGTAGGCTCAGGTCCATGGACTTGTGCTTGAACCTAGGCAATGACTTAGCCTCTGTAGCCTCAGCTTTCTCATCCATGAGAAGTGGAGGATTACCAAGAGCATGGCACCAAACCCAGCGCAAAATAGAATGTATTCATCCAGTGAAAGGCTCCTCGCTGCCTCCTTTGTGCCAGGCCTTCTGTGAGCTAGATGCCAGGGATGCAGGTGACCATGGTCACAAGACAACCTGACAGTATGGCCTGCAGACAGACCATCTGACAGAGGCCACAGTAAGCACAGTGAGGGAATGAAGGGTGGTGGTGAGAACATGTGGAAGACAGATGCTGAGAGCTGATGGATGAGATGGGAGTGTGCACCCACCCTGGTGGAGATGGGAAGGAGGGATGTGCAAGAGGGCTCTGGGCACGCAGAGGAACTCAGTAAGGCTGGCCAGGGTGGGAAGGATGGCTGGGAGCCTCATTTAAAAACCTGGACTTTGTCCTAAGAATAATGAAAAACATATTGTAGGATTTTTTCTTTTTGTAGTTTTATTTATTTATTTTATTTTTGGCTGTGCTGGGTCTTCATTGCTGCATGGGCTTCTCTCTAGTTGCAGTGAGTGAGGGCTGCACTCAAGGTGTGCTGTGCGGGCCTTTCATTGCGGTGGCTTCTCTTGTTGCAGAGCACGGGCTCTAGGGCATGCAGGCTTCAGTAGTTGTGGTCCGTGGGCTCAGTAGTTGTGGCACGAGGGCTTAGTTTCTCTGTAGCAAGTGGGATCTTCCTGGATCAGGAATCGAGCCCGTGTCTCCCAAATTGGCAAGCGGATTCTTTACCACTAGCCATCAGGGAAGCCCTATAGCAGGATTTTAACTGAAGAGATAACAAAGATTGGATTCTAGAAAGATAACTCAAAGTGGACATTGGATTTGAGGGGGCCCTATGCTGACGTCTGGGGTCCAATTCAGTTGAACGGCAGTTGAGGTCTTCCAGGTGAGAGACAATGGAGGCATAGTCTTGGAAAGAGGAGGCTTCTAGAGAGAATAAAGTGGTGCTTTCATTCATTCACTTATCCCATACACATTAATTAAGCATCTATTATGTACCATGTACTGTACCATTCTAATTGCCTTGGGTCCTGTAGTGACAAAGCTCCTCATTCATGGAGCTACATTCAGCATATAACACAAGTGGATATAAATGAAGCATGTGTAACTCTCTGATTTTATGACCAAGTCAATGCCCACCTTGCTGATCTCACTTTTACAAGGAGAGGTCAGTAGAATTGAGTGGGTGTTTCTCAGGCCAGCCTCCCAGTGCACAGGATTGACGGACATCTCTGATCACGAGAACGACACACCTGAGTCCCAAGAGCCAGAGTTTTCTGACCTCCTCTAGGATCCCCTCTTGCAGTTGCTCCTCCCACACTAACAGATATGGAAAAGGGACCAATTCAGAGCGACTCAATGCCAGGGTCACAGACTCAAATGCCTTCAGGGGCAGAATATCATTATTGGCTTTATGTTACACAGATGGGGTCTGGTGCTGGAAGGTGAACTTTGCAATGAGTCCGTTGGGTTTGAGGAATACGGACCGCCATGGTAATTGCTGCTGTGTGGCTGTGGGGCAGTGGTTCTCCATGTGTGGTCTTCAATGACTGGTGGGTCAAGAGGGTCCCAGTGACAGAAGGGGAACTGAACCATGCCAGATCATTCATTGTTACTCTCTGCCCATGACCTACAGCTGCACGGTCTTCCGTTTACACAGGGCAGAGGTGTGTGTGTGTGCAAACTCAGACACCTTAAATCATTTATGAAGATTCATATGTCCTCAACACAGGCCAGGCCGATCTGTAACTAAGGGGAGTACCCCTCCTCACCCTGCCCCGCCACCGGTACAGAGAGAGTAGACTTCTAAAGGGGCCCAGACAGTGCTGTGTGCTGTCAGCTGTGTGTGACTCTGCAGAAGTGCAAGTCATGGGATTTTTTTCTATGTGAAAATTCTGGTTTTAAAATGTTGGCAACTGTGTCCATTTTTTAAAATTATCTCTGGGCTGGATTTCCTTTGATCTTTTCCAAGGCTGCCCCGCAAAAACCTCCACTTCTGGCGTCTGCTTTTCTACCCTTTCACCCCCTACTGAGTCCTACAGTCCATTATATCCAATAGAAGTGACTTCAAATTAGCCAAAATGTTCTTGCTTTTATGCAAAAGTTATATACAAAAATAAGTTTGTTTATGCAAGGATTTTCTTGTATAAGAAAGAATTTTCATTTGGGGATGTTAGCCAGTGCTATTGCAATATTGTAAATGTTTCTCTAAAGGGAGAAACTTCTAAATTCTAGTTAATTTACAAACACATATTATGGAACACAAACATTTATTTATAAATAAAACAGAGAAAGTACATGCAAACATATTAAATATACATTAATACACATTACATATGAGTACATAAAAGCTTTTTCCTAGGAATTGTCAGATAGTTTTTCCTGAATCAAATGAATCAAAGGACTACTTAAAGTATAAAAGAAAGAAAATCAATATATTCTGTAACCAGTTAGGTAAATAGGTACCTCTGTTCTGGCATTCTGGCATTCTGTAGCTTTAGATTATTTTTTAAATTTAATACAAGTTTTATGAAGAAACAAATGTCTTGCACCTCCTTTTATGAGTGAAATATTTTTCTTTCTAAAATTAAGGTATTTTCTTCTAAAAGAAGTAATTGATTTGATCAATACTACTGCTGTATTTGTATGTTCCTTACAATTTTATAAATTTCTTTTATACACTGTATCCTTATAATCACATGCTTATTTTTACTTACATTCTTAAAAACATCTCTAGGAGGAAGAAAAAATAAGTTTCACTGAAATAATAAAAATAAAAGATTTAGTGCTGTGCCTCACACTTGATAATCATGCAGCACGCGAACAATTGTTATTGCTACGATTAATGATGTCATACTTGTTATAAACCTGAATGACAGTTGAAGAAGCTGAGTCTTAAGTAACAAGTCCAATAGAGTTATAAAACCAATAAGTTTTAGAGACTAGAACTTATTAAGATGGCAGTTCTACTGATCTAAACTCCATAGGTTTCTTTTTTTTTAATTATTAATTTATTTTAGTTGGAGGCTAATTACTTAATAATATTGTAGTGGTTTTTGCCATACATTGATATGAATCAGCCATGGGTTTACATGTGTTCCCCATCCTGAACCCCTCTCCCACTTCCCTCCCCATCCCATCCCTCTGGGTCATCCCATTGCACCAGCCCTGAGCACTTGTTTCATGCATCAAACCTGGACTGGCGATCTGTTTCACATATGATAATATACATGCTTCAATGCTATTCTCTCAGATCATCCCACCCTCACCTTCTCCCACAGAGTCCAAAAGACTGTTCTATGCATCTGTGTCTCTTTTTCTGTCTCGCATATAGGGTTATCATTACCATCTTTCTAAATTCCATATATATGCATTAGTATACTGTATTGGTATTTTTCTTTCTGGCTTACTTCACTCTGTATAATGGGCTCCAGTTTCATCCATCTCATTAGAACTGATTCAAATGTACTCTTTTTAATGGCTGAGTAATATTCCATTGTGTATATACACCACAGCTTCCTTATCCATTCGTCTGATGATGGACATCTAGGTTGCTTCCATGTCCTGGCTATTATAAACAGTGCTGCGATGAACATTGGGGTACACGTGTCTCTTTCAATTCTGGTTTCCTTGGTGTGTATGCCCAGCAGTGGGATTGCTGGGTCATATGGCAGTTCTATTTCCAGTTTTTTGAGGAATCTCCACACTGTTCTCCATGGTGGCTGTACTAGTTTGCATTCCACCAACAGTGTAAGAGGGTTCCCTTTTCTCCACACCCTCTCCAGCATTTATTGCTTGTAGACTTTTGGATAGCAGCCATTCTGACGGGCGTGAAATGGTACCTCATTGTGGTTTTGATTTGCATTTCTCTAATAATGAGTGATGTTGAGCATCTTTTCATGTGTTTGTTAGCCATCTGTATGTCACCTTTGGAGAAATGTCTGTTTAGTTCTTTGGCCCATTTTTTGATTGGGTCATTTATTTTTCTGGAATTGAGCTGCAGGAGTTGCTTGTGTATTTTTGAGATTAATTGTTTGTCCATTGCTTCGTTTGCTATTGTTTTCTCCCATTCTGAAGGCTGTCTGTTCACCTTGCTTATAGTTTCCTTTGTTGTGAAAAAGCTTTTAAGTTTAATTAGGTCCCATTTGTTTATTTTTGCTTTTATTTCCAATATTCTGGGAGGTGGGTCATAGAGGATCCTGCTGTGATTTATGTCTGAGAGTGTTTTGCCTATGTTTTCCTCTAGGAGTTTTATAGTTTCTGGTCTTACTTTAGATCTTTAATCCATTTTGAGTTTATTTTTGTGTGTGGTGTTAGAAAGTGTTCTAGTTTCATTCTTTTACAAGTCGTTCACCAATTTTCCCAGCACCACTTGTTAAAGAGATTGTCTTTTCTCCATAGGCTTAATTTTTTAACAAATAAAAAACTAAAGAGCAAAGAAAAAGAAGCTTTTGTTATTAGAGCACTATTTATGTGCTGGGTGCATTGAACATATTAGCTTATTTGATTTTTTTTTTTTTTTTACAAGTATACTGAAAGAGGTTTCATTTTATAGATAAAGAAACTGGACCTAGTGAGGAGTTATGTTACTTACCAAGGTCACTTTGCAAGTAAGTGGCAAAGCCTAAAAGTGCTCCTAGATCTGAAGCCAAGGCCCCTGAGCACTGTTGGAAGCACACCCTCTCTTACTACATTGTATCTAATTGATGCTTGCAAGTAACAAGTATTGCACTTTTAACTGATAGTGAGCATTTGTGTAGCTAAGAAAATAGTCTTCATTTAATAAAATTGCCAGCCAAAGTAGGAGAAAGCAGTCATCTTGAATAGATAGGGTTTTCTGTAAAATAAACTAAAGGTTTTGTTGTTGGTTTAAAAAAAAATTATCTGTATTTCTTTCCATGTCTGAGAGATGACCTTTCTGATGTTATACCGTGGATAGAATTCATTATGTAGTATGTGAGTGGGATTTGGGGAGTATGATGGAAATCACTGATGAATCCACATCCCGTTTGTAAGTGGTGTGTCACATTAGACACAGTGCCATTCTCATATCACAGATGCATGCAGGAAACATAAACAATCGATATACACAAGTGTCCATTCAGATTAGGTTTTGCAACGAGTGATAAAAAAAATACAACTCAATGCTGGGGCCTCAAATAAGATAGTGTTTTATTTCTCATGCATGTAAAAACAAGTGTGAGGAGTCTAAGGCAGTTTCAAGATGACTGTTTGTTTTCTGTTTTGCTCTTCCATCATCCTCAATACATGACTTTTTGCCTGTGGTTCCGCCTGGCTGCTTAAACACCTACTATCATGTCATAGTGTGGCTGGTGGGTAGGAAGAAGGGCACATCTCCCCTCCTTTAAGGGCACTTTCCAGGAGTCACACATGATATCTTTGCTTAGACCCATTTAGCCAGAATGCAGTCACATGGTTGTGAACACACATACCTCGGTGCAAAGCAGTATGGAAAATGTGGTCTTATGGGAAGGGATGGGGGAATGGGACATATGTTGTCAATAGGAAGAGAAAGAGAATGGATATTGCGGTTTCTGCCACAGAAAGAACGGAAAAGAGAAAGATTGACTGTGATCCACCTTTTGTTCTAGAATACTTTATGTGCATTTGCCCTAGGACAGGAATCCTGGAACAGATGTGCCAATGTAGGTCCTAAACTTTTACTCTGAATAAATGATAGAAATCTTTAGGAGCCTATGTATTTAAAAAAATCAAAGATGACAATAATCTTATTTTTTAGTAGCTCCTTTTCACACTGCTTTAGCGCAAATACAGTCTACCTAGGAATTACATCATTAGTAAATCACTAACTCCAAAACTGCAATGACTATCTGAAACTGTCAACTTCCATTTCAAAGCCTGTGCTGCCTGACATAGATACAGACTGTGTACAAGGGACATGGATTTCAAAGTTCTTGGCCAGCTGTTCTCATCAGTAAGCATTGTTGTTGTTCAGTCACTAACAGAGTGTCTGCCTCTTTGTGACCTCATGTACTGCAGCACACTAGGTTTCCCTGTCCTTCACTATCTCCCAGAGTTTGCTCAAACTCATGTACATTGAGTCAGTGATGCCATCCAACCATCTCATCCTCCGTCACCCCATTCTCCTCCTGCCTTCAATCTTTCCCAGCATCAGGATCTTTTCCAATGAGTCAGCTCTTTGCATCAGGTGGCCAAAGTATTGGAGCTTCAGATTTAGCATCAGTCCTTCCAGTGAATATTCAGGATTGATTTCCTTTAGGATTGACTGGTTTGATCTCCTTGGAGTCCAAGGGACTCTCAAGAGTCTTCTCTAGCGCCACAGTTTGAAAGCATCAATTCTTCAGCCCTCAGTCCAACTCTCACATCCATACATGACTACTGGAAAAACCATAGCTTTGACTATCTGGACCTTTGTTGGCAAAGTGATGTCTCTTCTTTTTAATACACTGTCTAGGCTTGTCATAGCTTTTCTTCTAAGGAGCAAGCGTCTTTTAATTTTGTGGCTGCAGTCACCATCCACAGTGATTTTGGAGGGCAAGAAAATAAAATCAGTAAGCATACTCCCAGAGAAACTCATCATGGGTAGGAAGTAAGTACAGTCCCTCCTCCATTTCTGCAGGGGATTGGTACCCAGGACCTACCACCGATACCAAAATCCTCATGTTCAAGTGCCATAGTCATTTACAGTGGATTGTGAATGTAATACAAGATCCGAGGATGCAGACCCCCTTGATTGGGAAGGCAGACTATAAATACACTGAGAAGAATGTTTAGAGAGCTGGCTGCTTTTCTGCCAGAGTGCTCCTTCTACTCAAGGAATTTTGAAATAATAATGATAGCAGCCATTCTTTGAATTCCAAGCTCATTACATGTTACTATGCTTAAACTTCAAAGCAACTCTGAAAGGTAGGGTTTATTCATTCTCCCTTACAGACATAGAGGCTCAGAGTCACATAACTCGTAAGGGGAGTTCCTGAGATTTGAATTTGTGTCTGATGGACTCCAAAAATCTAAACCCTTTGTCGCCATAGCCTCTCATCTTTAAAAAATACAAAAAGGAACTATGACCCCTTCAATGTTTTTTTGTAGTGTGTAACAGTCTAAGAAAAGTAGGGAGTTGGGGTCAGCTTTTCCTGATCCCTGGAGTTGTGTCAAGACCCGTCAACCCTCTCATTGATTCTTAACTGAACCAGTGGACTATAGATAAAACCTCAGTAGAGTCAACTGTAGAAAATGACACTGCTTTAGAGCAGCAAGGGTACGGACTGCTTAGGGCTGAGCAGGTGAGGTCAGTAACAAAGAACTGGGGCTCTGTTTTGCCCCTGGGGTTTTTTGCTTTTCAAATGTCTGTTTTCACCACTCTACTCTTTTTTTCCCCAGTCACCTTCATCTTATAGCTGTGCCTCCACACCTGGTGGTTATCACCAAGTTTATATCTGGTGTTTATATCTCTAGGGTTTGGGATTTCTTCATCTTAATCCTGGGAGAGAGAAAAGGAGAGGGAGAGAGACTTAACAGAAGCTCTCCCAGAAGAGCAAGGAAGCTACTTGCCCGTCATCCACAGAAAATTACTTCTCAATCTCTGTTGGCCCACATAGGGTCACCTGTTTATCCTTGAACCAATCCTGTGGCGTTGGGGATGGGATACTGCAAATTCACTTAGGCGGAGCCACAGATCCCTCTCTCAGATCAATTTCCCCCAAGCACTTGGACTTTGGAAGAGCAGCTAAGCAAATAAAAGTTAAGATTGTTACTAAAAGACTGGGAGTGGGGTTTGGGAAGCCATCCACAGTGTCTTTTAGATTCTCCCTGTTCTGAGAATCAGCCTCTACCACCCCAGCAGCACCCCAGGACTAGGGCTCTTAGCCGCCTCTTGACTTTTGAAAGGCTGCTGACCCCTAGTGTTTGGAGTAGAGCACTGGGGGAAGGATCCAGAGATTTGAGTTAACCTGTAAAATGAGGGCTTCCCAGGTGGCTCAGCTATAAAGAATCTGCCTGACAATGCAGGAGAAGTAACAGGCTCAGGTTAGATCCCTGGGTTGGGAAGATCTCCTAGAGGAAGGCATGACAACTCACTCCAGTATTCTTGCCTGGAGAATCCCATTGACAGAGGAGTCTAGGAGGCTACAGTCCATGGGGTCGTAAGAATTGGACACGACTGAAGCCACTTAGCAAACTTTAATGAGTATGTGATTTTGGTTAGAACCATTCCAAAGACCCTTCAAGACCCAGTATACAGGCCTTCTTGACCTTGCAGACTCGCACCCTCGGGGCACACTCTGTAACCCTTGTCACACCTGCGAACAGTCATTCAATGTCTGCTTCCCTAAATGGAGGCTGTGCTATCTTAGGGCAAACCTGGCTGCAAAGTCCGCAACACCAAGCACCCAAGCCTGGATGCTTAGTGAAGAACCCAGATGTTGCTCAAGTCTACTCTTCCCTACCCTAGCCACTGCTTTCACTTACAATGATCAAATAGATCAGCCTAATAGTACTCACAATAATAAAACTAACTAAGCTACCAAAATTGTGTTTGAAATATGCTGCTGCTGCTGCTGCTGCTAAGTCACTTCAGTTGTGTCCGACTCTGTGCGACCCCAGAGACGGCCACCCACCAGGCTCCCCCCGTCCCTGGGATTCTCCAGGCAAGAGTACTGGAGTGGCTTGCCATTTCCTTCTCCAAGGCATGAAAGTGAAAAGTGAAAGTGAAGTCGCTCAGTTGTGTCCGACTCCTAGCGACCCCATGGACTACCAGGCTCCTCCATCCATGGGATTTTCCAGGCAAGAGGACTGGAGTGGGTTGCCATTGCCTTCTCCTGTTTGAAATACATACATACATAAATATGAAAATATTCCAACAACCGTAAATACACATGCTTTGTGATGTGAAATGTACACTACATGGTAGGATAGCAGAGAAAACTGATTTGACTTCTATGTAGATCAGCAAGCACATCTGCTGGGAGCTCTCCTTTGATCTGCGGACAAAGCAGATGGGCCCCTTCTTTGGACTGTGAGTTTGGGTCACAGGGCTTTTTCTGCCTTCCACACTTTGGGATAAGGGTGGAAAGGAAAAGCGAGAAAGTGGCCATAATACAGGATGGCTCTCAAGAAAATAGAATGCGGTTCTGTTTTGCTTTGCTTTTCATTGACTTCTGATTCAACTGTACCCGCGACAGCTTGCAGGAGGAGAGGTCTTTTGCACAAACCCCTGAGTAGAATGAACTGCCACTCAGCAGTGGAGGGCACGAAAGGACAGATAGGATTTCGCAGTCGGAGCTCAGAGAGCGAGTTCTGGGAAACGGTGGCAGCCACAGCTGTAGAACCCCCGACAGCTGTTTGGTTTTGGCAGGCCAGCTGCTGCGCACCATGGGAAGCTGTGCTGGCTCAGTCCGGGGCCCTCTCCTGACTTGCAGCCTGCGAGATCTCCTCCCCAAGAGGAGTCCCACACAGTCTTTCTCTCCCCCTTTTCACAGGGAAAAGCAAAATGGGAACACGGGTCACAGGATGGGAAAAAATCAAATCACTGATACAAAGGGACTGGAAAAAACAGACTATATCCTTGTCTCCTAAATTATACCAGTTCTGCTAGCCTGTTCTTGTCTCATGCGTGCGTGCATGCCAAGTCTCTTCAGTCATGTCTGACTCTTTGTGATTCTCTGGACTGTAGCCTGCCAGGCTCCTTTGTCCATGGGATTCTCCAGGCAAGAATACTGGAGTGGATTGCTGTGCCCACCTCCTGATCTTCCCAACTCAGGGATCAAACCTGTGTCTCTTACAGCTTCCTGCATTGGCAGGCAGGTTCTTTACCACTAGCGCCACCTGGGAAGCCCTCTCTTGTCTCTTAAATAAAAGAAATGCTATTTATTGCCGAGACTACCATTATTCATAAAATTGAATATTTTGAAGAGAATGAAGATGGGTACTAAATATTATTTTAGCATTCAGTTGGCAAATTTCACAGTTCTGCTTTGGATTTGTTCTTCTGCTTTGGGATACCTAGTGGTCTAGAAATATAGATTATATCCAGTCAGTGTTTAACTGACTTTTAAAAAGCCACTAAAGTTGCAAGGAGAAGGAAATGGCAACTCACTCCAATATTCTTGCCTGGGAAATCCCATGGACAGAGGAGCATGATGGGCTACTGTCCATGGGGTCACAAAGTGTCTGTCACGACTTGGCGACTAAGCAACAACTGAAGTTGCAAACTGACTCCAATCAGCCAGTTTGAACACTCTCTTCTTTTAAACTGCGTTTGTGCCTCAGGGAGAAAGGGATGAAAAAGGATCTGTGTTGGTTTTGTCAAACTGATGTATGAATAATGGACTAGTAATGGATGACCTGGGGCTCGTGCCAGCAGACCCACCTGCACAGCTGCTTACCCAAGCGCCTGGCACAGGCCTCACACTTTTTTAATGTGCCAAGGACATAAATGTAGTTGGTGTGTTTTTTCTAAGTGCTCTCTCTGATTCTGTATGAATAACATTCCTAATTCTGTTAGGAAGGTTACAACACTTTGGGTACAAAAATGAAAGTATTTTTAAAAGTTTGTTCTCTACAGGTTAGCTTTTATCTTCAGGGTGCTTTCTTTGATTTGGTTTTGTTTTAATCATTTAATTTTGGCGGCAATGGGTCTTAATTGCTGCCTGGGGGCTTTCTCTGGTTGCAGCACGTGCGCTCTAGAACGGCTCAGTAGTTGTGGTGCATAGATTTCATTGCCTCCCCCCCTCCGACGTATGGAATCTTCCCACACCAGGAATCAAAGCCAGGTCCCCCCTCATTGGCAGGCCCCCCTAACCAGGGGGCCACCAGGGAAGTCCCTGGTTTTGTTTTTTGTTTGCTTTACGTGTATTTTTTGGCTTGGCTTTTTGCTCTTCCCCTCCCTCTTCCACACCCTGCAGTTGTAATTGTGTGTGTGTGTGTGTGTTGAATAGATGACATTTAATTAGGAATTCTCTTGAGAAAAATTTTCATCCTGAGAAATACAGGGAAACCATGGCTGAAGAACTCAGAGACAGCTGTTTAATTTTGGCAGGAAAAAAATATAAGGCTTAATTTAATCTTCTTTGCTGGGTGCGTGAGGCACCCTTGCGTCACTCTGAAGTGTGATCTGTGAAGGAAGGAGGTTAATTCACTGGCAAGTGCTTTTACACCTGCAGACTTATCACCTCTACCCAGTAGCCCTGTGGAGGAGGTATCATCATGCTACCTGTACAGGTGAGGAGACTGAGGCTTAGATAAGCTTTGGCATTTGCCTAAGACTTAGACACTAAAAGAGGGTGGTCAAGTTTTGAATCCAGACATTTCCAAACTCAAGGATGCTGTTCTTTCTACTGTTCCAAGTGGCTCAGTTCTCAAGTTGTCTTAGAAATAAAAATACGAATAACAATAGACATTTGTTCAGCTTTACTATTTCTCAACAGAGTAACAGTTTCTTTGGAACTCTTGTGTTTTCACTGAGAATTTGATTGTTTTTATTTGGGTAAGAAACGATTAGTAAGAAGCATTTGGATCATCTGGATTATCACTTTATAATTGAGTCCTCCTCTATTATGTAAACAGTGCTGGTTCTGTTTGTATTTCCACTGACCCCAAGAAGTGTTTCTCCACCCTAGAGATGGCTAGCTGCTCTACTCAATATCCACTCATTCTTTCTTCCTGATTTGACAATATTCTTACATTTCTACATTCCAATTTTCTACATTTATTAAAAAACAGGAACATTACTTTGCCTACAAATGTCCGTATGGTCAAAGGTATGGTTTTTCCAGTAGTCATGTACGTATGTGAGAGCTGGACAATAAAAAAGGCTGAGTGCCGAAGAATTGATGCCTTAGAAATGTGGCACTGGAGAAGACTCTTGGACTGCAAGGAGATCAAACTAGTCAATCCTAAAGGAAATCAACCCTGAATATTCATTGAAATGACTGATGCTAAAGCTGAAGCTCCAAACTTTGGCCACCTGATGCAAAGAGCCGACTCGTTAGAAAAGACCTTCACGCTGGGAAAGACTGAAGGCAGAAGGAGAAGGGAATGACAGAGAATGAGATGGTTGGATGGCATCACCGACTCAATACATGACATGAATTTGAGCAAGCTCCGGGAGATGGTGAAGGACAGGGAAGCTTGGCGTGCCACAGTCCATGAGGTCACAAAGAGTCAGACATGACTGAGAAACTGAACAACAACTACTACTACATTTCCCAGCCTTCCTTGAAACTAAGAATTGCCACAAGATTCTGTTCTAGCCAGTAATATGTAAGAGAGTTATTGGGTGGGGCTTCCCAGAAAGATCCTTAAAGGTGGCCCGTTTAACAGGCTATGCTCTCTTCTTTCTCCTATTCTTCCTTGGACAGAGGTCAAGCTATAACCATGAGGGCAAGAACACACGCTAGGGATGGCTGAAGATGGAAAACTGGGTCTCTAGTGAGTACAGAAAGTGTCATAATAGCCCTGGACTTAACTATTTACAAACATCCTATTATATAGGAACATTAGCTTCCTCATTTTTAAAGTTGAGACATAATTTACATACCATAAAATTTTACCTCTTTTATATGTACAATTCAATGATTTTTAGTAAATTTTCAAAGTTGTGCAAACATCACCAAAATCCAAATTTAGAAAATTTCCATCACCTTCAAAATATCCTGCCTGCTCATTGACAGTCAATCTCCAATCCCACTCCTAACAGCTGGTAACTATGGATCTGCTTCCTGTCCCTATAAGTTGGCTTTTTCTGGACATTTCATATAAATGTGACCATTCAATATGCAATCTTCTGCATATAGTTTCTTTCACTTGGCTTATTATTGTTGAGCTCCATCCATATATCAATAGTTCGTTCCTTCTTATCACTAAGATCCCATTATATGGTCTCCCTATGTTTCATGTATCCTTTTACCAGTTGATGAACATGTGATTTTTTTTCCACTCTTTTGACATGGTGAATAATACTGCTAAAAGCACATACAGGTCTTTTGTGATACATATTTTTATCTCTCCTGGGTAGATACTAGGAATGGAATTACAGAGTCATATGGTAAATTAATGTTTAATTTTTTTTTAAAGAAACTGCCAGGCTTTTTCATGTTGTTTGCACCATCTTACATTCCCATCAGCAATGTGTAAAGGTTCTAGTTTTTCCATATTTTTACCAATAATTATTTTGTCTTTTTGATTCTACCATTCTAGTGGGCATGAAACGGTCTCTTGTTTATATTTGCATTTCCCTAATGACTAATGACGACACACCTTGTTTCATGTAATTATTAGCCCATTTTTAATTGGTTTGTCTTCTTATTGATTTGTAAGAGGTCTTTATATATTCTGGGTATGTATCCTTTGTCAAAAACAATATTTGCGTATATTTTCTCTGGGACCGTGGCTTGTCCATCATTATTGGTAATTTTTTTGTATAATTTTGTTTATTTATTTATTGTTGATTGTGCTGGGTTTTTACTGCTGCTCAGGCAACTAATTTCTCTGGTTTTGGAGAGCAGGGGCTAGTCTCTGGTTTTGGTGCACAGGCTTCTCATTGTGGTGGCTTCTCTTGTTGCAGAGCAAGGGTTCTAGGTGCAAAGGCTGCAGTAATTGAGGCACATGCGCTCAGCAGTTGTGTATCCCAGGCTCTAGAGCACAGGCTCAATAGTTGTGGCACATGGGCTTAGTTGCTCCACGACATGTGGGATCTTCCTGGATCAGGGATGGAACCTGTGTCTGCTGCATTGGCAGACAGATTCTTTACCACTGGATCACCAAGGAAGTCCCTATTATTGGTAATTTTTTAAGCATAAAATTTTAATCTTGATGAAGCCTATTTTTTTCTTTGTTTTTCTTTTATTGATCATGCTTTTGGTGTTGTCTAACCCAAGCCACAAAAGAGCTATATTTTCTCTTAGAAGTTGTATAGCTTTAGTCCCTACATTGGTCAATTTTGAGTCCTTTTTTGTTTATGAATGAGGGAAGTGTGTAAATTCATCTTTTTGCATGCAAATATCCAGTTGTTCCAGCAAAATTTGTTGAAAGACTAGTTTCCCCTAATGGTTTCAGTTCAGTTCAGTTCAGTAGCTCAGTCATGTCCAACTCTTTGCAACCCCATGGACTGCAGCACACCAGGCTTCCCTGTCCATCACCTACTCCTGGAGCTTACTCAAACTCATTGAGTCGGTGATGCCATCCAACCATCTCATCCTCTGTCATCCCCTTCTCCTCCCGCCTTCAGTCTTTCCCAGCATCAAGGTCTTTTCTAGTGAGTCAGTTCTTCGCATCAGGTGACCAAAGTATTAGAGTTTCAGCTTCAGCATCAGTCCTTCCAATGACTATTCAGGACTGATTTCCTTTAGGATAGACTGGTTGCCTCTCCTTACAGTCCAACAGACTCTCGAGAGTCTTTTCCAACACCACAGTTCAAAAGCATCAATTCTTCAGCAGTCAGCTTTCTTTATAGTCCAACTCTCACATCAAACATGACTACTGGAAAAACCATAGCTTTGACTAGACGGACCTTTGTTGGCAAAGTAATGTCTCTGCTTTTTAGTATGCTGTCTAGGTTGGCCATAGCTTTCCCTCCAAGGAGCAAGCATCTTTTAATTTCATGGCCTCAGTCACCATCTGCTGTGATTTTGGAGCCCCAAAATTGAAGTCTGTCACTGTTTCCACTGTTTCCCCATCTATTTGCCAGAAAGTGATTGGGCCGGATGTAATGATCTTAGTTTTCTGAATGTTGAGTTTTAAGCCAACTTTTTCACTTGTCAAAAATTGGTGGACTATAAATGTAAGACAAAAATCATATCACTTATATGTGGAATCTAAAAAATGATGCAAATGAACATATAAACAAAACAAAAGCAGACTCACAGACATAGAAAACAAACATGGTTACCAAAGGGGAGCAGGGGAGAAAGATAAATTAGGAGTTTAGGATTAGCAGATACAAACTACTGTATATAAAATAGATAAACAAGGTCCTACTGTATAGCTCAGGGACTATATTCAATACCTGTAGTAAACTATAATAGAAAAGAAGCCAAAAAGAATATTGTATGTGTATAACTGAATATATGTATAACAATTGAGCACAGTGAAAGTGTTAGTTGCTCAGTTGTGTCCAACTCTTCATGACCCCATGAACTGTGGCCCAACAGGCTCCTCTGTCCATGGGATTCTCCAGGCAAGAATACTGGATTGGGTAGCCATTCCCTTCTCCAGGGGTTCTTCCTGACCCAGGGATGGAACCCCAGTCTCCGGCATTGCCGCAGATTCTTTACTGTCTGAGTCACCAGTGAAGTCCTGACTGAGCACTATATATACATATATATATATAATGGAATCACTTCTCTGTACATCAGAAGCTAACACAAAATATAAATTATATTTATATTTTATAAATATACTTCAAAATATATTAATTAGAGAGTTTATTTCTAGATTCTCAATTCTGTTTTGTTTATCTACATGTCCATCCTTATGGCAGTACCGCACTATCTTGATTAATGCACCTGTGTAGTAAGTCTTGAAATTGGAAAGTGTAAGTTCTCCAGTTTTGTTCTTTTTCCAGATTGCTTAGGTATTTCTTGGTTCTTTGCTTTCCTGTGTAAATTTTAAGATCAGCTTGTCAGTTTCTGCCAAAAGCCTATTGAAATTTTAATAGAAATTGTGTTGAATCTATAGATCAGTTTGAGGAGCATTGCCATCTTAATAATATTGAGTCTTCTGAACCATGAATATAGAATGTCTCCCCATTTATTTAGGGTTCTTTCATTTGTCTCAGCAATATGTAGTTTTCAGTAAATAAATCTCGTACTTCTTTTGTCCCTTAATTTTAAAATTCATTGTTTTATGGGCTTTGTTCAGCTAAATTGAAATCCTGATGTATATTCTAATGGGTAAATGAAATAGAAAATTAAAGGAATAAAAGTGGACTTAACATACATAAATATTTCCATGTGAAGGTCAAATAATGTCATGGTTCACTGTATAAATGACAGGTTTCACAGTGGCTACAGTGAAGGCAAGTGTTGAGAAAATGGAATTATTGCATGGCATACAGAATATAGGCATCTCCAATCCAAATGAAGCTTGCCTTAAAGTTAGTACCATATGTATAAAAGCCAATAAAGCAGCAGCATCTGTCACAATAACTCCATATTTGTTCATTGAAATTGATTATATATCATTTTTATTTATGTTTATTTTTAATTTTGTTTATATTTTATGTATGATCAGCATAAGGAATTTATACTTAGTTTTACATTTATTGGCTCAATATTTTTTCCCTTTAATGGGTGTCTAGTACACAACATTGGAAAACATTGGTTTTAGTTTATTAGTTTACAAAGCATCTTCAGTTCACCATCTTATTGTTCTCAGGGCATCCCTGGAGCTTGGATAAAATAAAGATTTTTATTTTCCCACATTATAAATGATGAAACTTAAGATTCACAAAACTGTAAGTGATATATGTAATTTCATACATCTATAAGTGGCAATGCTGGGGTTTAAAATTAGAATTTCAGGCTCCACATCCCTTACTCATTTCACTACATGTATCATTGATTATTGATCACTTTCTTAAACACTGCTAAGGATACCAGAGAAATATAAAATGTGGATGGTCTTTGCCATCTAGGTAGGGAGATAAAGCCAATGAAGCATGCTAAAAGTAAAGTTAGTATAACAGAGGTCACACCTCACTAAGTTCTGTTGGCATCTACAGGATGTGGACAGGTGCTGGCCCTGAGTAATTGAGTAGGAAGCATGACCTGAACAAAGTGGAGGATACCTTCAGGCAGCCCAGATCATGACACCACCCACTCCCTTCAGAAATAAAGCACTCATTCTCCACCTCCATGCCGCTGGGAAGATTGGCAGTCGACAGTTCTCATCGGAGACCCTCTTTGAGGATTGCCCTAGGTGCCCTTGGCCAAAGAGAGCTACCTTCTCCCAAGGTCATACCTCTTTGCGGCAGCCCATATCCAATGTCTGGTTGAAGATGAGACCCGATTTTCCCAGCTTGGGTCAACTCTCCAGGGCCAGCCCGGCTCCAAGCTCCCTTACAGGGGCAGTGAGACCTTTGCGACAGCTGTATCAGAACTGAGCCTCCTCTTCTGTCCTGTCCTGCTGCCTTTCTTCCCTCACAGGGGCTGATCCCCAGAGAGTTCCTCAGTAAAGGTCCTGCTGTGATCCTTACCTCAGAGTCCACTTCCTGGGAAAGCCAACTGCATCAAATAATCCCTAAGGTTTCCAGACAGCAGAAACATCATGAACAAAGGCCTAGAGGCTGCAGCTTCTCTCAAGGATGCAGCAGAGAAAATGGAATCGTTTTTAAAAGCCTAGAAAAAAAGGGGCAGATGGTGAAGGACTTTTAAAGACAAAGTGAGGTATCAGCCTTAATAATGTCAACAGAAAAAATATATGCAATCTAAAAGTTGACAGAGGAGAAGGGGACGGACAACAGAGGATGAGATGATTAGATGGCATCACTGACTCAATGGACATGAGTATGAGCAAACTTCGGGAGATGGTGAAGGACAGGGAAGCCTTGTGTGCTGCAGTCCATGGGGTTTCAGAGTTGGATGTAACTTAACAACTGAACAACAATAATGTCTTATTTGGTGAAAATTTTTAGGACTTAAGCCCAGGAGGCAGCATCTCAAGTAACCCTGAGAGAACTGTTTGGAGAAGGGGGATGGGGCAGAGTCAGGTTATATAGTTTTGCAACCAAGGGCAGGTAGTCTGAAGGTCAAAAGTTTTTTTTGTAAATTAAAGAAAAAAAAAAAATCCCAAGTTAAGGAATTTAGCACTTTTCTTTGTATGGGAAGATGCAAGAGTCTAGGCTCACTGAAGTCATTCCTTTGATATGCCCCTCAGCTATCCTGGCCAGTATCCTGTTTTCATACCCTGAATTCCTCAGGGCTGAGTGTAGGGAATGGCTGCTAGATGGCAGCTATTCTTTCCTTCCCGAGTTCCCTCGGGGCTCACCAGCTCACTTTCTGTGGTAGCTGCCATTACTGATGTCTGTGACATTCTTTGTTTACTGATATGGCAGGAAATATTACATTTCTCAATAGAGAATGCTCCAGAAAACCTGGCTGACTCACCTGCTGTGGGTACTGCCCCATGAGAATGCTGGGGCTCACCCTGACAGGTCGTTTATAAAGTGAATGTGTAACCCAGATAAGTCAGCCTTGGTCTTGAGAGCATATGGCCCCAGCCATCAGTCATTCTGTGAATCGGACCCTGAAGCTGGAAAGGGAAGATCTGAATTCAAGATCTCACTAGACCACTCTATGCTGGTCGGATTTTAGAGCTTTTGCTCCTCATTTGGAAAACGGATATGCTATGAGGATTGAAATATTCCTAATTTCACTTGCAGTATCTGACAGGAGGCTTCCCTGGCCAGAATAACTCTGGATGATAACAGGCTAAAATTAGTTCAGTGGATTTTTTTACTGTAGGATTTCTCTGTCTCTAATACGCTGCTGTGCCTTGTGATCTCAAAGAGGGGGATGAAATTCAAATCATCTTACCTGAACAGCAAGATCTTTGCCCATTCCTGACACCTTCCAGGGAGAATCTAATAGGCTTGTGACCTACTGAAATCGTATCAAGAAGCACTGGCCCATTACAGAGTAGGCAGTTAATAAACGTTAAACTAAATTCTATTGATCACCATAGTCTGCACTGCCTTGGCCTTAAACTAAGTTAGGAATCTCTCAGTAATATGTTGTGTGTGTGTGTGTGTGTGTGTGTGTGTGTGTGTGTGAGAGTCACTCAGTTGTGTCTGACTCTTTTCGACCCCATGGACTGTACAGGCTCCTCTGTCCATGGAATTTTCCAGGCAAGAATACTGGAGTGGGTTGCCATTCCCTTCTCCAGGGGTTCTTCTCAACTTAGGGATCGAACCTGGGTCTCCTGCATTGCTGCTGCTGCTGCTGCTAAGTCGCTTCAGTCGTGTCCGACTCTGTGCAACCCCATAGACGGCAGCCCACCAGGCTCCCCCGTCCTGCATTGCAGGCAGATTCTTTACCATCTGAGCCACCAGGGAAGCCCCCAGGAATATGTTATGACCTCTCTATGACCCTGCTACTGAAGATCAATGTAGTCTTGCATATTTAAATTTGACAACGGTACCTCCATATGATGATGTGTAACTTTTAAAGAATGATATTCTCTCAAGCCTTTAGATTAGGAGGAGTCGTGGGCTTCCAATGCATGCACTCTCCATTGGACTGTTAGTGGCTGTCATGGTGTATGAAACATATGGTGGTTGCCCTGTGGGGACAGAGCAGTGTGCTAAGAAGGATGCTGGAGCTGTGCCTGGGCTGCGTGAACAGGGTGCTCTGATGGATCAGTGATATTGTCCGTTAACACAGCATTTGTTACCTTTATTTTAGATCAAAGTTAAATTTAGCTTATACACTCCTTTACTTTTTTTGCAATACTTAAATTTTTTTTCTTTTTGGTTGCACCACATGGCCTATGGAGTCTTAGTTCCCTGACCAGGGATTGAACCTTCTCCCCCTGGGTTGGAAGCACAGAGTCTTAATCACTGGACCACTAGAGATATCCAACACTCCTTTACTTTTTGAAGACAGTGGGAGAATAAATAAAGTATACAAACTATCTCAAATGTAGCATGTTCAGACTAACTTGTCATCATCTTCTCCTCTAACTTGAGTCTATGCCAGTACCTTTCATCTCAGATAATGGCAGTGGCCACCACCAACATACACATGATTCCTCCCCGCTCGTCGTTTGCTACAATAAATCAGTCACCAAGTCTTGCCAATTTTCCCTTCTAAATGTGTCTCATATCATTCCCCTCCCCATTGCAGCTACTGCCCCAATCCTACAAATGCTACTAATTCTCAATCTAGCAGCTATAGCTTCTCGCACCTGGTCTCCCTGCCTCCAGCCTTGCACTCTTTAAATCCCTCCCCCAGTCTACCTGTCTTACCTGTTCGGGTGGGTCTCCTTCTCAGATCCTTTAATGACTTCCTCAGGAAAAAGTGAAAAAGTGAAAGTGTTAGTCTCTCAGTCATGTCCAACTCTTTGGGACCCCAAGGACTGTAGGCCTTCAGGCTCCTCTGTCCACGGAACTCCACAGGCAAGAATACTAGAGTGGGTTGCCATGCCCTTCTTCAAGGGATCTTCCCAATCTAGGGATCCAACTCGCCTCTCCTGCATTGTAGGCAGTTTCTTTACTGTCTGAGCCACCAGGGAAGCCCAAAGCCTAATCTAAATGTGGCATCAAAGACCTCCCATATGAGTCCTTCTCATCTCTGGCCTCATTTCATGCTACTCTCTTGTGCTCTAAGAAAGCAATCTCTCTGACCTACCTGGTTCACACTGTTTCTAGCTTCCGTCGTGCCTTTGCTTCTGCTGTACCCTCTGCCTGAAAGGTTTTCCATCCTGTTTACTCTGTCCTTTACTTGCCCAGTTAATTCCCACTCATCACTGAAACTTAGCTCAGCCATCACCAACTACAGAAAACCTTTCCTGACCCCTCCTTTCTCTAGACTTGGATAGGTACCCTAACCTATGACATAAATTATGTATAAATAGAATAAATCTGTGATGTATCATATACTTGTCTGTTTATGTACCTGTCTGCACTTTGAGAAGGGGGTTCTGTATTATTTCATCTCTATTCCTTGCCGCTGTCAATATGACTGCTTTATCTAAAGCATTCAGTAGATTATGTGTGCTCCAAGTGAAGGACCCAAGTGAAGGAATTAAAATCTATGATGAATAAAACTAAGCTGACAGCAGCCCATGAACATGGAAAATACAACCCATACTCAAGTGAAAAAAAATTTCTTTGTGGATTAAGAAAGATTGCTGTGCCTGGCTGGTGAGGTTTAGAGAGAAAATGGGTTTCACCAGTGAGAGTAGCAGAGTCTAATACCTTAAGAGTCACACAAAGCAACATGGACACTGAATTGCATCTTGTTTCCAGGGAAAGAAAGTTACTCTAAGAAGCGCTTAGCCATGTTTAAAGTAATTTTTCCACTTTTGTGCGGCCGTTTTGGTGTTGGCCCATATCTGTACTTCTGTGGCTGACTTTTTAAAAAAATGCCTACAATTCAGCTCGTTTTCCTCATGGATTACTGTAAAAAGAACACCTTCTTACTACTGATTAGATCAGATTTAAGTTAACTCCTGTGACCCTAGGGTGAGCAACTGAGTGGATTAAAACATCTTTTCAAGGAAAGCTTTTTTTATGACAACAGAGGAGGAATTGAGTATAACCTGTCACCTTCTGGTTAAATTCCTCATTGTACTTTTGTCACTGCATTTTTACTATAGGCAGGACTTCTGCCAGTCACAGCCTCTAAGCCTTGACTTGTGAATGGTCTCAGGCATACGGACTTCCAGACTCTCCAGTGTTCTCATTTGTTTTGATTTTCCTTTTTATATGCATACACCACAGTATGCCACCTTCCAGAGACTTTTGAATTTAAAAATAAACATGCAGGACTTCCCTGGTGGTCTAATGGTTAAGAATCCATCAACCAATGCAGAGGCACACAGGTTCGATCCCTGGTCCAGGAGGATTCCACATGTCGTGGGGCACCTAGGCCCCATTGCGCCAAAACTACTAAAGCCTGTGAGCCCCAGAGCCCGTCACCTCAACAAGAGAAGCCACCACAATGAGAAGCCTACGCACCACAAGTAAAAAGTAGCTCCCACTCTCCGCAACTAGAGAGTAGTCCACACATAGCAATAAGACACAGTGCAGCCAATAAATAAAGAAATAAATATTTTTTAAAAATAGTTATGTAATAAATCCTCATGATATTCTTTAAAAACAAAATAAACATGCAACCTTGTCACACTCATCTGATGATGAGACCTTCAGCACCTGAGGTTGACTGGAGCCTCAGCAAACATCCTAGATTCAGGCAAATCATGCAGTGGTCAGCACCAAAAGAGGGTTTGCAAGATTGTGTATATCACACTCAAGTAGGACAGGAGTGTGTGAAGGAGCAACCTGCAATTAGGTGGAAATTTTTGTGCTGTGCTGTGCTCAGTCCTGTCCAACTCTTTGCAACCCTATGGACTGTAGCCTGCCAGGCTCCTCTGGTCCATGGGATTCTCCAGGCAAGAATACTGGAGTGGGTTTGCCATACCCTCCTCCAGAGAAACGTCTCAATCCAGGGATCAAACGTGTCGCTTGTGTCTCCTTCATTGTCAGGCGGGTTCTTTACCACTGAGCCAAATGGGAACCCTGGGTTGAAATTTCATTCATCCTCAAATGATGCTCAATGAAAAAAAGCACTTGACACCAGGGTAATAGCGCCGATGCTCTCATCACATGGCCCCCAGGGAGTGCACTGCGTCTCATGCTGAAGTTAAAAAGCAGTTGAAAAGCTGTAAACAATAGCTAGGGATACTTTAAAGTGGGAATGATAACACTGAGATTCAAAACCAAAGTGGAAAGGGTCCGCCAATAGTGCAGCAAGCCTGGTAACATATAAGCCTCCTGAACCTTTTGTCACCAGCATGACTGCTTCTCTCTTGTTTCTTAATCACCTCAGGTTCATGTCCTCTTCCCTAGGAAGGGGCAGTGTGCAGCCATGGGCAGAGCACTGTCTGGGGCCTTCCGGGCCTTCGTGTGTGTGCAGTGCAGCCTGGGGTGGCAGGATCCCTGTCACTGCCATCAGTTTCTCAGCATAAGGAGCTGCGCCAGGCGCGTGGCACTCATCATCTTACATGGCCTCTTAACCCCCCTGCGAGGGGCACTGAGGCTTGGAGGAGCCAAGTTACCTGCCCAAGGATTGGGCATGGCTGGCCCAGAGGTCTGCTCCAGTCTGTGCTTCCTCTCAGGTCCTTTTTCTTCCTCTCAGCTGAAGACTTTTTTTTTTTCCTCATTAACAAAATTATATGTTATAAGTTCTTAATTTAAACACGAGAAAAGTTTGTGTGGTCTTTTCATGTCCTTATCTGTCTTAGTTACGCATTGCTTTCAGTTTACTATAAAACTGAATAGCTTAAAACAACAAACATTTATTATCTCACAGTTTCTGATAGTCAGAAATCTGGGAGCAGGACTTTCCTGGCAGTCCAGTGGTTAAGACTTTTCGCCATCCAGAGCAAGGGGTGTGGGTTTGATCCCTGGTCGGGGAGCCAAGATCCCACATGCCTGGCAGCAAACAACCAAGACATAAAACAGAGCAATATTATAATAAATTCAATAGGGGCGTTTTAAAAAATGGTCCGCATCAAAAAAAAAAAAAAATTCTTCAACAAAAGAAAAAAAGAAATCTGGATGGTGCTTAGCTAAGTGGCTCTGGCTGCAGGTCTCTGGTAAGTTTTAGTCAGAATGTCCACAGGGCTGTAGTCATCCAAAGGCTTGACTGGGGCTGGAGCGTCCTCTTCAAGGTGACTCACTCACAGAGCTGGAGGCTGGAGGCTTCCATTCCCCACTATGTGGCCCTCTGCATAGGCTGCTTGAGGATTCTTGCAACTTGGTGGCTAAGTTCCCCCAGTGCAGGCGAATGACGTAGGGGAGAGAGAGAGAGAGCAAATCTGTGCTTCTTAACCTAGTCTCTGTGTTCCTTCTGCTTTTTTTTCCTTTTTTTCCTATTCTATAAAAGAAAGCCACTAAGTCCAGCCCATACTCAAGGGGAAGAGAATGAGGCTCTACCTCTTCAAGGGGAGAGTATCAGAGAATTTGTGGACATATTTTAAACCACTTCACTCTCTCTAGCCCATATCCTTACATCTTCTAAGGCAAACAAGACAGAAGAGACCCACCATCACCAAAAGCTAATTGTTCTGCTCTTTCTCTGTTTGACTTTCACTTGCATGTTCACTCCAGTTGAGAAAACATTTTCCTATCCCTAAACTGCTACCTAAGGAAATGGTTGTTCCTATAGCGGAGAAATCTTTACTTTCCCAAGGAATTTACAGAGACTGGAAAATATAGGGCTACAGCTTGTACTCTTGATCAAGCCCTGGTTTGAGGGGCTATCCAGAATCTGTCTCTCGCTTTTTGTTCTGCAGGTCAGTGGTGTAAGGGGGGCTGAGCTGGTGCCTGCGGCACCCTTACCTGCAGATTCTGCCACATGTGATTTTTTCTTCCTGTCTCCTAGGTGAGGCTGGGCCTCAGGGTGGGGCTTAGCCCCCAACTCCACCCTACCTGGGCTTCCTAGGTGGCACTAGTGATAAAGAATCCACCTGCCATTGCAGGAGACATAAGAGATGCAGGTTCGATCCCCGGGTCAGGAAGATCCTCTGGAGGACGAAATGGCAACCCACTCCAGTATTCTGGCCTGGAGAATCCCATGGACAGAGGAGCCTGGTGGGCTACACCCGATGGGGTGGCAAAGAGTCGGACACAACTGAAGCAGCTTAGCATAGCACCAACCCACCTGGTACCCGCACCCTCGGGGCAGATGGCTCAGGTAATCAGTTCCTGGGAACCATCTCTCTCTGGGCCAGATGGTCTTATCAATAGTTGGGATCAGTTAGTGATTTCCAGGTTTGAATGAAGGTTGTGCTGGTTACCAGGGTCACACCCTGGCAACCTGCACAGCCCTACTGCTGGTCATTCCGAACTCTCTGCCCAGACCTCAGGTGGATGCTCTATAAAAAGACTTAAGTGGCTCTAGCAGGGCAACCCCAAGGTGAATTCTATATTTGAAAGTGTTTTTCTCAAAGTAAGAGAGCAAAACCAGTTCTAGAACTGAGGTATTCTTACCTTTCCCCCCTGCATCTACCTTAATCAGAATGAACATTAGTGACTTCTGCCACTTAAAGGTAAATCAGACATCAAGACTAAACACTTGAAATTATGTGTTTTCCTCATTAACAAAATAATGAGGAAGACGAAATTATTCGTCTTCCTTTAAGAGGAAATGATTAAAACTTCTAAAAATTGTAATTACAGACAAGTTAAAGAAAAATATATATGTCTATATATTTTCAAATGAATTTATCAATAGAGTGTGCTGCTGCTGCTGCTGCTGCTAAGTCGCTTCAGTCGTGTCCGACTCTTAGCGACCCCGTGGACTGTAACCTACCAGGCTCCTCCGTCCATGGGATTTCCCAGGCAAGAGTACTGGAGTGCCATTGCCTTCTCCACAATAGAGTATAGAATATTCTAAAAATCTTTAGCTTTTATTCTGTCTGAAATTAAATGGATCTTACCCCAAAGGGGTACAGGTAGTTATTAGAGCAACATAATTGAAACCTGAAGAAAAGTAAGAAAGGAAGGAATATGTGTGCCTCTGTTTGGTCATTCATTTAAGAAATGTGTGTTGAGGTGCCAGGCACATGTGAGACAGTTTTCTATAAGTTGGAGACAGCTATAAACAAAACAGTCCCTTCAAATCCTAAGGCTGAAATGATACCAGGAGTTGAACAATAAACAAATAAGTACTTGTATAATATTTTATTTTATTATTTATTTGGCTGTGCCAGGTCTTCCTTGCAGTGTACGGGATCCTTTTTTTTTCAGTTGTGGCATGCAGTAACTAGTTCCCTGAGTGGCACAAAGATGAGAATACCATGACTTTAGATGGGGGAGTCAGATAAGGCCTCACCATTAAGAAAGCATTTGAGGAGAAACCTGGAGAAAGTATGAGAGCAAGTCATAGGCTACATGGGGCAGAGAGCTCCAAGCATGAGAACCAGAGTGCTTAGCTTGATCGAGGACTAGTGACGGGGGCCTTGTGGTGGAAACTGAGAAGGTAAAGGGAAGAACATGTCCCCCAAGGGCTGGGAGGCAGAGGACAGAGGCCTCCTGGGCTCGGAGCAAGAATTTGGCTCCCGTTCCCCCGTGAGAGGATTTTGAGCAGACCTGAAAACTGATGCACTCAGATTATCCTTTAGAAGAATTAATTCTGGCTGTTTTGTTAAGGGTAGACCAAGATGAAAGAAATTGGAAGGATGGAAGCAGAAAAGTCTGAGTAGATGATCTGGGTGGGAGATGGTGATGATTCACAGCAGAATGGTAGCAATGGTGGTTGTGAGAAGTAGGAAGACAGTGGATATATTTGAAGGTTCAGCCAAAGAGAATTTGCTGGTGGGTGATGGGGTGTGAGAAGCAGGGGAAAGTCAAGGATGACCCCCAGAGTTTAGGCCTGGTGAACTACAAGCATGGAGCTGTCAGATACTGAAATGGGGAAGACCAAGTGGAAGAGTTGCAGAAGTCAGGGGTTGGAAGAAGATCAGGAGTTTGCTTTAGGACTGATAAAAGTAAGATATTTATTAAACATGCAAGTGGAATTGGTGAGTAGGCAGTCAGATAAAGGAATCTGGAATTCAGGAAACCATCCAGGTTAGACGTGTAAGTATTAGAGTCCACCAGCCAAGAGACTGGCTGACATTTTGAGGAGAGGGAGTTCAGATAGAGAAGAAGCCCAAGGACTGAGCCTTGGGTGTTCTAGTGCAGTGCTGCCCAATAGAATATTCTGTGATGATGGAAACATTCTCTGTCTACTCCATCCAGTATACTAGCCACTAGATGCAGCTATTGGGCACTTAGGAACTAAGGAACTAAAATGATAATTTAATATAAATAGCCACTCAAAGCTAGTGGCTACCATATTGGACAGCACAGCTCCAGTGGGTAAAAGTTGAAGAAATGAGGAGGAATCCACAGAGGACAGACCTTTAATGTACGAAAAGACCCAGGGGAGAATGTTGTCTAGGAAGCCTACAGTATTGACTATTACTCACTGATCTGGCATGAGAAAGACTGAGACTTGATTTTGGTATTTAGGAAGATGTAGCCATTTCAATGGCATCAGGTACACAAAAGCCCCCTCTCTGGAGGGTGTTCAAAAGAGAAGAAAGGGCAGAGAGAAATTGTAGACAGTGAATCTGGACAACTCTCTGAAGGAGTGTTGTGGTTGTATATGAGAGTGTGAGGGTGAATGGACGGGGGAATATAGAGGAGACCAGGCAGCAGTGAGGGTGCCCTTGGGGTTAGTGGTCATGAATTTCAAGTGAGATCAGTTGGTATGCTTGTGTATTTTTCTCCAGCCACAAATATCAGCCTGAGAACAAGCACAGAGTAGCAAAGAGCTGAGTTATCCACAGTTGGAATTTAACCATAGGAATGCGAAGTGAGAGGGGTGAGTGAGAGTCAGGGAGAGAGTTGGTGGTTGTAACAATGGGCCATGGAGTTTAAGATGTATATAGAGAGAAGGTAGGATGTAAAGGGAGAGAGGATGGTAGAAAGGTGGTGTAAAAAAAAAAAATGCAAGAAATAGGGTGTAGGGCCCAGTGCAGTTGAAGAATTGTTGGAATTAGAATACTAGAGAGTTAGCCAGAGTGATGAGGCGAGATTGTTGGAGAATAGGAGGCTTGATCGGTGATGGCAAGGTCAGGATAAGAGCATGGGAATAGGTATAACTGAGATAGAATGGAAGAAGAGGGACTTCCCTGGCTGTCCAGTGGTTAAAAACTCCAAGCTTCCAGTGCAAGGGGTACAGAGGGTTCCATTGCTGGTCCAGTAACTGAGATCCTGCATGCCCTGAGGCGCAGCCAAAAGAGGAAAAAAGAATGGAAGAAGCAGTCAAGGAATTTACAGATCAGGATATTAGAGGGATTGTTTGTAGCTCAGATGGTAAAGAATCTGCCCACAATGCAGGAGACCTGAGTTCGAGCCCTGGGTCGGGAAGATCCTCTGGAGAAGGGAATGGCAATCCACTCCAGTATTCTTGCCTGAAGAATCCCATGGACAGAGGAGCCTGGCGGGCCACAGTCCATGGGGTCACAAAGAGTCGGACACGACTGAGCGACTAACACTACTGCTACTTAGCAAACATGGAAATTCCTAGGAATACAGCAGGACTCACAGGGGAGAGGAACTTAAGGCTTGAGGCAGAGTCACCTGGGGAGGAATAGGTGATTATAACCTGG
Source organism: Giraffa tippelskirchi (assembly GCF_054371585.1). Taxonomy (NCBI): domain Eukaryota; kingdom Metazoa; phylum Chordata; class Mammalia; order Artiodactyla; family Giraffidae; genus Giraffa; species Giraffa tippelskirchi. The sequence goes on from NC_137276.1 coordinate 129,759,237, forward strand.
AGGGCTAACTAGGGGTGACTGAGGAGCCTGAGCAGGGTGTTAGGGAAAACAGCAGTGGTCAGGAAGCAGGAGGTGAATAGGAAGACACCTCCCATCCAATAGACCCTTTTAGTAAGAGGGAGGTTGGAAGGCAAAGAGCTGCCACTTGAAAGAGCTATAGGGGAGACAGCGCCCTGTTAGAGCAAGACAGTGAAGTGGGACCCCCCGGGAAGGCTGTGGGGGACTTTGGGAGGGGGAGGAGCTGGGCCTGAGATGGGGGTTAGAGAGCCAGACAGAAAGGAATACAGGTGGATGAGGGATGCCCCGAGGGGTGAAAGAACATCACTAGGAGAAAAAAGACCTCTCAATAAGGTTGATGGTCTGTCTCTGAAACCTACACTGAGGGGGACGCTGCTCGTGTTGGAGGCAGAGGGTGAGTTCTTGCCCAGAGCACACAGACCTCTTGAGTCTTTGGGCTGATAATCTGTGGTGGGGCTGAGTGGTCTTAGGCAGAGGATGTGAGTCAGGAGAGAAATCTCCTCCAGTATATAATAGCCCCAGCTGTCCCGGTGTCTGTATCTCTTAACTTGGTCTTTCTAAACTTGAAGCAGCTGAGCTTAAACCCATCAGTGACCTCAGTTAACTCTGCTTTTGTAGTGTGGACTCAATCCTACGCTGCTGAAACGAGAAAGAATAGCGCCAGTGTCAGGGCCAGCTCAGGGCCCAGCAGCCGGCATGTGGTGGGTGCTTGGTAAAGGTCATTCTCCTCTCCTTCTCAGCAGCCTCTTAAGTTTCATTTTCTCTCCTATTGAGGGAAGTTTCATCTTGCCATTGATATTCGCCTGCCAAAATCAAAGATACTTTTTTCTTTGTATCTGAGAACTCATGGAAATCTCAAAGGAAAAGTCTATATGTCTGGTTCCCTCTTCACCCCTCCTCTGCCACCCAGGATGGGTGTCATGGCTGTGTAACCTCTGCAGTTCACACAGGGCCCCAGACTTCAAAGTCACTTCATGCTCTGCTGCCATACGGAAATTCTTAATAATTTTTGAACAAAGGGTCCCCATTTTCATTTTTCACAGGGTCCTACAGAGCATGTAGCTGGCCCTGTGGTTATAAATCCAACCGCTAAAAGAACAAATAACAGGTAAAAAATGACCATGGAAGAGTCAGGCCACTGGATTTATCTTCCTGTCCACGTGTCAATGTTTCAATGATGGGTAATTTGAAAATAATGAAAACACCTTAACTATATCACTTGTAAATCAGAAAATAATTGAGTACATCTGAAATCTTAGGCACACCGAATTTTTTTTAAACTTTTTTTTTTGTATCAGGGTATATAGCTGATTAACAAACAATGTTATGATAGTTTCAGGTGAACAGTGAAAGGACTCAGCCATACATATATATGTACCCATTCTCCTCCAAACTCCTCTCCCATCCAGGCTGCCACATAACACTGAGCAGAGTTCCATGTGCTATACAGTAGGTCCTTGTTGGTTATCCATTTTAAATATAACAGTGTACACATGTCCATTCGAAACTCCCTAACTATCCCTTCCCCCTTTTCTTCCTTGTAGCAACCGTAAGCTCATTCATGAAGTCTGTGAGTCCCTTTTGGTCTTGGTCTTGTCAGTTCATTTGTATCATTCCTTTTTAGATTCCACATGGAAAGGATATCAAACAACACCTCCTTCTCTGTCTGACTTATTTCACTCAGTATGACACACTCTAGGTCCATCCATGTTGCTGCAGATGACATTATTTGATTCTTTTTAATGGCTGAGAATAATATATTCCATTAATATACATACCACAACTTCTTAATCCTTACCTCTGTTGATGGACATTTAGGTTGCTTCCATGTCGTCTTGGCTATTGCAAACAGTGCTGCAGTGAACATTGGAGGAACACCCAATTTTTAATCATATATTTTTTCAACATTAAGAACCAGCATCACTTTCAGAAGGATTCTTCATTTATTCTTATTACCCCCATGTATCAATACATTGAAAATCTTAAAGTTATTTTTAACTCCAAGTGAAGCATGACTCAATTATTATCACACCAAATAGAGCACTGAGTCCTTCCCTGAGAGCCTTTCTCACTTGTTTGTAGGAACTCTCTTGGCTTTACTGGAGACATCTGTTCCTTGTAGAGTGTGCATCTTAGAGCAGCAGCCTTAGAGGAAGGAAGGACAGAGGCTCCAGGGCAGGGCGGATGTGCATTCCAGTTATTGATCTGGGGGTAGCCAGCAAACCTGGCTCATTCTCTCACTGTCTGTGAAAAGCAAAGTCTCTACACAGATCAAGGCATCAAACCTGGATTATGGTGATTTGTGCTAAATGAAGCACCTGCTTGAGTTTTCTAGATTCTGCAGTGCCAGACCTGTACTATGCGCTTCCCAGGTGGCGTTAGTGGTAAAGAACCCCACCTGCCAATGCAGATGGCATAAGAGACTTGGGTTCAATCTCTGGGTCGAAAATCCCCTGGAGAAGGGCATGACAACCCAACTCCAGTATTCTGGCCTGGACAATCCCATGGACAGAGGAGCCTGGTGGGCTACAGACCATGGAGTCGCAAAGAGTAGGATGTGACTGAAGTGACTTAGCATGTATGCACGACCTGTACTCTATCCATTCTTTAACTCTGATTCACAATTAATTCATCACTGAGAGAGGGCAGGCCAGTGCCTGGAGTCCTGAAACTTGGGTAGCACCTTTACTGTAGAGATCACGATGCTGCTGTACCGTGGAATAGGAGGTATTTTCTACAAAGAGCACGCTTTGGGATTAGGTAGACTCAAGCCACATCCAGTTTTTTTTCTTCAAACAGTAGAATACTTTCTGTAAAGCCACAACCCAAACTGTAGATTCTTGCTTGTTTTTAAGCTGTCATTTTTATTTGTTTTCCTCTAAGGAAACAAAAGTGCCATTTTTTCTTTCTGTGCTTTTTCTCCCTCCAGCCTAAACCTCCATGGGAGGCAGGCAAATTTTTAAATGTCAGTCTTTCACAAACCCAGTTCACCTTCCTACTGGTCATTTTGCATCATATTCTTTTGGTTAGGAAACTAGTTGGGACACTTTGTCATTCCTTAAATATAACAATTCTGACTTTGTACACTTATCAATATCTTTTTTATTTTTAGATGCACAAGTTGCCGATGGCAAATTGAGAAGGGAGGAAAAAAATCCACTAGGCTGTTGGCCTTTTTTTTCTTACTAATTTTGAATTCAATTGGGGGTAGTAGTCTAGTGAATGCACTTTAGAATGTGTTAACCTTCCATGGGGAGCTGTAAATGATTTTTTTCTCTCAGGTCCAGCTGGCACAGTTGGTCCTGTTTCTGAGGCAAATTTACAAGGTGAGGGGCCCCTCTGAGCCACTGCTAACAAGGAGGGAGATGCAACCAGAGTGCCTCACCCGGCTTAGCTCACAAGCTGCCCATCAGCCACCTAGTGTACAGTGAGGCCTCCCCCACTGTCTTGGGATGAAGAAGTGGCTGTTTCACCAGCTTTGCCACACTGATGAATTGAACTAAGAGCAGCTAGTTGCAGGCACTGTCCTGCCCTGGATCCCAAGGCCTGGTACAAGAATTTCAAGGATTTCCTTCCTTCCTTCCTTTTTTTTTTTTTTTTTTGATTACCTGCTGTGTGCCTGGCACTGTGCTGGATGCTGGATGGACAAGCTGGATGAAGCACACAGTTTAGTAGAGCAAATCAACATTATACATCCTACAAGTTAACACACACATTGTCACTTCAGTTGTGTCCAATTCTTTGCAACCCCACAGACTGTAGCCTGCCAGGCTCCTCTATCCATGGGATTCTCCAGGAAAGAATACTGGAGTGGGTTGCCGTAAAGTGCTAAGAAGGAAAACATGGTGTTGGGTCTTCCCTAGTGGTCCAGTAGTTAAGAATCCACCCTGAAATGTAGGGGACATGAGTTCAGTCCCTGGACAGGGAACTAAGATCCTACATGCAACTGAGCCCACGCACCACAACTAGAGAGTGCGTGCACGGCAACAAAAGACCCTGCACGATGCAAGGAAGATCTTGTGTGCCACAACTAAGACGCAACACAACCATTAAATAAATAAATATTTCTTAAAAAGAAAAGAAAACACGGTGTGCTAAGTGAATTTGAAAGTGAAAGTTGCTTAGTCTTATCTGACTCCTTGAAACCCCATGGACTATACGGTCTATGGAATTCTCCAGGCCAGAATACTGGAGTGGGTAGCTTTTCCCTTCTCCAGGAGATTTTCCCAACCCAGGGATTGAACCCAGGTCTCCCACACTGCAAGTGGATTCTTTACCAGCTGGGCCACAAGGGAAGCCCAAGAATACTGGAGTGGGTAACCTGTCCCTTCTCCAGGGGATCTTCCTGACACAGGTATCAAACCAGGGTTTCCTGCATTGTGGGCAGATTCTGAGGCAGGACCTTATTTAGCCTTGAGGCTAAGGAAAGCCCTCCAACTTGAACCCAGGGTGTTACTCCAGGTTGAGAAACAGCTCCTGAGAAGGGCCTGAGACAGGATCAATCTTGGATTTTCTAGGAAAATGAAAGGCAGCCAGTGTGCCCAGAGCTAAGTAAGCAAGAAGGTGAGAGGCACAGAGGAAGCCTGGAGAGGAGAGCAGGGCCTGTGACAGGCAATGTTAGGGATGTAGAATTTCAGCCTCAACGTTGTAGGAAACCACTGGAGGATTTTAAGCCAAGACATGACATGATCTAATTTATGTTTTCAGAAGGATTTTTCATTCACAAACAGGAAGCCTGCAAGCGCTTAATTTTGTATAACAGTTTGGGAATGAGGTCAAGAAAGTATGCAGCTATGGAGACTATGAAATCAGGGGCAGCTGGGTGAATGAACGAAGCTAAATTTCTTTGAAAGTGACGTTTTATAAATTTATGCCATCTAAAATTAGGGTCAAAGGTCTGATCGCCTCGGCTGTAGTGACGGCTCTGGTGAAGAAATCACTTCCGTCCTTGGGAAAGCGAATTTGATTCTTAAAACCTCAAAACAAAACACAAGTAGCTGGAACCATCAGAGTGCAAAACAGTCTGTCTGCAAAGCAGCTGTGAGCTTTTTCATCTGTTCCTCAAGTTACAATGGGGTCAGAGTCCATGAGAGGAGGAGAGGAAACGGGGGTGTTTGGACAAAATGGATCATGTTTATTTTCCTTTCTTCCCCTCCTTTGATTGAATGGTAGGAACGTGAGCAAGTGAACTCCACCTTCCCTCAGCGTCATCTCAGATGAGGAGAGAGAGAGCTCGAGGGGAGGCAGGCAGGTGTTCTAGGAGGCACCAGATCGCGGAAGGACTGCTAACTTCTGTCTTGGCTTTCTTAGTAAATAATGAACACACGAACACAGTGGAAAAGTCCTAGCACTTAACAAGAAGTAGGCATTTTGTTGACCCTGCTTATGTGTCTGAAAGAGATGCTCTTTGCTATTCACAAAAGAAAACTGGTTAAGGTAGGGAGTTGGGATTAATGTGCAGATTAAATTTATTGCTTATGAGAAATCCATGACTGAGCTTTTTAAAAAGATTTTATTGAAATATAGTTGATTTACGTACTGTGTTAGTTTCAAGTGTATAGTAAAGAGATTCAGTTATATATATTAAATATAATATATATTTATATATTTCTTTTTTACATTCTCTTTCATTATAGGTTATTATAAAATATTGAATATAGTTCTCTGTGCTATATAGTAGGACCTTGTTGGTTATCTATTTTATATATAGTAGTGTACATCTATTAATCCCAAATCCTTAATTTGTCCCTCTCCCCACCCCTCTCCTTTGGTAACCTAAATTTGTTTTCTATGTCTGTGATCTATTTCTGTTTTGGGAATAAGTTCATTTGTATCATTGCATTGTTGTTTTTTTTTTTTTTAGATTCCACAGTAAGTGATATCCTATCTAATTCATCTTTCTCTGAACCCATGACTAATCTTAACCCTTAACAAGTTCACCCCTCGTCCACTGGTCAGAGCTGCTGCTGCTGCTGCTAAGTCACTTCAGTCGTGTCCGACTCTGTGCGACCCCATGGACTGTAGCCTACCAGGCTCCTCCATCGATGGGATTTTCCAGGCAACAGTACTGGAGTGGGGTGCCATTGCCTTCTCCACTGGTCAGAGCAGAGCAGCACAGTTTCCTAACCAGTAGATTTATATTCTGAAAAAATTTATTTCTATAAGATGAGAAAGTTTATTAATTCCGTAGATTTAAGATAAAGCAAGCTAATGTAATAATTCATTGATATTCTAGCATTTTATTATCCTTCAAAACACTTTTTTAGACCAGGATTTTCTCTCCTACCTTTTGGCAACTAAAATCATTTGAATACCTCTCTTAAGGGGAGAGAATGAGAAAGATGATAAAAACCATTCCATATTGCTGCTTGCCTGGCCCTGGGAAAACTTGTTGGAGAATCTACCTGAGGAAGCTCTTAAATATTAAATCCCATTATAACTAGTAGCCTTTCTACACAACTGTTGTATTGAGGAGGGGGGGAAAGATTTAAAGAGCACTAAAGAATTTTAATATTAAATAGTTCCTTAGAGACTATGTTGAGTATAATCCTCAATTATTATGCTCTGTCCTGTGTTCAGTGATGAAGCAGGAAAATATGTCAGCTGGTGAGCAGGTAGTTTTCAGAAGAGATATATACTCATAAATTATTATGTTTTCCTTCTTTTTATTATTTTTACTTTATGAAACAAATTTTTTGAAAATAGTAGCTCTGACTTTCATAATAAACTAAAATTTCATGATAAACTCATGATCTAATGTGTTTAGCTTTTGAAATACTTTTTCCCACAGTCAATGTAAGAAGAAAAGTTAAAAATCATTACCTTTCAGAACATTTATATTAGGAAAGATCTTAAGTTGAAAGCAAATAGTTTTTGTGGAACTACCCAGTGCTAATATATAATGTGATAGTAATTTTGTTTTGTTTTGTTGCTGATGTTGAGACTGATTTGAAAGCCTCATCATAAAAAATAAACTTAATTTTAGAAGACAATAGCCTGATAGCCTGAAGGGAAGAAAGAGGGTGCAAGGAGATGATAGTTTGTAAATAAACCTGTCTTATAGATTAGGAAATAGAGGCACTTATATATGAAGTTGCCCAAGAGAATACACCTAATCAGAGGCACAGTCAAGCCCAGAAACCAGGCCTGTGACTCCTGGTTCAATGGACTCCATCCATTCTGGAAACCATCAAAGATGGCCTAGATTGTAACTTTGGATATATTAGCAATAGTGTGACTTTTACGTTCTTTTATTAATGAAGACTTACGTATTTATGTTTATAATTAGTATGAAAAATATCACTGAAATTTCAGTAAGACAATGGAGCATAATTTCAACATTATGTTTGTTTTCTAATCCTGTTCAGTTTGAACTGATTGCAAAACACACTTGTCCACTAGAGGTCACCTTTCTTCAAGATGAGGGTCAGTTCCCTTCCGTGTACTCTGAGTCTGGTTTTAAATCAACCACCACCTGAGAAAAATGAACAGCCCTTTTTGTGGTCAGGGACCTCGTGTTGCTTTAGCTAAACGCACTTATATTGGTAAGTTAACTCTATTAGGGGCTGAAGGGGAGGTGTGCTCCCTTCTTCCCCTACACACACCCATACAAACCACACACACACATACTTTGTGTGAGTTCTGGCTTGACCACTCTTGACGAATCAACTTACTTTTCACACACACACACACACACACATACTTTGTGTGAGTTCTGGCTTGGCTCCTCTTGATGAACCAACTTATTTTTCTTTGGAAGGTCTTGTGTTAACCTTGGCAGGTTTATACTACTTTTCACTTTTTCTGCCACTGCTCTCTCTGACTCCAAAGTGAGAGACTAAATGGAGACTAAAAGAAATGGTCCTTAAATGTTGGCACAATTTAGGATGAAATCATATAGACTTCACCCACATTTATCTAGGAGTCAGTTACTATCTTTCTTCAGTAACTGACTCCTACTCAGTGTGTCAATTTCAGGCAGGGTTGGCCAGAGAGTACTATAGGGAGAAGACTAGGACTGGGTCCAATAAACAAGTGCTTTGGTAGGTTGTATTGAAATATAAACCATCTCATTATTCTAGAGAGAGAGGCAGGCAGTGGCTATAGCACCAACTGATACATCATGTTTCAGACTGTGTCTGCAGAAACCCCAGGGCTGCAAGAGGTATTTTTAGAGGTTCGTTTGCTCCTATTCTGTGAATTGCTGAACAGCTCAGCCCCTAAAAAAATCAAAGTGGAAATGAAAGAGTTCTGAGATGTGAATGTAATTCAGAATAGAGAACAAATGAAAATGTGAGGCTCTATGAAGGTGAAAGAGGAGAGTGAAAAAGTTGGCTTAAAGCTCAACGTTCAGAAAACTAAGATCATGGCATCTGGTCCCATCACTTCATGGGAAATAGATGGGGAAACAGTGGAAACAGTGTCAGACTTTATTTTTTTGGGCTCCAGAATCACTGCTGATGGTGATTGCAGCCATGAAATTAAAAGACGCTTACTCCTTGGAAGGAAGGTTATGGCCAACCTAGATAGCATGTTTAAAAGCAGAGACATTACTTTGCCAACAAAAGTCCGTCTAGTCAAGGCTATGGTTTTTCCAGTGGTCATGTATGGATGTGAGAGTTGGACGGTGAAGAAAGCTGAGCGCTGAAGAATTGATGCTTTTGAACTGTGGTGTTGGAGAAGACTCTTGAGAGTCCCTTGGACTGCAAGGAGATCCAATCAATCCATCCTAAAAGAGATCAATCCTGGGTGTTCATTGGAAGGACTGATGTTGAAGCTGAAATTCCAATACTTTGGCCACCTCATGCGAAGGGTTGACTCATTGGAAAAGACCCTGATGCTGGGTAGGATTGGGGGCAGGAGGAGAAGGGGACGACCGAGGATGAGATGGTTGGATGGCATCACCGACTCGATGGACATGGGTTTGGGTGGACTCTGGGAGTTGGTGATGGACAGAGAGGCCTGGAGTGCTGCAATTCATGGGGTTGCAAAGAGTCGGACATGACTGAGCGACTGAACTGAACTGAACTGAGACATTGGGAGAAGAGTTGTCCTGTAAAGCCATGGTAAAAAGTGTATAACGACATTTCAGCCCACGTTGTAGGGCCTCATTCCCTCGTATCTCTGCAAAGAACTTCTCTCCACCCACTTTTCTGACATCAGCATATTGATTTACCCTGCCAGGGTAAGTAGTCTTTTACAGTCCTCAAAATTGAACTTGTAAATGTGTCATTGACCACAAAGGTGGTAGCTCCATACTGGTCTTGCTGAAAATTCATGTCCAGGTAAGAAAAATGAGCTGGGCTGTCTAAGAGGCCCAGCTGAGTTCAGTGTCAAGTTAGGTCTGCACATCTTTTTGGCACATTCCCACATCAAGCCTAATAGGTGGATTGTGCAAATTACAAGTGAATGCCCAGTGTATCACATGAAGAGGTCTGTTTCCAGGTTGATGACCTATTGTCAGTCTGGGTACTCTGTCTTTTCTTATCTTGTTTATAAAAAGGAATGTGAGCAGTTGCTGTATGTTGTTAGTAAATCAGTTCTGAAATAAATTTTTTACGATGTTGCTTTCAAACTCCTGGACATGTTTAATGAAGAATATCTGGGGATTGCAGCATAAGCTATTATGAAGCACTGTTACCATTTCCAACCACTTATCTGTGTGAAACAGGATTCTCTTGGTGTGGCACAAACAAAATAAAGAAATCAGTGTAAGCATGCAGTTGGAATAGACTGTCACTGACTTTTATAAATTCAATTTTCAAATTTTTGTATATAAAAAAAACAGTCTCATGTTCCCAGTTAAGGATTTAATAAGTAAATAGTATCAATTTGAATGAAAAATAATTTTATTCTGATTGAAAACACTTTGGTTTGTTTTATGTATGAGTTTTCTTTTGAAAAGCAGACTTGAATACTTAAAGAAAAAGTGACCGCAGTTGATTCACACTAACAATTTACTCAGGCAACTATTTTTTTAATATCTGAAATAATAAACACAGGTGGAACCATTGTCAGAATAGTAAAAACTTTTGAGTAAATTAATTGATGTACATTTGTAAGACTCTCAGGTAATTTTCTTATAAGGATAAAAAATTACAACCTATTTTTACCCTTCTCTCTCTCCCACTTTTGGGGCTCAGAGGACGTGGGAAGAAGTTGTGGACAATACAAATACCAAGCATCCTTTTCTGTGGGAAATGACCTTGGTGCAATAGTAGCCTCCAAGTCCACTACCAGGCACTCCTCCAAGAAGTCTCAGACCAAGTTAAAATGCTCAGATCACAGCATATTAAATCAATTTAAAATGCATATCAAGATGCGAGGGAAAGAGATAGGATAAGCTGACATACTTAGTGTGATATTGTGATATTGTGATTAGGCCTTCTTCCCTCTTTCTGGCACAGAGCTCCTAAAACCCCTGGAATTTCCTAAGTGACGGGAGTGATAAAGGCATCTCCTGCTGTCTGTGTTAGTGAGGTGATTTTCGAACAGGATGGGAACCAGTTGCCTGGAGGGTCAAACACAGAATTAGAGGGTGGGAACTTTCAGTCCCACCTCCTGACCTGAGAGAGGCACTTGAGGTGGAATCAATCACCACTGACCTGTGATTTAATCAGCTGCACCTATGAAATTAAGCCTTCATAAAAATCCAAAAAGGACACGGTTCGGAGAGCTTCCGGGTTGATGTACACTTGGGAGTTTAAGGAGAGTGGAGTGCTGGGTTAGGGGGCATGGAAGCTGAGCCCTTCCTCCATGCCTTCCCTGTGCCATCTTTCCCATCTGGTGGCTCCGATGCGTGAGTGCTCAGTCATTGAGTCACGTCCGACCCTTTGTGACCCCATGATTGTAGCCTGCCAGGCTCCTCTGTCCATGGGATTCTCCAGGCAAAAATACTGGAGTGGGTTGCCATGCCCTCCTCCAGGGGATCTTCCCAACCCAGGGATCAAACCCAGGTCTCTTACGTCTCCTGCATTGGGAGGTGAGTTCTTTACCACTAGCACCACCTGCTCCTGAGTTATATCCTTTTATAATAAACCAGGAATCTAGTAACACAAAATGTTTCTCAGAATTCTGTGAGCTGCTCTAGCAAATTAATTGAGCCCAAGGAGGGGTTTGCTTGAACCTCCCATCTCGAGCCCGCTGGTCAAAAGTGCAAGTAATAACCTTGCACTTGCAATTGGCATTTGAAATGGGGAGGGGGGACAGTCATGTGGATCGAGCCTCTAACCTGTGGGCTCTGATGCTGTCTCCAGGTAGAGAGTGTCAGAACTGAGTTGACTTGTAGGATACTCAGTTGGTATCCAAGAATGACACGGTGTGGGGAAACCCCCTCCCTTGCACCAATTGGAATTGGTCCCAGAATCCTACTTAGGATATGGTACAGGAATGTGAAGGACTGCTCTACCTGAGTCTAGGAGTATGCGATATTTGTGTATCCAACGTTTTTGCCACAACCACCTTCCCTGATGATGACACAGTCCCAAGCCAGGGTTGAGGTTTCAGAGAGGAGGCCCAGGTAGACAGAAAGTGTCTGCCAACGAGACGCAGCCTGCTTGATCAGAGACACAGGGGCAAGTCCCTCAGGCTCCCTCTGCAACTTGCTCCCTCACCTGATTAGCAGCTGTGGAATTGTATTTCTTGGGCAGAGGATAAATAGGGACAGAATGTGTGTCACCAGTGGGCAGTGTAAAATCTAATGGATATTGAGGGCCTCGGGGCTGTTTAGCATGTCATGAATATTAGGTGCTTCTCTAGTCTTTCCATCACTTTCTGTGATCAGTTTGATCTAAGTCTAACGCATCCAGGTTACTAACTTAGTCTTTAATACATCACATCTCATGAATTCTGTCTCATTGTCTAAATCCTGCACATTTCATCTATGTCTGACAACCCTTTACATACTTCATCGTCTGTACTTAACACATCTTATAGGTTTCATCTATCCCACTTGTTTTTCTTGTTCTTATATAGCATTAGTCAGCATTTCTCGAATATGCTCAAGTAATACAGCAACACCTTCTACAAGATACCTTGTAAGAGCTTTTCCCAGACTGATCCTCCTTCTCTGATTCCATTCTAGCCAGCCTCCCCCTCCCCAGGTCTTTTCCTGAAGGACCCAATCAAGATGCCCGTCTGTGCTCTTTCATCTTTCCCCATCTCCACTACAGTCTCCTCTTTACTCAACATTTCTTTGTAATTCCACTCCCCCTATCTTCAGTTTCAAGGCTAAATGAAGCCCTGTTATGTGCTCCTGATCTAACTCATCCAGGATCTGGTCTTTCCAGTTATTTCCCACCTATCATAGTTTCTCCCTTCTTCCTGGCTCCTTCCCTGATGCCCGCATAGATATTTGGATCTTCTCTATCTTACAGATCAACCACAACAACCACCTCTCTGATTCCATTATATCCTCAAGCTATCAACCTCATGCTCTAATTTAAACCTTCTTTACAAACTGCTCTCTACTCAGTCCTTCAACTTCTTAATGGCTTGTAACTTGGTTTCTACCCCTAACACAATAGTATTGAAATTATTCTCGAGGGAAACTGATGACCTCCCAGTTGTCAAATCTAATGACTTATGGTTGTGCTTCCCTGCAGTATTTGAAGGCATGGAGCTCTCTCCCTTTGATCCCTCACTGTGTTGGTTTTCCTCTTCTTCTCACCTTATCACCCCACCCCTTTTCTCTCCTCTTGCCCTCTAAATGCTGGCTTTCACCCTAGGGGATTGTGTTCATTTTCTATTGCTCCAAACTTAGTGACTTAAGTCAACATGCATTTGTTGTTCTTCAGTTGATAAGCTATGTCCAACTCTTCTCTACCTAATGGACTGCAGAAGGCCAGGCTTCCCTGTCCTTCAGTATCTCCTGGAGATGGCTCAAACTCATGTCCATTGAGTCGGTGATGCCATCCAACCATCTCATCCTCTGTCGTCCCCTTCTCCTCCAGCTTTCAATCTTTCCCAGCATCAGGATCTTTTCCAATGAGTCAGTTCTTCGCATCAGGTGGCCAAAGTATTGGAGTTTCAGCTTCAGCATCAGTCCTTCCAATGAATATTCAGGACTGATTTCCTTAGGATTGACTGGTTGGATCTCCTTACAGTCCAAGGGACTCTTAAGAGTCTTCTCCAGCAATACAATTCAAAAGCATCATTTCTTCAGCACTCAGCCTTCTTTACAGTCCAGCACTCACATCCATATATGACTACTGGAAAGACCACACCTTTGACTATACAGACCTTTGTTGGCAAAGTGATGTCTCTGCTTTTTAATACTCTGTCTAGGTTTGTCATACATTTATTTATTGTAATAGATAAACATACATTTATCATCTTACAATTCTGAAGGTCAGAAGTCCCTAGGAAATCTCACTGGACTAAAATCAAGGTGTCAGCAGGGCTATCATCTCCTGGAGGCTCTAGGGGGAAATCCACTTCCTCTGTCTTCACAGCCAACAACATTGGGCAGAGTCTTCCTCACACTGCCACCTCTCTGGTTCTTCCTCTGTTGTCCCCTCTTTTTGCCTTATAAGGACCCTCATGATAACACTGGGCCCTGGATGACCCACAGTAAACTCCTTGTCTCAAGGTCAGCTGATAAACAAGTCTAATCCTCACTCCCCACCCCAGCTCTGTGGGGACTGATGTGCCCAACATAGCAATGTCTCTGTTTCTTATTAGTCCTTTCTCTTCAATCTCTCCCTTCATCTAATCCATTTCTGCAACTATCCTGTCCCTGCAGAAGACCTCCCACATTCTATCTGTTGGCCTGACTTGTCTTTTGAGCCCCCATTGCCTCCTGCACCTTCAACTCAAAACTTTATGGTGGAAAATAAAAGACCACTACTGCAACCCAACCTCTCAGAATCAGTTCCTCCTCCTAACTTCTCTGTTTGGTTTCACAGCACCAAGTTTACTCCAGCAGTGGTCTCAGAACCTCAGGACTGTTCACTCTTCCAGGTCGGATCACTGGCTAGGGGCCGTCAATGTATTTTTCACAGGCTCATGGAATGCATCCCTCTGTCTTCAACTTTCCATTCCCACTATCGCCTCCATCCTTCCAGCCTCTTTTTATTCCTTGGACTGTTGTTGTTGCTTTTAATTCGGGGGTAGGGTGGAGTGGATATCTATTTTCTGTTCCTTTCTAGGGCCCCTTAGAGCTGTTTTACATGTTATTCTAATTTTATCATGTCATCAACCCAATAAACCAGAAATTAACATCCTTAGTTTATAGATGAGAAAACTGAGGCTAAGAGCAATGAGTAACTTTCTGAAAGTCATAATCATTCATCTGTTCACTTGAAAATATTGAGAGCCTATTATAGGCCAAGTATTATTTCAAATGTTGGGGATAACAGTACTGAATTAATTGACCATGATCTAAGTTCTAAGGAAAGTTACATTAATCTAGAAATAGAAAAAATAGACTCAAGAAGTAGAACCAAATGAACACGATTATTGCAGTCTCCCAGCTAACCTAGCTAAGCGTTTTCTTGCTTTTCTGAATTCCTAGTGAGCAAACAACAAAATCTCCTTGGTAGCACTTTACTCATTCAACACTATATATAGTCATTTGTATACTGCCTTGTTTCCCTTACCAAACTCCCTGGGGGGCAGAAACACTGTCTCACATGGCACATAACAGGATTTTATTTCAGCTACAAGGTTGTAAGAGTCAAAGAAGATGTTCAGGAAAGTACTCTGTAAACTGTAAAGCCATTTTCTAAGGTTTATTGTCATTAGTGATGCCGGCTGTGATCTTCTTTGGGCAAGTCATCCAAGGACCCAATTCCCCTTGATGCGGACAGGGTCAGTTTTCCTTACAATTCCTTTTCTTCCCTTACCTGGTGAAAAGGCACAACATAACACTATATGTTGGGTTGGCCAAAAAGTTCATTCAGGTTTTCTGTGTCATCTTACAGAAAAACTTGAATAATTTTTTTTTTTTTGCCAATCCAATACAATGTCTACCTGCTTTCTGCAAGTTCCTAAAGAAAAGCTTAAAAGTTATTGCTTAAGACAATGACTTTCTTGTTCATCTTCCCCACCCGCCAATACCTTCATTTTTTCTATAATATTTCATTACAAAGCTTTTCAAACTGAAAAGTTTTTTAGGTGACTATCCATTTATGCACCATCCAGATTCTACCATTACTGTTTTACTAAACTTTCTTTGTCACAGCTTTCCAGTTATCTTTCCATTCATTCATCTCATTTATTTGATGCATTTCAAAGGAAGGTATCACTAAACTGCCCCCTAAATACTTCAGCTGCATTATCATTAACCAGATCATTTTTATTCTTTTGAGGTACATTTGACATACAGTGAAATGCACAAATCTTAAATGTTTTATTCAATGGGTTTTGACAACATATACTCCTCTGTAAGCCAAGCCCTTTCAAGTCATTCAGCTTGTGCCAGAAAGTTCCCTTATACCTTGCCCAAGGCAGTCCCTGACCCCAGTAGTTCACTCTTGAAACTGTATGCTCAGATGACCTGCAGATGTGACTTTTTACCACTATATTTACTATCCAAAACACCCCGTCATTCTGTTCCCATTGCAAAAATTTATTTTAATCTTTTTTTCAGCTTTCTTGAGGTATAATTGACAAAATTTGTATATATTTAAGGTGTACAATGTGATGGTTTCCTATTAACATACATTGTGAAGTGATCACCACAATCAAGCTAATTAGCATTCGTTACTTCATATAGTTAATTTTTTTTCTTTCAACCCCTACCCCCTCTCCGTGGCAACCACCTGTTTATTCTCTGTATCTATGAGTCTGTTTCTCTTTAGTTCTGTTTGTTCATTTGTTTTGTTTTTTAGATTCCACATATAAATAAAATCATGCAGTATTTGTCTTTGTCTGTCTGACTTATTTCACTGAACATAATACCCTCTAGATCTATCCATGTTGTCACAAATGGCAAGACTGCCTTCTTTTTTATGGCTGAGTAATATATCTATATCTATATCTATATCTATATATGCCACAGCTTCTTTATCCATTCATCTGTCTAGGGACACAAGCTCCTTCCATATCTTGGCTATTGTAAATAACACTACAGTGAACATAAGCGTGTATATGTCTTTTTGAATTAGTGTTTTTATTTTCTTGGGGAAAATACCCAGAGGTGGAATTGCTGGATCATATGGGCTTCCCAGGTGGCTCAGATGGTAAAGAATCCACCTGCAATGCGGGAGACCTAGATTCGATCCCTGGGTTGGGAAGTTCCCCTGGAGAAGGGCATGGCAACCCACTCCAGTATGCTTGCCTGGACAATCCCCACAGACAGAGGAGCCTGGCAGGCTACAGTCCATGTGGTTGCAGAGAGTTGGACACGGCTGAGTGACTGAGCACAGCACAGCACATGGTAGTTCTATTTTTAATTTTTTTGAGAACTCTCCATACTCTTTTCCATACTGGCTGCTCCAATTTACATTCCAATAGTATACAAGGGTTCCCTTTTCTCCACATCCTCTCCAACACTTGTTATTTGTTGTCTTTTTGATAACAGCCATTCTGATGGGTGTGAACTGATATTTCATTATGGTTTTGATTTTTATATCCCTGATGATTAGTGATGCTGACCATCTTTCCTGTGTCTGCCGGTCATCTTCATTCTATTGCTATTAATTACCACAAATGAAAAAGTACTTTTCAGGATTTAAAGATATAATAGTTTGCTTGGTGGAAGAAATAGGAAAAATGGCTTAAAGAGACAATAGTCTAATTTTTCTTCTTTTAAAACATACCGTGAATTCAGTTTTAGGTCAAACCATTCTGCTTTCTCTCTCTTACCTTACAATAGATTTTGATTTCAAGGCCAGCCTACATTAGTTCATCAAAAGGAGTTTATTTCTTCAAGTCCTGTGGCCCTCATTTAGCATTTTTTATATGAACTCACTCACGAGAAACTCTGGAGGGGTTTTTTTCTTCTTACTGCTGTTGCTGGAAGATTTATGTTCTTGGGCACGTCACCATTCTCTTAGGCCTCAGTGTCCATATCTGGAAAATAACAGTTTATCTTTTAAGTCCCCATCTAAATCTGAAACCCAATACTTTCTATGGGAAGGAAAGTTGTGAAGACCTGAGAAGAAAACAAAAAGCATCTCTAGGTACATGTATATGTATATTAATATGTATATTAAGCAGTTCATCAATATTTTTTAGTCCAAAAATAATAAATGTTACTGTATCTTGGTAAGTTATTCTAGCTTATGTATTCTTGGAACAGCTGATTTCTATTTAAAGTTTTTTGTACTAGCAAATCATAATTTAAATTGTAACACAAAGTCCTTTCCAATGAATGACTATAGAAGGAAGCTTGCTTGATATATTCCTTTTTTTTTTTTAATCTTGTTTATACCACTTGAGAGGGCTTTTTGACAGGATTTGGGAGACAATTGTCAGAAATCTGTTCTCCTTGTAGCCACCTCTGAGTCACTTCCACTATTTATGGAACAGCAACTGTGAAGAGTGGGATCATGTTTAGGCTTTTTTTTTAAAAAAAAAAAACAACACATGATAAGTGTCTTTAGAAGTTTATGTAATACATCCCAGAGCTTTCAGTTTTCAGAAGAGAACAGAGTCCAGAAAGCAACTTTTAGGCCTTGTATAACTTGAAAGCATGTTCCTGAGTCTTAGGGTCCTGGATTGTCAAAGTAGTAACTTGAGTAAAGTTTTAGCAGCCTTTGGAGTAAAGCTGTTCTGTTTTGGAAAGTTGCGACTGTGCCTCCTATATCAGGCATAAGATTTCCATTTCATCTTATTTGCTACCTTGCAAAGGAAATTTTGCTTCAGCTTACTTTTCCTTGCACATACTTCAGATTCCAGAGCCTTCATCTATGCGGTTGTATAGCAAGGCACTCCACAAAGCAGCCTCTGTCTCTGTATCTGTCCTGTACGGATTGCTCAAGAGGGAGGAATGAAATTTAGGATGGGGATATGTTGCCTGTTGTTTACTTTTGCTGAAGACTTTCTGTCCTCTTTTCTGTTTAAGAAGACTCATCATCTAGCTCAGCTGTCTGCTTCGTTCATCAAGCTCTCATTGGACCACCTGCCAACGAGCTGGCCTAAGAAGTCTTGTACATGTTAGTGGCCTAGCTATCTCCTAGATTCCAGGCCCTCGAGTTTGACAGGGTGCGTGTCCAGAGTGCTTTTTCCTTGGAACCCAACGAGCCTGTACGGAAATGGCAGCCTGTGATATCACCAGCTGGGTCCTTGCTGTCGCCTTTCCACTGTCTTAACCAGGAACCTGAAGCCAGGCTTGGGAATGTGTCTCTGGAATTGAACTCAGCCAACTTCTCTCCTGTCAGAATCTCAAGTCACGAAAATTAAGAACATACAGAAAGATAGGTTTTTCTCTTTCCAAGCAACAGAGATGTTAAGTTGTAAGATTAAAAATATTTCGCCAAATATCCTTAACACAAACTCTCAGCACTCCCTAAGATCGAGTTTGATATGAAAACTTGTCAAATGTGTTGATCCCACTCATCGGGCAACAGTACTTGTTTTTCTTATTAATAGTATAACGAAGACTTTGCAGTTATTAGTAAGAGTATTGAAGAAGATAGATATAGATATAGCAAAATAGCTTAAGAATGTTTTTAAACTTGGTTTAAATTCAGTCAAGATTTTACTGAGTTCCATTTGTTTGAGCATCATTTTGAGAACCATTTATTTTTATTAAGAAACAACAGAATGAGTTGCCTATGGCAACTGAGAAATATAGATAGGGAAATTTTATTGTGTTTATTTTTTAAATTTTCTATCATTAAATTAGCTTCAAGAATTTATAGGCCTAGTTGTTCCTCCTTGTAAACTAAAATCCTACAATGGCCCCGAAGAAGTCCAAAACTGGCTCCTCTTTTTACCAGAGACATGGATGGTCCAACTTGTGTGTCCTTTGATTACTATATGGAAGTCCAGAATCCTTTCTATTATGGTCACTTACATGGAATGGTCTATTTCTAGGATCATATTGCTGTATTGAGGGTGTCTATATATTCAAGTCATAGCACTGAGTTTTATATATATATATAATATATATATAATATACATATATTATATATATATATGGCCTTACTTTAAAAAAAAACTTGCACTTTGGTTTTATTTTCATGAAATGAATTATACTGACTCTAATACTTTAATAAGCCCTCTCCCTAAGAAGTTATGGGAATAATTATTTCATCTTCTTCTGTTTGACTTAAAAAGCAGATAAGAACCAAAAATAAGTGGAAAATCAAAAGAATTCCAAAATAATATTTTTAAAAAGAATGAAGGCCCTCATTTTAGCTATAAAGTTGACAAACACTTCAAACACTCAACACAGAGAACACCCCTTCGGTGTCAAAATTCAGAATGGACTGTTTTCCCTTTCGCCTGTGCAAAGTTCTGAAATGATCCTTCAGGGCTCTCGTTTCATAAGCACCAGGCAAGCGGCATCAGTGGGCAGGAAGGATGATGCCGGAGGTTAGAAATGTTCAACTGCAACATTGATTTGTGTCTGCCTCTCTGCCTCTCCCTCGCTGGCCTTTTTCCCTTTAATGAGGACTAGAATGTTTCCACATCAGTTAACTGCCTTCATAAAGCACCAGAAGGTCACACCAGCCCCAGACTGATCCTTTTCTTTGTGCCGATAATATAATTGGCTGATTGTGCCCGTGATGAGCGCGCCCCCTCCCCCAGCCCCGTCCTAGCTCCATGTTTGTAAGCCTTACTGCTGGTTTCCGAGGAGAGCAGCTCGGCTCGCTGCGCGCTTCCCAGCGCAGGCAGTGCCGCTGCGCAGGTTGATCAGCGAAACAGCATCCATTTTAATCTGCGGGGAGCCCCTGCCTTCCCAGGGCGTTCTCTCCGCCAGTGGATGCTCCGCGCTTTGCCTCCGCAGCCTCGCTGAGCAGTCCTGCTTTGGGGTGTGCTCCCTAGGATGCACTGAGATGGTACATCAGGAGAACTGTTCGTATCAGGTAAGATTTAAAGCCTGATCGTGAGGCCGGCATCCTTTGGGAGAGGAGGCCTTCCTCGTCCAGAGCAGCAGGTTGCCTCTTTCCGGGTTTTCACGGGATTTTGCCATCCTACACTCCTGGCCTCCATCACATACAGTATCTGAATTGTAATTAGATTTTCTGGGGAGTAATGGGGCAGAAAACTCCGCTTCTTGGCCTTTAAAGCATATGTGAAATACGCTGAGGTGATCTGTGTTGTGCACATTTTGTATGTCTTTGTAAAATAAGAGAAATTGTGTTGAACTTTGAATTTAAGGGGCTTTGGAGAAGAAAAATCTGGTTGGAATTTCACATAGATAAAAGGGAAAAATATTTTTGCTCATTGCATAGGAGGCAAGTTGCTTCACATCCAGTTTTTAGGATTGTCTTGAAGGAAATTATGTAAATCGGAAGTAATAATTGATGATCTGAGAAATTTTCAAACACCATCCGGTATGCACTTGACATTTAAAGTTGCACTTATCTCCCCAAACTTATTTTTACTAGTAAGTTGTTTTAAATGACTAGTAAATAAGAAATAGGGTATCAACATGCATAAAAAACTCCAAATAGAAAATTTTTAGTAACACGTCCTCATCTCTGTCCCTAATTTTCTGTCTGGAGTTTTGAAGCCAACACTTAGAGGATCTCAAAAAATCAGTTCTAGAGTGTGACTAGAACTGTGGAAGCAACACTGAAAATATCCTCCTTGTAAACAGACAACGAGGAGGTTCTCAGAGAAGTGTCTCTGCAGCAGCAAGCACGGCTAGTCCAAGCCCTGGATAGTTAATATCAGGGTATGACTCAACTGACCGAGTTTAGAAGCTCCAAGGGACCATTTCTCTAATTTAACAATGCCTCTTCCTTGTGTGAGGTAAGATACCTGAGACCAGCAGGTGTTTCTCAGAAGGTCAGATTTCACAGTAGTGAATGTATGCAGGCAGAATAGTACATCTCACAACACTCAAAGCAGTCGTTTCTCAGCTAAGTAATGTATGCCTAGAAAATATATTTATGCACTTTTTTCTCTGCTTAATAATTGGAATTTTGTAATTGTGGGCTTGTCTCATAGTATTTTCATTTTATAGTCCATTTAGGTCCATAGATCCTAGATGACAAGATTTATGCTTCATAGGAGTTCTTACCATGCATGAGAAAAGGGTCATGATGCTGAGAAAACAACAAAACTTATTACACAGAATACAGTGGGGGAGTGGAGAGTGTCGACTTTTATGGAGAGCCTAACCTACTTATGGCATGGCTCCAGGTGATTAAATTACTACAATAATTAAAATCATTTTTCTGCTCGCTTTTTAGAGAAGCTATGTAATGTAATTTTTTGAAGGCAAGATGCTACAGGATTATTCCCTGTATCTTTTCATTTGGTTGAACATGGAGTCACTGGTTTTACAAGTCACAGATTGGTCACATATCAGCAGTGCCATCAGGAGGGGAGGGGTTTTTTAGCCTTCTGCTTCCAGAGGAAAACAAATTGATTTTCTTTTATATGAACTACAACATATAACACTGATTGTATGTTCAATAGTTTTTGAAGTATTTATTGCTTATTTTTACAATCAAATTATGTCCATTAGGCAGGTGATAATAGGCAGTAGATTCTACATCTCCATGGGGTTTTATAGAACTTCATGTGTCTGTCCTTTTGAAATGTTCTCCCTCAGTTCATAACTCAGCAAATAAAGAAACATTAGCCTTGAAACCATGTCTCAATCCTACTTGGAAACCTTAGTTTTAGAACCCACCTGACACCACAGATTCTGAAAGGACAGTTTCTCTAAGTTCTTGATGTTATCATGGTCACTGGTAATATCAACAATGATGTTTTTTAGAAATGTCCCCTTTTCTGATGAAGGCTTGCTTATTTATTTATCTATTCTTAAGGATGATAATAGAGTGCTTAAACAAAGTCCCTCGATTAGCATCTTAGTGAGTACAAGGAATTTATTTGTAGGACTGATTCCTTTCATCCGTAATGTATACCACGGTTTCTTTTTTTTTTAATCTGATTTTATTTATTTGTTTTTTTAAATTGAAGGATAATTGCTTTACAGAACTTTGTTGTTTTCTGCCAAATATCAACATGAAGCAGCCATAGGTATACATATGTCCCCTCCCTTTTCTTTTTTTTTTGGCATATGGTCATTTCCTGACCAGGGATGGAACCCACACCCCCTTCAGTGGAAGCACAGAGTCTTAACCACTGGACTGTCAGGAAGTCCCGTATACCACGGTCTCTTAATGGAGAGACCATGAATGGGGCTTCGAAGGCCATTCCCCTCAGACTAATTTGGATATTTTGGTGCACACGTCTGGGTGTGTGTTATTATTACCTTTGTCATCATCATCTTCATCTTCTGAGCAATAACAGTCTCCTGACTACTCCTACCCTTTCCCCTGTTCTGTGGTCTGTGTTCAACGCAGAATCCAAATGCTCTTTTAAGACCTAAATCAGAGCCTGCCACCCATCTCATAATTCTCCTCCTCAGCATAAAAGCCCACGTCCCACCAGGAGCCCCCAGGGTCCTACATCACCTCACCCCTGATTCCTCTCAGACTCCTCTCCCACCCCTCTCCGCTCTTCTCATGCTTCCTGCACCTGCTGTCCCTCCTGTCTGGTATGTGCTTCCCCTCCAGGGAGCCCAGTTAGTTGCAGGTTTAGCAAGCAATCTTCCCTGTCTGGGGCACGTTTATACTAAAAAATTTTTCAGTTCTACCCGAAATTCGGATTCACCCAGGCATCAGGTATTGATCCTGTTGGTGACCCCCACAGCTTACTCTCTCTCACTTTCTTCAGATCTTTCCTCACACGTCACCTTCTTGTAAAGGCCTCCTCTGGACATTCTGTGTCAACTTCCAATTCCCTAACTCTATCCCAATCTTTCTATTACACTTTATTTTTATATTTGGCGTTCATCACCATCCATCAGACTACGTGTGCTGTGCTGTGTTGAGTCGCTCAGTCATGTCTGACTCTTTGCAACCCTATGGACTATAACCCACCAGGCTCCTCTGTCCATGAGATTCTCCAGGTGAGAATACTGGAATGGGTTCCCATTTCCTCCTCCATGGGATCTTTCCGACCCAAGGATTGAATCTACATCTCCTGCATTGGCAGGTAGATTCTTTACCACTGTGCCACCTGGGAAGCCCATCAGACTACATTTTTGTCTATTTTCTGTCTTCTTTACTCCACAGAAGCTCCATGAGGACAAGGATTTTTAGGTTTGTGTCCATCTGCTCTCTCAGTGCGAAGAACAAGCTCTCATATAATACAGATGGATGTGACTATTGTATGTAAAGTTGAGTAAGAAAAAAGGCACTGTAAACACTCTATAGCATTGCGGTTTCTTATACTTTGATGGCCATTGGGATGATTTTCAATCCTATTCCTATTCCAACTCCCTGCCATTAACATGCCCTGATTTCAGTGTCTTAGTATCAGATTATCCCTTTACTTTTTGTAACTTTTCTCATCTGTGAAATGGTATTTTTTCTTGTTAACTTCCTGGCATGAGAGTTGGCAGGTCCCTGCCAGAGGCCACCTTTCTGCATCAACAACTTAGTTACCATGAATTAAGAGCCACTTTCTCCCAATGTTTACATAAAGGGCTCAGTGAAGATTATAAAGCAGCCCAAGTGAAGCATTGCTTCACTTCCCAATTATTTATTGCTAGTATAGAGAGTATAACTGATCCTCAGGTATTGCTTTTCCAAATAGATGATTGTTTTGAAAAAGAGAGTTTCACTGCTTCCTAGAACTTGAACCCCCTCTTGGAGGTGGATGGATGTGCCATGCTATGAACAACTTCATCGGGGAGTGAGAGGGATGTTCAGAGAGAAATTCTCAGGCAGAATTTTTCATGGTCGTTTTATTTTTAAGTTTCTTACGTTGTCGTCATCTTTGTGTACTTTTCTCCCTTGCAGGATTTACATTAACACAGAGGTTACTGAGGCATGCCTTGTCATTTTCAGTTGTAGGCGTGTGAAAAGATAGAGCTATCAACCTCCATTTTCCAGTCTTGGGAGGAAGCCAATCTCTTCAGGAAAGAGCCTTGCCCACAGCTTCAGGCCTGGCAGCCTTCAAGAGACCAGATTCCTCTACACGATCTCTGATAGAAAGCGTCAAAATACTGTTAACTTGAAAGCACAAGCTTAGGTCAAAAGGTCCATTTTGCTTAAAAACTCCCAAAGATTTTCTCCTCTTTCCCTGCAGTCAGTTTTGGGGATTAATGTGTATATAAAACCAGTGACACGCTTTTATCCCTTTCTTTCCTTTGCTTAAATTCCTTTATGACCACTCCAGATATAAACCACACCCTCATGTTCTCAGCTGCAGTAGAAATGAAAGAGAAAAAAAGTAAAATGGTATGTGAATGACTCTCACCTTTTTCCTCCTTTGGGAGCATAAAGAGACTCTTCTTCAAATGCACACCTGATCTTGAAGAAGAAGAGTGGAAATTTTCATACTTCCCCATTTTCTTTAGGATAAACTTCCAAGCCTTTTGCATGGCATTTAAGGCCTAACCATGGGGACTTCCCTGGTGATCCAGTGGCTAAGACTCCATGTTCCCAATGCAGGGGGCCTGGGTTTGATCCCTGGGGACTAGATCCCACATGTCAAAACTAAGAATTCACATGCTGAAACTAAAGATCTTGCATGCCACGACGAAAATTGAAGGTCCAGTGTGTCATAACTACGACCTAGCACAGCCAAATAAAGAAATAAATGCTAAAAAATAGATTTATTTTTTTTTTTTAAAAAAAGGCCATGATCTGAACCCTGGACAGAAACACCCCTCCCTCCTCACCTTGTCCTCCTGCCCCCACACAGCTGTCAACCCTTTTTCTTTGCTGTGCTGCCTCAGCCTGGAATCTCTGCCACCCACACACCTGCTTGTGCCTGTTGCAAGCTGATGCACTCTGAGGCTCGTGTCACCTCCATCAGGAAACTTTCTCCTCCTCAGTGCATTTTGTTTTTATCTCTATAAGAACCCATTTACAGCTAGTGACATATAAGCCGATTAGACAACAGGCTCCTTGAGGACAAACGCCTGATTTTCATTTCCTGCCCTATACCCAGAGTGTGTGTTCCATAAATGTGTGTTGGACTGATTGGATTTTCTGCAGTTGGTCCTTTCTGAGTCCTCAGGATGAGGATTTTGCATCATAATACCAGAGAGGAGCTCAGATCTTTGCATTGCAACTGGGAGTGGGTGAAAGTGATCCCCCTGCTTTGGGAGATCAGAATCTTAGCCATTGGACCACCAGGGAAGGTCCCATGGTTAGGCCTTGAATGCCATGCAAAGGAGTTGGAAATTTATCCTCAAGAAAATATGGGAAGTATGAAAATTTCTACTCCTTGTATGTGGCGTATGAGCCTCTTGCCCAGTTGCCATTCCAGGTGCTGAGATGAGGGACATTGTGCAAGGAACAAAATGAAAGAGACACACATCCCACCCTTCCCAGAGACAATCATTAAGAATATACCACCACACCTACTTGTCCTTCACCAAGAGAGGTTCCCCAAGGTGAACCTCATGGTCTGTCCCCCAGCACTTCTTCAAAACACCCGTGGTCAGTGGAAGCTAGTAGTCATCCTCAAGACACCTTTCTTAATATACTGCATTTTGCAAAGTTTTCATAAATCTTCTTGCCATATAGAGGGATAATTTTACCGCCTCCTGAAACACCAAATATTCCTTGGGCAAAATGTTTCAGCCCAGTTGAAGTATTGTACTCATCACCTAGGATGAAAGGTGTCCTATATTGGTTTCAAATGATAAAACCAGGGAGTGTATCAAATTAAGTAGTACATCAAGATATCTTAAAAAGCTCTTGCTGGGAGAAAGTAGTAAACAGACCTTCATGCCCAGATTCTAGTGGGTTTTGTTTTGTTTTGTTTTTTTTGCCTCTGTGCATGGCATTTGGGATCTTAATTCCTTGACCAAGGATGGAAACCTCAGCCCCTGCATTGGAAGCATAGAGTCTTAACCATGGGACTGCCAAGGAAGTCTCTGTAGTGGGTTATTTAATGGCTAACAAAAGAAAGGAAATATAGTCTGTCCCCGTTGACACCAGGCCAAGAGAGGGCTCATTTTCCAGTCCCCTCTTCCTCTGAATGAGAAAACAAGGTATTAAATTTGACTTCATTTAAGATTCCACTCAATTTAAGCCTGGTTTCATCCATAGCAGGGAAAAAAAACATACTGACCTAATAGAAAGGGGAATTTCAAAGCATGTAGTGCACTATTTGATACAGGCTTTTTAAATATAAGTTCAATGAAAAATAAATGAGTAAAATAGAAGTTCAACGAAGTTATTTTTAGTCTTGTTCTATAGATATTTATTTGATTGGAGAATTTTTTCCCTGAAGTGTTGAAGAATACTTTGTCTTCATTGTTTTGCCTGGTTGGGGGTACAGTTGTATTTTGCCTTGTTGAGATACAGTGTGTTTGTCTGAGGAGGGAATAACATGTCTATCACCTTAAAAATTAAGAAAATAGTTCTGGATACCAACTCATCTGCACTTGTTTTTAGGCTGTATATCTGAAAATATAATATATATGTTTTACTACAAAAGGAGCACAGTGATAAGTGCCCAGATGGGAGGGAAAAAAATCATTTTAACAGGGTTTCAGTATGGGCCTGATCTGAAATAGAAATTTAGTACAAGCACATCATTCCTATTTAAAGTAGCACTGGGAGCCTCAAACATCATGATTTAGACATCAAGTGATTTTAAGAAATAAATCTGCAATGCATATTTTAAGCCAAAAACTCTAGTATTTTCTCTTGAAAAGAGAGTGGTGGTGGGGGATTGGAAGGAAATGGGCACATTGCTGTGATACATATCAGTGCCTGCATGGAGAGCAGAGACCTCACCTTCACACACACACACAAACACACGTGCGTGCACACACACGCACACACCCACACACACACAGTCTTAGGTAACTAAGATGTCACATGCAGAAGCTCAAGGTTAATAGCATCGTATTCTATTATTTATTTATATTGTCCGTACCAATGGAAAATGTGAAATCTTGGTGTACTTAGTATTACCCTGAGCACGATGTGGAAGCATCAGAAATTACCAAGCTTTCTGAAATAGAAAGTACTTTGACAAAATTGCTCGAATTCAGAAGAAAACAGTCATCCAAAGGCCTAGTGACAATCAGCGTAGGAGAGCCATTAAGGGGGAAAGAATGCTAAGAGCACAGAAAAACATAATGAGGGCATTAACAATGGTCCCCCTCTGAAGCTGCGCCATCATCAGCCAAGTGACCACAGTTGGCGTTTCTCGTACTCAGGTCTTCAGATGGGCGGAAAGCTTGATGCCTGTGGTCCTCAGTTTTTCTGATAATGGATAAACGATTGACACTCTGTCTCCTTCCAACGCTTTAACCTCCTCCACTGCACACTCCCAATGCCATTAGTTTAACTTTTTAAATCTACAATGAAAAGTCCTCTGCAAAACAATATGCAGATTTTCATGGTTTATCTAGCTATCGGAATACCTTAATTGAAAAGCAAAGCAAATTTAAATGAATACTGCACAGAAGAAAAAAAATAATTTTAAAAGAGATTATAAATCAGTGTCGGTTTGTGTAGCGCATGGAATTTGGAGGCTGAGGCAGAAGGAGAGGTGGTGGGAAGCTAAAGGGTTAATCAGGATGAAATAAGAGTTTCCATTAATAAGAATAGGAAGATCTTTTGACAGTGCATAAGTGATTTCCCAGTAATGCGGTCTGTGTTCTCAGAGTCAATAATTTCCACCAGTGGCCGATAATGATCATTTAAAAGCATTAGCTCACGTGACCAGTGCGCCTCACAGTTCAAATTATGGCTTGACAGGAAACTGAAGCTCTCCATTCTGGTCCTTGAATTTCAGGGCAGGGGGGAGTGAGCAGAGGCCCTTTCAACCTCAGGGATTGTAAGTGGCTCTGTGTACGTTTTCTAAGAGGAAGCATTAGTATCTGGCCCCATGTTTTGCAGGCAGAATTCATTTTAGAGAGGGCAGCAGTAGAGGAAATGAAAGATTTAGTCATTCAGTCATGTCTAGGCTCCTCTATTCATGGGATTCTCCAGGCAAGAATACTGGAGTGGGTAGTCATTCCCTTCTCCAGGATATCTTCCTGACCCAGGGATCGAACCCAGGTCTCCTGCATGGCAGGCAGATTCTTTACTGTCTGAGCCACCAGGGAAGCGCAGTAAGGAAGAAACCAGGAAAAATTCTCTGTAGGAAGGACACGACTGACTGTTCTCCTCTTGTTTGTGCATGGCTGCTACAAAACCACCAAACATTAAGTTCAGCTCAAGTGTTCTAAGGTGGTGTTTTGTTTTTTCATTTCCTGTATTCATTTGAACCAGTTGGAAGTGAAATTAATTACAGTGCTGATCCCAAGCATGTAAAGTCAGGGTCTTACCACCAAGCCTAGAAATATGATCGAAAATAAGATAATGGCTTATACTGAATTTTTTTAAGGTCTCGAGCTATGCTTCTAAAATTTAAAGTGCACTCAAAAATCTTAGAGCTCTTGTAAGACTGCAGGTTTGGATTCAGTAGGTCTAGGGTGGGAGCTGGGAGTTTGCATTTCCTGTCCACTCCCAGGTGATGTGGATGCTGTGGCTGGAGGACACACTTTGAGTAGCAAAGCTCTAGAAAGCACCAAAGATCAGTCCGTGTGATAGGAAGATAGCATATATTTTAAGCTGGCACAAGCCATCCAGATAGTAATGATACAGCTCCTTCTGTAAAGGGTCTAGGCTATGAGCCTATGTCCCCAACACTCCTTTAGGAAGGGTGCAAAATGCATTCATCACGACTGGACACCAACTTTCAAAAGAAGGTTTTTTATCACTTGTCTCTATATAGTACTTAGTAGAGGTTCAGTTATGCCAAGGAAAGATATAGGGGGTAGAGGAGGAGAATGGTTTTTATTACTTTCTTGGGACTAACCCTTGTTCCTGTTGTACAGCTGGGAAATTTCCATCTTGGATTTTGAGATGCCCTTCTCCAAAAGGTAATCTATTATAAATGTATGTGCATATATATATATATATATATATATATATATATATATATATATATGTGTGGTCAATATATTATTGGTGCATATAAATTAATTTGAATATGTTTATACATATACATAGTTAATACTGAGAGTTCAGTCCTTTTAACTGTATATTTAAGGCCACCCTGTTAAACCTGAAGAAGGGCATGGCAACCCACTCCAGTATTCTTGTCTGGAGAATCCTGTGAAGAGAGGAACCTAGCCAGCTACAGTCTATGGGGTCATAGAGTCAAACACGACTGAAACAACTTAGCATGTGTGCATGCATGTTAAAATTAAAGTCAAAAGATAATAATTAGACGTATAGTTTTATGTACTTTACTAAGTCTTGTAACATCTAAATTTTTATTGGGAATTCCCTAGTGGTCCAGTGGTTAGGACTCAGAACTTTTCACTGCCGTAGCCTGGGTTCAATCCCTGGTCGGGGAACTAAGATCCCACAAGCTGCATGGCACAGCTAAATAAATAAATAAATTTTTATAATTGCATGCATGTTAGCTCTTGATTATAGATAGCTAAATGGGCTAGATGCTAACCTAGGTAAGAGGCTGAAATCACTGAAATTCATGGTAGGCCCCCTCCTTCAACCTGGGCAGACCCATGTTTACTTACCTCTTAAATGTATGTTGTTTCCGAAAAAGATTTCAGTTGAAAAGCACTCATATAAACTATTAATATTTCCTTCCATGGACAGCATTCCAAGGAAACATTGTAAGGAGCCCGAACCTTTCTCCTCTGTGAATGTATCTATTCAACAGCTATTCATCCTCCACTTAACGTGTGGGAGGTTGTCTCTAGATGCTGTGGGAAAAACAAGATGAATAACACAAATTTCTGCCCTCTTAGAGAAAGACTTGAAACTGTAACGGTGTTAGAGAAAAACCATTATCAGTATAAACGTAGCGGGGTAAACCTGAAAGTTCACCATACAGTGTGTTAGGTCACAACTATTGATGAAGGAGTTTTTATTTCATTCCTTGAGGTCTGATCATCAGGGGACAGTGGTGACACATGCTGAATGTTACAGATATGTGATTTAGAAAATAGTGTCAGCAGGTGATATCATTTTTAAAAGCTACGTTTGGTTCTTCTGTTGGGTACAGTTGTTTCTTACAGGGGCAGCCAGTAGGAGGCAGTCTCGCACACCCGTTTAGAATATGAGCCACAGAAGCAAATTCTGTGCTTCAGATTCTGGCCTGGGCGTGGGCAAGCTGCCACACTGGGGCAATTCTCTAGCCTCACTTATTTCTCACTCCACTGTGAAATGCAGCTTGATAATAATATCCACCTCAGAGGGTTCCTGTGAGGACTGAAGACAAATGTAAGAGGCACCTGTAAAGTACCTGGCCCATGCTGCTGCTGCTACTGCTGCTAAGTCGCTTCAGTCGTGTCCGACTCTGTGCGACCCCATAGACGGCAGCCCACCAGGCTCCGCTGTCCCTGGGATTCTCCAGGCAAGAATACTGGAGTGGGTTGCCATTTCCTTCTCCAGTGCATGAAAGGGAAAAGTGAAAGTGAAGTCGCTCAGTCGTGTCCGACTGTTAGCGACCCCATGGACTGTAGCCTACCAGGCTCCTCCATCCGTGGGATTTTCCAGGCAAGAGTACTGGAGTGGGGTGCCATTGCCTTCTCCGACCTGGCCCATAGCAACCCCCTATAACCCCATATATATATGCCGTGTGTGTAAGTCACTTCAGTCGTGTCTGACTCTGTGGCTCCATGGACTGTAGCGCACCAGGCTCCTCTGTCCATGGGATTCTCCAGGCAAGAATACTAGAGTGGGTAACCATTCCCTTCTCTGGGGGATCTTCCTAACCCAGGGATCGAACTCACATCGCTTATGTCTCCTGTATTGGCAAGCGGGTTCTTTAGCACCAGCGCCATCTGGGAAGCATGTTAATATATGTCATGTAATAAGATGCGTGCTTCCTTCATTTTAACTAGCCTCCTTTGGCAGAGTTTAGTATGCAGAGGGTCCTTCAAAGTCGAGCATCCTTTATTTTAACCCCAAAGCCTTACCGCTGGAAAATTCTTTGGCTTTGGGAACACCCACCATACAGCAGCACTCAGTGACCAGCATGACCTCTCAGGCCTGGAGGGTGTACCGGGCTTCTTGCATGCAGGTGGTGGGACCCCTGCCCAGAGCAAGGGTCCTGGGGTCTGGAGGAGAATAAGACAGGGGAGATCTCTACTAGGGAGAAGGCCTGTCCAAAGACAAGTGTGGCTTGGGAGACACAACTCCATCAGACTGTCTGACAAAGGCACAAGACAGACTCAGAAACAGGGGTGGGGGATGAAGGTAGAGTTAAGCAGGGGTTTGGATTTGAGTTAGGGGCTGTAAAGGAAAATATTTGCTTTATGGAAGTGGTGCTACAGAAAACCACATTAAGACAACTTTATCCTACAAGCCTTCCACAAATTGATTTTATTTTTTTAATTTGTGGAGAGAAAATACTAAACAAGTGATGTGAGCACGTTAGCAGAGGTGCAGATGCCAAAAGCTGTCTTGAACAGCATTTTGCCGTAGAACTCTCTTAACAGCGTTGAAGCTGGTCAAGAATTCACATTGGAAAACCTATTGACTGGTACATTTACAGCTTCCTGTCTGAGCCTGTCAGACTGTAAGATTATGCTGCTAAATGGAGCCTTGGCCTTTGAATTCTTCTTTGACCTGTTTCTCCTGCACACAGTAACTTTCAAAAAAATACCGCTATATATTTTAGTTTATGGCCGTAGTAACTTGATAACAAGGAGCATGTGTTTGTGTGCACACTTGTTTGTCTGCTTCTTGCATCAAAACATCCTGCAGCTGTGGGCCTTTTCCTTCTCTGTACGTAAAGCCAGTAAACAAAGCCAAAAGCCATGGGAAAAGGGTAAAAAGAGCAGCAGCAAGGAACGTCCTCTTTTGTGAAAAAGCCCGCCACCGGCTCTTAGAAAAAAGTTGATGGATCTTTTTCTCCTGCCTATATTAATAGAACAAAGCAACGATTCCGGGAGCAGAGGGGTCCCTCTCTGTGTTGGAGACAAATTTCATTCTTGTGCTGGGGTTTCTCCCTGAAGATGAGACTTTCACGTTCGATTTGAAGAAATGATTGGTTATAGGAAAAAGGCAAGGAGGGAAAGGCAAACATCTATCTTACAGGTTAACTTTTAAATTATACTGTTCGGTTTTGTCATGCGATACCCGGCTTTTAACTTGCCAGTGAAGTCTGCGAGGCAGGGCTTTGCATCTATTTTTATCCCGTACACTCTACCCCTAGTTCAGAATAAGGTTGCTGGATTCCTCCAGAACTCTTATCCACACTCAGCCCTGAAGCGGGAAGTTCGGGGGTTAAATTGGCTTTTCCTGGATTGGGGGTAGAGAAGGTGCTGGGGAGAGGCATCCAGGCAGGATCGTACAGGGGAAGAAGGTGACAGCAGATGTGGAAAGGCTGGACTCTTAACCAGCCAAGTGTCAGGGCAGAGGAAGCCTTAGAGAACAGCAGCTGCCCCTGTGCCGGAGCGCAGGACAGACCAGGGAGGCTGGGTGGGGCGGTGTCTTTGGGACAGAAGAGGGCAAGGTCACACACACACAGCCGGACACAGACTCTTAGCTGGCTCTCCATGTCAGCATGAGCGGGAACCAGGGTCCTGGGCAACGCACATCAGCCTATCAGGATTCATGGGAGCTTATTTCTTAAGTGAAATTGTAAAGAGTTAAAAGGATGAATTTGGACAGTGATGGAATGGATGACATCATCAGTCAAGAATCCCCATTGGATATGGAGGGGAATTATAAAAAGGTAAGGGGGGAGAGCTCTTTTGTTTGTAAACAATCAGACCATTTTTCTAACTGGGAGAAAGATAACCTTTGAGGAGTGGCCAGATTCCACACTCAGTGGCCGTTGCCATAATATATTCAGGAAAGCTCAATGCACAGAATCAAACGCATTAAGTTGGGAGAGTACTTCTTTCTGCTTTTTTCAGCTTGTATTCATTAATATATTATAGCAGTAACTAGAATACACATGTTGTTCTCCTGAAGCTGAAGAAAAATTCTCTTATGCTTTTAGTTTCTAGTTAGGCTTTTTATGAAAGGAATAAATTTTGAAATTATTGACATATTGACAGTTCACCTGCAAGAAATAATTACTAGCATGTTAAATCCATCTTTCTAAGTTTGACCTTTTTTTTCAGTTTGATCTTTTTAAACAATGAAAACTATGAAGTTTTGCTAAGAGAAGTGTGGGGTTTTAAAAAAAAACTGGTACAGTATCTGCTAATTCTTTTCTTGCATGTTCTTTTGAAGTCAGTAAATATATTTTTCGTATGTTTTATATGGTAATTGTTTCATAATAACAGCCCCAAGTAAAAATAGCTTTAGTTATATGGGTGAGGTCATGAAATTAAACTACCAGTATATACTTGTCTGTCCACAGAAGGCTAAACACTATGTCCTTCCCCCTTATTATTTCCTGTAAGTCAAGTGTAGGTCACGACACAGCACAGTATGAAAAATCAGGGCCTGGAAAGAAAGACCTCTTTTCCATCAGAAGCAAATGACCTAAAACAGTAGAACTTGCTCCTAAATTTTTAATTTGATCAAATATGTCACAAACTTTTTTTCCCCCTAGATTGAGATAGAAGATCCATCTGTATTAATAGATCTTTATATATAATAATGTAAAATATGGCAGTTTAGCTCTTATATGCATAGTTGTGTGTGAGGATGGGGGCTGTTTAAGTATATCCTTTATTTCTTAGGGCAGTTCAAATAGTTTCTTTTCTTTCTCAGAAACTGAAACTTAAATTTGTAAAAGAGGTTTAAATGACCTACAGTGTTGCTCTGTGTGGGTTTTGTCCTTTGTGATCCCCAAAAGGAAATGAGGGCCCAAGAGGATAAATGCTCAGAGTCCTGAAACCCTGACACTTCTCTGATGTCCCCTCCTGCCGGAAGTGGCTGTGCAAAAGATACTGGGGACGCTCAGCAGTCAGAGTCACTTACCCAACCTGGTAGAACAAGTGCACAGTTCTCATGTTGCCTCTATATTCAGTGCCAGAGGACTGGTCACATTTTCTTTGTCACAGCGTTTCTCAAAAGGGAAAGTGTAGGTCAGTTTTCACTTAGGAAAAATGAAAGACATACCATTTGCTAATGCAGTAACAATAAAGTAATGACCACTGTAGTTTTATCTGCTTAGAAACAGAGAAAGCCCAGATGCCAGGAATGACTGAACCATGATCTGCGGGCTGCGCGATAACAATGCTGGCTAAAGTGTCAAACATGAAATGCTCAAGTAGCTTTAACACCTCAACAACAACAAAAGAGTTGCATTGTATCACCCTTTATCTCACTAAGGCAGTAGCACACCATGTGTGACTTTAGGAGAAATTGTATCTGAGAGGTTAGTATAGAAGACTACTGGATGAAACTTCTAGATGTGGAAGCACCCAGAGATCAGTATGTGTCGTTCTAGACCCTAAACCTGAGAGTCGTTCTCTAGTCATTTTAGCTTTTATCTACCTTTCTCAGGCAAAGTGCTTTCAAATGTATACATATAATGGAACTATGAAGGCTTCATTACGCTTAAAAAAAAAAAACAACTATTAACCATTTCATTAAGAATGTCTACTGAAACCAGGTGATATAGGCTTCTGTAAAACACAAAAGATAAGAAAAAAGTTACCTAAAATAAAATTCGCTTTTCCTAATTGGAGCCTTCCTTTTCTAAGTTTTCTTCCCTCTAACTTTTTTTTTCTTTCTTTCTTTTTTTTTTTTTGCTGTTTGGTTTACTAAGTAGAAAATTAACTTAGATACTTAGATGCCATAAAGCAGTGGTCTGCAGGCTTTTTTGATCTCATATTTATCAGTAAAATGTTTTTGAACCCAAGCCGTTAACATACACGTATCCCACTCATAATTATACATGCATGTTATGTCACTTCAGTTGTGTCCAACTCTTTGAGACCCTGTGGACCGTAGCCCTCCAGACTCCTCTGTCCATGGGATTCTCCAAGCTCTAAGAATACTGGAGTGGGTTGCCACGCCCTCCTCTAGGGGATCTTCCTGACCCAGGGATGGAACCTGAGTCTGTTATGTCTTCTGCATTGGCAGGCAGATTCTTTACCACTAGCACCACCTCGGAAGCCCCATAATTACACATATACCACTGTAAAACTCCGTCTTGTGTGTATGAAACTTATACACTAGTCCTTTGGTATCCACAGGGGATTGGTTTCAGGATCCCCACAGATTCTAAAATCCCAGGATGCTCAAGCATGACATGGTATTTGCATATAACACACACATCTTCCTGTATGCTTTAAATAATCTTTAGATTACTTATAGCACCTCTCTCTAACCTCTGAGTACTCAGTCTTGTCTGACTCTGTGACCCCATGGACTGTAGCACACCAGGCTGCTCTGTCCATGGGATTTCCCAGGCAGGAATACTAGAGTGGGTTGCGATTTCCTCCTTCAGGGGATCTTCCTGACCCAGAGACTGAACCCACATCTCCTGTGTCTTCTGCTTTTCAGGCAGATTCTTTACCTACTGAGCCATCAGGGAAGCCTACTACTACCTAATACAGTGTAAATGCTATGTGCTGCTGCTGCTGCTGCTAAGTCACTTCAGTCATGTCCGACTCTGTGCGACCCCATAGACGGCAGCCCACCAGGCTCCGCCGTCCCCGGGATTCTCCAGGCAAGAATACTGGAGTGGGTTGCCATTTCCTTCTCCAGTGGATGAAAGGGAAAAGTGAAAGTGAAGTCGCTCAGCCGTGTCCGACTCCTAGCGACCCCATGGACTGTAGCCTACCAGGCTCCTCCGTCCATGGGATTTTCCAGGCAAGAGTACTGGAGCGGGGTGCCATTGCCTTCTCCGGTAAATGCTATGTAAATAATTGTAAATACATGTAAATGCTATACAAATAGCTGCTTGATGCATGGCAAATTCACGTTTTGCTTTTTGGAAATTTTTGGAAGTATTTTTCCAAATATTTTTGATCTGTGCTTGGTTGAATCCAGAGATGCAGAATCTGCAGATGTGGAGGACTGACTGTACACAAATAGGTATTTTCAAAACGAAGATGTTTAAAATATAACCAAAAGCAAAAGTTTTAGTAATTTTTTCTTTCACCTCCTTATATTCTGAGGTCAGTTGTCCAAAACAATTTGAAAATTGGTATATCCCTGCCTGGATGCAATAGAATTTCCTATACCAGTTGCACTAATAAATACCGCCCTGTGTATAGGGATTATTTTACAAGGTTGTTTTAAAGTCAGGCAAACAGCCTTCAGGGGAAAGGTCATTTTACAATGACTGAAATTAGATTCCACCCAGGCAGAGGAAGGAAGAGTATGCTTCTGTTTGTTTCCTTGGGGAAGGTCCTGTTGGTAAGAAAGACGTTTCATTAAGGACCCCTGGTTTATTCAGTAACAGTGGTAAGACTGTACTCAACAGAAAACGTAGCTGAGTATCTAGAAAGGAAAGCCTGCACCTTGGCAGAATCTGAAGTGTGAACATTCGGTCCATCGTGGCCCTGCCTTGCTCTGAGCAGCCTCTGGCCCTTTGGTCACACAGCCCGTTGGCTTCAAGACACAAAGGCACACAGGTCAGTGTCCTGATTCCTTCAGCTGTCACTCACCAAGAGCCCTCCTGGGTCCCTGGCATTGTGCTCGGGGCCAGGATCACAGAAGGGAGGTGGGGCTTTCCCTCAGGGAGCTTACAGTCCACATGGGGAGGTACACACACAAATAGGCTGCCCTGAAATTGATGCCACCTGGAAGGACGTTCAGATGGCCAATGTGGACTCAGAAAAGGCACAGCCCATGCCATCTCAGTGCGGGGGAGAGATCCAAATTGTACCAGTCGGGGTGGGGAGGGCGGTAAATCAAGAAAATTTAACATGAAATACAGCAGAGAACTGGCTCCCACTTCGTCCCAGAGCAGAGCAAACACAGGGAAGCCAGCCTGGCTTTCTGTCCCCAGGCTACTCCTGGCAGAAGGAGCCGCAGCCGCAGCCGCAGCCGTGTGTGGTTGGAGGATGGGCAAGCCGTCTCGCCAGGCTTTGTTTCTCCGGGGTGCCGTCTCCACTGTGGTGCATCCAATTATGGTGAAAGATTAGGGAGGAGCCCGTGAAAAAATTAAAAGGCTGGAAGGAACAATATTTAAAGTGAAGCCGCAGCTGCGCCTCATGTTTTTTTAAAAAGGTGAATGGAAATGACTGCTTGAGATAAACTGCAATAAACAGGAACACAGAATGCCAGCTGCCATTCCAGACGAGAGCTCTGCCCGTCCTACGCAATTACTGAGGAAAAGCAGCCGTCGACCTCCGTGCACCCTCACATCTCCCGATAGGTGAGGCTGAACGCGCTTGAGGAACTCCGTTAAGTTACTGAACCCTGGAGGACAGCCCCACCTCAGCCCCCCAGGGACAGTCTCTTCCATTCTCTGGGCCGGAGTCTCCTTTTCTTTCAAGGGAGACATTGGCAGGATTGGTTTTAGGTCTTGTAAATATGAAGTCTCTTGGCTCCTCGTTCAGGCTTCTTTGCATCATATCACCTGGTTGGTGCACCTCGGTGAGCTAGCATGGTCAGGGAATGGGTTCTTTCAGAACCTATAGATTTTCTGGATATATGATATGTGGATTTTGTCTCAGTTTAAAAAAGACTCACACACATACTGTTTGCGGGAGCGAGAGTGCAGTTTATTTATTAACTGAGATATAATTCACATACCTTAAAATTCAGGTTTCCAAGTGTACACTTTGATGGTTTTCATTATATTCATAGGGTTCTACAAACCACTGCTATCTAATTCAGAATGTTTTCATCAGCTCCCCTCCTAAAATAAGCCTGTCCCCATTAGCAATTACTCCTAATTCCTACCCACCCACCCCCCACAATCATTAATCCACTTTCTGTCTTTATGGATCTGTCTGTTCTGGACATTTCTGGATCTCTCTCATTCCTTTCTCCACTCTTCTCAGCAACTTACCCCACCCCTCACTTTAATATTAACAACTGGACCATTTAGAGAAACCCAGAGACTTTCTCTCTGGGTCAGACACTGGGTCAAGTACTTTCTATATAGTAGTTTATTTCATCCTTAATACAACCTAAAAAATAAGGTATCTTTATCCCTTTTTTTCAGGAAAAGAAACTGGGGCTTAAAGTGTTTTCGTAACTTGCACTATTAAATGTCACAGTGAAGAGGTTAACTTGGGTCTTCTTGGCTCTGATTGCCCTGCTGCGGGCTCCTGCACTCCTTCCTGGTCACGCACATGTGTTCAACTCCCCAAGATGGGCAGCCCACCCTGACGTGGGAGGTAGGGGACCCAGCTTCCTGTGGCTGATTGTAGTTTGGCCGTTTCATCACCTTGCAGTGGATGTTTTGAACTGTTGTGTTCTGACAGTGATACCGAATGACCGAGATGGTTTTACAGACTTGTAAGATGGTGCCTGTTAAAAATACAGTCCCAGATAACACTGTCCTGTTGAAAGTAGTCTCTGAAGGCAGTCATTTGAGAAAAGGAGAGAGCTCAAGGTGCACCCAGCATTTCTGTCTGCCTCCTTTTGTTGATATCCTCTCCCAATAGCCGGAGGAAGAGGAATGCAGTCAATAGGCCAAACCATCCTCAGGATTAACCAAGAGTAAAAAAAAAAAAAAAAAGTCTCCATCCTCTGGACTGGTATCCCAACACTTTTGATGTTGGCAAATTTTTAAGTAAAATAGGTGTCAGGAGGCTCCTGGGCCCTGCTTGGATACCTGTCCTGGACTTGATCCAAGGACAGCTCTCTCCTGAGTACTGATGTTGAGCAAGCCAAACCCAGGCCTCAACATCACCCAACAGTGCAGCCTGACATCTAGTCCAGAGGACTTGTTTAGGCAGATCAGTGAAGGG
This sequence comes from Giraffa tippelskirchi, assembly GCF_054371585.1. NCBI lineage: Eukaryota > Metazoa > Chordata > Mammalia > Artiodactyla > Giraffidae > Giraffa > Giraffa tippelskirchi. The sequence goes on from NC_137276.1 coordinate 129,798,229, forward strand.
ATGCAAAGATAAGAGATTTCAACAGCACTTCAGGAAACTTTTCTGGATTGTTTAGTGTAAATGTCTGAAATAGAAAATGTCAGAAAGACAAACTGAAAAAAAGCACCCAGATTTAATATCCATTTCAGTGATACAATGGAAAGATACTTGGTTATTTAACTTACATTTCCACTAAGAATCGAAAAGGCCTTCCCAGGGGATGAAATCAGATGCAAGAACTTGAAATAACCTGCCCAGAGCAAGTATTTCTGCCCTTGCCATTCAAAAGCATACAGTCTGTATTCTTACAGAATGCTGTGTTCATATGTTGATCTTGTGACAAACCTTTAGTTGTTTCAGTGAGAAAATAATTAGAAAGTACTATCAATATTTGGGGGGGGTTGTTTTTATTTTTTGTCTAAAAGAAAATTTTCCGAATTAACAAATAGTTTGTCCTTCTGGTTCCTAATGTTTAAAAGTCTCAGACTCCTTTGCACTTGAATGCTGCCTATAGATTTAGAGTAAAAGTTCCTTTCTTAAGGAGAGAAAGAAGAGTCACTATTATTCTCCTAAGGGAAGAGTTCTTTTCTGCAGGGAGCTCCAGAATCCCAGTTGCATTCCCTGTTAGATGCTGCTAATAGCAATGATACCAGATATCACTAGGCAATAGATTGCACTGAAGCAACAGGCACATTAATTGCTTCAAAACAGGCATCCTGTCAAGGCCTCAGCAGAGAGCAGACAGCTACCAATGCAGTGCACCTGGATCCGGAATCTGGACTGTCTACAGGCAACACAGCTGTGCTCAATTGAAGAAGTACCAGCTTTGTGCCCTATGTAGCTCCTTGATCAGTTCAGGTGTTTAAAGCCATGGTTCTCAAGGTGTTTGAGCCAGCAGCATCTGGGAGCTTGTTAGAAATGCACTTTCTCAACCTTACCCCAGACCTTCTGAATCAGAGCAATAGTGTATGGTTTTGCAAACCCTCCTGGTGATTCTCATGCATAATCAAATTGGAGCACTACTGATTTAAAGAAACTTGTGAACAGAGAGGGGAGAAGGCAATGGCACCCCACTCCAGTACTCTTGCCTGGAAAATCCCGTGGACAGAAGAGCCTGGTAGGCTGCAGTCCATGGGGTCTCGAAGAGTCAGACACGACTGAGCGACTTCACTTTCACTTTTCACTTTCATGCATTGGAGAAGGAAATGGCAACCCACTCCAGTGTTCTTGCCTGGAGAATCCCAGGGACAGCGGAGCCTGGTGGGCTTCCGTCTATGGGGTCGCACAGAGTCGGACACGACTGAAGCGACGCAGCAGCAGCAGCAGCAGCAGCAGCAGTGAACAGAGAGAGAGGACCACGTTGTGCGAGTACCCACCTTTGAAATTCTCCGTTTGGCATGCTGGCTTCACAGCAAGGTCCCTACAGCCCAAGTTTCTTCCTGGGCCTTGGGGGACCAGGGTATTCATCAGCTTCTGGAATAATGCAGCTGCCAGCCCTCAGGAGGTTTATCCTCAATGGCACATTGCTTTCCTTTTCCCCATTGGTGGAAAATGTTTATATCATCACTTTAACAGACATTTCCGGAGACTTATGTGGGACACCTAGGTGAAAGATGGAGCAAGAACATTCATGCCTGGAGTCTTCTTCAGCTTAGAGAGGGAGAGAGGACCTTCTGTGAGCCAACCAACTCCTCGCAACTCCTGGAGCACGTTAAATATGCAAGGTCTCAAGAATCGGGTTGATATATATACACTACCGTATGTAAAAGAGATAGCTGGTAGGAAGTAGCTACATACACCCTAGAGGGGTGGGATGGGGGGTGGGCGGGAGGGAGGCTCAAGTGGGAGGGGATATATTTATACATATAGCTGATTCACTTCATTGTACAGCTGAAACTAACACAACATTGTAAAACAGCTTTGTGTGTGGGCTAAGTCGCTGCAGTTGTGTCTGACTCTTTGCAACCCTATGGATTGTTGCCCACCAGGCTCCTCTGTCCATGGGATTCTCCAGGGAAGAATAGTGGAGTGGGTTACCACTTCCTCCTCCAGGGGATCTCCCCAACCCAGGGATCGAACCTGCATCTTTTACATCACCTGCATTGGCAGGCGGGTTCTTTACCACTAGTGCTACCTGGTAAGCCCAAAGCAACTATACTCCAATTTTAAAAAAGCAAAAGAAAGAAATGCAAGCTCTCCGGCCCGGCCCTAAATCAGAATGTACCTCCCCAGGTGATTAGTATGCACCCTGAGGTATAAGAAGCCCTGACAGAGTTAACTTAACCTTAGCAAGACAGGAAGGAGGCTGCTGGAAGTGGTATCTTACAGGATTTGTAGTGAATTGTACTGAGACAGCATGGTAAAATAAGCACATCCAATAATAACAGGCTATTTCTGTTCCCATAGTGAACAGGTAGAAGTAGGAAGCCATGGAGCTGGAGAGGAGGGGAAGATCAACCCAGGAAAGAGGTGGAAAACAAGAAACCGGGGAGAAATGTTTTCCTTCCCCCTACTTCCTTCCCCATGACTGAATCCCGTCCAGACTCAGGTTGTCACTGCGCCTAAGCTCACATCTGCTTTTGTTCCCGAAGCGCTGCTGAATCGTTTGCATCAACTGTTCTCCCTGATTCTCTAAGCCAAGCTTCCTTACGTGTCTTCCTGCTTTAGGGAGTTTGAGGAACCCCTCCCTCTGGGTCAGGCGCTTTCCGGCTCCATGGGACCAGCATCTGTGGAGGGGTCAGAAGGAAGCAGCTGCTGGTGTCCTGAGCACCAGCTGGCTATAGGTTTAGGCACAGGATGTTGTGTGTTTCTGAGAACCCTGGTGGGCCTGCAGCTGCCCTCACAAAAATACAGTTTGTCAAATGTGCAAAATACACAATTTTCTGCTTATAAATTTATAAGACCAGCATGTGGAAGACTAGGTGGCTCCTGCATCAGCGACCAGATGCTGCAAGCAAGGTGAACAGAACTGAGAGAGATAAAGACAGGACCAGAGGAGGGGTGTGGGTAACAGGTATGTAAGGACTGGGTACAGCCACATCCCAAAGCAAGTATGAAAAGAACTTGGGATGGACCAGATTTGAAGATGGAAAGAATCTGCCTGCCAGTGCAGGGAAACACAAGTTCAATCCCTGGGTTGGGAAGATCCCTTGAAGGCGGAGATGGCAACCCACTCCAGTATTCTTGCCTGGGAAAATTAATTCCATGAACAGAGGGTGCTGGCAGGCTACAGTCCATGGGGTCACAAAAGAGTGGGACATGACTGAGCACTGCTTTTACCAAACCCCTGTCTTGATTCTTGTCGAGTTTGGGGAATTACAGCAGAACAGTGGCACAATGGGAAAGGCTGAGCCCCAGCGTTTGGAGTGTCGAAGGGCTCAGTGGTCCATGTTCTGAGATCTCGGCTCGCGTGATGCCCTCAAAAGCCATTGTGAGCCTTATCTGCCCAGGCTTGGGGTGGCAGTGGGAAATTCAGTGACAGGCAAGGACAAAAACTGCCTGTGATTGGACAAGGGTGAGTCTGTGAGAGCATTTTCGCTCTTGATGAGGGTCCTGAGAGCTATTCTGTCTCATAGTGATGAGCCGCTCCTCCTCAGGTGCCCTCTTGCATTTTGCTAGCAACATCGATTTTAGATGTTTCACTTTGGTTTTATGACAGTATTTCCCAAGGCTGTTTTAGGAGTGGACGTGACTCAACTTGCCATAAACACAGTCGGAGAGTGTAGTTTTGTGTTCGCCTCCTCCATTTCCTGTGCACTTTGCTGTTCTTCACCCTGAGGCGTCTTTGGGCTTTGGTGGCTTAGAGGACATAATTGCCCTGCAGGTATAATTCCTTAGAGAACAAAAGAACTTCGGAACTATACGTGTGCACACACATGTAGACTTAAAAAATACTTACAACCTCGAAGTTGAGAGTTATGTTTTATTTGGTGGGAATTTTTAGGACTTGAAGCCCAGTAGTCAGCATCTCAAGTAACCCTGAGAGAAGTGCTCCAAGGAGGCATCAAGGAGGCATCGAGGGGAAGTTGAGTTCCATATGTAAAATAGATAGCCAATGGGAATTTGCTGTATGACGCAGGGAACTTAAACTGGGGCTCAGTAACAACCTAGAGGGGTGGGATGGGGAGAGAGGCGGGAGGGAGGTTCAAGTAGGAGGGGAAATGGGTAAACCTACGGCTGATTCATGTTGATGTTTGGTAGAAACCAATGCAATACTGTAAAGCAATTATCCTTCGATTAAAAAGAAAAGTTTTGCAATAAAGGGCAGATGATCTGAACATCAAAAGATGACTGTTAATTAAAGAAAACCAGATATCCCAAATTAAGGAATTTAGCACTTTTCTATGTATGGGAAGATGCAAGAGTCTAGGCTCCCTGAAATCATTCCTTTGATACGCACCTCAGCTACCTGGGGCCAGTCTGTGTTTTCACTTCCCAAGTTTCCTCTGGGCTCAGCATAGGGAGTGACTGCAGTCCGATGGCTGCTAGATGGCAGATATTCTTTTCTTCCTGTGTTCCCTCAAGGCTCACCAACTCACGTTAGAGGACTGCAATCGTTGAGGACTATGGTATCCTTTGTTTACTGATACGGCAAGGAATATTCCATTTCTCACACACACACTCACACATTGCTACTTTACACATGTGGGCAACTGGAAGGAAATTGGGTTCCAGTTGTTGAAGTTTAAGAGAAAAACTGTTTTACTAGTCAGTTGAATACAGTAATTTGAAATGTTAGGAATCACATTTGTTCCAGAAGGAAGATTGAGCAGTGATGGCAAGAGAGTGGCTCCGATGAGAAGATATTTGTGTTGTAAATATTTGTGGTTATGATTAGCCATGCAGAGTATATGTTTGAAGTCAGGTGTGTTCTCTTTTTCTGAGAAAGCGTCACATCCATTTCAGGAAAGAAGTCGATACATATCTATCTCCAGCATGGTATCTGCCTGGACACTTGACTAATCCATATGGAAGAGGAGCCGGGAGATGTGGCCCCAGAAAGATAGACTTGAATCCTTGCTCTTCTATCTAATAATAGGGTAACCCTCCTTCAGCCTCTGTTTCCTCCTCTTCAGAGCAAGAATGGTTGGAGGATTAATCATAACAGCTACTGTTTATTGCAGGTTTACATTACCATAGGGCAGGTACTACTACTAAGCAATTTACATAAGTTTTCTCATTGAATCCTCCAACATCAAGTGGGAGCCCTTACTTCTGCACTGGGAAGGGTTTTCCAAGCACAGAGCCAGCAGACACTTCAGACGGAGTACACTATTGACTGAACTATGTAACACCTATGTTCTAAACGCAAAAGGACGAATCAAATGCTTACTATAAAATTTTCAAAATTCTCAGACCTATATAGAAAAATAAGCAAAACTCATAGTAAGTAGTTTCCAGAAAAGCTAGTACGTTAACTGAAAAAATGTAAATATTTCATCTCACTGGTAATGAAAGAAATTAAAATAAAAAGGATAGCCCTTTTTTCCCATCAAATTAAAAACAATAACATTTTTTTCAAGTGAAAATACTTAGCGTTAGCCAGGATATAGTGAAAGCTGCACCCTTTCACGTTGCTGGTGGGCATGTAAATTGGAACAGATTTCCTCTCAAGCAATGTGACAAAATGTGTCAAGCGCCTCAACAAATGTTCACACTCAGCTGATCTGGTAATTCCACTTCCAGGAACTTATCCTGAGGAAATAATCAGACATGTGGGCAGGGATTGATGTAAAAATGCTAACTCCTATGTCATTTTTAATTGGATACAACCCAAATGGGTAACAATAGAAGATAACTCCAGAGGATAGAATGGCATTGCAGCCATTTACAATTGTATCTTTAAAGGATTTTGAATGAATGAGGGCAGTTCTCAAAGTATAATAAACAATGTGATCCCAATTTTATAAAAAAGAGAAAAATGCACACATAAGATTAGAAAAAAATAAAAGGAAATATACCAGAATGTTAGCAGTGATCTGTCTCTCAGTTCAGTTCAGTTCAGTTCAGTCGCTCAGTCGTGTCCGACTCTTTGCGACCCCATGAATTGCAGCACGCCAGGCCTCTCTGCCCATCACCAACTCCCGGAGTCTACCCAAACCCATGTCCATCAAGTCAGTGATGCCATCCAACCATCTCATCCTCTGTCGTCCCCTTCTCCTCCCGCCCCCAATCCTACCCAGCATTAGAGTCTTTTCCAATGAGTCAACCCTTCGCGTGAGGTGGCCAAAGTATTGGAGTTTCAGCTTCAACATCAGACCTTCCAATGAACACCCAGGATTGATCTCTTTTAGGATGGATTGATTGGATCTCCTTACAGTCCAAGGGACTCTCAAGAGTCTTCTCCAACACCACAGTTCAAAAGCATCAATTCTGTGGCGCTCAGCTTTCTTCACCGTCAACTCTCACATCCATACATGACCACTGGAAAAACCATAGCCTTGACTAGACGGACTTTTGTTGGCAAAGTAATGTCTCTGCTTTTAAATATGCTATCTAGGTTGGCCATAACCTTCCTTCCAAGGAGTAAGCGTCTTTTAATTTCATGGCTGCAATCACCATCAGCAGTGATTCTGGAGCCCAAAAAAATAAAGTCTGACACTGTTTCCCCATCTATTTCCCATGGAGTGATGGGACCAGATGCCATGATCTTAGTTTTCTGAACGTTGAGCTTGAAGCCAACTTTTTCACTCTCCTCTTTCACCTTCATCAAGAGGCTCTTTGGTTCTTCTTCACTTTCTGCCATAAGGGTGGTGTCATCCGCATATCTGAGGTTATTGATATTTCTCCCAGCAATCTTAATTCCAGCTTGTGTTTCTTCCAGCCCAGCGTTTCTCATGATGTACTCTGCATATAAGTTAAATAAGCAGGGTGACAATATACAGCCTTGACGTACTCTTTTCCTATTTGGAACCAGTCTGTTGTTCCATGTCCAGTTCTAACTGTTGCTTCCTGACCTGCATACAGGTTTCTCAAGAGACAGGTCAGATGGTCTGGTATTCCCATCTCGTTCAGAATTTTCCACAGTTTATTGTGATCCACACAGTCAAAGGCTTTGGCATAGTCAATAAAGCAGAAATAGATGTTTTTCTGGAACTCTCTTGCTTTTTCGATGATCCAGCGGATATTGGCAATTTGATCTCTGGTTCCTCTGCCTTTTCTAAAACCAGCTTGAACATCTGGAAGTTCACGGTTCACGTATCTGTGTCTCAGTGATGGGATTATGGTGACTTTTATATTCTGCATACTTTTCTTTTTTAATTTATTATTTTATTTATTTGTTTATTTGTGGCTGTTTTGGGTCTTCATTGCTTCATGGGCTTTTCTCTAGTTGTGGCAAGTGGGGGCTACTCTTCATTTCGGTGCCCAGGCTTCTCATTGCAGTGGCTTGTTTTGTTGCAGAGTACAGGCTCTAGGGCGCACAGGCTTCAGTAATTGCCTTTCCAGAGCTCTAGGGCACAGGCTCAGTCATTGTGTTGCTTGAGCTTAGTTGCCCTGTGGGGTCTTCCCAGATCAGGGCTCAAACTCATGTCCCCTGCATTGGCAGGTGGATTCCTTGCCACTGAGCCACCAGGGAAGCCCCTGTACTTTTCTTGATCCAGAGAGAGAAGAGGATAAGAGGGGGACATTTATGTATTACAAAATATTCCTCTTTATTTTCTTAAATTTTATATGTTTTTTTAATTGATGGAAAGTTGCTTTACGTTTTGTGTTGGTTTCTGCCCTACAACAACGTGAATCAGTCTATATATCTATCTATATCTCTCTCTCTATATATATATATATATCTTCCCTCCTGAACCTCCCTCCCCTCCCCCATGCCACCTGTCTAGGTTATCACAGGGTGCCTGCCTGGGCTCCCTGTGTTACATAGCAACTTCCCACTATTTAACACATGATAGTATGTGTGTGTGTGTGTGTGTGTGTGTGTGTGTGTGTGTGTATATATATATATATATATATCAAAGCTACTTTCTGAATTCATCCCACCCTCATCTTCCCCTACTGTGTCCACAAGTCTGTTCTCTACTAGGTTTACCTAGATTCCATATATATGCATTAATATACAATACTTGTTTTTCTTTTTCTGACTTACTTCACTCTGTATAAGAGGCTCCAGGTTCATCCACCTCACTGCAACTGACTCAAATTTGTTCCCTTTTATGGCTGAATAATATTTCTTTGTATAAATGTACCACAAGTTCTTTACCCATTCATAAAACAGACTTCTTTAAACTGTTATTAAGTATTCTGGTGTTAAAATTGTAATTAACATGAATAAGAATATTTTTAAGACCGTCTCTACTATCGATCACTTTAACATACCAAGTAAATCAGGAGGGACGGACATGGAATCAAGGATATGTTAACACCTTTACGCCCGGGATAGGTGTTTTCTTTAAAGAAAACCTCTTCCAGACCCCAGGATAATGTTGGACAATATTGGTCATTAACACTTATGTTATGATCTACCAATTTTATATTTGGATATTTCATTCCACTCAACAGTTTTCTGACTGTAGAGGACATTAAGTAACAATCTCTTTTGTCTGTTACATGGATTCAGAAATAAGTTCACTGACTGTGTTAAATCTGCGTAGCAGATTTTGGGATTTTGAAATGAATTTGTTTTAAATGAAGATGTCAAGTATGGTTCTGTTTTGGCAGGACCATCACCAGTAAGTTCCAGCCTTGCATATTTGGAAGGGTGGGTTGCTTTAACTAAGGTTTCCAAAAATACAGTTGCAAGTAGTTAGTGAAATTAAGAGCATTCTTCACTTCCCTTTACAACCTTGTGGTTACCTTCTCAGGGCTCAGTGCTGTGCTAGGCCAGTAATCAAATGAGATCAGCATCACATCTGTAACTGTACAGAAGCAGTCTTTCACCTTGTGGCTGTGTAACACACACACACACACATGCACACACACGCACACACACACACACACACTCTATAGCTGCTAATATGACACAGTTCCATGGGTACATGACAAAATAGGAAGATATCTGAGTAGATGGATAGATTTAAATATAATTGCTAAATGTGTAAGTTGAAAGAATGGTTATAGTGTCCAAGAATTTTTAAATGTTAGAGAAAAGGAAAATAAAGATGAGCTTTCCTTGAACTGAAAGGAAAGCCTATTGAAACTAAATATCCGGTGCTAGAGACTAGGAGTGTGTATTTTACACTTGATCTTAGCCAGACGGCTCAGAAGCGATAGGAATGTGCATTTTTAAGTCTCTACAGGAAATTCTGATGCAGACTGTTGAAGCTAACGCTATCTTAGTGGGGCTGTGCTGTCGTATATTTTATTCTGAGCTTCCAATATGGTATCAGCTAGAGCCACCTGTGGCTCTGGAGCTCTTGAAATGCAGTAGTATGACTGGAGAAACTGAATTTTTCATTTGAATTAATTTTAAATTTGAACGTAAATAGCTACATGTGACTAGTAGCTACCATGTTAAATAGCCTCCTTAGCCTATAGTATATTGCCCTTCACTTGGGGATGAAATGAAGCCGTTTTTCAGCCTGCCCTTACGATAGGCTGTACATTTCCTTACTGTGACAGTGATGCTCAGATGGTGGATCAGAGCTTCCGCTGTAACTTGTGGGTACTGGTGGCAGCAAATGTGGCTCCAGAACGTCCTTATGGGAAAATCAGGGTGATGGGGTGTTCCGTGACCACACCCCATCACCTGAGCTGTGTTGTGTAATGTAATTTGGTCAGCATCATCTTCAGCTCCCTGCTCAAAACTTAAAACGGTGCTTCAAACAGTCCCCCTCTTCCCACAAAAACAGAAAACCTAAATCTCATTCTCACCCCAGGATATCCAACTCATTATATTTGTTTTTTGTGGTTTTATTTTTAACTAAGGAAATCATGTCTAATCTCCTCTCCTGTTGTTTAAAGGGTTTAGAAGTTCAGCATGGTGAGTTTTTATGGGACTTTTATGGGAAGCCAAGTGTTGTAAACATATCCAAATTATCCCAGTAGTGTAGTTTACCAAATTCTGTTCCTATGCACATGGACTTGACTTCCCTTCAAAATATGAGATAGATGGGTCCAGTGAGAATCCTCCAGCTATTCCAAACACTGTGTTAGGATTTCTCACATTCTAAACCCGGTGAGATCAGGATATTGAACAAGAACAAATGTCCTCATCAAGACTGTAAGCTGGCTGGGGGCAGAGGCTCTGTCTATCCATCCTGAGCTGTGCTTCCAGCGTCACAGTATGGCTCCTGCCTCTCATAGAGGCTTGGTGCCTGTCAGTTGAATGAATTAATGTTCTTGCCAAAGAGAAAGTGGACTGAAAGGGACCATGTAAAGAAGGCAAAAGACATGATCCAAGGAAAGCCTTCATTTAAGATAAAAGCGATTTGATTTAGGACAAAGTGCTTGTCCTCCATGATTTTACTCTTGTCATATCTAGCAGGTAAGAAGAAAGATAAAAGCACCAAATAATCTACAGGTGAACCTTTAACAAGGGCTTCAGGTGTTGACCCTCAGCACAGTAGAGAATCTTCCTGTAACTTATAGTCAGCCATGCCTATGTGTGGTGCACAGATTCAACCAGTCATGGATCATGAAGTACTATAGTATTTACTATTGAAAAAAGTCTTCTGTAAGTGGATCTGAGCAGTTCAAACCCATGTTGTTCAAGAGTCAGCTGTAGTTCCATCCTGATGACAACCATTTAGTACTATGAGGGTGATTTCCTAGACTAGTGATTGTAATGGGCTCTGAAGAATTGAAATTAACTCACAGACTCGGAGTCAGGAATGACGGGTTGCGTTTCAGCTCTTATTAATTCAAGTGCTCTTGTGCTGTGGCCTGTTTTATTTTATTTTTGTCTAATATTACAGTTCTAAGAGACCTAGCAGTTAGATTGCCTCTGGTTGTGATGTATCTGCCTGCTTATTGGCGTGTTTTATTTTCCTGAAATTTTAGGCACAGAAAAATGAGAGGGAATCTATCCGACAGAAGTTGGCACTGGGAAGCTTCTTTGATGATGGCCCAGGAATTTATACCAGCTGTAGCAAAAGCGGGAAGCCAAGCCTTTCCTCCCGGTGAGTGTTGTTTTGAGTTGGTTTTTTGATATATACCTAATGGATTTTGTCATCTGACTACACGTTTAATGAGATATCTTTTAAATCCCTTGAGTATTTTTCTCCCATAATACTACCACCTTTATTTGTGTGCTGGACAGATCCCTCCCCACCTGTTTGTTGGGTTGGTTTTCTGGGTTTTAGTTTTGGGGATTTGGGGCCCATTTGCCCAGCCATTTGAGGTCAGATTTCTATATTTCATTTTTAGACACAATACTGATTTTACTTTGTGATGAGGAAATCAAGCTACACTCTTAAGCAAGCCGACTGATGTTTGGAACATTGTGGCAGACCACCAGATTTGCCATTAAGCAATCCCAAAACATCCAGACACCCCTCTGATGCATTTGATAACAATGAATACTGGTAACTGAGAAATACAATTCCCACTTTGATCATTGAATATTTACTGCAAACTTAACCTGTCTTGAAAGGTGTTTTTTTTTTTTTTTTAATCTTGATTTCAGGGTATCATTGATTATTTACATAGCTTCTAATTCCAATGAAAATATGTTAAAATTATAAGTCTACCTAGAAAATAGGACTGTAGACCAGAGCTTCTCAAACTTTAATGTGCACATGTGTCACTTGGGGATTTTGTTAAAATCCTGATTCTGATTCAGTAGGTCTGGGTGGAGCTTAAGATTCTGTATTTCTTACAAGCTCCCAGCTGATGTTCCTCTGCAAGTCCATAGGTCACACTTTGAGGGGGTATAGACAGTTTGCAAAATTAACTGTTATGAGTACAGGTATTCCAAGTGGTGAAAGCACATAAAACACTATTTTTAAAAGATGGTAGTAACTGAAGATGCATCAGCATTCTCTTGATCTCTCCCCAGATATCTGTTTCTTGTCAAAATATCTGTCTCTTCCTTTGGACTCTATTAAGAGCAAATATCCCCTGTATAAATACTAGGTATACTTACCATGATAAACCAAGTATGGGAGACAAATAATAGCATTCATGCATTTGTTCAACCAGTGAATTTCCACTCTTTCCTTCGTGTGAGGTCCAGAATTAGACACTTTGGTATCTATTTTATCTGGCTTTCAGTAAGCCTCATACTTCTGTCTGATCCTTACAGATTTACCTAAATTGGCACAAATCAGAAAGCACACATATGTGCATATCAAGGAGTTACTGCCGGTGGGTTAGTGCCTGGAGTCAGGAGCTGAGACCTGGCCACGCAGTGTTCAGGCATGTCCTCCTTGGTGGGTGCGGAGCCAGCACAGGCTCAGAGGAGTCCCTCGATCTCTTCATATTTCATTCCAGAGCTGGAAGCCTTTGCCCTTTGCTGTAGAAGCACCTCTTTCCCCTCCCAGTGGGATGTGGCAGGAGGACTCTGGCCTAGGAACCTGGACACCTGAGGGTTCATCCTAGTCAGCTTCTAACTCTGAGACTTGAACAGTTTACTTAGTTTTACCATACCTCAGTTTCCTCATTTTTGTAAAATGAGGAAAGTAAACCCCATAGATAGGCTTCTAGATCTCTGTTACTACTCTCTCCCCAAAGCCCCAAAAAGTTTTCTTTTAGAAATCCCATCTCTCTGCTCAGCCATGTCATATCCATCTGGTCCAAATGGGAGGTCTGGTTTTCAAAATCAAAGTGTGTGTGTGTGTGTGTGTGTGTGTGTGTGTGTATTACATGGCTTTGAAAGTAAAGTAGAATTAACTAAAGAGTGTATAATAACAACACAAAATAAAAGTAACAGTCCTTGGTCCTATCCCTCTCTATCCTATCTCACTCTCCAGAAATAACAGCGTTTAACTCCTTAGCTATCGCGGCTGATGTTTATGTCTCTGAGTAAAATGCTGACCTTCTTAGCTTTTACTTTTAAACCATCTTTTGACTACCAAATAACAGAAGGCTGGCGTTTAACTCTCTTTTACAGCCCTCCCCCAGACATATCTATATATCCCCCCATCCTCCCCGTGTAATTATTTCAGAATTTGGGGTAAAATAACTGTTCGATTTTACATTATTAAGATCATATATTATTCACCTTGAATCGTGTAGTAAGCTATGATTACGTGAGAAATTTTATCGTTTATTCTGAAATTTTAATTGCCCCATTTTTCCCTTTGCCAGTCCATAGTTGGAGTGCTCTGTTACATTCCACTATGTGAATGTATCCCAATTCATGGAGCCACTCTTCTGATGAAAGGCATTGGCTTGTTTCAAAGGTTGTTCCAAAGGTTTTGCTCTTGTAAACAGTGCTGCTTCTAAACATCCTTGTACATGTCTTCTGCTATCTGTGTGCAAGAATTTCTCTTGGTACATTCCTAGGAATGGAATTCCTAGGAAAATACATGAATGTTCCTACTTAGAAAATAATGCCAAAACTGTTCTCCAAAAAACTGTACAAGTTACACTCCTACCAGCAATAGTTCAAAGATCCTATAGATCCATAGCCTTTCTAACACTCAATATTGCCAATTTCTTTTATAATTTTTAACTGCATATGTGTTAAATGGTATTTCATTGTGCTTATTAACTCTCTTTGTTTCCCTTTCTTTGGTATATCTATTTGGGCCTTATGTTCAAATTTCTGTTGGATTCTTTATACTTTTTTCATTGTACATAATATTGGAATGAGCTGTTTCTTACCTGTATAACCCGCTGGGCCTGGTGTCTACTTTGTATGTGTGATTTAACTGCTTCCATTATTTAAGTGATTTTAAGATTGTACACACTTTATATTTCTTAAGTCAGTTCTGGTAAGTTGTATTTTTGAAGAAGTTATCCATTTTGTTTATGTTTGCAAAATTTTTCACATACTTTCTCATTTCACTGAAGGTATTAATTTTAGTTAAATTGTTCAAAATGTTTTCTTCCGATTTCTGTAGGTCCATGATTTTTCTTCTGAGTTTAGTTTTTTGTTTGTTTTCATTTCTGTTAATAATTAGGTATAAAACTCTTAAGAGCTGTTAGCTCCAAGCTCTAACACTAAACTCTCTGGTTAGGGCCTTTTAGCCATATACTGATTCCTCAGAGAGACATGCCTTGATCACCCAGTTGAAAAGTCAACACCCAACCTCTTACCCTGATTTGTTTTTCTTTGTGACCCTTATCATTACCTGACATTGTATTAAATATACTTTTAACTTGTTCTTTATCTTTCTCTAGTACTAAAATATTAACCTCAAGAGAACAGATCTTTGTTTTGTTCACCACCATAACTATTAGATAGTGTCTAATACATAGTCAGTCACTGAATAATTACTGAGTGAATGAATGATGAACTTCACTTTGGGCTTCCCAGGTGGTGCTAGTGGTAAAGAACCTGCCTGCCAATGCAGGAGATGTAAGAGACATCGATTCCATCCCTGAGTCAGGAAGATCCCCTGGAGAAGGAAATGGCAACCCACACCAGTATTCTCACCCTGGAGAATCCCATAGAAGCCTAATGGGCTACAGTCCATAGGGTCGCAAAGAGATGGACACAACTGAAGTGACCTAGCATGCACGCACAAGTTTCAGTTTAGAATGGTCAGGTAAAAACACAACTATTTTGTTAGGATGAATCCAATTTAAAGTATCTAAATCTCTTTTCTCTTGGGCTGTAAGTTACCCAGAGACAACCTCTCCAACTTCATCCTGAGGAATTTTAAGCCTGGCTGCTAGTGTAAGACTCAAGCAGGCGAATGGTTGACGATTCATCACGCACTGAATTCCCTTGATTTCAGTGAGGCCTTTCATTGCCAACTCAGCTGTGCCTGAGGGATCCACAGCCTGAAACTCCTCTGATTCAGCCTCTCTAGATAGTATACTTTCTCATTCTGCCAGACCACAGGTAGACAGGGCAAGTTAGAAGGTCTAGATTTTTCTTTCAGTTCCTTAATCAGTCTTCCTCCACATACAGTCTACCCCACTCTCCTAGCTTCAGATGTACCTGAGCATTTCCAGGATCCTGCAGGGAAAATGCACGTGCTTCCTCCACCAGCCACCCCTGCAGGCTTCTAGCAAACTGAAATAAAGTCAGATGCCGCTCATCCATCTGCGTTTTGTTTTTACTAACTCTCTTGTGTGCCATTGTCTCCTTTTCCATTTTCTTCGTGCCTGTAGGTTTATACCTTCTTTCTTCCTTTTATATTATTTTAGTAGGATTTCAGAAGCGAGAGTAGATAAATACCTGTGTTCCATATGCCATTTGTAACTAGATGTCTCATAAAGATTTTCATTATTTTTTTTAAGATTTTTTTTTAATCTGGAGCATTTTTAAAGTTTTTATTTAATTTGTTACAATATTGTTTCTGTTTTGTGTTTTGGTTTTTTAGCCATGAGGCATGTGGGATCTCCCTGACCAGGGATCTAACTCGCCCCCTTCCCCATTGGAAGGTGCAGTCTTAACCTACAGGACTGCCAGGGAAGTCCCAAAAGGTTTTCATTATTTTTAATAGAAGAAATATCTTTGCAGATAAAATTGTGTGCTGAAACCATGTATGTAAAACAAAGCTGACCTCTGGTTCAGGAGGACTGAAGGAGAGGGATTGGGATAACCCTGCCCAGAATGTGCCTCCCCCACCACTTCGTTGAGTGCCCCTCTATTCTACCCTCACTGCCCCTCACCACCCCTTCCCTGTAAACCCTCAGAGCCCATCTGAGACTCTTCTAGCAGAGCATCATTTGAGAATCAGTGAGTCATCCACGCCTTTTGGAGACACAGCTCTCTAAACACGTATGTATTTCACAGGAGCTCAGAACAAGCTACCCTTGTTGACTCGCCATAAGGAAGATTATTTATATCCTGTTCTTTCAGATGTTTTCATCCTGGGATGAGATCATCCTCTCTGAGAACACGATGACTTTTTGGATGATGGTTAATAATGATACTTAATGTTTCTAAGAAATATCACTTTATCCCTGTAAATTTTAAGTCTGCAAAGACTGACTGCCATTCCCTTTGCTCAGTAATAATGTAGGAGAAAAGCCTGAGGAGATGTTCAGTTGCAATTGTGTAACCCATATTCTTCACCCCTATTAGAATTAATGTTCTAATGTATTATAGTTCCTGAAATTCTTCATTAAGCTGGAAATACTTTACCTCTTCCTTACAGAAGTACTTAAGGGATGTTAGACCTCTGAAGTCTCGATGTGGCACTCCAAAATGCGCCAAAGCACATGTGCTGAATTAGTTAAATAATCAAAACCAGGTAAATATTAGATGAATTTACTACTTTAAGGAGGTCAGTCTCAATTTTAAATGAGGCTGAGGACTTAAAATTAATTGACTAAGCAATGGGTTTTGAAGTGCTAAGCTTTCTTTTAAGGCAGGGCTTACCTGGTTAAGTAGGATCCTTTGGCAAAATAATAGAGTTCTATTTATGCATTTTAAAGGGTGTGTGATTACCTGTAAAAATTAACTTCATACACATTATGTGAGAAATTGTGAAGTAGCATGAAGGTCCTTTGGGAGGACGTGCTTATTAAGCTGCTACTGCAAATGTAAGTGCTTCTCAGTTGGCCTTTGGGTTTCAGCGCCACTGAATTTTTCTAATTGGTGCTATCTCCTAAAGCACTTTTTAAAAGAATGACAAGTTATTAAATGTAAGCTAGGCTTACTATAATCCCATAAAGACATTTCATGCCCAATACTGCAGCAAAAGAATTTTGATATTGCTTCATAACTCAAGTAATTAAATTTGATTTATACTGAAATGTGGCAAGTACAGGAAGTGCCATATTTTTCTTCCAAATTTGCTAATCCACACATAATCAGCCTTTTCAAATGGAGATCGTATGACCTTTGTCAGTTTTTTCTATTTAAAAATGCTTCAGCTAAAAGCTTAAAAGGAAATGAAGAAAATGAATTACCTATTTTTGAAATAAGCTTTCTAAGAAATATTGCTCATGTTCTCAAAAAATATTCATTTTCTCTTATGACTAGTATAATACTTTGCTATAAAACTTTCCTCATTGACCAAATTAATCTTGAATCAGCATTATATTTTGGATTCTGAGTTTACATAGCTTAATGTTATTAATATCAAAGGAATGGAGACTGGCTTGGCTGCTATGAAAACACAAGACAGAGTGGTCATTAGTAATAGACATCTAGGAAATCTTTCATCTTTCAAACAGGACAACCTGTTTGGACATTGTAGGGAAAGCTATTTCTGCCTTTTCCATTCTCCTTTTCTCAGAGTAAACACGAAATAAACCTGACCCCCACTCTTCTTCTTCCCTTTCCCTAGATAGATTTTATTTGATGTTGTTGTTTTTGTTTAGTAGCTAAGCCATCTCCAGCTCATGGGCTATAGTCCACCAGACTCCTCTGTCCATGAAATTTCTCAGGCAAAAATATTGGAGTAGATTGCCATTTCCTTCTCCAGGTAATCTTCCCGATCTTCTGTGGGGATCCAACTCAAGGCTCCTGTATTGGCAGGTGGATTCTTTACCACTGAGCCAACAGGGAAGCCCAGATTTTATTTACATGCATACAAATATAAATGCAATTTAATGCAGTCTACTTCATAAAATATGCAATGGGATGTTGTAACCTAGAAAAGGTTATATACCCTTCTCTCCGTGCGGTGTGAAGATTATGAAAAACAGAAGCTCCCCAGAGAGTTTTTGAGATGCTGGTTTGAATAATGATTACTGTTTACTTGTCTCAGCCATTCCAACATCCCCAAATCAAAACGCATTTCTTTCTTGTTCTTACGGGTTTATTGGTGAATGACTGAGACAAGGCCAATAAAATTAACCCACCACCTCCTTTTGTGTTTGGGCTGGGTGGAGGGGAGGGGGAGCAGGGAGGCACTATATAGCCCAGGGAGTTGTATTAGTAGGACAGATAACAGTGATCTAGAGCACCTTTAAAGAAACTGGATTCATAGGAGCTTTGAATGTGAGGAATTGAGAATCTAAATATATAATCTGCCGTGGAATCACAGGTCAAAGCAGCATCATTTTGCCAGCAAAATAAATCATCCTTTGGTCTCTGACGGTAATAATGTTTGCATAAATTCCTAGAAGAAGTAAGTACAGTGGTCATATATACCCAGCATGGGTGAGAAGAGGTTGTCCTGTTTTAATGCAGTGAAATTTGCTTTCCTGAAGTAATAGGTACATACTCCAGCAACCTATTTGTAATGTGTGACATGTGTTTTAAACTTCATATTAATCTCACACAAGCTCACTACTAATTTGCATAGAATATCCTTCATATGAGTAATTCCAAGGTACATGCCATTGCAAATGATAGTTTACAAATTCTTTTTTTTAATATACTATTTGAAAAGTCATCAGGTACTCTGCAGAAAACTCTTACTATTTTTTATGCCCTCCTCCAAGAATTACCTACAGTATTCTAAAATATTACACAATTTTAAAAGTAAAGGAAAATTTGAAGAGGATCTTTTGAGGACTAATACTATTAAAATGGCAAAACAAATTTAATTATGTAAGCAATTCTTCTCTTTTACAAACCTGAAAGGAAAGCAAATTGATATTTGTGAAATTTCCTTTGTCTAATAAATAGCCTCACTTTACGGTAATGCCAATGACCCCAGTTTAATTAGGTGCAATTAATTTTGTGCAAGTGAAATTTGACATCTTGCTAGAGGCATAACTAGCTGTACTCTGTCTTATGAATTTTATTATTATCACCAGTGAGAATTCAATTGTCAGAGCTACTGCAGAAGGGTGGGAGATGGGGAGAAAAAGGCCACAGGGCTGGCATTTTATATTTAAAAATGGTTCCAGTGGACAACCAAATGTTTAATTAAAAGAACTTCTAGAAATGATTTTTCATTGGCGCATCATCTTTGACAAGTTATCATGACTTTATTATTGCCATCTGCACTCCTTACAGACAGTGGTCCCTCTCACGTGCCTGGACACACACAGCTTATATGAGGACTGGATTCTTTGAGAGTTTACGTAAGCACTCGCTGCTACGAGAAGAAAGCCTCACTGACTGCAGTGAGCTCTGTCATCTGGAGGTTTAACACAATCCTTTTGGTTGATTTTGTTATAAAATTTTTTGTGCCCCTCAGATTATTCTCATTCAGATTATTGTTGTTGTTGTTCAGTTGCTAAGTCATGTCTGACCCTTTGCAAAGCCAGGCTCCTCTCTCTTTCACTATCTCCTGTAGTTTGCTCAGATTCATGTCCATTGAGTCGGTGATGCCATCCAACCATTTCATCCTCAGCTGCCCCCTTCTCCTTTTGCCTTCAGTCTTTCCCAGCATCGGTCTTTTCCAATGAGTCCTCTCTTTGCATCAAGTAGCCAAGATATTGGAGCTTCAGCTTCAGCAACAGTCCTCCCAGTGAATATTTGGGGTTGATTTCCTTTAGGATTGACTGGTTTGATCTCTCTGCTGTCCAGGGGACTCTCAAGAGTCTTCTGTAGCACCACAATTCGCAAGCATCAGTTCTTTAGCACTCAGCCTTCTTTATGATCCAACTTTCATATCATGGACTACTGGAAAAACCATAGCTCAATCAGATTATCACATGCATTAAAAACCCATGCAAGATATTTCAGAAAATCACCGTCAATTAAATGGTGACACATGCCTCCTTAACACATAGAAATTTTTGTTGTTATTGTTAATCGGGGCAGCAGAGGGACAGGGGGAGCTGTGCCATGTACACGTGGAATCTTAGTTTCCAAGGATCAAACCTGTGTCCCTTGCGGTGGAAGCTCGGAACCCTGACCACTGGATTTTCAGGGAATTCCAGAATTTTTGTTTTATTGAAAAGCTCTTTCAGGTTTATTTGGATAAACATTTTTGTCACATGTGTCTTTTATGCATACAAAAAAATAAGAAAACGGGAAATTGGTTAAGGTAGTCCTGCACACTTTTCACATTCACAATTCAATTCTCCTTTAACCAGTTTCCCGTGGAGTTGTCCATCTTTCCCCACAGTGTCAACCCTTGTGCCATCAGGAGGTACTGCACATCACCTTCCAAGCCACTGACCCTCATTCTGCATGTTTCTATCAGAAGGCATGGATAGCCAACTTCCAGAGTCCACCTGCTTCTCATCGGTCCTCATATGGTTTGTTGGCTGATGGGGCTACTGCTCAGTAGAACAGTTATGCTGCCAGCTGTGTGGGTGGCTGAGATCGTGAGACATATCCGGACTTTAAAAGATGGCCAAAGATGAATAACCATGTGTCACAGAATTAGCACAATTCAGTAAATCTACTACATTCTCCTAATGACTGAATGAAATCAGATGACCACGAATTAAATCGCGAAACAGAAAGTCTCTGTGATAAAGCTTACTATGGGACCAAGCCTAAATGGTAGCCCCAATGTTTTTTTAAACATAAACATGAAAAGTGGTGAAAGCAGTAATTCAATGTTCAAGAGAGTAAAAGAATTTGCAGTTAAAATTTGCGCCAAATCCAACCAGACCCCTCAAAAACATCCACAGGCACTGAGTCTTCAACTGCCCTAACCTCACAGACCTTAGAGCTTCCCAGGTGGCTCAGTGGTAAAGAATTAACATGCCAAGCAGGAGATGAGGGTTCAATCCCTGGGTGGGGAAGATCCCCTGGAGAAAAAATGGCTAATCCACTGCAGTATTCTTGCCTGGGATAACTCATGGATGGAGGAGCCTTGTAGGCTACAGTCCATGGGGTCGCAAAGTGTTGGCTATGAGTAAGCAACTAAACAGCAGCAGAAGGACAGACCTTATCACAAGTCTGGAAGGGGTATGAGCTGAACTTCAGCTCCAGAAGCTGAAAATCATCAGCAGGTCAGGCAGATACAAGTTTAAACTCCACCTGTGCTGAGCGGAATCAATAGGCAGGCTGGCTTTAAAAATACAGTGAGGGACTTCCCTGGCAGTCCAGTGGTTAAGACTCCATGCTTTGACTCCAGGGGATATTCTACTTCAGGAGATGTGAGTTTGATCCCTGGTCAGTGAACTAAGATCCCACATGCTGTGTGGCACAGCCAAAAAAAATTTTTTTTAAAAGGTAAAGTTCAAAAAAAAAAAAAAATACAAATGATGCAATGTATATCCATTACTTTAGAGTCTGTCATCTGTGCAGATGGAAAAAGAAGAAGGTTAAGGCTAGACTGGGGAGGGATGACAACAGTTGAATCAAAGAGTTCATCCACAGAAATGTCCACTTGCAAGAAAATATGTTTCTCACTGCCCTCAAACAGGATCTTCCACCACCCCCATCCCAGCACCCTGCCAGAAACAAAAGCCAGCCTGACTCATGTGTGAGTCATGGTCTCTGCATAGATACCATCTGAGTCACACAGGCAGCGGTCCTCTTCCAGCTGTCAAATATTTAATCCTACTCACCTTTCTCCAACAAACAAGCGCTAATCAACTCGCCCATTTTCTCTCTTTTTCCTTTTTTAATTCCTGCTAAATGCCCACACATAGCAACTTAGAGGCACTCAAAAGAGAAAAGTTCAAAGTCAGCTGAATTTCTTCCGTCAAAAAATATCTAGGTGTATTTCCTTCCACTTTTTCTGTACATATATCTCCACATTTTTGTTTACAGAGTTGGAATCATACTACACCTATTGTTTTAGAGTTTAGTTTTTCTTTTTGACTTAACAATACATCAAGATCATTTGCCTATTTCATAACTGTTCATATATTTTTACCAGCCACATAATGGCCAATCATGTATTTCACCATAATATACTCAAATCTCTTATCGTTAGACGTTGAAGTTGTTTCCAATTTTTTTGTTTTTTGTTTTGCTTTTATTTTTTCATCTACTCTTTTATTCTTCCATTCATGAATTTATTCTAGCCTTGTTAAAAAGTGCCTGGCATCTCACCACACTCTCTTAGAATAAAATGCCAGCTTTGTGAGCTTGTATAATTTAATCTGTGAGCCTTGATTTTCCTATATGTAAAGTGGAGTTCATCATACTTGTTTATGTGTATCTGAGGATTAGAGATAATATTTATTAAGTGCCTACAGCATAGTAGATGCTCAAAAGTGGTAACTTTGTATTTGAGAATGTAGATGGCTTAGAAATCATTTGGCTTTAATTAAGATGAAAGTGTACCACATTTGGCACTTAGGAGAGATGGCTGTTTTATTCCATCATTATTGCAGTATCAGAAGAGGTCTCATTCTGGTCTTCAATTCATGCAGAAAATATTTCTGGTGAAAATGCATTTTTTAACATTAAGCCCCTATAATTCCAAATTTAATTACATGTAAGTGGTCATTAGTGAAGGGACTAGATACTGATGTGGAATTAGAACCAGCAGCTGTCTGAGGAATGCAGGTATTTATGGCTCCCTGAAGAATCAGGCTAGGCTCCAGAGGCTGGCACTTCACCAGAGAAAAGCTGGTGAGTGCTAGTCCACCCCTAGCCTCTTAAGTAGTGAGAAGACTCTGTGGAGTTGGATGCCCACCAGCCCTCATGTGAACACATACAGATGGAAGGTCTAGAACTCATGAGCCTTAGAAAAGAGAGCAGACAAAAGGTCGGCCCGGAACTGGGAGAAGAAAACCCAGAGAGGGTTTTCCACACTCCCCCACCCTCAGAGCTGCTTTCCTCTGCTTTTGCTGAGGAAGCTGGAAGGAAGCCTGAGTCCTGTAAGATGTGGGGTCAGGACAGGACATGAAGAGACACGATGGCCCCTGTCCCCCAGTCCTGTCTCTGGCACACAGTTTGAAACAACCCTTAACTTCTCTGACACAGAACTGCCGGAGGGTTGGCTTTCCATCCCTCTCTCCATTTTCTCACCCCACCTCCAGTGCCCAGATGGCCTTTCCTCTGCAGTTAGCTCCCTGCTCATTTGCTCTTCTTGGTTGACACCTTACTTGCTAATTAACGTTCAGGTTAAGTAACAGTGTTTCTTTTCTCATATGTAGGATAAGGAGTGTCTAGTGTTTTTGTTTTTTTCAGTTTTGTCCCGGTGCTTTATATATTCCACATTTCTGTTTGTTTATTGTGATTTAATGATCCAAGCATTGGGTACCTATTCAAAGACCTGGTTTCTGTTCCTAGATCAACTATCTCCATGCATCCACTTAATACGGGGGTGGTGAATTATAAAATGCCTGCCGGGGCCAGGAAGAAGCTTGAAGGAATGAGGTAGCCCAGATAAAAGGCAATAGGTGGGACTGTAGGGGACTAGAAGGTGAGTATCCTGGCCTGAGGAGGTGTGGGGAAGGGAGGAATGGGGCAGTCTTAGGCTCAGCACTGGATGACCAACAATGGCGCTGTGGGGTTTGCAGAGATGTTCTCGCCTGATCATCGAGTGAATGAATGAATAGTTAAACATCCCCTTTTTTTCTAATATACTTGTAAACATCATTTATAGTACTTTTGTGTGTGTGACGTTATATGTTAGACCAGCAGTATTTGAACCTGTTGTATGAATATCACTCTTTTTAAAAAAGTCAGCTTAACTCAGCCATTAAGGAGGAATGAAATGTTATCACTTGCAGCAACATGGATGGGCTTGGAGGGCATTAGGTTCAGTGAACTTGTCAGACAGAGGAAAATGAATACTGTATGGTATCACTTATATGTGGAATCTTACCAAATACAGCAAACTAGTGAATATAACAAAAAAGAAGCAGACTCACAGTTATAGAGAACAAACTAGTGGTTACCACATTGGGCACCTAGGAGAGATGGCTGTAGGGAGGGGGAAGAGAGAGAGGCATCAGAGGGGGAGGGGAGTAAGACGTACGAACTATTAGGTGTAAAATAAGCTAAAAGGATGCAGTGTACAATGGGAAATAGAGCCAATATTTTTATAGTAACTGTAAGTGGAGTATAACCTTTAAAAATTGTGAATCACTATATTGTACACCTGTAACATATAATATTGTACAACTATACTTCAATTTTAAATTTCTAAATTTTTTAAAAGTTGAATGATCATCCCATGCATTACACAGTCTTTAGCAAAAGGAAGTTAACACAGTCCCACTAAAGTAAAATACGAAATAGTATACTTTCACAACAACAAACATTGGGAAACAGAAACTTAGCCTTTCCTTTTCTGAATAGTAATTCTGTAAATCTCATGGTAAATGTCAATGTGAAACAGTCAGTAGGGAAAAGAAGAGTGAGGAGTAAGGTTTGGGAAATGTGAAAGGTGTTTCACAATTTTTTTCTGTTTTTTTTTGGTCATGCTGCATGGCATGCAGAATCTTAGTTCCCAGTGCAGTTCAGTTCAGTTGCTCAGTCCTGTCCAACTCTTTGCAAAACCATGGACTGCAGAACACCAGGCTTTCCTGTCCATCACCAACTCCCAGAGCTTGCTCAAACTATGTCCATTGAGTCGGTGATGCCATCCAGCCATCTCATCCTCTGTCATCCCCTTCTCCTCCCGCCTTCAATCTTTCCCAGCATCAGGGTCTTTTCAAATGAATCAGTTTTCGCATCAGGTGGCCAAAGTATTGGAGTTTCAGCTTCAGCATCAGTCCTTCCAATGAATATTCAGGACTGATTTCCTTTAGGATGGACTGATTGGATCTCCTTGCTATCCAAGGGACTCTCAAGAGTCTTCTCCAACACCACAGTTCAAAAGCATCAAGTTCCCAGACCAGAGATCAAACCCATGCCCCCTGCAGTGGAAGTTCTGAGTCTTAACCACTGGACCTCCAGGGAAGTCCCTAGCAGCGCTTCATGTTAACTCACCTCAGTGCATCCTATAGAGACACCATCATACACCCCATGTATCTAGAACTTACCCAGACCTCAGGTGTTCCCACATTCCTTCTTCATGACAAATTCTTAGAAAAATGAAATGTGTTTACAGCTATCCTTGGTTAATTACAGCATACATTTTATATTCCATCTCCTTTGAAATTCTCATAAAACAGCAAATGAAGAAAGGCTTTATGTAGAAAGCCTTTGAATAATGCGTCAAAGATCCATTAAAATAAATAAAGGTAATATATTTTAACAGCCCAGCCACAGACTAGTGGGGAATGCTGAGTAATGAGTAACAGCAGAGCCAGAGGCTCTCACAACCACACTGGTTTTGGACAGAGGGTGAGCAATGCACGTTTGAAATGCCTAGCCATTTTGAAGTTCCCTTTTACTCTGTTTCTTAAGGAAACCATACAATTGCCTTGAAATTATAGGCAACTACAGGAGGTTAATACATGGGCTTCCCTGGTGGCTCAGCCATAAAGAATCTGCATGCCAATTCAGGAGACTCAGGTTTGCTCCCTGGGTCAGGAAGATCCCCTGGAGAAGGGAATGGCAAGCTGCTCCAGTATTCTTGCTTGGGAAATCTCATGGACAGAGGAGCAGGGTGGGCTGCAGACAATGGGGTCACAAAAGAGTCAGACACGATTTAGCAACTAAACAAAAAACAACAACAGGAGGTATATGTGCTTAAAATTATATTGCCATCACAGGCAAGACTTGATAAATCCACACCTGAGATTAAGTGCAGTATGGGGGAAAGGCCACTGGAGGTACAGCCTGTAGTCTCTTGCTTTGTAACCTTTCACCAGTTTTCTGCTGCCGCAGTGATGATATACAATAAA
Organism: Giraffa tippelskirchi; assembly: GCF_054371585.1. Lineage (NCBI taxonomy): Eukaryota > Metazoa > Chordata > Mammalia > Artiodactyla > Giraffidae > Giraffa > Giraffa tippelskirchi. The sequence continues at coordinate 129,823,774 of NC_137276.1, forward strand.
AACCCACCCACATCAGTGGCATCAGATGATAAGCATTGGTTTCTACTGCTGGTCAGACCTGGGTTCACAGGGGGCTTACTCCTGTGTCTGTGATCAGCTCTGGGTTGGCAAGGTGCCTCTACTGCTCTTCACTGAGCTCTGTCAGGTGCCTGGGGCCTCAGTTGGGACAATTGCCAGTTGAACTCTGTGCTGCAAAGTCGGTCTTCTGCCAGCAGGCCAAGCTGGACCTGGGCAGTGGCAGCTTTCCCTGCTGGGGGAGACTCGGAACTCTAACGCCATCACTTCCTCTGCACTCTGTTGACCATGACAGATCAGGAGCAGCCCAGGGATCGGGAAATAGACTCTACCTCTGGATGGAGAAGCCATACTCTTATTACAGAGGGACCAGACAGAGGGAAAAGAAGAACTGGGACATTTTAATAATCAGGCTGTCACAGATCAGGGGCAAGTTATCTGAGTTCTTTAAGTAACCCCTGCCTTGCCCATCCCTGGAGAGAGAAATGGCAACTCACTGCAGTATTCTTGCCTGGAAGATCTCATGGACAGAGGAGCCTGGTGGGCAGCAGTCCATAGGGTTGCAAAGAGTCGGACACGACTGAGTGACTGAGCACGGCTTGCCCGAAATCCACAGATGGTTGTTCAACCCAGGGAAAGAAGGTAGTGAACATACTTTTAAACTCACATTCAATGCAATTGTCCAAGTGAAGTTAACCAAGGTGTGGTGTAGGGTATAGAACCAAAGAATCTTAAACATTTCTCTGTGAATGCCAGCAGTTTCAGCTGGTGCTGGGAGACTCCTGTTTCTAAAATCGAGAAACACTAAATTAGTTCTGGGTTTTGGAGCTGGCCATCACACCAGGCCACTCTCAGTCATCAAAACCCAAGGCCAGGACAAAGGCTGGGTTTCCAATGCTGCTGCCCCCAGTAGAAGTCACAGCAAACTTTAGAACCAGCCATCACTTCTCCCAGGGAGTAAACTGGTCTTTTCCTTGTATTGTGAAGGAAAACAAAAGTATTATCTTTCTACCAAATATTATCACCAGGTAGATAGGTTTCTTAGGAGGTAAGATCTTTCCAACTCCATCATTCTCTCAATTCCGTGTGTTTTTTCATAATATGCCTGGTGATGGTATTGAGAAATCAGCGCAAACATTTTCTAAGTAACAGTTTGCTGCTGCTTAGTCACTTCAGTCATGTCCAAGTCTTTGCGACCCATGGACTGTAGCCCGCCAGGTTCCTCTGTCCATGGAATTCTCCAGGCAAGAATACTGGAGTGGGTTGCCATGCCCTCCTCCAGGGGATCTTCCTGATCCAGGGATTCAAGTGACATCTCCTACATTGAAGGGGGGTTCTTTGCCACTGAGCCACCCGGGAAGCCCTATATATGTAAATGCTATGCTGTGCTTAGTCACTCAGTTGTGTTCGACTCTTTGCAGCCCCATGGACTATAGCCCACCAGGCTCCTCTGACCATAGAGATTTTCCAGGCCAGAATACTGGAGTGGGTTGCCATGCCCTCCTCCAGGGGATCTTCCCAACCTAGGGATTGAACCTGAGTCTCCCGAATTACAGGCAGATTCTTTACCGTTGAGCCACCCAGGAAGCCCCAGGTAACTGTTTTCCTCACTATGAATGCCAAGAGGACACTGAGGCTGAACACCCTTTCGACTAAATGCCTTCCCAATTCCGGGTGACAGGAACTATCACTCAAAAAGCCACATGAATTCACAGAGACGTCCAGAAGACACACGTAGTCTTTTTATCTCTGCGTTTCTGAGCCTTCTTCATCTAGGACAGCCCCTTCTCAGACGCTTGGCTCCCTGTCAGTAACCCTGGGTAACAGTATGGTTGTTTGTAGCATAAGGAGGAGCAGTTCCTGGGGTGACTAGGACACAGACCTTCCAGAAATCAAATCCAAGGCAAGACACATGTCAAGCAGCCTTTTGCACGTAGCAGTCTGCCAAGCGCCACTCCAAACATCAAGTAACCTCAAATTGGATGCTTTCAATTATACACTAATTAACAAGAAGAGGACAGTGTTTTGTTTTCACCTCAGACTGTGCTGGAGAGATCCAGACAAATTAGCCCCCCAACTGCTGGAATTTCCCGAGACTGTGTAGCCTTGTTGTGAGCGAGGCCCCGCAGCAGTCGGAAGGACAGAGGCCTGGGCTCCAGGTGGCCAGAGGAAGAGCCTCAGGGTAGCCATGCCTCCCCAGGGTGGGAAGGGGCCCCAAACAGGGGTCATGGTCCCCGACCCTGCAGCACAGAAACCCTCAGCAGCACCAGGGGACCCCACTCACTCTACAGCCCAGCCGCTGCTTGAGAGCTGTGGTCGAGTCTTCCTAAAAGTCGCCTTCATCTTAAACCCGCTTAAAGGCTAAAGGCAAACAAATCCTCCTTGAAACCTGAGTCTGTTTTAAGATGTCTTTACTAAAATCCCCGCTGAACTATTAACTGCTGTGTCATATAATTTCCTTTTCCTGAGAGTAACATTCTTGGTGATTACCACTACAAGGAATTATAAGGCTCGCCCTGTAAGAAGGTCTGCGCGGTTTCCCACGGTGATAATGTGTTACTAAGGTGATTTTCTGAATTTCTACCTGAGGTGTTTTTTTCATTTTGCTCCAACTACTAAAGCCTTCCCTTTTTTTTTAATTTGCCTTTCCTGAGTTAGAAATGCTGTGTGGAATGGTCGATTTAGGTCTAAGGTCCTTAGCACAAAGGTGAGTTTGGGGGCAAAACATCAGAATTTATGATCAAGCTTTATTCAGAATGAAATATATTTCTTTGGATGTTTTAAACTTTATTTTGCAATGGTATTGTCGGTGATTTTGTGTGTTTATAATCTGTTTATGTAGTATCATCTTCTCTTCAAGACTTTATTCAATAAATAGGAAATACTATATAGTTCTAGATTCAAAGTAGGTTTAATTTGAAATGTCTTTATTTTAAAATATGACTTTAAAATATGTCTGTTTTTAATTTGCACTTTTATTTCCCACTGTTGTCCAATCCATGGATCTTGAGTTTTATTGTTAAAAATGGTTGACTTTTTTTTTCATTTTTTACCAACTACAAACAATGAATTTTAAAGCTTAATTTATATGGGATCAAGGGTAACCTGAACATGTTAGATTACTCCAGAAAAAATATTCTAATGGAAGAAAATTGAAAGGAGACAAGTTCCGTCTCAATAAATGTTCAAGCTGTCTAACAGTTCATGTCAGCTCAGGACGCTCTCAGAGAGTCAACTGTGCATCAGGAATTGCCATGACAGGCCAGGTGTTCAAGTACGTGACTTCAGGGGTCTCTTTACAAACTTGCGTCACCTTTAAAATGCTGTGTTCCTTTGTGTAGGCTTTCAGAAAGTGGCTGTTGCTGCTGGTGCTGCTAAGTCGCTTCAGTCATGTCCGACTCTTTGCGACCCTATGGACAGCAGCCCACCAGGCTCCTCCGTCCACAGGATTCTCTAGGCAAGAATACTGGAGTGGGTTGCCATTTCTTTCTCCATCAGAAAGTAGAGAGGAGGATAATGAACGCAGACAAAGCACCTGTCCTATGCCAGCTCTGAGCTAAATCCTGTCATCTTTCTTTGTTTTTCTGGCACTTAGTTCAGTTCAGTCACTCAGTCATGTCCAACTTTTTGCGACCCCATGGACTGAGCACGGCAGGCCTCCCTGTCCATCACCAACTCCCGGAGTTTACTCAAACTCATGTCCATTGAGTCAGTGATGCCATCCAACCATCTCATCTTCTGTCGTCCCCTTCTCCTCCCACCTTCAATCTTTCTGTTGCTTAGTCACGTCCAACCCTGTGTGACCCCGTGGACTGCAGCACGCCAGGATTCCCTGTGCTTCACTATCTCTCGGAGTTTGTTCATTGAGCCATTGAATATGTTGAGTCCATCACCGCATGTCCATTTGAGTCAGTGATGCCATCCAACCATCTCGTCCTCTGTCGTCCCCTTCTCCTCTTGCCTTCAATCTTTCCCAGCATCACGGTCTTTTCCAATGAGTCAGCCCTTTGCATCAGGTGGCTAAAGTATTGGAGCTTCCTTCTTACAAAGTACTGAATTATACACCCTGTTTTAAAAATGAGGTTGCAGATTGAGTATTGTGCTTAGGAAATGAAGTGAGAATTCAAACGTAAGTCCTGCTGATTCCAAGCACCCTCAGCTGATCACGGAAGAACCTGTCACCTTCTGCGGCCAGCCCTGGGCCTGACTCTGCTTGCCTGCACAGGAGGGTGGGGAGCAACAGAATTGGACCTACTGAGAGAAAGGCTGCATTTCCTTCCTGGGGAAATAAGTTGGGACTCTTCAGTAATCACAGAAGTTAACAACAGATGGCAGTACATACACATAACAGTGGTGCCTGTGTTAAATCAGTACTTTTTCTTTTTCTGACTTGTGTATTGTTTTCAGTCAAACAAGTGCTTTCAATGAGTCATCTGAGCATTTTGTACAGAGCATCCCTAACCCACTGGAATTTTTAAAAAATGAAAATATCAGCTATCAGACAAGTTGATCTTTGCATCTCTCACTGTAACAGTAATGCCAGAGCAGATTCAGCGTCCACTGTTCTAAACCTGGCTTACACAACCCTCCTTAGGACCCCTTGCTGCTTAAAGAATTTCCTTCTGCTTTTTCTTTCTCAAAGCTTACACACAGACTGGAGATACCAGGGATGCTAAGAAAGTGCTTCTTGAAAAACTCTTTGTTGTCAAACAGTCATGAAACGTGTTCGCCTTCAAATGAGCATTAGGACATAGAGTTGGATCCTCAGCCTGGCTGTGTGTGTGACAGATATACAGCCTGGTGGCCCTTTGTGACCACATTTCCAGAAACATCCCTCCTGGAGCTTCCCGGATTCACCACAAACAATGAACTCCCAAGACATCTCTGCCTCTGAGGCTCAGTGCGCCAGGCAGTCTGCAGAGCCTTGCTGTGTTCCAGCGTTGTGCCTTTATAACTAGGTTGGAAGTTTCCTTAAGTTTCTCTAGGGTGAACCTCTGGGGTGTTTCTTTTTTTTTTTCTTATTGACATAAATGAGCTCCCTCAGTTGGCTTTTGGCAACTACCTCAAATAAAATTTTCCTAACCCCGAATCAGCTCTGGCATTATTGTCACAGTGAGAGATGAAAAGATCAACTCATCTGATAGCTGACCTTTTTCTACTTGAGGGGAAAAAAAAAAAAGAGTCTTTTTTTCTGAGAGCTCTGGCCCCGGGATGCTGGCTTTAATGAGCATCTTTGGATTGTCCCCATGGGGCAGGACATTAGATGACACCAGGCAGCTCTGTTTGGCTGAGGATCCATTCATCTTCATCGACCAAAATGTAAACTCAGTGCCTCAACAGATTTTTATCGTGTACCAGCTATGTGTTTGGTATTGTGCCGGGTGCTATAATGTGGCTTGAAATTAGTTTTCAAACAACATGAATTTCTGTGTGGAAAAAAGCTACTACAGTAGGAGTTAAAAGTTATCACCTTACTGTTTATCAATGTATCTTTCTTATCCTCTAGTATGTTATCATTTATGAATTGGGCATAATATTGATCACTCACTGCTCCCTGTGAAGAACACATTAAACTACTTTCTCTGGCAAAACCAGACTGTTTTTTGGATGCTGCTGGATAACAAATAGCTGAGTGGAATTAGTGTTCTGTTTGCTTCTGCCCAGCCTGCAGAGTGGGATGAACCTGCAGATTTGCTTTGTCAACGACAGTGGCAGTGATAAGGACAGCGATGCTGATGACAGCAAGACTGAAACCAGCCTGGACACCCCCTTGTCTCCCATGGTGAGTCTCCGAGCTGCCACTGAGGTTCAGAGTGTGCTTTCCTGGTCACTTAGCTTCTTTTCTGTTGTTGATCAGGAACAAACATTGCAGAGATGTCTCATGACATTTCTTAACATGTGAAGTGTGAAAGTCACTCAGTCGTGTCCAATTCTTTGCGACCCCATGGACTGTAGCCCACCAGGCTCCTCTTTCCATGGGATTCTCCAGGCGAGAATACAAGAGTGGGTAGCCATTCTCTTCTCCAGGGGGTCTTCCTGTCTCCAGCACTGCGGGAGATCCTTTATCACCTGAGCCACTGGGGAAGCCCTTCTTAATGTGACATGCTCCTAAAATGTGAGTGATTGAAAATTTAAAACTGTGATCTGAGGATACATAAGTTCTGTTAAAGTTAGCAACTCCTTTCATATTAAATCATCAGGGAAATCACATAGGCCCTAAAAATTATAAAAGAAAATATGCTATAAAAAGGAATGAAATGGTGCCATTTGCAGAGACATGGATGGACTTAGAGACTGTCATAAGACTGAAGTAGTCAGAAAGAGAAAAACAAATATTATATATTAACACATATATGTAGAATCTAGAAAAATGGTATAAGTGATCTTATTGCAACACAGAAATAGAGAGACAGACGTAGAGAACATCTGGATGCTGGAGGGGAAAGGAGAATGATGAACTGGGAGATTGGGATTGATATATATACACTACTAGGTGTAAAATAGATAACTAATGGGAACCTACTGTATGCAACAAGGAACTCTACTCAGTTCTCTGTGGTGACCTAAATGGAAAGGGAATCCAAAAAAGAGGGGATATATGTAAATATATAGCTGATTCACTTTGCTATAGGGCAGAAACTAACACAATATTATAAAGCAACTATATACCAATAAAAATTAATTTAAAAAAAAAGAATTGCATGCAGTAAATAAAAAAATAGAAAATGTGCTATATACCATTCCTTCCCCATTGGTCTTAGAAATATGAGCATAGACTAGCAGTGGACATAGTTTAAAAGATGGGGGATGGGGTCTGGGCAGGGGGTGGGAGGGCTAGCACTTAAAAGACACCGCTCAGAGAAACCAGCAAGATAATGTGGGTTAAGCATTGCTTACTTTTCCTTGCGGGGTTTCCCTGGTGGCCCAGTGGTAAAGAGTCCGCTTGCCAAGCTGGAGACAAAGATCAGATGTCTGGGTCGGGAAAATCCCCTGGAGAAGAAAATGACAACCCACTCCAGTATTCTTGCCCATGGATGGAGAAGACTGGTGGGCTACAGCCCATGGTGTCGCAACAAGGGGGACTCAACTTAGCAACTAAATAACACTTTTCCTTGCACACATATACAAAAGATGGCTTGATGATCCTGAGTGCTTGTTCCTGAATTTCTTTCCTCTCTGGGAGGTCTATCCAGCACCTTTCTTATCGAAGACCAACTAACAGGAAACTGTGTTAGTTGTTGAGTACAGTGCCACATGAGAACTTCTTTGGATAGCTGAGATCCTGTCCACTCAGGGAGTAACACACCACCTTAGCTCTGGGTGAAATATTTTGCTATAGTCTATTCACTTGAAGAAAGGTTTGAGAGTAAGAATCAAAGAAAAGTCTCAAGTTTGTTATAAATATATATTCTCCCTATTATTAATTATGTTACTTTTTATGCTAAAATCAGCCTTTTATTGATACTGAGGAGATAAACTACCTTTGAAAATGTTACTTGCTAAAAAAGAGTATATATAGATATAGATACAGATATACATGTAACTGATTCACTTTGCTGTACCGCAAAAACTAACACAACATTGTAAAGGAACTATATGCCAATAAAAATTAATTAAAAAGTTAAAAAAGAATTATATTGAAATACAATTATTAAATATAAAGTAACAAATAAATAAATGCAAAAAATAATATGCAAAGAACTTAGAACAATGGTAGCACATTGTTTCCATTAAATGCTGTGTGCTAAGTCGCTTCAGTCATGTCCGACTCTTTTCGACCCCCTGGACTGTAGCCTCCCAGGCTTCTCTGAGAGAGGGCTCAGGGAAGGCTGTAGTCCATCTCCAAAGGTGGTACCCAGCACACAAAGCTCAGGTGCTGCTTTTTTTCCCTTCACAGAGCAAACAGAGTTCTTCCTATTCAGATAGAGACACTACTGAAGAAGAATCCGAATCCCTGGATGACATGGATTTCCTCACAAGGCAAAAGAAATTGCAAGCCGAAGCCAAAATGGCCCTTGCCATGGCCAAACCAATGGCCAAAATGCAAGTAGAAGTGGAAAAACAGAACAGGAAAAAGTCTCCCGTCGCTGATCTCGTAAGCAGCAAGCGCTGAAACGCAACTGACTGGGGCTTACGTGTGGTGGTTGGCTGGCGAGTGGTGGCTGCAAATGGTTGAGGCTGTCTCAGTCCTTTCCCAGAGTTATGCAAACTTGGGTTTCTAGAAGGCACTGTGTAAAACGTCATTGAGAAATATTTAAGTCTGTTTCTTTTTCCTTCCTACTGTATCACAGAAGGATGCATAAGCTACAGATTTCACAAACATAAACTTTGCTCCCCATTCATATCTACTCTGTGTCTTCTGGGCAGTATTAGCTGTTGTGAGAATATTTTAATTCCTTTAAAGCGGTCTCAGTTTAAGAACCCATTGCTGTGGCAAACTCACGATTGCTTTAATTCTTTGTTCCTACCATTCAGTGAAGACAGTATGATAGAGTGGATAAAGGCCCTGGCCTTTGGAGCTTAAGACGAGCCCTGCCATTGATCTTCTTCGGGGCTCTGGGCAAGTCTCAGTTTTCTCATCTATAAAATGGGGATAATAGTAACACCTGTGTCAGAGCACGATTGTGAGAATTCAGTGGAAAAAGTGTTCAAAGCATTTGGCACAGTGCTTGTAGCATGCTATAAATTAATAAATAGTGGAGCTTAGTAATTTAATCTATGTAACTGATACTGCTTGAGCTCCCTGGTAATTCATTTGTGGATCTAATTATTGACTCTCAGTTGTAGACCAGTCCAAAAGCTTTTGATTTGAGTAGTGTCCCATTATGATGCTGATAACATTTGAGAATGTGTGGTATATGAATGGAGAGCCTTGCATTGGAAAAGTCAGACAGGGAAAGCTTTTAAGTGAGGATCCTGAAGTGGGTGAATGAAGGTGGGTCTTTTAGGAGAAAACTGGGTCCTGTATTCAGTGTGCTTACTGCTCTGCTCTCATCTCTGTTTCTTCCCTTTGTGTCTTCAGCTGCCACACATGCCTCATATAAGTGAATGCTTGATGAAAAGAAGTTTAAAGCCCACTGACCTGAGAGACATGACCATTGGGCAGCTACAAGTGATAGTCAATGATCTCCATTCCCAGATAGAAAGTAAGTGTAAGATACTCTGGGAAATGGGATATGAAGTGTTAAATATCATGGGATATCACGATTCCTTGGGGTCCTCTTGTGTCCTTGCGGGGAAAGGAAGAGAATCGACACTCTTTTTTCCTTTGTTTTTTCACTATAAAATGTTGAGAAACTTTAAGACTTTTTCAAGATTCACAGAGATTAAGGGTCCTTTTCATTCATCTGAAATCCCCAGCTTCTAGCATAGTGCCTGGCATGTAGTTGAGTCGCAACACCTGTTGGTAGAATACAATTTAGTAGTTCCAGGTCTTTTATTATATTTATATATATTTGTATACATATTATACATATACAATTATATGCTCAGCTTTACTTGTATATACATTTATTTTAGCTAATCAGATCCAATACACCTCATGTTGTGGGACTTCAGGTGGCGAAAGTGTATAGGACCGATAGGTGAAAATTATAGGGTGAGAAGGAGTGGGCCTTTTACCCCCAGAATAAAGAAGGACCTCTAGCGGAAGTGTGCAGGGAATTGTGGTAAGTGAGTGGCATTCACTCAACTGGTTGTGCAGAGAAGGCACGTGCTGGGCCAGTAACAGAGAGAGCTCAATCACTGGGGCATCTTGCTGAGTCCAGATGAACTCATGAGCCCTCCAGCCTTGAAACATATGAGTCCATAAAGTCCATGGCTGATAGATTAAAACCACCTAAGAGACCTGCCAACCCAATGCAAACCAACTTTGAAAAAGCATTTGGGAACCAAGTGGGGAAATTGGAACACTGACTAAATATTTTATTAAAGATGTATTGACTTATTCAGGTACAATAAAGGCATTACGGTTATGTTAATTAAAAAAAAAGAGCTCTGTCTTTAGAGATCCATACTGAAGCATTTATGGATGAAACAGTAGGATGTCTGAAATTCACTTTAAAATGACCTCATTGGAGAAGGGGAGAAAGATCAGTTACGACTGGCCAGGAGTTGATTCTTTTTGAAGCTGATTGGATGCATAGGGCAGAGGGATTTGTTAAACAAGTCTCTTTGCTTTAGTATCACTTTGAAAATGTCCATAATAAAAAATTTTAAACTTCATATAGAAGTTTAGAATAGAATCCATGTGCTATGCCAGCATAGAAAGCTGCCCTAAGAACTCACTAGAAAAAAATAAAATACTCAGTGGCAAGTTAATACCTTCAGTATTTTGGGGAGGTGGGGCAACCACACCAGGAAGCATGAGGGAATCTTAGTTCCCCAACAAGGGATCAAACACACCCACAGCAGTGCAAGCACAGAGTCTTAACCTCTTAACCCAATAACTTCAATATTTTAAAATCAAAAGAAAGGATTTACATTTTAATTAGTAAACCATAGATTCATAGGATTTTTTTTGAAGTTCTACTACATTTTAATTTTTGTTAAGAATAAATTACTAGGAGTATTTTTCTTTCAAGGATTTAAAAGGCTTTCTGATCTCTTACCATTGAAACATCTTCCTTAGACTTTTAAATAATAACATTGCCAGCTAGTCCTTTTCAGGAGTAGAGGAAGTTTTAGATTTCTTTGTATGCTTTTTTTTCCTCCTTTTTAAAATTGAAAACAAATCTGAACTAAAGGCAGGTAAATGCATCATTTCAGGTCTGAATCCAGCGTTTTCAAGGAGGACCTTGCTGAGTAGCCTCTTCCTTTCTTTTGTTGCTGGGCCTAGAGCTCTTGCCAAATGAATCCTCTCCCCACGTGTCCACGTGTTCAGGCCTTAGAAGCTTTTGTTCTAAGCCAGTGTGAGGGGAAAAAAGCAAGAAGCAGCCCCGGGGCTTGTTTATATTTTCCAATAGCAGAAGCCAAATTAACCCAGTGCACAGATTTCAGGAAGACTAGCCGTGTTTCCATCTATTTTATTCCCAGTATAAAATCCTAAGGAGTCTTTTCCTCAGTACCTGTTGTCTGGAGACCAGGGTTTATTTCTTCAGGTCATTCATATCTCATTCTCCCACATTTTTAGTTATTAATCTTTCTTTGAACAGCCTGCATATTGGGCTGCTCCTCCTCGTGGCCCCAGGTAACCTTTGAGCATCCTCAAGCCCCTCCCTCTCCAGCTGGGCATCTAATGCGGTGCCCGTCAGGTGTGGCGGCCCCTCCAGCTCTCAGTGTGGCTGGAGCCCCTGAAGATGAACAGTGGAAAACTCAACATGCCCCAGACTTTTACACTCACGTACCTTCAAAATAAAATCCCGCTTCTTCTAACAAGCTACTTTCCTAACAGCTAACCACGTCTTTTCCCACTTTAATGTTAATGTAATTGGATTTACTTCATACTCCTTTTCTTCCAACACTTCTATAAGTAGGCAAACTAGTGCTCTCAAATGGGTGACTTCTCCTGAGCTTCTGAGAAGCGAACGAAAACCCTAACATTTCAGCACAAATACTTCCCTACTGTGTTTAGCTGTTTGTATATACGTGTGTGTCTATATGGTACACATACAATGGTCCATACATAGTTTCACATCCTGACTTTGATGCAGCTTTATCTATTTCTATTGCTCTCTTTCCTTTGCCCCAGGCTTGAATGAAGAGCTGGTCCAGCTGCTCCTCATCCGAGATGAGCTGCACACGGAGCAGGACGCCATGCTGGTGGACATCGAGGACTTGACCAGGTCAGTGGGGCCTCACCCTTCCCAAAGAAGGAAGGAAGCCCGGGATGATCAGAAGCTTAAGAATTAAGGCAGGAGTGAGGTGGCGCTAGTGGTAAAGAACCTGCCTGCCAACAGGGGAGATGAGGGTTCAATCCCTGGATCAGGAAGATCACCTGGAGAAGGAAATGGCAACCCACTCCAGTATTATTGCCTGGAGAATCTCACGGGCAGAGGAGCCTGCAGGTCTAGAGTCCATGGGGTTGCAAAGAGTCAGACTCGACTGAGGGATTGACACACACATGGAGCTGTCGCGAATTTCTTCCTTTACTTTCATGAGTAACTCGCCTAATCTCTGCTGGTGTCAGCTATTTAGATGGAGGAAAGCAATCCACAGGATCTCAAAGAGTCGGACATGATTGAGTGACTGAGCATGCATGCAAGTGGCCAAGACTGCTCCCACCCAAATGCTTTGCTTCTTCACAACCATCCTTCCCTCATGATGGATTGTCAATGCATTGGAATACCCCCACCTCAATCTGGTCAGCAGTTCTGGCCTAAGAACTTTACCCTGAAGGACCATCCCCTGGGGAGTTGTCCCTCAGCCCTTCCATGCTGGCATGTTTCCAGCACATGGTGGGTGCCGCCAAGTGGCACTTGCTGTTATCTGACCCAACTCCTGATGACATCTGCCATGCCCAGAAGGCAAGGACCCTGGCATCCTTCCACAGCACCAGTGCCACCAGATTGCTCTCACCGTGGGAAGACTCCAAGACTTGGGTTTCTAGCTGGGCCTGGCTCCAGGTCCCCTCTCTGTAAAGAGGTGAAGAATGCCTCCTTCCCTGGGGAATAGAGAAACTAGACTAATGCTGGTCAAGATCTTGCATTTCTTTGTCATTTTCTTTGTGGGAAAGCCTCTCACAATAAGTATGTGAAGTGCATGAAAAAACTGTGAGCATTCCTACGGTCTTATGACACCTTTTCTGAGTCAGTTTATAGGAAGTCTTTAAACCACAAGGCAACAATTACTATTAATCCCAGAAATGGTATTCAGAGTAGAGGCTCCTGAAGAAAGAAAGAAAACTGCTTGTCACAATAACATAAGGAATTAACCATGTGATCCAGAACCATCCAAGGGAAACTTGACAACATATGTAGTGACAATGCTCTCAGCACTCACCACAGGAACCTCTTCTCTGTGTGAAACACTGGGTAAAATATTTTCCCAAATGCAATGTTATAAAAATAGCTCAGGTAGCAAAATAAAGACTGCAGAACTATGTTTAAAGTTTGTTTTTAAAGACCTATGGGCAGCACTCTGTTTTGTATGCTTTGGATGTTATTGCCATTGCTCCTAACAAAAACAAACAAACAAACAAAAAACCAGAAGGTCTTCTCATACCTTAGCATGTTTGCCTGCATCTGAAATATAGTAACACTCGAATATTGTTACTGCCCCCTACAGATATATTCAGGCACTGCACCAACAATTGTAAGACAGCTCCCTTTGTTAGGATAAGAACTTTGCATATAGGGGTTAAGATTATGGGAAATCAGCGGCTTCCCTTGTGGCCCACTAGTAAAGAAATCTGCCTGCCAATTCAGGAGACAGGGATTCAATCTCTGGTCCAGGACCCTCAGAGCAACTAAGCCCCTGAGCCCCAACTGTTGAGCCTCTGCTCTAGCCACAATTACTGCAGACCAGTGCCTTTAAAGCCCATGCTCCACAGTAAGAGAAGCCACCACGATGAGAAGCCTGCACAATGCAACTAAAGAGTAACCCCTGCTCCCCACAACTAGAGAAAAGCACGTGCAGTAACAAAAGACCCAGCACAGCTAATAAATAAATAAAATTTTTTTTAAAAAAAAAAGATTATGGGAAATCAATAGTGAACTATACAAGGACATGCATCTTTTGAAAAATATGTAAACGCTTTCATCAATTCTGTGACTTGCCAGTGGTAACAGAGGACAGTTTCTCTGTCCCTCAGAGCAGCGCTGTCACTCCTTGGTGCAAAGAAGACATTCAGAGGCCCCTCCCTTTCCTCAGACTGTTCAGCTGTTACTTAGGTCTGCAGTGTACTGTGTTTATACTGCAGATGGTATGATTGTGGGAAACAGGGAGGGCAGAACCATGGGATTTAGAGGAGAGGAGTCACTTATTTAAAGGTGTTGGAGGAACCCTTGAAACAAGAGCAGGTGGGGAGTAATTTCTATGTCCATTTCTGGATGCAGAAATATAATTTTGCTCATGGAGGGAAATCTAAATATACTTTAACTTCCCCAAAGGTGGCCGTGCCAGAATGTTGCAGCCAGATCCCAGAGGCTGAGAGCATGGCTACCAGGAAGCCCTGCTCACCTGCTCCCTTTACCTGTCCAGTTCAGGTCCGTGGTTCTCAGTTTCGGTTGCACATTGGAATCACCTGAGGAGCTTTTTTTTTTTTTTTTTTCTGAGGAGCTTTTAAAATATTGATGCCTGGGTCTCACTCCCAGAGGTTCTGATTTAACTATTCTGTGAGACAGGGACTTTTTTTTTTTTAAATTAATTTATTTATTTTAGTTGGAGGCTAATTACTTTACAGTATTGTAGTGGTTTTTGCCATACATTGACATGAATCAGCCATGAGTTTACATGTCTATGGCCATACCACCCTGAACGCGCCCAATCTCGTCTGATCTCGGAAGCTAAGCAGGGTCGGGCCTGGTTAGTACTTGGATGGGAGACAGGCACTTATGTGCGTTAGAAGTTTTTCAGAGTTTTCCTGATGACTCCAATACACAGCCTAATTTGAAAACCACGGGTTTAGATACTTCTTTGGAGTAGTGCCCCCTGAACCACCAAGACTGGCCTAGGACCCTCTTTGTGCTTCTGGCAGCACAGCATTCCTCCCAAGTGGGGCCTGATCATATTGTGTTATATTTGTTTACTGTCTCTCCCGACCTGGCTGTGTTGTTGTTCAGTTGCTATGTCACGTCCAACTCTTTGCGACTCCATAGACTGCAGTACCCCAGGCTTCCCTGACCTCTGCTCTCTCCCGGAGCTTGCTCGAACTCATGTCCTTTGACTCCGTGATGCCATCCAACCATCTCATCCTCTGTCGCCTCCTTGTCCTCCTGCCTTCAATCTTTCCCAGCATCAGGGTCTTTCCCAATGAGTTGGTTCTTTACATCAGGTGGCCAAAGTATTAGATCTTCAGCTTCAGACACAATGCTTATTTTCGTTCATTTCAGAGTCCTCAGGGCCTAAGACAGGGGCTGCCAAGCACATAGTAAGTCTTCAAAAGGGATTGTTGATATAAAGTAGTTCTTGTGGGGCTTGAGTGAAATTAATTCTACTGAAGACTTTCATATAAATAGTTGATGAGAATCTTTTAGTTTTATAAACTGAAACTCTTTCTCTCCTTTGTTTAATATTTTAATGAAATTCACCCTTGTATGTATGTCTCAAAAAGAACACCCAACTTTCAATATTTTCTGAAGCTATTGCCTATCTGTTCTTTCCTTGTCTCTCAGAAAACCTCGTGCTGTAGGTTTGCACATACACTCACACAAAAAGATACATATTTAAAGCTGCTATAAAAACCATAATTTAATTAGCTACATGGAATCTTAGCCACTGGGTATCAAAATATTTCTTGAGCTGAATTTGTTCAAGTGAGGCCCATGAGCTACTTTATGAAAATAATCAAGATTCTTTTACACACATAAAAAAGATGATCTGCTAAAAGGCATGATTTTTTTGGGGGTACAGTGCTATTGTTATCTTTTTTCCTGAGCCCCTTTAGTGTTCAGTGAATATCAGAATATTATTTGTGGGCTGCTGCATGTGGCAAGGACACTACTGTCACTTCCCTTTTCTGAGAATATTTGTGGTTTGTCTTCCCTGTGCCATAGATGTGAGACATTCTGCATCATTAATACCACTGAGTTACACTTGATGTCATTGACTACCCAAGTCAAGGCAGCACACAGAAATTGCCCCCGAACCTTTGACTACAGCTGGAAACCACAGCATTAGATAACTTTTCTCTTGCCCAATTTATAATTTCCTAAGATCCTCCTTCAAAATGTTTGTTTCTTGCAGCCTTCAGACCCTACCACTCTCCCAGAAGACGTTTGATTAGTGCCCATTTGAGTGACATCAGCAGCTTGGCCATTCCCCTCTCTCCATCTCCACTGGCCAGCTGCTGGGTTGTGGGCTCACAGGCCATGACAGGACTTGATGAGTCAGAAGGTTTACCTAGTCCTGTCCCCACCCTCACTGACCCAATCATGCCCTTAGGAGTAATTGAGGGGAGGAAGAGTATCAAATATGGGAAATCTTTGCATCCACCAAAGCCTATCATTTGTTCTAAAGACATCACTACCCTTTGTAAGAATGATATTGGATTATTGTATTATTAACAGGAGCCTTGTTAATACTTAAATTTGCATCTTTGTGCATATTTAGATAAAGTAGTCATGCAGTTAACTTTCTGTCACAATAGCTTGTTCTGACTTTTTTGCTTAGCACTTATTTTCTGTCTGCTGTCTCCTAATTTGCTGTCCGTTCCTTTCTTGTCTCTTTCCATTGAAATATATGCCCCATGAGAACAAAGAGTTCATTGTCTGCTCACCACCAAATCCCCATCACCAGAAGCAGTGCGCCTGGCACAGAGAAAGCCATATGAAACATTTGCTGAATAAATTATCCTAGTTAATTTTCCCTTTTTGTTTTTAAACACAGCACTTTTCTTCTCAAAGAAAAATGGCATCTACATGTCTCAGGCTAACCCAGTGACTTACTAGATAAAAGGAATCATACACAGAATATAAAAATTGAAGGGAATTCCCTGGCAGTCTAGTAGTTAGGACTCCATCCTTCCACTGCTGAGGGCACAGCTTCAGTCCCTGGTTGGACAACTAAGATCCGTCACCATCCATAGTTAGGGTCTTCCCTGGTGGTCCAGTGATTAAGACCATGCTCCCAATGCAGGGGGCCATGGGTTTAATTCCTGGTCAGATCCTGCATGCCAGGCAGCTTGGCCATGAAAAAGAAATCAAAAGAAGGCACATTCATTTCAATTCAAGTACTGTTTCTTTTTCTTTTTTTCTCTTTTTTTGAATTAAGTACTGTTTCTTGATTCCCTTGATTTAACTATGGAGGAGGTTTTAGCTGCCAATGGAAAAGTAGTTTCGATCTTCCTCCTCAGCACTAAATAATTGTGTTATTCATTACACAGACATGCCGAGAGTCAACAGAAGCACCTGGCTGAGAAAATGCCTGCAAAGTGAAAAGAAGCCATCCAACCAGAGGACAAGCTGACTTCCTTTTGCTTCTGTGGTTGTAAAAATGCTGTTGCTAAAGGTGGCACAGAAACAAACAAATATCAGTGTTAGTCATTGATCATGTCTGAAGCTTAACGTCCAGTGATTGGCCTTTGCTTCTTAATTTATTTTAATTTTTTTACTGTGCCACTCAATATCAGGCATTTTAATAAAATATTGTTACAAAAAAATGTATAGTACTTACACCACCACAAGTCATGGTTAATCAAAGAGGGTAGTTTTAACTTTATTTGTTTAGAGATTATGAGTTGGAGCAGTATTTTACCATTGACTGCTGTCATTCTTCACTGTAGTTTTAAAGAAGAACTGTAAATGACGGTGCTATCCAAGTCAAAAAATACATGCCTGCCTCGTAGTGAAGTTGTAGCTCTCCGTAATATGTATATTTTAATCAGTTTTCAACATTTTGTGAATGTTGACTACCTGAAGTTCATTTTTAGATGTGCTATTAACATTCTGTTGGATTCAGAGGGTTCCTTAAAAGTTTTATGTATAAATATGTAAAATAAAGATTAAAACTTTGTTTCATAGGATATGTCTTTTTGCTCACTAGCAAGCCCTACGCTGGCTATATATGTCTGTCTTCACTCTTCCACAACTGAAATCCCCCACTGGGAAGCCTTTATCAGTGAAAAACAAAGGGCTCCAGAGAACAGGCAATGCAGGAAATTGCCAGGAAGATTGTGGAGTGTTTGGAGCCTGTGTGTGAGAGTGTGTGTGTGTGTTTGTGTGTGTGTGTGTGTTCCAAAGAAGGCAATATCAGCAACATCAGAGCCAGCACGTTTGTTCCTGCTTTAAGTTATCAGTTGTAATTTCAACACTAGTGGCTCAATGGTAAAGAACCTGCCTGCCAATGCAGGAAACATAAGAGATGTGAGTTTGATCCCTGAGTCAGGAAGATCCCCTGGAGGAGGAAATGGCAACCCACTCCAGTATTCTTTCCTGGAGAATCCCATGGACAGAGGAGCCTCGCAGGCTGCAGTTCGTGGGGTTGCAAAGAATCAGACACAACTGAAGCGACAAACACACACACGATTTAACAGCTGCTGGACTTGTCAGAGCCAATGACTGCATCCAAACCACATTTACCAAATTTGCCGCATGAACAAATGACACCCACATTTACACTTTTCCTAAGGCTAGTTAGTTGGTGCCATTTTTCATATTTGGATCACTTCTTTTGGTCATGTGAAGAAAAATGCCAAGTCTAACGCAGTTACAGAGTGTTCCTCAGTAGGTAGAGAGTTTCAGTGGCTGAGACAGTAAAGAATCTGCCTGCAATCAGGAGACCCAGGTTCAATCCCTGGGTTGGGAAGATCCCCTGGAGGAGGAGATGGCTACCCACTCCAGTATTCTTGCCTGGAGAATTTTATGGACAGAGGAGCCTTGCAGGCTACAGTCCATAGGGTCCAAGAGTCAGTCACAGCTAAGCAACTAACACACTTCAGAAAATCAATGTCATCAGCGAATGTCCACATAGGTATTAGAGAACCATAAACTAAAGCAGAGATGAGCAGTCAGCATTCCAGAACCACCCACAGACCACCTGTTTTCACTATAAGGCCCATGATATAATTCAAAGATAGAAGGTTAATCCACGGTTTCCATTTTCCTTTTTAAAAAATATTCCGATAAGTATTAAGTAATTCTGAGTTGCCAGGTTTCAGAGCCTTCTTGTTTATTAAAATAGGCCATCTTACATTGAAACACTCATCATTTCTTTATGGGCCTCAATCATATTATTTTCATTGGTAATAGAAAAATAATGCAGCCCATAATTATATTTGGTTTTTGAGAGTTGACTGTTGAGTGGAGCTGGGTGCTCACCACTGGGCTGGTGGATGGAGCCTCAAGTTCTCCCTTCGCCAAGATCTCTAACGAGCCCCAAAGTCCTGCACTGGCTGTCAGTGCTCCCCTGAGGTGACTCCAGCCCTGAAAATCCAGGCATAGCTGCTGGAGCTTTGCTGCTCCAGCTGGGTGAGGATATTAGTCACTAAGCCAGTGGTTCTCATTTTCAGTGGCACAGTGGAGTCACTTGGAGAACTTCAAAAACCATGGGCACCTGCATCCCACCTCCACAGACACTAATTTAATTGGTCCAGGATGTGGCATGGGCATCAGGATTTATTCAAGTTCCCTTTGTGACACTAATGTTAAGAACCATGGCCTTCAACTTCCTTTTTTTTAGCTTTCCTTAAATCATTTTTAGTATCTATTAAAGTATATTCCTGTTAATTTGGGACTCTGGAGGAAAGCCAACCAAGGATGAGTGCCACAAAAACGCCTGAGCCCAAGTGAGAGAGGTGCAGTGACCAAAACCTCCTACAGTGACATCTGCAACCTGAAATCCTGACACTCAAACTCGGCCCACCAAGAAAGACAATCTTCGTTTTTTTAAATCCTTGTCAGAATTGCCCTTTCCAATAAAAATTTAGAAGTGAGCTTTCTTTGTCTTAAGTAATGCAGTCTCTCTGGCTCGAAATACATTCTGAAGAAATTCATGGCCTCGAAACCCTTGAGTTGTTTGAAGCCCATAATTATAACTGAAAATCCCCTTACTCGAGAAGGAAGAGGGACTTCCCTGGTGGCCCAGTGGCTTAAACTCAGTGCTCCCAATGCAGAGGGCCCAGGTTCAATCGCTGGTCAGAGAACTAGATCTCAAATGCTGCAACTAGAACCTGGCTCAGCCAAATGAACAAGTAAATTTTAAAAAAAAAGAAAGAAGGAAGTGAGATTGCTCTCACAGGGGCCCTTCAAAACACATCTGGGGGCAAAGCCAGCTGAAAGTAGAGCAGTTCCACCCACTACCCGAAGACCCTCAAAGGAAACTGTACCAGTGTCCCTGTCACACGTCCCTACCCCTGGCAGATATGTCACCAGGTGACTCACCTCCAAGAGGATTCTTTCAAAATTGAGTCTTTCCAGTCCCTTTGCTTTTTCAGCAAGGACTGGGATTATTCCCAAAAGGATTCTTATCTGCTCTAGGTTACCCCTCCATGCATTAGCTAGGACCCTCACTAGTTTACCTGGCTTAGGTAGATGCTAGAATTCCTTACCTGAAAAATTGGGCTGCCTCTCCTCCCAATTAATTTTAAGAGAAACAGGTATAAGCGAGAATGCATGGGTTCTGAGGCCAGAGGGACTGGGCACAAGGCTGACTCCACTGTCTTCCCAGTGATGAGACCTTAAGCAAGTCACTAAAGCTCTATGTTATCTTAGTTTACCTCCTGCACATAGGATCTCTTGGTTATTAACCTATTAACCTATTAACATAGGTTATTCTAAAGATTGAATAAAATAGTCTCCATAAAATAACTGGTACCCAGTGCATACGCACTTTGTCACTCAGTCATGTCTGACTCGTTGCGACCCCATGGACTGCAGCCCGCGAGGCTCCTCTGTGTGGGATTCTCCAGGCAAGAATACTGGGTGGGCTGCCATTTCCTCCTCCAGGGGACCTTTCCAACCCAGGAATCGAATCTGAACCTCCTGGCAATGCAGGAGGATTCTTTATCACTGAGCCACCTAGGAAGCCCCTGACACCCAGTAGATACCCAATAATTGTTGAAAGGAGAAGTAAATGATCACGATTTGGGTTTAGGAGGCATTCTGTATTTTACCGGTTTTGAGATTTAACACATCCTTGGAGGCTTTTTTTGTTTGTTTGTTTATTAATTATTCATTTACAAAATTTACAAAACAGATGCTTAAAGAAGAAATCCACTTCAATCTTCCAGCACCTCCTCCGTCCTCCAGATGTTGATGTTACAACTCCAAATGTTACAACACCATTCTCAGCACTTGTACAAATGGATGCACACATTTTGGTTTTGTTTTGGTTTGTTATACAAAGGTGGGGTCACATACAGCTCAGTGCTTTGCAACCTGCTTTATCCTTGGACACCCTTCCAAATCAGTACATACAGACCTAAGCTATTTTTAAAAGCTATATAGTAATGCCCAGTATGATGGAATATACTTTACTAGTCATTCCCTTTAATGAGAGACATTAAGGATCTTTCCAGATCTCCACTAAAAACAGTGATACAATAAACATTCTTGTAGTTACATCTCCTGTGCTTTAATTCTGTGATTGCCTCCTTTTTTCTTTAACTATTACTTGGTGTTTTGTTTAGATACTTCATAGTGTGTGCTGTGTGCTCACTCAATCATGTCCGGCTCTTGCGAACCCATGGACTGTAGCCTGCCAGGCTCCTCTATCCACAGAGTTTTCCAGGCCAGAATATTGGAGTGGGTCATTATGCCCTCCTCCAGGGGATCTTCCTGACCCAGGGATCAAACCTGGATCTCTTTACATCTCCTGCATTGGGAGGCAGGTTCTTCACCACTGAGCCACCTGGGAAGCCCACTTTAGAGTACAGAGAGCTAATTAAGGTGGGGAAGACCAGGTGAGTCTATTATAAAGAAGTTCCATTTCTTAAAACAAAGTTGGGCTACCACCCGCCTTATCTGACTAACACCAATTCATTTGTAGAACGTAGGTGTCACTTCCTTGATGCAACTGTTTCTGTCTATTACACACACACACACACACACACACACACACATACCCACACATAGGCTCCAAGGATAATCAACTGCTTCCTGAATACAGACTTTACTCTGTTTCCTCTTTGAGAGTAGAGGCAAACCCCAGCCATCTTTGTAACTATAGCCCTCAGCACAGAAGCAGGCAGAATCTCTCTTGAAGGGAAATGCTAACCGTTGGGACCCACCCTTTCAATGTTTCACTAACGGGTGTGACCCTACTCTTTCTGATGCCTAACACCCCTCCCCTTACCTTCGAGAGGAGACCCTAGGCCTGACTTTCACTCAGGTTTAATCTCACTGCTTTCAAGCTTGAAACCCCCTATCCGATTGACTCTTCCTTAAGTCACTCCCTTTCCAAGTTTTGGATCTATGATCCCAAACACTTTCCTTCCACAGAATGTCATCTCTACTGTCTCTAACAGACAGCCCTCTGGCGGTTAATTCATCTGCTGAAATTCATCCCACTCCACCATGTTCTTACAGAGAATTACAGAGTTATAACAGAGTTGTTCCTAGGAAGCAGCTAAACAGACAGAGACTGGTTTCAGACCCACCATCCCTTTGCATTTAGCTGTGACTGATGCCTGATTTTCACCAATGGAGTGAAATAAGTATGATGTGTCTTAATTCCAAGCAAGGCTTTGAAGAAGGAACTTGCCATCTCCATGCTTTCTCTCTCCTTGCACCAGCCACAATCCCAAGGACCTAGAGGAAGGCAGAGCCACCATATGGAAGGTGTTGGGGTTCCTGAGTACACTGAACGAGAAAAGCTGCCTGCTGTAGAGTAGGGTTTGCTTCAGATGGTTGCAGAAGTAAGAAACAAACTCTGACTATGCTCAAGACATCATACTGCATTAAATCTCTATGTCACCACAACTAGCATTACCATAGCTGATGCAAGTCCTTAACGAGGACAGCCATAGTCCTTTACGAAAGATCTGGAACACAAACCAGGTCTCTGAAGCCAAATTCCATTTTCTTAGTCACCACGCCACACTGCTAGAGGCTCTGCTTCTTCCCTCTAGAAAAACTCTTCTAGGTCAGTGACTCACCCTTTTTCAGTTCATGCACCTCTTCAGTTTAGCTTAAATCCTGTCTCCCAGTCTTTATTTTCCTTTAGCCACCAGGGCAGAAACCAGATCAGGTCAAAATAAGATTCATCATGAGCAAACAATCAGTTCATGCCAGAAAAAAGAACCTGGATTTTATTATGATGTCAGAAACACAAATGTTTATCAAGTGACTACAGGAGACTACTTTGGCATCCTCTGGAAAAGCTGTGGGTGTCTGCAATCCTCAGCACCAGGCTTCAACCATTACCGCCCCAGTTGAATCCTGATGCTTAGAAATGCAATTACCTTTTGCACTGACGTTCATTTATTTTTTTCTAAATAGGATATGACATATTCATTATGAGATAGGTTGATGGGTAATGAGTTTTCCAGGATATTTTAATTGAGGTTTATAGTCAGTTGTTGGTATAAATTAGTATTATATTTAATAATTTATGAACTAATGGTCTCTCTCTCTGCTTAGTCGCTCAGTCATGTCCGACTCTTTGCAACCCCCTAGTTGCGCAGAATGAAAAGTCTCACTCCTGAGAAATAGTCCTTTCATTTCGTAGCTTTAGTAGGAAATGACTTACCAGGACTAATTAATTAGTTTAAGTAATGCTTTGCCATAGCATCCTTCTCCCTGAATATCCGTCTGTTCGAGAACAATGCTCTGCCTATGTTCGTAACATGGCCCTTGTTTTCAAAACTACTGAATCCACTGCTCTGCACACTGTATTAAGAGCACAAGGTAGAAAAGCAGTACTAACGGTAAAACAGATTTTATTTTCACCCACCAGACTAGGCATTCAAACTTTCTCAGTGATTATTTACTACCAGAGTCTTTTTTCTTTTATATTCAATCAATACCTTATTTGCTTTCTGGCTTTGCAGAAAATAGTGGCATGTATCCTGATTCTGGTAAAGCATAGACAAGGCTGCAAGTGAGTTCTTTAATTTTCTGCCTCATAAAGTTACTTCCTTCCAGATGTCCGTTAGTTCTCAGTAGAAATTACAGTCACCTTGTGAGGGGGCTTTTTAGGTCACAGAGCATCCCCTACGTATTAGAAATGACATTTGAAAGACAACTGGGGGTTCACTTCAGTAGCAATTCAGATGTGAGAGTTCAAGGTGTGGGCTCTCACAGGCAACAGAGAGCGAGGACTTTACTATTTATCACAAAGCATCCGTTTCCTCTTTCCAGTGTGTGAAGGACTCTCGTCCCTGCTGCTTAAGAAGGCTGATTTTAAGATGTGTCATTGCCTCAGATGCAAATCAGATTGAGAGCGGGACGCCAGACAACTCTGTCAGGCTAAGTAATTTTTTAAGGGAAGTAATAAACGCCTCAGGAAGAATAATTCCGTGTGGGGATATTTCATATGGGAGAAATAAATCCGACTCCCTGCAGTTCTGGCTAAACTAAGAGTGGGAGGAAAACAGAACATGAGTCTTTTCGGAGTTCCCAGACAGTCTCACCACACTGCAAGCGGTGGGTGCTGGGTCTTCAGAGAGAGAGCAGCTTTCACTTCCGGGGCCGAGGCCAAGAGCAGGAAAGGCGAACGTGAGGACAGATGGTGGAAACGCCTCAGTGAGCAGCCCAGGTGACAAGGCAGTGTCTGCAGACCCCGGCGCCTCTGCTGCAGGCCTTCCCACGACGAACCTGTGGTGCTGGAACACATTGCTCGGCAGTCTCCTGCGGGTGTTTCCTCTGTGAGAGTCAGAGTTAGAGAACTACCTGGTGTGCCTTTCAGGAGACCTGCAGTGTCTCTTGAGGACATTCTTCAGTCTCCAGTGGGACTCAGTGAAGCTCAGAGCCAGGCCCACCTGTAGGAGTTCTGAGCCCTAAAAGGGATTTGGCAATTTAGCAAAGGCAGCCTTGAAGGAACTGAACTGCTAAGGTTTTCTGAGTTCTGTAGGCAATATGTAAATAGTTAAAACCTCATTTGCGTTTCCTCTACTTTCCAAGCTGATCTGAGGGCTTCTTCCCTCATAAACATTAGGCAAGATTGTATTTCTAAGAGTCACTCAGGAAATACAAATTAATAGGCTTTAAAAGGAAGGGGTCAATCCAACAGAAAAAAATAAAACATAATAGTTTGAAATAGTCTATATTCCCCTTTTGACCGCACTTGAAATTTGATGTTCATTTGCCCCTTTCAAGTCTTATTTTCTCTATCTCTTGTTTCCATTATAATAAGCCCAGTCTCCTGATTTGCATAACTGCTGTGCCAATATCATACTAACAATGCCCTCCTCAACTCACCGAACTAAAAAGTCTCAGTGCCCACTTCCTCTTTGCAAAAGTACACATATGTGTATCACTTCCCAAATTATACTCATCAAGAATTTTGGACTATAAAATCATCCAAAAGTTGTTTTCATCTGAGACAATTAACTGCTCCTTTAAAGCATCGAAGTTGTTTTGATTTCATATCTTAAGAGTCTCTATATGTACAAGTTGGGGCCAAATATACTCACGCATCGTCAGAATTTTGAATTTCAAAGAAAGCAGGAAGTTCTCATACAAATTACTTTCATTTCAGGTGCTTGCATGGATTTTCCTCTACCACCAATTAATTGGGCAAGCAGAATTGCTCTTACATCACACAAGAAAATGAAAGCCAAATCTCAGATTTCTGAGACAAGTACTTATGGTCATTCCCAACTCAAAGTTACTCAGGCTTCTTGGCTCAAGATGAAAGCCTTTTCATTGGGAATTCCTTTGGCTTCACTTTCCAGGCAAGTCGTACAAACCATCCAAAACATGGACCAGTCTCACGGCACTGCAAGTGGAGGTACCAGGACTTTAGGAAAACAATAGCTTTACCACATAGTCAAATGGTCCATATAGTCAAAGCTATGGTTTTTTCCAGTCGTCATGTACAGATGTGAGAATTGGTCTGTAAAGAAGGCTAGTTGCTCAAGAATTGATGCTTTCAAACTGTGGTGCTGGAGAAGAGTCTTGAGAGTCCCTTGGACTGCAAGGAAATCAAACCAGTCAGTCTAAAAGGAAATCAACCCTGAATATTCATTGGAAGGACTATTGCTGAAGCTCCAATACTTTGGCCACCTGATACAAAGAGACAACTCATTGGAAAAGACTGTGATGCTGGGAAAGATTGAAGGCAAAAGAAGAAGGGGGTGGCAGAGGATGAGATGGTTAGATAGCATCATTGGCTCAATGGACATGAATTTGAGCAAACTCTGAAAGATAGTGGAGGACAGAAGAGCCTGTGTGCTACAGTCCATGGAGCTGCAAAGAGTTGAACTCGACTTAGTGACTGAAAAACAAAACTTTTCTTTCCAAGTTCCGAAGCCCACCTATGACAAATTAGTTAAGAACTTGAGATAGTATAACTCTTAAGTTACCTTATTGTCCCTGTGAAGTGAAAGTTACTCAGTCATGTCCAACGCTTTGCAACCCCATGGACTATACAATCCATGGAATTCTCCAGGCCAGAATACTGGAGTGGGTAACTGTTCCCTTCTCCAGGGGATCTTCCAATCCCATAAGTTGCTTCAAATTCTTTTGAGGAACTGAAAAAGTATCATAACCAAATTAATATCTTTATATTTAATTATATCTCTGTCTATATATTCTAATCTATATATTTCCTGGTGGCTCACATAGTAAAGAATCTTCCTGCAGTGCAAGGCAGATGGGAATGGCTACCCACTCCAGTATTTTTGCCTGGAGAATTCCATGGAAAGAGGAACCTGGTGGGCTAGAGTCCATGGGGTCGCAAAGAGTTGGACATGACTGAGCAACAAACACATATATTTTTCTCTCTATATTTATTTAGCTTTCAGTTCAGTTCAGTTCAGTTGCTCAGTCATGTCCAACTCTTTGCAACTCCATGAATCGCAGCACACCAGGCCTCCCTGTCCATCACCAACTGCCAGAGTCCACCCAAACCCATGTCCATTGAGTCATTGATGCCATCCAGCCATCTCATCCTCTGTCGTCCCCTTCTCCTTCTGCTCTCAATCCTTCCCAGCATCAGGGTCTTTTCCAATGAGTCAGCTCTTCACATGAGGTGGCCAAAGTATTGGAGTTTCAGCTTCAACATCAGTCCTTCCAATGAACACCCAGGACTGATCTCCTTTAGGATGGACTGGTTAGATCTCCTTGCTGTCCAAGGGACTCTCAAGAATCTTCTCCAACACCACAGTTCAAAATCATCAATTCTTCGGCACTCAGCTTTCTTTATAGGCCAACTCTCACATCCATACATGACCATTGGAAAAACCATAGCCTTGACTATACGGACCTTTGTTGGCAAAGTAATGTCTCTGCTTTTTAATATGCTGTCTAGGTTGGTCATAACTTTCCTTCCAAGGAGTAAGTGCCTTTTAATTTCATTGCTGCAATCTTTCTCTGGCTACCAAAACCTGGAAACTCCTCCCAGTGGCAGAATCTCCAGGTAGCTGCCAAAGATGGAAATCTACTTTGTTTTAGGAGATCAAGTCAGTAAAAACCAATCTTGATGTCAACTTTACCTGCATCCCAAATCTCTTTGGTCCCTCCTCTCATTCATATTTCCAGTATCCTATTGTAATCAGATTCTGCTCTTGTGGTCAGTGGTATTAATAGCTATGGCCTTTGTATTCTCAGTGCCTATTACAATTCTTCTTGCTTCTTTGGGGATCTCTTTGCCAACTCTATGTGGTTCTGCCGATGCTGTAAGACTTGCTACCAGCTTCCTCTATCACCAAAGTGACCTAGGCAGATAAGCCCAAAGGAATACCCATTCTGCCACCCTCCATGGGCTCATTAATGGGCATGTGACCACAGCAGCACCAATCAGAAGCTTCCCTGGAATTGATATACAGGTACTGAACTTTCTCAACTGAGAAAATAAGAGCCTGACAGCCCTCTTGTATACTATGTGGAGAGAGAGCTTGCATCAGAAACTAAGGGTAGAGGACTTCCCTGGTGGTCCAGTGGCTAAGACTCCATGCTGCTAATGCAGGGAGCCTGGGTTTGATTCCCGGTCAGGGATCTAGTTCCCACATGCTGCAACTAAAGATCCTGCATGCTGCATATAAGACCTGGCACAGCCAAATAAATAAATTAATTTTTTTTGAAAGAAAGGAGAAGCTAAGGAGAGCAGTAGAGTCAAGCGGTGATGGAGGAGAAAGAGAAAACCTTGATGACATCCTATGAGTTTGGATTTAGCCTGAAGCCAGATCCACCCCTGGACATTTTGTTATAGCAGCCAATAATTTCCCATTTTACTTATACTAGTTAAGTCAAATTTCTGTCAAGATTGAAGGAGTCCTGACTGTACTTTTGTCTCTGACCTTGTGGCCCTGTTCCTATCACCTCAACCCATCCTCCACATGGCTAAGTGATCTTGTAATGTTTCTAAGAAACATCTGATTTTAACATGTGCTCAGTGTCTTAAAATCTTAAAACCCATAGTATAAAATAGAAACTCTCTGCATGATGTTCAAGGCTTTTTATTCAGTTACCTGAATAGATATTAACAGTGACAACACTCAGAACCTGAGTCAATGTTCTCTGAGCTAAAATACATGTGGGAAGAGAGTTTAGTCATGTTGGCTTTCCTGTTGTGTCGTTTGTGATTTCTCTTACTGACCATTAGAGTCAAACCTCGGGCTGAGCCCTGAAATAGAGTTGGGTACCTTCTTGCTAACCCTGTGATGCAGTGATGCAGAAAATACCCCTTAATGATGTTAGATTTCTTTTGTAAAGTTCCAACCGCTGAATCTAAACCAGGGGAAATGGGAGGTCACAGTAAAGTCAAGGTAGTAATAAGAATACCTTTCATTTATGCTTTCTGGAGAACTAACAGCATCCTGTTAACCTGAAAAAAAGTTATTGAAACTTCCCAGAGCTGTCCAACTTGCCCTCAGGAAATAATCTGGACCTTTTTGCATTAGTTCATTATCTCATATGATCTCAGAACATTCCTGAGAATAAGGGAAAGCAAGCAGGTGTGCTTTTTATTTTGCAGAAAGAGAACTGGACACAGAGGGATTAAGAGGGGATTTCCCAAGAGTTGATAGTAACTATGCAGCCAGGATTAGAATGTCACACTTACATTATTAGCCCAGTGGTCTTCAAACTTAGTCACTCACATAGTCCCCCCCAAAAATGGTTAAAACCCTGCCCTTCTCATACATTCATAAGGTGACTTCAAAATTTGTCCATCATATATTTCAGAAATTGCAAAAAATATCATTTCCATAACTTTCTAAATATAAACATTTAAAAATATATCTGCTAGGGAATTCAAACAGGGGCTCCATGACAACCTAGAGAGGTGGGATGGGATGGGAGGTGGGAGGGAGATTCAGGAGGGAGGGGACATGTGTATACCTATGACTGATTCATGTTGGTGTATAGCAGAAACCAACGCAATATTGTAAAGCAATCAGCCTTCAATTAAAAATAAATAAATGAAAAATATAAATCTGCTATACCCAATAGAATGCATCTTTTAAATGTACCCAATAGAATTTAAATACCAAGTCAATTTGACTGTCATATCCATTTAAAAAAGGATAAATGAGTAAGCTATGCTTTATTCTTTTTAAAATTTTTTGTTTATTGGCTGTACTGGGTCTTCGTTGCTGCACTTGGGCTGTCTCTAGCTGTGGTGAGAAGGGCCTACTCTTCATTGCAGTGTGTGAGCTTCTCAGTGTGCTGACTTCTCTTGTTGCTGAGCACAGGCACTAGCTGTTTGGGCTTCAGGAGTTGCAACATATGGGCTCAGTAGTTGTGACTCTTCAGGCTCTAGCGTGCTAGCTCAGTAGTTGTGGTGCACAGGCTTAGTTGCTCTGCCGAATGTGAAACCTTCCCAGACCAGGGATCAAACCAGTGTCCCTTGCACTGCAAGGTGGATTCTTAACCACTGGACCATCAGAGAAGCCCTTTATTTATTCTCGAACTTATATTCCATTCTAATTCCTCTCAAAACTTAGTACTAACATATTTTTAGGTTTTAATGTTTTATTGACATTTAAACATTTTTAAATGTTTTATTTATCACCCTATCATACTTCTTCACACATAAATATCAATTTAAATTTTTAAGTTTCCTGTGACCATAAAGTTTTAAGTAACAAAATTTTTCTATATTTGTTACTATTACAGTTACTGTTATTAATCAATTGATTAAAGCAACAAAAGTCTATTATAAACTTTGATGAACAATTATAGACTAAAAAGAGAAATTGTACTGGAAATGCACATTTTATTGAGAGGGTCTTTTCCAATTAATTCATGTATCTACCCATAAACATTACTTATTGATAGAATGAGACAGAGTTCTCCATCATTTCTATTCTCATTATTTGTATTTAAGGATGTAAACCTTGAAACAAACCTATTCATAATTAAGTAGGTAGGAGTGGAAGGAGTCTCCTATGTCACTGTCAATCAATTCTTTGAGTTCCCTTTGAATTATATGCCAAAAACTTGCTGTGATCTATCATCAAAAATTACTTTTAGTGATCTTTCAGATGACAACTCCATTAGTTCTTGAATTTCATTGACAGCAAAGTGCTGGAAACCCCTTGACTTGCAACAATTTACTAACCAGTGATTAGAGCTATATACTGTTTCATACTTGTTCCTATACTGCCCAGGTTTCTTCACAGGTGATTTTTTACCACATGGGGGATTGCATCTCAGTGAGACTGATGAGACAATCCATTCATTTGTTAAGTAAGAGGAGAAGGATTGGAAAAAGGAAGATGGGAAAGAAACCAGCAGGACAACTTTCTCAGTGCCTTCTCAGGCAGATGAAATTTGAGAAATGACTCATAGGGAAGTTGAGGATCTAGACATTGGTTCCCTAAAGCTATCCATCCCCAGCCATCTCTTGGAAAGTCTTTGTAAAGTCTTTTGGCATAAGCATACTGCAATTTGAAGACCACTATGCATGCTAAGCCACTTCAGTTGTGTCCAACTCTGAGACCTTATGGATTGTGGCTTGCCAGGCTCCTCTGTTCATGGGATTCTCCGGGCAAGAATGCTGGAGTGGGTTGCCACTTCCTCCTCCAGGGGATCTTCCTTATCCAGGGACGGAACCCACGTCTCCTTCGGCTCCTGCATTGCAGGGGGATTCTTTACTGCTGAGCCACCGGGGAAGTCCTTGAAGACCACTGCATTAGCTCATTCTTCTACCACTTTTAAATATCTCCTTCAAATTTGTGCCCTATCCTTATACCTTGTATGTCAATCATCAACAATGTGTTGGACATTCTTACAATTATTGGGCCTACAACAACCAAAAAAGACAAAATTCCTGCCTTCCACACTAGTGGCAGAGACAGACAATAAATTATCAGAATTTGAGTCTGTTTCACACTGAGCATGACACAGCATGGACATAGCAGTCAGAAATAGTAAACTCAGGCTAATGCTGATCCTCAAACACTGCTGTCTTGTTTCCCCTGTAACCGGCAAGGGCAGAGGGTACTGGGACCTTCATCCTAAGTTTCCCCTGCACCAGGCAGAGTACCAGGCACATAACAGGCTCTCCATACAAATTTGACTAATTAACTGAGTGAAATTGCAAGTCAAAGAAATTGTACTTATCTTTCCAAAATGTCTGACACAATTGTCCTTTAAAGGGAAATACTGTAGAACCATTCATAAAATCAAAACCTTTTTATATCCAGAAGAAAACTCAGTAACCACCTGATCCCTTCTCTTCTTTTTTTAAATAAACTGTTTACTTTCCCCCAGCCTTATTTACATTTTCTGTTAAAGAGTATGTGAAGGAGCCGTGTAAGACCACTGTGGTTGTTCCTCCCTGGTCAGTGGCCTGAGCCGCAGCAGCTGTAGACCAGCCTTCAGAGGCGGGCAGAGTGCCGTGGTCCTCCAGGAGGAGCTGCTGGAAGGCACTGAGGCCACCTGTGCCTGTAGACCCTGTGCTTACAGACCCGTCTGCAACTTGGGGTTGAGTAGCAATAAATTCGGGAACTGGAGCAATTCGCGCACCCTGAAATTCCTCCTGAGTCTCAGCCTTTTCACAGCTGCCTGTTCTTCCTTTTTAGTCTCTTTTCAGGATCCCTGTAGAAGCAGAGACAGCACTTGACCTCCCAGGAGTGTGCACCTGAGATGGAGCAGCACAGGCGCAGAATCCCAGGGCCAGCATGGCCACATCAGACCCCGGGAGCTCCCCTCTTGCTGTGGGGGTGGCAGTGTCCACACAGCACTGGGGAGAGTCTCTGTGACCTGGGGCAACAGTAGGTGGGTTACCATAAGACACCTCTGTGAGACTGGTGGTCACCCCTGGGGTCTGTAACCACAGAAGACAGGGCAGAAGCTTTCTACTCTGTCTGTTAGTGATGCTTACATGAGTGGATGAAATGCCCCACAATGGGAGTTGCTCCCATGGCAGCAGCAAACTTCAGCACAGCTTGGCTGAATGGCCAGCACTCCTGGAGCAGAAGACACTGGCATCAGTGATTAATGATTAATGAGGTAGTTCAGTTCAGTTCAGTTCAGTCACTCAGTCATGTCGACTCTTTGCAACCCCATGGACTGTAGCACGCCAGGTAATGAGGTAACGCCATCACTTTTCCTTTTGTAGGTGTGCTGTTCCATTTGGAAGTCAGAGTCAGTGTCCCTAAGTGGGTTCCTCTGAGAGGGATTTGAGGACATCCTCCTCCTTCATTTGCAGGACATCAAGGGCTCCACATATTGTGAAATTCTCCCTTTAAGTTACAAGCGGGAGCCCAAAACATGCCGCCATATGGACCCCTCTCTGGCTAGTGTGGAAAGAACGTTTTGCCTTTTCTTGAAGAAGAAAATTTAAGCCTGGGAAGGTAAAGCAGTTTGTCAAGGTCATGAATCCAGTCAGTGACAGATGTTATATTTGCAGCCAGTGGAAAATCTCTGGATACCTTCAATTCAGGTAAAACCTGCATCCACTTTTCTTTAACATTACCCCAGTTTGATAGTTGCCACTGAGAAATGTCCCTGCCCTGTACCCCTGTAACTTCCCAACAAAGCCTTAGCATCTATATAAAAAGTGAAATAAGAAACTGTTTCTCCTACTATTTCATGAAATCCCTTGGAATTCACAAAAAAATATATATATCTCATAACAGAAACAATTGGTTAATTGGGTCACTTAAAGTGGCTACTTCTACAACCCAAAATGTGGTTTCTGTTTTTTAGCTTGGAGAGCATGAATGGAATTTCTAATGAATGGGAGTCTTCTACAGTTTCACTGTGAATTTAATATCTGTAAATGGAGCCCCAAGGCCAAATTTCCCATAAATGGTTAGCAGGATTATTGGTGAGGAAGACTCCTTAGACGGAGAAAGAGCAGTTCGAGTGGAAATGCGATTGCTTCTGTTTTGAGGTCTCTGGGGTAAGTCCTTGGGATGGGTGCTGCCCCCACAAAAGGGAAGTCCCTGGTGGCTGAATAAAGAGGTTCCAAGTAAAAGAAAAAAAAGAGCTGTTTTATTACCCTGGCACAAATGGAAACCAAAGAAGTAAATAAACGACGAGCTTCTGAGAGGAGAGTTTGATGGTTTGGTTTCTGGGTGTGTCCCCAGTGGTTTCACTTTGCATTTCTCTGGCACTTGATTGAGGTGATGTGCCATGAGAAGTTTCTGCTCATGGCTTTCCAATAAGAAACCCTGGAAACCACACTCAGGGGTAGGGACCGGCAAGTCCCAAAAAAGAGATTATTTCACAGTTATCATTCAACCTCCATTGATGACACCCAGGTAATGCACTCCATTCCTGAGCTCTCTCCCACGTCCCAAGTTGGATTTCTCACTCCTCTGGAAGTCTGTATTCAAGTCTGTATTCCCAAGATTTCTCAAGCCTATCCTCATTATCTTTGCCCCTGAAACTGCTCCTGCTCCTATTTTCTCTTGTTTAGCAGACAGCCCCGCCCTTTATCCAGGTACTCCAGCCTGAACCTTGGAACTTCTTGACTCTTTCTCTTAAACCACTTCAAATTCAAATTCATCACCAGATCCTGTCATGTGAGTGATCTGTCTCACAGTTGTGTCTGACTCTTTGCTGACCGCATGGACTGTAGCCTGCCAGGCTCCTCTGTCCATAGAATTCTCCAGGCAAGAATACTGGAGTGGGTAGCCAATCCCTTCTCCGGAGGGTCTTCCTGACCCAGTTATCGAACCCAGGTCTCCCACATAGTAGGCAGTTTCTTCTTCACCACCTGAGCCACCAGGGAACCCCAGTTCTGTCATGACTGCCTTCTAAATCCTCTTCAGCTGGTCTAGAGCAAATGCCTTAGTGGAATGAGCCCCAAGTTCTCGCCAGGGCTGGTATAAAAACTTCCCCAGAGTTCCAGCCTCCACAAAGTTCCCTCCAATCCATCCAGCACATCATTCCTTATGCTCTTTCAGAAAAGCAAATCCAATTACCTTTCCACTCTGCAAAGTCCTTCAGTGGCTCTGGCCATCTATGAAATATGATGTAACAAGGAGGAAACCTGTAAGTCTAGACACATGAGCAGGAATTCTAGCCCTGTTACTCATCTTGGGCAAGTCACATAGCCTGTATGAGCCTACATTTCTTTACCCATAAAATAAGGTATTTTGAACTAGGAAAAGAAATTTCAAATTTTTAGCCCAGGATCAACACTCTAGTACTCTTGCCTGGTAAATCCCATGGACGGAAGAGTCTGGTAGGCTGCAGTCCATGGGGTCGCTAAGGGTCGGACACTACTGAGCGACTTCACTTTCACTCTTCACTTTCATGCATTGGAGAAGGAAATGGCAACCCACTCCAGTGTTCTTGCCTGGAGAATCCCAGGGAAGGGGGAGCCTGGTGGGCTGCCATCTATGGGTTCGCACAGAGTTGGACACGACTGAAGCGACTTAGCAGCAGCAGCTGAAACGGTTTAACAGCAGCAGCAGCAACAGCAAATAATACATTTAAACCATCACACAGACACATGTATGCATAAGCACATAGCACACACAAAAGTGTACACACAAAAAACATATATGTACATGCAGGCCACACACATACATGCATGGATTCACATGCTACACACAAATACACATATGTACACACAAAGCATATTGTAAAATGCAAAGCTTCCAAGTATGAAATGCAGCCTTTTATATACAATGTAGTCTGATACTTTGTTTTTTCCATATTACTTAATTTTTATATTTTTAATGATTGAAATAATATTAACTGTGACCCACAAAATTGATGACAAGACTCATAAGGAGACTGAAATCCTGTGTTATTAAATATCGAGCTACTATATTTCTAAGTTTCCTTCTAACTGTGAAGATGTAGGTGGGCCAAATCAGAAAAAAGAAGTGCTTCCAGAATTTAAGAAGAAAAGTTAGGAAGAATTCCTTCTAAGTAGGATTTTTAGGATAAAGGCTTCAGCCTCTTCCACCTTCCCTGATTTCCAAAGGGCAGAGGCAAACAGTTACTCATTAGGGAAGCAAGGGGATGAAGAAAGAAACAGCAGTGCAGTGATGGGTCAGGGTCCTAGCTCCTCCTGGGCTAGGGTGGAGGATGAGGGGAGAACAATCTGATGCATATCTCTGAGGTCTTCTACAGGAACTAAGGCTCCACCCAGGTGAAGGATGGTAACTTCAGGCTGAACACAAGCACATGGACTCCCAGACAAGTAGGAGCCAGCAGGCTGATGACTGAGATTCCTGGAACACCACCTTGTTAGTATACCTCACCACTAACAAATCAGAGGAGGGTTATACATTCTGCACCCCTTCCCCTACATTTTGCCCATAAAAACTTCTTCCCTAAAACCCAGGCCAGAGTTTGGATCTTTTGAGCACGAACCACCTATTCTTCCTTGCTCAGTTCTTCAATAAACTTTTTTCTCTGCTTCAAACTCTGACATTTCACTATGTGTTGGGCACATGAACTTGAATTCAACACTAATACTAAAAAACAGTCACTTTATTACAAGGCAGTCCCATATCCCAGTCAACAACTCACTACTTTGCTATTTGTAAATATGGAAACCACAGGCACCAGTTAAAAATTAACCACAGACCTCAGTTAAAAATTGTGTAATTGGCTTCATGACAGTATTCAAAATTCCCCAGCTCTTTAGGCAGACAGTCCCTTTTAAATAATACACGCACACAAAAAGTGTGAGAAACAGATTTTTTTTTTTAGCTTAATAATGTATCTTCAGACAAT
Organism: Giraffa tippelskirchi; assembly: GCF_054371585.1. NCBI lineage: Eukaryota > Metazoa > Chordata > Mammalia > Artiodactyla > Giraffidae > Giraffa > Giraffa tippelskirchi. The sequence continues at coordinate 129,859,635 of NC_137276.1, forward strand.
GTTACTCATATCCTATATTCAGATACATCTCTTGCTTAATGACTAAATAGAATTCCATTTTATAAATTGGGTCTAATTTAACTAATTTCTTATAGATGGCCTTTTCTACTATAATACAAACATCCTAGAAATGAAATTCCAAAGAAAAAGAACACATACAGTTGTCATTTGATAGGTATGGCCAAGTTATCTTTCTTGGAAAATTTACCAGTTCACACCCTTCTTAATGGTGTATGAGTACCAGTTACCCCTGCCAACACTTGTTTGAGAATCAACCAAATGGATTCAAATCTCAGCTTTGGCATGAGGTATGTGATCTTGAACAAGTTGTCTGGCCCTTTGTCAAAACCCACAAGGTTGTTATATGGGTTAAATTCAGTAGTGAGTGCAATAGGTCTTTTATAATTTATCAAGTATTATTGGTTGCATCTTTTTTCCCCAGCCCCACCCCAGTAATATAATGTTTACCTTTAACATAGTATTATATGTTAAGTTACAACTGTAACAGTGTATGTTCCTTGAGGGTAGTCCAATTTAAACAGCATGAGTGTAGCAAACTTCATGCTCAATAAATATTGACACATTATGAGCTTACATCTTTTTTTTTTTAATATATGGTTTTCAAGTGAGCCTTGTATATTGATGATCTTAGGTATTTAAAGTCTTCTGAGCTCTTTAGCAGAACAGAGTGGTGAAGAATTCATTGTAGATGACCAATATCTATTACCAAAAACAGTTAATTATCGTTTGACAGAAGTTGATTTTAAAGTGTTATAATACACCAATAGAAAATAAAACATTTCTTAGAGTTATTTATTAGAACTTGAATGTTCTAAACAGATTTATTGATGTATAATTCACATACCTTAAAATCTGTTTTGAGTATAAAATTAGTGATTTGGGATAAATTTATAGAGTTGAGCAAACATCACTACAATCCAGTTTTAGAACATTTCTATCAACCCAGTAAGATTCTCTCATGCCCATCCACATCCCTGTAAGTTCATGATATCAGTTAGCTGGGGATGGGTGAATAGCTTGTATTACCTCTGGTCCGCCACCACCCTGCTCTGCACATGCTCAGAAGACAACCAGGGGGTGTAGGGTAATTGTTCAAGCTGCTCTGTAGTGTCTCATTTCTAGGGTCTCCCTATTCAATGCCTGGATTGTCGCCCATAATATTGCTTTTCCCAACCTGGACTGCAGCTTCAGGTCAACAAAGTGCTGGCTTTCCTTGTTCACTTGCCACCGGGATCATTCCTTTAACACAACCAAGGGTGGGTTTTCTGCTGAAACTCAGTTGCACTCCCTCCAGCACTAATGGCTTCCCAGGTGGCTCAACGGTAAAGAATCCACCTCCCAATGCAGGAGATGCAGATTCCATCCCTGGGTCAGGAAGATCCCCTAGGGGAAGACATGGCAACCCACTCCAGTATTCTTGCCAGCAAAATCCCATGGACAGAGGGACCAGGTGGGCTGTAGTCATGGGGTCTCACAGAGTTGGACATGACTGAGCTAATGAGCACCAGGACTGAAGCTGCAGGCTTTTTCAGTATGTCCGATCCTGCTAGAACCTTCTCACTGAGCTGGCACAGGACTGGCTGGGAGCAGTCCCAAGCAAGCATGCCAAAGAACTCCACTATTCTTAATAAGATATAGCAGTTCTTTATGAAGAAAAAAAAAAACACACACTTCCCAGTTTGTTGTTTGTCTTTAGTCAATTTCCAGAGCCCTGAAATGGATGCTGTTCGCATTTTATCATTATTTTCTAGGAGATGATTGCTGACTTGCTTACTCTTCCCTATTGGAAGTCTGGAGCTTGGGTTTTAAGATGAGCACTTTTCTTCTATTTGGCTTCTCAGTGTTCCAGCAGCATTGATCCTTGGCCTCAGTGGACATTCTCCTATGAATGACAAAGCCTTTGGAAGGGAACCTGGACTCAACATCACTGTGCCAGCCAGACCTGCCACTCAGAAGGTGACTGAACATCACTCAGCATACACAGATTATCTTGGTTCTTCAGGAGCAACTTGATGCGCAAAATGAGCCAGTTAGGAAAACAAAGCAAAAGTAAAAAAAAAAAAAGATGTGTTAACTACACACAGAGTAGTAAAACCTCCTTTTGCGGCTGGAAAGCTGAGAACTAAACCCTTCCCCAGTCTGGAAAGTCCAGAAATCAAGACCTCCAGACAAAAGACAACCCCATACAGGACTGTGCACAACAAGAATTCTGAGAGAGGACTGTAGGACTGAAAGAAGTTATTGTTTCAGTTCAGTTCAGTTCAATCACTCAGTCATGTTCAACTCTTTGCAACCCCATGGACTGTAGCATGCCAGGCCTCCCTGTCCATCACCAACTCCTGGAGCTTACTCAAACTCATGTCCACTGAGTCAGTGATGCCATCCAACCATCTCATCCTCTGTAATCCCCTTCTCCTCCCACCTTCAATCTTTCCCAGCATCAGGGTCTTTTCCAATGAGCCAGTTCTTCTCATCAGGTGGCCAAAGTATTGAAGTTTCAGCTTCAGCATCAGTCCTTCCAATGAATATTTGGACTGATTTCCTTTAGGATGGACTGGTTGGATCTCCTTGCTGTCCAAGGGACTCTCAAGAGTCTTCTCCAACACCACAGTTCAAAAGCATCAATTCTTCAGTGCTCAGCTTTCTTTATAGCCCAACTCTCACATCCATACATGACTACTGGAAAAACCAAATCTTTGACTAGACAGACCTTTGTTGGCAAAGTAATGTCTCTGATTTTTAATATGTTGTCTAGGTTGGTCATAGCTTTTCTTCCAAGGAGCAAGAGTCTTTTAATTTCATGGCTGCAGTCATCATCTGCAGTGAAACTTGGAGCCCAAGAAAATAAAGTCTGTCACTGTTTCCACTGTTTCCCCATCTATTTGCCATGAAGTGATGGGACCAGATGCCATGATCTTAGTTTTCTGAATGTTGAGCTTTAAGTCAACTTTTTCACTCTCCTCTTCTACTTTCATCGAGAGGTTCTTTAGTTCTTCTTTGCTTTGGGGACTGACATATTTTGTGCTATGCAGGGAAGCCCTATGAATATGTATACATATATATTAATATGTGTGTGTATATATATATATATATATATGCCATATTCTGGGTATGGGTCAAAATTACAATTATTCCAAAATCTGACTTCAGTTCTTGCTTAGGGCTACATGAAATACCACAGAATATTTTCAGTGATTCTTAATCTCTTAGAAACATAGGCCAATGCTATTTAGAGTATTAAACACGCTAAGAGTCTTCACATTGATTTCCCACTTTCATGCCATGTAAACTCTACACCACATGGGTTTAAATGAAAAAACAAAAGTGAAGACAATCAAATCAAAACAAAATAAAACAAAGCACTCAGAAGGCAGTGTGTGTAATGGATTCAAGTGTGGCCAATGAGCACAGCCTGCCTGCTTTCAAAGACTTGCTCTTGCCCAGGTAACCGCGTGAGCCTGGACAATCTGACTGACCTCCCAGCACCTACTCCTTCATCTAGAAAATAGGAGTCATTGTAGTACCTGCCCCATGGTGTTGCTTTCAGAAATAAAGGACATAATGCACGTAGCACATGTTGGCTAGTGCCAGACACATTGTTGCTGCCTATAGAGGTTCAGGGCTTCCCTGATGGCTTCCCTGTGGGTTTCCTGGTGGCTCAGCTAGTGAAGAATCCGCCCACAATGCAGGAGACCTGGGTTCAATCCCTGGGTTGGGAAGATCCCCCGGAGAAGGGAACAGCTACCCACTCTAGTATTCTGGCCTGTAGAATTCTATGGGCTGTATAGTCCATGCGGTTGCAAAGAGTTGGACACGACTGAGTGACTTTCACTTTCACTATAGAGGTTAGCTGTTCGTTATCTATTATAATTCTTATCCTATTATTTACTGACCAGATAATTCAGCATTTCCTAACTGCTGGTGCCAGAGAACTCAAAGAGGCCACAAAAACCTACCACTGAATGCAGTTAATTCTTTTTTTTTTTTTTTTTTGGCGTTTATAAATTTATTTATTTTAGTTGGGGGCTAATTACTTTACAATATTGTAATAGTTTTTGCCATACATTGACATGAATCAGCCATGGGTTTACATGTGTTTCCCTTCCTGGACCCCCCACCCACCTCCCTCCCCATCTCATCCCTCTGGGTCATCCCATTGCCCCGGCCCTGAGCCCTTGTCTCATGCATCGAACATGGAATGGTGTTCTTTTTCACATATGATAATATACATGTTTCAATGCTATTCTCCCAGAACGTCCCACCCTCACCTTCTCCCTCAGAGTCCATAAAATTGTTCTATGCATCTGTGTCTCTTATTCTGTCTCGCATATAGGGTTATCGTTACCATCTTTCAAATTCCATATATATGCATTAGTATACTGTATTGGTGTTTTTCTTTCTGGCTTACTTCACTCTGTATAATGGGCTCCAGTTTCATCCATCTCAGTAGAACCGATTCAAATGTATTTTTTTTAATGGCTGAGTAATATTCCATTGTGTATATGTACCACAGCTTCCTTATCCATTCGTCTGCTGATGGACATCTAGGTTGCTTCCATGTCCTGGCTATTGTAAACAGTGCTGCGATGAACATTGGGGTACACGCGTCTCTTTCAATTCTGGTTTCCTCGGTGTGTATGCCCAGCAGTGGGATTGCTGGGTCATATGGCAGTTCTATTCCCAGTTTTTTAAGGAATCTCCACAATGTTCTCCATAGTGGCTGTATTAGTTTGCATTCCCACCAACAGTGTAGGAGGGTTCCCTTTTCTCCACACCCTCTCCAGCATTTATTGCTTGTAGACTTTTGGATAGCAGCCGTTCTGACTGGTGTGAAATGATACCTCATTGTGGTTTTGATTTGCATTTCTCTAATAATGAGTGATGTTGAGCATCTTTTCATGTGTTTGTTAGCCATCTGTATTTCTTCTTTGGAGAAATGTCTGTTTAGTTCTTTGGCCCATTTTTTGATTGGATCGTTTATTTTTCTGGAATTCAGCTGCAGAAGTTGCTTGTATATTTTTGAGATTAATTGTTTGTCTGTTGCTTCATTTGCTATTATTTTCTCCCATTCTGAAGGCTGTCTTTTCACCTTACTTATTAACAAGTGGTGCTGGGAAAACTGGTCAACCACTTGTAAAAGAATGAAACTAGAACACTTCCTAACACCGTACACAAAAATAAACTCAAAATGGATTAAAGATCTAAACGTAAGACCAGAAACTATAAAACTCCTAGAGGAAAACATAGGCAAAACACTCTCCGACATAAATCACAGCAGGATCCTCCATGACCCACCTCCCAGAATATTGGAAATAAAAGCAAAAATAAACAAATGGGACCTAATTAAAATTGAATGCAGTTAATTCTTAAGACCAAAAGCTCACATGACTCTTAATCAATAAGAAAAATCATATATGTCAGTGTGTTCAATGCAACTTCTATTTTTGATGACAAAATAAACAAAGGAAAAATTATGATTCAAATGCTTCGCTCTTTTTACTAAAAATGTTGAGAAGAATATAGTCTCTGCTTTCAAAGATTTAACAGTCTGAGGAGGAGAATTTTCATATTTTACCAATCCATACTAAGCCAGTGTGGGGACACACTGCTAGGAGAATGAGCACTCGGAAAGAGCCTGTTACACTCTTTCATTCTGATGTAAATTTGTAGACTTAGTAGGTTAATGACTGTCCCAGAACACACTCAACATCACTAACAGCACTAAAATAACTAGAAAATAATTCTTTCAACGAGAGTGTTTCATTGGGCCAACAGTGAGGCTTACCCTGAATACTTGTCTTCCTTCTGCTGCTGCTGCTGCTAAGTCGCTTCAGTCGTGTCCGACTCTATGCGTCCCCATAGACGGCAGCCCACCAGGCTCCGCCGTCCCTGGGATTCTCCAGGCAAGAACACTGGAGTGGGTTGCCATTTCCTTCTCCAATGCATGAAAGTGAAAAGTGAAAGTGAAGTCGCTCAGTCGTGTCCGACTCTTCACGACCCCATGGACTGCAGCCTACCAGGCTCCTCCGTCCATGGATTTTCCAGGCAAGAGTACTGGAGTGGGGTGCCATTGCCTTCTCCTAAGAGTCTGGAATTCTGGCAGCCTGTGCCTACACAACCAACTCCCAGTAAAAACCCTGATCACTGAGTCTTAATGAGCTCCCCTGGTAGACAATATTTCATACCTGTTGTCCCACTTTGTGGCTGGAGAAATTCAATGTGTTCAGTGACTGCAATGGAAATAAAGTCTTGAAAGCCCACACCTGGTTTCCTCTGGTCTCTGTCCCGTGTACCTCTTCTCTTTGCTGATTTTGCTTTGCATCTTTTCATTATAATAAATTGAAGCTGTGAACACACACACAAAGAAAGAGTTGTTTAAAACAGTATGCCAAATATATTTGTGATACGTAAAAAAGACATAATCACATCTTAAAACATCTTACTTATCATTAGAAACAGACTAACAACTCAATTTATAAATGACAGAAGAGAATAAGCAATTTATAAAAGAAATATAAATTACTGTATAATATGGAAAGACCCTCAACCTCACTAATAATAAACATTATGTGAACTAGATACATTTATTCCCAACACACTGGCAAAGAGAAAAATGAATAATTGATCATATCTAGGACTAGCACTTCCCTGGTAACTCAGACAGTAAAGAATCTGCCTACAATGCAGGAGACCCGGGTACAATCCCCGGGTCAGGAAGATCCCCTGGAGAAGGGAGTGGCAACCCACTCCAGTATTCTTGCCTGGAGAATTTAATGGATAGAGGAGCCTGGCAGGCTATATAGTTCATGGGGTCGCAAAGAGTTGGACACAACTGAGCAACTAACACTTTCACTTTCAGTAGCAGTTTGGTGGCAGTGTGAACTGGTACAGCCTATGGCAAGAATGCTTCAAGACCTTTCTTTCTCTAAGGTTCAAAGCCAGCTGGAAAAACTCCCATCAATGTTCCATAAACTTTACTGGGCCTAATGTTGTTTTTTAGTCCCTGAGTCATGTCTGACTCTTTTGCAACCCATGGACTGAGGCCCACCAGGCTCTTCTGTCCATGGGATTTCTCAGGCAAGGATACTGGAGTGGGTTGCCATTTCTTTCTCCAGGGGATCTTTCTGACCCGAGGATCAAAACCCCGTCTCTTGCTTTGACAGGTGGATTCTTTACCACTGAACCACTAAGGAAATTCATACAAGGGATTAGTACATGTGTATTGTTCTACAATGTTTCTTTGTTTCACTTTTTAAATCCTGGAGACACTTCCATGTCTGGTATCCCCAAGTTAAGAGCATCCCTGACCCATTTTTCTAAAGAATAAACTCTTGACTGCGGCCAAGAAGAAAGTGGAGGTTATCTGCTCCCCCAAATACAATGTTTGTCCCTCCTGCCACCTCTCCCTACCTTCCTGGGAACCACCATTTCCTGAGACTCTTTATGTTTTATTTTTCATTACCCTTTTCAAAATTTATTTTCATGATTTGGTCTCTTTAGGGATACTTTTGTGCTGTCATTTCAATGAGATTTAAGGACGATAAGTGTGTAAACCATGTGGTCAGCCTGCTATATCAAAGCAAAGTTTCCATAATGTAATTTAAAAGGATGAAAGCAAGTTGCAGGAATATCTGCATATACATAAATAATACATATATTTACATATAATACCATTTTCAACATTAATAAACACGTGCTCTGTATACCTAGAAATTGAGAAAGAACTTTCTATAGTACACGTTTCTCTATTTTTAAGTTTTTTGAATGGCAGAGATTTTTTTCACAAGGAAAGATACTTTTTAAAAACTCTAAACTGTTTTTTAATTTTTTAAGAGAATACATGTTCACTGCAGAAATTATTGAAAGTTCAAGAAGTGAAATGAATCATAAAAAAAAAAATACCTTTCATAGTCTCCTTTCACTTTGGCTATAACTATTTGGCAGATAAATGTTTGGGCTTAAATTCCCTTTCTTCCTGCAAGCATGCACACATTTTTTCTCCCCAGTACAATCAGTTTTAACATGATGCTTTCTCTCAACAATATGTCATAAGCATCTTTTCCAAATCGATAAAAGAAGTATCAACTAATCTAAAAGAATAGATTTAATATCCTCTGTCCACAGAGCAATAAAATTAGAGATCAATATGAAAAGACAGAAAAAAATACACTTGGGATTTTAAAGACATCATTCTAATAATGTATGAATACAAGAAGAAATTGCAAGAAAAATTCAAAATATTGGTAAACAAAAAATAATCCAAACACTAAAAATCAAGGTGCAATAAATGTCATATTTGTATGGAAATGCATAGTCGTAAATGCTTTTATTAATAAATAAGAAGTCTTTAGTAAATAAGATTGAAAAAAATCTGATTTTTAAAATCTAGGTATGATACTGTGATTTGTAGAAAGAAATATATATTTGGTCTTCCTCAGTTTCCAGCACAGAGCTCCTAAAACCCTTGGAGTTTCACAAGTGTTGAGAGCTATCAAGATGTCTTTTATTATGTCAATAAGGTGACTTTCGGAAAGTCCCTGGGTCACCTGAAGATGGGCGATTGCTCACCAGAGGTAACAACAAAGGGGTTAAAGGGTTGGAACTTTTAGTCCCACCTCTTGGCTTCCTGGAAGGGGCGGTGCCTAAAACTTGAATCAATTATCAATGGCCAATGATTTAATCAATCATAACTACTTAATGAAACCCCCGTAAAGACTCTCAAGGATGGATGGCCAAGCTGTCTAAGGCACTGTATTCCGATTGCAGTCTCCTCTGGAGATGTGGGTTCGAATCCCACTCCTGACAAGCCAGCCTTTGGACTTCCCTCATAGCTCAGTTGGTAAATCATCTGCCTGCAATGCAGGAGACCCGGGTTCAATTCCCGGGTCAGAAAGATCCCCTGGAGAAAGAAATGGCAACCCACTCCAGTATTCTTGCCTGGAGAATTCCATGGACTGTATAGACCATGGGGTTGCAAGAGTTGGACACGACTTAGTGACTAAACCACCAACCAAAGACTCAAAGGACAGGGTTCAGAGAGCTTCCACATCAGTAAGCACGTGGAGATTGGGAGACGGTGGTGTGTCTGGAGAGGGCAAGGATGCTCCAAGCTCTTTCCCATACCTTGCCTCATGCATCGCCTCCATCTGAGTTTTCCTGAGTTATAGCCTTTGATACGGAGAAGGCAATGGCACCCCACTCCAGTACTCTTGCCTGGAAAATCCCATGGACGGAGGAGCCTGGTAGGCTGCAGTCCATGGGGTCGCAAAGAGTCAGACATGACTGAGCAACTGAACTGAACTGAAACTCAAAGAAAGGGACTTCCCTGGTAGCTCAGCTGGCAAAGAATCCACCTGCAATGCAGGAGACCTTGGTTCAATTCCTGCGTCAGGAAGATCCCCTGGAGAAGGGATAGAAAGGGCTTCCCTGGTGGCTCAATGGTAAAGATTCTGTCTGCAATACAGGAGACGCAGGTTCAATCCCTGGGTCAGGAAAATCCCCTGGAGAAGGAAACGTCAACCCACTCCAGTATTCTTGCCTGGAGAATCCCAAGGACAAAGGAGACTGGTGGGACAGTCTATAAGGTGACAAAGAGTCAGACATGGCTGAGTGACTAAGTACAGTACAGCACAGCAAACTCAAAGAAAGCATGAAAAAATAAATAAATACAAAAGCAGAAATTAGTGATGATCAGTAAAACTAAAAGCCAATCCTTCAAAGAGACAATAAATAAAGCCCTGACTACAGTGACCAAGAAAAGTGAGAGGGACTTCCCTGGTGGTCTAGTGGTTAAGACTCTTCACTTCCAAAGCAGGGGACCCAGATTCTATCTCTGGTTGGGAAACTAAGATCCCACATGCTACAGCCAAAAATTAAAAATTTAAATAAAAAAGAAAAAACAACTACCATACAATTTTTTTTAAAAAAAGGCTACCAACTTATTTTGTCAGACAAAACTGTCTTCTCCTAGATTTCCCTGAGACAGAGCCTGAGACACAGGCTTGCACGTAAGTAGTTTATTTGGAACAAGATCTCAGGAAGCAGAAATGAGAGAGAAAAGGTTGAAACGAAGAAAGGCTGAAGTAAGGTTGCATCATTAACTTGGCTTGCAGGGAGGTATAGACTGAGGACTGATGGCTCAAGGATAAGTAATATTTTTTCTAGAGTGATGAAAAATGTTCTAAAATGGATTGTGATGGTACCTGCATGCATGCAAGCTCAGTTGTGTCTGACTTTTTGTGGCCCCAAGGACTGTGGCCACCAGGCTCCTCTGTCCATGGAATTCTCCAGGCAAGAATACTGGAGTGGGTTGCCATTTCCTTCTCCAGAGGATCTTCCCAACCCAGAAATCAAATTTCATCTCCTGCGTCTCCTGCATTGGCAGGCAGATTCTTTACCACTGAGCCACCTGAGATGATAGTTTCAGTTGACTTTTACAACTGAAATGGTAAACTGTATGTGAATTATGTCTCAATAAAGCTGTTACAAACATAAAAGGAAAAGAATTATTTGGAAATTATTTGAATTATTTAAAAATAAGAAAATAAGACCAAAGTAAAAAAGAAAAGAAGAAAAAGAAGAATGCAAAGAAGGAAGTGCACAGAAAGTGGGAGAGAAAATGGAAAGGAAGAATAAAATTCTTTGAGAAACTTTTCTGGTTGTCCAGAGGTTAAGATTTCACCTTCCAATGGAGGGGGTGCAGGTTCAGTCTCTGATCAGGGAGCTCTGATACTCATGCCACATGACACAGTCAGGAGAAAAAAATTCTTTGAATCAGTAGGAAAACAGAAAATTGTTAATTGCCTGTATAAGAAAAGGTGACTCTTCAGAAAAACACTAAAATTTCTGAATCCAAGTTTAACACACCAAAATTGAAACATTCTTTAGTAGGCCTAGTAATGGGTCCCAGTAATATCAGGTCCTAATCCTTGGAAATTAATAAATGTCTTACTTGGAGAAGGATTTTTGCATATGTGATTAAATTAATGGTCTTGGGGTGGAGATTTGATCCTGAACTATTAGGTAGATCTTGAATACAATCTCTTATATCACAGAAGGGAGGTCACACATACACACAGGAGAAGGCAATATGAAGACAAAGCAGAGGAGGATGTGAAGACTGACCCTGAAGATTAGAATGATGCAACCACAAATCAAGGAACACCAGCAACCACCAGAAACTGGGAGAGTTGAGGAACTGATCCTTCGTAGGGCCTCTGGAGGGAGAGCAGCCCCGTGCACAGCTTCATCTCCACCCGGTGGTACCAATTAGATTCCTGTTGTCTTAAGCCGTCAAGCTTTCAGAAATTTGTTACGGCAGCCATGGGAAACTAATGCACAGTCCTGTGGAACACACCAGAAGAAACGAATTAAAAAGTGTAATGAAAAAAAGTTCCTCCTCACAAATCAGCAAACACTTCCAGATACTTAGGAACAAATCTCACATTATACAGCATTGACCATGGACTCCCAGGTGTGTGCACCCAGATCTGGCTTCCCTAGCAGGGGAAAACTTCTTTGAGATGGGAGATTGCATCTTTAGGAATGATGTGGCAAATGTAGGTATTGAGATTTAGAAGTAGACATAGATCCTGTCCTCAAAGCAGATAGACAGATAATAAGGGTAGAATTCAAAAAGTATCTCAATGGTACACCTACAGAGTTCTGCGGGAGTTTGGAAGGGAAGAGGAAAGGCATAGGTGCAACTAGCCTTGAAAACAACCTTGAAAAATTAAGAAAGTTTCAGAAAGAACATAGCATCAGAACTGGCTCTTCAAGGAACTTCCCTGGTGCTCCCAGTGCAGGCAGGACAGGTTCGATCCCTGGCTGGGGAACTAAGATCCTCCATGCCACAACTAAGCCCATACCCTCAACTAGAGAACTCCGCGTGCTGCAACAAAGACCCAGCACAGCCAAAATAATTAAAAAAAAAAAAAAAAAAAGAACTGGCTCTTCAAACTTCAGGCCAAGAAGAAGCAAGGGAAGGACCCTGCTGGTCGAGGGAACAGTGAATGGAAGCATAATGAAACATCAGGAAAGAAACTGATGTGTTTGGGGAAAGGTAAAAAGTTCACCTTGATTATTTACACCATAAGTACTAGTCCATATTTATTGCATACTTCATAGGGAAAATGCTAGAGAAGTAAGAAGAAGCCAAATCAGAAAGGAAAATGTGACTTAAGCCAAACAAAAGGGTTCCTTTCCTTGGCGAAAAGGGAGATAGAGTCTTTGGCTGTGGAGTAGTCTTGATCTTTTTTTTCTAGGTCAACCTGGTGGCTAGTGGCAGTGGATTGGTATCAGGGGCCAGTTAGGAAGCCATGAAGCATCTAGGTAAGAGGTGACGAGAGTATGAGGAAAGCAGTAGGGGTGAGGGACAGGGCAATGGGGAGGGTCAGATTGAAGAGGTTTTAAGCACCAAGGACATGGAGACCAGCATGACGTGGGGACAGAAGCAGCTCCCAAGAATGGCAGCCCCGTGAGGACAGGGAAATTTACACCTTACTGTATCCTTGGCATTTAAACCAATTCCTGGCACGTAGTAAGTGCTCAGAAAACAACCATCTAATGAATATATCACATATGACTTCAAGTTTCTAGTTTGAAAGATAGATTCAATGGTGACAAGAATAAGCAAAATCATAGGAGGGAGATCAATTCATGGGCAGCAGTGCAGTGGTTTATTTGAGTCTTTGTGGTTTTACATGTCTGTGAGTGGAGATGTTGGTGTTGGGCTTCTCGGGTGGCACTAGTGGTAAAGAACCTGCTTGCCAGCTCAGGAGATATAAGAGACACGGATTCATTCCCTGGATCGAGAATATCCCCTGGAGGAGGGCGTGGCAACCCACTCCAGTATTCTTGCCTGACGAATCCCATGGATAGAGGAGCCTTGCAGGCTATAGTCCATAGGGTCTCAAAGAGTCGGACACAACTCAACTTCACACACAAACACACACACACACACACACACACACACACACACACACAGAGGAATGGAGATATGGGTTTAGAGCTCAGGAAAGAGTTTGAAACCATTAGAAAAAGATGAAATTTCCCAGGAAAAAAAGCATCAGAGCAAAAGGGATAAGATCAAGGATGGAACTTCCCTCTTTCTCAGTCAGCTTGGGCTGCAGAATACCCAAATTAACAAAATATCATAGGTGAGTGGTTTAGCAACACAAATTTATTTTCTCTCAATTCTGAAGGCTAGAAGTCCAAGGGCAGGGTGCTAGTATGGTGAGGTTCTAGTGAAAGCTCTTTCTTGGTTTGCAGACAGCTCTCTTCTCCCTGTCTTCTCACCCAGCAGAGCAGTGTGTGGGTGTGGGCAGGGGGGCTCTCTAGCATCTCTTCTTAGAAACTCACCAATCTGGTGGCCTACCGTCATGACCCCACCTAAACATAATTACCTCCCAAAGGCTCCATCTCCAATACCATCACATGGGAGGCTAAGGCTTCAAAATGTAAATTTGGGTGGGTGGCTGGGGGAACAATTCAGTCCGTGGCAGAGACTGTAAATGCCCTTTGAGAGAGCTACTTCAGAAGAGTGGGAGAACCATAAGCAGATAGTAATGGTAGAAAGTGGATGGGAATGACCTATATTTTTAGCTCTTTGTACCAGGAATATAGTAAGACCTTTAAAAAAATTCAGTAAATGAGTATGGCGGGGTGGGGCGGGGCAGGGGGGGGATCTCTCTGAACCTGTCCTTTTCCTAATTTAAAATAGTTAACACCTTATCTTGAGTTTCTCCTGCATCCTTCCCCTAAACCTCTCTGGACTAACTCTTGCTGTAGATTTCACAGTTGTTCTGGGGAAAGCACCTAATAACCATACACCAGTGCAGAGCACCAGCCCTGGTCCTGAGAACTGTTTTCACCCTGGAAAGACCAAGGCGGGGACATTTTGTGTGAAGGTCTACACCATCATGACCATGATAGTAGATCTCGGGGTCCAGAATTCTGTGGGAAAGCTATTCTAGGGGTTGCACACTCAAAAAAAAAAAAAATTAACAGCTGAGCAGGTAAAATAAATGAATGAAGCCAGCTGTATGTAAGACAGCTGAGAGTAGGGGTGACTCTGCTTTAAATGAGGGAGTGTCCCCAGGTCTACGTGAGGCAACCTCTCCCCAGTTCCAGTCAACTGTTACCATGAAGGACTGTGGCCCAGAACTTCTGGGTATTTATATTTTCCAGGAGAGGCTGTAATCTCAGATTATTATATAAAATTACCCAATTTTTAATCTTGACAACTAATTCAACTTAGTTGTGGGAGTTCAACAGAGCATACCTGCAGGTCCATGAGACACTCGAGTCATGTGAGACTCTCAAGTTGCCCGCAGTGTCCCTGCCTCAGATCTTGCAAGAAGTAAATTAAAGATTCATGAAGAAAAGTTGTACACCTACACTGCAAGTCACAGAGTTAGAAAGCTCATTAACCCCTAGGGCATGACTTGGGTTGAGAACGAAAATAAAGCCTCATTAAATTCATGGAAATGGAACCAAATTTGTGGACGACTCTCCAAGATGTCAAGCATCCTTAAATGCTCAAGAAGGACAAGCAGGCTGTTGACAACACAGCCCTCCGCATCCCTATCAGAACAGACCACAAGACGATGATGCAGATCCAGGCTCTTACTAGGGGCAAGCAGAGGTGGCAATGGGGGAACATTCAGGAGAAACAGGACAAGATTTTGTTCCTTGACTTCTTGAGGCTTCAGTTTGCTCATTTATACAATGAAGGGGCTGAGCCTGAGAAGGGCTCTCCGGTCCCTTCTACTCTGGGATTTGCACGGAGCGATGACTTCGTTTCTGCTGTCTTGCTCTGATTTGGTGTTGTTTTCTGACTGGCAGGGGCAGGCAACACCTCTTAGACTTGACGAAAAGCTGTCACCTTAGGCCTCAGCAGTCAGCACATCGAAGAGTGTCTTAGGGAAAAAAATAGCATCAGAAATTCATCTTCATAACCAGTAAGTGAAGTTTGGCCAAGGAAAAAGAGGAGACTAGGGGGGAATAAGCTGGTGTGTTTTGTTTTTCCACTCAGCATCACCTCCCTTATTAGAAGGAGAGAGAGAGACAAGAAAGAAGTCTTGCTCTGAAAGAGTAAATTACACTGATTTATTCATTTGATCACTTTCTCGACGAATGCTTATTGAGTTCTCCAGTCTCCAGCCCCTGTGGGAGGTCGAGGGGCACCACAGTGAAGGATGGTCATTCTCTCAGGACAGGACAGACCTCAAATAAGTAAGCATAATAAACCAAATTTAGATGGGAAAGATCATGCATTTTTAACTCATTTTTTTCATTAATTAATTTGTTTGACTCTGTTGGGTCTTAGTCGCAGCACATGAGATCTCCGTTGCATCACACAGGATCTGTCCTACAGTGTGTGGCTCTCTGGTTGCAGAGCACAAGTTCAGTAGCTGCAGGCTCAGTAGATGGGGCACCTGGGTTTAGTTGCCCCATGATAGGTAGGATCATACTTAGTTCCCTGACCAGGGATGGAACCTGTGTCCCCTGCACTGAAAGACAGACTCTTAATCCCTGGACCACGAGGGAAGTCTCTATTATTTTTATTTTTAATGAACTATGACAGAAAGACACCATGTGCTGTGATAAAGAATAACCTTCAGAGGTACATGGAGGCCTCACTAAAAATTATATTTAGGCTGAAAAGTGGACGAAAAGTAGGTGACCAGAACCCCTCAGGGAAGGGTGTTCTAGGAAGAGGAAATAGAAGTCAAAATAATTGGTCAGGAAGAATCTGGCAAGTGCCAGAAACCATCAGAGGGCCAGCTGGCCAGGGCCTGCAAACAGCAGGGTAAGTAAACTAAGTCTGAGATTCCTGGAGATGGGCTGGGACTCCAATGGCCACCATGAGGAGCTTGGATCTTGTTCCAAGGGCAACGAGAAGCTGTTTTTTAAGGGGTGTAAGGAGGGTCTGTCCTTATCCATCAGAGGGCAGACAGAATGAAAACCACAATCACAGTAAACTAACCAAACAGATCACATGGACCACAGCCTTGTCTGACTCAATGAAACTATGAGCCATACTGTCTAGGGCCACCCAAAATGGTCAGGTCATGGCAGAGAGTTCTGACAAAATGTGGTCCACTGGAGAAGGGAATGGCAAACTACTTCAGTATTCTTGCCTTGAGAACCCCATGAACAGTATGAAAAGGCAAAAAGAAAGGACACTGAAAGATGAACTCCCCAGGTTGGTAGGTGCCCAATATGTTACCTGAAAAGAATGGAGAAATAACTCCAAAAAGGATGAAGAGATGGAGCCAAAGCAAAAACAACACACAGCTGTGCATATGATTGGTGATGGAAGTAAAGTCCAATGCTGTAAAGAGCAATATTGCATAGGAATCTGAAATGTTAGGTCTATGAATCAAGGCAAATTGAAAGTGGTCAAACAGGAGGTGGCAAGAGTGAACATCAGCATTTTAGGAATCAGTGAACTAAAATGGACTGGAATGGGTGAATTTAATTCAGATGACCATTATATCTACTACTGTGGGCAAGAATCCCTTAGAATAAATGGAGTAGCCCTCATAGTCAACAAGAGTCTGAAATGTAGTACTTGGATGCGATCTCAGAAATGACAGAATGATCTCTGTGTGGCAAACCATTCAATATCACAGTAATCCAAGTCTATGCCCCTACCAGTAATGCTGAAGAAACTGAAGTTAAACAGTTCTATGAAGACCTACAAGACCTTCTAGAATTAACACCCAAAGAAAGATGTCCTTTTCATTATAGGGGACTGGAATGCAAAAGTAGGAAGTCAAGAGCTACCTGGAGTAATGGGCAAATTTGGCCTTGGAGTACAGAATGAAGCAGGTCAAAGGCTAACAGAGTTTTGCCAAGAGAATGCACTGGTTCTTAGCAAATACCCTCTTCTAACAACACAAGAGAAGACTCTACACATGGACATCACAAGATGGTCAACACTGAAATCAGATTGATTATATTCTTTGCAGCCAAAGGTGGAGAAGCTCTGTACAGTCAGCAAAAACAAGACCAAGAGCTGACTTTGGCTCAGATCCTGAACTCCTTATTGCCAAATTCAGACTTAAATTGAAGAAAGTAGGGAAAGCCACTAGACCATTTAGGTATGACCTAAATCAAATCCCTTACAATTATATGGTGGAAGTAACAAACAGATTCAAGTGATCAGATCTGACAGAGTGCCTGAAGAACTATAGAATGAAGTTCGTGACATTGTACAGGAGGCAGGGATCAAGATCATCCCCAAGAAAAAGAAATGCAAAAAGGCAAAATGGTTGTCTGAGGAGGTCTTACAAATAGCTGAGAAAAGAAGAGAAGCTAAAGGCAAAGGAGAAAAGGGAAGATATACCTATTTGCAAGGTTCCAAGGGACAGCAAGGAGAGATAAGAAAGCCTTCCTCAGTGATCAATGCAAAGAAATAGGAGAAAGCAATAGAATGGGAAAGACTATAGATCTCTTCAAGAAAATTAGAGATACAAAAGGAAAATTTCATGCAAAGATGGGCACAATAAAGGACAGAAATGGTATGGACCTAACAGAAGCAGAAGATATTAAGAAGAGGTGGCAAGAATCACAGAAGACCCATACAAAAAGATCTTTCATGACCCAGATAACCACAATGGTGTGGTCACTCACCTAGAGCCAGACATCCTGGAATGCAAAGTCAAGTGGGCCTTAGGAAGCATCTCTACGAACAAAGCTAGTGGAGGTGATGGAATTCCAGTTGAGCTATTTCAAATCCTAAAAGATGATGCTGTGAAAGTGCTGCACTCAATATGCCAGAATATTTGGAAAACTCAGCAGTGGCCACAGGACTGGAAAATGTCAGTGTTCATTCCAATCTCAAATAAAGGCAATGCCAAAGAATGTTCAAACTACTGCACAATTGCACTCATTTCACACACTAGCAAAGTAATCCTTAAGATTCTCCAAGACAGTGTTCAACAATACGTGAACTGTGAACTTCCACATGTTCAAGTTGGATTTAGAAAACGCAGAGGAACAAGAGATCAAATTGCCAACATCCACTGGATCATCGAAAAAGTAAGAGAGTTCCAGAAAAACATCTACTTTTGCTTTATTGACTACGCCAAAGCCTTTGACTGTGTGGTCACAACAAACTGTGGAAAATTCTGAAAGAGGTGGGAATACCAGACCACCTGACCTACCTCCTGAGAAATCTGTATGCAGGTCAAGAAGCAACAGTTAGAACTGGACATGCAACAACAGACTGGTTCCAAATAGGGAAAGGAGTACATCAAGGCTGTATACTGCCACCCTACTTATTTAACTTATATTCAGAGTACATCATGCAAAATGCCAGGCTGAAGGAAGCACAAGCTGGAATCAAGATTGTTGGCAGGATTATCAATAACCTTAGATATGCAGATGACACCACCCTTATGGCAGAAAGCAAAGAAGAACTAAAGAGCCTCTTGATGAAAGAAGAGAGTGAAGAAGTTGGCTTAAAACTCAACATTCAGAAAATTAAGATCATGGCATCTGGTCCCATCACTTCATGGCAAATAGACGGGGAAACAATGGAAACAGTGACAGACTTTATTTTCTTGTGCTACAAAGTCACGCAGATGGTGACTGCAGCCATGAAATAAAAAGACACTTGCTCCTTGGAAGGAAAATTATGACCAACCTAGACAGCATATTAAAAAGCAGAGACATTACTTTGCCAGCAAAGGTCCATCTAGTCAAAGCTTTGGTTTTTCCAGTGGTCATGTGTGGATGTGAGAGTTGGCCTATAAAGAAAGCTGAGTACTACAGAATTGATGCTTTTGAACTGTGATGTTGGAGAAGACTCTTGAGAGCCCCTTGGACTGCAAGGAGATCCAACCTGTCCATCCTAAAGGAGATCAGTCCTGGGTGTTCATTAGAAGGACTGATGTTGAAGCTGAAACTCCAATACTTTGGCCACCTCATGCGAAGAGTTGACTCATTGGAAAAGACCCTGATGCTGGGAAGGATTGGGGGCAGGAGGAGAAGGGAACGACAGAGGATGAGATGGTAGGATGGCATCACTGACTCGATGGACATGAGTTTGGGTAAACTCTGGGAGTTGGTGATGGACAGGGAGGCCTGGCGTGCTGGGATTCATGGGGTCACAAACAGTCAGACACGACTGAGCGACTGAACAGACTGAATGTGCCTTTCTTTCCTTACACCTTTTAGCCTTTGAACATATTGTTCAGTTTCCCTAGAACAGGCTTCCTTCTTTGTTCACTTACTGAATTCAACTCAGCTCAAAAATGATACCTCTTCTCAGAAACCTTTCTTGATTGCTCCAGGCTGACTTGTGTATTTTCTAACTGGACAACATAGTGTTAATTTAGAACACAGAACAGGGAGTCAGAAGGCCTGGGTTCAAATCCTGACTATAGCGCCCAGTAAGTGGGAGTTCCTCAAGGTCAGGGACTATACCTGCATCAACTTTATAGCCCCTGAGCACCTGGACAATGCTTGGCACAGAGTATGGAGTAGCCTGGTGAAGACTTTGTGAAGAAATGTAAAAGATCTCTCTGCTCATGCTGGGCTTCATATCCTCAAACCAAGTTCTCAAATCTTCCTTCAAAACTTGAGAGGATACACTCTAGAGACACCTACGTCTGCACTGCTAGAGGCCCCAAATGAGAAGCAATTGAACACATTCTCCTCCAGCACTTTCTCTCCGTCTCAATTTTTTTTTCTCGTCCCACAGCCCTCCAAGCTCACTTTTGCAGTCAGTCCTTACCCCAACCACCCACACCTTAGCCCTCACAGAGAGTGGAAGAGATCAAGCTGTGGTCTGCAAGATTTCCAAATACAGTTTGAGGATGATTTAAATTTCCCAGGACCAAATTTGTGAAAATTCAGTGAGCTATACTCTGAATGGTAGGTACACTTTCTGTGTGCATTTTATATTTCTATAAAATACAATTTTATAAAAGGACCCAGTTACCAAATTGAGGCGCCTCCTGATGGCTCAGTGGTCAGGAATCTGCCTGCAATGCAGGAGATGAAGGTTTAATCCCTGGGTCAGGAAGATCCCATGGAGAAGGAAATGGCAACCCACTCCAGTAATCTTGCCTGGAGAATCCCATGCACAGAGGAGTCTAGTGGTCTATAGTACATGGCATCACATAAGAGTTGGACATAACTTAGTGACTAAACAACAAGCCAAATTGAAGAGGTTCTTACTGGCCAAAAAAAGGATCAAAATCTGAACATCAGTAAGTATAATAAACCACAGTGGATTTAATACCAAAAGAATAATAAATTTCCCAGAACCCATTAACCAAAAATTGCTATTGAATGCCTACCATGTGCCCACTACCAAGCTCAATGCTTTGTGGATAAAAGTTTTGTACTGTGGAGTGTGAAACATGTACAAATGTTGGAGTCATTTAAAAAAATAATAAAGTGACAAATAGAAGTTTAGGAACAGAGTCCAGAAAAGCATGGTAAAATGAGAGACCTTGAAGCTTAAACATGGTTAGTTTCACATAAATCTCCCTCCAGCTCATGAATTCTTAACCTATTTTGCATCATTTGATAGCCTGGTAAAAGTATAGATTGCTTTAAGGTTTTTAAATGCATAAAATAAAATACACAGCATTACAAAAGAAACTATATTGAGAAACATTTGGGAAATACATTCGTGAAACAAATTTGTGATATAGTGACGTTTTTCTTTATGAAGGCATTAAATATCAAGATCTTGCAACAAGCTGGAGAACAAGTGCTTTCCCTCCTATAGAAGAACTTCCCTACTGTGATCTCAACATCTACCTTGTCTCAGTACCCAGCACCCTCTTAAGTGCCTCACCCATGGGTGACCCGAACACCTTCCAGTGTTCTCAGCTGTGCCAGCCAGCTCTGGGTCCTCGTGCTCTGTCTCCGGTAAACAGTAGCAGTGGTGCCAGCTTGAATGTTGGAGCCATAATCACAAGCACCCTACATATACGTTCTCCAGATTTCTTCCTTATTCAGTCATCCCAAAGGTCTCATGTTAGTCTGGAGTTGCACACGCTGGGAGGCAAAGGAGAGAGAAAAACAACAAGATTCACAGTCTGCAAATCTGAGATCAACTAGTTGGATGGTCTTAGCAACCACTCTGAATCAAATCTCCAAGACTGACAGAAGGAAGGGTTCTGCCCTGCAGGGATGTTCTGCGAATGGGAAGGTATGTTCAAAGCACTTCCGTAACTAAACATTTCTGTGAAGAAGTTACATAATTTGACTTCCTTAGAAAGGAAGAGATAATATATTGAGACATGCATTTAGCCATCCCTGGGAAAAGACAGGGAAGCTCGGCGTGCTACAGTCCATGGAGTCACCAAGAGTCAGACACGACTGAGCAACTGAAAAACAACTAGCCATCTCTGGGCTTCCCAGGTGACTCAGAGGGTCAAGAATCCACCTGCGATGCAGAAGATGCAAGAGATGTGGGTTCAATCCCTGGGTCGGGAAGATCCCCTGCAGGAGGGCACAGCAACCCACTCTAGGATTCCTGCCTGGAGAATCCCATGGACAGAGGAGCCTGGTGGGCTACAGTTCATAGGGTTGCAGAGTCAGACATGGACTGAAGCAACTGAGCATGCACACAGCCATTCCTTCTCTCCATATTGTGAGAAATGCTTTAACATTCATTGACTAGTTTATTGAAACTGGTTGTCAGACATAGCACGTGCTCTGCCCCAAGGCACACAATAGAGGAGAGCAGGGCCACTAGTTTTACCATTTTGCTGGACAGCTGGGTTCCAGGTCAGCTGGAGCCAGTTTCCCTGTTCCAAAGCCCAGACCATGAGTACTGTGAGTTTCCTCACAAATTTATTTTTCTCTGTGTTCCCCGAATTCTGATTCTCTTTTCTTCATGGCTTCAAAGCGCCTCAAGACCACAAAACCAGCTGTTAGGACAGGGGGCCTCATCACCTTCGTGAAGGACCCTTCCTGGACAGTAAGTCCAGCTGTTAGAGCAGCACTTATGCTTCATAACAAGTCTTCTTTTAATCTTTATTTTATTTTTTTATCTTTTGGCCACATAGAGCAGTATGTGGGATCTTAGTTCCCCAACCAGGAGTCAAACCCGCTCCCCTGCGTTTGGCAGCACAGAGTCCTAACCACTGAACCACCAGGGAAGTCCCCATAACAAGTCTTTACTCCTCTTTATAGGATCGCCACCAAACAATTCATGCACACATTCAAAATGTCCTGAGTACCTACTATGTGTCAGGCACTGTCCCAGGCCCTTTGGAGCCGACAAAGTTGACCCAGGTATGGCCAGTCCCTGGCCTTGAGAAATCCCATACGGTGGAGTTAGGACGTGAACTCAGGCAGGTTATGAGGTTTTTTTTTTTTTTAATTTTATATTGACTATAGTTGATTTACAATGTTAGTGGTTATGAATTTTATATTGAAAGGATTCTCAGAGTTCACTGGGTCCAGTTCTCCAATTTTACAAGTGAAAATGCTGTTTCCATATTTACTAGGTGTCAGGCAGTATTCTAAGGACTTTAAAACCATGAAATAGGTGCTCACTTGGACAGCACATATACTAAAATCGGAATGAGATGTAACCACAAGGTGTGTGGTGTCTGGTTTCTTGCTGTTCAAAAGCCAATAAACAGGCCAGGTTGGTGGAAAGGAAAGTTTGCTTTATTTCAGATGCTGGAAGTGGGGTGGGGTAGGGAGACTACATGCAGAAGCAGCACAGTAGACTCTGACAGTCACCTTCAAACTGGTCATCAGTGGTCTGAACAGTGTCAACTTGATTGTTTCAGGTACAGTTAATCTTCAGTTCCAGGGTCCATGTGTTCCCATTTCTTTGAGGCCAATTCTTGGAATTGTGGCAGTTTATGTCGTGGATACAGTCTGGTCATCAGGTAGTTAACTTCTTCCACCTGGGGTTTCAGTATCTATAAGGCAGCTCACAGGATATGGGCCAGAATATTATCTATAGCCTTTGAGAAGGAACTGGAGGTCCTTGACTATCTTAATGAGTACATTATTATTGTTTGGTCTCCTCTGACGTTTTCCTTTGTTTTCACATGTCCTCTGCATTGAGAAGATTCCCTGGAGAAGGGAATGGCAACCCACTCCAGTATTCTTGCCTGGGAAATCCCATGGACAGAGGAGTGTGGTAGGCTTACAGTCCATAGGGTTGCAAAGAATCAGATGTGACTAAGTGACTAACACTTCCACTTTTTCACATGTCCTCATTTCTCTGATTAAACTTACTCTTTGACTAAAGTTTTCCACAGCAAAAGGCAGGCAGAGGACAGGGTGGGGGCCCAAGGACCATCAGGTCCTGCTCTGTTCAGATACAGAGTAGATTATTATGGTGCCTGTGCAAGGATGACATGCAAATTCTTGAAGCATTCCATATTTTTATACATAATACAAAATAAAATGGATGTTAGGAAGACAGAAAATAAAATGTGAAATAGGTACAAAACAAAAAATGAACTTTCAAGTAATGTACCTAAGATCACATGTTTGTGCTCAGTTGTGTCCAATTCTGCAACGCCATGGACTGTAGCCCACCAGGCTCCTCTGTCCATGGGATTTCCCAGGCAGGAATACTAGAGTGGGTTCCCATTTCTAACTCCAGGGAATCTTCCTGACCCAGGGATCAAACCTGCATCTCTTGCATCTCCTGCATTGGCTGGCAAATTCTTTATCACCGAGCCACAAGGGAAGCCCTAAGATCACATAGCCAGGAAGAAACTGCAGAGCTTGGCTTCACGTCCAGATAGTCTAGCTTCAGCATCCACACTCTGAACCTGCCTTACTGAGCAGGGAGTAGGATGCTGGCCCCTCTGCCAGGCTGCAAGCCTTCTCCCCACATCAGTGAGGATGTTCCCCCAGTCAACTGGCAGGCCAGATCTGGCCCTGTCTTGAGTCAGACAGCGAAGATGCTATCAGTGACAACTCTGAGGACACACCAGAGAGGAGTTTGTCCCCTGCTATATTTTCCAGACCTTAGTCATGCTGGACTGGTTGGTTTCCCAGCATCTCTGCTGCTGCTGCTAAGTAGCTTCAGTCGTGTCCGACTCTGTGCGACCCCATAGACAGTAGCCCACCAGGTTCCCCTTTCCCTGGGATTCTCCAGGCAAGAACACTGAAGTGGGTTGCCATTTCCTTATCCAATGCATGAAAGGGAAAAGTGAAAGTGAAGTTGCTCAGTCATGTCTGACTCAGCGACCCCATGGACTGAAGCCTGCCAGGCTTCTCCGTCCATGGGATTTTCGAGGCAAAAGAGTACTGGAGCGGGGTCCCAGCATCTCTGGTCACACAGAAAAGCCCCAAGGCAATGGAGACCAAGCAAACAGTACTTCCAGCCTCCCTCCCAACTAAGCCCTCTCCACCCTTCTCTCTCAAATCCTTTGGCCTCCTTTGCCCTTGACCTGACTTTGAAAGGACAAATCATCAGTATTCAGTGAGGGCTGATATTTCAGAGGAAGAACGTCAACAGATGTGTTGAGACAGATCTGCTGATTGGATTCAGGCGGCTTGTGAAATGTGGCATCAAAGCCTCCTGCAGCAGGCTGCCAGGCCAAGCACTCCAGCTGGCGCTGGGCAGAGCAGACCTGTGGCATCCAGATAGAAGCCTCAAGCCTGCCAGCCTCGATTCATGGTTGCAGAGACACTCTCTTCCCGCACATCAGTACATTTTCACAGCTCCTTCCTGCTACCAGAGAAGAACAGACTTTGGTTTCCCCAGTGCTGATGTTTCCAGGTCCCAGCTGCATCAGCATCAGCCCCTCTCATACTCCTGCAGTACAGGGGAACTGGTCTGAAAAGACTCCAAACTCTGCAGCTGCTTTCAGGGTCTCACAATTGCTTTCAAGCCATCATTGTTCCCATACTTACTGAGCTTTTACTATCTGCCAGGCATTGTGCTCAGCGTCAGAGATCAAGGAGTGAATAAGGCAAATATGACCCCCGTCTTTAAGGAACTTGCAGTCCATTGGGGACACAAGCAATCACAAGGACTAACAAGTACAGGGCTACAGAACATAGCTTCAACTGGGTGGTCAGGGAAGGCTTCCTGAAAGAAGAAATATCTAATCTAAGACCTGAAGAATTAGCAAAGGTTAACTAAGCAGATTCTTTACCATCTGAGCCACCAAGGAAGCTCAAGATATCCTTTTCATTATAGGGGACTGGATTGCAAAAGTAGGAAATCAAGAAACACCTGGAGTTAACAGGCAAATTTGGCCTTGGAGTACAGAATGAA
Source organism: Giraffa tippelskirchi (assembly GCF_054371585.1). NCBI lineage: Eukaryota > Metazoa > Chordata > Mammalia > Artiodactyla > Giraffidae > Giraffa > Giraffa tippelskirchi. The sequence goes on from NC_137276.1 coordinate 129,884,890, forward strand.
GCAGGTCAAAGGCCAACAGAGTTTTGCCAAGAGAACACACTGGTCATAGCAAACACTCTCTTCCAACAACACAAGAGAAGACTCTACACATGGACATCACCAGATGGTCAACACTGAAATCAGATTGATTATATTCTTTGCAGCCAAAGGAGAAGCTCTATATAGCCAGCAAAAACAAGACTGGGAGCTGACTGGCTCAGATTCTGAACTCCTTATTTCCAAATTCAGACTTAAATTGAAGAAAGTAGGGAAAACCACTAGACCATTTAGGTATGACCTAAATCAAATCCCTTATGATTATACAGTGGAAGTGAGAAATAGATTCAAGGGATTAGATCTGACAGAAAGAGTGCCTGAAGAACTATGGACAGAGGTTCATGACATTGTACAGGAAGCAGGGATCAAGACCATCTCCAAGAAAAAGAAATGCAAAAAGGCAAAACAGCTGTCTGAGGAGGCCTTACAAATAGCTGTGAAAGGAACAGAAGTGAAAAGCAAAGGAGAAAATGAAAGATATACCCATTTGAATGCAAATTTCCAAAGAATAGCAGGGAGAGATAAGAAAGCCTTCCGCAATGATCAGTGCAAAGAAATAGAGGAGAACAATAGAATGGGAAAGACTATAGATCTCTTCAACAAAATTAGAGATACCAAGGGAATATTTCATGCAATTATGGGCACAATATAGGACAGAAATGGTATGGACCTAACAGAAGCAGAAGATATTAAGAAGAGATGGCAAGAATACACAGAATTATACAAAAAAGATCTTCACGACCCAGATAATCATGATGGTGTGATCACTCATCTAGAGGCAGACATCCTGGAATGCAAAGTCAAGTGGGCCTTAGGAAGCATCACTACGAACAAAGCTAGTGGATGTGATGGAATTCCAGTTGAGCTATTTCAAATCCTAAAAGATGATGCTGTGAAAGTGCTGCACTCAATATGCCAGCAAATCTGGAAAACTCAGCAGTGGCCACAGGACTGGAAAAGGTCAGTTTTCATTCCAATCCCAAAGAAAGGCAATGCCAAACAACGCTCAAACTACCATACAATTGCACTCATCTCACACGCTCGTAAAATAATGCTCAAAATTCTCCAAGCCAGGCTTCAACAGTACGTGAACTGTGAACTTCCACATGTTCAAGTTGGATTTAGAAAAGGCAGAGGAACAAGAGATCAAATTGCCAACATCCATTGGATCATCGAAAAAGTAAGAGAGTTCCAGAAAAACATCTACTTTTGCTTTATTGACTACACTAAAGCCTTTGACTGTGTGGATCACAACAAACTGTGGATAATTCTGAAAGAGATGGGGATACCAGACCACCTGACCTGCCTCCTGAAAAACCTGTATGCAGGTCAAGAAGCAACAGTTAGAACTGGACATGAAACAACAGACTGGTTCCAAATAGAGAAAGGAGTACATCAAGGCTGTATATTGTCACCCATGCTTATTTAACTTATATACAGAGTGCATCATGAAAACCACTGGGCTGGATGAAGCACAAGCTGGAATCAAGTTTGCTGGGAGAAATATCAATAACCTCAGATATGCAGATGACACCACCCTTATGGCAGAAAGTGAAGCAGAACTAAAGAGCCTCTTGATGGAAGTCAAAGAGGAGAGCGAAAAAGTTGGCTTAAAACTCAACATTCAGAAAATGAAGATCATAGCATCAGGTCCCATCACTTCATGGCAAATAGATGGGGAAACAGTGGAAACAGTGGCTGACTTTATTTTTGGGGGCTCCAAAATCACTGCAGATGGTGATTGCAGCCGTGAAATTAAAAGACGCTTACTCCTTGGAAGGAAAGTTATGACCAACCTAGACAGCATATTAAAAAGCAGAGACATTACTTTGCCAACAAAGGTCCATCTAGTCAAAGCTATGGTTTTCCAGTAGTCGTGTATGGATGTGAGGGTTGGACTATAAAGAAAGCTGAGTGCCAAAGAATTGATGCTTTTGAACTGCAGTGTTGGAGAAGACTCTTGAGGATCCCTTGGACTGCAAGAAGATCAAACCAGTCAATCGTAAAGGAAATCAGTCCTGAATATTCATCAGAAGGACCGATGCTGAAGCTGAAACTCCAATACTTTGGCCACCTGATGCGAAGAACTGACTCACTTGTAAAGACCCTGATGCTGGGAAAGATTGAAGGTGGGAGGAGAAGGGGATGACAGAGGATGAGATGGTTGGAGGGCATCACCAACATGACGGACATGAGTTTGAATAAGCTCCAGAAATTGGTGATGGACAGGGAGGCCTGGCGTTCTGCAGTCCATGGGGTTGCAAAGAGTCAGACAAGAGTGAGCTACTGAACTGAACTGAACTGAACTGAGCTGAACTAAGCAGAGCAACAAAGCCCATACCCCACACAACTACTGATCCTGTGCTCTAGAGTTCAGGAGCCGTAACTACTGAACCCTCATGCTGTAGAGCCTGTACTCTGCAACAAGAGAAGCCACTACAATGAGAAGCCTTTGCACCACAAAGAAAAGTAGCCCCCACTCACTACAACAGAAAAAGCCCACACACAGCAATGAAGACTCACCACAGCCAAAAAATAAATAAATCTTTTTTAAAAATATTCGAGGTAGAGAGAAGAACATAGGCAGAGGCCTCACAAGAGGAAGCCTTTGGCTTTTGAGAAATCAATGTTGTGAAGAATATGTGGGGAGGATGGTCATGGAATGTGAAGAAAGGCTGGAGAGATTACAGAGAGCTGTAGACCAAGGTCGAAGTTGGATTTATGAAGACAATCGAGGCCTTGATTGGATTTTATGTAAGCAAGAGTAAGTCTGGCTGACCCTTTCTCATTCCTCTGGCCATGATTCAAGTGACCTGGCCCTTCAGCTCATATGTCACTTCCTCAGAAATGCTTTATTTGAATACTAAGCTTCCGCAGAGAGGAGGGTCAGAGCTCTGGCTTGAGTAAAGGTTGGACATTTTGACTGAGCTCGACTATGACTGAAAAGCCCTGGGACCTGACTGGGCTGAATTCTAAAGAGGGATTCAGAGATCTCAGTCAGCCACAGCTCTTGGAAAATGAGACTCCTAACTCATGTTCAAAGGGTAGAAGCTCTTCACTGAAGCCAGTTCGTAAAGGCCAGGGATTCCCTCTCGAAAGTGAACACCAGAGGGAACCAGAGCGGGGCCTTTGAGGAAGAGGTCTGAGGCATTTGTGGGCGTTTCTCATAAAAGGGTAAACAGGAACTTTCATTTTCTCTTGGCCTCAAGCAGGTATGACTAGCAAGACCAAAATACTGAGCCTTTTCACCAGAAACAGCATTACTCTCACAACAAACCACCCTGATAGAGTCTCATTGCTCAACACGGAGTGTTTAAAAACCCCACAGGGCTTAGCAGTAACGGTGAGAGAAGTGAGAGAGGCGGAGACCTGTGAGCTCATGGGGTGGGGGTGGGGGCCCCCGTAAGAGCAGGACCCGCACTTATCTGAGAAACCAAAATAAAGAAGAGATGCCAACACGGAGTGGGTTGGTTGGAAGAAAGACCTCAGAAAGAGGAAAAGGAAAAATCCCACAAATTTGAGTGGAGTCAGGGTGAGCGGAATTTCCTCTTGCTATGCAGGAAGGAGGGTTTCATGAGGCAGGTCTCCAAGACAGAAAGAGATAATTCCTTTTTTTTTTTAAACTTTATTTCTGTACTGTGCCCATGTTTTCTCTAGTTGCGGCAAGAGGGGGGCCACTCTTCATTGCAGTGCAGGAGGCTCTCATCCTTGTGGCCTCCCCTGCTGTGGAGCACAGGCTCCAGGCACTAAGGCTTTGACAGCTCCAGCACTTTGGGTTCAGTAGTTCAGCTTGAAGGCTCCAGAACACGAGCTCAACAGCTGTGGCGCAATGACCCAGCCACTCCTCAGCACATGGAATCTTCCCAGACCAGAGACCAAACCCTCACCTCCTGCATTGGCAGTAGATAGATTGGGACTCCTATCTACTGCGCCACTAAGGAAATCTTTGGGGGGAGGGGGAGCGGCTGTGCTGAGTCTTTGCTGTGGCTCATGGGCTTTCTAGTTTCCCCATAGCATGTGGGAATCTTAGTTCCTGACCAGGGATGGAACCCATGTCTCCTGCATTGCAAGGTGGATTCTCAATCACTGAACCCAAAGGGACGTCCCATAAAGTAATGATTCAGGAGCATAGTGTTCTGGGTCTGCCTGGGCTCCATCCTCAGAAGACCCTCAGAAAGAAATGAGGTCCTAGTGTTCAAAAGTTCCCATCAGTCTTTTCCCTTGAAAGGCCATTGTGAAAAGGCTGATGAAAACTTGACATGTAAATATAACCATGTGTTGATTGAACAACCTTTCTCAAGCAAGAAACTAGCAGTTATTTTTAGAGATGTGTGTAAAATAAATATCGCTCCCAGAATCACATCTTCTCACCTCTAACACCTCATCTCAGATGGGGTTTGGACTCCACCCAGGCCCTGGGCTCTGACAGGAGATGCAGATGAACTTGAATGGACCATTTCTGGGGAAGTCTGGATTCCAAATAAGTTTGGAAACCAAGAGACTCTTTGGTGATCAATGAAAATGATAAATGGGCTGGAAAAGTGATCATTATGTGGGAAGGCTACAGAAATTGAGGTCATTTTTTAGTCTGAATAAATAGACTGAAGAAGAAAAGCCTGGGGAAGCTGGTGAGGCTTTGCAGAGCAGGGCACTTGATAACAGTCATCAGATATATTAAAAGTTATGTGGAAGATGTGAGTAAGGTCTTTTCAAATCCACAGGGGAAAAAGGAGAAAATACACATAACTAGCCACGCAGTCCTGTAACCCTTCCCCAACTGTTATCTTCTGCTCCCAAAGCTATGCAGAGAATCTGGGAGTTTGTGTTTCAAGGCCACACATACTTGTCACTGATCCTATGACTTTATCTTTTTAGCTATCATTTTTCAAAGGAGCTGCCATACAACCATTGACCCCTGTTGAACAGAATATGAGATCATTAGTAAAATACAAGATTTCATATGAGTAGTCACATTCTCTCAGCTATCACTTCTGTCCTTAAAAGTCCCCTCCTTTCCCTTGGCCAAGTTCATAGGTGCCTTATAAAAATGATGATAAACAGGCCTCAAAGATTTCAAGAACTGTTGGCTTCTCTCACATTTGGATTCAAGCCCTCCCACTTGAGTCTGATTTCCTAAGATACCATTCTGTTGCCTCAAACCTGGAGTCTCCACAGGGCCTCTGGATGGATGACTCAGTTGTCCTGAAATTTTGGTTTTGTTTTTTGTTTCAGCCCAAGTTCATTTACCACCTCATCTTCGGTTTCGTAGTTGACAGTCTATGGGCAAATCCCACCCAATCTTATCAGTCAGCTCCACCGTTTAGCTCCCTGAAGAAGTTTGTATTCTCAAGAGGGAGGAAGCCTCCAAGTCCTGTTGGCTGGAGGCTCACATAAGCTCAGGAAGACGCAGCCAAAGTCTCATAAATGGCATTCTTAGCAACAAGCCCTGTTAGTGGATTACACTAACATCAGGATTGCAGGGTCAGATGTAAGTAGGGGGACTATTGGGGCTAAGTTGATCACCCTGTCCCAGTACCTACAAAGTACTCGTTGTTGTTATTTAGTCGCTCAGTCATGTTCTGCTCTTTGGGACCACATGGGCTATAGCCTGCCAGGCTCCTCTGTCCATGGGATTCTTCAGGCATGGGTTGTCATTTATTTCTCCAGGGGAATCTTCCCAACCCAGTCTCCTGCACTGGCAGGGCAAATTCTTTTACCGCTGAACCACCAGGGAAGCTCAGAAAGTACCTGACACACAAGAAATATATGATAAGTATTGTTGATTGAATATGTGGATTAAATACTATCTACAGGTCTTCTCAAAACCATTAAAGTGCTGATGTGCATTACAAATCTCCAAGAGGGTGACAATTTGCTCAAAACAGCCACAAGGGATCCCTTTCTTATTTTTCACTAAACACCAATCAACATCTCAGGGGACACTATTACACAGAGGAGCTCGGTTTGGGAAATGATAACCTATTTTCTTTTTCTCCTCCAATGTGATTTATCTACTGTTTTTACCAGTCATATCTTTGAAGTCAAAGCTACTTAAAAAATAAATGACTATTTTTCATAATGCATATTTTCCTCCAAACCACAAAAGAGAGTTTCCTAGCTACGCAATCAGTTTTTTATGTAGTCTCCCAAAGGAGCACCACAGGAGAGAATGATGGCCCTTGAGAGGAGCCATATGCATTAAGGATCTTGAGTGATTGGTTGAATCCCAAGAAATAGTCTCTTTGGTGATTTGCTCTTGATAGTTTCTGGCCAAAAATACCTGATTCAACTAAAATTGGGTACCTAAAGTTTTAATGTTAGTATGATTTTCATGCAATAGCTTTAAATTGAAGGTTATTTTCCCTACAAGTTCGAGTGCCAGATAGCATTCAACATAGCGGTGCCTCAACTTCTCCTGCTTCATGAGACATCAGCTTCCTCCTGCCTTCTGCGGATGCTAAGACAATGCCCAACTCACTCATAAACTCAACAACAACAAAAATCTAATTAAAAAATAGGCAGCAGATACGAATAGATATTTTTTTCTTCCAGGAAGACATACAGATGGCCAACAGGCACATGAAAAGATGTTCAATGTCACTAATTATCAACGAAACACCAACCAATACCACAATAAGATATCACTTCACACCTGTTAGGATGGCTATCACTGAAAAAGCAAGAAATAACATATGTTATAGAAGGTGTGGAGAAAAGGGAACCCTCATCTGTGGTTGGCAGGACTGAAAATTGGTGCAGCCACTGTAGAAAACAGTATGGTGATTTCTCAAAAAATTAAAATAGCACTATCATCAGTTCAGTTCAGTCGCTCAGTCGTGTCCGACTCTTTGCGACCCCGTGAATCCCAGCACACCAGGCCTCCCTGTCCACCACCAACTCCCGGACTCTACCCAAACCCATGTCCATCGAGTCAGTGATGCCATCCAGCCATCTCATCCTCTGTCATCCCCTTCTCCTCCTGCCCCCAATCCTTCCCAGCATTAGGGTCTTTTCCAATGAGTCAACTCTTCACATGAGGTGGCCAAAGTATTGGAGTTTCATCTTCAACATCAGTCCTTCCAATGAACACCCAGGACTGATCTCCTTTAGCATGGACTGGTTGGATCTGCTTGCTGTCCAAGGGACTCTCAAGAGTCTTCTCCAACACCACAGTTCAAAAGCATCAACTCTTTGGCGCTCAGGTTTCTTCACCGTCAAACTCTCACATCCATACATGACTACTGGAAAAGAACTATCATACAGCCTAGCTATTCCACTTCTGGGTATTTATCCAAAGAACACAAAAACATTCATTTGACAAGATATATACATTCCTGTGTTCATTGAAGCATTATTTACAATACCCAAGCTATGGAAACAACCTAAGTGTCCATCAATGGATGAAGGAATAAAGAAGATGTGGTATACATACACAGTAGAATACTACTCAGCCATAAAACAGGTATGAAATCCTGCCATTAACAACAACATGGATGGACCTTGAAGTTATTCTAAGTGAAATAAGTCAGACAGAAAAAGACAAATGCCATATGATTTCAATCATATGTGAAACCTAAAAATAAAACAAATGAACAAACAAGACAAAAACAAACTCAGAGATCAGATTAATGGTTACTGGAAGGGAAGGGGATTGGGAATGGGTAAAATGGCTGAAGGAGGTCAGCTGTTTGGTGATGGATAGTAACAAGACTTGTGGTCTATTGTGTTGATCACTTTTTAGTGTATAAAGATGTCAAAGCATAATGCTGTATGCCTGAAAATTTATATATATACATATATATATATATATATAAATGCCTAACCAATAAATGTAAAGAAGCTACAACTTCATGCATCTATGCTTTATATGTATTTTCAGTTAATTATAACAACAGTTTATCTACCATGAAATTACTGATCAGGAACAAGCAGAAAATATGAAGTTGGAAAGGTGTCAGAGTAGCCAAAAGAAAGATCTATTTCATGGCTTTGCCCTGAAGTTTACATACCTTCCTCACTGTAGTGATTCTCATATTTTCACTCAGAGCCAACTTTTTTTTTGTAATCACTTGGAAAACTTCTAAATTTTTAAAAATTAAAAAAATTAAACATTTAATACAATTTTTAAAGGTTACTTTCCATTTACAGTTATTATAAAATATTTGCAATATTTCACATGTTGTATAATCCATTCTTGAGACTACACAACAGTTTGTACCTCCCACTCTTCCACCCCTTATTGCCCTTCCCCACTGGTAACCACTAGTTTGTTCTCTCTATCTGTGAATCTGCTTCTTTTTTTTTGTTTGTTATATTCACTACTTTGCTGTATTGTTTAGATTCCACATATAAGCGATACCATACAGTATTTGTCTTTGACTTATTCCACTCCAAGTTCATCCATGTTGCTACAAATAGTAAAATGGCATTCTTTCTTATGAGAGCCAACTTATTTTTATCTCACACATAATTCTAACAAGTTTAAGAACTTGTTTAAAAATTTAGGAACAAGTTTAAAATTCTAAAAATTAAAAAAAGAAAAGTCTGGTATTCTTGAGTATAATGGACAAATGGCCTTACCACAGTGATCTGTTAACCCCTCATCCCTTTTGTTCTGATAGCCGTGGGTTCTATCTCTTTACACCTGTAAGTCTGGCTTATGTCTCATATCTGGAAGCAATCCTCCTTGGAAGGCACAGGCCGGGTAAGGAGCTCTGGACCAGTCCCTATGAGGTTCAGCCTCACACTGCTTTGATGGTTGTGTCCATCATTGAGTTTTGCCATGGTCTGGAGATAGAGCCCTGCCTTATACCAATCTGGTTCCTGATGAAGTCAGTTTGGGGTCAGTCTACTTTAGGACACTAATTTGAAGGCTGATACTGTTTTCCTTTAAGAATGGTGACTCCATTTTTCAAAAACAAAAGTTAGGACATAAAATCTGATAATAAATCATTTTATGATTTGTGTCTCACATTTAGTGGCACACAACACATCTTTATTGAGGCAAAATTCAAAGAAATTTAGCAACTTATATTTATATGAAATCAGCTATACAATTACTAAACATTAGCAATTGGGATTTTTCCTTTGAAATCTGGGTTACCTGGCCACCTTTGTTTCAGATACCTGTAGGTAGACATTTGCTTCTTGAATTAACTTAATTTCTTTTTGAACTGGGGATATTTCTGCATATAAAAACAGGTTCAAGCATTTAGTTTCAATAGCACTAGGGAAAAATGAAGCCTGTTTTCTTTATGAAAAAAAAGGAGCCCCATTTCTATGTGTATTGGCATATTCATCTCCCTGTGGTTTCCTGGCCAAGTCACACAGGCTTGTTCAATGCAGAAGTCTTTTAAAGTGTGGAGATCTGGGCTGCATCTGTAAAAAGAAAGCACAGAACAAGGGCTTCTGTCAGTTTCAGATGAGATGATATGAATACTAGTGCTCTGAAAGGGGCTGTATTACTACATTATTACATAATACAAGGCATATTATTAGCAGTGGGGAGAAGGTTCCAACTAAGCACACGGTAAGCATGGTCATGAGATCAGGGGAAAGACTCTTAGAAAGCCCCTGAAGGCCTTGCCTACCTAGCTAGTCTTTAAAGCTGCAGAGAGGCCCCCACCCTGACCCTGGCAGGATGAGAGAGAGACTCTACCTGTCCTTTTCTGCTTTTTGTGCTCCTAGAACTCTGTTCCCTCCTGATCACACTCTGAGGAGAGAAAGGAAAGTAAAATAGAAAGCAATAGAAAACAACAATATGCACACATTCTTATGAGGCTGGCCATGTTAATGCCAGTCCTTTCCTAGGAAAATTAGCAATGCTCCATCCCTGTACATCTGGTTGACCTCTCGACTCTGAAACAATCCACCTTGGGAAGGATGGGGCAGAATAATGTGATTCTATATTGCTCCATGTATTGCTCTTAAAAATGTATTTGTACACAAGATATATACATATTATATACACACGCGTTGTGTGCATGCTCAGTCGGTCAGCCATGTCTGACTCTCTGCAACCCCATGGACCGTAGCCCACCAGGTTCCTCTGTCCATGGAATTTTCCAGGCAAGAATATTGGAGTGGGTTGCCATTTCCTATTCCAGGGGATCTTTCTGACCCAGGAATCAAACTCGAGTCTCCTGGGTTGGCAGGCGGATTCTTTACCACTGTACCGCCTGGGAAGCCTCATTACATACACATATAAAATATATACATAATATGTGTATAAAACATGAACATATAAAATCTGGAGTTTGTATTGGTATCCAGCCAATCCTTTCACTAGAATTATGGACACCTGTCCTTTCATAGCTCTTTTGATGTCTTTCTATTGATGGGCCAACCAAAATATCTAACTAACTAGTTCTCTACCAGGATGGTGTACGTGGAAACCGTTTGCAACAACTTCTGCAGCAGTAGAGCATCTTAGGTCAGGACTGGCTTTCTGAGTGTTTCCTTGTGTATGAAACTTACCACAAATGATGCACTATCTCTCTCTGGATTGTATGTGTATTACCCTATGCTAGTGCATTGTGCTATGCCTGGGAACATGTTCTTTAATCACTCCTTCATTCATTCAACAAGTATGTATTGATCTCTCTCAGTGAGTCAGATTTGCCTAAAATGCCTTTTATTTTCCTCTTAGCAAAAACCCTTTGCTTTCTCCTCTCCTCCAAAGGCAGCCCACACACCACTTCCTTGTTGTTGTTCAGTTGCTAAGTTGTGTCTGACTGTTTGCGATCCCTTGAACTGACTTCCCTGTCCTTCACTATCTCCTAGAGTTTACTTAAGTTCATGTCCATTGAGTCAGTGATGGGGCTATCTTATTTGTAATCACACTATATTTCACCTACTCACTGCCTGCCTCCTTCACCAGGCTATGAATACCTTCAAAGAAGGACCCAGTCTTGGTCATTTTTTTACTGCTAGTTTGAAACATCAGCACATAGTAAACAGTCAATAAATGTTTGTTCATTTGAATCCTATGTGACAGATCCTGGGTCAGACCTGGGAACAAAAATACCTCAATATGCTCACAGCCATCCCCTCCCAGTTAACCTTACATAAGCCTGGAAAGTATCCATGCCCTTTCTTCTTTTTCTTGTTCTCTCTAGTCCTGTATTAAATATGAAGCAAAAATTAGCATGTCTTTCATTGCCCAAAGGAAAGAGGCACCTCTAGCTCATGCCCTTAACTCTTCACTGCCCCTCTAGACTCGAGGTGAATTTTTTGTAATTGTCATTATCCACTTATGCTCAGTTTCAATCAAAATCATTAAAAACAATTTTCTTTGACCCACCAAGTGACTAAATTTTAAATTTGATTTGAAGGTGTCACCAGATAGCTCATTTGTTTCCATCTCAGAGTGTGAGAGCTTCATTCCGTCCAGCATAAACAGAAGGGCTGGGTCTGACTAACATTTAACTCCTCAACTGATTTGTGTAACAGATCCTTTATTTGACGTGATGGACCATCCAAGGAGGCATCATTGTTGTTCTGTGTTTAGGGCATAGATTGACCTTAATCTAGCCCTGGTCCTTCCATTACTTGTTAGCAATTCTGGTGAAAGGCTTGTTGAAGGAACATGAAATAGCTGAATAAAAGGCACCTTGGGTAGCAAGTACAATCTGGCCCCTGTCTAACTGCTCAGTCTTTTTTCTTACATGTGCACACCCCTGTGCTCCATTCTACTCCCACCAGGACACTCAGTTTCTCCCCAAAGCACTCTCTTCCACTGTATGGCCTTCCCCCCATCCTATTCACTCATTTGGAGTTTAGCCCTAGGAGGACTCAGCTTCAGTCCAGCCTTCTCCATGGGGCCTGTCTGGAAAATGTCTAGAATGCATTACACATTGTGGCAAAAAGTAATAGGCATGGAGCATCATTCTTCAGTGGCCCACAAGTTCTTGTCAGTTTTGAAAGTTAATCTACAAATATATTTTAATTCTCAATTGGTTTTCAAGCTCTTGGTGGTCTGTGTGTTTTGGTACAGGGTAGTGTGAAGAGTAAGTGCGCAATAAATGTTTTATAGTAATTGCTCTCCAGATTTCAGTTGTCCATGAGATCTCCCTCAGTCCCCATTCTCCCCCTTCCCAAATCACAGATCATGGTTGTCACTCATTAATCCAAACTCAGTCTCATTTAGGAGTCTTGTCTGTGTCTCTCCCTTAAGGGTGAGTCTTCTGCATAGAGGACATCCCCACGAAAATAAAGATAGTTATTTTTATATCTGGGGACTTCCCAGGTGGCACTAATGGTAAAGAACCCACCTGCCAATGCAAGAGACGTTTAAGAGACCCATGTTCAATCCCTGGGTTGGGAAGGTCCCCTGGAGAAGGGCATGGCAACCCACTCCTGTATTCTTGCCTAGAAAATGCCACGGACAGAGGAGCCTGGCGGGCTACGGTCAATAAAGGGTCGCAAAGAGTCGGACTGACTGAGCAACTGAGCACGCAGGCATGGGAAGTCGGAACCTGACAGCCTCCCTTATGCATCCTCCTGAAAAGCAGTGGAGAGTTTCACTTCCTCGTTGTAGTCTAGTGCTCTCCTATCTTCCAACAAGTGAGGCAGGTCATCTGGGAAGGAATCAAGCAGGATCTAAACAAAGAAATCTCAATATGCCTAGTATATATCTCAGCAAAACCGTCTCCTAGAGCTATGGGCAGGGACTGCTGACCTGAGCAAGGTGGATAAGGCGACGAGTCTGGAGTCGGCGTGCTGGAGGGCAGCACTACTGAACCTCAGCTACCGCTGTGCATCTGCCCTAAGCCGGGAATTCTGTGAAAAGCATGACAGCCCACCACCCTTTAATTCTCACAACACTCCTATGAAAGCAGGACTTATTGACCCCATTTATTTTTAAAGATTTTTTTTTGATGTGGACCATTTTTAAAGTCTTTACTGAATTTGTTATAATATTGCCTCTGTTTTATGTTTTGGTTTTTTGGCTGAAGGGTATGTGCAATCTTAGCTCCCTAACCAGGGATCGAACCTGAACCCCCTGCACTGGAAGGTGAAGTCGTAACCGATTGACCATCAGGGAGCTCCCCTATTACCCCCATTTAATGGATGAACACACTGGGGCACCATCTATTTAGTGACATGCCTGACTTCCAGCAGGAACCCCAGCCACTGAACCATGCTGAATAGGGTTTTTCTAATAACTACTCAGATTCGAGAAATAAAAATATTAAATGTGAGCTGAGTATTCTTTATGAGCATGAACTACTTCTGGCGTTGATGTTTCCAAAATGACTCCAATTAACAATTTGAAGTCATTTCCAAGTGTTTAGATTTATTGGATTCAGAAAGCTCTGAGGATTATAGAATAAAGTTGTTCTATGGTGCAGCAAGACCTGCTCTAGCCAATCCTGAAAACTTCACAAGTCACAGGAAGAAAAATAAACTCACTCAATTGTGCAGAGCAAAATGTTGCTCTGCTGAGCCTTCCTGTCCCAGCCAGGGCTCCCATCTTGACCTCTAAGGGCATTTCTTGCAGACATGATGGGCAGAGCCAAAGATATGGTCTTTACCAACTGAGCTATCAGGGAAGCCCTCAGGGTTCTAGGGTTGAGCATTAAAAACTCGTTAGTTATCTGTTAAATTATTTTAGTGGGTAGTTACCAGCAGGACAGGGAGATGGGGAGAGAAGGAGGGAAAGAGAGAAAGAAGGAAGGGAGGAAAGGAGAGGAGGAAGGGAGGAGAAGGGAAAAAGAAAAAGAGAGAAAATAGAGTGCATTCCACACAGTTTAAGTATTGTTTTATGAAACAATTTTCAGGTGAAAATCGTTTTTTAAATATATAGGGTTACTGGAACATGATGTAGAAATCCTACTCTAAAAACACTTGAGAAACACTGGCTTTGATCCTCGAAATAAAAAGTTTCTTCAAAATGTAGACTATTGAATTTCCACAATGACTGGACTAAACAGAAACCCTCCCAAAGTTTTCCTTCCTACCCACCTAGCTGAGCTCACTGGAGACATCTGAAAACCTTTCAGGTTTGTTTAGTGTGTCCTCAAGATCCCCTCCCTCTCCTGGGTTCTCAGGAGTTGAGAAAACACACGAGCGACTATTTCCTGAACACTTTATCCTACCCACCGAAAAAGCTTTCCAACGGTCTTAAGTTTCTGATCATGTTTCCAGTTGGGCGCTGAGTTTGGGAAGCAGACTCCAGTGAGCCCAGGCTGAGTGAGTGACCCCACTCTGCTCCCACCTCGTCTCTTCATTTGTCTCTCACCAAGTGGGATGCCTCGTGCTTGGAACGATTTACTGTCATCGCATTCCCACAACTCAGTGCCCTGTATGCAACAGGCACTCTGTAAGTGTTTGGTGAATAAAAAATAAACAAATAAAAGAAAATGAATCTGCTATCAGTAAAGATCAGCTAGGTGAAGTACATGTAGCTTTGTTAAGGCCTTTCATTAACCAAGAGGTTAATGAAATTTGCTTTTGTAGTCCCAATTAAAATTTGTCTTCCTCTGATTAATGGGGTTAAGTGAAGGTCTCCAGGTCACAGTAAAAGATCTAGGAGATACATGTTCCCATCTCATACATGGTGGCCCCAGTGACCGTTGCCAAGAGGCCAGTTATTTGCCTGTGAAAGCAAATAAATAACACCTGGGAGAGGAAGAAGGGTTCCGTGTTTGGGCAACAAACAGGAAAACAGAGAAAGAGTGGGCAGAGGCAGACTCAGCCACTCCAGGAGAACCCTGATGGCCCAGGAGCTCACCTAGAGGCCTGAGAAGATGGTGGAGTGCCACACCGGAAACCAGTGAAGATGGGTGAGGAAAGAAATTTCCGGATGCCACGTACACACTGCCTTTCAGCTGTCCCCCAACTTTGCCCCAAGGGAGTTTAGTGTCATACAGCACCCTTCCTGTACTAATTTAGGAGCTATGAGGGAGCTACTCTCTCCCACCTCAGTCCACAGGCTTCCCAGGTGGCTCAGATAGTGAAGAATCCACCTGCCAATGCAGGAGACTCAAGAAACACGAGTTCAATCCCGAATTGGGAAGATCCCCTGGAGTAAGAAATGGCAACCCACTCCAGTATATTTGCCTGGAGAATCCCATGGACAGAGGAGCCAGGCTACGGGGCTCACGAAGTGTCGGATACAACTGAGCAACTGAGCACACACGCGCACACACCTCAGTCCACACAGGGTGAAGTCCCAACATTCATGGCACCGCAGAGATTGCCTCAGCGTGGAGAAGACCATGGCTGCAACAGGTCCTAATCAGACTCCAGCAGGAACAGTGTGGCACCTACTCCCGCAGCAGAAACACCCTGAATAGCAGCCCAGAGAACTATGGAGTGGCTCAGAGACAAAACAAAGGAGATATCTGGGTGTTCTGGCCTAGACTGCTGTATAGCTGCTCAAAGCTAAAGTTAGCTTTCCTTCCTGTCAGCATTTATCAGCTTTGATTTGAACCTTCTCAGCTGATGTAGAAGAAAATGTGGCTCCCCAGCATTGTGGAAAATCCTTCAGCATCAATCAGCCTTTTTCCAGAGAATTCAGATATCTGCCAGCCCAGCTCCGGAGAGCTCCTTCGTGTCCAGGAAATGTGCTAGTGAGTCAGGTTCTGGGAGCCTAATTTCATTATTAAAGAAGGTTCCTACGCTATGAGGAACTACAGCTCTGAACTCTGTCTCTCTCAGCCTATTCTAAATTTAGGATCCGAGGTTCCATGGTGCAAAGCACACTTCTCTATGAAGCCGCAGAAATCCCTTCTGAAATTACAGCCGGACAACACTCTTTTGTTTCTATTCCGTCACCGCATCAATTCACAGACAACGTGTTACCAAAACATGGAGGAAAATTTCAAGCTTTGTACAACTGTTGAAGAGACTTATACAGAGCAATGCTGTCACTGACTCATGGTTTCCAGTAAGAAGGAAAAAAAACAGGCTCCTTATTTCTTAAGAAAAATCTATCCATTGAAATGTCATCCACTTGTTTTGTTAAAGACCTTGGATGCTCACAGGGCCTATAAGCTCGTGGGGAGGTAAAGACGAGTCCTCATGTTAAAGGAAAGAGAAACATAACAGACAGGTCTCATATTTTTAAGACTTTAATCTTCACATTGCATGTTAGAATGGAAAAGTACCAAAACCACCTATAACAATAATAGCTGCTGTCTATTCTGTTTATTGGAGAAGGCAATGGCACCCACTCCAGTACTCTTGCCTGGAAAATCCCATGGACGGAGGAGCCTCGCGGGCTGCAGTCCATGGGGTCACTGAGTCGGACACGACTGAGCGACTCCACTTTCACTTTTCACTTTCATGCCCTGGAGAAGGAAATGGCAACCGACTCCAGTACTCTTGCCTGGAGACTCCCAGGGACGGTGAAGCCTGGTGGGCTGCCGTCTATGGGGTCGCACAGAGTCGGACACGACTGATGCGACTTAGCAGTAGCAGTAGCAGCATTCTGCTTATTTACCATGTGCCAAGCACTTTATATGCAGTGTCTTATTTAATCTTCAAAACAACCTTATGAGCAGAGCTGACATTCAGCCTTCAGTAGGTTTTTAAGCTACTGAAATATTTCTTTACTGGTTGGTAAAATATGCACTGCTCTGGGACCATTGAGTGACAGCCCTCCTCCCCATGTTCACAGCATTCTCTCCAGCCTTCCTCTCCTCTGGGGACATCCAGGACTGTCCTCTAGACTAAAGCTTCCATGCTGGTGACTGTTGTGATTAGTAAGTGTCCAGGCTAAACTCCTGATTACATATTTTCAGTGTCTCTGCTACCTAATAAGGTAGATATGGTTATCTTCATTTGCAGATGAAGAACAGGAAGCTTGAGACAGTATGGCAGACTCTCTTTTCCAAAATTAGCTCCAATAGTAGTTCCAAGCACACATGCTCTTCAAGAACCTTGTCACTTCCCCATCAAGAGTTGGCATCCATCTCCCCTCCCCGAGAATCCTGGGGATGGGGGTGAAGGGCTGTGTGACTATCTCAATGAGCAGAATGTGACAGAAGCAATGCTGTGTGATTTCTGGGGCTAGGTCAGCAAAGTGGGCTTCCCTTGTGGCTCAGCTAGTAAAGAATCCGCCTGCAATGCGGGAAACCTGGGTTTGATCCCTGGGTTGGGAAGATCGCCTGGAGAAGAGAAAGGCTACTCACTCCAGTATTCTGGCCTGGACAATTACATGGACTGTATATAGTCCATGGGGTCACAAAGAGTCAGACATGACTGAGCGACTTTCACTTTTTCAGCAAAGTGATCTGGTTTCCACTTGGCTTTCTCAGGACACATGCTCTCGGAGTATAACCACCATGGAGAAGAAGCCCAAGCCACATGAAAAGGCTATGTGCAGTTCTCTGGCTGATAATCTCAGCTGAGGTCCCAGCTGCCAGCCAGCCTCAACAGCTAGAAGTAGGAGTGAAGGAGCTTTCAGATGTCAGCCCCCAGCTTCAGAGCCTTAGCCTATGAGTTTCCAGCTAAGGCTCCAGACACCAGATAGCAGAGACCAACTGTCCTGATATGCCCTCTATAAATTTCTGACCTAAAATGTACCAGTATGCAAAATGGGAGGAGTTTGTCACCTGGCACTACATGATCATGTGCTGTGCTAAACTGCTTCAGTCATGTCTGACTCTTTGCAACGCTATGGACTATAGCCCGCCAGACTCCTCTGTCCATGGGATTCTCCAGGCAAGAATCCTGGAGTGGGTTGCCATTTTGGCCCAAGTTCACACAGATAGTAAGTGGTGAAGCCAGGATTTCAACTCAAATCACCTGACTTTGAAAGCTGGCATTCTTAACCACCAGGTAACACTGTTCCTGTGGTCACAGCATCATGAGGCAACACGGCAAGGTGAAGATGCCAGCTGGACAACCTTTCAGTGGATGTGTGGAGTTGAAGGGTGGGCCTGGCTCTTTTTATTCTATGACTCTGCTGTATGTGGTTCCCATTTCTAACTCCACTTCCCAATCCAAGATGACAGCTCCAGTTCTAGCCATCATATCTGCATTCCAGTCACTAGAAGAAGAAAAAGGGAGCAGCAAGAGCCCCACCTTTCAAGAAAAGTTCCTGGGAGATGCAGACCCTATTTCTGTTTAACATACCACCACCTAGAACTTCAGTACACAGTGTACCTAGCTGCAAGCAATGCTGGGTGACCTTGTGTCCAGCTAAAAACTAGAGGCATGGGACTTCCTTTGGGTCCAGTGGCTAAGATTTCATGCTCCCAGTGCAGGGGACCCTGGTCTGATTCCCTAGTCAGGGAACTAGATCCTACATGGTGCAACCAAGCGTTCAGATGCCATAGCTTAAAGATCAAAGACCCTGTGGGCCACAGCTAAGACCTGGCATGCCAAATAAATAAATAAATATTTGAAGTTAAATTATTCAGTAAAAACTAGAGGCATGTTTCTGTAGATTCTGGAGAGTAAAGGGAAAGACCTGACACTATGACAACTGGCAATATCTGCCATAGTGAAGAAAGGGGCTTGTGTAGGAAATGAATCACTTCCAATTTGGAGCCATACTCATCCCTATCTTCCTCTACTTTCCCCAGTCTTTTGGTTAAAAATATATATCTATCATCCATTATTAAATACTTTCTAGAGAATTTAAACTGACTTTACTATAAGAGTGTTAAGTACCTTGAGATAATAGGAATCCCCTGTGACTGGGCTGAAGGGGAGACTTGCCCTAAAGATAATCTGGGCTCAGTCCGCTTGGGTCCATCATGTTTCAAAAGAGTGGAAATGTTACATGGACCAAGACTCTAAAAAATAGTGTCACATTCAGTCATCACACAGAGAAAGCCACACATGATTGGCTGGTAGCTTTTTTTGGGAGGGATGGGGGAGCTGTGTCAAGTCTCAGTTGAGGCATGTGGGCTTCTCTCTAGTTGTGGCACACAGGCTTAGTTGCCCTGCAGCATGTGGAACCTTAGTTCCCCATCCAGGGGTCGAACCTGCCTCCCCTGCATTGGAAGGCAGCTTCTTAACCATTGGACCACCGGGGAAGTCCTGATTGGCTGGTAGTTTTGGCCTGGTTGAAAAATAAAGGTTACAGTGAACTTTGCAGGAGCCCATTTCCATTTTTCAAGATGTATTTCTTTCCCTCTTAATTGTCCATCTAGAGAATATTTTGGATGATACTTGTTTGGATGGCTACACTGCTAAAAGTGATTTCACTGATTACTCCATAAAATCTAAATGTCTACTATCTTTTACAATTCCAGGATCATTTCCAACGTGGAAAGCTTTTAGGAGGTAAAGGTGGAAATCACAGGGTCCCTTGGAACAAGCACATCATTTGACATCATTATAAGCCTTTAAGGTCTACATTTTTCAGTGCTTAATGAGTCAAACACAAAGAATTCTTTTAAAAAGGGACCTGACCTGCAATAACCAATGGGAGTGAGTTTAAAGGAAAGAAAATCATAGCATCCCCAACACACAAATCTGTTTTTATACCATTTCAGTGAAAATTTGCTACCACATAACTAAACAAAACAGAAAATAAAGCATGGCTTAGCAATAGGGAGAAAGGGCTCTAAATAAAATAAATAAAATGTTCTGTTGGCACAAAAATGCATCTGTTCTCTGAACTGGAGTCTATCTGATCCTAATTAGAGATGTCTTCAACTTGCTTCTACAAGAAATGGAACTGCAGTCTTCATAGAATGTTTCACCCAGGCCTCCAGAGGAACTTGGGAAAGGGTAGGTAACAAGAAGCACTAACCCCATGAATTCCCTGAAACCTAAAACTCTGATCCTGAAAGAAAACTGGGTAAGAACTCTGCGACCATCACTTTATGATGAGAAAGGGGCGGATGTTTGGGTTCTGCCCACGGGAGAAGAGGGTAAATTTTGCTTTACCACATGTAAAGCCAGCCCGAATATAAAAACAGAGTAAGTTGGGACTTCCCTGGTGGTCCAGTGGTTGAAAATCCACCTTCCAGTGCAGTGGATATGGATTTGACTCCTGGTTGGGGAACTAAGATCCCACATTCCATAGGACAATAAAGCGCTCACATGGAAACCTCTGAGCCCACCCTCTAGAGCCCATGCTCTGTAACAAGAGAAGCCTGTGTACTGCAACAAAAAGCCTACACACCGAAACAAAGACTAGAGTGGCCAAAATTAATAATAATAAAAAATAAAATAAAAGCAGCATTAAGTCTGCATAACATTTTATGATGTACAAATAGATTTTCACACACATCACACTCAGCCTCTACAAGGCTTGCAGTTTGTAAGGAAGGCATATTGTCCACTTAATTCTGATAATGGAAAGGAAGGTTCAGAGTACTTGTGATTTCCTAGGAGTCACCAGCTGGTGAATGGAAAAGCCAGAACTCAAACCAGGGCTTCAATGCCAAATAGTTTATTCTTTCCACTGCACCACATTTCTCTCCCTCTCCACTTTTCCAGTTCAGGCTGTGTAAATACATACAGCATAAAAAAAAAAAAAAAGAGAGAGGTTTTAAAATATGTTCACAGATTCTCCAAAACTCCTTAAAAGAAGTAGAGTCTACTAATTCCTCTTTCTTTCAGCATGGAATGGGCTTAGTAACTGATGTTTAATAAAAAGAATATGGTAGAAATGACTGTATAGTAACCAGGTCACAAAAAGCACTGTGGCCTTCTCCCTGTTTGAGCTCATCGCCCTTGGGGAAGTCAGTGACCATGTTGTAAGGGCACTCAAGCAGCCCTGTGGCGAGAACTAAGGCCCCCATCCAACAGGCAGCAAAGAAATGAGGCTCCTACCAACAGTGAGCCACCTTGGAAAAGGATCTAGACCCAGTCAGGTGTTCAGATGACTGGAACCTCAGCTAACATCTTGATTACAGGTTCACGAGAGACCATAAGCCAGAACCTGCCAACTAAGTGGTTCTCAGATTTCTGACACATAGAAATGGCAAGATAACAAATATTTATTGTTTCAAGCCACTAAGTTTGGGGGGTAATTTGCAACACAGAAAGAGAGAACTAAGATACTAGGGAATACTTTATTCTGTTCCTTGACTCCCAAGTGTGTGTTCTTTCCATGATATCACGCATTTTTTTAATCTTTCTCCACTTTTCCAGGTGTCCAGACAACCCAAGAAACTCCTTATTCAGTTCCGTGGCACCCAGAAGCCCTACCTTTTGGGCACATTCACCCAGATTCTTGTTATCCTTTAGCTATTGAGTCAGTATGTTATTGTTTAATAATTTAATAATAATCACCCCTTCTAGATACTATGTTTGTATTTTAACAGGGAACTTCAACATCTTAACCTAAAGGGCAGTCTCAACTGAAGGTAGAGTGGGAGGGGAATTTCTGGCCATTGAAGATCCCTTGTGTTCCCCGGTCTTTCTCTTTACGTAGCTGCCCTACCGGCTGTGCTCACTATGTGATTACCCAAGACAACCAAGGACCCAAACCTTGAATTTGAAAAGGGTCTGAGAAAGGAAGTAATGGAAAGATGAAAAGTAGAAGGTTGACTCTGAAAAGGCTACACGCTGAATCATTCCAACTCTATGACATTCTGGAAAAGGCAAAACTAAGGGGACGATAAAAAGATTGGTGGTTGCCAAAGATTAAGGGCAAGGGAGGGATGAACAGGCAGAGCACAGAGGATATTTAGGGCAATACTGTAGTGATGGACACATGTCATTAAGTAGTCATCTAAACCCATAGACTGTACAACACTGAGAGTGAACCCTAATGTAAGCTATGGCTTCTGGGTGACCACCGTGTGTTAATCTAGATTCACTGATTTTAACACATGTACTTCTCTGGGGCAGGATGCTCATAGTGCAGGAAAGAAGGGCATACACGGGGAAAGAGGATAGACCAGGACGCTCTGTACTTTCTACTCAGTTTTGCACTGAATCTAAGACTGCTCTTTAAAAAAGTCTGTGAAGGGACTTCCCTGGTGGTCCCATGGTTGAGAATCTGCCTTCCAGTGCAGGGGACATGGGTTCGATCCCTGTCCGGGGGAGTAAGATCCCATATGCCTCGGAGCAACTAAGTCCACATCGCACAGCCAGTGAGCCTGCCTACTGCAACTAGAGTCTGAGCACCGCAACGGAGATCCCACGTGATGCAACTAAGACCTGAGGCAGCCAAATAAATAAATATGTATTTTTTAAGTCTGTGAAGACCTAAAAAAATAAAGTCTAAAAGAACAAGTAGGAGGTTAGTCTAGATTTATAAATTGTATAGAAGAGAGGCAGACAGTAACAGAGGAGGCCAATTTTAAGGAAGTCCTCCATCCAACATCAGAATACTTGATGCCCATGCAATGGACTTGACGTTGTCCTCCAAAGTCTCAGCAGCTGGAGAGCACTTCCGATGATCGAAATGGAACGTGCGTGTGCTTCCTCTGCCTCCATAGAGAGGACCTGGCGTTTCTGCCCCACCATGTGTTTTACCTCTGGAGCCCGGCAGCCTGTGGAACCACCCATCTGACCCCAGGCAGGGATTCCAGAGGCCAGCTTTTTGTGTGCTGGGGTAAGGCAAAGCTGGTTTGTGGTATGAGCCCAGGGCACTCAGACAGAACTCAGAATTGACTGTCAGACATTCAGTGGAAATGAAAGGTCAGGATAAGGGGGCCACAAAGAGGGCAGCCAGTCAGGATGTGGAACCAGTCAGACAGAGATTCCCTGAGATGGGAAACCCAAAAGCCCAGCCTTGTTATACAAACATTACTCTCAAATGAGAAAAGGACCCCTAAGGTACAGCCCTGAAACTGTGCCCATCTTTATCTGTTCCCATCTGTGAATCGGGGAAGCTTATAGTCCTTGCCTCACAGGGGTGCTGTGAGGATTAGGTGAATTCATACATGAACGATCACCTGGGGCTTCCCAGGTGGCACTAGTGGTAAAGAATCCTCCTGCCAATGCAGGAGACACAAGAGAAGAGGGTTCAGTCCCTGAGTTGGGAAGATTCCCCCAGAGTAAGAAAACGGCAACCCACTCCAGTACTCTTGCCTGGAGAATCCCATGGACAAAGGGGCCTGGTGGGCTACCGTCCATGGGGTCTCAAAGAGTCGGACAATGAAGCGAATGAGCGCATATGTACGTGCACAATCACTCAGAACTATGCCTCGCACAAACTAAGCGCTTCCGAAGAAGATTAGTAGTTGCTGTTGTCATGACAGAAGTAGCAATGGCTCCTAGCAAGAACATTGCCAGAGGAACCCACACACCACTTGGTGACAAGTACGCATCTTGACAGCATGCTGAAAACTCTTTTTGAAATGCCTTCTGAGGAGCTGACTGTCCTGTGCTTTAGGGGACAATCCATCCCAGCCAAGGCCCCAGGATCCTGCCTCACTCCGTGTGGGAAGCCATGGGGTGGGGGTGGTTATACAGGGGCCCACTGTTCTATCATCCTGTGCACCATGGGGACCGTCCTGTGGCCGTGCAGCAGCCACTACCAGCCTCAGCCCTCAGCATGGGGTCAGCAAGGAAATACGGTTTTCACCTTTCAGGGGGAGATTTGACCTGAGAAAATCAAGTTGCCATTATCTCAGGCACAGCCCATCCTGAAGCCCAGATTAATTCCCTCAGTTTAGTGAAGGTGCTGTTCCCAGGGTTATCTTTATAATTCACACTCCAAATGCTGTAGCCAAGGAAGAATTTTACGGATGAGTGAGGAGATGAAACAGCTTTACTCAGTCGTCACAGCCCCAGAAGGAGGGTCCTGGGCTTGTCAGTAGGACAGAATGCATCTCTCAAGAATCTTCACTCTCTCCTTACTGAGGCAGCTCTCCTTGTCACCGTCTGTGTTGTGTGCCACCACGGGCAAACGACTCCGAAGTCTTGGGGTCCTCTTCCCTTTCTCTGTGGAGACCCCCTCCTCGCTACTCTTGTGCCAGCATCTGTGTGCTACTCTTTGGTTCAGCTGGCTTCTAGACTTGGAAGCATCTAACACTGTTGGTCATTCATTCAGAAATATTTCTGAAGGATCCATTGTGTGCCAGGCACTGGACTAGGCCCTGGAGGTGAAAAGATGGCTAAGAAAAGGTGTCTGCTCTCTAGGGTCCCTGTCTACTTGGTGGAGTGACAATCATGAAAAATGTAATGTGGTCAATTCCAATCTATACATTGTTACATTATTACAGGCCTCCAAGCAGTGTACATGAAGGACCACATCCATAACCTATCCCTTGATGGATGTCTTTGGGTCCATCCCTGTCAGGGAGAGTTATGTTTTAATATAAGTACAGTACAGAAAGGCTTTTAAGATGAAAGGATTAATCTGTAGGAGAGAAGAAACATCTTGCCAGTGAGAAAGAACCGGGGGAAGAAACTGTCCTTGCACTTTTTAATTGTTGGAATGTACCTTCCTTAGAAGGCAGTGTCAGGACCTAAGATTATAACTCAGATGCCTGCCCTCCTGCCACATATCTTTTAAAAAGAATCACTTAAGAGTAACAGTTTTCCCACAGGGAGAGGAAATTTTGTCTGCTGTGAAGAAAAGTGAGATTTTCACCATTTTATTGTTGTTGTTCAGTCGCTCAGTCATGTCCAACTCTTTGCAACCCCATGGACTGCAACACGTATCTTTATACTAAGGACATGGTTTATTCCAAGATTCAAACCCCTTTCCAGGGGAAGAAGATGTCTAGAGTTGGTTGTTAATGCATCATCATTTATCTGGCAAGGGATGCTCATGGGTCCCTGGCCATGGAGGGAGAATGTCATGGTCCAGGGTGCCCAACTCATGCCCAACAGCGTCAGCTAAAATTAGGCTTTATCTCAGCTGCAAAAATCTCCCTCTTTCGGGAAAAGCTATTCTGGGAGATAAAGGAATCTAGTTGTTGCCTTTTTACAACTCATTTCTAGCTAAGAATGACTTCACTGGGTGTTCTCAACCACAAGGAAAAGGGGAAGCACTCTACTATTCAGCCCCCACTTTGAACTCTGCCCTGCCCACTGCCATAGATCATGGCCAAAATTAGGGGCACACTGTTCTGGGACCCCACCACTGCTAAGAGTTGACACTCATTTAAAAATAAACAAAGCTGGAGGAAAAGCCACTGGAGTTGTGTTCTGCAGGTCAACAGACTATCCATAGGACAAGCACAGTGTGAAAGGGTCTAAGACAGAAGCTCAGGAGAAAGAAAGGGACAAGGATCCTCATGCCATCTTCAAAGAGTTAGCAACTTACCTGCAAATCCCACCCCCCAATAGAGCAGAGATTATCTAATAGTTAATGATCATCTCTAAGGGATGATGAGTGGAATACTCAGTACTATAAAAGGAGTGGGGAGTTGAGGAGGACAGCAATTCTGTGGGTCAATAAACTTACAGAAAACGCAGGTCTTATGTTGGGTCCTTGGAGCCCTCATGAAGGCAAAGGAAGGCAGTCTCAGAACAAGTCATTGTAACTCGAATGATGTTTGCAAGTATCTGAGTCAGAGATTTGAATTGTACATGTGAAAGGTATGTGCTCAGTCATATCCAACTCTTTGCTAACCTATGAACTGTAGCCCACCAGGGTCCTCTGTCCATGGGGTTCTCCAAGCAAGAATACTGGAGTGGGTTACCATGCCCTCCTCCAGGGGATCTTCTCAACCCAGGGATTGAACTGGCATCTCTTGCGTCTCCTGCATTTCAAGTGGATTCTTTACCCACTGAGCCACCTGGGAAGCCCACGCTAACTTATAAACTATGAATTGACTTTAACTAGGAAAGATTAGTTTTTACAAAATGACTGAACTCAATTCAAATCAAAAGAGACCAACATATTTTTCTAAAATAACTGATGCAAACAAAAACAAAGGCATTTATTCATTCATTTGCTCAACAAACACTGAGTGTCTGCTAGTGCCAACCAGTGTTCTATATAAAAGGTTCCTGTCTTTGGAGCTTACGGTTTGGTAGGGGAAAGCCAGACACTAAAATAGATTGGATAAACAAGGAAATTTCAGGATGTAATAAGATGAAAATGAAACCAAGTTATGTGCTCAAACTACTAATTCAGATTGAGTGGTCAGGGAAGGATGCTCCAGAGAAGTGACTTTTAATAAGAAACGGAAAGGACAGGAAGGAGCTGGAAAGGCAATGATACGGCATTGGGTTCATTCCAGGCAAAAGGAATAAGACCAAAGGTAGAAGCAAGCTTAATATGTTCAAAAAACTAAAAGGAAACTGGCTGGAAAGTGATGGGCAAGGGGAGGGTAGTACAAAATTAGTTAGGAAAGCCAGGCAGGGCCATATCATAGAGGCATCACAGGCCAGGATGAGCAGCTTGGACTTTATGCTAAGTGTGACAAGAAGCCATCAGTGGTTTCAGCTGCTGTGTGGAAATGGGCAGGAGTGAGCAGGGAGGCAGGGAGACCACATCAGGGACGGGAAGCCTGGTGAGGATAGCCATGGCTTATACTAGGCATGCATGCCAGCTGACCTAAATCTTGATTTTTCCCATTACCGTCATCAGAAAGCATCAACAAGCTATACTTAGGTTGAAAAACAAAACCAAATTCTCCCAAATAAGATCCAATCAAACCACGTAGGGATGCCCTTTTCCAACAGGCGATGCTACAGTTTAGTTAGTGTGTATGCTAAGTCAATCAGTCGTGTCTGACTCTTTGTGACCCTACAAACCGTGGTCCGCCAGGTTCCTCTGTCCATGGGATTCTCCAGGCAAGAACACAGGAGTGTGCTGCCATTTCCTCCTCCAGGGGATCTTCACAACCCACAGATCAAACCTGCATCTCTTGTGTCTCCTGCAATGACAAGTGAGTTCTTTACCACTAGCGCCACCTGGGAAGCCCAGAGTTTAGAGTCTCAGACGAAAAAACAGACAAGACACCCTCAGTGAGGTATCCTTGAATCTTTAAGAGCCTAAGCATTTGGTGAGAAGATGGGTTTGAACTAACTGTATCACCATCTTTCTAAAGTTAGCAATGGACTGTCCCTCAGTTTGATCTTCAAAGGCTTCATGGAGATTAAGGTTGGACAACAGGAGATGAGGTTTGAATATGAATCTCCTCTGGTACCTTCTGAACTTCCCAGCACATCCATTCACCAGTCTCAAACTGGTTCTTCTTGGCTGGGCAGGAGGAAAAGGAATTAGATTTCATCATTCACTATGCCCACTGAGCTTTATATAATGTTCTACAAGGTACAAGGAAACTTTAAAAAGTGTATAATTATCATTTGCCAGATGCCAACTGTGTTTATACAACTTGATTTTCTTGGTTACTGGTCTCCATTTTGTAAATTAGTTCAAACCAATAAATCAAGCTCCATTTCATGCCACGAGAGAGCTGCAGCCTAGGCTAGCGAGCCCTGTGTGGAGATCTTTATACAAGAATAAGATAGTAAAGGTTGTGATCTTAATAACCATTTTATATGCATGACTTGAGTTGAGCCCTTATGAATAATTCATGTGGTCATTTACAGGCTTTTACACAACTCTCCCTTTAAGAGTTAACTAACAAAGGGCAATATCAGCCATGGCAACAAAGATATTATGTAAATCTATCTCTGTACCAGAATAAGAGGGGGTGGGTTGATTAATTAAAAAGACAGGAGGCAAGGTACACATGCCTCTTGATGTTACTCATCATTTATTAATGTATTTAATTGAAAAGAATTTTGAAAGGGTAAATATGTGTTTGTATATTGCCACTGGGTGGGAGAGCACTGCTTAACCCTGTGAGCAACCGTTTGAATCAGTGGAAAACACCTGATTCCATTCATTTCATTTCCTCTCCTTTCAAAGAACAGCATCATGAGAAGGTGAACTAAGTCTTGGATTTGATATCAGCTTTAGCCCATTATACTAATCAAGATACTTAACTCCTTTGAGCTCAGTTTCTTGCAATAGAATATACATAAAAATACCCATTTATTTACCTGGTACAGAGTGGGAGGGGAATATCCAAGGGTATGGATAGGAGGAGGCAGGAAATATTGGGGGTCATCTGGAAGGCAAGCAACCAGATGTCAGAAGCAGAGACCAAGGTGATTCTCCTAAAGTCACTGAGACAATACAGAGCCAAGTCAACTGTAAAGGTCCTGACATAACTGCTATTCATTGAATTGCTGGAGGGAACCAAAGTAGAACCCTCTATCTTATCAAATAGGACTTTGAAATTTTCATTTCCAAAAGCTGATCTGAAAGCAGTGATAGGGGGACTTCTCTGGTGGTCCAGTGGCAAGAATCTGCCTTCCAGTGCAGGAGACACGAGTTCAATCCCTGGTCGGGGGACTAAGACCGTGTGTGCTACACGGCAACTAAGCCTGCACGCCACAATGAAGACCCAGCACAGCCAAAAATAAATAATTGTTTAAAAAATTAAAGCACTGGTAATGTCTGACCCATGAGTATTTAAAATATTTACACTTTACCTGAAGAACAGATGTTTCCATCAAATGCATCTATAAAGCAAGACTGAGGCAAGAAGAAAGTTAGGCTTGCACTTTCTCTCTTGGTTTTCAGTACTGAGACAAGGTCAGGGCTCCTATCCAGAAGAACCTTCCAGACAAAGTGAGTGAAGCAATCAAAGTTTTTTCTGGATTGCATAAATCTGGGGTAGCTTACAATTGATGGGTGACTACTTCCAGGCAAACTGAATTCTTGTAGACAAGACAGCAGCCACATTTCCTGTGAACTGCTTGCTTTTGACCTTATTTCCAACACCTGGTAACTGAAGACACTTCCTCCCATATCCCAAGTACTTACTCTTCAGTATTTTCTATTTTAAAATTATGGTGTAATTGCATCCTTATCCCACATGACAGAGAATTTGGGGATTGTTCTGATTCAGCTGTAGAGAAAAAAGTTCTGTGTTTCTGTTCCAAAACAACCTCTGTTGTTTTTTTATTATAAAATAATTTATGCTTATTGTATACATTTTAGAAATCAAAGAAACATCTGAACAAGCAATTAAAAATTCACTGTCAATAGTTGATGTGTTTTCTTAGGGATTTTCTTTCTGTATATGGAGTACTAGTAGCAATGAATCGGTCTGCCAGTTCAGGAGACTCAAGAGACATGGGTTTGATCCCCGGGTCAGGAAGATTCCCTGGAAAAAGGCATGGCAACCCACTCCAGTATTCTTGCCTGGGGAATCCTATGGATAGAGGAGCTTAGTGGGCTACAGTCCACGGGGTCGCAAAGAGTCAGAAATGACTGAGCACACATATATGCTCAGCTGTAATTATGTTAAAAAGCATGACCTATTTTCCCTTAGGGAAATTCATAATTGGGGTTGTCTTCTCTCTGAATTTCACCATTTCATACATCACAGGGGCCACAATGATGTGAAATAAAACAAAGTTATAACTATAAACTTCTACAACTACTTGATAAAATGAATACAGTCTTTTTAAATGGGTGATGTTCATTATTCCTATCATAGACAATATCCCAAATTACAATGACTACACAGAGACTTCCAAGCCACTGAGCACCACTGCTAATTTTTGCAAGATGTGAGCATTCTTGGAAACAAAGAGTTCCCTTCCTAGCCTTGCAGGAAGAGGAGCCTCCAGGATCACAGAGAATCATGGATTTGCAGAGTTTTGCTGTATTACCAGTAAAGGTGGTGCCTGTAGCCCCAGTCTCTAAGTGTGACCAGTTATTAGACTGATATCACTGAGGGTCTTTGCTTTTCCTCTCTGGAAGCTAGAGACCAGTTAATACCATAATTCCTTATACCCCTAAACCATAGTCCATAAGGCAAGTCTCTCTTGGTTTCTGGTATCTCACATATTCTTAATTCTATATTCCTTAGAATATCTTTCACCATCTCCATCCATTATCATTTTTTTTCCTACGAAAACTTCTGATTGTTCATTCCCCCTGGAATCCTCACTCCATGTAAAAAAACCTTGCAACCTCTCCTGTTTCTGGTAATGTCACAGGTTATTTAGAACAACTTCCTGCTGGAAACAACTAAAAAGGAGCTGAATTCATCTACACCCCCTCAACACCTCCATTTCCATTTCTGAAGGATGTGGAAACAGCTCACTTCACTTCAGATGTCAGTGTTTATTAACACCGGGGCAGGGAAGATAAACATCTGAACTGTCAGAGATTAAATAATTGAGACAGACATAAAAGCTTTTTATGTTGATGTTCTTACATATCATTTGTTGACAATCCAATCCTGTTTAACTCTTTCCCATCCCATTTGGGGGTTTGTCAAGAACCCGCTGGGATATTTTTTGCAAGCCGTTTTGGACCAATTCTTTAGCAAGCAGATGAAATCTCTGTAAAGGGTCGCAGGCCAGTGGTGGTCATATTGGGAGAATCAGACTCTGTGATTCTCGGTTTGGTACCAAGCTGGCCCATGCTCCCCTTTGTGCATGGTTCAGACAGCTCCCAGGTGCTGAGTCTGATTGGGGTCTGTCCACTGCCTCCCCCTTACTGAGTTCCTCTTGCTCACTCATTCTGATGACATTATTCAAACTGAGTCAGAAGTTGTACTGTGATTTATATGCCCTTTCCTGTACAGCTTTGTGTATCCTCTAAAGTTAATAATTATCTATTTTTATTTGATTATTTTTCAACATGCTTTCTAACAATTTGACCACAAATTCTCCATCACTCTTCTAAATTCCTCTCAACATGTTTGGAGACATCAGGTATTTATCAAATCGTATTCCTGAAGAATTTTCCTTTGGAGATTTCTGACTTGTTCTGATCTTATTAAACCAAAATTGAGGGGGAAAACCTAGCCTGTATTTAAGTAAAGATTCTTCAGCCATTACAACAGTCAAACAAGAAGAAACAAAGAAAGAAAAGAGTAACTGGAAAATCTTAACATATTGATAATTCTGTAAGGAAAATGAATTTAAGAGTTGTGAATAGCTAAGATCCCAAGCTCAGGAATTCCCCACTCTTGGGACAGCTTCGTGATTTCTCTCTCTCTTTCCCACATGAGCTGTGCCCAGACCTTCTCACTCTCTCCATCTAAGACCTAGGTCCTTGTCTCACCTCTCTTTCCTCTCTGCCTGTTCCAGATCCTGGTGGTCCAGACATCTTCCTGACTCATCCCTCACCTCCACTAAGTTTCATTCCCCGATCACACACCCTTACCCAGTCCTAGTCCACACTCCCAATGCCCCACACTCTGCCCAATCACTTCTGTTGTTCCTAATTATGCACACACATGTCTTGTGATTATTGGAGAGTCCCTGGTGGCTCAGATAGTAAAGAATCTGCTTGCAATGCAGGAGACCAGGGTTCGATCCCTGGGTCAGAAAGATCCCATAGAGAATGGACTGGCAACCCACTCCAATATTCTTGCCTGGAGAACTCCAGGACTGAGAAGCTTGGTGGGCTAAAGCCCAGGGGGTCGCAAGGAGTAGGATATGATTGAGCACAGCAGTGCTATTGTGATTATTATTTATGCTGTGTTCCCTCCCCATCCACTCTCATATAGAGAGACCTTAATGTTATGTTCACTGATGTATCCAAGAATCACTAGGACAGTGCCTGGCATACAGTATGTGTCAAAAAGGGTAACTTTTTATTGAGTGAATAAACAATTGCCTAACCCAGCACCCCAGATGCTTTTACCACCCTGGTTTTCTCCCACCTTCATTGTGTCCATTTTCAAACTTGAATCTACCCAACACTCATTTTCTCAGCCTCTGATGTTGTGGCTTCTGCTATTTTCAAGCTGCTGAGATTCACTGGAGAAAATCACAGAGGCCTGCCAAGGAGATCCTCTACAAAATCATATTCCTGAAATCATATGTGACTTTAATCATGACTAACAATCTCTGTGGGCTTCCCAGGTGGCTCAGGGGTAAAGAATCCACCTGCCAAGCAGGAGACATGGGTTCAATCCCTGGGTTAAAAAGATCCTCTGGAGAAGGGAACGGCAAACCACTCCAGTATTCTTGCCTGGAGAATCCCATGGACAGAGGAGCCTGGCAGACTACAGTCCATAGGGTCGCAAAAGACTTGGATATGACTTAGCAACTAAACAACAACAATCTTTGTATTTATCTCATGTTGCCTCCCTAGCAAATTCCACACTGTGATGTTCCAAAACATCTTTCCCTTTTGTATCTGTGTAGAGTCAGACTTGTTGCCCAACCACAGCCAATGTTCAGACTTGAGCAATTGTTTTCATTTTTGTAATAGGTTCTTTCCAGCTCTATTTTGTCCCTACTCTTTTGGCCTCTTTCCCTCACCTACTTCTAACTTAGGCAGTCTTGCTGAATTTTAAATCTACTCACAAGCTGCCTTAAATGATTTTGTTTTAATAGGGTTATAAGTTTGTTGTTGAGGTATTTTAGTTTCTTAGGTAATTTTAAACCACTTTGTAGAATAATTTTGATGGTCATATAATCTTCTATGATAATGTACTTACTTTCACTAATGTTGGACATCCATATGTTTTTCCATTTATTTTATCATAAAAGCCTAGGCACATAAATCTTTATTTGACATTTCTGCAAATTCCTAGTGGTAGATTCCTAGATTTATTGAAGTCAAAAGGTCTAAGCATTTTAAGACTCATGATAAATGTAGCCAAATTTCTTTTCAGAAAAATGGTACTGATTTATGTTCCTATTAGTCACAGTGATCACTTCATTATACCCTCACCAGTACTAGTATTTTTGTTTTCTCATTTTTTTCAACTGGATACACAAAGAATAGTGTTTCATTTTAATTGCATCTCTTTGATCATTTGTGAATATGATATTTTTCATGTTTTCATTAGCTATATGTACTATTACTTTTGTGGATTGCCTATTAAATATCTCTCCCCATTCATCTATTGAGATATTCATGTTCTTGGTCATTTTGTTTATGTTATTGAGAAATCTATGGCAGTAACTGTGTGTAATGTTTGCTAGAAATAATTTTCTGGCTTGAAAGTTGCCTTTTCATTCATTTTTTTCTTCTTAATATGTACATGCCATTTTTAAATCTTGTTAGAGCTTTGTATCTTTGCCTTTTGGATCTTTACTTTCGTTTGTAACCATGGAGAGTCTTCTCTGATCCAGAAATTTTATATTATTTTCCAGTTTTTGTTTCTAATAGTTTGACATTTTTAAAAGCTATTCTTCATATATTTGCATGTGCTATGATATGAATTTTTCCCCCAAACAGTCAACCACTTGGTCCAATTTTGGAGTTTTAGATGGACCAACAAATAATATCCTTTCCCCATCATGAGTTGGAAACTTATTAAGAGATAAAGACACAATGCACAATGCAGCCAGATGTTGTCTTCTTTATTTATGGGTAAAGCTGATTAGAGCATGTAATTTTAGATAAACAGCCAAAATAACCGGTTAATACACCTCACCCCTGGACTAAATTGTTGGAGTCATGTGAACTCAAGCCCTTCCAAGTCAATTCAGTTGTGTCCAATTCTTTGAGATCCTATAGACTGTGTCGCCCACCAGGCTCCTTTGTCCATGGGAGTCTCCAGGTAAGAATACTGGAATGGGTTGCCATGCCTTTCTCCAGGAGATCTTCCAGACCCTAGTCTCTTATGTCTCCTGTTTTGGCAGGCAAGTTCTTTACCACTAGCGCCACCTGGGAAGCAGGCTGTGCTAGACCCCAGTGAATTCCCATCAGATAGGAGCAAGAACTTCCTCAATAAGGGGCCACAGAGCAAAGGGCAGAGCAGCAGTCTGCAGCCCAGCAGTTCCAAGAGAGGAGGAGCCTGAGCAACTTAACACTGTATTTCCTCTTCCAAACTCATCCGTGAAGTATTTCCCTCCTCTCACTCTAGGGAGGAGAAAGAGAGGACTTGGGAGAGAAGTGGACATGGGACTCGAGGTGAAGACTCTGTGCACAGAAACACACATTTAGGAACAGTTTCTCTCCCTCCCTTTGTCCAGCCCCTCCCATCCACACCAATAAATATCCAGCACCATTCATCGGAGAATCTTCCACTTGAGTCCTTTCTGTGACACCATCTTTATCATTATCATATCATCACGTGAACTCAGGCCCTGCTGTGCTAAATCCCTTCAGTCATGTTGGACTCTTAGAGACCCTATGGACTGTAGCCCTCCAGGCTCCTCTGTCCATGGGGTTCTCCAGGCAAGAATACTGGAGTGGGTTGCCATGCCCTCCTCCAGGGCATCTTCCCTACCTGGTGATCAAACCTTAGTCTGTTTCTGGCCTATCTATTCTGTTTCACTAAACTATACCAGTAATAGAAACAAATTGAAAGCATTAGTGTTCTTCTGTTGTCTTTCACTTTCTGGGAAAACTAATCCCTCTCTGCCATCCACCTGTTTTGTTTTGTTTTGTTTTCTCAAAATACATTAGTTACTATTGCCTGTTGTCCTCCAGCTGCATTTTAGAATGATTTTGTCATATTCCAAAAATAACCCTATTGGGATTTTGATTGGAGTTATATTATAACTATAAATTAATTTGGCAGGAAATTGACGGTTTTTATAATATTCAGTTCTCCAATCCAAGAACACAGTATGGTTCTATTTATTGAAGTCTTCTTTTATATCTTGTAGTAAAATCTTGTCATTTATTCATATAAATCTTTCATAGTTCTTGTTAAGTTATGCTTAGGTATTTCATCACTTTTGTTGCTATTGGGAATGCAATATTTTTCTCCATTATGTTTCATCACTAGTTATTGTCAGTAAATAGAAAACCCAGTAATTTTCAGATATTTATCTTAATATAAATGTGCATGTGTGCATGCATGCAGGTGTCCTCAGTCGCTCACTCATGTCTGACTCTTTGCGACCCCATGGACTATAGCCCGCCAGGCAACTCTGTCCATGGAGTTCTCCAGGCAAGAATACTGGAGTGGGTTGCCATATCCTACTCCAGCGGCTCTCCCCAACCTAGGGATTGAACCTGTGTCTCTTGCATCTCCTGCATCGCCAGGCAGGTTCTTTACCACTGAGCTAGCTGAGTAGCCCCTATATGTGTGCATCTTTCATACATTAAGTCATTCTTTTCACTCTTTTATTAATGTCAATACTTTCTTCCTTGGGCTTTCCAGACTGGAGCTTTCCATGGTGTGCCTCATGCCGTCCACTGTTGCGCTGAGAGTGGGACTCAGGTGCTCTGTAAAATACTGACTACCGGCAGTCAGGGAAGGTCTGGTGTGGCCACTTGTATCTAGTCACCTACAATCAAGAGGCTCCTTGGAGACTCAAGAGAGAGTCCCAAGCAGAATAATTCTGACTATGAGACCACTATTAGCAATGAGCACAACCGGCCACATCCCACACACCTTGCTTTGTGCCAATCTGTTAAACCAACCGAAGGGGTGCCCTCTAGCCAGGGCAGAGCACATCTCTGCCTTGTAGCCCTGGGATCATGGAGCTGCTGGAGGGGTTTGGGTACCAAGTGCCCATGGGCCCAGATCACAGCTCGAAGGGGCTCAGGGCAGGCGCTTCACCAGCCAGCAGCTTGAAATCTTGGTCCTGACACACAGGAGATGCAGCCATGTTTTTGTGCTGATGGATTCTTTTAACAACATTCACTACTTGCAAGGTGACTGCTCAGATAACACCAGTCTTTTCTTCACATTAAAGAGCTTCATCACTTCTTTGAAGCACATGATAGGAAAAAGCTACATTGATTTGAAAAATCTATTTGCATTATCACAGCAAATTTCAGTATCACATTTGTCTATGAAAGAATGAAAGAGCTGTTAGATTCTCTTGGCAACTATTATACATTTTAAAGATTAAAAACTAAATATTTAAAATTAGCAAATTATATGAACAAAGTTTCTCATTCATGTTGACTAATAAGAGATGATCATTAAAAAGTCAACACAAAGAGATATTGATAACTCTTTCAGGCATATAATCTTTTTTTAAAATATTATTTATTTATGTTTTGCTGGGTCTTCATTGCTGTGACCAGGGGCTACTCTTCGTTGCAGTGTGCAGGCTTCTCATTGCAGTGGCTTCTTTTGCTGAGGAGCATAAGCTCTAGGCGCATGGGCTTCAGTAGTTGCAGCATTTGGGTTAGTTGCTCCAAGGCATGTGCAACCTTCCCAGACCAGGGATTGAACCTATGTCCCCTGTACTGGCAGGCGGATTCTTATCCACTGTACCACCAGCGAAGTCCAGGTATATAATCTTAAAGTTATGTTCAGAGAAGGAAGCCTAAGTTTCTAGGTAAATAATTTGAGAATATTTTACATGGAAGTTTTATATAAATTCAATATTGAATATCTTCCCTAGTACGTTACATTTTAATTTTATTATCATAATTATATAATATAAAAACACACTAAAATTTTTTCACCAAGCTATAGAAAATTGCCTCCAGCCTTCCTATGGTTTATTCCAAGATATCTTACAGATATTATCATTTTCTTCAAGGACCGTACTGAGAATCTCTGTTTTAGCTGTTCAGTCACTCAGTCATGTCCAACTGTTTGCAACCCCATGGACTGCAGCACACCAGGCTTCCCTGTCCTTCACTATCTCCCAGAGTTTGCTCAAACTTACGTCCATCGAGTCGATGATGCCATCCAATCATCTCATCTTCTGCTGCCCCATTCTCCTCCTGCCCTCAGTCTTTCCCAGCATCAGGGTCTTTTCTAGTGAGTCAGCTCTTCTCATCAGGTGACCAGAGTACTGGAGCTTCTGTTTTAGAACAATAAACAAACCATGGTAACCATACACCTTCTTTTATAATAAGCTTGTTATTTATGCTTTAAGCCACTGCAACAACTAAAACTTACACACACACACACACACACACACACAAACCACTGTGGGTTTGATCCAATTACTTTCTGTCTCTTCCAAGGCCATGTGCCATCAGGCGTCCTATTTCTCTCCTTAGTCATTTATCGCTTTCTCTCTTGGGCACCTTCTCTTCAGTTTAAAGAAACAGGATCAAATTCTCCATCTTGAAAAAGGAATATTCCACCAACTTTGGATTCGAAAGCAAGCTTTCTAGATCTCACCTTCCTTTTACCATCAAACTTCGTCAAAAATATGTTTGTGCTGACTTCCCCTCCCGCGGCTCTCATTTACTCCTGAACTCACAATAGTCTGGTTCCTGCTCTGGTTATGCTACCAAAATCATCTCAGATAATCATCTCCCTTGTGGATAACCCTACTGTCTCTTTTCCGTCCTCATCTTCCTTGGCTTCTTTGCTGCCCACTCTGTTTCTCTTTTTCAAAAAACTATTATTTGTTCAGCACTTCTAGTGAGTCAGGAATTGTGCTAAATCTTTTATTTAGAACACTCGATTCAATCTTCACAATAGCCTTATTTTAGGTAAGTCTTACTCTACCTATTTTACAGATGAAAAAACTGAGACTCAGAAAGATAAGCAAAATTCCCCAAGGTCTCACAGTAAGTAAGGAGCGGTAGTGGGCATTCATATGACCAGAATCTTTTCAGTCCCTGGTTGTCTTCTATGACATTTTGTTTGCCTTGTTCTTTATTCTTATCCTGTATTTCTGTTGCTCATTTTCAAAATTAGGGAAATTTTCAGTCATTATTCTTTCAAATATTTTTAATTAAGTTTCTTTCTTCTACTCTTTTTCTGGGACTGTGATGACATGAATGTTAGACCTTTTGATATACTCCCACAGGAGAAAGAGGGGTTATGCTCTCCCTACCCTGGCCAAATCTTTTTTTTTCTGTTGTTCATAAAGGATAATTTTTATTGACTTTTCTTTTAATGTACTGACTCTTCTGTTATATCCATTCTACTAGTCAGTCCATCTGGGGAGCTTTTTATTTTGGCTATTGTATTTTTTTTAGTTCAGAAATTCCCATCTGGTTCTTTTTATATCCTCTATTTCTTTGCTGAGACTTTCTATCTTTCCATTCTCTTCAAGAATGATTACCTTCACTTCTTAGAGCATTTATATATTAGCCACTTAAAAGTTATAATTCCAGGACTTCCCTGGTAGTCCAGTGGTTATAGACAGCCAGTGGGAATTTGTTGTATGATGCAGGGAACCCAAGTCAGTGCTCTGTGATAACCTATAGGGGTGAGATGGGGAGGGAGGTGGGAATGAGGTTTAAGAGGGAGGGGACATATCATACCTATGGTTGATTCATGTTGAGGTATGACAGAAGCCATCACAATTTTGTCAAGTAATTATCTTCTCAGTTCAGTTCACTCACTCAGTCGTGTCCGACTCTTTGAGACCCCATGGACTGCAGCATGCCAGGCCTCCCTGTCCATCACCAACTTCCAGAGCTTGCTCAAACTCATGTCCATTGAGTCGGTGATGCCATCCAACCATCTCACCCTCTGTCGTCCCCTTCTCCTCCTGCCTTCAATCTTTCTCAGCATCAAGGTCTTTTCCAATGAGTCAATTCTTCGCACCAGGTGGCCAAAGTATTGGAGTTTCAGCTTCAGCATCAGTCCTTCCAATGAATATTCAGGACTGATTTCCTCTAGGATTGACTGGTTGGATCTCCTTGCAGTCCAAGGGACTCTCAAGAGTCTTCTCCAACACCAATTATCTTCTAATTAAAAATAAAATAAATTAAAAAAAAAAAGTTCTCCTGCCAATACAGGGGACTCGAATTCAGTCCCTGGTCTAGGAAGATTCCGCATGCCCCGTGGCAACTAAGCTGATGCAACACAGCTAGTGAGCCTATCTTTCGCAACAAGAGAAGCCACCAAAATGAGAAGCCCACTCACCACAACAAAGAGTAGCCTTGGCTCTCTGAAACTAGAGAAGGCCTGCAAAGCCATAAATAAATAAATAATATTTTTAAAGTTATAATTCCAAAATCTGTTGGCTTCTCTCACTTGCCTTGTCTCCTGTGAGTTGACATGTCCCTGTTTCTTTGTACGATGGTAATTTTGGATTGTAGATTTGATATTCTGATTGTTATGTAATGAGGCTCAGGATCTTGTTTCAATCCTATGGAGCATTTTTATATTTCTGTCTTAGCAGACAATTGATCTGGTTGGGTTCAGGTCACAGGTTCTGACCAGTCCTCTGTGGGTTGCAGTTCTAATGACAGTTGAATTCTCTGAGCCTGCAGGGCTACTGTATGTGCCATCCAGGGACCAGTGTGAGGCCAGCATGGTGGCCTGTCACAGTTCAGTTCCCATAGTCTTCAGCAATCTATTTAGGGCCAGGTCTATACATGTATAGGTGAAGGGAGGGGCTTCATAAGCAATTTGCTGGGGTTGATTTTCTCAGCTCTTGTCTCTTTAAGATTATCTTGGTCTTTTCAGTTCCCTGGGGGTTCCCTTTTCCATCTCAGTGTCTAGCTACCTGACTCTGCTGTGCACTTGTCACATGGAGTGTGCATTCCCAAACCTGGAATATGCACTCAATAGGGTAGGGCCAATTAAGTGCCATGTCCACCCCTAAACCATTGACAGTCTGCAGGGGCAATGCCTTGAGCTGACTGGCTTACACCAATTAGGACACTCCTAAGGGGCTGAGAAAGGTTGACATTTGACAAAATCGGGCTCTGTGAAGAGCAGTGACATGGCTGTTGGGTAGACAACCAGGAGTGTTTAGCCAACGCTTCTTGTCTCCTTTTCTTCCCTGAAGCACTAAATGTCAGCAACCTCCTCCCAATCACTCAGGTTTAAAACCTCAGAGTTTTCTTCTCCTCTGTGCTTCTCCTCCCCATCCTCACTCCTGCAAACATCCAAACAGATGCTCAGCCCCCTCACTAAGATGTCTCTCCTTCATCCTTACATTTTAAAGCCCACCTTTCATACTTCCCTGGTGGTCCAGGGGCTAAGAATCCTCCTGCCAATGCAGGGGACCTGAGTTTGATCACTGGTCTAGGAAGATTCCACATGCCGAGGAGCAACTAAGTCCATGCACCACAATTACTGAAGCCCACGTGTACTAGAGCCTGTGCTCTGCAACAAAGGAAGCCACCTTAAGGAGAAGCCCATGCACCACAACAGAGTAGCCCCTGCTCACCACAACTAGAGAAAGCCCATGAAGCAATGAAGACCCAGTGCAGCCAGAAATAAAAAATAAACTTAAAAAATAAAGCCCTCCTTTCTGGCTTTCTTGCCCCAGATTTCCCCTCTCTGTGGTTAGCATCTAAAAGCAGAGCACAACTGATTATCAAATTCCCCTGGCCTACAGAAGAAAGTCCTTAGTGTTGTGATCCAGGCCTCCCTGCATCTACTCTAACCTTCCATGTCTAGGGTCACACAACAGCCCTCTGTCCCCAACACTCCAGCAGCTACCTTTGACTAAAAGTCAGTCCTTAAACATACCCTGCATTTTGTGCCTTTTGTTCCAGCTATGTCCTCCTAAAAGACCCTTCTACCAAATCACAGTATTCAAGGCTCAGCTAGCATGCCATGTTCTCCCTGAAACTGAGCCCACACCAAGTTAGCATTCATCTCCCTTTCCCTTGAGGCCTCGTGGACATCTCTACTGTAGCTTTTGATCACGATGCCTCGAATTGCACTGTTGTCTCCTTCACTAGAGCATGAGCTACTTAAGATGTGAGACCCTCTCTTGTTTTCCTTTGTAGCCCCCAGAGTGTCTGGTCCAGTATCTCAGACACAGTAGATACTGACAACCTGGTTGTTCCATTAGGTTCAATTAAATGGACTTGACTATTTAGCCTCTAGGCTTTCCAGGTGGCGCTAGTGGTAAAGAACCAACCTGCCAATGCAGGAGATGTAAAAGACGTGGGCTTGATCCCTGGGTCAGGAAGATCCCCTGGAGGAGGGCATGGCAACCTACTCCAGTGTTCTTGCCTGGAGAATCCCATGGACAGAGGAGCCTGGCAGGCTACAGTCCATAAGGTCACTAAGAGTCAGATATGACTATAGCGACTTAGCATGCTCACATGTAACATTCTTGGGATCAAAAGAATCCAGAAAAATAATTCTCAGCTTCTAATAGGCTTCTGTGGGTGTCTTACTTGAAAGGCATTTAAGAGGAGAAATCATTGCCTCCCCAGCAAAGCCTGGGTGCTTACCCCTATGCTACTACAGCTCCCTCTGCCCCTCATTTTTATCATTCATCATTTTTCCATTACTCGATTAGTATCTGTTCCCCCACCTCATGCTTTCATATCATTCTTGGAAAGTAGGGACTCATCTTTCTTATTCTCCACTGTACGTCTGACACCTACTACAGTTTCAGGTTTGCAGAAAGCACTCACAAATATTTATTCTTTGAAAGGAATTCCATAATTAAGAGCTACTGAAAAGAGATAAAGAGAAGTTTAAGTCTGTTATATAGCATTGCAAATTGCAGTGATGAGAAATAAATTTGGACAACCAGAATCAATTGAACAACAGCAAATAAGAAAACACCATAAAATATAGTCTACCTTTACCAAAACAACCTTTGACTTTTCCTTCTCTTTCTCCCTTTCTTAACTTTCCCAATTTTCATTTTCCTTTCTTTTCCTTTCTTGTTTATACATGGGAATGGGACTGCCAGTTGTCCCCTTATTTCCATTCTCATCTTCTTACACATGAATAGAGTTTTTAGTTTATCATAAAGCCACATAAGTAAAGTTGATATTTCTTAGCTGCCCTTGTAGCTTGGTATAGCCATGTGGATAAGTTCTGGCCAGTGGGAGGTAAGTAGAATAATTAGAATGATATATGCAACTTTGGGGTCCTACCCTTCACAGAAAGGAGGGTGCTCTCTCCTTCCATCTATCCCCTTCCCACCAGCTAAAATGCAGATGTGCTGACTGAAGCCAGAACAGTCCTGTTGGCCCACAGAGTAGAAGCTGCATGTCATGATTTCGCAAGAAGGTTGAAGAAGCCTGATCCCTAATCCCACATAGCCACCAAACCTATCCTGGCTGCTTCAACCCACATTGTTAGGAAAGTGATCCAGAGAACTATTTCATTGACCTTTGTCTCTTAAAGAACACCAATATTTACATCCTTCTAGAGCCTGTTATACAGAAGGAAGTCAGAGAGAGAAAAACAAATACAGTTTATTAATGCATATATATGGAATCTAGAAAAAAATGGTATTGATAAACCTATTCGCAGGGATGAAATGGAGACTCAGGTCTAGAGAATGAACTTGTGGACATAGTAGGAAAGGGAGTGAGTGAGTGGGATGAATGGAGAAAGTAGCATCAATACGTATACACTCTGCTGTGCTGTGCGTAGTTGCTCAGTCATGTCCGACTCTTGTCACCCCATGGACTATAACCCGCCAGGCTCCTCTGTCCATGGAATTCTCCAGGCAAGAATGCTGGAGTGCGTTGCCATGCCCTCCTCCAGGGGATCTTCCCAGCCCAGGGATCAAACCCAGGTCTCCTGTATTGCAGGCAGATTCTTTACCATCTGAGCACCAGGGAAGCCCTAATATACACTATCATGTGTAATGATACATGGTTAGCTGATGAGAAGCTGTTGTATAGCACAGGGAGCCCAGTCTGTGATGTCCTAGAGGGGCATGATGGGGGGAAGGGAGGAGGGCTCAGGATAGAGGGGATATATGTATAATTATGGCTGATTCACTTTGTTGCATGGCAGAAACCAACACAACATGGTAAAAATTAAAAAACAAAAAAATTTTAAAAATATAATGCATGGTCATCTTTATGGCCATTTTTCCTAAAAGAAAAAAAAGAAAAAAGATACCTTTGAAAAATCCTACATTTGCTCTGTGCCTTGAAAAATTACAGATACATGCTACTTTGTGATATTTCCATTAAAATAATGTTGACCTTTCAGTGTCTAAATGAGAAAGGAAATGTCGTAATTGGATGTCTACTGAGAATCATCTTGGTTAAAGAGAGGGGTTAGGCAACTATACCCATTGAGACTTTTGAGACAAAAGAAAAAAAAATCTAGCAATAACATTACTGATCAATATTTAATGTTACCTTGAGTAGACAGCAAAAGGGATTCTATTGAAGATGTCTTTTAAATTATGTTTGTCTCTCAGAGTTCTGAATCTTTCATTCACTTCTCAATAAAATGAATTAACTA
Organism: Giraffa tippelskirchi; assembly: GCF_054371585.1. Classification (NCBI taxonomy): domain Eukaryota; kingdom Metazoa; phylum Chordata; class Mammalia; order Artiodactyla; family Giraffidae; genus Giraffa; species Giraffa tippelskirchi. The sequence continues at coordinate 129,927,762 of NC_137276.1, forward strand.
CTTAATTTGTGGCCTGGAAAAGTGAGGGGAATTACTGACCAAGAATCCCCTTAAAACACCTAGGGTAAGTACTGAGATGTGTGAATTTCATTAATTTAGCTGCTGAGATCTTTGATTTCTTACTCATATTTATGCAACTTTTCCAACATATTGATGATAACTTCATTTTTTTTTTTTACCACACTGTGAGGCATGTGGGATCTTAGTTCCCCAAAGAGGGACTAAACCCTTGCCCCTGTAATGGAAGGGCAGAGTCTTAACCACTGGACTGCCAGGGAAATCTAATAACTTTATATTTTAAATTAAAAAAAAAACAGTAGACTCAACATTCTTAGATTTAACCTCATGGTTTCTAATATCATGAAAAACTTAGGAAGTACATGGTATAATATTACATAATTTCTCCAGTTCACAGAGGAAATTATATCCTAGAATGATCCATTTGACAGTTCACAAAGGTCTGGGAACATTCAGGATCTCACTTCTAGTACTATGACAGCCCTCTGGTTAGCCGGAAGCTTACCTGGTTCAATAGACTTTGTTCATCAAGAAATCTGATGGAGGATTTCCCTGGTGGCCCAGTGGTTAAGAATCCACCTGCCAATGCAGGGGACACAGGGTGGATCCCTGATCCAGGAAGATCCCACATGTCTTGGAGCAGCTAAGCCTATGCACCACAACTACTGAATGAGTCCTAGAACACATGCTCTGAGATAAGAGACACCACCACAAATGAGAAGCTGACACACTGCAGTGGAATGTAGCCCCACTCGCTGCAACCAGAGAAAACCCTCAGCAATGAAGACACAGCACAGCCATAAATAAACAAATATTTTTTAAAACATAGTAATAACAAAAAAACAAACACATTAAAAAAAAAAAAGAAATCTGATGAAGGTTTCCTTCTATATAGTCTAGGGTCTGTAGTGCCTGAAGGACCAAGAGAAGAGACTATTTCTCTTCAAAAACCTTTCTGTTAGTCCTTATTGGTAATAGAGAGAATCAAGTGTAAGTTACTGATCCCTCTTCCTTACAAACCATTCCCTTGTTGAAGGCACATCTGCATTACCGGCAGATGTGCAGTTTATAAGGAAGCTTATCACCCAAGAGATTGAAGATGAGTAAGGTCCTCCATAGCGGCATCCTGGACTAGAAATTCCTGTGTGTTCACTGTTCTCTTCAAGAACCTATCACAGAAAAAAAGAAGAAGGAGAACCTAGCCCAGGGTCATGTACACAGCAGGTGCTTAACAAAAATCTGCTGAATGAATAAACAAATAGATTCAATGCATAATGTGAGGAAGCATAAGACATACTTCCTGCCTTCAAAGAGCTTACCAGTCATACATACCCATTACATAAACCAAAAGAAACTCATTTCCTAAGAGGCAAAGGATTAATACAGATTTTTAGGTACTGTAGTTTTTCTGGAAGGTCATTCTCCAGGGTTTTAATTGGAAAAGACAAAGGTAAGATGGGCCAAAAGAGAAGGGGAGACAGAGAGAAGGGAATTCCAGAGAAAAAGAAAGGTGGGCATTAGGACACAGCCCAAGACACCAGGCAGATGAAATGGCAGAATAATGGAGTGGTTGAGGACGAGGTTAGGGAAAGAAGCTAGGGCTGTGTGTGCGGACGGCTCCAGATGACCAGCCAAGAGTGTGGAGTCCATTGTGGGTCATGGGGAGCCACTGTAGTTTGCTCCATTGGAGAAGATAGACAGGAGGAGGCAGGAATACCGGGGCAGCTGCTATCAGGGCCGTGTAACCAGGGAAGAGTGTTTATTAGGGCAGTGGCAGGGCAATGCAGAAAAGGCATTAAAACATCTAGAAGCTCAGCAAACCAGCCCTGCAGGAACCGGAATGAACCTGCAATACTTCTTCAGGCATCGCGAGTCAGTCACCTGGGTGCTACTGTGACACAGAGCAAACTAAAATCGACTCTGAAGTAGAAAAAACTTTATAAAACGGCTCTATTAACTTTGTTTAATTTTTTTTCAGAAATATACAAGGTCATTTATTTAAAAAAAAAAAACCACAAAGTATACAGGATAAGAAAAAATTACCCCAAATCCAACTCCCAGCCACCAAGATTACTATTATTATTTTGGTGAATACTTGCCCTCATATTATTCTATACACAGATACATACAAAGTATGTTAGAATCTTATTAGATGCGATTATTCCATACAAGCTCTTCCAGAGTCAATTTTCTTCACCCCCTAATACGTTGTAAACATTTTGCCATTTCAATAAATATTTATTTACATGTAATGATGTCAATCAGTTTGCCTCTATCACAAAGTTCCACTGATGGATATTTGGATTCTCATTCTATGTGTTGCTCTAAACAATCCTGTGATTAACCTCATTGTGTATGTTATTTTTCAACTGTATGATTATCTCCTTAATACAAATCTAAGAAGTTGGATTAGCTAGGTCAAAGGTATATATCATTTTATGTTTTGACACATGTTCCCAAACCACCCTCCAGAAAAGTATGTTTATTCATTTACTCAATAACTATTTTTTGAGCACTTTCTATGTATCAAACACTGTTCTATGTGCTGGGAATACAATAGTGAATAAAATGGACAAAGTCTCTGCCCTCATGGAATGTACATTCTAACATAGGACAATACACAAACAACAAAACATATATTGTCAAACAGTGGTGAGTGTTACAAAAGCACAATAAAACTGAGTAGGGGAGTGGAGAGTCCCAGGGGTCAGGGGAGGAAATAGAGTGTTTTACATAAGATGGTGGGGAAGGGACTATGAGGAAGAGACATGATATCAGACATGTGTGTGCCCGCGGGGACAGCAGTACAGAGAGGGAACAGGAAAGCCAAAACATCTGACGTGGGAACACGGCTAGCATGTATCATGCCCCCAAAGCCAGTGTCTCTGGAGAGACTGGAACAAGAGGGAGAGTTGTGAGAAATACACATGGAGAGGTGGCCAGGTCAGACCAGGGAATTAGGGACAAGCACTTGTAGAGGTGTTGCAACTAGTTATGATATTGGCTAAAGGAATGAGACTCTAGCCTGAGACTATTAAAAGGAGAAGAAAGATGGAACTGAGTCTGTTTTAGTTGTGTTTTATCACTGTTCAGTCTTCTATTCACTAAACACTGCTTAATGGATGTCTGCATTCCTTCTTCCCCTCTCCCAACTCCACTTTCCCACTTACGACTAGGGTCTGGAAAGGATGGAACACATGTAGGACTATGTATATGGAAGGTGCTTTAAGGGTCCATGATGCTGGAGAAGGAAATGGCAACCCACTCCAGTATTCTTGCCTGGAGAATCCCAGGGATGGAGGAGCCTGGTGGGCTGCCGTCTATGGGGTTGCACAGAGTCAGACATGACTGACTCAACTTAGCAGCAGCAGCAGATGCAGGTCTTATTATGAAGTCTTAGGATACCTCCCAACTTCAATCAGATCTGAAAACTCTTTTTGCTGGCATCTTAACTAAGCTAAAGATTCCCTGCTCCCCTGATTGGAGACCTCTATCATCCTAATAAAAACTCAGGCAGCCACGTGGGCTCATCATGGCCGATTTAAAGCCATATGAACTTTCCCAAGTCCTCCTAACACAGAATTTTTAACATGGGAGGTGATCTGTGAATATATGCTGGATAAACAAAAGAATATTCACAATTTTTCTCTGAAGGCACCTTTACTTTGTAGGAAGAAGCTCTATCCTATTATTTTGATTAGTGTCAGTTTCAGTGGACACATTCTGACCACGTTCTTTAATTCTGAAGCACTTCGATTACAGTTTCCTAGGCCCTGCCTTTGGGTGTCTCCCTACCATCTGCTGGGAAGGTTCAGGGGATTTAAATGTGTCCAAAGAGAGCTTGGGACTTCCCTGGTGGTTAAGTAGTTCAGTTCAGTTCATTTCAGTCGCTCAGTCGTGTTCGACTCTTTGCGATCCCATGAATCGCAGCACGCCAGGCCTCCCTGTCCATCATCAACTCTCAGAGCCCACCCAAACTCATGTCCACTGAGTTGGTGATGCCATCCAACCATCTCATCCTCTGTCGTCCCCTTCTTCTCCTGCTCTCAATCTTACCCAGCATCAGGGTCTTTTCAAATGAGTCAGCTCTTCGCATCAGGTGGCCAAAGTATTGGAGTTTCAGCTTCAATATCAGTCCTTCCAATGAACACCTAGGACTGATCTCCTTTAGGATGGACTGGTTGGATCTCCTTGCAGTCCAAGGGATTCTCAAGTGTCTTCTCCAACACCATAGTTCAAAAGCACCAATTCTTCGGTGCTCAGCTTTCTTTAAAGTCTAACTCTCACATCCATACATGACCACTGGAAAAACCATAGCCTTGACTATACAGACTTTTGTTGGCAAAGTAATGTCTCTGCTTTTTAACATGCTGTCTATGTTGGTCATAACTTTCCTTCCAAGGAGTAAGTGTCTTTTAATTTCATGGCTGCAATCACCATCTGCAGTGATTTTGGAGCCCAGAAAAATAAAGTCAGCCACCGTTTCCACTGTTTCCCCATCTATTTGCCATGAAGTGATGGGACTGGATGCCATGATCTTAGTTTTCTGAATGTTGAGCTTTAAGCCAACTTTTTCACTCTCCTCTTTCACTTTCATCAAGAGGCTCTTTAGTTCCTCTTCACTTTCTGCCATAAGGCTGGTGTCATCTGCATATCTGAGGTTATTGATATTTCTCCCGGCAATCTTGATTCCAGCTTGTGCTTCCTCCAGCCCAGCATTTTTCATGTTAAGACTCCACATTTCCAAGGTAGGGGGACTGGGTTTGATCCCTGGTCCAGGAACTAGATCCCACGTACCGCTACTAAGACCCAGAGCAGCCCAATAAATACTTTAGGTACCCCAGGTGGTTCAACGATAAAGACTCTTCTTGCCAGTGCAGGAGACAGGAGACATGGGTTTGATCGGGAAGATCCCCTGGAGGAGGAAATGGCAACCCACTCCAGTATTCTTGCCAGGAGAATCCCATGGACAGAGGAGCCTGATGGGCTACAGTCTGTGGGGTCACAAAGAGTTGGACACGGCTGAGTGAGCACAAGGAGAGCACCTACAGACAGTGTTTAGGGCAAGGTTTGAGCAAACACAGGGCTTTACTCTCTCCCAAGGTAATTATTTGCTTGGGATAATGATTTCTTCTCGAGTGATATTATAGAAATTGCACAGCAAAAAATAAGACAAAGAGCAAAAGAAATTTTTTTTAATTCAAAGAGAAAAGGTGATTTGCTGACCATGGAAATTGCAATGTTGGCGAATTTACTGTTCTTTAAACAAAATTAATAATAGCATTTTCTTCTGGTTATGAAAGTACTTTGTACTCATTCTAGAAAAATATTTTAAATATCACAAAGCCTACAGGAGAAAGTAAAAATTACTCATAATTCATTATTCACAGATGACATTTGGCTGGATTTCCTTCCTTTCTAAACATCACTATGGTCATACTATATATGTACAGTTTTATATATCTCTTTTTCACCTGACAACAAATTCTGAACATTTTCCCCAAAATACACTTTTTAATATTATTACTAAAAGATACATAATGTTCCAACTATGCCTTTGTCATAATTTATATTATGTGCCTACTACAATTAGTAGGGGCTAGAGAACATTAGTTTTCAATCTATATTATAAACTCTTATAAATAATGTTTCAGTGAACATCGTTGTACATAATCATTATTTAAATCTCTAAGCAATGTCCTAAACTAGACCCTCAGAAGTATAATTACGTGGTCAAAACATGTGACATTTTAAAAGTCTTATGATAAGTATTTCAAAACTGCTTTCCAAAAAGTTTATATTAACTTACACTCCCCTCCCACTACTCTCAACCATCTTGCTCATGCCACAGTATTTTAAGAGAGTAGCAAAGAGGTGCTGGGTTCAACAGCTCTACTACGTTAGGAAAGTTATTTAACCTCACTAAAGCTCAGTGTCCTCATTTGTAAATCAGGGATAGTAATTTGTAAATCAGGGATAGTAATGGTTATCTAGCTCAAAGAGTTGTTGTGACAGTTAAATTAAATTACATAAAATTGCTTAGTACAGTCCCTAGAACATATCAGGTAGTCAATATTAGCAGCTATCATGTAGTCAATGTTACCAGTAACCAGCAACATCACCCTTCCCCAAATTACTGCTAGCCAGAGCAATATTTGAGTGCAAAATCCCCTAAACATAGTCATAAAAAGTACCAAGCTTCCCTGTTAAAATAGCTGAAGTCACTCAATTATTGTTTCCATACACAAAGCCTCAGTATTCTAAAAATACGCACCTATTTGGTTTCCACCTGCAAGCAAAAAGGGTCTGCTGAAAGGTGTTTTCTACCCTCTATACATTATTTTAACAGTGGTATGTTTTCCTTTATTATTCTAAGGGAAATATTTATTTAAGGGTCAATGGCTCAAATTTGGAATTTTTTTCCAGCAAGAGAAGGAATCAACATAAACAGCCTTATAATTCATCATTATAAACAGACCTCATAACCTTCAATCTACTATGTTTTGGTCACAGCCTCTCAAAAGAGATCAATGTCTTTTTTTAAAAAAAGTCCCTGAACAACTTAACAAAGAAAAAGTTATTCTAATTATTTAATAATCTGAAAGGTCTGCTGGAACTTTGCTTAGAATTCAGTGAGTTTTTTATTTGACTATTCTCAGACTCTTTGGTTGAGATGATCCCAAGGTATTAATAAATGAAATCAATTGTAGAAACTTGTGTATTAGATAGATGTCCTAAAATTGCTGCAGGAAATTAGTTTAGCTCTATTTAATCCAAAATAGATCAATTTCAAGTGCTTTATGAGAATGTATTTGATTAATTTTTCTATAGAGCTAAATATTTACTGGGTGTGGAAACATTAGTTCTCAGCTGCTGGAGAGAAACTGCTCAATAGTGCTCTGTGTCCATTGTCTAAAAGGCCATTACTACCAGTGGAATAAATATACAGTTCTAAGTTCTTTGGGGTTCCCTCATAGCTCAGTTGGTAAATCATCTGCTTGCTGTGCAGCAGACCTGGGTTCGATTCCTGGGTCAGGAAAATCCCCTGGAGAAGGAAATGGCAACACACTCCAGTATTCTTGCCTGGAGAATCCCACGGACAGAGGAGCCTGACAGGCTTCAGTCCATGGGATCGCAAGAGACGGACACGACTTAGCGACTAAACCACCACCGCCACCAAGGTCTTTGAAGTTCCTTGACACTGGGTAAATTTACACACTGGTTAGGAGAGAAACACTGGGGCATTTCATGCTGTGAAAACACAGAGGAAATGAAATTGTAGGATATCAGAAAAGGTCCTGCCTGCTGCTTTCACCTGGAGTTTCTTCTCTGGAAATCTACTTTGGTCTGATACCAAAGGTAACATCTGGCGACAGAAAACTGATTCAACTCTTCCCTTTCTGAAGTACAAATATGGCCAGGGTTTTCCTGTCCTATTTTCCTTCTCCCTACTCTGAGATCAGTGTTATCAGCCCCTGTAAATTTCCCATGCAGTGGGTCCCAAATAAACAGAAGTATATGATAACAAGCAGTTGGGTTTAGACGTCTTTCTGTCCAACTGTTTTGGCCAGAAAAGATGGGTAATGCCTCTTGAGAGATAGACAAGGAAAAATTCTTAGAATTGTCCAGAATCTGAGTAAGAGAAAGGCACTCCTTCCTCCTTGCTGCAGTGGCTATCACTTAGCTTGACAAGCAAAGCACAGGGTAGATTTTACTCTAAACTATCTCTTTGGCCTACACAATCATACTGTGTAACCCTAAATTTCATTTTCACAAGCGCCACGTGTGTTGCTTAATTCTTAACAGTAACATAAGAAAAGTAACAGGTCAAATGATAAAATATAATTTCAGATCTCAGCTCCAACCTGGAAATCAAAAGGTTTTATTGTGATTCTGCATGTGCCCATTTCTGTGCAAGGCATGCAGGGGATACAAATGGAAAAGAAGGATGCAATGAGTTCCTGAAGGATGCTATGGTGTAAAGGTCTCTCTGTATATTTCTCATTACCTGTTATAGAAGAGAGAGAAAGATTATCATATTACCTTCTCAATAATAAGACCTTGTTTAAATTTCTAAGCTTCTGCTAAGAATATCAGACCCCACATAGACTCAAATCCCAGTACCATTCCTTGCTAGATATAACTTTCAGTGACTCACTAAGATGTCCTGTTCCTCAATTCCCTCATCTACAAAAATGGGGATGATAATAGTAATACAAAGGAGTACGTCAAGGCTGCATATTGTCACCCTGCTTATTTAACTTATAGGCAGAGTACATCATGAGAAATGCTGGGCTGGAAGAAACACAAGCTGGAATCAAGATTGCCAGGAGAAATATCAATAACCTCAGATATGCAGGTGCTGCTGCTGCTGCTGTTAAGTCGCTTCAGTCGTGTCCAACTCCGTGCCTTCTCCGGATATGCAGATGACACCACCCTTATGGCAGAAAACAAAGAAGAACTAAAGAGCCTCTTGATGAAAGTGAAAGAGGAGAGTGAAAAAGTTGGCTTCAAGCTCAACATTCAGAAAACTAAGATCATGGCATCTGGTCCTATCACTTCATGGGAAATAGATGGGGAAACAGTGGAAACAGTGTCAGACTTTATTTTTTGGGGCTCCAAAATCACTGTTGATGGTGATTGCAGCCATGAAATTAAAAGACTCTTACTCCTTGGAAGGAAGGTTATGACCAACCTAGGTAGCATATTGAAAAGCAGAGACATTACTTTGCCAACAAAGGTCCGTCTAGTCAAGGCTATGGTTTTTCCAGTGGTCATGTATGGATGTGAGAGTTGGACGGTGAAGAAAGCTGAGTGCCACAGAATTGATGCTTTTAAACTGCGGTGTTGGAGAAGACTCTTGAGAGTCCCTTGGACTGAAAGGAGATCCAACCAGTCCATCCTAAAGGAGATCAGTCCTGGGTGTTCATTGGAAGGTCTGATGTTGTAGCTGAAACTCCAATACTTTGGCCACCTGATGCGAAGAGTTGACTCATTGGAAAAGACCCTAATGCTGAGAAGGACTGGGGGCGGGAGGAGAAGGGGACGACAGAGGATGAGATGGCTGGATGGCATTACCGACTTGAAGGACATGGGTTTGGTAGACTCCAGGAGTTGGTGATGGATGGGGAGGCCTGGTGTGCTGCGATTCATGGGGTCGCAAAGAGTCGGACACGACTGAGCGACTGAACTGAACTGAACTGATGTTATATGCTGTGCTGTGCGAAGTGAAAACTGAAAGTGAAAGTTGCTCAGTCATGTCCAACTTTTTGCCACCCTATGCACTGTAGCCTGCCAGGCTCCTCTGTCCATGGAATTCTCCAGGCCAGAATACTGGAGTGGGTAGCCATCCCCTTCTCCAGGGGATCTTCCCAACTCAGGGATCAAACCCAGGTCTCCAGCACTGCAGACAAATTCTTTACCAACTAAGCCACCAGGGAAGCCCAAGAATACTGGAATGGGTAGCCTATGCCTTCTTCAGGGGATCTTCCTAACCTAGGAATCAAACCAGGGCCTCGCGCATTGCAGGTGGATTCTTTACCAGCTGAGGTACCAGGGAAACCTGTGTTAAGTAGCTTAGTCATGTCCAGCTCTTTGCAACCCCATGGACAGGCTCCTCTGTCCATGGAATTCTCCAGGCAAGAATACTGGAGTGAGCTGCCATTTCCTCCTCCAGGGGATCTTCCCAACCCAGGGATCTCTTACATCTTAACCCGCATCTCTTATATCTCCTGCATTGACAGGCAGGTTCTTTAACATTAGCGCCACCTGGGAAGTCCCAAAGGTCATTCCTATTATTCTGTGTTCATCACAGCTCTTCTAGTGCCAAGGATAGTATATTATTTTTAAAAAGAAGAATTCCATCTGTTGTCATAATCACTCTGAATTTAAGCTTTAACTTTGGAATGCCTAGCAGACCCTGTATTTAAAATGGCTATTTGGTTTCTAATTCTAGCCATGGCAGGCTAGCTTGTAATTAAAAATATATATATCCTCCCATGAAAATAGCTAGAAGAACTAATTTAAAAAAAAAATGTTAATGTCTGAAAACATTGAAGAGCCACTGAGGCAGCCAGGTCTTGAAGAGTCAAGTCAATATCCCTAAAAGAAGGCAAACTCACTGAGATAAACCTCACATTCTACAATCCCTACTGAGTATCTGCTGACTCACATGCATAATGGATAGAGGATAGAGAAGCTGAGCAGAGAGTGGCTTTTAAAAAGCAGAAAAGGTGAGCAGGAGTTTTGACAGACTCATTGGCGAGACAAATATTGAAGCTCAGGGCCACCAAAACAACCAGGACTTGAGATGCTAAGATTTTAGAGGGAAGGAAAGTGCGGAGAACTGATTTAAATAGAATTATCTAGTTGTTGCCTCTTCATATTTGCCAATTAGTAAGCAGAGCAGACTAAGAGACGCAGAACAAAAGGCTATTAAGAGACTGAGAAACTAAACAGAGCTAATGACAGCACCATAGTGCTGGATAAATAAACATTAGCACTCAGAGCCTAGCAAAGCAGAGTTTTGTAAACACTTCCTGCTTTCAGTGGAACTGATTGAACTACATTCTAGAAATAAGGGTAAATAGATACAGATCAACCTTGTAAAGGCTTAAAAACCCAGGCTCAAGTCAGCTTATTCCCTTATCAGTTTAAGGCATTCTGCTTTTAATCTGACCATCTGCCAGAGTTAACATCATTGAGAGTCTTTACAATGTTGCATATGCAATGTCTGGCATTCAATCAAAAATTACCAGGCATACAAAGAGAAGGGGCAAGAGAAAAAATACACAATAGAAACAGATACAGAGATGATCCAAACACTGGAATTATCTGTCACAGAATGCAAAATAACTGTGATCAACATGCTCAAGAAAAAAGATGACAAGATGGAGAATTTCATCAGAGATTTGAAATCTATGTATTAAAAATAAAAAGCCAAATATAAATTCCCAAACTGCAAAATATAATAAATGAATTTAATAAAAGTTTAGACAGATGAAATTAAAGTTCAGTAAATGAATTTAACAACAGTTTAGATAGATGAAAAATGCATTAGCGATTCAGAAGATTGGTTAATAGAAAATACCCAGATGGAAGCATCCAAATCAAAAAAAGAAGAAAAAGGTGAAAAATACAGAAAATAGCATAAAAATATGTAAGACATTGTGAAAAGGTCAAACATATGTGTAATTAAGATTCCAGAAGGGTTCTATAGTGAAACTGAATTGGAGCAATAGGGGCAATATTTGAGAATTTTTCAAAATCAATTTAAAGGGATCATGTTATAGATTTAAAGGGATCGAGTTATAGATTCAAGAAGTACTACAAACCTTGAGCAAGATAAATACAAAGGAAAACACATCTAGAAATAGCATAACCAAATTTCCAGGAAAGTAAGACAAAAAAAGAAAATTCTCCCTAAAATCAGTCAGGCTATCTTCCATATTACCCTCAGGAGAGCAATGAGAAACAGAAGCAATGGAATTCAAAAGACTCTGGAATAACATCTTCTAAATGCTAAAAGAAAATAACAGCCAAGCAAAAGTATATTTCAAATATTAAGGTGAAATAAAGACATTTAAGACAAAAAGTAAGAGAATTTGTTGCCAGCAGACCCGTGCATTAAAACACAGAAACCTAAAAGGAGCCCTTTAGGCAGAAAGAACAATTATCTCTGGTATAAGATCATACAAATGTGCAGGAATAAAAAACACTGGAAAATAAACATAAATAATGACTATATAAAACTATAAAAATGACTATTTGGAGACTTTAAAAAGCTAGTACTAGCTAGCCTGCTTTTCAGGTCTTGTATGTTGAGAAATTTTCACTGTTTTTTAAGAATCAAAAAAGCATTGTCTTAACTAGGAATATTCTGTTTCCTTTCACATGAGGGGCCATACAGCATCAAAAAACTAACCTCAGCCCTTCTACTCACTGAAGAATAGGGCTTGTGATGGGCCCTCCAGGGATAATTGAAAGCCTCATCAATCACTGTTTAGAAACCAGCCCCACAAAAGGAAACTAGCAACATGCTAACATACTAAGGGCAAGGCTGCTGAGTTACAGGGCCTCACCCATTGCCCAGCTGTGTGTACATGATCCCAATAAATTGTCCCAACAATCCCAGCAGGTAGGTGTTTTTCTTCCTGTTTTATAGGAGTTCAGAAAAGTTAATGAAATAACCCAAAACTGTACAGTTAGAAAATGATGGAGAGAAGGGGAGGAGCAGGGAACCGTGGCCTCTATGGCAGCTCTTGCAGTAGGCTAGGGAGGAGAAATTTGGTGCATTTCGTGACAGCTGCTGTCTGCCTCACAAATTCCGGGACTAATGCAGTGCCGTGAGGAAGTTGTTCACAATATAAACAGATATCAAGCAAGGAGGACCTGCCTGCTCCAATGGAAAATCCTTATAAAGAGGCTCTGAAAAGTTATATCTTGTGTGGAAACCGTGTAGATTATAAGAATATACAGCTTTTATCCCAGTTTATTTCTCCACTTACTGGATGCATTTATGTGAGGCACATAACAGGTCTTTGTGGGAAGAAACAAAAAGAAATCACAAAAACAATTAAGAGAACTCAAATATAGGGGGTTATGCCAGTTACATATAAGGATCCTGCAAAGACCCTAAAGTTTGTAACATCAAATATAGGGAGTAAATTATATAAAGTTATCATCAATAAACTTACTTTGCAATTAAAAAAAAAAGAAAGTGATGTAGGTTTAGATTTTAAATCAGTTCTGCAAAGCCCATGGTCTTTCCACTCTACCAGGCCAGAGGCTAGAAAGGCTCCAGCCAGTGAAATAAAGTGAGTCACATAATAGTTAAAAGAGAAGATCTAACTACGTGTAGCACATGTGCAGAATATTCTTCAAAACAGAGTGAAATGATAAAGGGATGGATGGATGAAAGAATGGATGGAATGCATGCACATGTGTGCTCAGTCGTATTCAACTCTTTGTGACACCATGGACCTCTGGCCCACCAGGCTCCTCTGTCCATGGGATTTTCCAGGCAAGAATACTGAAGTAGGTTGCCATTTCCTTCTCCAGGGGATCTTCCCGATCTAGAGATGGAACCCGAATCTCTAGTGTCTCCTGCATTGGCAGGTGGATTCTTCATCACTGTGCCACCTGAGAAACCCCAGAGATTACACAACAGTGTAAATCAACTATGTTTCAATAAAAAAAAATTTTTAACAGCTATCAGAATGGGCCCAGCAGCTCTCTGGGAAGTTCACTTCACCTGCCATTAGGTGATCTTTTAAAAGACAAATAAAACAAAGCAAAACAAAAATAAATGAAGCTGCAATATATTTCAATGTTAAATAATTCAAACAATAAAGAGGCTATTTAATAAAAAGCAGATTTTCTCTGTACTTCAAAGATTCAATTTCCTTCTCTAGTGGAAATGGTCATTGATTTTCTATGCGCTTATGAATGTAGATCTATGTTGATACTATGCTTACATCTATGTGTACATATGTATGTGTGTGTATAAATATATATGTATATGCTTTTTCCTTGCACAAACAGAAGCATACTACACAGCGGACATTGAACCTTAATTATTTTTTTTGGCCATGGCTCACAGCATATGGGATGCTATTTTCCTAACCAGGGATGGAACCATCGCACCTTGCATTTGAAATGTGGAGTCTTAACCACTGGTCCTCCAGGGAAGTCCCTGAACCTTGATTTTTCACATAACTACTTTTTTCAAGATTTTTTTCAAATGTGAACCATTCTTAAAGTCTTTGTTGAATTTGTTACAACATTGCTTCTGTTTTATGTCTTTTGGATTTTTTGGTCACGAGGTCTGGGGGATCTTAACTGCCTGACCAGGGGTCAAACCCACACTCCCTGCATTGGAAGGTGAAGTCTTAACCACTGGACTGCAAGGGAATTTCCTCACATGAATTTTCACATAATGAAGACTGTTCCTATCACACATATAAATCTAACTCAAGCTACACTGAAGAGTCCATTGAAAAGATGAGCTATGCTTTAATGAAATAAGCTCCTATTAATGGAGTGTTCTAGGTCTTTGATATTAAAAATAATACTTTCAATGGAAATTAGTCCTCATGTATATGTGAAAGTGTTAGTTGCTCAGTCGCGTCCGACTCTTTTCAACCCCATGGACTGTAACCCACCAGGCTCCTCTGTCCATGGGATTCTCCAGGCAAAAATACTGGAGTGGGTTGACATTCCTTCTCCAATATGTGCAAATAGTGTATAGGATAAATTCTTGGACATGGAAATGCTGAGCAAAAGTATATGTGTATTTGTTTTTATTTTAATAGCTATGGCCAACTAATGCTTCCAGTAGATTGCACTAGATTACACTCTCTCCAACACATTATGGCAACCAATTTCGACATACCCACAAATCATCAAACTTTTTAGTTTTGTGAAGTATAAGGCTAAAAACCATATCTAATCATTTTAATTTGCATTTATCTAATTTTAAGTTCAGCTATTTGTCATATGTTTCTAAGTAATTTATATTTTTCTTTCTTCAAAAGTCTATTCATATCCTTTGCCCATTTTCTTATTGGATTGTTGACTTTATTCTTTTTAATATTCATATTCATACACTAAGGAGATGAGCCCTTGATCTGTCACATACTGTTGCAAATTTTTTTTTTCTAGGTTATCATTTGTCTTTAAATGTTATCTATGGTATCCTTTTGTTGTAGAAATGCTTGTTCTTTATATAATCAAATTTATCATCTTTTTCTTTTTACTGTCTAAGCATCAGGTGATCTCATCAGGCATGAGGCTGTGATAGCCAGGAGCTATACCATTTTTGCTTGTTTGTTTGTTGCACTGTCTCAAGATACAGAAAAATTTGCAACGATATTCACAAAAACCTTTATTCTAGAGCATCAATGAGCAACAATAACATCTTTCCTGGAAATTTTTTCTTGAAGACCACTGTTGGTATTTTTGAGGTTCTTTAAGACAGTATGATACCATATAAATGTTGCCTACAGAAACAATACCATGAACGTTTAGGACTCCCCTTTCCCCTCATTGGCAATTTGCCACTTAACATTTAAAAGAGTGCCAAGAGGTGGTTGTGGAAGAAACTAGTGACCGTGTGCCTTAATCCAAAAATCTTAACTACTACTCTCACTGTGTAGTGGTGTTTCATAGTGATGACGCTCTCCAACTCTACAAAATACTTACCTGGTGATTGATTATATAATCTGATCCGCGTGACTAAACTAGGCAACCAGGCATTACCATCTCCATTTTGCAGATATGAAAATTAGGAAAGGCAGTGGCCTGTCTTAGTTTATACAGCTACCAAGTAGCAGAAGGTGTTTAGAAGTAAGGTCTTTTGATCATAGATGCAAAGTCAGTCTTTCTGGCTCAGCTCACTACTTTTCTCCCTGCTGCTGAAACACTTCACCACCAAAAACAGAACTGCTCCATGGAACCAGCCTCATTAACGTGTCATGCCTGAGGCTTTTCTATTCAGTTCAGTTCAGTTCAGTTGCTCAGTCGTGTCAGACTCTTTGTGACCCCATGGACTGCAAAACTCCAGGCTTCCCCATCCATCACCAACTCCCAGAGATTGCTCAAACTCATGTCCATCGAGTCGGTGATGCCAAACCATCTCATGCTCTGTCATCCCCCTTCTCCTCCTGCCTTCAATCTTTCCCAGCATCAGGATCTTTTCCAATAAGTCAGTTCTTCACATCAGGTGGCCAAAGTATTGGAGCTTCAGCTTCAGCATCAGTCCTTCCAATGAATTTTTAGGACTGGTTTCCTTTAGGATGGACTGGTTGGATCTCCTTGCAGTTCAAGGGACTCTCAAGAGTCTTCTCCAACACCATAATTCAAAAGCATCAATTCTTCGGCACATAACAGGAATATAAGGCTCTGCTTCTTACCCTGACAGGTCACCTTTCAGGAGCAGAGCTGTACTGGACCCCACTCTGTCAGGTGGGGCATGAGAACACCAGCTGATTTATGCTCAAATTCAATGACCCCTATAGAACTGCAGGAAAACTGACAGCAGAATCCTTGCTATGTTATGAAGGACCCTGGTGTTTATAATACCTACCTACAGATTCACATTGACAATTTCAACTGATCACAAGCCTCTTTGGAACCTCACTTCTTCCAAGAATGGGCTGCCACTCTAAATCATGGCACCAAAGATACAGTGCTAAGTCTTCAGTTCAGAGCCTATGACTGTGAACTTGTCTCCTAAGGAGAATAATAACAAAGGCAGGTAGTCTGAGCAACTACTGATATTTGGTACAGCTGCAGGTATCTAGCACTACTGATAATTTGGACGGTGTAACTTATTTCAGTTTGGGGGTGGGAGGAGCCATCCTGTGTACTATAGGATGTTGAGTAGCACATGGCATCATTTCTCCACCCACTAGATGCCAGTAGCAATCCCTGTCCCCATAATAACACCAAAAATTGTTCCAGACATTGCCAAATATCCTCTGGGGAACAAGACCACGTCCAGCTGAGAAACTGTGATACAAGACCTTAAAACATTCTGCCAAATATCTGAAAAGACCTCTGATTACCATTGATGGATCTATTAGATAAGATCTCAGATTGGTCCACTGCTCAAACTCAATGGGAAAAGAATGACTAATAGAAAAACGATCTGAATGTACCAAACTACAATTAAAGTTTGCAAACAACCCACTCCAGTATTCTTGCCTGGAAAATTCCATGGACAGAGAAGCCTGGCGGGCTACAACCTATAGGGTTGCAAAGGGTAGGACTTGACTGAGAGACTAACATACACACACATACTTATATTTATATATATTTTTTATCCCCATTCCTCATTCTCATCCCATCACTCCTCAGTGGAATCTATCCTAATATGTTTAAAACATTTCATTTGTTTGCAAGTGTCCTTGTATAACATGTACCATTTTGAATATATTCTTCTCATTAAAGTAAACGTAAGTCTGCAATTGCTTATCCACAATTCTGAAACCTCACAGCTCTGGACCCCAAAAGTTTTTCCTTAAACTCACTTAGCAAAATCTGATACATGAGACGTGAGGTTATGTGTAGCCTTTATCCACTTAATGTAACCCATTCCTACATTTTGCTGCAGAAACATTGTGTTCAATCATGAGATGCTGCCTTTTCTTTTTTTAAATCCAATTTTTTTGTATTCCTAAACAAACCTGACTGCAAGAGGTCTAACTGTCTGTGTCTAGTATTATACACAGATCTTATTCTGGTTTTATCTTTATGTTTTTACCTAGTATTATGCTTTAAAGATCTACTCATATCGATGTGTATACATCTAGTCCACTACTTCTAAATGCTGCAGAATACTCCAGGAAGTGGATCCCTCACATTCTATCTATGCGTTTCCCCACTGGTGGGCAACTAGATGGTCTCCAACTCCCACCACTACAACCAATGACTTAACATGTATGAACATCTTCATACATGCCCTTTTATGGACCTTGGGATCTATATCTCTTTAGGGTATATACCCAAGCTAGAACACTGGATAATCAGGAATGTATATACTTAATCCAACTGAAGCCAGATGCCAAAATGCCCTCCAGTATAGCCGCATCAATCTACTTGCATTACATAAAAGAACCTAGGATCCTACATTTTCACCAACACTTGTCAGTGTCCAATGTACTGATTTTTTTTGCTGGTCTAAAAGGTCAAAGTGATATCTTATTCTTCTTTGCTGTTGTAGTTTTCAGATCATACTATATTTGAGCATTTCATGATGCTGATTAGCCTTTGAGGTTTCCTCTCTGTATATTGTTGTCTGTTCATAACTTTTGCTCATTGTCATTGGGGTTTCTTTTTCTTACTGACTTTTAGGAGTTCCTTCTATACTTTCCTGTTAGTTTTAGACATTGCACAATATTTTCTTCCAGTCTGTCGGCTATCTGTTAACTTTATCCATAGTTAACAGGAAATCATACTACAGAAATTTTTAATTTTAAAGTAATCAAATATATGAATATTTCACTTATGGCTTGGGGCTTTCATGTTTTTAAGAAGTCCTTCTCACTCTTAAATGATGAAGATAGTGTCCTACATTTTCTTCTACTACTGTAATAATTTTACTTTTCACATTTAGTCTTTAACCTACTTCTAAGTGGCTTCACTTCTGTATAATAACATTTTCTACTAAACAATCCATGCTTCCCTGATTGATCTAAGTGCCATCATACCTTTATACTAAATATACATACATATGAGTCTGTCTATAATTTTCTATTTTGTTTGAAAGGTGCATTTGATTGTCCTATTGCCAAATGTTATTTTTATTACTATTGCTCTGAACTATATCTTTATATCTGGTAGGGCTATTTGCCTATCTCTATTATTTCTTTACAGGTTTAACTTAGATATTCATGGACTTTTATTCTTATATATTCTAGATTAGGCTTATTATTAAGTTCCTCAGAAAAGTTATTTGTAATTTGTATTGGGATTGCATTGAATATGTGAATTAACTAAAAGAGACTTGAGCTATTTATATCTTAAGATCTTCCACCCAAGGTTATGTGTTTCCATTTAAATTAAATCACTCTATGTTCTTGACTGAATTTTCCCCAAAGATGATTTTATGCTTACATTAACTCATGTAATAATCACAACAACCCTACAGTACCTTTATTATCATCATCTTTCAGATAAGGAAACTGAGCTCAGACAGATAAGTAATTTTCACAAGAACACACAGCAAGTAACCAACAGAACCTGGATTCAAACAGTTTAGAGTCCATATTCTTAACCACTGTACTGCTTCCCCATCAACAGGGAGTTACTTTATAGTTTGGCTGCCATTGTGAATGGTATCTTCTTTTTATTACTGTCTATTTATTATCTGGTACATTATTTTTATTATATTTTCTAAAAGGTTGTTACAGATGTAGAGAAATTTAGTTGATTTTTGAAAGTTAGTATTTGTATCCAATGAAGTTTATAGAGTCCATACAGACTAATTCTCTTATTAGTTTAGTATTTGATCTATTCTTTCTGTTGGTTTTTAATATATCAACCATAAATAATGAAAGTTTTGTCTTTTACTTTCCAATTTTAAATCTCTCATTTCTTTTTCTTTCCTTATCTCATTGGCCAAGACTTCCAGTATAGTGCT
The DNA here is from genome assembly GCF_054371585.1 of Giraffa tippelskirchi. Lineage (NCBI taxonomy): Eukaryota > Metazoa > Chordata > Mammalia > Artiodactyla > Giraffidae > Giraffa > Giraffa tippelskirchi. Next base: position 129,946,921 of record NC_137276.1, read on the forward strand.
AGACACCATTTAGTAGTGATCATGGGCAAAGAATGTCTCTTATAGAAAAGTAATGTTATCTCAGAAGAAAGCTGTCCTTTTATCTTGGCTACAGAATGTGCAGCACATCAGAGAACTTTTTGATAGTGTCACAGGTTAGAAACCATGTCTGGTGGCCAAGAATCCATTCTGAGCAGAGGCCCTATGCTCATTTATGCTGCAGAAATTCTTTTTCATAAGAGACAGCCCTTCCAAGGGAGAAATGGCTCAGCTAAACTTGACTTCATTCTGATTTTAAGTATACATAACTCCATCCTAAATCCCCGTGGCAACAGTACAGCTCAACACCCCTTATTTGCTTCACACAACCTGCAGATGCAACTGTTTCTGACAATGCATTGCTATCTATCCCCAAGGGGTAATTCGTAGACCACAGCATTGGAAGGAGCCTTAGAGATCAACTGTGGGTCTCATTTTACACACATCTAAAAGTCCCTATGGTGGGTACCTCATAGCAGATGATCTGCTAAGGGGACTGATGCTAACAAAAGAGAGAGCTGGAATCAGAGGAGGGGTTAACACAGCTTTCTCCTAATTGGTTTCATCACCACATCTTTAGTAAAGGTTGGCCCTGACATGCATTCATGGTAACATCTCAAGGCTTACTATGACCTCATCCATCCAGACTTCAACAGGGATCCAGAGGAAGCACCACTCTTCTCTCCTGTATTCCAAAAGGCTTATCCCTCTACAAGACGAGTGCATCTGCCCAAAGGTGGACACTGGACACTGAAGTCCTGGGGCCATAGTGCAGTCAGATCCATTGGAGGCTCTGAGTGGATGATCAAACACACCCTTCCCTTTCATACATACCCAGGGTGACTAATGCTCGTGGTAGAAATGAGTGAACTGAAAAGTCCCACAGGAACCTCAAACCCAACACATCCAAAGTGGAACTTCTCAGTGTCTCCTCCAAACTCACTCACCTCTTACAGTAACCCCTGTGCAGGAACCAGAACAACCTCTCTTCAGCCATCCTCAGCACCTTCCTATCCTGCTCACCTGAGGAGTTACCAAGTCTTGGTCCCTCCCCACCCTAAGGCTTCCATTGCCCACCCTTGAGTTTCCAATCTGAACAGGGCTTGGTCATGCCCTCCACTCTTGACCCCTGGGACCCATCCCCCGTGTGTATGTGTGTGTTAGTCACTCAGTTATGTCCAATTCTTTGTGACCCTATGGACTGTAGCCCACCAGGCTCCTCTGTCCATGGAATTCTCCAGGCAATACTGGAGTGGGTTGCCATGCCCTCCTTCTCCAGGGGATCTTCCCAACTCAGGGATTGAACCCAGGTTTCCTCCACTGCAGGCAGATTCTTTACCTTTGAGCCACCAGGGAAGCCCCCTTCCTCCACACTACTGCTGATTTTCCCATCATGCAAATGCAACCGCATCTCCTGCCTAAAACCCTAGAAGGCTTCCCACTATTCTCAGCATAATGTACACTTCCCAGCACGGACCCTACTACCCTCACAGCACAGCGCCCTCACCCTTTCCAAACTCACACCCTGTGCAGGACCGCTAGACCACCCCCTTCCTTTACCTTCCCCAACTATGTGTCTGATCCCTGTTCCCTTGACCTAGAAGTGGCATCCCATCTCACCCGCAGCAGTCTAATGTCTACTCACCTGTCAACAATCAAGTCGCAGCTCCCTCCTTCTGGGCGCTTTTGCTGCCTCCTCAACTCCATTGCTCCTTGATGACCTTTCTCCGACTTCTCCTCCATCTGTACATCCATCCCACTAAACTCTAACGATTCTCTCCTGGGCGCTGTAAGAAACTGGATTCTCTAAGAGTAGTTATTGCATAGCCAGTCTGGTTTCATCCCTTTTTGTATTTAAGATGGTACCCAGGAATAAAACACATTGAGTCAGATTTGGTGTGGGAGTGAGCCGAAAGTGACCAGTTCACTGCTGGGTGCCCCTCAGTGTCGCCCTGGCGCACCGTGGACTATCTGAAAAAAATGAATGATGATTGAATGATTTGCCTACCCCCATGCAGAACTAGGCGAGAGGTCAGATCTCATCCTAGATTTGTATGGACAGGGGGTGGCCTTACTCGGTGCTCCGTCGGGAGGGGGCGCTGCGGAGCGGCGGGGCCAGGGCTGGGTAGCTGGGGGCGGGGGGCGTCCGAGGGTGGCGAGCCAGGGGTCGGGCTTGCCAGGGGTCGGGCTTGCCCGGGGACCCCGCGCCGCGACGCTGCGCCGAATTTCACTTTCGTTTTGGGCCAGGCCGGAGGCGGCGGGGCCGTCCCGGAACGACTGCGGCCGGGCGCACGGGGAGTTAATCCGAAAGCGCTCCAGCCCCGCGGGCTAGACTCCACGTGTCATCGAGAAGCTGATGTAGAGAGAGACAGAGAGAGAAAGCAAGCAAGAGATCAGAGTCCCGGGAAAGTCCTGCCGCGCCTCGGGCAATTATAAAAATGTGACCCCTGGGTTAGCCTCCCAACCACCACCCTCACCTGCCGCGTGCACCCGTCTGCGTCCAGCTGCCGGCTCGGTTCCGCGTCCCCGCCGCTCCGCTCAGCATGTGCCCGCTTCGCAGTGAGTAACCAGCCTCGCGCTCGGGTTGGGGGACCGCGACCGGGAGGCAGAAACTTGGGATGGGCTACGTGGAGACTGGAAGACCGCAATCTCGTGCAGAGGAGGAAGGATGCAGGGAGACACTGCGGGCTTATCCTGCGCCCAGTAAGACATCCTCTCTTTTAACCGTGGAACAGCCCCATGAACTAAGTATTATGCCCACTTCACAGATGAGAAACTGAGGCCCCGCAGGATAATTTCTTGCCCAGGCTCCCTTGGCGACACCATTAAGAGGACAGATCCCAGCCAGTCGGCTTCAAAACAAGGCTATGTCTCCCCACTGTTTCCAAAACACTGGGTGGCTGGCCTTGCTTTCCCTCCTCCTAAAAAGGAGACTTTTTCTGGGTGAACTCTGCCCTGCACCCTGGTCTGAACTCACAAGGCCATAGTGTCTGTGAGTTAGCTTCCAACTCTAGAACAGAGCACTGCCCTTCAAGAGCTTGATTCATCATCTCTCAGTTGCTGAAAGAAGATCAGAGGGAGGCTGGTGCCCAGAAGGAGATGGGTGGAGAAGGCCAGAGAGCTGGAAGGTGGAGGTCGGCCTGCTCATTCTTCCCCTGGATTCCCTTGCAGGCCTCCTCCTCATGTCCACCCTGGTCCTCCTCCACCACCTGCCCCACCTCAGTTTGGGCAGGAGCCTCCCCACCACCACAGCAGGCCCAGGAAGAAGTTGCCTCAACTACTCTCAAAACCTGCTGAGGGCCGTCAGCAACACGCTGCAGAAGGTGAGCTTTTCATTGTCCTTGTTCCCACCTTGTTCCCACTGCAGTCTCTCTAGTGAAGGGACATCTCTGAACCCTGGTCACCTGAAGGAACTGCAGGGAAATTGTGGAAGTTAATCAGGAGCTGTCAAGAGAGAAAGAGGGAACTTTACAAATGGCCCAACTATTAGCTAAAGAGTCTCAATGAAATTGTGTCTCCAGAGAAGGCAGGAGAGGTCATAAATTACAATGGCATTCGTTTTGGCTGTGCCTACACAGAGGAAAGTGGATATTTACAGTGTTCCCTGTAGCCTGCCAACAGAGATGGAATTGTGTCAGGCCCACACTGTTCCTCTGACAACTTATCAATCCAGGAAACTGTTATTAGGGGCGGCCTCTGTGCTCCGGGGGGTACAAAGATGAATTGGCCCTGCCCCTCATGCTCCTCGCCAGCTTCCAGTCTGGTGGCTCTCTTTGTTGTTAGAGTAACACATTTCAGGGGGCTTGTAACAGTGCATGTCCAGGCTTCCCTTTCTAGGGGGCGAGTTATCTAATTTTATTTAAAGCTTCAGCCATTTTTTTTAGCTTTCATATTTTAATGCAAAAAAATTTTTTTTCTTCTTCCTGTAAAAATACTCCAACATCTATTGCTTTGGCTGCAACAGCCTAAACTGATATTTTGAAAGATGTCCTTTGACCTTCCTGCTCTCTAGTAAATCTTTCTTGAATATTTCTAGCTTGTTGCTTTATGAATATATTAAAGTAAGCTCAGTGCCACAAGTTCTCCTTAACGAACTCTCCACTCCCCACCCCCCAACCTTTCATAATGGGTTGCCCGTTGTTCCTTACAGTTCAATCCATCTTAATTAAAAAGGCAGCTCACCAAGTGAAAACTGCAGAGATAAGTCCTTTGATTCCTAAAGAAAAGTTTGATATGGGTAAAATTTAGGAGCTCTGATTAAATAGATTAAATATTTAAATAGATGATTAAATATTTAAATAGATGCTTCATGTGAAAAGTTTGACTCTTCTACTCCCAGAGGCAGCACCAAAGGTCAGAAGATCACAGAACTCAATTTGATTTTTTAATATGATTCCTGTGTCAAATTTGCCAGAACAAATCAGCTGGCTACTGGAGAAAACAGAGATAGCAAATGCATGTGCTTCAGGGGCCGTATCCAGCCCACAGATCTATATCTGTGTCTTTTGGCCAGTGTCTTTTATAGTTTATTTTAATTTTTGAGCTTGATGTCATTGAAAAAGTAGACCATTCATATAAGAATCTAGATTCCTAGCTTCTCCTGAAAAGATTTGAAGAACTATAGCAGTTGGACCCACATTTCCAAATATATATATATATATTTGCTCTATTTATTCATTTTTTCATTTAAAAAGTACTTACTGAGTGCCTACTGTATGCCAGGTACTATTTTATAGATTCATCTTTTTTAACAATGCCATAATAATATAGATAATCACTGTTTCATTTTGGAATAAAGGAAGGCAATTATCACAGAAATAAAACTATTGTCTTATTTGGAGATTTTTTTCTTTTTCTTGTTGCAGTGTAGTTGCAAATCTAACTTTTTACAACCTGCTCAGGCCTCCAGGAACAATGTATTCATTTTCTATTGCTGCTGTAACAAATTACTACAAACTTAATGGCTTTAAGCAACACAAACTTATTATCATACAGCTATGGAGGTCAGAAATCCTAAATGGGTCTCACTAGTCTAAAATTAAGGTGTCAGCAGAGCTGTATCTCTTTCTGGAGACTCTAGAGAAGAATTCATTTTCTTGCCTTTTCCAGCGTCTAGAAGCAGCCCACATTCCTTGGTGGCCCCCTTCCATCCTCAAAGCCAGCAAATAAGTCTTTCTCATGCTTAATCTCTCTGACCTTGACTCTCCAGCCTCTCTCTTCCATTTACAAAGACCCAGAGATTACACTAGACCCACACAGACACTCCAGGATAATCTCCCTATTTCAAAGTCAGCTGATTAGCAACCTTAATTTCATCTGCAACCTTAGTTCCTCTTTGCCACATAACGTGACATAGTCTCAGGTTCTAGGGATTGGGAGGTGGATATCTCTGGCGGGGGCATTTTTCTTCCTACCACAGACAGGGTAGCAAGCTTTACTGCTTGCTGCCCACACGTGTCCTGTGATTCTCAAGCTTTGATTCATGGCCCATGCTGTTCCCTCTGCCTGACGATCCCCCTCCTCTGAGGATGTCCAACCTCTGGGGAACCTTTTCATCTCTTTCCACTCCCTTTTCAGAATCTTCTGACCCTTCAATTCAGCCCTTCTCACCTGCCGGCGTGTCCACTGGTCATTTGGGCACTGGCCTGTCTCCACAGCTGAACTGGGAATCCTGGTGGGAATAATACAGTCTCCTTCTTTGTCACATTCCTTAGTACTTAGCATAGCATATATCAGGCTTGTTGAATGGAAAAATGATCTCAATCTTCAGTCAACAAATCATTGACTTCTTAAGCTAAATTTCATAAATATGTTCAGCATGCTTGTAAGATGATGTGTGTGTGTATATACCACACATTAAATCTCCACTTGTTTTCATGGTTGCATGTTTGTTATATCCATCAAGTGGTGACCTTAACAATCCCCCTCTAGAAGCTATACTTGAAAAAGATATTCGTAAAACACAGATGGTTTGGCAAAAGGAAAAAAAAACTGTTTTCACCAGAAGCATGGTATAGAGGCTGATTAGCACAGTCTGTTGAAATGATTTATAGTATTTACATAACGGAAAAACATATCATCTGGAGAAACATGTAGTAAGCAAAAGGAGAGGAGGGAGTGGGAGAGAGTGTCAATGTCCTGTTTCTTTGGTGTTATGAAGACCTTGAATTTTCTACAGGTCAGAGACGGCGGTCAAAGGCAGCCAATTCTTGCTTTGATGCCAGTGTTACGGGGAGCCTGGTGCCTTATTAATATCATAAGCTGAGTTTTTTTATATTTTACAGGCCAGACAAACCCTGGAATTTTACTCCTGCACTTCTGAGGAGATCGATCATGAAGATATCACCAAAGATAAAACCAGCACCGTGGAGGCCTGTTTACCACTGGAATTAGCCACGGTATAGAGGATTTTCCTCCCAAAGCCTATAACATGGTTAAGAGCTGTGCATCAGACCTCATCTTCTTCCAAAAATGTGCATGCTTCTGGGCTCTATCCTCATGGGATGTCAACAGGCCCCATTGTAGAAGTTCAATTTGAAACAAAAATGTGTAAAAATATGTGGTTTTTTACAACTGTGAAATATACGTAACACTACTGAACTATACACTTTAAAATAGTTAAGGTGATAAATCTTATGGTTGTTTTTTACCACATTGAAAAAATTTGATATGTTTGAAGAGTCAAAAAAAATTTATATTAAGAATTAGTATCTTTTTGATGTGTGATTTTTCCTTTTTTTGCTCTAGAATGAGAGTTGCCTGGCTTCCAGAGAGACCTCTTTAATAACTGTAAGTCAGAAAATTGAAGGTTTCAGCTCATATTATGAATTCATATCATTGATATCTCATTATTTTTTTCTTCTAGAATGGGAATTGTCTGGCTTCTGGAAAGACCTCTTTTATGACAGTAAGACACAAGATTCTTTCTTCAAATGCAACACTGGGGTAGGGGGGTGATGTTTTTAGCCCATCTCAATGGTTCCTTCCCCACTTCGTTATCACCCAGACCCTGTGCCTTAGAAGTATCTACGAGGACTTGAAGATGTACCACATGGAGTTCCAGGCCATGAATGCAAAGCTTCTGCTGGATCCTAAGAGGCAGATCTTTCTAGACCAGAACATGCTGGGAGCTATTGCTGAGCTGATGCAGGTAAGACCTCCCGTTCTTCATGCTGAGACAGCCAGCCAGGGTCCCTGATGAAGGGCTCTACTGTCAACCCTTCCTGGATTGGGGGAGGCCTGAAATGCCCCTTTCAAAAGCCAGCTACATAGTAGGGGAGACAGCCTCGAGGGCGCCCTCTAGTGAGAGGGCAACGTGAGCTGATCACATCAAGGAAAGCAGCCTCCTGCTTGTTGATCATGCGGTGTGCCCCAGGCTCTGGGCAAAGATGTTCATACGTGTGCTGTCCCCACGGCAACCACAATGGGTCTGTGGAAAGGAGGAATCCCATGGTTAGAGGGTTGTCCACTTGTCCGAGGTCATACAGCTTGGAAATGGCAGAGGCAGGATTTAAACCTCCATCCAAGGGATTCCACTCCACTCATCTTCTCACACATCTCTAAAACTTCTGCGATGTTCATGACAGGGGCCAGCATGCATAGCTGCAAATACTGTTAGTAAAGACACACTAGTCTAGTGCCTGGATAGGACCCATCCAGAACCAAAATGTGGACATCCACATCCCCACCTGGGGACATCCACAGTGTTACTCAGAGACAAGAACTTGCTTTGTAATTTCCTGAATCACCAGAGCACATGATGCTAGCTGAAACATAGAAATAACCACTTAAGAAAGAGCAGGGTGCTGCTGTGGTGACCAGGGCATGGGATAAATACGGTGTCAAGAATGATTATCTGAAAAGAAATTTATTTTTATTTCATTCTTTTTTTTTTTTTGGTGCCAAATTACTTGTTTGAAAGGCAGTGAACATCATGCAAGTATCAAAGAATGTTACCATCTAGACAGTTGTAGATGACATTTTATTTTCAGGACCAAGAATGGAGTCAGTTCCACCAGTAATCAGACAACTATGCCGAGACATTCTGCACCTCTGTGCCTCAGTTCCTTCCTCTGTGAAATGGGGTGATGACCCACTCTATATTTCTTTTAGGCTTTTTGTGAGGAAGTACAAGCAAAAATGCTGATCATTGTGCAAATATATGAGCTTCCCAGGTGGTGCAGCAGTAAAGAATCTGCCTGCCAATGCAGGAGACCCAAGTTCTATCCCTGAGTCAGGAAGATCCCCTGGCAGAGGAAATATCTACCCACTCCAGTATTCTTGCCTGGATAATCCCATGGACAGAGGCGCCTGATGGGCTAGTCCATGGGGTCACAAAGAGTCGGACACAACTGAGCAACTGAGCACATGTGGTCTTGCGTTGTGTTATCAAATTAAAGGGCTCAAACTGGGAGACCCAGTGCCAGATTTATTTATCTCACACAACTATCTGTAGTCAGCAGGTCTGATACTGACAGTTTCCGATCAGTAGCAATCCATCACCTCCCTATTCTGAAAAGGACATAGCTTCTTAATGTAATGTTCAAAAATTAATTGGATATCACAGCAGATGTCTCTTAACAGAATTGTTCCTTTCTAAAATGCAACTCCCACTGATGATTTTCTAAATAGCTTTCAGGGTCTTTTCAGAGCTCACTGAAGATCCATGTGCTTGGATAATGAGCACTTCTTCTCTCAGGTTCTGCCTGCCCATCTGGCTGGGAGTGGATTTGCGTTGGGTTTAGGAGAGGGAGTGAGGGAGTGGGTTGCAGGCTCTGAGATGTGTATTGGCTTCACCCGTTTTTACAGATGAATGTTTTAATTTTGGAATACCGTATATGTCATGCTCAATATTTATTCTCCTAGGCCCTGAATTTCAACAGTGAGATTGTGCCACAGAAACCCTCCCTGGAAGAACTGGATTTTTACAAGACAAAAGTCAAGCTCTGCATCCTTCTTCATGCCTTCAGAATTCGGGCGGTGACCATCGACAGAATGATGAGCTATCTGAGTTCTTCCTAGAATGCTGAGGTCTCTCCTAACCTTAAAATCATTTTTAGAAAAATTGCAACCAAAGAGATTATAATAGGGCATGGGTTAAGAACTGGGGAGGGGGTGGCTGGACCTGTCCCTACTGAAGCTGGCACAGAATTCTCATGCTTGTTTCCATGAGTCATCTCTCCAGACTTGCAGAATGTGTCTGTTCTAGCCACATGATTCTTTTGATTAAGTCTATTTCATATTTACTAGGGATAAGTTATTTTTATAAGTTTTCATGAGCAAATTGATGAGGGAAAATGTCCCACAGAACGTTTTTTTTTTCCCTTTAAAAGAAGAGCAAGGAATTATAAGCTATTTTAGTACCAAAGTGTTTGTAGAAACAAACACTCAAACATAACTTATTTTAAAGTATTTATTTATATAATTTTGTGTTCATGAAAGCGTGTGAACTAACTTATATTTATTTATGTTATATTTATTAAGATATTTATTGCCAAGTGGATTTGAGATATATCTTATGTTATTCTAAAAATAAAATGAATGAATTAAAAAAAAGTAATTCTGTTTTTCTAATGTGATTGGAATGCTTTGAGTGCTAAAATACACATTGTGGGAAAACTGAAAACTGGTGAAATTTGAAAAAAATCACCTTGGAAAGAATGCCACGATATTCTTGCTCATTTACCAGTTCCTTTAATCCCATATTTTATTTTTTTAACATCTCTAAAAATTTTTTTTATTTATCTATTGGCTCTGCTGGATCTTTGTTTCTGCGTGTGAGTTTTCTCTAGTTGCAGAAAGTGACTGGGGGCTATTCTCTAGTTGCGGTGCACAGGCTTCTGTTCACCGTGGCTTCTCTTATTGTGGGGCATAGGCTCTAGAGCACGAGCTCAGTAATTGGGGTGCATGGGCTTAGTTGCTCTGTGGCATGTAATCTGAATCTTTCCAGGCCCAGGGATCGAACCCATGTCCCATGCATTAGCAGGCAGATTCTTAATCACTGGACCACCAGGGAAGTCCTTTAATCTCATATTTTAAAGGGAGCCTCATAAGACTGATCTACTTTAATACTGAGGCTGTTTGAGTGAAATTACAGCTTGTGAGAATGTACTTTATTAGTTTTTTTCAACATCTGAATCTAAAATACATAAAAATGTTTTTCCCTATTAACCACAGCCCAGTAACACACTGTGCATTAGCCAAATACATAATAACATCCTCCAACTGGGAAAAACATCATTAAGAGGCTTTCTAGTTACATTATTCTAATTTTTGTAACCCCTTAGTCTTTCAGGGGAGAATTGTTTCTAAATTACAATAAGAAAAATTCTCCCTTTGCTTTAAATTATATAGAACTCCTGCCCGAACCACATGGATAATAGCCTTGCTCTGGCTTAAGAGATGTGCTTTTTAATTCTTTAAACAATGAGAATTTTAAAAGATTTACCTGATGGAATACCATGTAATTTTCGAACTCTGTTAATCACATGCCTCCTTAATATGAAAAGGCCATAAGGAATGGACTATTCAGAGCCCATCCCTGTCCCCGTATCTTTTCTCAGGTGAGTCCTCCCCTCAGAACTCAATTCGTATCCCAGTGAACAGGGAGGGGAGTGTATATGGCCAGCTCAGGTCCTCACCTGTGGAGAGATGTACTCATTTTTCAGAGTCTCCCCCCGCCAAGTTGATGTACAATTGGATAGAAATCGTCAAGCTAAGATCCCATCACATGGCTCCTCTTCTTTAGGGACTCCTCCTCAAGCTTGGATGGCCAGCAGGTGATTCACAAATAAGAGTTTCTTGCCTTTGAGTACTGGGTTTGGGGCAGCTGGCTTTGATCATGGCAATAACTCAGTGGATTTGATGGACTGGCACCGTTGAGTTGCTGGTATCCCACCCCAGCCCCTCCTTGGAATGGCAAGGTTGTCTGGCCGGTTGTCTGTGCCTGGAAATGAGGACAAGCAAGACTCTCGACTGTGCTATAGACTGGGTTTATACAAAGGATCACAGGTGTCTCCTTGGTTCCAGAAATTGCCATGACATATCCTTTAAAAACATTACTAGCCCAAGAAACATCTTCACAACAAAGTCCATTCTTCACTACTGGACCAGTTTTCTGGTTTTTCTCAGTTAAGCCTAGTCTGCCGTTTACAACTTGTATGACATGAGCATGTTGTTCTGACCTCTCCCTACCCATTTTCTCTTCTAAGAAGTGAAGATAGGGACTTCTCTGGTGGTCCAATGGTTAGGGCTCTGTGCTTCCAGTACTGGGGCTACCGGTTCAGTCCCTGGTCAGGGAACTAAGATCCTGCGAGCTGTGAGGCACACGCCCTCTAAAAAGTGAAGGTAATACTAGAACCTACCTCAAAGGATCAGATGAAGGGTTACATGCAGCAACTCCTACAAAGCATTACCAGTGCACCTGGCATGTAATGCTGCTGCTGCTGCTAAGTCGCGTCAGTCGTGTCCGACTCTGTGTGACCCCATAGACGGCAGCCCACCAGGCTCCCCCGTCCCTGGGATTCTCCAGGCAAGAGTACTGGAGTGGGTTGCCATTTCCTTCTCCAGGGCATGAAAGTGAAAAGTGAAAGTGGAGTCGCTCAGTCGTGTCCGACTCAGTGACCCCATGGACTGCAGCCCGCCAGGCTCCTCCGTTCATGGGATTTTCCAGGCAAGAGTAGTGGAGTGGGGTGCCATTGCCTTCTCCCTGGCATGTAATATGTACACAATAAATGGAAGCAATTTTTGATCATGATTATTAGCCCTCGGGTTTGGTGATGGGCCAAATGGGTTAAAACTCTCTTTGCTACTATTTTCATGTGTGAAATTCAGAAAACTGTAGCCCTATTTCACAGCACTATTGTGAGGACTGAATGACTCAGTACACTGCTGGCCTCTAGTCTGCACTCAACATCAAGGTTTTAAAATTGTTAGATCATTTGCTTGAAGACCTCAGTGATGCCTTGTCCTGCCAGGGCAGTCGCCTACTGGGGGCCTTCAGCAGAGGAGACTGTCTGGCACAAGACACAATGGCAAACAATCAGGGTCCTACCTTCCCAGAGCAGAGGGTGGGGAACAAGGTAACTTAGGAAGACTGAGGTCCCTCCTAAAAATAGGTCTCAGATCTAGCCTGTTAGAGAAATTTGATAACAGATCACTTTTTAAAAAGGAAATAAGAATGACTGAATTAACATAAAATGATAACAATTAACATAAAAAAAACAGCTGACAGTGGCCCCACTGAAGGCCCAGAGCTTTGGGGAAAAGGGGTCAGTTCTGCGGAGTGATTTGGCCAGATAGCCACAGGTGGGTATGTTACAACTCAGGAGATGCACAAGGGCCTTAGAAACCCTCATGAGGAAAGAAACCGTGGGAGTCAAAAGGGAGAATGTCTGTATTCCTTTAAAAGTCACATATAGAATCCCTGATCCCTAGTGTGACGGTATTAGGGTGGGGCCTTTAGGAGGTTAGGTCATAGTGGGATTAGTGCCCTTGTAAGAAGAGACTTGGAGGGGACTTCCCTAGTGGTCCAGTGGTTAAGACTCTGCCTTCCAATGCAGAGGGCACAGGTTGGATCCCTTCAGGGAATTAAGATACCACGTGACTTGAGGTGTGGCAAAAGAAAAAAAAAAGGTTTGTGTTAATAAAGTTAAAAATAAATAGAGACTTGGAGAGGTCTCCCCCAACCCCAATGTGAGGACACAATAATAAGGCGACCTGCTGCAAATCTGAGAAAGTTTTCACCAGACACCAAATCCGCCAGTACCCTGATCCTGGACTTCCCAACTTCCAGAACTTTGAGGAACACACTTCTGTTGTTTAAGCCATTCAGTCTGTGGTATTTTGTTGCAGCAGTCTGAGCTGACTGAGAAAACTTTCAAATAAGGAAGAAAGTCCAACCATATTTTTCAAAAATTGAATTGCATCAACTTTTCGGTTGACATTTATTAGGTCAGAACAACTCAAAACTTTTAGTTATTTTATGTATCTTTTAGTATGATGTTAAAATTATGAGTATAAATTATGACATCAATGTAACATCAGAGACAATACACTCAAGTAACCTTTTTCTAGAAGCAACAGGAACTAATGCTTACTCCATGCTTACTAAGTACCAAGCATGTTTCTATAAGTGTTTATACCACAAATGCACAGAATCCTCTCAAAAACCCTGTTAGGACGCACCATTGCCTTCCTCTTTTCATAGATGAGGAAATAAAGCAAGAGACCATGGAGGCTTACACAGTAAGTAGTAGACGCTGGTATATGAGCCCAGGCGGCCTGGTTCTGGCCTGTGCTTGCAACCCGTACCTTCTGCTTCTCATAATCAGGTCACAGGTTTCCCCGGTGATTCAGTGGTAAAGAATCTGTCTGCAATGCAGAAGCTGCAGGAGACATGGGTTTGATCCCTGGGTCAGGAAGATCCCCTGGAGAAGGAAATGGCAACCCACTCCAGTATTCTTGCCTGGGAAATCCCATGGACAGAGGACTCTGGTGGGCTACAGTCCATAGGGTTGCAAAAGAGCTGGACACAGCTTAGCGACTAAATAACAATTTGGGTCACAATAAGTCATCATAACCATGTAAACAGCATCAAAGTTAGTTATACTTCTCCTCTCTCCCTCACTACACTGTGAGAGATGCAAGTACAGGAAAGGTCATGTCACTCATATATTTGTGTACTTAACGCCCTGGCACTTAAAAATGGTAGAGAGAAAAAGGCAAATTTTCATGAGTTCCCACGTTTCTCATTTTTAACCTATGAATAAATAAGAAAGTCTTCTAAAAATCAAATTATTTCCAATCACACAAAAAAATTATAAAATGCATATGTTCCCTTGGCTCAAAACAATTATACCTGCTCAGAATGGGAGAACACCTGTAAAAGTCACCAAGGCTCTTCCTAGTTTCAGTTTCCTGGCTTAAAACAAAGGTCTATTTCTTGCCTAAGAAACAGGCTCATTGTGGATCAGCTGGGCGCTCTGCTCCGCTGTTCTCTTCCAGAACCCAGGCTGCCGGAGCATCAGCTGTCACGTGCTCTCATCACTACAGAGGGAAAGGCAGGCTGGAAGGCCTCTACAGGGTAGATGATTTAAATACCTGACATATCTATGGTCTGGGATTATGTGGTCCATCAGGAGCAATGTGCCACCGAAGTATTACCAGCGAACTGGAAATGGGGTTATTTCCCATTGCAGATGTCATAGGTACAAGCTACAAGAGACCCAGTCATCTCAATGGCTGGTTCACACACTGCTCAACAGGAGCCAGTCAGGGGTCCAGCAGGGCGCCTCAACAACCCTGCATCAGCCCTGAGTAACCCCCCAAACAAGAGCAGTGCCACTTCTGAATGCTTCACCAATGCAGCTTCCAGGTGAGACTTCCTTTCACAAAAAGCTCCTCCAGCTAAAGAAAACATGGAACTCATCCAAGCCCCTCCCTGCAGTTTTTATGTCACAAAACCATCTTGTAGATTTCCCAACTTGCTTGAAAACAAAACACTGCTATAAATGCACAGATAAGACCCCCTTCTAAAAATGAAACTCATGCCAAAGGTTTGAGTTTGCACACAGCAAGAATGGACTTCTGCAGAATAAAGATGGCAGCCTAACTCAGGGCTGCTTAACTAGGAATTTACAACATGATTGGAGTAAATTGGATTTAAGTCCTCTGGAAGCTCCAGGCTGGAGGTCTCAGTTAAGAAAAGCAGGAAGAACTTCAGAACTCTGCACTCAGAATTCTACCCCAGGGCCTCTGTTAAGTAGCAGCAGCCACAGAGCCATTATTAGAAATGCTCAAACCCCAGTGTGTGGGCTGGAAGAGATGCACTCCCAGCAGTTGGGATCTCCACCTTCAGCAAGCAGCAGGCTGCTTCACCCTGAGGACTTCCAGCAATGGCAACAGGCTGGACCAACTGCTGAAAACAACCATCCTCATGAGAACACACTTCAATTCAGCAAAGATGGTGTCCTCTTTAGAAAATGGAGTGAAAATACTTCCACTTGACAAAGCAGGGGAGAAAGCCTGTCCCCTAAAGCCACCTCTCAAAATAACAAAACATGTCCCAAATGTGCAGGAAAATCCTATTACAGAGACACACAGGTAAGGAGCTCATTATGAATACACCTGATTTTAAATAAAAACATACCTTCCCATGCACAGGTGGGAGAACACTCATTCCTGGAGTCATTCCTGGAGGGGGAAAGGTTAAGGGATGTGGGGGTGCTCCTGAATCTGTGAAAACTCCTGGGTTAGTTGCCCCTGCTTTACCCTCACTCAACTTTACTCCAAGAACTGGGTCTAGGAACAAAACCAACTAATGCCCAAACAGCCAAGATAATAACAATCAAGGAAGATGATGCTTTAAAAAGTAATCTGTAAGTAAATAATAACACAAAGAAGACATATTTGCACTGTACAAATGCAGATTTATTGTTCTTCCCTTTATCCACAGTAGGAAAAAGGTTGGAAATTGTTAGGAAACCAGCTTATATACAAAGCACCTCTGAAATGATGATTTTCTTTGGAAAACAACTTACAAAAAATAATAAACACTTAAAAAATTCAAGACCTTTAAGTATTTTACATTTCTGAATGTTAAAACTCCATGTGTTTCCTGAAATATAGAACAATTAAAAAAAAACCTCATAAAGTGACACTGATTTGAATTCCACTGGATCCCTGATCATTAATAATATCAATACGTTCTTCCTTATAAAGTGAATTTGCTCTTCACAGGCAAAGCTATAAAGTATTAATTTGATTAATTCATTGAGATTGAATTTACTCTCCAGCTACTGTCTATAGGAGACTAATGGTAATTTATAGTTTCTTCAAATAAGTTAACAAAACATATCCAAAATGTTAATCACCATATGCATGATTCTGGGAGAGCGACAGTATCTATACATAAAAAAAAAAAAAGATTTCACCCATTAACAAGAGCCAATATGGCCCATGATTCCCTGGGGCAAGTCCTCTTCGAGAAGAGATGACAATGTTCCTTGGTCCTGACTAAGGCTATTTCTGAGTGTCATTTCCGCACTGCCCGCCCCCCGCCCTCAACCCTCCCAGAAGTAAACAATCCAGGGTCAAGGTCAAGAAATGCAGTGCTTGGTGATTTCAGAAGGTTGATGAAATCTGCAGGGACTCTGACAATGGACCCAGGTGAACTTCCCCAGTGAGATGAGGCCAACACCTGAGTGTTTGCACCAACCCGGATGGGGACAAGATTATAATCCTTTCTAATGACCCTAGGGCCAGGTTTTTGTTTTGATTTAATGGTTTAACAGACCACCAGCCAGAGTGGTTAGTAATATGAGACCTGGAAATCACACCCCACATAAAAAGACATACTGGACCCGGCAGCACATGAATGTCTGACTGCGTGGGAGCTAAAAGAACAGGAGCCTCTCTTCATCATTAATGACATGAGGAAAAAAAGCTAAGTGAAATTGGTGCAATTTAAGTACTCCACCACTTAATTGCTAAAAAAATATGTTCCAAACACTTGATATGAATTTCATAGTTCACAGACTCCAGTAGGAAAATTACCACATTTCTCGCTTGACTGCTGTTGAGTCATTTTAGGCACCCTTTATAAGTGTGTGTTTGGGTGGGGAAGCCAGGTGGGATGGTGAGAGTGGGAGGTACAAAAAAAAATTCTTGATATTATAGAGGGTTTTTTTTTCTTTCCCAAGGCTTCCAAATATTTCACATTCCCTTTGCCCCTGAATAATGTGAGCTGCAAGTGGTCTGTGAAAGGAGCTGCTTCCACAGGCTGCATAGCTCTGGGTCCCGAAGTCCGTGCCTTATTACCACGGAGACAGTCTTTGAAGGCGGAAGTTCCTGAGGCTTCCTTTTCCAGCTCATCTTTGAAACCTCACGTTTCCTGTAAGAAGCCTAACAAGGGAGAGAAATGAATTAGGGATTCATTGTTGTGGGGAAAGAGCATATGCGTTTAAAGAAAGTCACTTGTCCATTTCAAAAAGGAACTGCTGGAGTGGCTGGATTTTCCTGAGATGAAGATAAACCCATGCAATTTTTTAAGACTGCAGTTATAAGACACTAAAATGCCCTGATAAAGACACAAAAGTCAGCCAATCCCAGATATTTTGGCTACAGGAGGGCAGAAAACACTGGAAATTTTCTGGTTTTTTGTTCGTTTGTAACTCACTGAAGATTTTTCCCTTATTCAATGACAAATTGGACTAATAAGTTTTTATGATCCATTTCATTGCCAAAAAATGTCACAAATCCTTATTCAGCTTTACGTGGCAGCAAGTCAAGCATCCAGTGAAGTCAAGAGCAGATAAAAACAAAACGACAAATAACCACCCATTCTACAGGATCTGTGAGATGGTCAGATTTCCAAGCCTTCCTTTGATGGAAGAGGCTATGATTGTTTGCTTATCACAGCAGAGGCCAGTACTGTCAATAGGCAGAAGTGCCTATATGCAAATAAGGAGATTTCCACATGTGGGCCTCAGTGATTTACATAATTTCAACATATTCAAGGAAAAGAAATTTGATATTGAAACTGGCTATACTATTGGCTTTCAGCTCTTGCATCTAAACTGGTGGGGGCGTTCAGAAAGCTTGGTGTGGAACCTGACAGCATCCTCAGAGGTCACCCCAGACTTTAACTTTTCATATAAGCTTTTGGGGTGGCTGACACACTTTTACATTCTTTAAGGACCAAAAAGTCCAAATAGAATTCCAAATAAAAACCTCTCTCTGACTTGCTTCCGAGAGGTAACACAGCATTTGTTAATCGTGGTAACAATACATATTAATAATAATCCAAGTTGTGAATTGGTTTGACCTTGGGTCTAACAATATGCTAAGTCAAGCCACAAAAAAAGAAGTGCTTCAAAACAAAGGAAGGAACCCTGTGGTTTTCTGGACTGAGACCAGAAACAACTCCCTTTAGCTCTCTGTTCTCATCTTTGCTGCTGGAGGCTCACTAGTGCCACCAAGTGGAGCACTGCATCAACACCACAGGAAGTCTGGAAGGCTCAAGGCTTCCAGTTAGGTCTCCAGTTAAGGACATTATCAATGGACCTGAGTTTGAGCAGACTCCAGGATATAGTGAAAGACAGGGAAGCCTGGCATGCAGCCGCTCGTGGGGTCTGCAAGAGTCGGACATGACTGAGCAACTGAACAACAAAGGACATTATCTACTCCTGCCTGAGTCTCACTGCCTGAACCTGGAGCTTTTATATGCATTATCTCTTTTCATTCTCACAACAGACCTAGGACATTGGGAGTTTCACATCCATTTGACAGATGAGAACATAGAGGCTTTAGGTGAGGTAAGGAATTTGCTTAATCATCGATATATTGCACAGCACAGGGAATATAGCCAATATTTTATAACTGTAAATAGAATATAACCTATAAAAATTGTGAAACACTACATTGTACACCCGTACCTTACTGTATATCAAGTATACTTCAATTAAAAAAAAGAAGCAAAAAACAAATCTGCTTGGTCACAAACCTAGCTAGCACTTGAGATGGTATTCAAATGCTTCCTCTGATGCCACACGTGAATCACCTTTACTTAGATTATGACCCATGTGCTTACTGAGGAGCATTTGCACAATCTTCTGAACCTGAGCTTAGACGTGACCAACACATTTTAGAGTATAAATTTGCTATTTGCAAAGACACAGCTTTACCCCAAGTAAATGACTAAGATAATTTTCTGCTTACCTCTCAGCACATCTTGGACTTCAACCGAATCAACATTTTTTAAGCAGTTACATAAATTCTGAGCTGTGGCATTACTCTGCTCCTTTTCTTGCCACTTCTTCAGCATCTTAAACTTACTGATCGTAACATCGTCTTCCTTCTCCCGGATAGCATCGATTTCGCTAATATTCAGCTTCAGGTTGGCAATGGCAATCTTTAACCACTCCTTCCCCAGCGTCTCAGCAAGGTTAAACAACTGAGTGTCTGTTAACAGGGTTTTAGTCTTCACCCCATCTAAAAGCACACGAAGAATTCAGTAGTTTCTCTCAACACTTCATTTATAGTCATTGACAATGAAAATGTATTCTCTTTATATAAAAAAGGAAACCATGATTTGAAACTCTAACTGCTTTTAAAATAAATTTAAGTGCCCAAAAAATCCCTGCTTTCTAAACTATTTGAAGAACCAAAGGGAATGATTACACATAAGGTTGAACTGGGGTATAATGATCACAAGGATAATTCAATGATTCAGGGATGAAATTGTTTTACAAAGCTGCACAAATAAGGCTGGAGGAAAAAAAAATCAGGCACCAAAAATAATTTATGTGGCTCAAAAAGAAAAATATACAACTTTTCCCTTTGCCCATCTCTGTATCTTCACATACAAAGTGCTACCTTTAGTGGTCACTAAAGAGGGCAGCAAGAGATATGAACTGCAGTCTCCATTCTGCCATCTCCTGGCATTAGGGGGAAAAGCATATTCCACAGAAAAGTCAGGGCATAGTGTCTGTAATATCAGTATCTGCTGTTCACTAAGAAACCATGTCATCATTCTGGAAGGGATTATGTTTACCAATGCAAACCAGTGCCCCAATACAAAATACCAGCCCCAGCTGGGTTTTCTATGTTCACACTTTTCAGATGGTTGTGCTACAATGCAGCAAAGCTCACCAGGTGTCGAGTCTCATTAAGGATACTCCAGGCCTTACAAACCCTGGAGGTTCCATGAGAAGAGGGTGAGAGGAAGAATCTTTCCTGCCCCTCCTCCAGAGCCATAACACTTCACTCATCTAGAGCCAATAGTCTAATGAAGGGAACCTAACATTTATATTGAACCCTAAACCACTTAACTCAAGAATGGTTTCTAAAGGATGGCCACTGCCCCCTAGTGGTATTCTAACGCATGTGGCTTGTGTTCCTCTCCAACTGCTACAAGAGAAACCACACAGCGAATCCATCCATCCAAGATCCAAGTTCTCAGGATCACCCCCAAACCTATTGTGTCAGATTCTGTATCTAAATTTTAACCAGATCTCAAAGTGACTCAGTTAAGAGATGACTATATTTTAAAAAGCAATATGGTGATATGCTGAGCCTCAAACTATCAGGATAGTGACTCAGTATCTCAAAAAATGTTGTGAAAATACCTAAACAAAAGTAAATCATTATTAATTTATTTGCTACCACATTGTCAACTCTAAAAAGGCTGGAAATCCTTAATTTTCTAGGTAGTATTTGATCATTTTATTCTATGTCTAGCTACTTGTTCTTGGAGCTAATTTTAAATAGCCAAATAACTGCAAAAAAGGAAAAAATTTTCCTATGTGTCCCATTCAGTTATAAGTAAATAATTTTTGAGGATCTAATATACAGCATGATGACTACAGTTAATAATAAATACCATGCTGTACTCTTGAGATTTGCTAAGAGAAGGTCTTATGAGTTCTACCACCAAAAAAAAGGTGGCTGTGTGAGGTGAGAGATGTGCCAATTAATTCGATTGGTCAATATTTCACAATGTATGCATACATCAAAGCATCCCATTGTGTACTTATATACAATTTTTACTTGTCAACTATATCTCAATAAAACTGAAAGAAATATGTATCCCAATTTGGTTAGGTTTTAAAAATAATTCCAGAGCCTCATTTATTTTGATGTTCATTTAATAGAAATAATAAACAATTCTCTAGTGACATACAGTAAAATTAGACATACACCATCCTCTTCAACTCCAAGTGAGTAACATCTTATTTTAGTCTATAGAGTTTATCTGCTTTTAGATTCACACCTTCTTACAATAATAAAAAGTATTTTGATAAAAGGGTTCATCTACATGAGGCCCCCAAAGCCTTAAGATCTTGTCTTATGTAATTTGAGTCTGGGTTTTTTAACTTCAATTTGTGAATTCTGGTTGGACTTGAATTTCAAGGTACATACTCCATCTTCTGGCTCCTTGGAGTACCGTTGTTAAGTGCTTAAATCTCTACTATATTTTCACAGCTATCAAGCCTCGGTCTCTGCCGTTTAAATGGAAGAAATTAACTTGACCTTTATTTCTAATAATTGAGCTGGTGGCTCCCTCCCCGCAAATATAGTTAATAACTGTGAAGCCAGTGAATGCACACATGGACATTCACTATTCACTTCTTCAGTGAATGCTCATTATCTTCTACATTAGAGGCTGCCGGCTCAGTGCTATAGGAAATGCACAGATGGACAGGCCATGGCCACTGACCCTACAGGCTGCAAGACCTTCCCTTGGCCCCCAATTCTACTTTCACCAAGTTCAGGGGAGGAGTGGGCAGTCAAGGTGGAAAAGTAGGACCTTCATCCAGGCCTGAGAAGCTTGGACACAGGGGCAAGGCAGCTGGGAGAGCAGGCACACCTAGGATATGGCTCCAGGAAGACTGACCCAAGAACACGTGTCAGATGAACATCCTGGGGGAGACGAGAGGAAGTGACTGATAGCCACAGAAGACATTTTTACAAACCTGAACTGTCAATCTGCTTCATTCTTTTATCATAGACCATCTCATCAGGTAAGCTGCTATTCATTTTTCGTCGCCTGTTACCTTTAAAAAACAACAATAAATTGGCTTTCCCTAATGGTTTTATTATCCACCCACCTTCAAGCTGGACTTTTCAAAAATCATTTTAAAATCATCATTCTGACAGAACAAACTAAAAGAGGATTCAAAGCTCATTCAGATGATTAAGAGTGATGGAACACTTAACAGATCCTGAACGTTACTGGATTTGCAAAGCAGAATTAAAATTCTAGTGGATGAAAGGAAAAGATGAGTTTAATGTCCACTTACAAGCACTTACCACTTGTGCTGCTTTTTGAAATGTTCTGGTTCTGATGATGCTGAACCCAGTCACCTGTTAAGGTACAATAAGCAGCAGTTGGAAAAGTGGTATGAAACTGGAATTACAGCATTGATGTGTGAAAGCACATGAAGTTCTAGGGTTTTGGTAATCTCTCTCAAATTCAAATGTGGGTTTTAACTTGGTATGTATGCAAATACCCTGAGCTTGAACTCCTTCCAGCACGTCTGGTGGGACGAGTGTTTCCCATATTTCAGTCATCTGCACACTGCTGGCATGGTATCTGCTACACCCAGAGGCCAGGTGAAATGTCATTCCTTCCGTATTTCTCTAAATCTAAAACTACTGTAAATAGAACATTGGCATCATGTGCCATATGGAGAAGGAAGCCATAAACATTTTCAAAAAATAAATAACATCTTTAAATTTTAAGTGAATTTATATGTACCCCACTCCAGCATTCTTGACTGGAGAATTCCATGGACAGAGGAGTCTGGTGGGCTACAGTCCATGGGGTCGCAAAAAGTCGGACATGGCTAAGCGACTAACACACACACACACACACACACACAAATACACACGCGTAAAAGAATCTCAAATATGTATTATCATTATGCATACTTGGTGGGTTCTTTGCAGAAACTTCAGTATGATTTGACACCACCTGCCCCATGAGTTCAGCCCCGCTCTAACAGATGCCCATGTGTTGGGCAGGCCTTCCACAGGTCCCTTGAGTGAAGACGTCTTATGAGTGATGGGCAATTTCCACTCATCGTTAGGATAGGCCTCCCCAAAATAATAGAAACCAGAACCATCTTATGAGGCAGAATATTATTAAGCAAGTTTTAAACAGAAATCTTAAAAAGTGGTCTTTAAAACTGCCAAGAGACTTAGTCTGGAAGAACATGTGTTATTCAGGTTGCTACATATTAAATACCTTTATTACTGTGGCATTTGCTATGATTAAAAAGCAACATCTTTCAGGTTCATTTATTTGAGCAAATTAAATAATATAATCCCCAATACAGAATCCCCAAACTAGGACTCCTCTGGGGTAAGTAACTGTAGTTTGGATAAAAGGGCCTGTTTCAAACTGGCTAGTTTAAGGGTATAATATTGAGAACAGGAGTCACAACTACAGAAAAGCTTCCGGCTTAAACTAGGACAGAATCCCAAATGGATTAGATTGGGTTTTGTTTCTGGAGTATAAAGCCTCAATAGCAAACATGGGCTCTGTGCACCTGCTGAGTGTGGGGATTTGACCGTGGGGGCCTGAGAACCAGAGCCAGCACTTCTGTCCCAAGAACTGGGGCCTCTGCTTCTCTTAATTGAATTTTTTGATGTTATGGTGATGGGACAGACGAGTATTCTATTTGCTTTCCACCCGAGCCACTCCCCCAACCCTCCCCAACCCCCCACCTGCCAAACAGAGTTGTAATTCAAGATACAGGATACTCACACTCTCTCAGTTTTGCCTTCCATACAATTTCCTCAGAATCCATTTCAACCAAGAGTAATTTAAACTCCACTGGTTGCTCCAGATACACTTCAATATAACTTTTCAGTTTTAAAAGTGAACCATCCACAAATTCAATTTCCTTTAAAAAAAAAAAAAGGTGGTTTTCTTAAATTTAAAAGTTGCATTAATTAACAACATAAAATGTCAGATAAAGAATAAAGGCAATGAGAAGGGTTAGTGCTTAAGTGGATGCCCGTTGAAATTCTGACCTTGTAAATCCACTCCTTAACCACACCTCCTTTCACTCTTCTGCTTTCAGCTTCTCTTTACTCTTACTCAGACCTGTTATCCATCTCATTGAAGCCTCTAGTCCCATGGCCCTTGTTTTCCAAAGTGTAACTTTTCAGCCCTTTCCTGACTTCCAACATTTCACGTTCCCCAAATGGAACCTGTGCTCAACCATCAGCCTCCCTCTCCTAGGTGCTTTAAGCTCCTCACCACCTTTCTCTTAGATCATTCTCTGACCTGTCCAACTGATTTCACATTCACAGAACTACGTGCAGTGCTGTGTCCACATCCCCTCATTGAACACCACCTTCCCCCAACAAACCCTTTTATCACTATTTTATGAATAAAGGATCCCAGAGAAGTGAATGAATTTGCCCATGTCCATATCTAAGTGGTGGAACTGGAATTGGAATCCACGCCTGTGACTCCAAAGTCTGAGCTCTTAACCACTATTCAGACTGTCTCCTGCCTTCCCGCACCTCTGCTTCTCTCCAGACTGGCCAGCAAGAAATACATCTTTAAAAAAAAATCAGTGAACGGTACTGGGTGTCACCATCACAAACTAATGCTCTTAATCTGTTCCTCTTCCTTTCTGTTCCAAGTCACCAGTGTTATCCTCCTAACCTTCCAAGGGTCAGTCACCGAGGTCTACAACGCTGAGACAGCGCCTCCCCTAACCCCATTCTCCTAAATCCCTCCAGGTTCATTTCTCCAGAACTCTCCTGGGGCTCAGCCCAGCTGCACAATCCCGTGCCCTCCTTAGGCCCCTGGGGCTACCTCTCCCAGGACAGCCTGGGAAAGCTTGTCTCTCCCAGGGACTCCCTCACCCTTCAAACCCAGAGCCAACATCACCCATGAGAAAGCCTTCCTGGAAACCCACTGCACTTGTTACTCGTCTCTAAAGGAACACCACGTTATATTAAAATGATTTCTCTACACGAATGGAGTATTTCCCTCACTACACTGGCGTCTGTGAGCGAAAAGACTGTGACTTCCTTATTTTTTAATTCTTAGCTCTTATCAGGCTGGCTGGTAATAGGCACATCTGATGTCAGTTAAGCAAATCATTAATGGTATAAAACTAATAAGAGCACCTTATGTTTACACGGAGTTTTACAGCTCTCAGGAGTGCCCCAAACCATTACTTTATATGATCCTTACGGCAATCTTGGGAGATTATCCCCATGTTATAGGCGAGAAATTTGGTTAAGAGAGAGCACACAGTTAGTGACAGACTTTGCACTATGTGACTGACTATGCACTAGAATGCAGACTATTTAAAGCCCTCTAGCTATCAGCATCTTTTGCAAGAAACAACTCCTGGGATCCCCTCCGTCTCTTTCTGGGAACATTCACCCATTCAATATGTATTCTTCCCTCTCCTAGTGGTTCTTAACCTTGGCAGCACATTATAGTCACCTTGGGAGCTTTAACAAGTCCAATGTCTGGGCCATTCCCAGACCAATTAAGTCAGCATCTCTGGAGGTGGGAGGCCACCGAACTTTTTTTCTTAAAGCTCCCCAGGGAAATCCATTATGCTGCACAGGCCACCCAAAGCACACCCTTCTCACTTAGTTCCACTGCTCAGACAAGGCTGCAGTTTGATTCTCGTGATTCTCTTGATCTGCTGGGGCCTGATCGGTTTGGAAGGGACGAAAATCAACCTCTCAGATCCCAGTGGGGAGATGGTAGCTTCAAGAGCCAAGGCAGTCAGGGCCGTGGGTGAGCTCTGCTTGCATGTGTGGCCTGGGCAGAGCGCCCACCTGCTTCGCACATTGGTTTCCCCAGCCGTGTTACTGTATGGCTCAAATGGTTCAAAGAATGTGCAGAGAAGCTTTGAAAGTGAAAAGGAAGGAAGACTGTCCTGATCAACCTGACTGCTTCTGCAGGGCACAAGGCCCTGATAATACCAGTATAATAAAACAATGCAAAATGGACCATTGCAATTAGCTCTCTTGCCTTCCACTTTTAATTTAATGGAATCAAAACATGTTTTCAACTTTTTCATAAACTGTAAAACAGACAAAGGAGGTAGACAAAAGGAATTTCCACGCAGATGTCCAGACTAGATAAGCTATGGCATACACCCAGGGCACATAATGAAAATAAGCTTTAAAAATAACTAAGTCATTTCCGAGAAGCTAAAATCACTTACAAGTGTCGTGGTGTGTACAGTGAATGTTTCAAATCGAACAATTTATTCCCATAACTACTTTTCAAATGCCTTCCAGTAGGAAAAGCCCAATATCCTTTGTTAGCAACTCTTTTCCATTAACCTTTAATGCTTTGCATGACTTAAACTGAAGTTTTGTATTCCTTTGAAGCTAAAATTATTTTAATAACTTAATTTAAAATGCAAGAAAACTGAAAACCTTTTCAAAGGGAAATAAAAATAAAGAATCTCTTTTTTTGATGACTGCAGATGAACCCTGAAATTCAACAGCATCTTTGGAATAAACTGCAAGTTTAACAAAACAACTGCTTTCTTAGACACTGGGAAATACAAAAGGAGAACAAAATGCATTATTTTTAAATATCTTCAAAATGCTGTATCTAAGAAATCTACACACTCCCCCCACTGCTACTCCAAGTTGATTTTTTATAGTGTCTACCTCTGGGGTGATCTCAGCTTCTGGCTCACTGATCAGCCTGTACTTCTTCCCATTCTGCAGCAACTTCTGGCAAACCGGAGGCTTGTCGATTTTCATGAATTTCTTACAGGAGTGCTTTACAGACTTGGAAATATCCTAAAGGTGGAAATAGGTTTGGGTTTTGAAATCCATCAGCAACAACTGTGAGAGCCGAAGTCAAGAGCCGAGCAGTGCATGAGCCAGCTGTATTATTTTCATGTCCTCCTACAGAAATGACGGCCAGGAAGGATGTCCCACAGTGATCACAAGGGGAAAAAGGCCCAGAAGTTGAGGCATCTTTGTTCTACGCATCTCTCACATAGCCAAACATCTTTTCACAAAAGCACTATAGCCAAAAGTGATACTTATACCCTGTGTGGCACCACCAATTTGCTTCTGAAGGGTCTGAGAACATTACATGAGCACCTGCATTACACATGGGTACTAATTCCATGCCCATCATGTGAACAGAAAGTACCTCTTTTATTGGAAGTGATTCCAGCTGACTCAAAGTTTGTCTCTGCCCCACACTTGATATGTTCTCCTCCTTGCTATCACAACTCTCTTTCTGACATGGCCCTAAAGGGACACCGACTTTACATGTATTGTTCCAATGCCCCCCAGGAGGTGAATGTAATCTCTGGCCTAAGCTCTCTTGGTAAAGTAGCTGTATGGCTGAATATGAAATTTAGGTTTCTTGAGACAGAGTTCAAGGAAATCTTTTCCTACACAGGAAAAAAAAAAAAAATCAACCGGAGAAGGTATAAAAATAAAACACCAGCCAGGAAGGATATCCTGCCTTCCTCATGCCATACTCTCCACTGTCCTGATGGCAGCCTTCTCCACATCTGCTGATGTAATCAGCTCCTGACCCCAGCTTCCCAGGAAGTCTGGATAATGCTCTTTCAGTTAACTGAATTTACTTTTAAAATATAAGGTTCATTAAATAATAGTGCTTTTTCCAAATCTATGCTAATTCTACTTTATATGTATGTGTGTTCAGTCGCTCAGTCATATCCAACTCTTTGTGACCCCATGGGCTATAGTCCACCAGGCTCCTCTGTCCATGGGATTTTCTAAGCAAGAATACTGGAGTGGGTTGCCATTTTCTCCTCCAGGAATTATACTTTAGGTGCAGTTATTTTTATACCACTTTGAAGAAATAGTGAAAGTATTATCTTTAGTGAGACTACAGGAAGCATATTTTACTTTCTTAGGAGGAAACAAAAAAATCTATTACTTAAAGTTTTTACACGTTAATACATATTGCTAGTTATAATCCGCATAACATTTTTAAAGCATGCAAATACTACAACCTAAAACCACTGGGAGTGGGTAGCTTGATATAAATTCTGTAACTCAAATTATAATTCACAAAGTAGTATACTTTATCATAGCTCTGTGGATCACAATAAACTGTGGAAAATTCTGAAGGAGATGGGAATACTAGATCACATGACCTGCCTCTTGAAAAACCTGTATGCAGGTCAGGAAGCAAGAGTTAAAACTGGACATGGAACAACAGACTGGTTCCAAATAGGAAAAGGAGTACGTCAAGGCTGTATATTGTTACCCTGCTGCTGCTGCTGCTAAGTCACTTCAGTCGTGTCCGACTCTGTGTGACCCCATAGACGGCAGCCCACCAGGCTCCCCCATCCCTGGGATTCTCCAGGCAAGAATACTGGAGTGGGTTGCCATTTCCTTCTCCAATGCATGAAAGTGAAAAGTGAAAGTGAAGTCACTCAGCCGTGTACGACTCCTAGCGACCCCATGGACTGCAGCCTACCAGGCTCCTCCGTCCATGGGATTTTCCAGGCAAGAGTACAGGAGTGGGTTGCCATTTCCTTCTCCAGTCACCCTGCTTATTTAACTTATATGCAGAGTACATCATGAGAAACGCTGGGCTGGAGGAAGCACAAGTAGGA
The DNA here is from genome assembly GCF_054371585.1 of Giraffa tippelskirchi. Classification (NCBI taxonomy): domain Eukaryota; kingdom Metazoa; phylum Chordata; class Mammalia; order Artiodactyla; family Giraffidae; genus Giraffa; species Giraffa tippelskirchi. The sequence goes on from NC_137276.1 coordinate 129,975,051, forward strand.
ATCAAGATTGCCGGGAGAAATATCAATAACCTCAGATATGTAGATGACACCATCCTTGTGGCAGAAAGTGAAGAAGAACTAAAGAGCCTCTTGATGAAAGTGAAAGAGGAGTGGGTTAAAAAAAGTTGGCTTAAAGCTCAACATTCAGAAAACTAAGATCATGGCATCCAGTCCCATCACTTCATGGCAAATAGATGGGGAAACAGTGGAAACAGTGGCTGACTTTTTTGGGGGCTCTAAAATCACTGCAGACGGTGATTGCAGCCATGAAATTAAAAGACGCTTACTCCTTGGAAGGAAAGTTATGACCAACCTAGACAGCATATTAAAAAGCAGAGACATTACTTTGTCAACAAAGGTCTGTCTAGTCAAGGCTATGGTTTTTCCAGTAGTCATGTATCGATGTGAGAGTTGGACTATAAAGAAGGCTGAGCACCGAAGAACTGATCCTTTTGAACTGTGGTGTTGGAGAAGACTCTTGAGAGTCCCTTGGACTGCAAGGAGATCCAACCAGTCCATCCTAAAGGAGATCAGTCCTGGGTGTTCATTGGAAGGACTGATGTTGAAGCTGAAACTCCAATACTTTGGCCACCTGATGAGAAGAACTGACTCATTGGAAAAGACCCTGATGCTGGGAAAGATTGAGGGCAGGAGGAGAAGGAGACGACGAAGGATGAGATGGTTGGATGGCGTCACCAACTCAATGGACATGGGTTTGGGTAGACTCCGGGAGTTGGTGATGGACAGGGAGACCTGGCGTGCTGCAGTTCATGGTGTCGCAAACAGTCAGACATGACTGAGTGACTGAACTGAACTGAGCTGAATGCCTTTTTTTTTTTTCACATCTGTCAAACCCTGATTTTGAATCTGAAAGGATAATTTTGAGTCATTGCTTTATCTTTTGTTAGTGCTCCACCCACCTATAAGTCATTATAACTGTATTGACAGTGGGTCAGGGTATAAAAGGAGATTCAATCCTCTGTTCTCAATGATATAGTTCAGAAAATGGGCTAAACAACATAGATTTATTCTGCATTCTGGAAAACAGGTTCCATTATGAATATCCAAACCCTTCCCCCTCAGGTCATTCTACCTTAAACATATTGGGTGCTTCATGAATATCTGCTGCTACAAAACCCAGAATGTTGAACCCATGAACCAAATATCAACTTTTATCCAAAAAATTACTCTGGAATGAGTTACCCTATGAGGTGTGTCTTACTGGCAGAGCTTTAAACCAAGGAGGAATCTCCAGTCTCCCTACCTTTGACCCAAAGACACGAAACAGGCCCCCAGTGTATCAGCGCAGGTGCCTCGCCAACTGTAATGCCCCAGTCAGCTGGGAATACTGAGCAGGGCAGGCTCTGAGTCTGCAGATCTGGGCGGTGCTGAGATTTGGCATTTTAAGGAGCACCCTGCTGATGGCAACCAGCCGCTACTGGTTCCCTGGTCCCCAAATCACATGTTCAGCAACAAGGCTGTAGAGAATAGATGGCCTTGGCTGTTCTCCAGGCAACCCTCTCCAAGGCCAGGCCTGCTTGATTGTGCCACACCCACCTCTAGAGAGCTATTTTCCTATCTGCTCTCCTCCCGACGCTGTTCACATGTATAAACACCCATGCTCCACAGATCTGAGGACCCGGCACTGATCTGATAACTTCTGTGAGTGAGCATGACATCAGACCCACCATGGAGAGACAATTAAATCAACAGAGACACCCAGATCTTAAATCAACAGACATCACCCAGACATTGTATAAAGTCTGAAGACAAAGTATTCAACATTTAGTATTCACTTTCATTGACTTTACCTTGATGAAGGATTCATTATTGGTTGCTACATACACTCGAAAAGACAAGGACGGGTTATGGTCGATGGCTTTGTACAGAATCACCGCCCCATGGTGGAATACCGTCTCTTCACTTTGAACAACAGGTCCCACAGGAGAAAGAGAGCTCACACGCCATTTGACGTGGGTTGCAGAATGGTCCACAGTATATTCTAATGAGGCCCCAGTACTTTTAACATGTAAGACTTTGAACGTCATGTTGGCATCTTGGTCTGTTAACACATGAAGGTGAATTAGTGTTCTGGGCATTGTATGCGTTGCACACATACTCTCCACGTCCACACATGCACATGCCAATTAAACTTTTAGCAAACAAGTACTCACGACCCAAGCAGAGGGAATGTGGAAACTGAATGGAGGTAAGACAGATCGGGTCACATTTAACATCAAACAAGGGTCCACCGACGGCCCAGGGCTTCACAACCAGCTTTGAGTATTTGCTCCAGGACAAGACGCAATACTTGATATCAACTTTCCTATTAACCTCAAATATCAGACCAGTCTCCGTGCACTGGTAAGTTCCCTCTCCATCCACCTTCAGCCTGCAATGGACAGATAAGAATACCTGTCAAGTCCTGATGTTTGTTTAAGAGAGGATTAAAAACAATTTTTTAACTCATTTTTTTTGTTGTTTAATTTCACTCAAAAGCACTGAGGGAACTCCATAACATTTTGAAGCAGCATCACAATCAAAGGAAACAATCTAAGGCCTTCCCTGGTGGCTCGGAGGTAAAGAATTCTCCTGCCAATGCAGGATACACGGCTTTGATTTCTGATCCAGGAAGATCCCACCTACCTCGGAGCAACCAAGACCGAGTGCCACAGGAGAGTAGCCCCCACTCCTTGCAACTAGAGAAAAGCCTCTATAGCAACAAAGACTCGGCACAGCCAAAACAAATAAATAAAATTATATATATACATATAAAAAGAAAACAATCCAAGAAAGTACATAAAATGTGTGAAGTTAAGTTATGCTCTTTTGTGTTTCCCCAGCTTGGGGGTATTGTTACATAGACAGATAAATTACTAATGGTATCATGTCTCCTGTATGCCCAATGACTCACAAAAACTGTCCTCGAGAAAGAAGCCTGGGGGTCACCAGTTCATTGTGTTTCTGGAGAAAAAGCACAGATATAACATATAAGTAAACGTCATTTTCTTAAATACAGCAAATTAAAAAGAATCATCCTTTATAATTAAAAGCATACTTACATTTTCAGCATTACAGTGTTCACAGTGAGATTGGATTTTATTAGACTCTAAATGATAGAGAAAAAATTTTACTTACAGGACTGTGACTGGCATTTTCAGACAAAATTTTTTTGACAAATATATATGATATGACCATATCACAAAATTCAAAGATATAGGCCCCCTCAGCAATAATGAGACTATTTTGGAGAATGTAAGTTCATACCTGAATTAAAATGTTGTGTGGGCAATTCTTTACCCTCCCATTCTTCAACTGTAAAAGATATTGTCACACATGTATTGGCATAGTCAGTCACAGGGTAAATCAGTTAACCCCCACCCCCCACACCCAGCTTCACAACCAATAAGAACTTTGTGCTAAATCACTTCCATCCTGTCCGACTCTTTGCGACCCTACAGACTGAGGCCTGCCAGATTCGCTGTCCATGGGATTCTCCAGGCAAGAACACTGGAGTGGGTTGCTACTTCCTGCTCCAGAAGATTGTCCCGACCCAGGGATTGAACCTGTGTCTCCTGTGTTTCCTGCATTGCAGGCGGACTCTTTACCATTGAGCCACCGGGCAAGCCCAACAGGAACCTCAAACGTATATTAAATATCTCTTTGAGGGGATTCGTAATACATGACACATTCTATTTGTGAGTCTCGCTGTAGGTATAAGGCAGCAGTTTCCAAACTTTTTAGCACCAGGGACTGGTTTCACAGAAGACAATTTTTCCATGCGACAATTTTTCCATGGACTGAGGGACGGTGGGGGCAGGGTGTGTTTTGGGATTATTCAAGTGCATTACATTTATTGTGCACTTCATTTCTATTTTTATGACACTGTGATATATAATGAAATAATTATACAACACATCACATGGCATAATCAGATCATCAGGCATTAAAGTCTCATAAGGAGTGGGCAACCTATATCCATGGGCAGTTCACAGTAGGGTCTGTATTCCCATGAGAATCTTGTCCCACCGCTGATCTGACAGGAGGTGGCACTCAGGCAGTAATGCAAGCGATGGGGAGTGGCTGTAAATACAGATGAAGCTCTGCTCGCTAGCTCACCGCTCACCTCCAGCTGTGTGGCCCGATTCCTAAATGGTACCAGACAGTGGCCCAGGGGTTGGGGACCCCTGGTATAAAGCAGGAAAATAAGCTTGAATGTGGAAGTTTCCATGCACCCCACTTTGGCACATTAAGTCTTTAGCTGATCTTTTGACACTGAAGCAACAGCTCTCTCATCCTCCTCGTCTCACACCACAGGCAGAGGGTGAACAGGATACGTCAGAGAAGACAAGAGGGCAAGGGCACCGCCTCACTCTTACCCTGAGCAGACGCTTCCTCGGTGGAAGACTCTCCTAGTTCCCCATCTGTGGAGACAAAAAGAGCTCAGGGCACAGGTGGTCATGAACGAGCTCTTCACCAGTCACCCCTCAGCTAGACCAGGGTCTCAGCTGGACAGCTACAGGCCCCCATGAAGAGTCCCTCAAGTGGCCAGAAGTCGAGAACTCGGCTGGAGTTGTTATCCCCAAGACAGAGCCTGTCTGGCATCAGCCCTTCAGGTTAGTAAAGTTAGAGATTAGCGGAGCAGTAAGAGAGGAACTGGTATCTGATTTTAGGCTTGTTTAAGCTGGAATTGTCTTGTAAGAGTCCCTGATTTAGCACGTAGACTCTTTCCATTGGCTCCCCACTACTCGTCTCTGGTCAGCCTCCCTGCATTTACTGCCCTCCAGTCACTCTGAACCACTCTCTACACCAAAGCATGCTCCCGCCTCAGGCCCTTTGCACTCACTGTCTCCCAGGCTGAATATTCACATTGCTCACCCAGTCACATCCCTGCCATCTCTGCTCAAATGTCACCTTATCAGAGAGGCTTTCCTGACATCCCACCCCTCTCCCAAAGCAGGGCCTGCCTGACACATCTCTTCCCCCTTTCATTTTCATCAGGGCACTGCTCACCACCTCGCACACGATAAGCTCAGTGTTTCTGCTTCCTGTCTCTCTCCCCACTAGAATGTAAGTTTCACAAGGACGGTAATCCCAGGGCCTGGTAAGTGTTCATTTTCTGAATGACTAGAATCCCAGAATACAAAAATACACTATGAAAGGAAACAGTGGTGAATTTTCCTATTATATACACCGGCTACTAGTTGCAGGAGTTTAGGCTCTTTAGTTACATACGAAATCTTTGTCTATTATTTTCCTCATCTGTTAAATGAGAATTAACATAATACCACCCCCCAGAAAGACAGAAAATTAAATTATAGATAGGGATTGCGCCTGGCACTCAGCAAGCAGTCAGTGAGTGCTAACTGTTATTTTGCTATGGTGATGTGTGAAACTCAAAAACATTAATAATTCTGAAGCAGACAATAACTTTTCACTTGGGAGATGACATAATGTGTTGAATGCTTGGTTTTATATTTGAAAGATATGAACAACCTTTGGGAGGATGAGTCCCATTAGTAAGACAGGCATCTTGAGCACATGTGGAAGGTCCAGGCTGCCACCAATGCCCAGAAGGAGTGGACCCCCTCTCGGCAACCCCTCCCCCCAGGACCCTGGCTCTAGTCCTGGCTACACAAGCTGCCTGCTCTCAGGACATTACACAGGGACCAGGGGTTGCAAGACAGAACCAGCTTTAAAAAACAGCATTAAAATGAAATAGAAAATAGAGACGTATTTAGAATCCTGGACTCAGAATACCATAGATCTGAAAGCTCTGAAACACTGATCCAAGTCCTGCACCAGAAAATCTTTTAATCCTATTCCACAGTCGCTATCCTGAAAAGCATCATAAAATTCTAAATATGTAATGACTATCCTCTACACTGCATTTCATCCACATCCCATGTTTTTGTGTCTTGCTATTTGCCTGGGGAGCTGAGAAAACTAAAGTTGTTAGAGAAGCGTAGTCACCCAGCACACAGTCTTCCACCAGGTCTTCCAGCCAAAGCAGAGAAACGGATGCACTTCTCTCCAACACATAACCCTCGGCTTCTCTTTAATCCATGAGATTCAGGTGACTTCAGAGCTCAGAGTAGAAGGTATATCCAATCAGAAGGATGATGGGTGGGCCTGCACGGCCAGTTGGCCCACCCACAGAGAAGCAAGCATCCCAGGGTGGCCTATTTGGTCCTCCTATCTGACCTGAGAATGGAGGTGAATGGGGGGTATCTTTTTGACCCCTTCCCCAACGTGGAGGATAAAAGGTGTTTTAACAAAGAGAATAACTTTGGGAAAGGCAGGGCCCTGTGGATAGCCCTAGACATCCAGGTGTCTCATATGGCCAAGGGCCAGGTCCAGTGGCTCCCTGACCTACATGTGCCCTGTCTGACAGCACTGACTCCAGCCTCCCATTCAAATCCGAGCCTATCTTGAGCCTCATGGACTCCAAATGCCTTCCACCTGGTTGCCACCCTGACGAGGCCCTGGGCCAAGCCTAGCTGCCAGGACCCTGGGGGCCTTGCCACTGGATCCCATGTCTCTATGGCCATTTACTCAGTTATTAACCAGGGACAACAAAGAACAGATCCCAAGACATAGCCTTCTGACTTCATTTCTATTCTAGTCCAATCCATGGAGGCTGGACTTCTGACTGCATTTAATTGGATGAAATAATCCTTATTATGTATAAGGAGGATTGGAAGTAGCAAGGCTGGTATACATTATTCCTTATGGGTATCAGATGGTGACATCTACTCCACGAGTGTGATACAGAAATAACTACAGGTTCTTATCTATACACAACATGACTGCAAAGAGCTTACAACTACCTTCATGGGTTCCCCACTGGGAAACTGCAGAAAGAATTAGATTAAATACAGAAGGACTTCTGAGTGAAAAGACTTCATTTATTTTAAAATATTATAAAGAAACCCCCTGACTGCCTTGTTATAGTATTTGTGTTCATAAGCAGATTATATCTAAGAGCTGGGGGGGGGGGGAATCCTACAGTATAATAAAATCAGTTAAAATAAAAGCTTAGTCATGCAACTTAAGCTTTTCACAAAACTTTAGACCAAAAGCAAATTTTATATTTAGAATCTATGTCTTTACAGTGGTTTCATGACTCAAGTTGTTCATAAGCCAGAACAGCAAGCCAGAAACTTTAAACCACAAATGGTACCACATTTCCAGCAGTGAACAGTCTACTTTGCGATTAACTGTGAGCAGCGCCCACCACGGGAGGAAGCAGAGGCTGTGGCTGTAGATTTTGGTCAGCCCCTCAATCTCTTCTCCTCTGGGAACCGCAGAGCAAAGCCACACATGCAGAGTCTCGGCATCAGTGCAGACCAGGAACACAGCCCTTGTATTCCAAGTGTACTGAGCTCAAATTTTCAAAATGCTTATTCATTTCCCAGTGTTGAGCCCAATCTGACACAGAAAAAGATCAGGAACAAGCAACTTGCAACTTAAAAATCTCAAGGCCTATCCTTCTTTCTTCCTTTCAGCAACAAAAAGAAAGTCAGAGGAAGGAAGGATATACTCACTTGTTTTTTCTGGTTTTGCCTCCTCATTATCTATGAAAAAAAAAAAGGTTGAAATCATATGTCAGATGAAATTCATATGGCAACTAAGAAAAAAAAACACAGGCTAATGGAAGAATAGGTAAAGCGTTTGCCTCTCACCAATAGCAACCATTTCCTGTCTTTCTTCCTCAGCTCATCCTGTTTTGCAACTTTACTTGCCAGCTAGAAATTATTTACCATTAAGTACTTTTCAGCACTTCACAAAAAGGACACTTGTAATTACTATGTCCTCAAGCTATCAGTGATATGGGCTTTACATTAAAATAAAAATAAAAGTGTCCATTTTTAACTAGAATTCTGTTATTAAAGAAAAACATACATAGATAACTCACCAGATTCAGCTTCAGAACCACTCTCAGAACTGCTGTCCTCATCTTAAAAAAAAAAAAAAAAAAAAAAGGATACACAGAAGCACACAATGAATAAAAAAGTAGGAACTATTTTTTAAAATTATACATATAATAAAACAGACCCAAACTCAACTGATTTCCTCCTTTTACTCCATTCTCACTGAGTCCCAAACTGGTTTGGTTTACATAAAAGAAGGCTTATCCTTCTTTGGAGCTGGATGAAATATACTTTAATTACTTAAATTTGAGCCCAAATCATACTTTGGCTGCAATAACCACTTTACTTGGGTGTCATCCAAGTCTCGCCCAGCCTGACCTGCCCCTATTGCTCCCATCTTGCCTCTGCACTTGTGCATCTAGAAGGTTCCATGCACAAGTTCAATGATACAACAGTGCAGAATTCTCTAATGCAAAATGCCATTTCCCTGAAGCACAGGACAAAGAGTCTATATGATTCAACTACTTCTGGAAAGAGTGACCCCAAGAATGTTCCCTCCCTTTCCTCACCCCCAACTCAGCCCCTCTGTCCACTGCAATCAGGCTTCTGTTCCCATAGTTAGCTTGGAATTCTTTCCCCGATGTCCCCAAAGGCCCACTAACCCCAGACCCATGGAACAGATCCATAGTTCCCACAGGTAAAGGCATCTACCAGCCCTTCCTGTCTGCACAGCTCTCCCATCTATCCTGGTTCTCTACCTACCTCTGCATGTCTTCCATCTGCCCTACTGTGTGTGATTAGTGCTCAGTTGTGTCCAACTGTTTGCCACCCCATGGACTGTAGCCCGCCAGGCTCCTCTGTCCATGTAATTCTCCAGGCAAGAATACTGGAGTGGGTTGCCATGCCCTCCTCGAGGGGATCTTCCCACCCAGGGATCAAACCCCGGTCTCCTGCACTGCAGGCGGATTCTTTACCATCAGAGCCACCAGGGAAGCCCACCCAACTACTAATACCCAGGCCCCACTTCCCACACACACCCAGCCTTCTTTCTACCTTGAGAGCCCCGCAAGGACCTATCACCTACCCCTAAAGCAGATTCCAGCCCCCACCTCCAAGGGCACCCTGACCTGCCCTGACAGACCGGACAAGCACCAAGGCACCTCTCTCTCTCACCCACCCTCTTCAACTACTCCCCCTGCTTCACCCTGCTTGGGATCCCCTGAGTAAGTATATGGAAAGCTATTAATATGATTCTCAGATCTTCCCTCGATACACACACACTAACAACCAAAGCCAAGGACGGGCAATAGCTATATGGAGGAAAGAAAAGATTTGAGAATAAAGATGAGAACAATAATATAGCAGCTAAGAGCAGCTTTTCTGGGGTATTACTATGTGCCAGGCACTATACAGTATACATACTTACTCATTTACATGTATTCATTAATTACGTTTATGTACTCATTTTGCATATATATATTTACATATATTTATGTAAGAGCTTTATATATGTTAACACATTAGCCCTCACAACTGCCCAATGAGGTAGCCTGAGGTCAGTTAATTTCCTTATGTAAGACCACCACCACCACCAACCCCACTACCCCTATTCTCTACCCAGGGAGTCTGAAGCTAAGATATCAACTTGGGTAGTCCAGCTTGAACTTGCATACTTAACTATGTTGTTTCACTTGCAAACATGCTTCTTGTTGTTTCAGCAGTTTAATACCCAGGAGCTGGTGATGGATAGGATGTGTGGGAAGAAGGGAAGTAGGAGGCAGGTTCCTACATGAGATGATGCCTAAGTGGAAGGTGAGGCACTGAAACAGGGGCTGGGAAATCAAAAGTGATAAGACATGGCCTTGGTCCTCCGGGGCTTGAAGCACAGAGCAGTAGTTCTCAACCTTGGCTGCACACTGACACCACCTAGGGAGCTTTCCACACACATACCCATGACTGGGATTCTGCCCTTCCTTAGGGGGAATGATTAACTAATCTGGGGTAGCATTTTTGGTAAAGGTCCCCAGATAACTGGAATGTACAGCCAGGGCTGAGAACCATGGACTAAAACCAACCCACTGCAATCACTTCCTCGTTCCCCAAGCTGTATACCAGCGTGATTACCACTCCTTCCTCCAAGTCCTCAGATACGCCATCCCACTGCCTCGATCTCCCTTCCCCAGACCCTACCTCCAGACCCCAAGGTATCCATGAGAAGCCAGCCCAAAGTCACTTCTGCTGACTGTGTCCCTCTGCCCCACAAAGTCAGATGAGCCGTGCCTCTCTCTGATCCATCTGTTTACCCCTCTGTCAAGCAGTGGCTGCTTGTTGAGCTGTTGGTGCATGAGCCCTGGAGGACTGAGACCATGTCCCACCACCCTGATACCCCCCACACCCATCCCTATAGATGCTCCATGAATGATGAATGTGTGAATGAACAAATGCTTTGGCCAGCTTTAAAGAACTGAGCAGCCCCTACCACGTCTTTATTCTGCCAGTTCCCTCTAGCAGTCTGGGACTCCTGCATGTATGTGTGTGCGTGCGTGCTAAGTCGTGTCCAGCTCTTTGAGACACCATGGACTGTAGCCCACCAGGCTCCTCAGTCCATGGAATTCTCCAGGCAAGAATAGAGGAGTGGGTTGCTATGCCCTCCTCTAGGGAAATCTTCCTGACCCAGGGATCGAACCTGTGTCTCTTATGTCTCCTGCATTGGCAGGTGGGTTCTTTACCGCTAGCGCCACCTAGGAAGCCCCTAGGACCTCTGCAGGGATGTAATTCTGCCTGGACCAGCCCCAGGTGAGGCCCACCTTCTGCTCCAGGTCCCTGGGAAGCGCAGTCTGGGGCCATCCCTTCAATTCACCTTCCTTCTGGTTTGGGGCCTAAGACTCCTGATTCTATTCCTGCTTCCCTGCCCTGCAAGCCCCCTCCAGCCCCCAGGACCATTTTTCTGTCTCATGGCATATATTTGAGAACTAAATAAGATGTCTGTGAAGAGTGACCAGCCCAGGACCTCGTACACAGTAGTCACGATTTTTGAGGGGTAGCAATTTTTACTAACAGGTCACACTCCTAAACTCTTGGGCCAGCCCAAGCATGCTATCACCAGCACTAAAGCCTCCCCATGTTTGCGTAGGCTACAGCTCTGGCAGCAGGATCCCTGTTCGGGGAAGCTAACATGCAAACAGCCCCCAACTCTCGAGTTTCGAGTTTCGTTTCTCTCATTTTCTCATCCTGATGGCTCCACCTTCATCACACCCAGCTGTCCTGAATGCCAGCCTAGAAGCAGACAAAACCTACACCCCTTTCTCTGACCCATTTCATTCCACTAAAAATAGGCTAAACTTTTAAAAATAAACCTTAAAAAAAAAAAATTGAAAGGAAGGACAGAAAGGTGAGAAAGGGAACAGAGGGAACGTGACAGCAGGCAAACTGAAATCCCAAGTCCCATGCCTTCGCCGGCCTAGAAGCCCGGTCCTCAGCAGTGAAAGTATCGGGTCCTAACCACCGGGCCGCCAGGGGATTCCCACCTACACTTCCTGAGCAGCCTCCCTTCAGCTAGCTGAGAAGGCTTCACCCCACTCTGATCTGAAACATCTCTCCCCTCACTAGAGAATCTGAATTATCTACTATACTCTGCATTCAAACATTTTTAACTCTCAATTTCAGACACTGTTGCCAGCAGCAGGCTTTCTCCTCCTTTCTTAGATAGCAGTCCTTGCACAGTCTCCTAATCTTCATTTTGGTTGCATATTACGAAACCATCCTTCTCCTACTTTTTTATTTGACGTTAAAACCAAAGGGTACTTAGCACAACTTTAGGGACCATTCTTAAGTCACTAGGAACACGGAAACCTCATAAAGATAACTGATGTAATCATCAAACCAGCACAAAATTACCTTGATGAAAAAAGGGAAAATATACTTAATCTTCCAGATATAAAGATAAAAACTCCCATCTGGCAACAAGATTGCCAGGTGGCCCTGTTTTCAGAAATGACAAGGGCAAGGAAACAAATTAGAGAGACAACTTTTGCTACTTGTCTGTCCTAAAATATATTCTGTTGCAAATAAACCTAATCACAGGAGTAAATCAAGCATGCAAAAAACCACAGTCCCAGAAAATGGTTCGGGATGTACGGCTCTGGGCACAGAAATGATTGAGCTGAAGTTTTTTCAAGAAAACATGGATTTTTTTTCTGGATGACAAGCTTCAGATTTTTTCCTTCTGATATAACTTTTTTTTATTTTTCTGTAACAACCTTATTGAGATCTAATTCACATACTACATAATTCAAAGTGTACAACTCAATGGCTTTTCATATATTCACAGTTCCCTGGTGGCTTCAACGGTAAAGAATCTGCCTGCAATGCAGGAGAACTGGGTTTGATCCCTGGGTTGGGAAGATCCCCTGGAGGAGGACATGGCAATCTACTCCAGTATTCTTGCCTGGAGAAGCACCATGGACAGAGGAGCCTGGTGGGCTACAGTCCGTGGGTTCACAAAGAGTCGGACACAACTGAGCAACTAAGCAACAACAAACATACATCCATCACAACAATCAATTTTTCATTTTCAACATCCCCTAAAATCCCCTGTACATTTTAACTATCACTTCCAATCTCCCCATTCCCCCTAGACCTAGATAACCAATACTCTATTTCCTGCCTGAATAGATTTGCATGTTCTGGACATTTCACGTAAATGGAATTACATAATAGATGGGCTTTTTTTGTACCTGGCTTTTCTCACTGATCATGTTTCCAAGGTTCCACCATGTAGCATGTATCACCACTTCGTTCTTTTTTATGGCTGAATAATATTCCACTGTATGGTGCTATAATATTGAATTGTGTCCCCCCACAAAAACTTCATGTTTTAAGTCCTAACCCACAGTACCTTAGAATATGACCTTATGTGGAGATACAGTCTTCATAGAAGTATTTATCTTTAAGTAAAATGAGGTTTTCAGGGTGGACACTAATCCAAGATGACAGGTGTCCTTACAAAAACGGGAAATTCAGACCCAGAGACACACCACAAGGAGAACATCATGAGATCATGATGATGGCTACCTACAAAGCCAGGAAAGAGGGAACAGACCTTCCCTCCTAGTCCTCCGAGAGAACCAACCCTGCCAATATTCTGACTCAGACATCTAGCCCCCAGAATGTGAGACAACATACTTCTGCTGCTTAAGCTCCCCAGTCTATAGCACTTTCTTACAGCAGTCACAGCAACACACACAAATGGGGACAGCACATTTTGTTTATGCATTTAAAACTTGCTGGACCTTTGGGTTGTTTCCGATTTTTTAATATCATGAATAATGCTGCTGTGAACACTCATGCACAAGTTCTTTTGTAGAGATATGGTTCCATTTCTCTTGGCTATATACACGGGAGAGAAATTACTAGGTCAAATGGCAATTATATTTAACTATTTGAGGACTACCAAACTGTTTTCCCAGGTGGCTGTGTCAATCTACATTCCTATCAGCAGTGTGGGTGGGTGTGGGTGTTCAATCATATCCGACTCTCTGTGACCCTATGGACAGGAGCCCACCAGGCTCCTCTGGTGGTATTTTCCAGGCAAGAATACTATAGTGGGCTGCCATTTCCTCCTCCAGGGGATCTTCCCAACCCAGGGATTGAACCCACATCTCCCACATCTCCTACATTGCAGGTGGATTCTTTATTACTGAGCCACTGGGGAAGCCCTCTATCAGCAGTGTATGAGGGTTCCAATTTCTCCACATCCTTGACAATACTTGGCTATTATCTTTTTCATTGAAGCCACCCTAGTGGCTGTGAAGCAGCATCTTTCTGTGGGTTTGAATTGTATTTCCCTGAAATAATATTGAGCATCTTTCATGTGCTTATTGGCCATTTGTACATCCACTCTGGAGAAAAGCTTTTGTAATCCAAAGGTCCTATGCAATCTAGCCCCCACCTGTCTCTACACACACTTTGGCCCTGGCACCCTTCCCCTCGCTCTCTGAGGGGAAGTCATCTGACCTTCTTCAGTCTCTGCAAACAAGCACGGTGTACTTTCCCACGTGGGGACATTTACACCTGCAAGCCTTTTGAACTCAGATAAGTCTTGTCCCTGCCTTTGCCCTGTTACCGCAATGCATCCTTCAGAGTTCAAGTCAACCATCACCTCCTCTGGGAAACCTCCCAGGACTACCCCAGCTTGGCTACTACCTGGCTTGGCCCGCAGAGGACCCTGTATTAGGTTAGTGAAGCCAATCTAGAAAATGGTCCAGTTACCTCATCAGATAAATTCTCAGTTTCATTAAGTACAGCTTCATCACCGAATTTTAAGTTACTGATTTCACTAGGCTAGGTAACCATGAAAGTTTAAAACTTAATCAGCTCTTTGAAGTAGAAAGATGAAAGTTCCTATCTTTCATGCAGATTGCTTGAAGTAAAACAGAAAAATAAATTGTTATTTATCTTGCGATGCTATCTTGCGATGTTATTTATCTTGGTTATTTTATAAAAATTTTATTTGGGCATTTACCAATGTTAATCATATCTCTTACCTGATTTCGAGTCCCCTGAAGTATCTAGGTTGGGGCTGGGGCAATCTAAATTTTGAGAAAGAAATCAAGTTTAGTAGTATAAATACAAGGATAAAATAGAAGATTGTGTTCATTTTTGTAAAAAATTGCTAAACCAAACATAACAGAAGTATCCTCTTCTATAAACTGAATCACCTCTTTAAACCCAAAGCAGCACTGCAAGTCAAATTAACACCCAGTTACCAATGGTAGGCAAGGCCATATTCTCAAAGGAAAAAAGATTTAGACCAAGCAACCTTAAGCCTTTTCCAAGAGAGGGCAAACAGAAAGCCAATAAACTTTATAATGACCTTTGGTTGGGTCCCTGGCAACCTCTCAGTTCTGTGCCAAAGGAGTGGCACTGTCTCTGTGTTTGATCAACTTAGCCACTCCCTAAAAACATCCCTTGTGATTAAGTAACTTGACACCAGAAAGGGAAAAAAAGCACCTGGTTTTAGATTTTGTAACTGAAAAGCAGACAATGGTGTTACTATACAAAAGACTTGGAGTCCTTTCCCACTGAACAGTCAATTCATGCAAACAGCCATCACCGATTTAGTGAAATGACACAGATAGGTTGGAGGTGAGGATCCAGATAAGCTGGGACCAGACTAGGGAGAACCTCAAACACAATTGAGAAGAACTGGCCTTGGGGGATGGTTCTCCTACAGGGAATGATATGGAAATGCAGAATTACATGAGTGTTTCAAGCTGAAATGGGCCTTGGTGTTCCCAAAGATGCTGGTGGACTTTGGGGGGGTGGGGGTGGGTACTGTTGTTCAGGATGCATTAGACTCCAGAGAGTCTAAAACTCTGCTGCAGAGATTCAGCTATGAAGTGATAAGAGCTGAGGCCAGTGTAGGTACATGGGAATGGAGATATTATAGTAAAGGAGAAGAAAGGGTAACTGTTGCAGAAGTTACCAACAATATCAACTAGAGCAGGAGTATTTCTGTGTAGGGAAGGACTGCCACTTAGTTACCATGCCCCTCATCTGTATTTATGCCACGCTCAATTAGGGCTCATGGAACAGGACCTAGCACTCTTCCATTTTATTTCTCTGGAACATTCACTCATGCCAGGCTGGTGAACAGAAGGGGCTCGATTACTGGCTGACTGCTTCCCCTCGGCGCAGGCAGAGACTACTGTCCCTTCACTGACTTACTGTCCACCGTGTGATGGGCACTCTGCAGAAATTAGGAGAAAATCCAAGTCCTAGCCAATGGCATGTGTGAGGACAAGGAAGGACCATGCAGTAGACAAATGAAATCAGGACAATATGAAAGTAAGGAAGGTGCCAGTACTTTGCTGGTCAGAGAGAGAAATTGAGAGAAGGGACTCAAGCCTCAGCAACCCCTAAACCTAGACCATGACCTTCTTTTAATAGCAGAGGTTTTACTTGACCCAGTTTCAGGGATAGAATTAGGTGTTGCTATTTTCATTAAGTATCTATAATTGATGATAACACTCAAGTATTAAAGAAAATATCTACTCGTGCATAAAACAATTATAGAATTCGGTTGACAATGCTTCTCTATTCTTACTCTATTGAATTTAAAATAAGGTTAAAAAGAACATTAGAGCCAGAGTTTAAAAGGAAAGAGATGTAAGAGCATTTGTTTTCTATTCTTGTTATAAAAACCACAAAGGTATAAATTCTTTACATTTCATTGTTTTAAATATCTGTTGACAAATAATCTTAAAGAAAATTCTGAAAAACTGTCATTATCCCATCATCCTAACCTATTGATTATTTCAACACATTTCTGTAAGCTGGTGACTGCATGAATGTAATGAGGCAATTTCAGCCAATAAATAAAATGAATAAAGAAATCATTTTCTAAAAATGCAAATTTCCACACAGGGCAGCTTAAGTGTTTCGATTACTCAACGTTGACTTAAGAGTTCATACCTTTTTCTTCTGAAGAGGCGTTGTGATCATCACTAGAACAAGAAAAGAAAAACAGTTTTATAAACTGATACTAATTTTATATAAATAATTATGAAAGTCTTCAAAATGATCATACTATGTTTCTCCAGAAATGTTGGCAGGTGGAATAACTCTCTCCCTCCTCAAGGCTCTTCTTGCCCCCTCACTCCCCACTCCAGCCGGACTCGAAACCACAGGGATAAAGGTGACTTTGGAGTGTGCATGGAAAGCCCTGCCGGTCCGCTCACACCCCGGGTACCTCCAGCAGCAGGTAGCAGCAGCACCGCGCACAGGGTCACTGCGCTGAACCCCCACACCCACGTCTCCAGCCCATCCATCCACCTCGCCCCGCCCCGCTGGCCTCCAGTCCCTCCTCCTGGCTCCTACAGAGGGCTGCTCGCCCGCTCACTCCAAGGTCTTCTCATCTGCTTCTCCAGCCTCCTCCCTCAGATAGAGCACTTCCAGGAGATGAAGGGCCTGGACAGCTCCCCCATTCAATTAACTGGTCCTTCCGCTGCCTGACCTGGTATTTGCATCCCCACCCCGGCTCTGCCCTGCTCAGCTCTGCCCTGCTCAGTCTCACGGGAGGTCTCAAGGGAGAACTCCCCATCTCCGCTTCCCACTCCCCGCCCTCTCCCAGACTCAAAGCTACCTGCCTTCTGCTTTTTCCCACGTACGGAAACCACTCGAGCTAGAGGCACCGAGGATCCTTGCCCAATAAGCCCAAGGGGCCCGTCCTTAGGGCCCACCTCGCTTTAGATGAAGCAGATGACAGGCTCCACTGCGGCTCCAGTGCCCCTCATCTGGTTTTCTCCCTCTCTCCTGTGGTGGCCTCTCCCGCCTCCAGGTGCTCCATCTCCCAGCTCCATCAGCTCCTGGCAATTCACTTTGTGCCAAGACCACCTCAGTGGGCCCTCCACACACTGCCTCAGGCCCTCCCTCAGGCCAAAGCTGCAGATCCTAGATCTCTGACCCCTTCCCAGGCCTCTTTCCTGAATTCCAGATACTTAAGGCCCGAGGGTCACTTCAGCACTTTACATACAATCAGCACTAGCTAGTCCTTGCCTTCTCCTCTCCAAGAAAACCTGCTCCTCCTGACCTGTCTTTGCAGAGAATCACCAGGTCACCT
This sequence comes from Giraffa tippelskirchi, assembly GCF_054371585.1. NCBI lineage: Eukaryota > Metazoa > Chordata > Mammalia > Artiodactyla > Giraffidae > Giraffa > Giraffa tippelskirchi. The sequence continues at coordinate 129,992,547 of NC_137276.1, forward strand.
AACTGGAACCTCCCAGTCATCACTAACTCTTGCTCCCTCTTTCTCAGCAAGCAGCACAATCAGACTCCTCCCACGCTTCCTCCAACCCATCTCTCAAACTTCTCCCCTCCTCACCGCACACCGCTTCTGCCTGCCTGCAAGCTCTCTCTCCCACTGGTTCTCACACTCTCTCACAATTACTGTCTCACTCTCTTGGTCTGTCCCTCTGCAGGACCTTATCATGTCTTTGCCCTTTTGTGGCTTCTCACTCCTTCCTGGCCTGAGCTCCCTGGCACAGCACACATGGACCCCCACCTTGCTCCCTTGTCGCCCACCCTTCGTGCTCCCCCAGATGGAATGTTCTTCAGTCTCCCAAGCACACCCTGCATAGCACACACACACACATACATACCACCCTCTGCACCCTCGCCTGAAAAGGGTCACTGCCGTGAGCCTTGCAGGTCTGGAGCTCAGCTACGTGTGCCCCACGGACATGTAGAGTTTGTGCATACAAGTGACAGCCCTGCCCTCCGCCATGATGCCCAAACTGCTCCTTATCCCCCAGGAACAGCATTTCACAAGGCATGGACTGAGACATTCGAATCTCAGAGTGCCTTCAAAAAACCATTTTTCTGGGCCCATCAAATCAGAATCTTCGATGAATAAATGAAAAACCAGGAAGAAAACAATGGTGTTATTTGCAGTTATAGGTGTTTAAAATCTTTCTGGGTTTTCTCATTGAATCATCCCAATAAGCCTATGAAGGCCATTTGACAAATGCAGAGACTGGGGCTCAGAGAGGTTCATTAACTTCCTTGAGGTCACACAGCTAACAAACAGAAAAGGAGCACTTGACCCTGGGCCATTAGGACTTCAAAGCCCCTGGTACCATGTCTCCCTTCACTCCCCACCACTTCACCCACTGACCCAACCCTGGCAGTGACAGTAAACCGAGGAAGAACAGAACAAAAGCAGCAGACCAACGGCTAGTCCCTTCCTTTCTCTTCTTCAGTCAAGTTGGTCAGGAGCCTTCAGATTTTGAAAACCTCCTTGACTCAAGGTTTTTTCTGATAAACATTCCCAAGTATTTGGTATTTCCCAAGCTCCATGTCCTAGGAAAACTATGCATTTTCAGACCCAAGTCCTCTTATTTTTTAATCCTAACCTCCGGCTCAGAAGGTCAGAGAGTGGTGGTAAGCCTGAAATTAGGAAATGTTTCAAGACATTAAGAAAGACTAAAACATGGTTCCCAATGAAATGCATAGAAGAACAAGCCAGCCATTGCATCATTTTTCTCCAGACTCATACCCTTATAATGCAGTCATTGTGCCTTTTAATTTAAAAGTAATTATAAGAACACGTAATGGAACTGGATGCCATGGTCTCAGTTTTCTGAATGTTGAGTTTTAAGCCAGCTTTTTCATTCTCCTCTTTCACTTTCATCAAGAGGCTCTTTAGTTCTTCGCTTTCTGCCATAAGGGTGGTGTCATCTGCGTATCTGTGGTTATTGCTATTTCTCCCAGCAATCTTGATTCCAGCTTGCGCTTCATCCAGCCTGGCATTTTGCACGATGCACTCTGCATATGAATTAAATAAGCAGGGTGACAATATACAGCCTTGACGTATTTTCCTTTCCCAATTTGGAACCAGTTTGTTGTTCCATGTCCAGTTCTAACTGTTGCTTCTTGACCTGCATACAGATTTCTCAGGAGGCAGGTCAGGTAGTCTGGTATTCCCATCTCTTGAAGAATTTTCCAGTTTGTTGTGATCCACACAGTCAAAGGCTTTGGCGTAGTCAATAAAGCAGAAGTAGATGTTTTTCTGGAACTCTCTTGCTTTCTCGATGATCCAATGGATGTTGGCAATTTGATTTCTAGTTCCTTTGCCTTTTCTAAATCCAGCTTGAACATGTGTAAGTTCAGAGTTCACATACTGCCGAAGCCTGCCCCTTCATGGCAAATAGATGGGGAAACAATGGAAACAGTGACAGACTTTATTTTTGAGGGCTCTAAAATCACTGCAGATGGTGACTGAAGCCGTGAAATTAAAAGGTGCTTGCTCCTTGGAAGAAAAGCTATGACCAACCTAGACAGCATATTAAAAAGCAGAGACATTACTTTGCCAACAAAAGTTCGTCTAGTCAAAGCTATGCTTTTTTCAGTAGTCATGTATGGATGTGAGAATTGAACTATAAAGAAAGCTAAGCACTGAAGAATGATGTTTTTGAACTGTGGTGTTGGAGAAGACTATTGAGAGTCCCTTGGACTGCAAGGAGATCAAACTAGTCAATCCTAAAGGAAATCAATCCTGAATATTCACTGGAAGGACTGATGCTGATTCCAATACTTTGGCCACCTGATGTGAAGAACTGACTCACTGACTCACTCTTGGAAAAGACCCTGATGCTGGGAAAGATTGAAGTCAGGAGGAGAAGGGGACGACAGAGGATGAGATGGTTAGATGGCATCACTGACTCAATGGACATGATTCTGAGCAAGCTCCAGGAGTTGGTGATGGACAGGGAAGCCTGGTGTGCTGCAGTCTGTGGGGTTGCAAAGAGTTGGACATGACTGAGTGACTGAATTGGACGGATGAGAACATGTATTAAGAGTTAGACTTCCTTATTGTACAAAATATGTCTGCTTAAAACAGTGACAAATTTCTCTTGACTGTCCCTTTCACAGTCCCCTTTCTACAGCTGTTTATCTTTATTTCCAGATGTGTATGCATGTGCATAGATATCAGAACTTCTGCTAAAAACCAGAAAACCTTTATGGAAAACCTTTATTTTTACCAGGTAATGAGGCTGCAAGGTAGAAGGTCAGCTCTCTGTATCAAAACACCCACTGGGCAACACCAAAGTCACAGCCCGGTAGAGGAAGCAACCAAGGGGACCCACAGAGCCCTTGCACTGTATAGGAATCTGCTTTAGAGGGAGCAGAATCTGCTACCCTAAAATATGTCTCTTTGGCATATTAGTTATTTTAAGCTGGTTATTCTCTAAGAAACAGCAGGCAAAGGAAAAACGCTGAAAACCCAGCAGGAGTTAGCCTTTTGGGAGAAACGTTAACATTTGTATGGGAAATCTCCATGTGTAAGGGTGTCCAAATCTGTATCTTATCAGTGAAAGGGCAGGGACTGAAATCTCATGACAACCTCACCGGGGTTTGCTGTTCTCTTCCCGGGGAACTCCCAGAACTCACTCTCCCCACCTTCAACATCCTTGTCCACCTGCTGAGGACGGTATTTAAGTTGAGGGCTTTGGCCACTTTGGAGAGTTACTCACGTTTTCCTTGGCATCTCCCATGTATGGCTGTTGTCGCTAAGTCGTGTGCCACTCTTCTGCAACCTCGTGGACTGTACCCCGCCAGATTCCTCTGTCCATGGGATTCTCCAGGCAAGAATTCTGGAGATATTCCATTTCCTCCTCCAGGGGATCTTCCCAACCCAGGGATCGAACTCGGCTCTCTTGGGTCTCCTGCACTGGCAGGTGAATTCTTTACCACTAGCACCACCTGGGAAGCCCCTCTTCCATCTACACCAGTTATTAAAACTTTTGTAAGATTTTCTCCTGTTAATCTGACACATGCCAATTTAGTCCTTAGACCAGAAGAACCCAGAAGGGTGGAGGAAGATTTTCTCCCTCTCTGACACGCAACATGGATGCTAGTGCCCCACATCTTCTTTTCTGCTTTTCCATGTGCTTTGTTAAAAGGAAAACTAAAGTAATCATGGAGAGGGAGCACCCATTCCAAGTGTCCCCAGTGTAATTTAGGGGCTGAAGATCAGTAGGGAATGGAAGTGGACATTTACTTAGTATCACTTAAAATTCCTTACATTTTCATCCCGACTCAATTGTGATGACTAGGTGTAACGTCAATGCTGCCTTATGCCTACCAGCTCCCAGGCCCTGCCTAGTATAGGTCTCTTTCCTTTAGTGGGAGGAGAGAAACGCTGCATCTTGGCACTGTAAAATCCAACCAGAGGGAGCCTTTCTCCCACCTCTGCACCTGGGCCTGACTGCAGCTTGGACAGGTGGATAGTAGGCACCAGAAGGGTTTCAATCAAATCTGGCTCCATGAGTAATAATTCTCCAGTTAAAGATTTTAACAATCCTTAGCGTGAAAAATAAAACCACTAATTGTTGTTGTTCAGTTGCCAAGTTGTGTCCAACTCGTCACGACCCTATGGACTGCAGCACACCATATAATATATATAATACATAATTATATATCAATATAATTATTAATATAATATTTTATTATATTTAAACCATACTATAATAGCTAATATTTTAAAAAAATATTTACTGTGTGCCTGAACCCGAGCCAAGGACCTGGCAGGCATCAATGAGCTCTGTGCAACAAACTTTTTAGTGTCTGATGCTGAACTAGTATCATCCCCATTTCACAGATGAGGAAATAAGGCTTGGGTAACTTAACCACAAACCCAGTCCATCTGACTGCAGAGCCCAAGCTTTTATCAGTACGTTTCACAACAAAAAGCCTAAAATTCTGCCAAGCAGGTAAAGACAAAACACTTGATACTTTCTAGTCTCTGTTACTAAGGTGCCACTGTCTGTGAAGGTAATTCTCAACTAGAGTCACCTTGTAGTAAATAATAAAAAGTTATTAGACATAATTAAGCCCATAATGGGGCTTCCCCAATGGCTCAGCAGGTAAAGAATCAACCTGCAATACAGGAGCCTCAAGAGACACAGGTTCAAAAAAAAAAAAAAGAGACATAGGTTCAGTCCCTGCGTCAGGAAGATCTCCTGGAGGAGGGCTCGGCAACCCGCTCCAATTCTCTTGCCTGGAGAAGCCCATGGACAGAGGAGTCTGGCGGGCTACATAGCATAGGGTCGCAAAGAGTCAGACACAATTGAAGTGACTGAGCACGCATGCACACAAACCTATAACAAGGCCCAAATCCTCCTCTAACTCTTCACCAGAATGAAAGCAACTACTGTTTTACTTCTTTTAGCCCTTATCAACCTTCAGGAAATAGGTCAAAAAAAGTTAAATGGGTTAAGAAAGTGGAAAAGAGTTTATGTTAGTCACAAACTAAAGTTAATCTGCATAATCATAAAATAGTTATACTTTCCAGGGAATAAACTCGATGAAAATACTATTCTCTATAATACAGATCTTTTTTCATCAACTGAAATCAACTCACAGTTGCTGTGATAAGCGGAGGGGATATAAAAGTGACACGTGACACAGGAACCTGATCCCAAGGGGCACACTAACGGAAGAGAAGGCAGATCAGGAAATAAAATGTATGTGATGTGGGAAGAGCACAATAAAAGCAATATAAGCTATCATTTTAGCCCAGAGCAGGCTATGGTGAACTGGGAAGAATGCAGCTCTCATGCTAAGAACACAGGCATGAAACTTAAGACCACTTAAACCTCAATGCTAAGGTCAGCTTTTGCATTTTCAGAGAAAGCTACCACCCCTCAAACAGGATCCTCTCACGGTTAGAAAAAACTGAAACGGAAAGGAACCTATAAAGATCTTCCAGTCTGATGCATTATTTTTAATGCACTCTAGGAGATGCACTCTAGGAGAGGTGAAACTAATAAACACCCAAGATCACACAGCAAGTTAGAAGCAGAGATAATCTTACAACCTGTCTCGGGTCTCCTAGTTTACCCATCAATTCATCCATTTAACAAACACAGATGGACTATGTGCCAGGCATGAGTGAATAAACCAACTGCCGCTGTGGCTTCAAGAACCCATCAGCCTGATGGGGAAGCCTGTCTACCTGCATCTGAGAAAGGAAGCGCCAAGATTGAAGAATTGGGGGTGGGAGGGGGGCTGAGCAGCTCCCTGAGGAAGTGACATTTAAACTCAGCCACAAAGGACAAGCAGGAATAGGCAAGAGAAGAATTGGGGGTAGGGGGAGTAGAGGTCGCACAACTTCTGTCTGAAGCAGGAAGGAATTGATCAAGATCCAGGAACAGGAGGAAAGCAAGTGTGATCAGAGGGAGAAAGGGAGGAGATGAGGAAAGACAGGGAGGTGGAGAAACTCCAACTCTGTAATCAAGCCGATGGCAACCCCAGGATGCTGAATGGAGATCATCTGGTCCACCGAGTGGTGGTCTCTAAATCTTCCCTCTTGGGAAGATCTGAAGTTTGAGCGCAAAGGAGGAAGTCAACAACGCAGGTTCCAGAATCTGCTGTCATCAACATCTCTCATGGGAAATGTCTGACCCTGTGCAACCCTGACAGCCTACAGGCTCAGACATTGCCTGCATTGAGTCCAAAAGGTCCAAGCATTTCCCCAAAGAAAATCTCAGTCTCCAGGCCACAAAAGCCAGACCTCCCTGCCCAAGAAGTTGTAGTACCAGATGTACCACCCCTCAGGAGGCTAGGAAACTTTAAACATACTCCAAGGAAACTGTCTTCACAGACTTGAGGTCTGGAAGCCAACTACACAGCCCCTTGCATAGGGACAGAAGGATGTCCTGAACTCCAAGCCCTCTGGGACCAGGCTGGGGCAGGGGAGGAGGGGTGGGGTGGGGATGGGGGGTCAGGACTCCATAGGGGAAAGTGGCAGACAGGTGGGGGAAGGCGGAGGAGAGATGTGGGCATCATGAGCCACCAGCTGTCAGTTCTCCCAAGGGACACTTCCCAAGCTGGGCAGGTTTCCATCATCACCCAGTTTCCTTTATTCTAAGCATCCATGACCACCACCTATAATCACCTCACCTGGGATGTAAGCCACCCCATCACTTTTTTCTTCTATGTTCGGGTCCCCGAATGAGAGCACAGCCTTAAATGCTTTGGAAAACATTCAGTGCCGGCAAAGGTGAAAAATCCACAGGCCTAGCTCTCCAGGCTGGCTCCTTCATCTATTCCCTCCCTTCCTTTTCTTCAGTTACACCAGTAGGAAAAAGAAAATAGTAGTCAAACAGGAAGATTTTTGGATATCAAAAGGCTAAAGGATTCACGCATCATTAGTTGTAACAGGCAAAACCTGGAAACAACTGCCATGTTCCTCAAGAGAAAAATAGATGAACAAAATGTGATACCATCATTAAATGGGGGTCCTGTAAGCCACGAGAATGAAAAACTGCTTACACACAACTGAGAGGATGAATCTCACAAACATAACAGCACAAAAGAAGTCAGACACAAAAGGGCATATGCTGTATGATTCTATTTTTATAAAGTTCACAAACTAGCAAAACTATCTCTGGTCCCTTTGGGATGGAGGGATAGGAAAGTAGGAGGAAAAGGAAGGGGGCTTTTAGGATGCCACGTTCTATTTATTGACCTGGATGGTAGTTACACAGATGTGTTCACTTGGTGATAATTTATCAGCTGTACACTTAAGATGCTGTGTTTTCTGTATGATTGTACATACACACACTTCAAGGAAGGGTATTCAGCATCTTGGTAAAGGAAAAGTACATAGGACTTGAGCTTTGCGGGCCACATTTATGAATGGAGAATGACCCTGGGTGGTGGTGGGCGAAGTGAAGAGATGACTGCATTTGGGATATGGCCCAAATGGTAGCTGTGGAGTGGCAGGTAGGGTGAACAGTTTCAACGTTTACTTCCTTCTTTCTCCCATAACTAACTGTCAATGAAATCTCTGCGTACTGTACTCCAAAGGGAAGTGGGACCAGGAGGAAAAACAGTTGGAACTGAGCTGGCTTAAGGGAGAAGGGAGGCAACTGGAACACTTCTATCAGTGAGGGGTCAAGGAGGGGAGTAGGAAGAGGGAAAAGAATGAAGTCCTAAGTGCCCAGGGCAGGCAAGAAGGAGAGCTGGCCTGACTGGAAATGGATGGGGTGAGGTGATTCCCATTACTCAGCCCAGTTGAAGGGATCCCTTCTCTACTCCCCTCCCTGAACCCTGCTCTGATGCATATCTAAATTAATGGCTTTATTGTGCTGCTCAAGAGATGCAAGAGACAAAGGTTCAATCTCTGGATAGTGAAGATCCCCTGGAGCAGGAAATGGCAACCCACTCCAGTATTCTTGCCTGGAAAATTCCATGGACAGAGGAGCCTGGCAGGCTACATTCCATGGGGTTGCAAAGAGTCAGACATTACCGAGCATGCATGCACATTGTACTTTGTAAGTCGTTTATAACTCCTGGGAACTAAAGAACAAGAGAAGTGTGTGTGTGTACAGCAAAGGATTCCACATTCTCAGCATCTAACACATTGTTTGGCGTATAGTTTGCGCTATTGGAAAAAAAAAAAAAGGTTCACTGGATAAATGATAGAAACAATGTGGTAATTAGACATAAAGTTGCTGTTGCTGAGTCACTAAGTCATATCCGACTCTTTTGCAACCCCATGGATTGTAGCCCACCAGGTTCCTCTGTCCATGGGATTTTCTAAGCAAGAATACTGGAGTGGGTTGCCATTTCCTTCTCCATGGGATTCTCCTGGACCAGGGATTGAACCCACACCTCCTGCATTGGCAGGCAGATTCTTTACCACTGAGCCATCTGGGAAGTCCCTAGATATAGAGACTTCCTTAGTATTTAAAAATCAGTAATAACATTTTAAATGGCCAAAAATGTGGGAATGCCTAAGTATCAGAGTGGCATACTGTGCAGCTACTAAAAATTACAAGTAACAGTAGCAAACATCTGTAGGGTGTTTTACAGTTTACAGAGAATTACACCTCCCCCTTGTTAGGATTTCCCTGGTGGCTCAGAGGGTAAAGCATCTGCCTACAATGCAGGAGACCTGGGTTTGATCCCTGGGTTGGGAAGATCCCCTGGAGAAGGAAATGGCAAGCCACTCCAGTATTCTTGCCTGGAGAATCCCATGGATGGAGGAGCCTGGTGGGCTGCAGTCCATGGGATCAGAAACGACTGAGTGACTCTACTTCTTGTTTGACACACAATTATATCGACTTTGCTGCCACACTGAAATGTGCAAATGACTCATTAGTAAGTCTTCCTGAAGAGACCAGAAAGATCAGCGACTGTGGGCTAGCAAGTTTTTATGTAAAGAGGTAGGGAGGACACACATTTCAGAGTAATGGGGTCACAAAGAGATGGACACAACTGAGCAACTGAACTGAACTAGGAAGGAGTAGGTAGAAGTTGAGTTAGCTCTGCTTTGTTTGTGTAAATAACCGTGCATGCTGATTTCACACACTATATTTCAATTCACTTCCCTTTTCTTTTGGAACAAAACTTTACTTTTGCTATATTTTATTGATTCAAAATTCACTTTAACAACCATTTGCAAGTCTTCCTGCTAACTGACCACCTCTAAGAAGTGTTTTTGATGACCCAAGTGGACCCAGTTCTTGTCCTAGTGGGGTTTTATTAATGCTAATGTCAAGAAATTCAACAGCAGAACCTAGCCACAACAAACCTTTCCACACTGTCTTCCTGATTGCAACAGTGTTTTAAAGAACAGAGGAGGGGAAAGAAAAAAAAACACATATAAAATAAAACAAAAAAATCCTTCCCTCCTTCCTAAAACAATATGAGCCTAATGTTCAACGAATAATCCACGAAACACTGAAGTCGTGAACACTTTGAAGCTCCGGATTCTCTAGTTGATCGTGCAGAAACTGTTATGTGGCAGGGACTGTCCCATAAGCAAGTTCTCTGCAGAGTCTGAATCTTTGCCCAGCGTTTCTGCACTGCTTTGGGCGGGCTTCCTGCATGTGCTTACAGCAATGAGAGGATTACCTAAAGGATACATTTCACAAACAAGCCGTCACGTGTCTTGTGCCCTGAAACTGCATCCAATAACAAAAGTCTGCTTCTGCAGATGAGAGCTCTGGAGAACTCGACCACCACAGCCCAAACCAGCTCTGAATACACATTACCACGTGAAAAGAGGCTGCCTTTAAAGGTCTGTGGGACGCTGATGACAAACAGGTATTGGCTACCTTTACAGTAATAGCAGATATCCTAAAAGCAATGTTGATCTCGTGCCTTCTGTGCTAAAAACACTATTAGGACCCCTTGGGAGCGTAGAAGGGATGACTGGCGCGGGGCGGGGGGAGGGGGGATGGGGATGTTCCACGCATGGGCAAAAGGGGATTACGGAAATAGCCCGGCTCTCGGCTCAAACCATTTGAAAGTCAAGGGGCCAAAGCGCCAGTGGTGTTCAGGAAATCTTCCAAGTCCTCCCCAACCCGGGTGCAGAGGGCGCAGGGGCTCCGGAGAGCTGAAGCTCGAGAGCTGGGAGCAGACGAGGACAGCAGAAACCGGCCTGGGGGGCGGGGAGTCAGCGCGGAGGCGGGAAGGGCGCGAGTCCACTCGCGCTGGGAGCAAAGGGGATGCCACAGGGCGATCTGCCGCCTCCCCACCGGCCCGCCGCCCGTAGCCGCTGCCCCCGGGTGGATGTGAAGAAATCGGGCCCACCTGCCGCCGCCTTTGAGCCGCCGCTGCCGAGGGGCCGGGTAACTGGCGCCGGCAAACCGCGACGACAGGGGCAGCAGCGCCGGCCGTAGCCCCGCCTCCGGGCCGGGCGCCCGGGGCCTCGGAGCCGCGCGCCACCGCCTCCCGCGCGAGCACCTGCGCGCGACCCCGGCGCAGCCCGACCGACCCAGGTGCAGCCGCCCGGGCCCCTGCCGGCGGGTAGGGAATCGGAGTCGGGGCTGGAGGGCGAGTCGCTACCCCCATGCTCCGTGCCCGCGCCAGGCAGGCGCCGCCACCGAAGGGTGCTTTGTTTGTGCAGCTGGAGCGGGGATGCCGGGGCGGGAGTGGAGCCCCCACCCCGTTCAGAAAACGGGAAGAGCAGAGCCAGCGGTGGAGGATGCCGAAGACGGCAAAGCCCCTTCTCCACGCGGCGATGTCGGGGCCAGCCGCACCCCACCCCCGCTCTGCCCGTCCTCCTTCCCAAACCCCGACCCCCACCCAGCCCCGCGACTGCGCTCACCTGCTCTCCGCGACCCCTGCGTCTTGGCTCATCGTCCTTAGGCGTCTGGGAGGGGGCGCCACGCGCGCCCGGGGCTCGGCGCTCGAGTAGCGCCCGGGCGCCTGCAGGAGGGGTTCGCGTGCTGTGCGCTGCCCTGCGCACCCGGAGACGGCGGACGCTGCCGGGGGAGGGACGAGGGCGAGCGAGAGCCACCGGGGGAGGGGACTAGGCGGGAGGGGGCGCCGGGCGCGCTGCTGCAGCCGCAGCCAGAGGCCGCCTGGGCTCCCGAACGGAAACGCACGCTCGCCGGCGGCCCCGCGCGTGCACGCCGGCGGGGCCGGCGGGCACACTCGCACACGTGCGCACACCGGCCGCTCGGTGGCTGCTTACCTCCCTGCGGGAGCTATGTTTGATGACACTAATGCCGGGCTTCTGTGAAAGAACAGGGCCAGCGCCATTCTGCAGGGAGCTCATATCACCCCGATTGGGGGTTTTCACGAGACAACCCGCCTCCCTCGAGGAATTCCCAGATTCTCTTCCTAGGGTCTGAAAGCACCTCGAAGTTCATTTTCAGATTTTTATATCTAAATCCAAGTGTCTAGAATGAGGAACCGCAGCTTTCATATGGTTAAACAGCCTTGTGACCCCCTCCCGTCCACCCTAAACTGTAAGTGAGGATGGACTAAACCAATGGTTTCCCAACTTTGCTGCACATTTGATCACCCAGGAAGTTTTTAAAATCTTGATGCTCCGAGTGGTATCCCAGATGAATTAGATTACTGCAGTGGGATCCAGTCACTCATATTTCTTAAAGATCCAGGTGATTCCAATATTCAGAAAAGTATAGGAACCACTACTTAGACTGCCAGTGGTCCTCGTGGGGCCCTGTTTTCTTTTACCCCGTTTCTCAGCGTGATCCTTTGCTTGTCTTTTTTCCACCTAGTGGGTGGGTGTCACACAGCATCAAACCCAGGTCTGACTCACAGTAAGTATAGAGAACACCTCTACTGCAGGAAGGAAGTAAAGGCAGAGTCCAGGATGGGCCCTCTACCTTGCAGCCCCCTTTGCTCTTTCTCAATTCTCCACAGGCTGAAATACCCTTGACCTCATGGAAATGGCTTCATGTCATGCCTGAAGCTGGGGAAGCAAACGAGTCATTGCGCTTGAAGGGACATCTGTCTTTTATTTTCCTCCAAATGTCTCCATCTCAGAACACCTGTCAGAGAAGGCAATGGCAACCCAGTCCAGTACTCTTGCCTGGAAAATCCCGTGGATGGAGGAGCCTGGTAGGCTGCAGTCCATGGGGTCGCGAAGAGTCGGACATGACTGAGTGGCTTCACGTTCACTTTTCACTTTCATGCATTGGAGAAGGAAATGGCAACCCACTCCAGTGTTCTTGCCTGGAGAATCCCAGGGACGGCAGAGCTTGGTGGGCTGCCATCTATGGGGTCGCACAGAGTCGGACACGACTGAAGCAACTTAGCAGCAGCAGCAGAACACCCCTATCTGTCTCACTGTAACTCAGAGGTCCAGTGCTGACAGTGTGGGAGAGCACAATAAAAGTCATGGCTCAGTGACTGGAACACCAGTTGAGTCCAGCGCTATGACTAGATGGTTTATACCTGGGAAAGAGATGGCCTTGGTACTATCACTGGGCCTTGGTGTTCTTCTGTTAAACATAAACATGAACAAGTTCTCAGAACACCAGCATCAGACAAGGCCCCTCTGTGACCACGATGTATGAAGACAAGAGCAAGACTCCTTGATCATGTCTAAACACAGACAAAATATGAACATCGTCCAAGCCACAGTGGACACACAGCCATTCTGGCGAGTTAGGGCCCCTTTGCCAGTTATAGCCTTAGTCTCCCTCTGGTCTGCCCTTCTGTGAATAAGATTTACAAAGATAGACATTTGTAGAATGAACTCTGGTTTCCTGAGCGCCCCTGCAATCAGCTAACAAAAAACCAAATCCTTTAATAATATTTTCCAATACCTTCTCACTGACACACCTCCAGAGTTTCCCATGGTATGCATTTCCCTCAGTGCAATGAGTAGTACATTCAACTCTTTAAACGATAGGAAATATTCCTAGTGTTCTTTGGCAAGGGAGCATTAAAAAATATCTCAGTCATCACAATAACAGCACAAGATAACTATTACACCCTCTTCACATATAAGCTAACTAGGGTTCATACAGATTATGTAACAAACTCACACAGGGCTGCCTGGCTGTCAGTGGAGAGGCAGGCTTCATGTTCACATGAGTTTGAGGGGAGCAGGCTGGCACACTACCTTCTCATAGTACCTCTGACTTCCAGATGAGCCTGAGTTCCAGCCCCAGCTCAGTCCTTTTCTAGCTATGGGCATTTGAGCAAGTCATTTAACTCACTTGAGTTCACCTTCCTCGCAAAAGAAAAAAAAAAGTAGACCTAGAAACAGGTATTTTTTATTTAGGTATACACCATTTTATTAGTTTCAGATGTACAATATAATGATTTGGTAGGTGTATATATGTGAAATGCTCACCATAATAAGTCTAGTTCATATCCATCATCACACCAAGTTACAAAAATTTTGTTCTTATGCCAAGAACTTTTAAGATATAATATCTAAGCAACTTTCAAATATATAATACAGTGTTATTAACTATAAGGACGTGTATACTACTGGTATATTTTTCATAAACTCCTCAGGTGGCCTGACACATCACCTGTTGGCAGATCCTGGTTTTGGAAGTTTCCCTTGCATCTGCCAGATCTGAAATCCCCTTTTCCAAATGTTACTATGTCACTTGACTCTTCTCACTTTCCAGAAGTTTTTTGTCTTCCAGGAGGCCCATATAATATGATAAGCAAATGAACTAAAGCCTGAAAAAACCATATGAGTGAACTTGTATTGGATCCTTCAGCCTCATCTGAGTCTTTGGACCACCGCAGCCCTGGTGGACAGCTTGCCTACAATCTCATGACAGACCTTGAGCCACAACCACCCAGCTAAGCCATTTACAGATTCCTGACCCACACAAACTCTGAAATAATAAATATTTGTTGTTTTAAGCTGTTATATTTGGGGGTAATTTGTTATGCAGCAAAAAAACAATACAAAGGAAATAAGATCCCATAGTTAGTGCAGTAGAATCACACTGTTTGCGCTTGAAGATATATTTAACAATATTCACTCTGCAAAAGCGGGAGAGAAAACAATTTACAGTGTCAACAATTCTGCCTGTTACTCCAGTGAAATGAGAGGATGAGTTGAGAGAGATGGGTCTGGTTTCATCAGTCAGTCTCTGATTCAATCATGGGTATCTCTCACAGAGATGAAAGTCTTGATGCTGGCTATGTTGCCTGTATTTTTAAATATCCATGTTTTTAACAAAGTGGAAAGAATGAGGTTATTTCACTGACTTAGATTCTATATATAATGTAATCAAAATGACACTTGAAACCCCTTAACTCATCAGGACCTGAGCCCAGAACATCCCCAAATCAAGAATAACACTGACTTTAGACCAGTGTAAGAGGATATCCAACCCCAGGACCCTGGCTTCGGAGGACCCTTCCACAGCTCTCATCCAATCACACTTCCCATGGGCTACGGAGTCCATGAGGCCCAAGGGATGTGCCCTTCCATAGCTTTTGTCCTGTCTCCACTTCTAAACCAAGCTCAGGGGAAGAGAGATCCCACATTCCTCTCCAAATGCCCTAAGCTCACTTCCAGGGCCCACAATGGGCATTTCCTCAGTCCAACCTTCACCAGCTCCAACTCTCCAAGGCTGGGACATAGCAGGGCCAGGGGAGACCAGATGTAGCTGTTTTAAAGGGATGTGGATGGAGATTGTGCAAGCCTACTGGTCAACACATGCACAGAGCCCCTCGCCACACAGGCCAGCAGCAGAAAATCAAGAACAAGACCCACGGACCACAAGCTGACTCTCCAAATGCTGCCTCCTGCTGGTATACGACTCTGACAGCTCTCACTTGACCTGTCCCTCCTGTCAGTTATTCATTTGGCAGGAATATTTGTCAAAGCAGGAAGACACAATGTATTACATGCAACAAACAGCGTGTTTGCTTGACTTATAACTTACATGTTTAGACATATTACACACGGATGTCCATTTGTACTCTAGCCCCAAGCCCCACAAATGACTGGGATGACCTGGCCCAGAACTAACTTCTTCAACTTTATTTTGTTTCACTTTTTTAGTTTTGGCCTCTTTTTGCCTGAGAGAGTGGAATCCAAGGCATTATTTGAGTGGGGAGGAGGGCAATGAGATCATTCTCCTTCTGCTTTCATTTAAGTATATTGGTGTGGGACTTCCCTGGCAGTCCAGTGGTTAAGACTCTGTGCTTCCACTGCAAGGGATGCAGGTTTGATCCCTGGTGGAGGAACTAATATCCTGCATGCTGCTCATGACACAGCCAAATAAATAAAAATAAAAATATGATGCTTTCAAAATTTTAAGAATAAATAAATATATTGGTGTATGATTTTGCCTAACACATTTGGTTAAATCCACAAAGATGGTGTGTCTTCTTTCTCTGAGGCCCAAATGGGGCTTGTTCTTTGGGGTCTCTCTAGGTAAGGTCCATGCTTAGATTTTTGTGTGTAGTTGTTATTGTTTAATCCTTTGCTAGGATAATTACTCATCTCAGATGGAAATGTCCCTTCCAGACCATTTTCCTTACATCTTCATATATATTATAAAAAAAAATTGTGTGTGTGTTTGCCTCAAAAATTGTATGATATATGCACTATTTTTCAGTTTGTTTTTATGCTACAATATATCTCAAAGATCTATCCATCTTAGCTACAAATTTTGCTATTCATTTATTTATTATTAGCACTATTATTTATTTTTTAGCTCTATTCCATTAAAGATAGTTAAATTACCTCATTTTGATACCTAATGTACTATATGAAATTTGTATGTGAGTCATGCATGTTTTCAGATTTACAATGTGAGTTTATTTATGTTAAATTTTGTAGAAGGGGTGTTAGTGGAGAGAGACCTGAAGAGAGAAGATTTCCTGAAGACATCTTGGAGAATTCCCTAAATACTACAATACCAGAGTGAGAATTGCTTATGTAAGCTGTGAATAAGGGAAGACTAGCCATTTTCTGACTTAATTATGGCAAAAACTACTCAGTTTTCTCTCCATGTCTGTTTTCTCTGTGTTGTAGATTTTTGTCTTTCTGTTTCTGCCTGGGAAAGGCATGTGCAGCCAAGAAACCAACAGTAAGATGTTCTTTGGATGCCGGCATTAGCCAGGGGAAATCTTGATGTGTTCACACAATGCTTGGTTTTCTTCCTAAAGTCCCTTTGATATACTCTCTCGTGTTCTGAGCTACCTTGGAGTTTGCCTTGTTTGTTTTCTAGAACAAGAGCATCAATTTTTTGTTTAAGGTACTATTCATGGCCTCCCAGGGCTTGTTACGCATCTCCTCCTCCAGCTGACAGAACGTTGCCATCCTCCAGGCTCCACAGGAAAGCAGGTGTTGCCCACTGCTCGGCTGTTGATCAGAGCGCACCAAGGGTGTATGTTCGTTACAGCGAAAACACGCCACCACTGGTAACAGGGAACTCTGCCCAGAACTAACAGACTCCTAGCATGGAAGCTAAACCATTTATCTAGAAGAGTCTTTATCTAGTTGTAGTGGACCAAATGTCTGTTTCCCCACCCTCTACAAATTCATATGCTGAAACTCTAACCGCACTGATGTGATGCCATTAAGTGGTGGGGCCTTTAGGAGGTAATTAGATTTAGATGAGGTTGTGATAGTGAGGCCTCCAAAATGAGATTCATGTCCTTATAAGAAGAGAGACACCAAAATTGTCTTCTCCATCATGTGAAAAAATAGCAAGAAGTCAGCCATCTGTCCCTCACCAAAGTCCAAATCAGCTGGTCTCTACAATTGTGAGAGTAATGTCTGTCTAAACCACCCAGGCTATGGTGTTTTGCTATGGCAGCTTGAGATGACTTAGACACTAGTATTTAGGCCTCTATTGTCCATACCTCTTACCCATAATTTGGGGAGGGCTACTCTGCTTCTTGGCTTCCCAGGTAGTGCTAGGGGTAAAGAACCTGCCTGCCAATGCAAGAGACATAAGAGATGTGGGTTCGATCCCTGGGTCAGGAGTATCCCCTGGAGGAGGGCCTGGCAATCCACTCCAGTATTCTTGCCTGGAGAATCCCATGGACAGAGGAGCTTGGTGGGCTACAGTCCAAGGAGTCACAAAGAGTTGGACACGACTAAAGCGACTCAGCATATAGGCACTCTGCTTCTGCCTTTATCTAGCTGAACTCTTTGTCTCAGTTATTTAAAGAGACAGTGTGTGAGCAAAAGATTCTGGGAAATTGAATTTTGTCAGGAAGTTATCATTTCTGCCTCCTACACCCCTTACACCCCAACTCTAATCATGCACATGAAGATGTAAATACCTCACAGAATGGTTTCCAAATCTAGTTTTAGGATACATCGCTTCAATTAACTCTAAAGGCTATTACAGAACAATAAAATATCACTCAACACAATTTTGACTCACCTTAATTTTACAAATTAAGCATCATCCAGCCTTTTCCCTAGAAAACAATAGAATAAATAGAATAATTGTCATCCCAGAAAAATTTTAAATTTTCCTCTTTGCGTGTTTCAGTATTGCTTTGTGTATAAACTATGCCCCCCCTCAACCCATTATTGATGACAGAATCTACAAGTATTAGTCAAGGTAGTTGTTAAGCTGAAAACAAATAGAAAAAGCATGCTGCACAAAGCAGCTGTAGCATCACCTGGGAGCTTGTTAGAAATGCAGAATCTCAGTTCCACCCAGAGCTCATGAGTCCCATTCTACATTTTTGATATAACCTAGTGATTTGTAGGCCTTCCCAGATGGCACAGTGGTAAAGAATCCTCCTGCCAATGCAGGAGATTCAAGAGATATGGTTTGATGCCTGGGTTGGAAAGATCCCCTGGAGGAGGAAACGGCGACTCACTCCAGTATTCTTGTCTGGAAAATTCCATGGACAGAAGAGCCTGGTGAGCTACAGTCCATGGGCCTGCAAAGAGTCAGACACAACTGAGCACACACACATGTACGGTGATTTGTGTGTATCTTACACTTTGAGGTGTACTGGTTTTAGAGATACTAGGTATGGGATTTCCTTGGTGGTCCAGTGGTTAAGAATCTACCTTGCAACGCAGGGAACATGGGTTTGATTCGTGGTCAGCAAACTAAGATCCCAGTGCCATGGGAGAACTAGATGAAAGATCCCGTGTGCCACAAATAAGACCTGGTGCAGCTAAATAAATTTTTTAATTATTAAATTATTATTTAATATTGAATTTTATTATTTTAATAATTGATATTAATATTAAAATAAATAAATAAAGATACTGGGTAGTTCACATACTCTCCTTCAGAAGAGCCAAATTTGAAATGTTAACATCAGGAGCAAAACCCAAGTCAGTCCTCAGAGGGGCTCAGTGAGGACAGCCGCCTTGGGGCCCAGGTCACAGTCTGCCACCAGTTTAAGTGAGGCCAGGTAAAGGAGTAGCATTTTCAGTTTAATTAGTGAGCATTTAAATGATGAGAGGAGGGGTATGCCTCTGAGAGGGAGGGCGTCTTCAAAACATAAGCAAGAGGGTTCAGCTGCTGGGTGGCCAAAAAAATGACAGACCGATCCCCCCCCCCATGTATATATTTTTTAAGAAGAATGGTGGAGTCCAACTCTACCATCAGCTGCCCAGACATCCTTAGCAAGTGCAGGGACATTTCACAGCCTGGATTTCCTCATCTTTAACATGATAGTTTCTATTGACACAGAACTTTATAGTTGGCAGGGCATATGTTTTCATTTGAGCTAACAGAGCAACTCCATGTAATAGATGAACACAGTAGTGTTACCTCCATTTCACAAACTGGAAAAGAGAGGCACAGAGTGACCTGCCTGAGAGTGCTGAGACCACAGAGCTTCAAGCCCTGGAACCACAGCCACATGAGTTTACATGTGTGAAAGTAAATTGAAAACTGCAATGCTTTCTCCCAATAAAGGGTGTTCCTTATTACTCTAGTAACATTCCACAAACACACAGTTATCTGAACTCACTCACCCACCAAGATAGTGGTCCCAGGATCAGCAACCCCCTTTCTCTCCTTGTGTTGTGGTAAAACTATTACCAGGAAAAGCTAATAATTAATATCAGTGATGATGTGCATATGAATGAGCAATAAAGGAAACCCCAGCAACCCAGATGGAAAAAACTAATCACCCTTGCATTGTTTCATTGTTCAGAGTCTTCTGCAGGAAGTAACTGAGAAAGCCTTACATGTTTTTTTAGAACTATTTTGAAGAAATAAAATCATGATCATTTCAATTATTTGTTATTTATCCTCATATTTTCCACATCCTTCGACAAGGTCCTATGACCAATCCAAGGAGGTTCAAAGGCAGATAAAGGACCAGAATAATGATAAGACCATGATTCAGGCCTTCTGTTCTCAAAATCAATGTTTATTTTGGGTTTTTCAAATAATGAATCTCTTCTATTTTTTCCTCTAGAAAGACACAATAATTTCCTTTCATCTGTCTCTTAAACAGTAGGTCACAACCTACATTTCTTTTATCATCTGTTATGAATTCCACTAATTCTCCTCCTTTCTTTGTCACTGATGTTACATTTAAGAGAAAGCCTTTTCAACAGAGTTCTAAATTGGGTGCGGTCTCGAGGTCAAACGTCTTTGGCATAGCCTGCTCAAGGAAATAGATTTTCAGTTACAGTAGTAGTTCAGTTCAGTTCAGTCGCTCAGTCGTGTCTGACTCTTTGCGACCCTATGAACCGCAGCATGCCAGGCCTCCCTGTCTATCACCAACTCCCGGAATCCACCCAAACCCATGTCCACTGAGTCGGTGATGCCATCCAACCATCTCATCCTCCATCGTCCCCTTCTCCTGTCCTCAATCTTTCCCAGCATCAGGGTCTTTTCCAATGAGTCAGCTCTTCACATCAGGTGGCCAAAGTATTGGAGTTTCAGCTTCAACATCAGTCCTTCCAATGAACACCCAGGACTGATCTCCTTTAGGATGGACTGATTGGATCTCCTTGCAGTCCAAGGGACTCTCAAGAGTCTTCTCCAACACCACAGTTCAGAAGCATCAATTCTTCGGTGCTCAGCTTTCTTTATAGTCCAACTTTCACATCCATACATGACCACTGGAAGAACCATAACCTTGACTGGACGGACCTTTGTTGTCAAAGTAATGTCTCTGCTTTTTAATATGCTGTATAGGTTGGTCATAACTTTCCTTCCAAGGAGTAAGTGTCTTTTAATTTCATGGCTACAATCACCATCTGCAGTGATTTTGGAGCCCCAAAAAATAAAGTCAGCCACTGTTTCCACTGTTTCCCCATCTATTTGCCATGAAGTGATGGGACCGGATGCCGTGATCTTAGTTTTCTAAATGTTGAGTTTTAAGCCAACTTTTTCACTCTCCTCTTTCATGGACATCACCTCTCCTCTACACATAGAGGACACTCTCCTCTACACATGAATATCACCAGATGGTCAACACCGAAATCAGATTGATTATATTCTTTGCAGCCAAAGGTGAAGCTCTATACAGTCAGCAAAAACAAGACTGGGAGCTGACTGTGGCTCAGATCATGAACTCCTTATTGCCAAATTCAGACTGAAATTGAAGAAAGTGGAGAAAACCACTAGACCATTCAGGTATGACCTAAATCAAATCCCTTATGACTATACAGTGGAAGTGAGAAATAGATTTAAGGGACTAGATCTGATAGACAGAGTGCCTGATGAACTATGGACGGAGATTCATGACATTGTACAGGAGACAGGAATCAAGACCATCCCCAAGAAGAAGAAATCCAAAAAAGCTAAATGGGTGTCTGAGGAGGCCTTACAAATAGCTGTGAAGAGAATCGAAAAGCAAAGGAGAAAAGGAAAGATATTCCCATTTGAATGCAGAGTTCCAAAGAAAGCAAGGAGAGATAAGAAAGCCTTCCTCAGTGATCAATGCAAAGAAATAGGGGAAAACAATAGAATGGGAAAGACTAGAGACCTCTTCAAGAAAATTAGAGATACCAAGGGAACATTTTATACAGTAGTAGAGAAAGGAATATTATGTATTTATTTTTATAACCCATGCTCTGCAAATAGATGATGAAAAATACATATTAACACCATTCTATCTAAACTGAAATATATTTATTCACATTTATTTCCTTGCCTTTTTTGTGGGGAAAGGGGTTCTTTTCTATTTTGAATATGTATGTATTGATAATAACTGCCATTTGTGGTTGTGCCTATTGTACGCTAAAGATTATGCCAAGCATTTAAATATATTATGTGGAAACTCCCTAGCAGTTCAGAGGTTAGGACTCTGCACTTTCACTGCCAAGGGCATGGGTTCAGTCCCTGATGGGGGAACTAAGATCCCACAAGCCACTCAGTGCAGCCAAAAATTAATAAATAAAATATATTATCCTAAATCCCCTTTGGTACAATCAACAATATTATCAACACTCTGCAGTTGATTATACAGTTGAATATTTACAATAATGTAGGTGGTGGTGGTGGTCAGTCCCTAAATTGTGTCTGACTCTTTGCAACCTCATGGACTGCAGCACGCCAGACTTTCCTAGCCTTTACCATCTCCCGGAGTTTGCCCAAATTCATGTCCATTGAGTCAGTGACGCTATCTTACCATCTCAACCTCTGTGACCCCCTTTTCCTTTTGCCTTCAATCTTTGCAGCATCACGGTCTTTTCCAATGAATTGGCTCAATTTTCACTGCTCTTTATACTACAATTGGCAGTAGTGCTGGGCTCTTTTGCATGCGTTGTCTTGCTTAGTCCCCACATCAGCCTTATGAGGTACTAACGAGCAGAGAGATGCCTCCACCCTCCGTCCTCAGGATGAGCAACCCAAGGCAGAACCTAGCACGGGTGACCCCCTATCTCAACTGGCCTGAAACTCACCAGTTTTAGCACAGAAAGTGCCATGTGCTGAGGAAACTTCTCAGGCAAAAAGGGACAGTTAGTCATCCTCCTCCAGCAGAGGGCACCTTGTGAGCCCTACCACACTGCTGTCTCCGGGTGAGAGTGGGCGTGACAGGCATTATAATTGCCCCCCCACTTCCTGTTCCCCTCTACTTCCCAGCAGAAGGGAGGACACTTCTCTGCTCCTGTGAAGGTAGTTGATGCCCGTGTGACTTGCTCAGTCGAATAAAACGTGAATGGAAAAGATGCTTGTGACTTCTGGGTAGAAACATGTAAGCACCAGTATGGGGAGGATGGGGGAGGGATAAATTAAGAATCTGGGACTAACAGATACACAGTACTGTGTATAGAACAGGTAAACGACAAGGACCTACCATAGAGCACAGGGAACTATACTCAATATTTTGTAATAACCTACAAGGGAAAAGAATCTGAAAAAGAATAGATATATGTGTATGTATAACAATTGCTTTGCTATGCACTTGAAACCAACATGACATTGTAAATTAACTATATTTCAACTAGATAATAATAAAATAAAAATTTTAAAATAAAATAAAAAAAAAGAATCAGTATGTAATTCTCCATATTTCCTTCCTCTTGCCCTGGCACTGGCAACTTCTAGACAGTGCAGGCTCCATCAACCTGAGCCCCTGAGTAAGGACCACACAGAGCAAAGCCCTTTGTGCCTATGTGCTCAGTGACTCAGTCTTGTCCGATTATTTTGTGACCCCATGGACTGTAGCCCAGCCAGGCTCCCCTGCCCATGGGATTAGGAGTGGGTTGCCATTTCCTTCTCCAGGGGATCTTCCTGACCCAGGGATCAAACATGTGTCTCTTGCGTCTCCTGCATTGGCAGGCAGGTTCTTTACCACTGAGCCATCTGGGAATCCCTGTTTATCTTTTTACGCACCATGAACTTTGTATATCCTTTTGCTCTGCTGAAAAAATAATAAAAGCTTAAGTAAAAAGACACCACAATATTGCAAAAAGCACTTACCCCTAGAGCTGAGGAAAACTGCCAGGGGACATGCTTCAAAAATTCCCTAATCCAGGGATTCCCACCCTGGCTGTGCCTTAGCATCACCCAGGGGTTAAAACATATGATACCCAGGCCATGCCCCAACTGTATTAATTTCCTGTGACTGCAACAAATCAGCAGAAACACAGAGGTTTCACACAATAGAAACTGATTCTCTCACAATTCTGGAGTCTGCAAGTTCGAAATCAAGGTGTCAGCAGGGTTGCCGTTGAAGGTGTCAGCAGCCTTTGAAGGCTCGAGTGGATTTTCCTTGTCTCCTTCAGCTTCCAGTGGCTCCAGATATTCCTGGGCTGTGGCTGCATAACTGCTTCCATCTTCACATGGTTCTTTCCTCTTCTTCAGGTCTCTTTTCTCTGAATGTCTCTTACAAGGATACTTGTTGGAATTATGCCTGACTGGGATAATCCAAGATGATCTCATCGCAGCATCCTCAACTTCATTACATCTGTGAAGACCCGTTTTCCAAAGAAGGCTACATTTGCAGGTTCTAGGAAGTGAATATATACCTTTTGGGGAGTAACTATTCAGCCCACTAATAATTTTTTTTAATATTTATTTATTTGTTCATGGCTGTGCTGGGTCTTTGTTGCTGTGCAACCCACTAATAATTGCTATAGACTAGATGTTTCTGTTCTCCTAAAATTCATTTGCTGAAACCTAATCCCCAATGTGCAGTTATTTGGAGATGGGGCCTTCGGGAGGTGATTGGGCCATGAGGGTGGAGCCCTCATGAATTGTATTACTGCCTTATAAAAGAAGCTTCAAAGAGCTTCCTCACCCTTTTCACCAGGTAAGGACCCAGCAAGATAGGCTATTTATAAACTAAAAAGTGGGTTCTCCAGCATGGAATTTCCTTTAAAAACTAGGAATAGAACTACCATGTGACTCAACAACCCCACCACTGGGCATACACCCTGAGAAAACCATAATTGAAAGAGATGCATGTACCCCAATGTTCGTTGGAGCACTTTTTTACAATAGCTAAGACATGCAAGCAATCTAGATGTCCTTCGACAGATGAACGGATACAGAAATTGTGGTACATATATACGATGGAATACTACTCAGCTATAAAAAAAAAAAGCATTTGAGTCAGTCCTAATGAGGTGGATGAACCTAAAGTCTATTGTACAGAGTGAAGTAGGTCAGAAAAAGAAAAACAAATACTGTATATTACCGCATGTGTATGGAATCTAGAAAGATGGTACTGATGAACCTGTTTGCAGGGAAGCAATGAAGATGCAGACATAGAGAACAGACTTGTGGACACAGTGTGGGAGGGAGATGGTGGGATGAACTGAGAGCAGTATGGAAATATATACATTGCCATATATAAAATAGATAGCCAGTGGGAACTTGCTGTGTGACACAGGGAGCTCAACCCAGTGCTCTGGACAACCTAGAGGGGTGGGATGAGGTGGGGGATGGAAGAGGAGTTCAAGAGGGAGGGAACATGTGTATAAGTTCAGTTCAGTCACTCAGTCGTGTCAGACTCTTTGCGACCCTGTGAATCACAGCACGCCAGGCCTCCCTGTCTATCACCAACTCCCGGAGTTTACCCAAACTCACGTCCACCAAGCCGGTGATGCCATCCAGCCATCTCATCCTCTGTTATCCCCTTCTCCTCCTGCCCCCAATCCTTCCTAGCATCAAGGTCTTTTCCAATAAGTCAACTCTTCGCATGAAGTGGCCAAAGTATTGGAGTTTCAACTTCAAGGACATGTGTATACCTATGGCCAATTCATATTGATGTATGGCAGAAACTAGCACAATCTTGTAAAGCAATTGTCTTCCAATCAAAAATTTTAAGATATATACATAATTTTTTTAAAAACAAGTGAGTTCTCATCAGATGCCAAGTTGCTGGCACCTGGATCTTGGACTTCCCAGCCTCCAGAACGTTTCTGTTCTTTGTAAGTCACCCAGTCTATGGTATTTTGTTAAAGCAGCCCAAAAAGACTAAGACAGAAATCAACCAATTAAATCAGACTCTTTTTAAACATTTTATTTAATTATTTTGACTGCTCTGGGTCTTAGTTGCGGCTTGTGGGATCTTCACTGTGGCACTCGAAATCTTAGTTTCTGCATGCATGCAGGATCTAGTTCCCCAACATGGGATTGATTCTGGGCCCATTGGTACTGGGAGTGTGGAGTCTTATCCACTGAACCACCAGGGAAATCTCTAAATCAGTCTCCTTAGAAAGTGAATCTGGGCATTAGAATTTTTTAAAATTTATTTCCTTTTAATTGAAGGATAATTGCTTTATAATATTGTGTTGGTTTTTGCCATACATCAACATGAATAAGCCACAGGTATTCATATGTCCCCTCCCTCTTGAACCTCCCTCCTGACTCCCACCCCATCCCATCCCTCTCTGTTGTCACAGAGTACCAGTTTGAGCTGTATCTGTGTCATACAGCAAATTCCCATTGGCTATTTTACATATGGTAATGTATATGGCATCTGGTCCCATCACTTCATGGGAAATAGATGGGGAAACAGTGGAAATAGTGTCAGACTTTATTTTGGGGGGCTCCAAAATCACTGCTGATGGTGATTGCAGCCATGAAATTAAAAGACGCTTACTCCTTGGAAGGAAGGTTATGGCCAACCTAGATAGCACATTTAAAAGCAGAGACATTACTTAGCCAAAAAAGGTCCGTCTAGTCAAGGCTATGGTTTTTCCATTGGTCATGTATGGATGTGAGAGTTGGACGATGAAGAAAGCTGAGCACCGAAGAATTGATGCTTCTGAACTGTGGTGTTGGAGAAGACTCTTGAGAGTCCCTTGGACTGCAAGGAGATCCAATCAATCCATCCTAAAGGAGATCAGTCCTGGGTGTTCATTGGAAGGACTGATGTTGAAGCTGAAACTCCAATACTTTGGCCACCTCATGCGAAGAGTTGACTCATTGGAAAAGACCCTAATGCTGGGTAGGATTGGGGGCGGGAGGAGAAGGGGACGACAGACGATGAGATGGTTGGATGGCATCACTGACTCGATGGGCATGGGTTTGGGTAGACTCCGGGAGTTGGTGATGGACAGGGAGGCCTGGCATGCTGCAATTCATGGGGTCACAAAGAGTTGGACATGACTGAGCGACTGAACTGAACTGAATGTATATGTACCTAAACTATTCTCTCAGTTAGTCCCACCCTCTGCTTCCCCAACTGTGTCCACAAGTCTAGTTTTTAAGGTTTAGAACCTGCTAATAAAAGGAAGTGTTTCTAATGGTTAAAGGTAAGGCTGTGAAGTCAAAGAGGCCTGGTTTCAAACACTGGCTCTGTCATTCTCTTGCCATGTAACCCTGGGCAAGCTACATAACCTCTCTGCACTTTAGTTCCCTCATCTCTCAAAAGAGAGATAGAATACCAGGCACACTCCTGTCAGTTACAGAGATAAAGGTTACAAATGGAAATCAGAAACGATAGATCTTATTCCCAGAGAGTTGGCTAACTGGATACCGAGGGGGAAAGAGCAAATCAATGAGAAACAAATTAAATATATAATCCCTTGGTTATTTTTACCTGTAATTACTAAAATGAAAGTAAAAGGAGCAGATCCTGGCACTGTGCCATGCTTGGATTTGCCCCAGTGGGTCAGAGCTATGGTTGCTGCCCTCGGGACTACTACCAAACGGACAAATGATGCTGGCACATCAGACAATACCTCTATAATCCCTAAAGGAAGTAGTCCAGGTGGTGAAGGGAAGTGGTATCAAGGCTGTGCAAAACCAAGGAACTATACCCTTTGGTTATAGGGTATAGTCTGAAGAAGCTATTTCATTTTATAGATCAATATTATCAGCTTCCTGAGCTTTTACTAAAATGTGTAACGTGCGTACATACTAAGTCAGTTCAGTTGTGTTCGACTTCTTGTGACCCTATAGAGCGTAGCCCACCAGGATCCTCTGTCCATGGGATTTTCCAGGCAAGAATACGGAAGTGGGTTGCCATGCCCTCCTCTAGGGAATTTTCCCTGACCCAGGAATCTCTTACGTCTCCTGCATTGGCACGTGGTTCTTTGTCACTAGGGCCACCTGAAAAGCACCCCCCCCGCCTCAATATGTGTGACTTAACTTAGGATTGGTCTTCTTGGCTTTGAATACTGCAGAGAATAAGGGCACATTTGATTGATGCAGGACCCATAGCTTACTATTAAACAATCAGAGGTGGCAATATATAATCCAAACAAACAGTAGGTTGTTTCCGAAGGGACAGCTAAACTGAGGGACTAGATGAAAGCCACGGTACGGTTTATATTCACTGAGAATGTGAACTGATGACTCCTCTCCTTAAATGTTGAGTGGAACTCCCCAGATGAGGCAGCTCAAATGCTGAATATGCAGTCCATTCCGGATTGGCTTTATGATGACTGGGGTGTGCATCCACATAATATACTCCTTACTTAGCTTATAACAAATGCTGTGACTAAGGGAGCCCCTTTTGCACAGACACGCCATAAAAACTTACTTCTGCGAAATCAAGCAACAGTCCAAGAAATCGTATCAGAATTGTTATCTTAGCTTACCCTTAGTCTAAGAAAATGGAATCATTCACAAAAGCATAGTGGAGGAAAGAGGGATAGTCAAGGGGCTAGTCCCAACAGGATGGAAATATTCATTAAGTTACTAAGAAATGGGAAGAATATGGAGGACATTGATGGGGTCAAAACATGAGGCACTACTGGAGGTTGAGTGGACTGATGGCACTCCTGCTGGTGCCCCAACGTGAAAGGGCCCTAAACAAATTCATTTTACTCTAGTTTTAAAATTCTAGAGAAAACTAGAAGGCAAAGACAGCATTGAAAAACCCAACTTTGTATCCTTGGGGGCTAGAGCCAGCAAATTAATCTGGGTGAAGAGTAACAAAAAGAGTCAGGGTCCCTTGGTCTGATCCCTAGCTGGGGACCCAAGGCCATGTGCCTATGTGTGAGTAAAGTGACCAGAAGGTGGACACAAAATATTCTGGGTGAGTTCAAAATCTAAAGAAGGCCACGATTAGCTTGGGCACATATAGAGATGCAGCAGTGATGTGATTAAGGTGAAAGTTAGGATCAAAATTGGAATGTCTGAACAGACTTAATGTGAAGTGGTTGTGTTTCCTCCACTTGAATGTATTACTGAGATGGATATTACGTCTGACGGGGGAACCCTTTCTGTATCTTGTACTGTAAAACTGAAGGCATGTAAGTTTACCTTTTGGCTCTCATTATTTGAATATACTAAATGAGAACCCATAGATTGGCTTGCCCACACAGAGGTTGTTAACTTGACACAGTACTGGATGCCTAGTGGACACAAAATGATTTCCACTTTAATTAATGACATACTGGAAGGTGGAGTGCTGGTGCCAACAAATTCTCTGTGCACTAGCCCTGTGTGGCTCATGAAAAGGGTGGATGGCTCATAGAGACCTCCAGTAGATTATCAAGGCTTGGATAGTAGTGTCATCTGCAGCTTTTTTCTTAACCACAGTCTAAAAAAGGAGCCAACTACAGTTTGCCTTCATGTGAAAAGGATCACGATTCACATTTGCTGTAAAGCCCCAGGGTTATTTGGATTTACCAGCTGACTGCAATAATTTGGATTGATAATATGCTGATATGTGTGTGTGGCATGATTTTAATTACCTTTTATATATGTATATAGGGCTTCTCAGGTGGCTCAGTGGTAAAGAATCTCCCTGCCAATGCAGGAGAGGCAGGAGGCCCAGATTCGATCCCTGGGTTGGGAAGACCCCCTAGAGGAGGAAATGGCAACCCACTCCAGTATTCTTGCTTGGGACATCCCATGGACAGAGGAGCCTGGTGGACTACAGTCCGTGGGGTCACAAAGAGTAGGACACCACTGAGCACAATTCAGCACAATTAAACAGGACACGTCAATGTCCAGGAGGAGAATCTCTTTTCCAGATTCCACTGTGATAGAAGCCAACAAGTGGATATCTCGGTGCACTCTCTTAAGGTGTTCAACGGAGTCTATGAAATGAGTGGCTCTGGGGGAGCTGAGCAGTGCTGAGATGGGCTGACTGTCTACACAATCCTCCTTCACTTGATAGGCACAAAGGGCCAACCAGAACTGTCCTGTCTGCCAATAAGACAGGGACTGCAGACGGCTGTGAACTATATTCCTGGAGAGAAGACTCTCAAGTATAACTGGTAAGTAGAATATATGGGGCCACTGCCCAGTAGCCCCAGGAGGTTATACATAGGTCTTGACAGAAATAGACACTTCAAACTGGACTTTGCATACCCAGTGATAAATGTGAATGCTCAAAACACCATGGAAGGAGTGGAGCAGAAGATACAATACCAGTTTGGACCAGGAAATGAGTTACATTTCTTCTGATCAAGGAACACACTTTACAGCTCATAGTGTGCAGCAGTACGCAAAGAGATATCACATTTAATGGACATATCATATTGCTTATCATCCTCAGAGTAGTGGCTTGGTAGAGAATTGGCAGGGACAATTGAAACATTTACTGCAAAAATTGTGGGAGATAAAGGCATGCAGAGCTGGTTTTCTGTATTTTCCTGAGTGTGTGCTCACACTCAATAGATTTCCTCTGCTTTTTTTGGAGGGGGGTGGTTAAGGGAGGGGGCATATGGAGGATGCTAGTGTAACTATACAATTATTCCCCACATCACCTCAACTTTCTTTGTTCCTAATTAACTCAGTATTCTGGGACCATGGTTGCAACCATGGGTCATTGAAGCAGGATAAAGTAGGGGTGATCCTTAAGCAAGAAATTGTAACTATACCTTCTAAAACTTTATGCCAGAATTCCTAAGGGCCTCATGAGCTGCATCATGCCTTCACTCTATCTAGCAAAATTTAAGGTGACAATGAGTGCAGCCATGTTGCGATGTGACCATAGCCTATACAAACAGGGATGGACTAAGGGGGAGGCACTTGATAGGCTGGTACTACTGCCAGAAATCTGGACCTGCACAGTGGCTGAACCTAATATCCCTTCAAAAGCTGGAAAAATTTGTGTTAAAATCAAAGACAAATGGAGAGAAGGAGAAATAATAGCTGGGAGTAGAGGAATGAATAAATGGATTATGCAACAAGGGAAATCCAATACTGCATTGTTGCCTCTAGAGAGGCTCAGAGCAACAGAAGGATATTGTTTCTTAGCATGACTATATCAGATGCCCGAAAGAGTAAAGCCGTATGCTTGCCAAGACCACCTCAGCTTTTGGAATCTGCAAACCTGAGTGGTATTGCTCTGGGAGACATTTTAGTTATACAATATAATGATGAACCGAACAAATTATCCATGACTGAGTGGAACTCTAGTATGTTCCAGCATCTTTTGGCTCTTTTTTTTTTTCCAGGTCACATCTACTACAGAGAATATCAAAATAGAAATTTCCAGGAAACATCTCCTACTGGGCTATTGGACCACGTATTGTATAGCTTCTGGCGTACTGTGTAACAATAAGCCTTGATGATCAAATGCTTATATTAATAAAAGTCTACAGTTCTAACAGTCAAATATAGCAGTGCCATGCCCAACACACCACAGTGTACCATGCACAAATACATATTCCCCTTGTTTTTGTGGATGCGTGCATGCTCAGTCGCTTCAGTCATATCTGACTCTTTGCTACACTATGGACTGTAGCCCACCCAGGCTCTTCTGTCCATGGGATGCTCCAGGCAAGAATAAAATACTGGAGTGGGTTGCCATGTCCTTCTCCAGGGAATCTTCCCAACCAGGGATCAAACCTGCATCTGCCTGTGTCTCCTGCATTGCAAGCAGATTCTTTATCCACTGAGCCACCTGGTAAGCCCCTTTTTATGGGTGGGAAGCTATAGAACAGAATAGAGAAAGACAATGACTTTCTTTCTTTCTTTTCAAAAATATCTATTATTTATTTATTTGGCTGTGCCTGGTCTTAGTTGTGGCATGTGGGATCTAGTTCCCTGATCAGGGATTGAACCTGGGCTCCCTGCATTAGGAGCTTGGAATCTTAGCCACTGGACCACCAGGGAGGTCCTGACACTGAGTTTCTGATGGGAATAAAACAGAGAGCTTCAGACAATTGATCTGAGTTCCCCTGGGGAACATCCCCACTCCCTGGATGAATAAGGCTGTGAGATGACTAATGGCATAATCAAGACTAAACTGTGCTGAGGTGTGACAACCACTCATCCAACCCTAGTATGGGGACTCAATATTTTTGAGTACAAAACACATATCATATCTGCAGTTAGGCCATCAGTACACAGTGATGGCAACATGCATGGTAGATTCAACACTGACCTGCAAGACGAAACAGGGCCTTAGGGGAGACAGGTACCAGTCTAGGCAGCATGGGATAAACCAATTTGTTTTCTCTCTCTTTACTTTTTCTTTCTTTTTTTTTTTTTTTTTACCATTTAAAATTTTTTTAATTTTCTATAGAAGTATAGTTGATTCGGTGCTCACACAGTAAAGAACCTGTCTGCATTGCAGGAGACCCAGGTTTCAACCCTTGGGTCAGGGAGATCCCCTGGAGAAAGGAATGGCTACCCACTCCAGTATTCTCACCTGGAAAATCACAAAGACAGAGGAGCCTGGTGGGTTACAGTCCATGGGGTCTTAAAGAGTCAGACACAACAAAGTGACTAATGCTTTCACTTTCACTTTTCATTGTTGATTTACAATATTGTGTCAGTCTCAGATGTACAGAAACATATCCATACTACTATATACATAAATAGATAGTCAAAGGATCTACTGTATAGCACAGCAAACTCTACCCAATATTCCATAATAACCTATACGGGAAAGAATCTGAAAAAGAATAGATATATGTACATGTATAACTGAATCACTTTGCCGTAAGCCAGTTTGCTTTTAATGAGGAGCAGGATTCAGCGTAAAACAATAGAGTTTTACCACCAGCATGAAAGCTAGCCTATTTAGGCCCGTTATGTAGTACACAGGGACAAAGTCCATCCAAGTCACTGAAAATTAAAATATACTTTTATAGAATGCCAAAGGCAACTTCAAAATAAAATCCAGGATTTCCCTGGTGGGCCAGTGTCTAAGACTCCACACTCCCAATGCAGGGGGTCTGGGTTCGATCTCTGATCAGGGAACTAGATTCCAGGTGCAGAAACTAAGACCCAGCTCAGCAAAATAAATAACTATTAAATAAATAAATAAAAATCTTTATTAGAAAAAAATAACAAAATAAAAATCCTACTTTTTATTGGGCTAGTAACCAAAAAAATATGCCCCTCAAATTTACAAAACAAAACGCTATAAAGTCAGCAAAAACAAGACTGGGAGCTGACTATGGGTCAGATCATGAACTACTTATTGCAAAATTCAGACATAAATTGAAGAAAGTAGGGAAAACCACTAGACCATTCAGGTATGACCTAAATCAAATCCCTTACAATTATACAGTGGAAGTGAGAAATAGATTCAAGGGATTAGACCTGATAGAGAGAGTGCCTGAAGAACTATGGACAGAGGTTTGTGACATTGTACAGGAGGCGGTGATCAAGACCATCCCCAAGAAAAAGAAATGCAAAAAGGCAAAATGGTTGTCTGAGGAGGTCTTACAAATAGCTATGAAAAGAAGAGAAGCTAAAGACAAAGGAGAAAAAGAAAGATATACCCATTTGAACGCAGAGTTCCAAAGAATAGCAAGGAGAGATAAGAAAGCCTTCCTCAGTGATCAATGCAAAGAAATAGAGGGAAACAATAGAATGGGAAAGACTAGAGATCTCTTCAAGAAAATTAGAGAAACCAAGGGAACATTTCATGCAAAGATGGGCTCAATAAAGGACAGAAATGGTATGCATCTAACAGAAGCAGAAGATATTAAGAAGAGATGGCAAGAAAGCACAGAAGAAGTATACAAAAAAGATCTTCATGACCCAGATAATCATGATGGTGTGATCACTCACCTAGAGCCAGACATCCTGGAATGTGAAGTCAAGTGGGCCTTAGAAAGCATCACTACAAACAAAGCTAGTGGAGGTGACGGAATTCCAGTTGAGCTATTTCAAATCCTAAAAGATGATGCTGTGAAAGTGCTGCACTCAATATGCCAGCAAATTTGGAAAATTCAGAAGTGGCCACAGGACTGAAAAAGGTCAGTTTTCATCCCAATCCCAAAGAAAGGCAATGCCAAAGAATACTCAAACTACTGCACAATTGCATTCATCTCACACGCTAGTAAACTAATGCTCAAAATTCTCCAAGCCAGGCTTCAACAATACGTGAACCATGAGCTTCCAGATGTTCAAGCTGGTTTTAGAAAAGGCAGAGGAACTAGAGATCAAATTGCCAACATCTGTTGGATCTCCCAAAAAGCAAGAGAGTTCCAGAAAAATGTCTACTTTTGCTTTATTGACTCTGCCAAAGCCTTTGACTGTGTGGATCACAACAAACTGTGGAAAATTCTTCAAGAGATGGGAATACCAGGCAACCTGACTTGCCTCCTGAGAAATCTGTATGCAGGTCAAGAAGCATCAATTAGAACTAGACATGGAACAACAGACTGATTTCTAATCGGGAAAGGAGTACATCAAGGCTGTATATTGTCACCCTGCTTATTTAACTTCTATGTAGAGTACATCATGCAAAATTGTGGGCTGGATGAAGCACAAGCTGGAATCAAGATTGCTGGGAGAAATATCAATAACCTCAGATATGTAGGTGACACCACCCTTATGGCAGAAATCGAAGAAGAATTAAAGAGGCTCTTGATGAAAGTGAAAGAGGAAAGTGAAAAAGTTGGCTTAAAACTCAACATTCAGAAAACTAAGATCATGGCATCCGGTCCCATCACTTCATGGCAAATAGATGGGGAAACAATGAAAACAGTAACAGATTTTCTTTTCTTGCGCTCCAGAATCACTGCAGATGGTGACTGCAGCCATGAAATGAAAAGACACTTGCTCCTTGGAAGAAAAGCTATGACCAACCTAGAGAGCATGTTAGAAAGCAGAGATATTACTTTGCCAACAAAGGTCTATCTAGTCAAAGCTATGGTTTTTCCAGTAGTCATGTATGGATGTGAGAATTGGACTTAAAAGAAAGCTGAGTGCCGGAGAATTGATGCTTTTGAACTGTGGTGTTGGAGGAGATTCTTGAGAGTCCCTTGGGCTGCAAGGAGATCCAACCAGTTCATCCTAAAGGAAATCAGTCCTGAATATTCATTGGAAGGAGTGATGCTGAAGCTGAAACTCCAATACTTTGGCCACCTGATGCAAAGAACTGACTCATTGGAAAAGACCCTGATGCTGGGAAAGATCGAAGGTGGGAGGAGAAGAGGATGACAGAGGCTAAGATGGTTGGATGGCGTCACTGACGCGATGGACATGACTTTGAGCAAGCTCCGGGACTTGGTGACAGACAGGGAAGCCTGGTGTGCTGCAGTCCATGGGGTCGCAAAGAGTCAGACATGACTGAATGACTGAACTGAACTGACTGATTGCTTTTAAGTCTGTGCCAGGAATATGCTTATAAATACTTTTTTTTTTTTTGACTGCACTGGGTCTTCATTGCTGTGGGGGATTTTCTTTAGTTGCAGTGAGCAGGGGCTAATCTCTAGTTGCAGTACACAGGCTTCTCATTGCAGTGGCTTCTCTTGTGCAGCACAGGCTCTAGGGTTTCAGAGGTTGTGGCACCTGGGCTCTAGAGCACAGGCTCAATAGTTGTGACACATGGGCTTAGTTGCTCCACAGCATGTGGGATCTTCCCAGACCAGGGATTGAACCTGTTTCCTACTTTGGCAGGCAAATTCTGAGCCACCAGGGAAGCCTGCTTATACATTCTTAAACATAATTGTGTGCAGTTTGATTTTTTTTGAGGGTAAGAATTTTACATCAGCAACACTGAAGCTCCACGTGAGTCAGAGAAGATAACTTTCAGAAAATATAAAATGGCCTGTCTCCTATATTTAAACTCCTAAAACTCTCCTTCATGGGCTTAAGGGTCCAACAAGTTCATCTTAAAGTAAGTTTAGGCTCCTGTATCTGTCCTCTGGATTCAGAAGACCCCGACCAATCTTGCCTCCCTCATTCCCTGAAGCTGCTGCTAAGCTGCAGAGTTTTATGGGGTTGGGAGGAGGACAGGAAGCATTCCAAACCATGAAGTAAATGGTAAACAATGAAATATTGATGGCGCCAAAAAGAACCTGAGGGAGTCACAGAGGCTCACATTACGTAAAAGCCTTGCGGGTTTTGTAAAGTTGCTTGGCCATATGTTCAAGGATAATAAAACATAAGCACACTGCACAAGACTCCAATTATGAAAGATACTAAAACTTGCAAACAATAAGTAAAAAATTAAATTCTGGGTCTTAAAAATATTTATTGTCACTTTCATCTGTTGGGAACTACAAGCAGATAAATTGAAATGTTCATATTTGAAACCAAATGCCAAAAAAAAACCCCAAACTGCATACTTTAAGACAAAACTTCCAACATCTTATCGTTATTTTGACACTTACCAACTTCTCATAAAAGAAAGAAAAAAGATAGATTTGACACTTTTGGAAAACATGTTCTTTTGAAAGAGTTTTAAAATACATTCTTTGAGGATTTTAAGTAGCTAGTTGAGAATAAAATACTGCCACATTTAGCTTCTGGTAGACGATGTCTGAAAAATATTTTTATTTCTTTAAAGGTTCAAAGCCAGATAATTTGGGGGTAATTGCTTAAGCATCTGGAAATATCTACTCATTTTGGTCTGACCTCTGGGAGATTCAAGCATACATTGAGAATCACATCAATTTTTCCATTGTTTATGTAGCCATGCTTACAAGGGTAGAAAAAAAATCACAGGCAAAATGAAGGTAGTTTGATTTATAGGGGTAGATGAAGGGTTTATGGGTAAATTTTTTTTTTCTTTTCCTCTGATTTATGTTACTGTGCTACTATTGCCATGATTTCACATCCACATTTTCACAAACATTCCCTGCATGATGTTTCCTCTAGAGCCAAAAAGATTCAGTGTTGTACAAAAGCAGTTGTGATATAAGTGGGTTCTTACTCAGATTTGTGTAGATTCCCTCTAGAGACCAAGATGAGAGGTCAGAATTTGAGGGATTGTAAGTTAAAAATAAAGACCCCCAGTTTAAAAAAAACACTGGAAGGTTATACATGAGTAATAATCTAAAGGAGCATATGAACCATAGGAGGGAAAATCTAGCTGTAGGTCAGAATTACCTTCAAGGTAATTTTAATAACCTTTAAAATTACCTGTTTAAAATACAGCTGCTCCAATTCCCACGTCTTTTGATTCAGTAATTCTAGGGAAGAGGCCAGACATCTGTAATTCTTCATTTTTTAAAAACTATTTATTTGATTGTGCCAGGGTGTTTTTGTTTTGTTTTTTTTGGTTGCCCTGTGTGGCATGTGGGATCACAGTTCCCCAACCAGGCATGTGGGATCATAGTTCCCCAACCAGGGATCGAACCCATGCCCCCTGCATTGGAAGCATGAATTCTTAGCCCACTGGACAACCAGGGAAGTCCCAGACATGTGTATCTCTTCAGCTCTCCATAGACTGCAGTCAGGAGGGAGAACCTCTGTCCTGTACAAAACAGACCAGTCCCTAAAAGTAGGGTGGGGGAGTTACTTTTCATTTTATATCCAAACCTGTATTTGACTTTTTTTTAATCTGTGGAAGTATTATTATTACAAATACAGCTTAATTTGAAATCATGTATTATAGAAATTTGTCCTTGCTAAACAAGCCCGTAAACATCTCCCTTCTCTATTCCTGCCAGAAGAGTTGGTAGATGCGTTCTCAGCTTTACTCCTTTGATTGCTAAATGCAATATCCCTTGAAACATTGGCCCTTGGAACCAGGTTAAACATCAGAATCGTCTGAGAAACTTTTCGAAATAGAGATTTCCAGGCCCCTGTCCCAGGGAGATCTAATGCAGAACATCTCGGGTAGCATTAGGGCTTTGTTTTTTTTGTTTGTTTGTTTTTTAACATTTAAAAAAATGTATTTATTTGGCTATACGAGGTCTTAGTTTCAGCACATGGATCTTTAGTTACAACATGAGAACTCTTAGTTGTAACATGTGGGATCTAGTTCCCCTACCAGGGATGGAACCTGGGTCCCCTGCATTGAGTCTTAGCCGCTGGACCACCAGGGAAGTCCCCAGGAATCTGTATTTTGAAATGGTTATCCAGAAAGTTCTATAAAGCGTGGGATCTTCTGCCTCAGGGAAGCTGGCAGACAAAGCAGGTCCCAAGCCAGCTTTGACACCTTCGAGCCTGGGGACTCAGGACAGGTTTGGCCGTAGTTGGTCCACAGAAGGAGAGAGGAGGCTGGCGGATACTACCTGTCTTGTGGGAGGCAAAGAGGAGAAAGGACAGCCTTGAACCAATTCTCCTTCCCTCGGGTTTGCCAGGCTCTAGCCAAAACCTTGAGCTGAACAGAGTTTAACTACATCTTTTATCCTTTCACAGGCTAGACCCCAAGTTATAAAATACAGTAAAATCCGTTGCCTTTCAACCATTTTGATCCTTTGGGACTTTTTTTTTCTTTTTTTGAAGTATAGTTGATTTACAATGTTGCCTTAGTTTCTGGTGTATAGCCGAGTGATTTAGATACCTAAATAAATAAATAACAAATATTAATATATATGTAAACAATATATATATTCTTTTTCAGATCTTTGGGACTTTTTTAAAAATAAATAAAGTCTGACAGAAACTTCCCAACCCAGGGATTGAACCCAGGTCTCTCCTGCATTGCAGGCAGATTCTTTACCAGCTGAGCCTCTAGGGAAGCCCAAGAATGCTAGAGTGGGAAGCCTATCCCTTATCCAGGGGATCTTCCCTACCCAGGTATTGAACCAGGGTCTCCTGCATTGCAGACGGATTGTTTATCGGCTGAGCTACCAGGGAATCTAAAGTGAGAAGCAGAGCATACTAAATTGTAAGTTCTCGAAGGCAAGGGGCAGGGTCCACCCTCCCGTTTCCCAGCTCTGATGGCACCTACTGAGGAACTGGTGGACACCCAGTGTGAGTCATTTGTTCATAAACAGTCCAACAAGCCTCCTGGTTTTTATTTTTAGCTCTTCCTCTGAGTTCAGTGGGATAAGTCATGCCTTCAGGGTCTCAAGTTACTTTTTTGGCTTATCAACAAGAATGTTTTCTGCAGAACTTTGAGGATAGGGCTTCCATGAAAGTTGCTAGAAACCAGAAAACTTTGTTAAATATGACAGAATCAGTTCTAGACATAATCAAGGTAGAGTGTAGAATAAAAATAAAGCAGGATAGTTTCTCAAAATCCTAGAGAACTTGTGGAAATAGGGCCTGAATGGTATTTATTTAAAGAGCTAGTGAATCTGTTCACAATTGTAATGTGATATAAACATAAGTCACAAGATAGTATCAAAGCTTAGGAGCATTTCTTCAAGCCAGCCTTTTAAAGACATGTTTACTAATTCAGACATGTTTACATCTGCATGGATACTCTCAAACAAGATACATAGATTAATACGTAAGAAGGCAACACTTAAGTGACATTTACTTTCGCTTTTGAAATGGAACCCTCTCTTCCTCTTTAAGCCACATATTATGGTTCCCAGTAACATTTTTTCCTTCAATTCCACTCCCTTGGTTTAATTTTTTTTAAGTGCCTTTCTCCACCAGCTTTCAAATAAATTATTTACCCTTGTGAAAATGTTTTAAACATCAATCCAGCCAAAGCTGATGTAAGTGAACCCAGGGGTATTGACAGCACACAAACTGAAAGTTTTTTTTTCTTAAATGGGACTACAGAAAAACAAAGAAAAATTGATAGGAGAATAGACTTAATTCTCCTTTTCCGAGGAGGAGAAATGAGTCAAGACAAATTGAGGCATGATGAGATCTTCCTAGAGTTTTCATTTTCCACCTGGAGGCAATAAATAACATATTACAGATGCCTATTACAAATGGGCAAGTCACTAACTTGCAAAAATTAACTATTGAATAGAAGAATGTTAGGATACTTCATCAAAAAAAAAAGAAGGAAATATTGCAACAAGATACAGTAAGTATTTAGTATGATTAAATTAACATAGAGGATTTAATTAAAGAAGGTTGAAAAGAAGTATCAGCATATCAGCATAAATTTCATTTTTTAAAAAATCTTGTCTTGTAGCAAATGACCAAAGATACAAATAATGAACTGTGATTTTTCTCAAGTTCATAAAGCAAGAATAAAATTTTCCAGACACTTTTACCCTGAGAGAAATTCAGAAATGGATACAGCTTTGGCCAAAAAGGAGATTGTATACTGAGTTCCCACCTGTATTTACTAAAGTGCTCCAGGAGAATCAACAATAAACCTTTCACTGCTGTTTATCTCACCACAGCTGGATGCAAAGTAGCCAGAAAGATGGTAGAAAACACAGTAGAAACAGGGCCGAACTTCGTGGAAGCAAGTGTGGGCAAAGTAATGAGCTGGGATCTGTTCCCACAAGAAATGTTTATATTTTCATTAAATCAGTGACTTGAACCAAAGAAATGCCTCCAGGGACTAGGAATCAGGATTCTTTTGAATGCTTCAGCTTGTGATGAGCTATTAAAGAAAGAAAGTTGATACAGGAGAACTTATTTTCGTTTTCTACCTGCAGATTCCAGATCCTTGGTTTCAAAGTGAGAAGGGCCCTTAAAATTCACAGAATCTAGCTTTTCCTACATCTTATTCTCTAGTTTCTAAACTTCCTGTCTGCCCTCAGAGCCTCAGTCTGGTCACTTGCTAAGTACCCTCTGCTGGTCAGTGCTCTAGTACTGCCCTGCAGCCCTCTTAGTGGCAACAATTTTGGTCAGCGGGATCCTTAGATGAAATCAAAAACCCTTCAACAAGCCACCTATTTCCTTCTACACACATGCACACACACACACACACACACGCACATATCCTTACCCACAAAGGACACAAGCAAGAACAAATCCCTCATCTAAATAGTAAAATGACAAGCGATTACTACATGGTGCATGGGCACAATGGAAATATGTAGCTGCTGCTGCTAAGTCGCTCAGTCGTGTCCGAGTCTTAGCGACCCCTTGGACTGCAGCCTACCAGGCTCCTCCATCCATGGGATTTTCCAGGCAAGAGTACTGGAGTGGGGTGCCACTGCCTTCTCCGGAAATATGTAGAGTAACCATGAAAATACAGCGTGAAAGACAAAAGCAATGCAGCACTGTGAGAGTGAAAGAACAGCAAACTTGAGGGATGAGGAGCGGGTAGAGGCAGATAAAATATTCTATTTATTTACACTGGAGAAACCTGACAAACAGTACCTCAGCCAGAAGATCAAGGTCAACATCAACAATGATGTCATGTTGATGGTAGGTACCCTTGATATGATGGGATGAAAATTATGCTATGTTACCTCTGTGGTCTATTCCCAAAACACATAATCCCAGTCTAGTCAACAGAAAAACATCAGCCAAATCCCAACTGAGAAAAATTCTATTAAAATCCCAGTCCTCAAAACTGCCAAGGCCATCAAACACAAGGAAAGTTTGAGAAAGTGTCACAGCCAAGAGGAGCCTAAAGAGACATGACAACTGTCTGTAATATGGCATCCTGGGTGGGATCACTGAAGAGAAAAAAAGGCATTAAATAACAACTAAGGAAATCTGAATAAAGTGTGGCACTTTAGGTAATAATAATGTATCATTATTGATTCATTGTTTGTCACAACTGTACCATACTAATGTGAAATGTTTGTAACAGGGACGCAGTATTTAAGAACTCTCTGTATCATCTTTGCAGTTTTTCTGTGAAAATAGAACTGTTCTAAAATTAAAAGTTTATTTTTAAAAATTCTATTTATGTGGTCTATACGCTAGTGGGTTTGAAGTCAGAGAGATCAGTTTATAATCTAGTTTCATCTCATCAGCTTTGTAACCCTGGATGCTTCTTGCCTTCATTTACCTTAACTCTAAGTGTTGTAGAATCTGAAGGGGATCCAAATACGTCATCCCCAAACACAGCTCTTTGGTATAGTGTTATTCTGATTATTTTATGCTAAAGGCAATTAGGAAACAGCAGACAGACATAGAAAGAGCTCTCTGCCCTCTACCTTTCTGCCTAAAATCAGGGCATAAATTTCCTTTTGTAAGTATGTTCCTTGCCCCAAAACTAGGAAGAGAACTAGCTTAATCACTGGAGAGGGTCAGAGTCAGCATAACAAATCTTACTAAAAAACTCTTATCTATTGTCCATTTCCCAGTTAACTTCCCACAATTTACCACCCCCCCACCCCCACCAAGGAGCCCCAACCCTCTTTTGTTTATCTAATCACTTCTTCACAATTCATCACTCTTTGTTAAAATGATAAATAAACCTTCAAATCTAACCATGTCTTTGGGTTTTCACTTTTTTTCTGTGAAGCTCCCATGCATGTAAGCTGTTTAGTCGATAAGTCATGTCTGACTCTTTTCTGACCTCATGGACTACAGCCCACTAGGCCTCTCTGTCCATGGGATTTCTCAAGCAAGAGTACTGAAGTGAGCTGCCATTTCCTACTCCAGGGGGTCTTCTCAACCCAAGGATCAAACCCACATCAGTGGCATCTCCTGAACTGGCTGGTGGATTCTTTACCATTAGCACTATCGGGGAAGCATCCCATGCATGTAAAAAACTAATAAAATCTGTTTCTTCCAATATTCTGTTTTTTGTCAGCTTAAATCACAGGCCCTAGGAACAGAACCTAAGAAGGTATAAAAACAGTTTATGTTCCCTTATGAAATCAAGTGAGAGTATACAAACTGTATGTGGAATTATAGTAAGAGCACAGGAAGCTTCGAATTATTCCCTATTTGTGTGACTGTAGTAAATATCTTCTTTAGAATTCTGTTTCTTCATCTAAAATCTAGATGGAATAATAGTACTTTTATCTCAAACAGATGTTATAAGCAATACATAAGATGATAAAATGATGTAAAGTGTCCAATGCCACTCAGATCATGTGAGCCATTATGCAGAGTCCCTGCTGCATAGCTGACTTTCAGTCGGTGACTATTCCCTTCTCTTGCTCCCCCAGCCCCTGCCCCTAGAGGCAGAGGCATCACAGGGCAATATCTCATCCATAGCTTTGTTAGTTTAAAAACCATATTTTATCCATCCAGTTAGGTGTGATCAGGGCCAGGAAAACTGAGGCACCTTAGCCAAACTTTCAAGAGATTAGCTCACAAACCAGCAAGCCGATGCATATTAAGTTTCTTCGTAAATATGATGGTCAAAGAGACTATGTCTGGCTGTGAGGTTGGTTTCTTCCAGTCGGAACATTCTTGGGGAAACCATCTTAGGTTCAGAAGACTGCTCAAGAATGATTGGGATAGAGTGCAAAGAATGTTATGGTCTTGATAGAATGTGTAGTGAGCTCTGGGTAATTTATGTTTGTACCCCACTGTTATGAACTGAGGGCTTCCTAGGTGGCACTAGGGGTAAAGAACCTGCCTGCCAGCACAAGAGACATAAGAGATGCAGTTTCGATCCCTGGGTCAGGAAGATCCCCTGGAGGAGGGCATGGCACCCCACTCCAGTTCTCTTGCCTGGAGAATCCCCATGGACAGAGGAGCCTGGCGGGGTTCAGTCCTTAGGGTCACACAGAGACAGACTGAAGCGACTTAGCATGCACACATGCACACGCCACTAAGAACTGAATTGTGTCCTCTCAAAATTCACGTGTTAAAGTCCTAACCCTAGCAGGTGACTGTATTTGCAGGTGAGGTTTTAAAGAGATAATTAAGGTAAAATGAAGTCATTACAGCTACTCTTTTCCAGTACAACTATGTCCTTGTGAGAAGAGGAGAGGACACAGCCAAGCACAGAAGGAAGACCACAGGAAGACACAGGGAGAGTGAAGACACCTGCCAGCCAAGGAGAGAGGGGTCAGAAGAAGCCAATTCTGCTAATACCTTGACTGTGGACTTGTAATTTCCAGAACTATGAGAAAATAAATTTCTGCTGTTTAAGCCACCCAGTGCATGATACATTGTCATGGCAGCCCTAGCAAGTAGCACCCTCAATGTAGAGAAATGCCTAGTGAGCCCGAGAAAAACTCTTCCTACTCCCCAGT
The DNA here is from genome assembly GCF_054371585.1 of Giraffa tippelskirchi. Classification (NCBI taxonomy): domain Eukaryota; kingdom Metazoa; phylum Chordata; class Mammalia; order Artiodactyla; family Giraffidae; genus Giraffa; species Giraffa tippelskirchi. The sequence goes on from NC_137276.1 coordinate 130,035,513, forward strand.
TTCTTCTGTTTTCCTCTGTAATCACGGCATATACTGAGAGACGTTATAATTCATTTGTGCAAATTAATTTTTATAAACTTATTTGTAGAAATAAATCTTTTTGTAGAACTATATATAAGCAGATAATTAGAATCCCTTGTTGAAATTAAAAAGCCATGCTATTCTTTATGACAGTCTCCAAGTCCATCCACATTTCTACAGATGACTCAATTTCATTCCTTTTAATGGTTGAGTAATATTCCATTGCATATATCATATATATGTAACACATCTTCTTCATCTATTCTTCTGTTGGTGGACATTTAGGTTGCTTCTATGTCCTGGCTATTGTAAACAATGCTGTAAAGCATGGAGTTTGCCAGAGTAGATTTCTTTGCAAAAAAAAAATTCTGTGATAAAACACATTTGGAAAAGACCACACATCATAGCTTCTCTTAGAAGTACATCACATACTTTAACATATTAATGGTTCAAGAAGTGCTGTGATATGTGTTCCAACATGATTTAGTTCAGTATCTGCAGGAAGTATTTGGTCATGGAACTCTTTCTAGTAGGCATCTCTTTACAATTCCCTTTGAGGAATCTTGCTCTGGTCTAATGCTTCTCACTTACCCATCATCACTTAAATGTGCTATTTCCTCAGAAGTTAGTTAATGTCATCCTTTTGACTCCCATGGTTTTTGTTTTTCTCAGGGTGACATTTCTTGGCTGTCTTCCCAGATGCCCTAACTTTTGTTCTTTTACTCACACACTGTGGAAGAGTAAAATTCTCCAGCAAAACAAGGCCAAAGGAAACTTGGAAACCACTGGAGTTAGTATCATTATCTTGTCACGTCAGTTAACTGTAAAAGTTTCAACAGGAACCCAGAGAATATGAAAGAGTATAAGACACTCCTACTCAATAAAATGTACTTTTTAAAAGACCATTTTTTGAGGCTTTCTGAGGATCTCTAATTTTAGTTAATATCGTCAACAGCTAGTAAATAAGAGAACTAGGTGGGAAACCATCTGTTATCTGTGTGACGGCTGAAGAGGCCCTCCTGCAAATTAAAATTTATCCTATCTCTAGCCATCTTCAACTTGAGTTTTATCTTGATTAGAAGAGAATACTTCAGACACCTAATGTGAAGAGCTGACTCATTGGAAAAGACCCTGATGCTGGGAAAGATTAAAGACAGGAGGAGAAGGGGATGACAGAGGATGAGATGGTTGGATGGCATCACTGACTCAATGGCCATGAGTTTGAGCAAACTCCGTAAGATAGTGAAGGTCTGGGAAGCCTCGAGTGCTTCAGTCCGTGGGGTCACAAAAAGTTAGACACAACCTAGCGACTGAACAAAAACATAAGGGAAAAGGTAGCTCAGTGAGTTAAACGTCACTGTTCCTTATAATCGATCTCTGTCTTACTCCTTGGCCAAATGACCAAAAAAGAACCACTATTCCTGTTTTAGTCTGTTCTCCACCTTCATCTCATTTAAGATACTGATAGTCATTTCAGTTTCTGCACCTTGGGAGACAGCACCTTCTGAAAAAAACAGATGACCAGCTTGAGCGTAAATATAAAACTTCATCTTCTAAAATAAGCAAGCTAGGATGCAACCTACAAACCCGCTAAATGCCTCTGTGGAATTGCAAGTAAAATTAGAAAAGCTGCCCAGAATTTTAGAAATGAGAGAGAAAATGATGACTCTCCCACGTAACATCCAGCCCCTCTCATTTTTCTGTCGCAGAAGAGGAGGTTTGGGACCAGAGTGGAAGGGAGATGGTGTGGTTCCCAGCAAGGGCAGGCACAGTCCCAGACTCCTGGCTTCCAATGTGGGCCAGGCAGCTGGGTGAGCCTTGGCCGTCCAGTCAACCCCCACCCCCGCAAGGCCACTGCTCCTCCATGAGATGCCATCATCGCTGCTGTGCTTTCCTTATGGATGGTTCCAAGCAGTTAAGCATTGGAAACATGAGTGAGTCAGTGCTGACAGAGGTTGGTGGCTGAATGTTCTCCTAGTTTAGAGGCTGTTGTAAAAAGCCAAGCCCTAAGGAGGCAGGAAGGGATAGCAGCACACAGCTGGAGAGATTTTAAAGAGAAGAGTGAGAGGTGTATCTTTGTGATGTGTAGAAATTCCTCTAAAAGTCATTTATTCAAGACAATTTCACAAGCCAAGACATGCCATCTGTCCATTTCACCTCCCCTCTGCTATCTCCTGAAACATCTTCAGTTTCCTTACTGTGGTGTGTCTTTCATGCCCTCTCCAGTTATCTAAGGAAGTCCAGCCCCGATCTCTTCACTGACCCTTTCAGGAGACTGCGGTTGTTCTCCATTGCCTTTGAGGTCAAGATTGAAATCCTTAGCGTGGCTCAGAAGATGCTTCACAACTTGACCCCATCCTGTTTTTGCTGCAGCTTCTCCCCACCAGTCTTCAAGCTTCAACGTCCACTGCACCACCACTCAACCTCTGCCCATTACAGCATAGAAATGAAGCATTTGTCATTATGGCAAGGGGAGGGTCCCAGAGGAGCTTAACCTCTGCATTTCTTATCGAAACCCTGGCAGGCCATGGCAGGTCTCCAGGAGCCCTGTTTACATAAGGACCAAATGACCATGAGAGAAGCAAAAGAAGAGAAAAAGAAATATTGGCCCCAATATTAATCCCAGAAACCCTGGCATTTAAGGCTATCCCAATATAAATGGTGCTTCAGTTGGAGGTTGTAGAAAAAAAGCTGTGCTTTACTGGAAAGCTAGACGTTGTCTAGAGGACAGCCCTCGGGTTATCTGATTCTAATCTTTCATTGCCTTTGAGCTATTTTACGATCTTTCCAGTTGTAAGTAATTGATAGTAATGCAAGATGATTTACATAGATGTGCAAATTCTGTCCTGTCTGGTAGAGGTCCAATTGATTTCCCTATCCTCTGTGGAAAAATCAGTTTGCTTCCATTTACACATTCATTTCAATATTTCTGAGCTATAAATATGTCTCTTTGAATTACAATGCCTACCTGGTTCCTTCATTGATTAATGAGTAAAATAAAATCTTTAACATATATACATGCATGCATGCTCAGTCACTCCAGTCATATCCAACTCTTTGAGACCCTATGGACCATAGCCCACCAGGCTCCTCTGTCCATGGGGTTTTCCAGGCAAGAATACTGGAGTGGGTTGCCATCCCCACCTCCAGGGGATCTTCCCCACCTAGGGATCGAACCCATGTCTCCTGCATCTCCTGCATTGCAGGCAGGTTCTTTACCGCTGAACCACCAGGGAAACCTTTTAACATATATATCTACATTAACAATGTATATATATATTTATATAAATTTATAATATATATAAGAGAAGGCAATGGCACCCCACTCCAGTACTCTTGCCTGGAAAATCCCACGGACGGAGGATTTTCCGTCCATGGGGTCACTAAGAGTCGGACACGACTGAGCGACTTCACTTTCACTTTTCACTTTCACGCATTGGAGTAGGAAATGGCAACCCACTCCAGTGTTCTTGCCTGGAGAATCCCAAAGACGGGGGAGCCTGGTGGGCTTCCGTCTATGGGGTCTCACAGAGTCAGACATGACTGAAGCGACTTAGCAGCAGCAGCATAATATATATTTATACACAATATAAATATGTATATATAATATATAAAACATATATACATATGTAAAAGATAATTAAAATTAAAATCACGCCATACACACACATCATAACACACATCTTACATGTGTGTGTGCATGTGTATGTGTGGTGCACGTGGCATGACTTTAATTTTAGTTATCTTTAAATAGAGAGTAAGATGCTGTCTGACCCCACCCCACCCAAATTTCTTCCAAATCAACCCAGAGAGAAATTGTTTCAGAATCTTCAGGGAATTGCAGGAGGCTAAGGGAGTAATGTCACTATTTCAGGATTTTATAAAAGTTGTGAAACATTATTAGTGGAGGAGAGCTTCTTCACTAGAGAGGCAGCACCAGCAGGTCAACAGACACCCCCTGTCAACATCAAAAGGCAGAGGGTCCCCAGGGAAGTCAGAAGTGGGGCTGCAACAGCAGTCAGGTTCTGTGACGCGGCAGCGGTGGGTTGGGAAGAGCCAGATCCATGGCTGACACTGAAGGACGGTGATGGACATTAGCCCCAACCTGGACAAAGCAGAAACAGAACGCATAGGAAAGCATGAGCCTGAGATCTCAGCGGGCCTTAGACTTACAGGTTTTTCTTGTCATCACTGATACTGTTACCCACATTCTTTGAATAACCTCCTGAAGGCAGATGAGGGCATCAAGCTTTAGGTTGTGGGCACATGTGCTAAGGTGCTTCAGTTGTATCCGACTCTTTGCGACTCCATGGACTGCAGCCTGCCAGACTTCTCAATCCATGGCATTTCCCAGGCAAGAATATTGGAGTGGGTTTCCATTTCCTTCTCCAGGGGTCTTCCCGACCTAGGGATCAAACTCACTTGCATCGGCAGGCGGGTTCTTTACCACTAGCGCCACCTGGAAAGCTCAGGGTTAGGTCACCTTGTGCTATATTCAAGTAGTTCTCATTATCCTAGTACTCATTATACAAGAACATGGGATACCAGGTTATGTAGGAAAGCAAATATTTTACAATTAAAAAAAAGCCTTCTTTCACTGCCCTTTTCTTTAAATTACCCCTCACTCAAGCACCCCTCTCCAAACACACTAGTATCTGTATCAGCCATCAGTCAAAGACTTGAGGTCAGACTCTCGTCAGCTGTCAGAAACTGTAAAGGGATCTGTCATTTTCAATGACATCTCTGACTAGGAAGACTACAAAGAAATCAATTGCAAAATGAAATTGCAAGTCTTCTAAAAGATGAAGGTTCGTGAAGCACTGAGTCTGACATTGGAGAACAGTTTGAATCACACACAAAGCCACGACAGGCAGGAGGAAGCAGTTAATAACAGAGAAAACTGACCAGATTTGGCAGGCCTTATAGGTGACTCATTCAGTATCTCCCAACTCCTTCTTTTCTTGCCTGTTCCTACTTTAGAGGCTGGAAAAGCTTAAACAACCTCTCTCTCTTTCTGTCCTGCAGCCAACAAGAAACAGACTGCCCAAGTTCAAATCTGACTTTGTCTCTTCCTGCCTGTGTGATCCTGAGTGAGTCACTAAAGTCTCTTGCCCTCTGTTTGTTCACCTGTAAAATGTGCCTTCTTCGTGGAGTTGTTCTGAGGATTAAATGAATTAATATCCTTGAAGCCCTAAGAATACCTCCTGACAAATAGCTTACTGTAAGTGTGACCAGGAGTCTAACTCTGATCTAGAAGTAGGGTCACACACGTGCACCCCACTTGATGTGGAAGTGAGGAGACGTGATTTGTAGCCCCACGAACACAAACAATTTTACTGAAGGAAGCTCTGAGTGCTGGGCTGCCCAAAACACTAGAGATCCATTAGCCCTGCTCAGTCACCAGGGACAGCCCGGGGCAAAGATCAAAAACCATCCACTCGCCAGTGGCCCAAGGAGAAGCTGTATAACTCTTGGACTATTGAATTCCAGAGCCGTGGCCACTGTGCTCTTGCAAATTCAGCCCAGAGCCAAACCAGGGTGGAAAGTTCTTTTCTTCCTCCCCTGATATTCCCTTTACATTTTCTTATGCTTTAATTTTCTTAGCCCTATATTTAGCCACATGAAATTGTGATAAACATTTTTCTCCCCCCTGTAGTGTCCCTCTGTAACTATTTGGAATACATAATCTTGCCAAATCTATCATTAGCAAAACAATTTTGCCCTACTTCAGCCACACTGTCAAGTTCCTACTATTTGCGTGGCTCACACTCTCCTCCCTTAATAAGTCTTCTTGGTAAGCCCCTCCATTTCTTCTATCTTGCTGCTTGTACTTTCCTAATAGTTTCTCAATTTTTCTGCTCCCTACTGCAGACTCTTTAGGGACTCAGCTTGGCATGTGTTCACAGGCAGGCCACTGAGCTGAACACACATGTCCCAGTTCTCAGCTAACCTCGATCCCTCATCTGTTTAGTTTACTCTAGAGCCTAGTGAAGAGCAATTGCACACAAGCCTACAGCAAAATCAGTGCCAAGAACTAACAGGAGGCCCCCTGAGCATAAAATGACAATTTCAAACTGAGGAGATGTTTTTCTAACCATTTCCTGCCTTCTTCAATTTCTTCAATCCCATCTATATTCATCCTCCCTAAAGATAAAAATAAAATAAAATCTGGTTATAGAATCACTGAACGTTAAGCAGATTTGTTCAAACAGGTCATAGAGCTTCCATCTTGTACAAAATTTCCTATTTGAAGAGAACAGGTATACAATCCACCTGTGAAACTGATAAAAAATTATTTCATTAGTAAGTGAGCCAATTCAAAGTAGACGTATAGAAGGGACCATCAGGGTTAACCACTGGAACTTGAAATGATGAAGTAGTGTTATTACCAACACTGTAAAGTTGGGTCTTTAAAAACGGACCAAGGACTTCCCTGCTGGTCCAGTGGTTAAGACTCCTTGCTTCCACTGCAGGAGGCATGGGTTTGATCCCTGGTCAGGGAACTAAGATCCCACATGCCATGCAGCACAGCAAAAATAAATAAATAACAAAAAATAAAAGAGAATTCTCAGTTATCTTTTTTTCTGTGATCAACAATCTTGAGAATATTGTTCAAAGCATAATTTTCAGTTTAAAATATTATCAGCTAGCAAATACTTCAAAAAAGAAAACCAACGACCAAAAAGCATACCAAAAAAAAAAGTTTAACATCATCAGTCATCAGGACACACAAATAAAAACTACAGTGGGATAAAACTATAAACCTACTAGGATGGAGATAATGTTTCATTCTTGCTGTTCAGTCACTCAGTCTTGTCCAGCTCTTTGTGACCCCATGGACTGCAGCACACCAGGCTTCCCTGTCTTTCACCATCTCCCAAAGCTTGCTCAAACTCCTGTCCATTGAGTCAGTGATACCATCCAACCATCTCATCCTCTGTCATCCCCTGTCATCCCCTTCTCCTCCCGCCTTCAATCTTTCCCAGCATCAGAGTCTTTTCTAATAAATCAGCTCTTCTCATCAGGTGGCCAAAGTATTGGTGCTTCCCCTTCAGCATCAGTCCTTCTAATGAATATTCAGGGTTGATTTCCTTTAAGATTGGCTGGTTTGATCTCCTTGTAGTCCAAGGGACTTTCAAGAGTCTTCTCCAACACCACAGTTCAAAAGCATCAATTCCTTGGCACTCAGCTTTCTTTATAGTCCAACTCTCATGTCCATACATGACTGCTGAAAAAACCATATCTTTGACTGTACGGACCTTTGTTGGCAAAGTAATGTCCCTGCTTTTTAATACACTGCCTATGTTTGTCATAGCTTTTTTTTCCAAGGAGCAAGCACCTTTTAAGCATGATGGAGATAAGGATGGAAATAATGGCAAACCCCATATCCTGAGATGGAGAAGGCAATGGCAGCCCATTCCAGTACTCTTGCCTGGAAAATCCCATAGACAGAGGAGCCTGGTAGGCTGCAGTCCATGGGGTCTCGAAGAGTTAGACATGACTGAGCGACTGAGTGACTTCACTTTTCACTTTCATGCACTGGAGTAGGAAATGGCAACCCACTCCAGTGTTCTTGCCTGGAGAATCCCAGGGACGGGGGAGCCTGGTGGGCTTCCGTCTATGGGGTCACACAGAGTCGGACACGACTGAAGCAACTTAGCAGCAGCAGCAGCAGCATATCCTGAGATGTGTCCTTCCTGAGTTAGGGTGCCGTGGACTAGAGCTTTGGAGAAAGTGAGCCTCCTTGGGTTCCCTGTTTGATTCAGCCTTCCCAGGGTTTGTGTATAGCTCTAGTAAATACAGCACAGTTGGAGATGACTCAAGTCTCTAAATCTCATTGTAGAGATGATGTCCACTCCACCGACAAGACTGAACTCCTCAGGGTCAAAGACCCTGGCTCTTCCGTCTTTGTCTCCTCACTGCCAGGTGTAACTCATTAAATGTATGCTGACTGTATGAAGCAAGGCATTTCATATGTTACTGGAACATTAGAAACAAGGGACTTCTAGATTGCATTCATAGAGCAACCTAATTTTGCTTGCCATGTCTCTATAGATTTCTCTGGTGGCACTATGTTAAGAAAAAGTCAGGCAGGTCCTATAACTTCTTTGTCCACCTCTCAAGTCACAAATCCAATCTCAGATTCAGTATTTAACATGTGTAAACTTGTATACAATGCAAAACTCCAATGTAATTTAAAGTTGAACTATTCCCCTTGGGCAGGTGGCTGCCCAGGATCTGCTGACACTGAAAGTCTCAATTTGGGGAAAGACGGTGCTTGTCTGTTCTTTGCTCCTGCTTTGCTGATTTCTGCCTCCTCCGTCTAGCCCACCAGGGTTTCTGATCTCTCCAGGGTCTGAGGGTCACGGGAAAGTTCTGAGCTGATGGGCTCTGTTGTCTGCTGGTTCCAAGCTTTTGAGTCTGGCAGGGGTTTAAAGTCAATGCTTCCTTTCATGAATATTTAGTGGGTTCTTCAGAGAGCTTTGCTCCCCCTCAAAAGAAAGCATAGATTATTCAACATGCAGCTATCTTGCCCTGGGTGAATTCAACTCATTTCCACTGGTACTTGACCTAAGATATTAATTGGCCCTAGGAATGCAACCAGACCCTCGCCTCCTCTCAGCTCTGTTTGCCCCTCAGTGGATCTCTGGGATAGGACCAAAGATGACCCATGCCAGCTCTCTCTAGTGTTGTGACCTACACTTGGTACATAGGTAATGTGTGTTCTTAGCCTGCCAAGGTCTGTGAGTGATATCCGATTCCAACCTGACCCCCTTTTGCATACCAACAAAGCTGTTGGCTAGCCTATCTCTCTTGCCTGGAAAATCCCGTGGACAGAGGAGCCTGGTAGGCTACAGTCCATGGGGTCGCTAAGAGTCGGACACGGCTGAGCGACTTCACTTTCACTTTTCCCTTTCATGCACTGGAGAAAGAAATGGCAACCCACTCCAATATTCTTGCCTGGAGAATCCTAGGGACGGCGGAGCCTGGTGAGCTGTCGTCTATGGGGTCGCACAGAGTCAGACACGACTGAAGCGACTTAGCATAGCGTAGCCTATCACTCAGCAATGAGATTCACTTCTCAGGCCAGAGTTGATGATCCCAGATCACTGTGACCCAATTGTAAAGACCCCCACTGTAGCTCTCCTGAGGCCCCTTACACTGGACTTGAGATGGAAGCAATCCTTACCCCTTGGCTGGGATCAAATAACCAGTGAACCTAAAGTGAATTTCCAAACATCCACTCCCCAGCTCTCTCTTGTCTCTGCTCCCTTCACCACTTTCAGCTCAGTTCAGTTCAGTCACTCAGTCATGTCCAACTCTTTGCAACCTCATGAATCGCAGCACGCCAGGCCTCCCTATCCATCACCATCTCCCAGAGTTTACCCAAACTCATGTCCATCGAGTCGGTGATGCCATCCAACCATCTCATCCTCTGTAATCCCCTTCTCCTCCTGCCCTCAATCTTTCCCAGCATCAGGGTCTTTTCCAATGAGTCAGCTCTTTGCATCAGGTGGCCAAAGTATTGGAGTTTCAGCTTCAACATCAGTCCTTCCAATGAACACCCAGGACTGATCTCATTAAGGATGGACTGGTTGGATCTCCTTGCAGTCCAAGGGACTCTCAAGAGTCTTCTCCAACACCACAGTTCAAAAGCATCAATTCTTCGGCACTCAGCTTTCTTTACCGTCCAACTCTCACATCCATACATGACTACTGGAAAAACCATAGCCTTGACTAGACAGACCTTTGTTGACAAAGTAATGTCTCTGCTTTTTAATATGCTGTCTAGGTTGGTCATGACTTTCCTTCCAAGGAGCAAGCGTCTTTTAATTTCATGGCTGCAATCACCATCTGCAGTGATTTTAGAGCCCCCCAAAATAAAGTCAGCCACTGTTTCCACTGTTTCCCCATCTATTTGCCATGAAGTGATGGGACCAGATGCCATGATCTTAGTTTTAACCCTTTACATGCTCTTAATGCTGGAGAAGAGTTCAAGAGTCTGTAAGCACTTTTCTGCTAAACCCTTTGGAAGCTTGCACGTTGTTATACAGCATCTATTAGTTCTGCAGTGGCTCAGCAGTTGCACATACATTGAAATGAACTGAAGCATAAATGCTATTAAAGTAAAAGTAATTTGCCTGCCTAGTGAAGTGAAGACTGGCTGAGGAGCTGTCATGACTGAATGCCCCCAAAGAACTCACATGTGTGCTCTGACAACTTCAGGGGTGCAGAATGCGCCTTGCAAACTTGAGCTCGAGCTTCCTGCAGATGTATGATCAGAAGGCTTTCCTCCTAGGGGAGTCTGTAATGGCCAAGGCTCAGTGAGAACAACTGGCCCCACCCTGCAGCCTTCCTTGGTCGTGGTGTCAGGGGACTTTGGGGTCTGCTGACACAGTACTTTCCAGCAGCCCCTGTGGCCCCTGTTGAAAAAGTGAAGTGTTAGTTTCTCAGTCATGTCTGACTCTGGCCCCTGGACTGTAACCCACTAGGCTCCTCTGTCTATGGAATTTTCCAGGCAAGAATACTGCTGTGGCTAGCCATTCTCTTCTCCAGGGGATCTTCCCAACCCAGGGATCAAACCCGGTTCTCCTGCATTGCAGGCAGATTCTTTATCATCTGAGCCACCAGGGAAGCTCCACACTGAATAAAAGTGAAAAGTCCAAAGTGAACTCCCCTCAGGCAGTCAGGAGTTAAAGGAGTTTGCAAACAGCTGGGGTTGGCTTTAGGAATATCATATCTGATGTCAACTTTTCTCTGTCTGTGGCTAAAGAGGGGTAGAAATTGTTCTTACAAAGTTCTGGACTCATAGGACAGGTAGCATGCCAGATGGGTAATGAAGAGACTTGGTTGTAGGCATGACACAGGCATTTGAGAGGTGACAGTGGTTCAGGACAATGCTGGGCAATGAACACCTGATGGAACTTCATTTGGAAGATCACTCCATTGGGAGTCAGGTAAAGGTGAGGAGATTTAGAGACACAATTGACAATTCCACAGACCACTGGGCAGTGGAAGTCATTACAGCTGCTGGGGTTCAGCAAGCACTATACCCCAAAATATAGTATCTTGGCATTTTTATTAATATTTTAATCTGAAGGAGTTTGAGAAAATGGCAGAAGCAAGAAGGTCACCCTGACCTTGTCTCCCCACCCCATCCCCACCCTTGTCACCCTTCTTTCTTGAAACAAGTCATAAAACCCTCACATGAGAGGTGCTTTCCTTATGTCTGGAAAAAAGGAGCACCCTAATCTCCAAAGATGAAGGGATGTTAAGGAGAATCCTAGCAAGTCTGCCTTGTTAACATTCCCTTCAGTTTACTACCATTACCTCATGTTCCTTAATCAATCATATATACACGGCTGCCCACTCTTCATCAAAACCTACCATAAAATAGAGGTCTGCCTGTCTCTTTGGGTCTTTATTTTCTTATAAAAGAGTCCATGTCCTATAAAACTTATGTTAATAAATGTATATGCATTTCCCCTGTTAATCTGCATTTGCCAGTTTAATTTTCAGTCTCAGCCAGCGACCCTAAGGGGTGCAGAAAAATTTTTTCCTCTTCTACACACTTTAGGATTCCTTTCTCTCTAACACTACAGGTAGTTGCTCAGGATCCTGAAAAATAAAACCCACAGGAAGATCCAGGATCAGGCTTTTCCCAGGATTCTTGCCCCTCATCCAGGCTTAGGAAGTGGATGAAACCTCTAGGAAGGAAATCACGAAGCTTTCTTCATTTCTGGAGCCAAGGACCTAAGGAGCCTGTTCTTGGCTTCTTTGCACCTGAGCCACGTATCAGAGACACTGTCCAAACCTCCCATCCAATAGCAGTCTCCCATGATCCTCTGCCAAGTTTCCAAAGAGACTTCCCTTGCGGTCCGGTGGTAAGAGTCTGCTTGCCAATTCAGGGGACATGGGGTTGATCCCTGGTCCAGGAAGATCCCTCATGCTGCAGGGCAGCTAAGCCTGTGTGCCACAGCTACTGAGCCCATGTGCCTTAGAGCTTGTGCTCTGCAACAACAGAAGCCACCACAAGGAGAAACCCAAGCACAGCCACTAGAGAGTAGCCCCCACTCTCTGCAACCAGAGAAAGCCTGTGCAGCAACCCAGCACAGTCATTAATTAATTAAAAGAAATCTCCAAGAGTTCACCCCCAAATCCTCACTAGCTTTTGTCCTATTTTCACTTGTCCAAATAAAATTTCAAACACTCCCTCCTCCTCTCCTGGGGAGGAAGCAAGAAAGAAGGAAACATCTGTCCAGTATTTCTGAGCCCAAAACACGCTAGTCTCTTTTCTCGCGATCTTAACAGATAGCATGGTTCCCAAGATCTTATTTGTGAAGGCTGAGATAAAGAGGAGCAGGGAGGGCAGAGACATCAGAGGACAAGACCAAGAGGGCCAAGAACTATTGGAAGTGAAGGTTCAGGCTGGAGAAGCCCTGATGACCCAGGAGTTCAAGACCTACCAGGTATGGGACAAATGGTGTAGGGGCCAGGATGGTGCAGAGGAGCACTGTGGACTTGGACCAGAAGTTGTTCCTCAACTCTCAGGTTAGAAGCCTAGCTTCCCCATGGATTAGCACCAAGACAGTGGGTGAAACAGTCCAGACTCATGTATTATCCTGCCAAGCGGGATTCTGCAAATCTACTCAGTTGCTGTCTATGACATCTAGAGATTCTGCACCCCAAGTATCCTTGTTTGCATGACTCACTCAGAAGCAAAGCAAAGAACAGGACTGTGGGGTCCCAGCAAGCAGTTTAGATAGAAACTCTTTCATCTGTTTGAGTGGAAGGGAACTAGGAGGACTTTATATGGAAAGAGCATTAGATAATTGCTTGTCTGACTCAAACATTTTTGTGACAAATGTTCAAAGAAGAGACACAGCTTTAGGCTTCATGGGTGAATGAAGGAACCATATTTATTTTTTCTTTTGTTATAACATAAATCTTACATTAAAAAAGAAAGTTAAATGACACGGAGTGGCAAGTGATAGTGTTACCCATTAGGATTTGATATGAAAGTAAATTTTAAGTTTACCCATGTTTATACTAAGATTTTACCTCTTCAGATATTCTCCCAGTGAAAACTTCAATCTTTTGACTTCAATATTAGGAATTATTATTATTATTATTTTTTACCCAACTTTCAAAGGTTACACTCCATTTACAATTATTATAAATTGTAATTTTGAGTATGGCTATAGTCTCTGTGTTGTACAATACATCCTTGAGCCTACCTTACACCCAGTACTTGGTACCTCCCACTCCCCTACCCCAACTGGTAACCACTAGTTTGTTCTATCTATGAGTCTGCTTGTTTTTGTTATATTCACTATTTTGTTATATTTTTTAGATTCCACATCAATACCCTATCAGTTAGATAATATTAGAATATGTCCTTTAATTTATTTTTAATTAGAGGATAATTGCTTAACAATATTGTGTTGTTTTCTGCCATACAACAACATGAATCAGTCATAACTATACATATATTCCCTCCCTTCTGAGCCTCTCTCCCAACCCCCACATCCCATCCCTCTAAGATCTAGAATATGTTTTTTTAATCCTCCCTTTTATGGGTCTTCAGTTGTTTGAAGTCTAACAATCATGCCTTAGATTGTATTTCCTTAGTGCATCCTTCATAAGCTTAAGCCAGTAGCTAGGAGGAAAGAAGGAAGCTCTTAAATTAGACTTTCCTATTCAGAGGGTTTGTAATTCATAATAAGAAAATAGCAAGAGCCTAACAACTAATTTATTTCATAATGTAAATCTTTACAATTTTAACTCATTTTGTGAGTGTGAGTGTGAGTGTGTGTGTGTGTGTGCATGCGCACGTGCAAGTGCACATGGGTGCCTGTACCTGTTCCCTGAGACTTGGTATCCCCTGGGATTTCAATTGCAAATTCTGAGCATTTTGAGTGGTGTATTAGGTATTCTCTGCAGTCAGATTTATAGGAAATTGAGCTCTTTTCATTCAAATGAAAAATGAATCCAATGCCTTTTAATGGGATTTATATTCAATTAGTCTACAATTGGAAGGAAGAGTCTACCAATGAACATAGTCTGGATAACAGAATTAAGCTAATTTAAGTCAACCTGATACTAATTTTCCCCTCCTAGAGCACAGTATATAGTGTAGACAATTCTGAACGTTCTTTAATCTTCACAGTTCTTTCCAATTTTGTGCCTAAAATCAGATACCCTTGTATGATTCTGTTACCTAATATGATTCTTCTTTCTTACATGAGAAGAGATCTTAATGTAAGTAACTCATTAGCTATCATTAACCTCTAGCCACAAGTGTATAGCTTTCTGCATTTGCACAGAGGCCTCTCGTCAAAAGGCCAATTTATTGTTCAAGGTGACCTACAGCAGTCTCCGTGGACTCAGGTAGATATTTCTCCTTCCAATAAATGAGGCTTCATAGTTTCAATGAACTTCTATAAAACATACAAGGTCACATAAGTCATAAAATTTATATAAATAGTGACAAAAACCCTCACATAAAAACAGAACACGCTTATCTTACCCCTGCACAGTTAAGCCATATGACAATGAAACAGGGACTTTAGTGGACAGCTCCATCTCTGCAGACAGCTTCTTGTTGAAGTTGCAGAACTGGAGCTAGATTCAATAGGACTTCCCTGGTAGTCTAGTGGTTGAGAATCCGCCCGCCAATGCAGGGGACATAGGTTCAATCCCTTGTCTGGAAAGGTCCCACATGCCTGGTGGCAACTAAGCCCATGCACCACAATTATTGAGCCCGCACTCTAGAGCCTGTGCTCCGCAGCAAGAGAAGCCACTTCAACTAGAGAGTAGCCCCCACTCACCACAACTAGAGAAAGCCCTTGAGCAGAAAGGAAGACCCAGTGCAGCCAAATAAACAAGCAAATAATTTGTTTTTAAAGAATTAAAATAGATGGGTAAGGCTGGCTTTTGAAAATAACATCAGGAACTTCCCTGGCAGTCCAGTAGTTAAAACACCACCTTCCAGTGCAGGGAGTACTGGTTCAATCCCTCGTTCAGGAGCTTTGTTCCCACATGCCTTGTGGCCAAAAAACCAGAACATAAACAATAGAAATTATACTGTAACAAATTCAATAAAGGCTTTAAAAATGGCATACATCAAAAAAATATTAAAAAAAGAAAGAAAGAAAATAACACCAAATACTGAGTAAAACAATTTCCCACCAAATAACGATTGTGACTAAATATGTTTGTTTGAATGATCGTCCCTCTCAGATTTCCCTTGTCAAATGTCATGGCCTCATTCTGTTTTATGAAACAGTGGCAACAACAATGACAGCTAAAATTACAGGGTGCTTAGGCCTCTGGCAGGCAAAGGTAAAACCTGATTTTCCTCTAAGTCTCCCCCCTAGGATAGTACATCAACCAACCAGCATTTGCTGTTAGGTTTCAGCGTTTGAAGGAAGTGGGTGTGTCACTCAGCCCCACAGGGTGTCATTTTCCATGATTTACAGTGATTTACAGTGACCCAGGGCCCTGACTTCAGCCTCCAGGGGTCAGACTCTCAGTCTTGGGAAGGTCCCAGATTTGACTAAAGTTTGACTCGTGTTCACAGAAGCTGATGTACATGTTCATTTACTAATTTCCAGTGAGAAGTAGAACTCTATAGTGGCCCAATGTGCATGTCAGCTCAAGCAGCTGTTGTTCCCCAGAAGCAAGAGAAGTCAATGTGTTGTTGTTGTTGTTCAGTCACTCAGTTGTGTCCGATTCTTTGTGACCCCATGGACTGCAGCATGCCAGGCCTCCCTGTCCTTCACTATGTCCGGAGTTTGATCAAACTCATGTCCATTGAGTTGGGTGCCATCCAACCATCTCATCCTCTGTCATTCCCTTCTCCTCCTGCCTTCAATCTTTCCAAGTATCAGGGTCTTTCCAAATGACTTGGCTCTTCACATCAGGCGGCCAAAGTATCGGAGCTTCAGATTCAGCATCAGTCCTTCCAGTGAATATTCAGGGTTGATTTCCTTTAGGATTAATGGGTTTGATCTCCTCACTTGTCCAAGGAAATCTCAAGAGTCTTCTCCAGCACCACAGTTGGAAAGAATCATTTCTTTGGCACTCAGCCTTCTTTATGGTCCAACTCTCAAATCCATACATGACTACTGGAAAAACCATAGCTTTGACAAGACGGAACTTTGTCAGCAAAGTGATGGTGGTTACTTGGTCAGCATGGCTTCAGGGCAAGGGATGGGAGTAACATGAGTTGAAGGCTTGGTCCCAGCAGATATGAGTGACTCATTGGACCAGTTCTACAATAGTCATTCCTGTCCTGCACCCTGGCTAGGCACTCTTCTCCCTGGATGGTGTTTGAGTGGGCAGCACTAACAGTTGCTTCAGGGACTGTCCTTGTTCTAATCTCCATGGCCAACCAATCCCCTCTTAATGATGCTTTCTTTCTTTAGAGCATTTCTTACATTTGATCAGGGTACCTGCAGCCTGGGACCCAGCCTGTGTCTTTGAGATGAATCTGCACATCTCTGTTCTGAGCCCTTTTGGACTCAGAAGATGATGTGTTTCCCCTTTTTCTGAGTGTGATGAGGGAAGCATACACTGTTCATGGGTACCTCCTTTTAAAACCCATATATATCACCAAAGGAAACAGAAAAATCCCTAGAGATCCTGTATTATCAGGAAGCTGGGTTATCTTAGGGAGGAGTGTTCAAGGTTAGATTGTCATTGACCCAGTGGAGAGGAGATAAAAGTCATGGTAGATGTGTAGGAAGTAGTAGAGGATAGTGTGGAGTGGAAGATAGGCATAAGGCTAGTGTGGAGTGGGGATTTTATTTGAGCAAAGACAGGGAAGCCTGGCATGCTGCAGTCCACGGGGTCACAAAGAGTCATACACGACTGAGCAACTGAACAACTACAACAAGGAGGTAGGCATGTCTACATTCTCTAATAGTGTAGGACTGGGAATTTTTCTCAATTTGTCTGCAATAATTGCTCAATAAATATGCAGGAAGAACAGAGATGAAAGAAATAAATGTATTTAGAGTAAAGGATTCACCTGAAAGAATTTCATGTTGGGTGGAAAGAATAATAAAGCCACAATTAGAAGATCTGAGTTGTGTGATCCAATATGTGACCGGGGAGCAAATCAATTCAGCTCTTTGAGCTTGGTTTCCTCATCTGTAATGCAAGGCTGTTAATTCTCACCCTGTTCACTTCAGAGGATTACTGTGAAAAGCAAGTACAGGAGTGAGTGGGAAAGTTGCTTTGGAAAACACAGTATTCTCAGAGGGTGGTGGTAGTGAGGGCAAATATCTTGGCTCCTTTGTCCACTAAGGAGGTGAGTTGCAAGTCTTTCTCTCTGAATTCCCCATCTATTATGCAAGATCATGGGGAAGGCTGCCTTTGATACTGGGGTAGGGGTAGGGAGCTGGAGCAGGAAGAAGGGTTTCTCACCCAAGGTTACAGACTTGCCAAAATTAAGCGAGTGAGCAGAGCTGAGAGTCAAATGAAAAGCTGGGTTCAATTTTTTTTTTTTTAAGAGAGAGAAAGAGGCCCCAGGGGAAGGGAGCCGTCCCGCGGCTTCTTTCCTGGAGGGCTCGAAAGGAAACTGGGCTCTCCAGGTCCCGCGGCAGGGCCCGGCGGTCCGAGGGCGAAGCCGGGCGGGGCCGCGGCGGGCGCGGGTCCGAGCGCCCGAGGCGCGGGCGGAGCATGTGACCACGCCGCGCGGGGCCGGGCTCGCAGTGCCGCGCGGCGGCGGCGGCGGGGAGAGCAATGGAGGCCGTGGCCGCCTGAGAGGCGGGTGCGCTGCCGGTGCTGCTGCGGAGGCTGCTGGCGCCGCGGGAGCGCCGCGGGCATTGCACTGGCGCCCGCCGCCCGCGCGGGATCGCCATCGCCACCCAGCCACTTTCCCAGCTCCGACTCCCGGCCGGGACGTCAGTTCACAAGAGCAGTGATTCCAAGGCTTTCTCAACAATGTACCCTATTTCTGGGCACGCTTACCACTGAGGATAAATTCTTCTTTTACAAGAAGAAAATTTTGGAGGAGAGCTATCTACAAGGAAAGGGCGTGTAGCTAGTCAGAGAGTAACATTTAACAAAATCTTGGCCATGGAGGAACTTAAACTTACACAGAATGTCCATACTGAGTCTCTGAGTGCTGATGTTTCAGAGTGACTTCGCTGTGGCCCCGTGGTGCTAGAGCTGTCCAGAGGGAACCGTGGGTTTCTGATTTGATGCTCCAGCAGGCAAGGGAAGAAAAAACACCTTTTGACATGCTTTCTGACTCCCCCTTTGGCTTCCCCTCACCTCCTGAAGCAGAGGAGAAATGGCATGATGAAGGCCTTGAGTTTCTCAGCAGACGAGAATTGAGTGGGGTTGGAGCAACTGGAGCAGCTTAGAGGAAGCAGGGAACAGCATCCAGATCCTCTGTTTTTCAGACTTTTTGTTCCCTACTGTTTCATCAAAACTTTCTATTTTCTCTACGGAAATCCTCTGAGAAAGAAATTCTTTATAAGAAAAATTGCTTCACGTGAGGGAAAAAAAAGAAAAAGAAGCATCTTCGGACTTGAATTCTTATTTAATTAAATTGATTCAGATCCATAAACATGGACCAAGAACCTGCAATGTCCTAGGCAGGCACTGTGGTGAACTGACATCATCTTATTTATCCCTTCACTGTGGCCTTGGCAGAAGGATGTCCTTGTGCTCAATTTACAGATATGGAAATGGACCTTTATGTAAAACATCAGCATCAAAGAATAATAAAGAGAACCATCAAAATCTCCCTTTTCTCCAAGCTTAGCTGAAACGAGTAATGGCCTACATGCCATCTAGATGCATTTAAGCAGAACTGAACCTGGAGCAAATTCAGGTCATCTTTGCACCTGGAAAAAAAAGTGTCTAAATCTAGAAATAGGATGGTTATTGTCAGTTTAAATCGACCATTGTGGAAACAAAATCAGCCACCATCAGAGTCGATTAGTCCTCAGCTTTGTTATGAACCCCACCCAGACTCCCTGCACTAGTCTCCTCTGTATCTGAAGACTGACCATAATAAAGTTTTGTCTTATAATTACCTCCGAACTTACAGACTTCTGGAAGACGAACACATGGATATCTGCCCTGCTGATATTAATGTATGAAATCAGATGAAAGTATTAAATCTATATAGAACTTTTAAAAAGCAATTACTTTCTAGATGTTTTAATTTCATTCCTGATTTTTTAAATTGCTCATTGTTCTAACATGACCCAGGTGTATACTAGGCTCCAAGATTACAGAGCTTATGACATAATATTCATTTATTAAAAGTATACCCTTGGTGGGAGGGAGGCTCAAGAGAGGAGGAATACATATATAATTATGACTGATTCACGTTGATGTACAGCAGAGACCACCACAACATTGTAAAGAAATTATCCTCCAATTAAAAAAAAAAGTATACCCTTGTTCATACCAAAAGATATATGGTATCATCCCCAACCTCAAGAAGTGGGGGAAGATTGACAAGGATGCAGATGATAAATATCCTGGAGAGATATGCCAAAGATCTCCCAAAGCACAGGGTGGCTGGGGAGGGAGCACCTAATACAGACTGAAGGGGGGGAGTAACCTCTGAGAAAGAGTCCCTGGAGGAGTAAATAAACTGCACAAAAATCAAAAAAAAAAAAAAAAAAAAGAGAGAGAAAGAGATTCCAAACAGGACAACAAAAGTGAGGCCTCAAAAGCAGAAGGAAGAAGCCAGGAATCTTCAAGCCAGAGTGCTAAATACAAGCACACGCCTAGAAAAGAGCGACTGCCTGGGGATGATTTTTTTTTTTTTTTGGAACCATTATATTGAAATACAACTTATATACCACATAACCATTTAAAAGTGCAATTCAGTGCTTTTAACATTTTCACACAGTTACACACCTATCACCACCATCAATTTTAGAACATTTCATCAACTTAAAGAGATAGTCCATACCCTTAGCCATTATTCCCTAGCTTCACCCCTAGCAACTAGTAACCTACTTTCTGTCTTTATAGATTTGTCTGGCATTTCCAGTAAAGAGAATCATACAATATGTGGTCCTTTGTGAATAGTTTCTTTCAAATAGTGTGTTTCCAAGGTTCAACCAATACAGTAGCATATATCAGTACTTCATTTCTTTTTATTGTTAGATATCACATTTTGGTTACCCATTCAGCAGTTATGAACAGAACTCTATACCTGACCAAACTATCATTAAGGCTGAGGTCACAATAATGACTCTTTCTGGGTTTGCAACATGCTGGTATTTTCAACCCTGTTAAAATATATCTAGGGCTTATTACGTTGAAGAAAAAGACTGGAATTCCAATCGGTTGTTAGTCACATGATTGATGCATTTCATATCCAGATATGAAAAAAATAAAGACAGTCCATGTTATTCACTTAAAAATATCAGTGCTAGGACTTCCCGGGTGGACCAGTGGCTAAGACTCCACACTCCCAATGCAGGAGACCCAGGTTCTATCCAGGCAGGGAACTGGTTGCCATATGCGACAAGTGAAGATCCCGTGTGCTACTGCCGAGATCCAGCACAGCCAAATAAGTAAATATTTTAAAAAATATACATATCAGTGTCTCTGCTTCCTCTCAGGGGCAACAAGCCTTAAGGCAAAGGCTCGCTGGCATGCTGCAAGGGAGTACTTATGTGATTATGCTGGTTTCATTGATAGCCATGAGAAAATTAAACATTTCACTAATTCTCCTTAAAAGAAAACTGTGGACCAGTCCATGCAATAAGGGACTCTTTTTCTTACACGACTTTTGACAGAGTCAGTGATTCCAGCTCTTTTTCCGGTGGTGAGAGTTGCACTGAGGCCCCATCTTGAGACCTGAATACCTGATGCTGTCCTTAGTCACTCAGTCATATCCAACTCTTTGCAACCCCGTGAACTGTAGTCTACCAGGCTCCTCTGTCCATGGGGATTCTCTAGGCAGGAATACTGGAGAGGATTGCCATGCCCTTCTCCATGAGATCTTCCCAACCCAGGGATTGCAGGTGGATTCTTTACCATCTGAGCCACCAGGGAAGGTTGAATGCCTAATGACCAATCACTGAAGCCAGAGCTTCCCTGGGGTGGGAGGCCTAGAGCTCCCACTGCATAAAAAGTCACAGACATCTCGGCATCTACTCTCTTACTATTTCCTCCTTAGCTAGGAGAGCCCCAGACACCAGGTCCTAGATGTTTATGCAAGATGGTCTAGAATTAAACAATGCAAGGTTGGGTCCCCTCTGGTTGGAAGCCCTGATCCATGAAATAAGCCTACTCAAGAGGAGGACTATAGACAACAAAACTGGTTCCACTTTCCTCAGATGTGGGGGAAAGCTGAAAGCAAACAAGTAACATAGGAAGACATGGCTCTTCCAGCAAATGTTCACCATTGGTTGAAACTATCATTTCTGATGGTTTCCAGCTTTCAGCCTGGGATTTTCCCCCTTAGCTCTTTAATGATTTCTCTTCCGAAAGACAAAGGAAATAGGACTGCTAGACAGATATTCTTGTCTAAATTGCATGCTTTTTGTAATTTGTGGTTTTCTGAGTTTATAAGTAGCACATTCCATGCAAATTTGAAGGGAAAGCAAAGTAAAAGAACAGTAACTTTCCATTCAGATTTAATTACTGCATCTGTCATTTTCTCATTCTGGAACTTTCTCTTTCATACATTTAAATATTCTGAATTGGGGCATCATGGCTTCCTTCTTCTCAGTGCCATTTTTCTCTCTATTCAACTGTGGGAAAATGCCTCATTTGTCTTCTTGCCTAACTTAGCATCAGCCATGTCCATAGCATTTCCAAATGCAGTGGTTGTATCTTTTATCTGTAAACAATCTTCCTGCCCCCACGCCTGCTCTTTTCTTATCTGCTTTCTGCCCTGTCTTGGGTGCAACATTCCACTGACTCTCTGAGGATACAATCAGAGGTGGTTTAGGGCTTCCATGAGAGTTGGACTGTGAAGAAAGCTGAGAGTTGAAGAATTGATGCTTTTGACCCATGGTGATGGAGAAGACTCTTGAGAGTCCCTTGGACTGCAAGGAGATCCAACCAGTCCATCCTAAAGGAGATCAGTTCTGGGGGTTCACTGGAAGGATTGATGTTGAAGCTGAAACTCCAATACTTTGGCCACCTCATGCGAAGAGTTGACTCGTTGGAAAAGACCCTGATGCTGGGAAGGATTGGGGGCAGGAGGAGAAAGGGACGACAGAGGATGAGATGGCTGGATGGCATCACCGACTCGATGCACATGAGTTTGGGTAAACTCCAGGAGTTGGTGATGGACAGGGAGGCCTGGCGTGCTGCAATTCATGGGGTCGCAAAGAGTCGGACACAACTAAGTGACTGAACTGAAGTGAATGACTTCCTAATGACAGGAAGTGGGCTGCCCTGGTGGCTCAGACAGTAAAGAATCCACCTGCAATGCAAGAGACCTGGGTTCAATGACTGGTTCTCCAAGTTTGATGACTGATTCTCCAAGATCCCCTGGAGAAGGGAATGCCTACGCACTCCAGTATTCTTGCTTAGAGAATTCCATGGACAGAAGAGCCTGGTGGACTACAGTCCATGGAGTTGCAAAGAGGCAGACACAATTGAGCAACTTTCACTTTTTAGATTTCAATGGCTTAAAGTATTAATACTTTCAGAAGGAAATATTATAGCTTTGATTTCTAAGACAGGCACCTCTTTTGTCTTAAAAATATATTTTAAATATGTCCAGTGGTTTTTCTCCACGTAGAGAGGCTGTCCCTATGTGTCCAGCATGTATTAGGTGAGATAAATTCTAGCAGCAATCGTGTGGCTTCCTGGTCAAATCCCACAAGTCTAGAAAGGGAAACAATTTGAGATTTTCTTGAGTTCTGCTTTTCCAGATTAGTCTGCTTACAAGTAGTTAGTAGGTGGGGCCTGGCAGCTGGTGTGTGGCAATTGTGCCCTGGGTAGAAGTTCCTTTTCTGGGACTTCCCTGGTGGTACAATGGATAAGAATCTGCCTGCCGATGCAGGGGACATGGATTTGATCCCTGCTTTGGAATGATTTCGCATGCTGAGGAGCAACAAAGCGCAGGAGCCACAGTTACTGAGCCCGAGTGCTGCAACTACTGAAGCCCACATACCTAGAGCCTGTGCTCCACAACAAGAGAAGCCAGTGCAATGTAAAGCCTGCGTACCTCAACGGAGAGTAGCTCTTGCTCACTGCAACTAGAGAAAGCCCTTGCACAGCAACAAAGACCTAGTGCAATTTAAAAAATAATTAATTAATTATAAAAATAAAATAAAATAATTCGTTAAAAAAACATTCCTTTTCTGGGTTTGTTGGGCAGCCCAAAATCCATGGGGGCCTCTGATGGAGGTAGTTTCTCACCAGGCAGGACCCTGGTGCTGGTGAGATTGAGATCTCACACCTACCTCAGGGCCTCCCATCACCACCTCTGACTCTCCTGTGGATGTTCATCCCTCCACCTTTTCCTCCTGTAAGATGAGGGGTTTCAGAAGGGACCTGCTTGAGCTCCCTCCCTGTGGCACAAATATCATTACTTGCTGCCCAGTATCTGTCCCCCTTCCTCCTTGCCTACAGAACCCTGATTTTGTTCCTTGGGGCCATTGTGTGAAACCCAATGTGGACTATGCTTCACTTAAGCTAGTGGTTCTCCAGAAAAGTTAAGAAAATGTGTATTAGAAGTGTGTATGTAAATATCTGAACCATTGCAGGGGGTACCAGAGAGTGGGGGCAGGGGTGATGGATGCCCTGCAATGGGAATTCCCTGGCATAAAGGCCAGCCCCGAATATCCTCCTATTGCCCACTGGAAATTCATAGAGATGAGGAAACTATTCTCTGTGACCAAGAATCTAACTCCATTTCACATATAAAGTATCTGTTCTGTAACTTTAATGAACACTGACATTTTCCAGGAGTGCAGCTATTGCATAAATTGAGAAATGATTGTGCTATGCTTTATTATGTTTTTACTATGTTTTGAAATTCACAGGAGCTGTTCACTATTACAGAAGATTACATCACTGCTGGGAGTCGCTCTTTGTATTTGAGTTGACAGCGCCACACCCCGACATCAGTATGCCTTCGTAACTGTCACATGCGATTATGTCACAGAGGGAATGTGAGTCCCTGTGAATAGACTTAGAAATCAAAGATTATTAAGCACGAGGAGATTCGTGGCACAGGAATCTGACTTAAATTTATAATGAGTCATTTTCAAAATGATGTCATGTTTGTCATCCCATATTTGAAATTTTTGCTTGTTTGTTTAACGTAATGATAAGAAATTTATTTGGGGGTTGCCTGTCGTTTTTCACCCTTATTTTGATCCTCTTGCCGGAATTGTACCAAACACCTTCTCTACAACCTTTTTTTCCCCCTTTTATTGGAGTTATTGGAAGAGGTATTCATTTATTTATTTATTCATTTATTTTTGAGGTATAGTTGATTTACTCCACAGTCCCTTTTGGGCTTCCCTGGTGGCTCAGATGGTAAATAATCTGCCTGCAATATGAGTCACCTGGGTTCGATCCCTGAGTTAGGAAGATCCCCTGGAGGAGGGCATAGTAACCCACTCCATTATTCTTGCCTGGAGAACCCATGGACAGAGGAGCCTGACGGGCTGCAGTCCACAGTGTTGCAAAGAGTTGGACATGACTAAAAACAGCTTAGCATGCATGCACAGTCCCTTTTATTATGATTTTTTTCCTTGAATATCTTTTATTAGAGTGCTTTTTGAAACAATTTTGTAGGTCCTCAAGGCTAAGCACAGATCTTAAGATATGAAGTCTTCACACTAGGAGAAGGGTTTTTTTTTGTGGTACTTCCCCAGCGGATGTTCCATGTCATAAAGAAAGAATTATTTTTGATGCTGCACTTAGCAATAAGGCTCAGCTCACTTGAGAGAATATCCTAGTCTTCATTGTCTCCACTTTAACATTCTGTAATTTGTCTGGACAATTAAGGTTTTCCCTCTCTCTCTCTCTCTCTCTTTTTTTATTATATTCAGACAAGTCTGGTTTGTTACTACTTAAACTTGCACTGGATTTTTCTGTACCTCTTCTGTGGAATATCTTCTGATCTTCTTTCTCTTTTCTTCTCAATTATTCTTTTGAAACAGGTGCAACGTCTGACTCTGACAGTCTGTCTACTGGTGGAGTCATACAGAGTCAATTGTGCATTGAAATGTACACATTGTATCATAAATTATTTTCCTCTTATTTCTTATTTTTATATTGCAGTTAGGGCATTATTTTCAAATGGTGGCTATAAATAGGTTATATGATCTAGTCATTGCCTTTCAGGATAAAGGATTATTATGAAATTTGAAGGGTTTTTTTTAAAGGTAGGAATAAAAGAGGGTATTTATTCTGATAAGAATGAGTCTAAGGCAAACGTGAAAGTCCTGTTCTTCACTGTCCAGCCTTCCTGGTGAGGTGGCAGAGGTATGGGGAGAATGCAACTCAGTTCGTCAGTGAGATCTAAGCAGATGTCTGCTGGACAGAGGAGTGTGGGAAAGCCTTGTATTCTCTTGGTGAAAAGTGACATATGTGGTTTACCTGCCTCCCTTCTCTTTTTGTCTCCTGGGATGCTGATGCATGGCTGGAACTGCAGCTAGTGACAAGATGATGAGTCAAGGATGAAGCCAACATACTAAAGATGGCAATCTGGAAAGAGAAAGTATCCAAGTGCTTAGATGATATTTTTGACCTACTGAACTAAAACAAATAACCACCTACTTACAAATCATGACAGCCACGGTCAACTGACTTTTCTGTTACATGCTTCATCAGTCAGTTCAGTCGCTCAGTTGTGTCCGACTCTTTGCGACCTCATGAATCGCAGCATGCTAGGCCTCCCTGTCCATCACCAACTCCTGGAGTTTACCCAAACTCATGTCCATCAAGTCGGTGATGCCATCTAGCCATCTCATCCTCCGTTGTCGCCTTCTCCTCCTGCCCCTAATCCTTCCCAGCATCAGGGTCTTTTCCAATGAGTCAACTCTTAGCATGAGGTGGCCAAAGTATTTAACTAACATAAACTATCTACTCCTTTACCTACACAGAATCCTGCATTGGTCTCACTTGTAGCTGCCACCCCAATGACTGCAGCACCTTAAATCAGTAGTGGTTTGGTAATCCTTATTCTAAAAAATCTGTGAATGATGTCTCTTCCAGTGTTTGTGACTATGCTTGTGGAAACTGAACATATTCACTCC
This sequence comes from Giraffa tippelskirchi, assembly GCF_054371585.1. Lineage (NCBI taxonomy): Eukaryota > Metazoa > Chordata > Mammalia > Artiodactyla > Giraffidae > Giraffa > Giraffa tippelskirchi. The sequence continues at coordinate 130,061,753 of NC_137276.1, forward strand.
AGAGGGCTCTGTTTTGAATGCTAATTCAACCTTATGAAGAAACCATAGGGAGGGACTCGATCCAATGATTACTACTCTTTGACACCATCTTAGAAGGCAGCTGGGCAGTCCTCACATGGCCTGGAACCCTAAGTGGCTGAAGTTTCTGTAGAGCAGCGTGTCACCATAATTTTGTCATCAGGTAACACTAGTAGCACAGATTAAAATAAAAGCAAATCTATTAACCCTGCTACTGCAAACACTTCAAGATAATTATTTAAATGAAGTGGTTTTGCCTTAATTATTGAACATGATTCAATTAAATTACATTTGATTACCCATAACTTTTGTTCAAGGAGCACTTCATATATAGACACCTCTAATCAGAGCACAAAGCACTTAGCCAAATATTTAATCTTGTTAAATGGAAGTGAAAACCATAATGCATGGCATTCTTTTTGTTAAGGGAAATCTTCAGCCATTACATCTGGGTAAGACCAGGCTTTAGAAGTAATGAGTACATACCAGTGTGCACTTGGAATATTTTGAGGAACATGGAAAAAGCACCCAAACTATATTTGTTCTCCAAAAAAAAAAAAAACACCTTGAAATCCTTGTTCTAAAATATAAAATACTGGAAATTATAGGGCAATTCATTTAATCCTTAAACAGCCAGGAAAAAATACAATAGGGACTTTAAGAGACAATTTGCCATAGGACATAGAAGCTATTTTGTCCATGAAATAGATCACTGGCCATAATTTGATGGAAAAAGATTTAGTGGACACTCAGGAACTGGTTGTTCCTTCAGTGCCTGGTTTGCACCAGGTCTTGTGTGTTGACATTGACCAACCTCCATAATGAGAGAGACATCATCCCTGCTGGTGTCTGTCCCTAAATAGGTGGCTGTCAACTGGCTGGGGCAGTTGCACTGACCAGGTCAAGTTGAGTCTTGGAGACAGACACATCAGGGGTTTGTACTGTGTTCTGAGGCTACAGAGAAGTCACAGGAAATTTTTCCTAGCGGTCTTTGTGTCACTTCGGCATTGTTAAACTTTATCTCTATGACGGCAGAGATTGGACGGAGAACAAGCAAGAATAGAAGCCAGGAGTCCAGCGAACAGGTATGGAGATGGGGTCGGAGGAGGAGACGATGAGATAGCTTGGAGAGAGACTGAGGAAGCAGACTTGAAAGGACCCAGTGAACTGATGGACATTGGGTTGGGATGACTATGATTCATTCAGTGAGCATTACTTGGTGCCCAGGAAGCTAAATGTCTTTAAGAAACATAAGCCAGGAGTTCTGGAAGAATATTACATTTCCCCATCTTCACTTCATGACTGAAGAACTGGAGACCTAAAAAGCTGGTAAATGATGTTCCTACATCACTTTGCCTGAAAATGCTGCTTCTCTCTTGGCTAGTTGGCACTTCAGGCTTCTCTCTGTTTGGGGGTTCTGTTTTTCATTCCTCTGCAGCAAGCCTTTGCCATATAGGCTACTAGATTGAGAAGCCTTCAAAGGAAAACTCCCATGGCCTCTGTGCTGGGAGATGAAGAGGGTAATAATGTCAGTTGATGATCTGTTCTCATGTGAGGTCTGGGCTAGATGCTATGGTGGTGGTGGTTTAGTCGCTAAGTGTGTCCAACTCTTGGGACCCTATGGCCTGTAGTCTGCAAGGCTCCTCTGCCCATGAGATTTCCCAGGCAAGAATACTGGAATGAGTTTCCATTTCCTTCTCCAAGATGCTATATATTATCTTATTTAATGATATTATCTAATTTATTTATTTAATGATATTATTAAATATCATTATCATTTATTTAATGATATTATTAAATACCATTATTATTTATTTAATGATATTCAGCACCTGGTTTGTACCAGGTCTTGTGTGCTGACATTGACCAACCTCCATAATGAGAGAGACACCATCCCTGCTGGTGTCTCTTTAATGATATTTAATGATATGTTAAATAATATCACTATTCTATTTAATGATATATTTAATGATATTTAATAATAAATTTGATATTTATTTAATGTCTCTAATGATATTCACTTATTTATTTAATGATATTATCTTATCATTAAATATATTATCTTATTTAATGCAGAACCATCTCTGTTCTGATATAAAAAACAACTGAGATTCAGAGAAGTTAACTGATGTGATGTGTCTAAAGTCACATGGTTAGTAGTTGGTGAGGTCCAACTTCAGGTCCCTCTGGTTCAAAAGGACATGCACAGCTTTACACCATTGTCTGGTGTCCCCTCCAAGCAATAGCCATAGTGGGGTGTGAAGACAGGGCCATCCCCTTTTTACCATTATAAAACAGCACGTGGCTAAGCCCAGTTCCACCAAAATCAATTTTAAGCCTATGTGCAGCTATGATCACTCGCTGTTGATGGGTATATCAATTAACACATCTGCTGAAATTTAATACTTTAGTCAATCCTTGGCAAGCATTATAGATCTGACCTTCCGCCCACTTAAAGAAGTGTGGAGGCCTTTTCCACTGTCAGATACAAATGAAATCCAGCTGTCTATGACTTCAACCCCAGGCCAGATGTTTTAAATGTTAAGTTTCCTGCACACTGTATCCTTTCATTAACCATTTTTTTAAAGTGCAGGCTGCAACGCATTAGTGATCCTGAAATCAATTTGGTGGATCACAACAGCCTTTCAAAACATTGGAATAGAATTGACTAGAATGCTGCTGCTGCTGCTGCTGCTGCTAAGTCGCTTCAGTCGTGTCCGACTCTGTGCGACCCCATAGACAGCAGGCTCTGCCGTCCCTGGGATTCTCCAGGCAAGAACACTGGAGTGGGTTGCCATTTCCTTCTCCAATGCTTGAAAGTGAAAAGTGAAAGTGAAGCCGCTCAGTCGTGTCCGACTCTTCGCAACCGCATGGACTGCAGCCTACCAGGCTCATCCGTCCATGGGACTTTCCAGGCAAGAGTACTGGAGTGGGTTGCCATTGCCTTCTCCATGACTAGAATAGAGCTGAACAAAAAATATCAGAATATATTCCACTGAGTGGCTCAGATGGTAAAGAATCTGTCTTCAATGCAAGAGACCTGTGTTCAATCCCTGGGTCGGGAAGATCCCTTGGAGAAGGGAATAGCAACCCACTCCAGTATTCTTGCCTGCAGTATTCCATGGACAGAGGGGTCTGGTGGGTTACAGTCCATGGTGTCGCAAAGAGTCGGATAGACTCAGCGACTAACACCTTCACTTTCACATCCCACTGAGTAAAGGGTGTTATTCTGTGACACTTGCATGTCACTTGTGTTTGTACGCGATGACAAAGATTATGGTTCTTACTCTGAGTTGTGGTTTTAAAAAAAGGAAAACCACTGCTTTGGAGGGCTCTGTCATCCCTTTATGGTTCTTGAAAAAGCAGTTCTCTGTGCCCATGGGAGAAAGTTAACTTACAAACAAAGAAACAGAAAGGAAAGCAGTGGAAGGCGGAGTCTTCAAGCAGGCAGGAAAATAACAGATCTCTATAAAGGGAGATGTTCTTGTCAACAAGTCACCCAAAACCAGTGTCCTCAGAGAGACTCTCTCATGTACAGTAAATGATTTTGTTGTATCAACTTGACTTTCCCACATTTTAAGATTGCTTTGGGATCCTGCTTTGTGGATACTCAACAGTTTGGTTTTCTAGATGTTGCAGCCTGAAACAAAGATGTATGTGTGCTTCTTCTTTAACTTCTTATGATGGAAACATTTTAAGCAAACAAAAGTAGTCAGGAGAACTATGGAGAACAGTATGGAAGTTCCTTAAAAAAAACTAATAATAGACTCACCATATGATCCAACAATCCCACTCCTGGGCATATATCTGGAGAAAACCATAATTCTAAAAGATACATGGACCCCAGTGTTCATTGCAATAGCCAGGACATGGAAGCAGCCTAAATGTCCATCAACAGAGAAATGGATAAGGCAGATTTGGTACATATATGCAATGTATTCCATTACTCGGCCATGGAAAAGACTGAATTAATGGCAATTGCAGCAACATGGCTAGACCTACAGATTGTCATGCTACGTGAAATGAGTCAGAGAAAGACAAAGATATGAAATCGTTCATATCTGAAATCTAAAAAAATGATACAAGTGTGAAGTGAAGGTGCAAGTGTTAGTCGCTCAGTCATGTCTGGTTCTTTGTGACCCCATGGACTGTAGCCTGCCAGGCTTCTCCGTCCTTGGAATTCTCCAGACAAGAATACTGGAGTGGGTAGCCATTCCCTTTTCCAGGAGATCTTCCTGACCCAGGGACTGAACCAGAGTCTCCATCATTGCAGGCGGATTCTTTACAGTCTGAGCCACCAGAAAGCCCAGGTACAAGTGTTCAGTTCAGTTCAGTTCAGTTGCTCAGTCGTGTCCAACTCTTTGCGACCCCATGAATTGCAGCACACCAGGCCTCTCTGTCCATCACCAACTCCCGGAGTCTACCCAAACCCATGTCCATCGAATCGGTGATGCCATCCAACATTCTCATCCTCTCATCCCCTTCTCCTCTTGCCCCCAATCCTACCCAGCATTAGGATCTTTTCCAATGAGTCAACGCTTTGCATGAGATGGCCAAAGTATTGGAGTTTCAGCTTCAACATCAGACCTTCCAATGAACACCCAGGATTGATCTCTTTTAGGATGGATTGATTGGATCTCCTTGCAGTCCAAGGGACTCTCAAGAGTCTTCTCCAACACCATAGTTCAAAAGCATCAATTCTTCGGCGCTCAGCTTTCTTCACCGTCCAACTCTCACATCCATACATGACCACTGGAAAAACCATAGCCTTGACTAGATGGACTTTTGTTAGCAAAGTAATGTCTCTGCTTTTAAATATGCTATCTAGGTTGGTCATAACCTTCCTTCCAAGGAGTAAGCGTCTTTTACTTTCATGGCTGCAATCACCATCAGCAGTGATTCTGGAGCCCCCAAAAATAAAGTCTGACACTGTTTCCGCTGTTTCCCCATCTATTTCCCATGAAGTGATGGGACCAGATGCCATGATCTTAGTTTTCTGAATGTTGAGCTTTAAGCCAACTTTTTCACTCTCCTCTTTCACCTTCATCAAGAGGGTCTTTAGTTCTTCTTCACTTTCTGCCATAAGGGTGGTGTCATCCGCGTATCTGAGGTTATTGATATTTCTCCCGGCAATCTTGATTCCAGCTTGTGTTTCTTCCAGCCCAGCGTTTCTCATGATGTACTCTGCATATCAGTTAAATAAGCGGGGTGACAATATACAGCCTTGACGTACTCCTTTTCCTATTTGGAACCAGTCTGTTGTTCCATGTCCAGTTCTAACTGTTGCTTCCTGACCTGCATACAGGCTTCTCAAGAGACAGGTCAGATGGTCTGGTATTCCCATCTCTTTCAGAATTGTCCACAGTTTATTGTGATCCACACAGTCAAAGGCTTTGGCATAGTCAATAAAGTACCTATCTACAAAACAGAAATAGAGTTACAGATGTGAAAAACAAACTTATGGTTACCAAGACGGAAAGTGGGAAGAGGGATAAATTAGAAGATTGGAATAAACATATACATACTGCAGTGTATGAGGCTTCCCTGGTGGCTAAGTGGTAAAGAATTCACCTGCTAATGCAGAAGGCACAGATCTGTATATGGGTAAAGAATCTTAAAAAGAATGGATATAAGTATAACTGATACTTTGCTGAAGTGAATGCACAATTGTAGATTAACTGCTCCTATAAAATATTCACTCTAGTGAAACTTTGCATACCATCAGCCAGCTTCAACAATGATCAGGTTGTAGTCCATCTGATTTCAACAATATACCTTATCCACTTCCCAGATGGTCTGTCATTTCATCCATAAATATTTCAGTGTGTATTCGAAGAGGTGGTCTTTTAACATTTATATCTCCTAGGTCTTCCAAATCTAATGCTCATTCACTGCAGCCTAAGGAAACTGTGCTCCATGAGACATGAGGTTTTGGCCAAAATATAGGAACAGGCAGTCAGGTCCCATAAAAAGTAGGTGAGATGGCTTATGTTTCCTCATAACCAAAGACCCTAGAAAGGATATCTGATTACATAACCCAAGACATCTTCCAAAAAAATTTTTTAAAAGGGAACAGAATGGCTTTATGAAAATTACGACAGGGTAGACATAAGGTATGAGCTCCTAGTCACCAGGGCTGACTAACAGAGGCTGTCTGGTCCAGCATCGCCATGCTGTAGAGGAAGTAACTGCCTGCGGATCAATTCTACTTTCAAAGAAAACTCAACAGTCCAACTTGCCTCAGATACTTCTTCAGTGAACAACTGATTCCTTCCTCATCATTTTCTGTGACCTGGCTCTGCCTCAAGGTCAAATCCAAACTCCTCAGCCAGCCTTCCACAGCCCACTGTCCCTGGGCCTCCACCCACTCATCTCCAAACAGCCTACAATAATTGCCAAACTAGTTTTCCCTCTGTCCTTAAGTGTCTCAGGCTGGGTCCCTCTGCAGGCCTCGTAAGGATGCTCCCTTGAACAGACCTTTCCTTTGCCCTCTTGCCCATACCATTTCTGTGCTTCTTGGCCTCCCTCAACTTTCTAAGCTTTGGGAAGCCTGTGCTCTTAGACAGTCATGCTTCTCTCTCTCCCCTTGTCTGGGTACCTGCAGTATTTCAAAGGTTCCCTTCACACTGGTGCTTTTTAATATTGCCTTTTAACTGTCTTATCCAGGTTCACCTAGTGACCTCATCTGGTCCCTCCTCTCCTTGAGGTTAATAACTGAGTATTCTCCCTGTATGGACTATCTCTCATAGGGAATTAAATAGATGCAACATACAAGTCAAGGCAGCAGGGCCCTGTGCAATGAGCTTTGGAATAAGAGCTTCCTGCCTCCGTTGCTCAGTGACTATGGTGGACAAGTTAGTTAACCTTCCCAAGGTAACACAGGGAGAAATAATACTATCTGCCTAGTAGGGTAAATAGGATTTCCCTGGTGGCTCAGACCGTAGAGTGTCTGCCTAAAATGCGGGAGACCTGGGTTTGATCCCTGGGTCGGGAAGATCCTCTGGAGAAGGAAATGGCAACCCACTCCAGTACTCTTGCCTGGAAAATCCTATGGACAGAGGAGCCTGGTAGGCTACAGTCCATGGGGTCGCAAAGAGTTGGACACAACTGAGTGACTTCACTCAGCAGGGTAAATACAAAAATGTCTGTTTACTCAGATGATATTTAGAATCTACGGAGGTACATTTGGAAGCTATGGAATAGTTTTGTGCCACATCACTGAGGAGACAAAAGCACAGATTTAATTCTATCGTCATTACTTTCTCAAAAGTAACCCCAGGAGACTTCCCTTGTGGTCCAGTGCTTAAGAATTCACCTTCCAATGCAGGGGATGTGGGTTCAACCCCTGGTTAGGGGACTAAGACTTCACATGCCAAGGGGCAACTAAGCCTGCACTGCAACTAAACAGGCCCACCTGCTGCAATGAAGACCAAGCACAGCCAAAATTAAAAAAAGAAAAATTAATAATAAAAATCATTGAAGATATTTTTAAAAATTAATGAAGTGAATATTTATTTTTTAAAAAAAGAGTGACCCCGGGGTAAAATCATGCCATAAGCCAAGCCCATGGACATTAAATCAAACCTGCTAATACTGAAAGTGTACAACAGATTACCCACCCCACCTCACCCCTGACCCACCCCAGCCACTATTATGAGGTTTATGGGATCTTAGTTCCCCATGGGAACTGAACCGTTAGTTCCCTGTGGGATTGAACCCTGGCCACTAAAGTGAAAGTACCAAGTCCTAACCACTAGACTGCCAGGGAATTCCCCAAGAGATATTAGTATTCTCAGTAATTATGACAGATTCAGCAAGCTGTAATTAGCAAGACACGTTAGTCCAGGTAATTAACAGGGAGCTGCAGCAGCAGAGCAACCTAAGCTCTCAGTGGTTTCCTCCAATAAAAGCAAATCGTTACTGTCAATGTTGCTCAGGTCAAACTGGACATGATAAGTCAGAGATTGCCCTCTGTCTTAGAAGTTTGAACTTGAAAATGGGACAGTGACTTCGGTCCATAAAGGAACACGACTACCTCATCAATTACCAGAGAACCTGGAGACGCGATTTAAACACCCGCCCTGTTTTCAAGGAGTGATGGAACATGTTACCCTTGAGCCCGCAGTGCCATCGCTTATAAAAAAGGCAAAAAGAGAAAAAAAAGAAAATGGAATGGTGAGACTACTGCAGCAGAAGAGAAATAAAGATGAAGCAGCCCCTTCTGCTGCTAACAGTGGGCTGCAGGGAAGGCCAGGAGGGGACTTGTGGGCACACGTGCAAGCTCAATGTGCGCCCGGCTGCAGGCAGCTGGCAGGCAGCACAGGTCCCAGTTTCCTTTGACTGCGGTGATATTGTTCGTATCAGCTGAGATGCTGGTGACTGTGTCCAGTGAAAAGCCTTTGCTGGAGAGCTCAGCCAGCTGCCACTCGGGGCCAGTGCCCACAGGTGGAGGTGACTTCTCTGGGTGAGCAGGGAGATGCCCTGGGGAGAACAGCAAGCCCACCAAGGACTCAGGCTCTCTCTGCTTGTTCTCTCAGCTTCTGTAAAAGGCCTCAGAGCTGCCTGTTTGCCCAGCTCCTCCTCCTCTCTCCCTCTCTCTCTCCTCTTCTGTTTGTGTGAATTTTGGCCCTCCCACCTGTTGCAGCCAAAATGGCAGAGGGAGAGGTTTGGGCTGGTTCCCAAGGGTGGTCTGGCCCCAAAGTCCCCAGCTTCCCTGCCAGGTGTATAGCCTCTGAGAGCAGAGATCGTGTTACTGCAGTTCACACAGTAGATGCCCGTACATCTTTATAAGCAGGACAATACGTCCTCGTGTAGTGTGTTAAGGAAATATATGTTGAAATCAGCCATACCTTCACTCAAATTTTGATTCTAAGGTTTTTTGGGCCTCAGACCTTGGCATTGTTATTTAACATCTGAGTGCCAGTTCGTGGTATTGACGGGTCTGTGTGTACAATATCTGCTGTTAAATATGTTTATATAACATCACCCCTAGTTATCAAAGTCAAAATAACATGAAAATAAAAGGTACCTAACAGGTAGCAAGCCCTTTAAAACTGATAGTGATTATTATCAATATTAGACAATCCCTCTAGGGCAAACACCCTTATGGCAGAAAGTGAAGAAGAACTAAAGAGCCTCTTGATAAAAGGGAAGAGGAGAGTGAAAAAGTTGGCTTAAAGCTCAACATTCAGAAAACTATGATCATGGCATCCGGTCCCATCACTTCATGGCAGATAGATGGGGAAACAGTAAAAACAGTGGCTGACTTTATTTTTTCTGGACTCCAAAATCACTGCAGATGGTGATTGCAGCCATGAAATTAAAAGATGCTTACTCCTTGGAAGGAAAGTTATGACCAATCTAGACAGCATATTAAAAAGCAGAGACATTACTTGGCCATCAAAGGTCTGTCTAGTCAAGCCTATGGTTTTTCCAGTAGTCATGTATGGATGTGAGAGTTGGACTATAAAGAAAGCTGAGTGCCAAAGAATTGATGCTTTTGAACTGTGGTGTTGGAGAAGACTCTTGAGAGTCCTTTGGACTACAAGAAGATCCAACCAGTCCATCCTAAAGGAGATCAGTCCTGGGTGTTCATTGGAAGGACTGATGTTGAAGCTGAAGCTCCAATACTTTGGCCACCTGATGCGAAGAGCTAACTCATTGGATAAGACCCTGATGCTGGGAAAGATTGAGGGCAGGAGGAGAAGGGGACGACAGAGGATGAGATGGCTGGATGGCATCATCGACTCGATGGACATGGGTTTGGGTGGCCTCCGGAAGTTGGTGATGGACAGAGAGGCCTGGATGCTGGGGTTCATGGGGTCACAAAGAGTCGGACATGATTGAGCAACTGAACTGAACTAGGGCAAAATTCATGTCTAACTCATCTTTTAGTCCTAGTATTATCTCACATATGTTCATAAACCTCAGCTGGTTGAAGTCATTCTTCCAACATATTTTTCTTTCTTTTTTTTTGACCTTGCTGTGCGGCATGCAGAATCTTAATTCCCCTACCAGGGATCCAACATGTACCCCCCTGCAATGGAAGATCTGTGTCTTAACCATTGGACCACCAAGGAAGTCCCCATTTTCCCAATATTTATTTGTTGGGTGCCTCCTCCATGCCAGGGGAGCTGGGGACACAATGACAGGCAAAGTCTTGCTTTTGTGGAGTTACTGTCTAAAGGTGAGAGAATGACAGTAAATAAATGACCAGATAAAGTTTGGAGAAGTGGTAAGTGTGCTGAGAAGAGATGCAGGGGAACCAGAGCTAGAGAGAGGGGAGCACTGTTTTAGACTGTGTGATCCCGGAAGGCCTCACTAAGGAGGTGACCCGCAAGCAGATTCCTGGGAGGATAAGGGAGCCGTGGAAACACTGAGTCACTGACAAAACTGCCACACTCACACTCGCTGCTCCAGATCAACACTGTGAAAGGTTTGCGTGCTTTGATCAGAGTGACATTAATATTTCTAGTGTTTCAGCAGCCCTGAATTTAAAGGGCACTCATCCTTGTTCTTGTCATTTCTCCCCTCTGAGCTCTAACTACTGAACAAAGCTAGCTCCCTTCTCCTGCTTTTTTTTTTCCAGGCACTTCATTCAAATTTTATAGTCCCTCTTTCTCTCTTCTGTTCCAAAACCACTTTGATCTTTTTGTCCTTTTCCTCTCTTAAGTGTTCCTTGGCCCTTTTCTGCAGAAGATGCACATTTTCAGCAAGGCTCTCATCTCCGTGTCCTCTGAGAATATCACAGAACAGCTAAAAGTGCTGAGTGCATTAGGGGAGCAAGAGCTGCAGACAAGGGAGGGGAGGATGGGGGAAGGTCAGAGAGAACTGAGCCGACAGAACTGCCCAGGCAGGCGTCCCAGGGCAGGTGCAGTGGCTCTGGGGTGAGCAAGGCTCTGAAAAGGACTTGGAAACCAAGAAGCCATCACCTGGATGCCCAGAGCTGACTGTGTGTTAGAGCATCAGCCATGAAGCTGTCCTCTGCTCCTGCCACCCCTGACTGACCCTTCTACATCCCAGAGGGCTGTGGTGTGTGCCTGGGCCTCAGAGGGAGTCACATAGGGAGTTTATCAGCTTTTCTTGACTGTGACAACCCAGTGTAGGGCCAACTATGAAGCATTTGCGAAGGTCTTCTATGTACCTTCATTGAAATCCTGGCCACATCTTACACCGCTTGTAGAGCTTCCCAGGTAGCACTAGTGGTAAAGAACCCAGCTGCCAATGCAGGAGATATAAGAGACTCTGGTTTGATCCCTGGGTGGGGAAGATCCCCTGGAGGAGGGCATGGCAACCCACTCCAGTATTCTTGCCTGGAGAATCCCATAGACAGAGGAGCCTGGCGAGTTATAGTCCATGGAAGCTGCAGAGTCGGACATGACTGAAGTGACTTAGCACACACTCACACACATCACTTATACAATCTCTCATATAACATTCTTCTTTAAACTGATTCCCTGTTCTTCATGTTCTTCATTTGTTTTCAAGGAAATCTTTACGTCAAGGCAAAAAAAAAAAAAAAAAAAGAAACTAGTAATGGGTCAAAATAAATAAATAAATACGATGAAAATGAAACAATGATATCAATGTTAGTGCAAATACTGTTGCCTGCCAAATGGTCTAAATTTAAAGTTGTATGTTTCGATCTCTCTGATAAAATAATAAAAAAAAAAGGAGTTAGATTAACAAGTATTTAAAAGAGGTATTAGAGCTGTAGTAACACTTACATTTTTACTTCAGGATTGATAGAGAATTGAAAAAGAAAAAGTCTCAATACTAGTTCAATGTTATGAAATACTGTGCCCACAGGACAGGTTAACATTTAAGGAAATTCGACAGTAGCTTTGGGTACGGCCCTTTCTCTCACTGCCGCCTGCACTGTGGTCCCATGTGGGCGCTGGTAGTGACCAACTCTGGCCCCACCAAGCAGGCTTTCCAACCCAAGCAACCTGTCTCAAGCTCTCTCACTGGAAAGGCCTTGATGACCACACTATAATTATGATTCATTGAGCTCTTATTATGTGTCAAGATCTTAAAGTGTCTGATTTTAAGTCTCACATTAAACCTCCAAGGCGTGTATTATTATCTGCATTTTAGAAAAGAAGAAGCTGAGTTATGTCATGATTCAACTCCAGGACCCTCTTACTCCAAAGTCCTTGCCCTGGCCACTCTCCTCCCTATCTCCCCCGCCTTGGGAGATAAAAGCTCTTGGATTTCTTTGTAAGATCATTGATTCTACTCAGAGGAGTGGTTTTCAAACTCTTTGTTTAAACCTTTCCTTCAGTCTTCTACTGTCGTGTAACTAATGACAGGAAAACATAGAGGAAAGAAACTGCATTTTATTTTGAACACGGTTCTGAGGTCCTTGACAAGGCAAGCAGAATGGGATTATCCCTGCTCCATGTGATGTATGCTGGAGACAGAATATCCAAGATGGTGTCTTCAGGTCCTCTAGGATGGCTCAGATGGCCAGGGGCTGGCCGGAACAACCTGACTGGGGACATATATTGGTGCCTCGGATCTCCTTGTGGGCTGTTTCTTGGCTCTCTACCATGTGGTCTCTTCAGTAGGAGGACTTCTTAGATGGCAGCTGAGGCTCCAAGAGCCCGCTTGTCGAGGGGAAAGTGGGGGCTGCCATCCTCTTAAAGATCCTCTTAAAGCATCTTTTCTGGCACATTTGTTGATCAAAGCCCAGATTCAAGACCAGGATAAATAAACTGCACCTCTTGATGGGAAAGTGAAAGAATGTCTGCTTTCATCTGCCACCATTTGAAACCTTCAAGAGGTGAAATCCTACACAGCATTTGAGTGAACAAAACGGATAAAGAAAGGGAAGCATATTGGTTTGAAATGGGGATGTGGGAGGAGTGTACAGAGCCTTGCCCACCCTGCTGCTTCCTTGGACTTTAGATGAAACTGAGTTCTCTAGGAAAGACAATGTTTAAAGACTGGCCTGGATGACAACAAAGAACAAAGCCCAAACTCCTTACTGTGGTCTGCAGCGCCCTCCATGATCCTGCCTCTGTCTTCCTCTCCCACCTTGCCTGGACTCCTGGTCCTAGCCGGAGCTGGGTCTGCTCTCTGAGCTCTGCCCTACTAGCCTTTGTCCTGTTCTTCAAACACAGTCCTTTCACAGGGGCTCTGCCTGAGATAATCCCATTGCCTGGAATTCTCCTCCCTCGGGGTTGTCACACGATCAGGTCTATCCTGCCACTCAGATCAGGGAGAACTTCCCTTGCTAAGACAGCCCTCCCCAAACACTTTCTATTGTATTAGCTTATCTCCCTTTTAACACTTAATATCTAGAATGTATCATATTTAAAAGCTTCCCTGAAATCTAAAAAAAAAAAGTCTGCAAATGAACTTAGCTACAAAACAAAAATAGAGTTACTGATGTAGAAAATAAACTTATGGTTATGGAGGGTTGGAGGCCGAGGGTAAGGGAAGGAGGGATAACTTGGAAGGCTGGGGTCGACACATACACACTACTGTATATAAAATAGATAACTAATAGGGACCTATTGTATAGCATGGGGAACTCTGCAATGATCTATATGGGAAAAAAATCCAAAAAAGAATGGATATATGTATATGTATAACCGATTCACTTGGCTGTACATCAGAAACTGACACAACATTGTAAATCAACTATACCCCAATTTTTAGAAAAAGAAGCCCCCAAATGCAGGGACCCATCTATCTTGTTCACTGTTGTCATTCCTGGCACCCAGCATAGTGCCTCCCGCTTACTAGGCACTTGATAAATATTCATTGAACAGCAAAGTGATTAACTGAACGAATGAATGAACCAATAACACTCCGTAGGAGGCTAATTTGCCCTATCTTCTCTTCTCAGTGTGTTCCCAGCACATTCCAGAAGAGGATAGAATCTTTGAGGCTGTGTGACTTATATGGTCCCTGTGCAGGAAACAATAACATTAATATGACTAATATAAACAGCTTTGATAGGGGCTTAGTCATTCCCCCTCCCTCCAGCCCCCTCCAGGTATCTCAAGCTTCCTCAAGTGCTTTTCCAAATCAAGTGGTCCCAAAATGAGGCCGCGGCTACAGTCAGCTCTGACCGAATTCACACAGGTCCTGAGTATAACGCTTCGCTGCAGCACTGTAAGAACCCCCACCAATAACTGCTCCAGGGTGCGGCCTTTGTGTAGTTCGATGGCCCTAGGCCTGTGATGCTCAGAGATGGACGAGGATGGTAGCCTCTTCCCCATGACTGGCACCCAGAGAGCATTCCATCTGTGCCCTGGTTATTTCAGCTTCACTGTGCCCCGTGGAGACGCGTATGTCCGAACGTCCCCTGAAGTCGCTCTTTCAGAGAACCCAGCTGGTGAAGCCAAGTCTTAAAGGGGCCCTGTCAGCTCAAAGCTCAGAGTGTGAAATGAGAGCTTTGCCCCCAAGACCCTATTGAGAAATGAGAGAAAAGAGTGTTCATTTTTAGACGGGGCCATCCCTTTGGACAGGGCTAAGAAAAAGGACGTCTTCCACTGCTGACCACAAGGATGTATGAGTTACAAAGAATAACCTCAGTCCGATGGCTCTAAAGAAAGCCTCTGTTTAGAAGATGGTTCTCATAACAGACAGCTTTTGTGCTGTTGCAAAGTATTTAGGCAATTCATTCTCAGAGGGTTCTGAAAAATTCACTTGGGACTGCAACTTGAACATAAAGATGTTCCTGTTCCACCCTATGGAAGACATTTTTATTTCTCACAGATTTCAAAAGCAATTATGATCACTTTTAAGGAATTTCAGAAAAAAGAGAAACAGCTCGTGCTTTTAATTTACTCATGAATATAACTTTTGTTCCTAGGGATTATCCCAGCTGTGGAGGAAAATCACAGATGTGGGTTCTAATCACAGCAGAATTGGTTTCCGGTTCCAACCCCTTGAGTTCCTGGAACTCTCACTCTCCCTGCTACCATCACCGTCTCCTGGGGCTGCCGCCAGCCCCCGCCATGTCACCCAAGGGTCCCAGAGGACACGCTGCCAACAACGCTCCCACACAGGAGAAAGCCAGAACCCCACCCCCAGGTGTCACAGGTCTGTCAACCAAACTATGTCCAGTTGGTCTTGTTTGGGCAGTGGGAGGGGGCAGTTCGGTTGAGAGACTCCTCTCTAACACGCAAACTAGGTCTGTGTAAAGCAAATCAGTAGAGACAGGAAATAGATCAGTGTTTGCCTGGGGCTGGAGGTGGGAATGGGTATTGACTACAAGTGGAAAGAGTGAGCTGTTGTAACATTAGAAACAATTTTTTAATATTTATTTATTTATTTGGCTATGCCAGGTTTTAGTTGCAACAAGCGGAATCTTTGCAGCCTGCAAACTCTTAGTTGTGGCATGTAGGGTCTAGTTCCCTGGTCAGAGATCGAACCTAGGCCCCCTGCATTGGGAGTGCAGTAGTCTTACTGCTGGACCACCAAGGAAGTTCCAGAATTGTTTTAAAATTGAATTTTTGTGACAGTTACACAGATCTATAAATTTAGTTAAAGGAATTGATCTACATACTTAAAATGAATGAGTTTTATGCTATGGAAATTAAACTTCAACAATACTATTAAAAAAAATTTTTTTTAAAGAAACCAAGTCTGGAAACAGGGCCATATCTTTGACTTTCTCTTGCTTCTACAGAATCTTCCCCTTTCCTCAGTCTCCTAAGGACCACAGGGCCCGAGACAGCCATTGTTTATTTTTCTTCATCTCAGTGCTGACTGTAAATTCCAATGCCCACTTACCTGTTTATCCTAAAGAGTCCTCATGCAGCTAGGAATTCTGGGTGGTGGTTGCTTTGTGTGTGCGTTAGTCACTACGTTGTGTCCGACACTTGTGACCCCATGGACGGTAGCCTGCCTGGCTTCTCATGAGATTTTCCCAGCAAGAATACTGTAGTGTGTTGCCATTTCCTTCACCAGATGGTTGCTTTGCAGTCCCCTAAAATTGTGCAGATTTCCACTACCTCGACCTCTCTAACCAGAGAATAATCAACCTAAATTCAGTCACACTGAAAGCTAACTATTGCAAACGTGGCTAAAGAAGGATTTTTGTTTCTCAGACACGCTGTCTGTGAATGGGGAAATTTGTCTAGATAATAAACACTCCATGCTTCAGGGACTAATGGAAGCTAACAGACCTTATGTGAAGGATCCTCAGTTTTGGCACTTCGTAATTTCATATGGCTTTCAACCCCTCCCCCAGAATCAGCAGCTCTCCTGAATGCTTTGGAAAAGATCCCCAAGGTCATCAGTTTCGCGACTTAGCTCAGAATGGATGGGGAAGTGCTGCCACGGAAACAGTAGGTCTTGGTTTGTTATACACTGCCTTGATCTTAGGCAGCTGTCCTTTAAGGCAGTGGTTCTAAAACTGTGAGCCAAGGATCTTTTGACTTGGAGCATTAATCTCCACAGTATGTACTTTAGGGGCATGAATTAATAATTAAGTTGTGATCAATTTTCTTGTGATAGCCCTTCTTGGTGTCTCATCAGGAACACCACCACCCATCAGGAGAGCCTTTCTGTATCCAAAAATAGGAGATTTGAGGGAGACTGGAAGGGGGAGAAAAGAAAAAGGAGCAGTCCATAGATTTAAAATGTTTAGAGAGACCTGTGATCCAGTGTGCTACACTAAATGCTAAGGCCTCATTTAGAGAATGTTCTAGGGTCATTCCTGGGGCTGGGTCCTGCAGGATTCATCATGGGCAAACGATTTTCCCAGCCTTGTTTAAAACCTTGGAAATAGAAAGCCACCATTTGGAAAACAACCACCATAATAATCACTGCAGTCCAGAACCATCAAAGGATACTAAAATCAGTGGACAGAAGTGTGACAAGAACCATCATATTTACATATTCCTATAAGATGCTTGTTAATTACAAAGGGAGAACAATCAGCATAGAGTGGGGAAACTTGCCAGAACCACCTTAACCAGGTGGTAGGCGTAAGAACATCATTAACAGCACATGTAGACATCATGCATCTTCTGATACGATGCACTGAGAAGGGTGTTATTAGCAGAAATATAAGACCTGAACATAAGCAAGAGGAGACATTACACAAACCCATGTTGAAAGGCATTCTACAAAATAACTGGTCAGTATCTTTACAAAATGTCAAAGTCATGAAAAATAAAGGCTGAGGAACTACCCAGACTCAAAAGGACTAAGGAGATCTTGGATGACCTAGTATCATGTACGATCCTGGATTTGGATCCTCGTTCAGAAAATGGACATTAATGGGACAATTGATCAAATTTGAATAGGTTCTGTAGATTGATTGTATTGTATCAGTGTTTACTTCCTGGTTTTGATCAATATTCTATAGTTATGTAAGATGCTCACATTTGGGGAATCTGATTGAAGAGTATATGAGAATTTTTTCCACTATTTTTACAACTTTATTGAAAGTCTGAAACTACTTCAAAGTGAAAAGTTAAAAATAATCTTTAGGGAATTCCCTGACAATCCAGTGGTTAGGTCACTATGCTTCCAGTGCAGATGGTACAGGTTTGATCCCTGGTCGGGGAGCTGGAATCCCACATGCCTCATGGCCAAAAAACCAAAACATAAAACAGAAGCAATATAACAAACTCAATAAAGACAAAAAATGGTTCACATAAAAAAATCTTTTAGAAAAATATTAATCTTAAATACAGATGAAGTATAGGGAAAATAACCATCAGAGCAAATTTTATCAACCAGGGAAGATTTGAAATAGCACAGATATACTTTCATTCAACAAACTAAGTGCCAACTAGGCCAGGGGCTGTATTTGGTGCTGGGGATTCAATGAGAAAGACAGGGCCTGCTATCCATGAGGCCTCAGTCTGGACTAGGAAGATACAGACAGTAAAGGATAGCATGTTGTGACGAGTGTTATATTATAAACATGAACCAAGTATTATGGGAACACAGAGGAAAAGAAGTAATAAATTAGAGTGTGTTTTAAATGAACAAAAGCCAGCCTGAAGACATTACAAAAGCATGGGAAAAGAGTGATGCTGTGGAAGGAAAGAATGAGTGAGCATGAGAAGAATCAGGGAGGCACAGAGAGTAGGAGAGAGTGGGAAGAGAAGCAGCAGGTTGGCAAGAGAACAGCAAAAAGATGTGGGAGAAGCTGGAGAGAGGGCGGTGAGAGGGTTTGTAGGTAGTGTGAGGCTGTGATTGGGGTGGGCAGTGACAGTGGAACAGGAAGAGCTTATCCCTTGGCGTGGAGAAGCGAGGGAGTTTCTTTGTTGCATTGCTGGGCTCAGGAAGAGATCCTGTGGCAAACAGGTACACAGTGAGGCCACAGAGATTGTGAGGGTGGGAGACCGGCAATTTCTTGGAAGGCAGAGGAGGGTAGCTCCCTCTCAGGCAGAATCAGTTAACTGTTGCCCTGGTAACAAGAAAGCCAAAAGAGGCAACGCTGACACTTATGATGTAGAAAGGCAAAGGCAGGCTCTTTTTTGGCATCATCTGCTCCTCCTCTTGCCACGCTGACCTGAGTCACTGTCCTAAGCCATTCCCCCGCAACCTATAGCAATGAGTGCCTGTGTGCCTGGTCGTGTCTGATTCTTTGTGACCCCCATGGACTGTAGCCCATCAGGCTCCTATGTCAATAGAATTCTTTAGGCAAGAATACTGGAGTGGGTTGCCATTTCCTCCTCCAGGGGAGTCTTCCCGACCCAGGGATCAAACCTACATCTCTTGAGTCTTCCGCATTGGCAGGCAGATTCTTTTACCACTGAGCCACCAGGGAAGCCCCAAAGGACACATCCTTGTGTGGACTCAAACCACCAACCTTCCAGTTAACCTCCAAACTCACTAGTCAATTGAGTCACAGAGAAGGAGCAGAATCTGGATTGCCACTTTCTTGCACCTCAAGGAAAGCTCTGGTGAAATGCACTGATCTCAGTAAGTTCAAGACTCAAAAGCCAAGACCTAGAGTTGTGATTGTGATTCAGTCTGACTTAGTTCAGATTGATGACTTAGTTCCAGATTGAAGGTAACTAGAACTCTCCCCAAGAGCTCATTTATCAGCTCTTCTTACATTTCCAAGCATGGAATGACCAATTAAGAGATTCGCTTTTCCTGCTTAGCATTGATGATGGTTAGGAATACAATGCGTGTGAGTTATGTACCATGCCTATTGGTTCTTGTGGGTGACTTCACTGAGTCTTAAGAAGGAAAACAGAAAACCATTAGTGATAATCTCCTTCTTGGGACAAAGAACCAAGCCTTGGGAGGCTAAGCCTCTGGGACAACCAAGCCAGAAAGGGAGGGAAACATGTCCAGGCTGCATTTAAGACAAGTCTAAATTCTAAACTGAAAAGAAATGTTTGCCTCAACTAAATAAGGGTACCAACAATGAGCCAGCACTGTGTGACAGGGTGATAGTTGTTTGAGTGTGTTGTGGGTGTGTGAGGAAGAGAGAGGAAAGTGGTGTGCTCCCTGTTGAAAAGATTCTACAAGTCACGGTAGATGCAAAATGAGATATTTCTTCTTCCACAACCATAT
Organism: Giraffa tippelskirchi; assembly: GCF_054371585.1. Lineage (NCBI taxonomy): Eukaryota > Metazoa > Chordata > Mammalia > Artiodactyla > Giraffidae > Giraffa > Giraffa tippelskirchi. The sequence goes on from NC_137276.1 coordinate 130,081,277, forward strand.
TTGGACAGCTTTTTATTTTTAATTTCTGAGTGTGGCCAGCAGATGGGGGTAGTTCTTTATTGGTAGGTAATACAATGCGTCCCCTACATATGAACAAGATCTGTTCTGATAACGCATTTGTAAGTCCAATTTGTCCATAAGTCCAACAGAGTTAGCCTAGTTACCCTACTAACACAATCGACTGTATAGTACTTACTGTGATAGGCTTATAATACTTTTCACACAAATAATATGTACATAAAAAATGAACACAAAAATAAACGTTTTCAATCTTACAGTACTGTACCTTGAAAAGTAGAGTAGTACAGTACAACAGCTGGCACACAGGGGTTGACATGATTGAACCGACAAGAACAGTTACTGATTGGAGGAAGGAGAGGAGGTAGGAGATGGTAGAGCTGATAGATCATCAGCAACAGGAGACAGAGGGCAAGCTGCAATGTCTCTCATGCCTGATCTGCCCTCTTGAAAAAAATGATCCAGTGATGTCTGGGTAGTAGCATGTTCCCATCTTTGAAAGTCTGAAACTTAAAGGTTCGTATGTAGAGGACTTACTGTAATGAATCTCGCCAGTAACCTATTTTGTAACTTTCTAGGATGAACCGAATGGAGAAATCAATTTAGCCTTCTTAGACCTGGATATTTCTTAAATAAAACCAAAAGGATTCAAGATAAGTATACTCAAGTAATAATCACACTTATCCTTCTCTAATATTTATTGAACACTATGTACCAGGCACTGTATTAAGCACTTTAACCCTTGGAAGAGCCCCAAAATGTTAGATGCTTGATCATGCCCAACTCTTTGCGACCCCATGGACTGTAGCCTGCCAGGCTCCTCTGCCCATGGAATTCTCCAGGCAAGAATACCGGAGTGGGTTGCCATCTTCTCCTCCAGGGTATCTTCCAAACCCAGGTATCAAACCTAGACCTCCTGCATTACTGGCAGATTCTTTACTGTCTGAGCCACCAGGAAAGCCCATGAGTACATAATATACCAATTTAATTATCCAAAATCACAAAGCCAGTGTGTCGTGCAGTTGGGATTTTATCTCTGTGGCTCCAGAGTCTATACTTTCACCCAATTAGATCCTGCTGAAGTATAACTTGGGATCTGATGTCAGATAAATAAAGTTTGAGTCTGATGGGGGCTAGAGGAAGGAATATAACGCAATATAGATTAAAGGCTCACAGCAAAGGAAGAATCACTCCAGAAACAGAAGAAAATGTCAGACAAGTACTTCTTCAAACTTTCAAAGATATTAGAGAAGCTAGGGACTCTCTGGGAAAAAATGAAACTCAAAGAAATTGGAAAGATCAAATAAGATAAGACAACAACATTAGTTTAAAAATGAGACAGTAGAGATTAGGAGAATAGAAGAAAAATAAAGAAGTAAACATTATAAAAATGGAAGACGTATTAAAAGGAACAAGAATAGACATTGCTGGAAACAGGAAAAAATTTAACATAATATTAATGGTTTGCAGGAATATGATAGAGACATGAATAAGAAATTACCTAAAGTGAAGAAAAAATAAAAATTCTACAGGGCTTCTCTGGTGGCTCAGATGGTAAAGAATCTGCCTACAATGCAGGAGACCCAGGTTCAGTCCCTGGGTCGGGAAGATCTACTGGAGAAGGGAATAACAACTCACTCCAGTATTCTTGCCTGGAAAATCCCATGGACAGAGGAACCTGGAGGACTACACGCCAAGGGATCTCAAAGAGTCAGACACAACTGAACCACTAACACTACCACTACTACTACAGATATTCAGGCAGAGAAAGCAAGTCACTCAACAAAGGCTGAATCAGGCCAGTTTCAGACTTATCCACACTATCCCGCAATGTCCAGTGTGAGAAAACAATGAACCAATGTTTGTAGAATTCTGAGTGAAAATGTGATCTAGGAATTTTAAACACACTACATATGCCATTCACATTGAAGAAGTAAAAAGTAGACACTCTCAAATATGCAAGAACTCAAGACAAATGGCATCTATGAAGTTTTATAGAAAAAACTGTTCAGTGATGAAATTCAGCCTGCTGGTGCTATTAAGAGCATGTAAACATATTATAATGTTAAATTCATTTCTATACCATCCCTGGAATAGTCAGAATAAAGTATATTTAAAAATCCAAAAAAGAAATTATTAAGTAATATAGTGAGGAAAGATGAATTAACTAAGTCAAATTAGGACAATTAGTTACATATTGGAAAAACAAATCAGCTCACCTTCGAAGTCCTTACGTTAAAATAAATTATAAAAAAATCAAATAGCTGAATGTTAAAATATTTAAAAGCTGTAAAAAGACAGTATATGTATACATCTTGATGCTGAAGAGATTGCTAAGCCTGACTCCAAAATCCAAGAGCAATGAAGACATGATTGATAAGCTTAACTACACACAAAATTTAAAATTCTTCATGGGCAAAACATAAACAGTTAAGAAAAATGACAATCTAGGGGAAATAGCTGTGACAAGTAAAACAGACAGAGTTAATATTCTTGACATCAGTTCAGTTCAGTCACTCAGTCGTGTCCGACTCCTTGCGACCCCATGAATTGCAGCACACCAGGCCTCTCTGTCCATCACCAACTCCCAGAGTCTAACCAAACCCATGTCCATCGAGTCAGTGATGCCATCCAACCATCTCATCCTCTGTCGTCCCCTTCTCCTCCTGCCCCCAATCCTACCCAGCATTAGGGTCTTTACCAATGAGTCAACTCTTCACATGAGGTGGCCAAAATATTGGAGTTTCAGCTTCAACATCAGTCCTTCCAATGAACACCCAGGATTGATCTCCTTTAGGATGGACTGGTTGGATCTCCTTGCAGTCCAAGGAACTCTCAAGAGTCTTCTCCAACACCACAGTTCAAAAGCATCAATACTTCGGCGCTCAGCTTTCTTCACCGTCCAACTCTCACATCCATACATGACCACTGGAAAAACCATAGCCTTGACTAGACGGACTTTTGTTGGCAAAGTAATGTCTCTGCTTTTAAATATGCTATCTAGGTTGGCCATAACCTTCCTTCCAAGGAGTAAGCGTCTTTTAATTTCATGGCTGCAATCACCATCAGCAGTGATTTTGGAGCCCCAAAAACTAAAGTCAGCCACTGTTTCCACTGTTTCCCCATTTATTCCCCATGAAGTGATGGGACCAGATGCCATGATCTTAGTTTTCTGAACATTGAGCTTTAAGCCAACTTTTTGACTCTCCTCTTTCACTTTCATCAAGAGGCTCTTTAGTTCTTCTTCACTTTCTGCCATAAGGGTGGTGTCATCCGCATATCTGAGGTTATTGATATTTCTCCCGGCAATCTTGATTCCAGCTTGTGTTTCTTCCAGCCCAGCATTTCTCATGATGTACTCTGCATATAAGTTGAATAAGTAGGGTGACAATATACAGCCTTGACGTACTCCTTAGAAATCAAAAGAAAAGGAGAAAACAAAAAAAAAAAAAGAAGGGGATGAAAAAATGGCCAAAGGACATGAATATGAAGTTCTTTAAAATAAGTAATATGAATTGAAATGAGTGTGTAAAAAGATGCTCCATCACATTCTAATCCAAAAATGCACAATAAAAGGATGAGGGCTTCTGTTTTCAGTATGACCAGGAAGCTTTTTCTGGATTAAATTTCCCTCAAGCAACAACTATAAACCCTGGAGGAAATCACACACACACACACACACACACATCTGAAAGTACTGGATAATACTGGATAAAAGTTGATATGTTCTGGGCTTCCCTGGTGGTTCAGTGGTAAAAAATCTGCCTGCCAACGCAAGAGACACAGGTTCGATACCTGTTCCGGGAAGATCTCGCATGCCCCGGAGCCACTAAGCCCATGTACTGCAACTATTGAGCCTGTGCTCTAGTGCCTGGGAGCCACAACTGCTAAGCCCATGTGCCCTAGAGTCTGCGCTCTGCAATAACAGAAGCGTGCACACCACAACGAGAGTAGCTCCCACTCACCGCGGCTAGAGAAAAGCCAGTGCAGCAACAAAGATCCACCACAGCCACGAGTAAAGAAATAAATAAAGTTATTTTGAAAAGCTTATATATTCTGAAGAAAATTCTTAATTTTCTTTTCTTTCCAGAAGAAGGAAATAACAAGTGTCTGTTTTTATGGCTTTAAGTCTGAGATTAGGCTGAAGTTAGTGTTACACAGGGTGACTAAAATTCTGATAGAAAAAAAACCACGGTCTTTTTGGGCTGAAGAAGCAAAGCACAGAGTTTAGAGAAACTGCAGACATTGAAAATTGAGATGGAAATTCAGAGACAGTCTCAGTGGAAGGGGCCCCAAATTCTTGAGTGCAAAGCGTACCTTGTTATCTGCATGAATGAGGTTGATTTAGATAGCCCCTGTAAAGAATCCACCTGCAATGCAAGAGACACAGGAGATGCAAGTTTGGTCCCTGGGTTGGGAAGACCCCCTAGAGAAGGAAATGGCAACCCACTCCAGTATTCTTGCCTGGAAAATTCCATGGACAGAGGAGCCTGTGGGCAACAGTCCAAAGAGTCACAAAGAGCCAGACATGACTGAGCGACTGAGCATAGGCACAAATAAGGACAGAGAACTAAACTGATATTTGAGCTGCCAATCAAAAGACAGAGTTTGCAGCTCAAGTCCAGTAGATAATAGATTAATTGAAATTTTTAATAGAAGAACTAGAGGAAATTCTAGAACCCCAAACGACAATAGCTGATATTAAAACTTCACTAGCAGAGATAAAATTTTAAATTAAAGCTAGAAATACATATCAGAATGATTATGACAATGAAAAGTCAATAAGCTTGGATATAAATCAATCAAAATTATCCATTGTAGAGAACAGAAAAAAAAATTTCAAAAGGTAAAAGTTAAGGAATCTATGAGACAGTATTAAAAAAGTCAAATAAACATACCTTGGGAGTCCCAGAAGCAAAGGATAGAATGGTACAGAAAAAATATTTGAAGGTGTAACTGATGAAAATTTTACTAAATTTGGTACAAAACATAAATTAACAGATTAAATAATTTTAGTGAACCTCACGAAAGATAAATATGGAAAAACTATACCTAGGCACATCATAATAAAACTGCTGGAAACCAAAGATAAAAACAAAGAAAAGTAGCACATTTCAGGAAAACAATGATTCAAATGCTTAAGGATTTGAATCCTAAATTATGAGGGCCAGAAGGCAGTGGAATAACATTTCTATAGTATTAAAAGAAAAAAATAAATAACCTAGAATTCTATATCCCAGAAAAATATCCTTCAAGATTGTAGGCAAAATATAGTTTTAGGTCTAAAAGCAAAGCAGAACAAGATAATTTGTCACCAGCTACACTACTCCATGAAATGCTGAAAGAAAATGATACCACATGAAAACTAAGATTTCTGGGAAGGAACAAAGAGCATTGAAAATGGTAAATATGTGAGTAAATATAAAAGACTATTTTCCCCCCTCTTAGCCCCTTTGTACAATACATTGTAATATTTAAAGCAAAAATCACAAAGTTAATAATAACAGTAAAAGTTTATAAGCACAGATATAATACATATACCCACTAGAATAAAAGCATGTAAATAAACTTCTATGACTGTGAAATGTTTACATTTTACACAAAGTAATGCAATATTAACTCTAGAAAGACTGTACAAAGTTAAGGCTAGGTAGTATAATCTTTAGAACAATCACTGAAAAAAAATACAAAGTTAACTGCTAAAAAACTGTAAAAACAACAGTTTTTCATAAAATTTGGCAAATTAATCCCATAAATCCCACATACTTCTGGAAGAGCAGATTTCCAAGAAGAACCAGGAAAATTTTGAAGGGCAGTATATTCATAAAGAAGGAAACCCAAATGGCCAAGAAATATTTGAGGAGTTTTTGAAACTTGGGAAAATGAAAATTAAGCCATGTAACCCATTTCCCGCTCAGCAGACTGGCAGAACAAAATTCTGACAATGCCATGTGTTGTAAAAGATGTGGGGAGATAGGAATTTGTATAACTGCAGGTGGAAGTATAAACTAATACAACTGCTTGGATGAGCAAGGTGGTGATTCCTAGTAAAACTGAAGATTGAAAGCGATTATGGTAAAACATTAACATGTATTTAATCCCAGTAGTTTTCCTCTATTTCTTTGCATTGATCGCCGAGGAAGGCTTTCTTATCTCTCTTTGCTATTCTTTGGAACTCTGCATTCAGATGGGAATATCTTTCCTTTTCGCTTCTCTTCTTTTCACAGCTATTTGTAAGGCCTCCTCAGACAGCCATTTTGCTTTTTTGCATTTCTTTTCCATGGGGATGGCCTTAATCCCTGTCTCCTGTACAATGTCACGAACCTCCATCCGTAGTTCATCAGGCACTCTCTCTATTAGATCTAGTCCCTTAAATCTATTTCTCATCTCCACTGTATAATCATAAGGGATTTGATTTAAGTCATACCTGAATGGTATAGTGGTTTTCCCTACTTTCTTCAATTTAAGTCGGAATTTGGCAATAAGGAGTTCATGATCTGAGCCACAGTCCGCTCCCGGTCTTGTTTTTGCTGACTGTATAGAGCTTCTCCATCTTTGGCTGCAAAGAATATAATCAATCTGATTTCGGTGTTGACCATCTGGTGATGTCCACGTGTAGAGTCTTCTCCTGTGTTGTTGGAAGAGGGTGTTTGCTATGACCAGTGTGTTCTCTTGGCAAAACTCTATTAGCCTTTGCCCTGCTTCATTCTGTATTCCAAGGCCAAATTTGCCTGTTACTCCAGGTGTTTCCTGACTTCCTACTTTTGCATTCTAGTCCCCTATAATGAAAAGGACATCTTTTTTGGGTGTTAGTTCTAAAAGGTCTTGTAGGTCTTCATAGAACTGTTCAACTTCAGTTTCTTCAGCATTACTGGTCAGGGCATAGACTTGGATTACTGTGATATTGACTGTTTTTCCATGGAAACGAACAGAGATCATTCTGTCATTTTTGAGATTGCATCCAAGTACTGCATGGGCCTTAGAAAGCATCACTACGAACAAAGCTAGTGGAGGTGATGGAATTCCAGTTGAGCTATTTCAAATCCTCAAAGATGATGCTGTCAAAGTGCTGCACTCAATATGCCAGCAAATTTGGAAAACTCAGCAGTGGCCACAGGACTGGAAAAAGTCAGTTTTCGTTCCAATCCCAAAGAAAGGCAATGCCAAAGAATGCTCAAACTACCGCACAATTGCACTCATCTCACATGCTAGTAAAGTAATGCTCAAAATTCTCCAAGCCAGGCTTCAGCAATACATGAACCATGAACTTCCAGATGTTCAAGCTGGTTTTAGAAAGGGCAGAGGAACCAGAGATCAAATTGCCAATATCCGCTGGATCATAGAAAAAGCAAGAGAGTTCCAGAAAAACATCTATTTCTGCTCTATTGACTATGCCAAAGCCTTTGACTGTGTGGATCACAATAAACTGTGGAAAATTCTGGAAGAAATGGGAATACCAGACCATCTGACCAGTCTCTTGAGAAACCTGTATGCAGGTCAGGAAGCAACAGTTAGAACTGGACATGGAACAACAGACTGGTTCCAAATAGGAAAAGGAGTACGTCAAGGCTGTATATTGTCACCCTGCTTATTTAACTTATATGCAGAGTACATCATGAGAAATGCTGGGCTGGAAGAAACACAAGCTGGAATCAAGATTGCCGGGAGAAATATCAATAATCTCAGATATGCAGATGACACCACCCTTATGGCAGAAAGTGAAGAAGAACTAAAGAGCCTCTTGATGAAAGTGAAAGAGGAGAGTGAAAAAGTTGACTTAAAGCTCAACGTTCAGAAAACTAAGATCATGGCATCTGGTCCCATCACTTCATGGGAAATAGGTGGGGAAACAGTGGAAACAGTGTCAGACTTTATGTTTTTTGTCTCCAAAATCACTGCTGATGGTGATTGCAGCCATGAAATTAAAAGACGCTTACTCCTTGGAAGGAAGGTTATGGCCAACCTAGATAGCATATTGAAAAGCAGAGACATTACTTGGCCAACAAAAGTCCGTCTAGTCAAGGCTATGGTTTTTCCAGTGGTCATGTATGGATGTGAGAGTTGGACGGTGAAGAAAGCTGAGCGCCACAGAATTGATGCTTTTGAACTGTGGTGTTGGAGAAGACTCTTGAGAGTCCCTTGGACTGCAAGAAGATCCAACCAGTCCATCCTAAAGGAGATCAGTCCTGGGTGTTCATTGGAAGGACTGATGTTGAAGCTGAAGCTCCAATACTTTGGCCACCTGATGCGAAGAACTGACTCATTGGAAAAGTCCCTAATGTTGGGAAGTATAGGGGAAAAGAGGAGAAGGGGACGACAGAGCATGAGATGGCTGGATGGGATCCCCGACTCAATGGACATGGGTTTGGGTAGACTCCGGGAGTTGGTGATGAACAGGGAGGCCTGGCGTGCTGTGATTCATGGGGTCACAAAGAGTCGGACACAACTGAGCAACTAAACTGACTGACTGAATCCCAGGAGTGTGCACATGGTTCTGTATTATATCTCTTCTCTACTATCAAATAAAAGAAGTAAAACAAGATTTATGCTCAAGAATGTTTTGGAAGCAATATTTTTAAGGCAAAAAAAAAAAAAAACCTTGGAAATCTTTTTCTTGTATAACAATAGGAAACTGGTTAAATAGACATGGTGCTATAAAATGTATGCAGCAGACTGGGGTAATTTATATGTGTATGAAAAACATATCAAGTGTATTACTAAGGGAGAAAAAGGTGGAGGGGGTGCTTTCGGTGGTCCAGTGGTTTGGACTCCTGGCTTCCACTGCAGGAGGCATTCGTTCAATCCCTCATCAGGGAACTAAGATCTTGTAAACTACAGTGGTGCAGCCAAAAAAGTATTGCTACAGGATAAAACGAAGCTATAAAGCAATAATACTCCCATCTACTTGTTTAAAAGCTAAATAAGGTATATGCTTGTACACACGCAGCTGAGAGGATGCCCAAAAAACTGTTGATAGTTGTTATCACTGGGAATAGGACTGGGAGGCAGACTCTTATTTTTCACTTTATGCTCTTCTAATAGATTATTTGAATTATTTTTCTTTACAATGAGCATGTATTGCTTTCATGTTTTTAAAAAACACCTTTTAAAAATTGAATTTTGTTTCTAATAACAGGCTACTAGTTGATTCGCTGAGTCATTCCAGCTACAGAATTTTTAAAATATTTTCCTCAGGTTTGAACTAGTGGAAGGAACTTAAGGTTTTACCACCACTGCTCATCTCATTATGGCTTCATCCCCATTTATGTCTCCACAAGAATCCAGGACTCCAGGTCACCTCCACTTCCTGCACTCTGAATTGCATGCAGCTCTGCGTGGCCCTAACCCACCAATCCCAAACTCCTGACACCTTTCCCTGGGTCCGCAGGAAATCACAGCCTTTAGCAAAAAAGCCCCTCTCCCTGCAGCTTCGTGGTCTTGCTCTCTTGTAGGAACCCCAACGTCCCCTGAGGACACTGCTGCTCCCCTGCAGCACCCCCCCAGTCATGCAGCCTCTCCCCCTCCTCTTAACTCCTTCCTTCTTCCCTCCTCACCGTCTACACTGCACCCTCCACCCCAGCATCTCTGAATCTCAGGTCATCAGCAGGACCACCCGTACCTCTCCTTGTTACTGTCATCTACTAGTGCTGGGGGGCTTCCCTGGTGGTTCAATTGGTCAAGAATCTGCCTGCAATACAGGAGACCTGGGTTCAATCCCTGGGTTGGGAAGATCCCCTGGAGAAGGGAACAGCTACCCACTCCAGTATTCCAGCCTGGAGAATCCCATGGACTATACAGTCCATGGGGTCACAAAGAGTAAGACACGACTGAGCAACTTTCACTTTCACTTTCTTTCACCAGCGCTGGGACACTGAAGATTATCACTTCTGTCTCACTGTCACTCTCTTCAACTCTGCTCCTGCCTTAATTCTTGACAATTTCAACATCCCTTCTGATAATGATCCCAAAGCCCTGGCCTCATGCTTCCTTTCTTTTCATCCACCAGTCCTGTTATCTGCCCTACATTGGCCACCCAGGTTCAGCATCACATTCCAGTCCTGTCATTAGAAACAATCACGACCCTCCCTCATCTACTGTCAGCCCCACCCCCTTCTTTCCATCTCACTCTTTCCAATACCTCAACTGGGTTTATAATCCATCTACCTCTTGCCTTTCATTTGTTCCTCAGACACCTCTTCCCCTCACTTCTCTATTTACCACAGTTTCAATTCCATGACCAGTCTCAACTCGGCCCACTAAGTCTGTGCCCACACAGCTGAATGAGTCTGGAGAAAACACACAAGACTTCAAGGAATTGAGTGGGTGAGCCCTGTGATATCTGGAGAAAGAATATCCCAGAAACTAGGAACCACGTGTGCAAAGGCCCTGAGGCATGAGCATGCACAGAGGCATTAAAGAATAAAAGAAGACTAGGCAGCTGAGCAGAATGAGCCAAGGGGAAAATGACCAGTAGCTAACCAGGTCCTATTTAAGCCTGCCTTTCCTCTCAGTGAGACGGGGAGCCCTCAGAAGATTTTTGAGAAAATCGTGACATCAACTGACTTCATCTGTAGAGTGTCCTGTGGCTGTAGTGCTGAGAATGGACTATAGGGAGCAAGGGCAAGATCAGGGAGACCATACAGGAGGCTGTTGTAATCATCCAGGTAGGAGATGGTGGTGGCTTCAGTCCATCTGGCAGCTGTGCTGACACTGAAGAATGGTCTGATCCTGGATGTGACTCAAAGATAAATAGTTTACGGTGACTGATTGGATGTGGGGTATGAGCAACTAAGAGGGATTATTCTACATTGTTCATTTGTATCTGTTTCTTTGCTTTTTTTTTTTTTTTTTTGCTGGCGCAACTGACAGGGTAGCAATGCCATCAGCTGAGATGGAGAGACTGTGGGTGGGTGGAGCAGGATCTATTTTGGGATACAGTCTCAGGCAAAGTTAAATCTCAATAAGGCCTTTCTTGACCACCCTGTTTTAAATTATACTCCCACCCCAGCACTCTTCATCTCTGTATTTTTCACACATGGATAAAGGCAAGTCTGCCTGACCCAATGCCCCTTACCCCCACCCTGGACCTGGAAGAAGAGAACCCCTGGTTTCCTGTCTCTCCAACATGCAGTGGAGAATGAGTGTCCCTAGAGGAAATGAAGGTGATGTTACCAGGAGAGTGAGCGGGAGCTGGGTGGGTAAATGAAAACAGATGTCCTTTACACAAGCTGTAAACAGAAAACAAATCATTCCCTTTCCATTTACTTCTTTTAAAATCAGTTACAGCTGCAGGAACAATACTTTCCCTTCCCTATCAAAGATTTAAACCTGAACCTCGGATTATGAGGTACTTGGATGCCACTACCACATCCTTTTCCTGCTTTCTCCTGAGATAGGTGACCTTAGCAAATTGGCCTCTTCCAGAACAGCAGGCTCCCTGCCTGAGGTGTGACTTGGCAAGAGGCCAATGGATGTGGTCTGGCCTTAATTTCATTTTGACCTTAAGAACACCAATTAGACCAAATGAATACTTTGCTCCATTAAGAACAATCTCAGGTCATGTATCTGTTCATTCTTTCAGGCATTCATCTCTCCAGAGACATCAGACAATGCTTTTTCACAATTAATATCCGTGTACGTACCTGCCTTTTGCAAACTGAGGCAACAAGTTACTCGGTTCTCCTGAGGCTGAATCTCAGCTCACCCTTTTTGACTCTATGTGCCTACCTGTCAACAGGGCTTCCCCCTGGTGGCTCAGACAGTAAAGAATCTGCCTGCAATGCGGATGACCTGGGTTAGATCTCGGGGTTGGGAAGATCCCCTGGAGAAGGGAACGACTACCCACTCCAGTATTCTGGCCTGGAGAATCCCATGGACAGAGGAGCCTGGCAGGCTACAGTGCATGGGGTTGCAAAGAGTCAGACACGACTGAGCCACTTTCATACCTGTCAATACACCCAGCGCTGAAGGGGAAAGGACCCAAAAGATGAAAAATATTTTGAGGCCTTAAGCCAGTATATCCTCATTCTCAGTCATCTCTAAAAAGCATGGCTGGTTGACTCAGAGCATCGAGATTTTCCTTAATCCCTGGCAAAGGCTGGGATTGGGGAAAAAGCCACCACGTTTGAGAGCTTCACAACCAGTGGCAAATGACCGAGCTGTTCTCTTCAAGCATGTGCTAGCTTGAGGCCTCAGAGCACCCAACTGAGCCAGTCGCTACTTTGCATGTACACTCTCAGGACCTGTCCAGAGCAGACAGTCAGCAACAGAGACCACCAAGGATGCAGAGGACACTGGTGAACCCAGCATCCTCTTATCCCTTAATTTACCACTCAGTCAACTAAGCCTCCCATTTTCCCTGATACCATTTTGAAAAAGAATCAGGGCTTCCCCCCTGGGAGGTGTATTACTTATTTTATTAACCAGAGTTCTCCAGATAGACAGAACCAATAGGAGATATTTATGTATATTGTTGTTGTTGTTGCTATTTAGTTGTCTGACTCTTTTGGGACCCTATTGTAGCCCACCAGGCTCCTCTATCCATAGGATTCTCCAGGCAAGAATACTGGAGTGGGTTGCCATTTCCTTCTCCAGGGGATCTTCCTGACCCAGGGATTGAAGCAGCATCTCCTGCATTGCAGGTGGATTCTTTATCACTTAGCCACCTGGGAAGCCCCATATATGTACATGCTGTGCTGTGCTTAGTCACTCAGTCATGTCCAACTCTTTGTGACCCCCTGGACTGTAGCCCGCCAGGCTCCTCTGTTCATAGGGATTCTCCAGGCAAGAATACTGGAGTGGGTTGCCATACCCTCCTCCAGGGGATCTTCCCAACCCGGGCATTGAACACAGGTCTCCTGCATTGCAGGTGGATTCTTTACTGTCTGAGCCACAAGGGAAGCCCATATATGTATATACATATGCACAAAGAGATATATTACAAGAACTTCAACCACATGATTGTGGAGACTGACAAGTCTGGAGATCTGCAGTTTGCAGTCTGGAGACCCAGGAGGACAGATGGTATAGTTCCAGCCTGTGTCCAAAGGCCTGATAATTAGGAGACCTAATGGTGTGAGTTCTGGCTTCCCCAGTAGCTCAGTGGTAATCTGCCTGCAATGCAGGAGACACGGGTTCTATCCCTGGATTGGGGAGAGTCCGTGGAGGAGGGCATGGCAACCCACACCAGTACTCTTGCCTGGAGAATCCCGTGGATAGAGAAGCCTAGTGGGCTATAATCCACAGGGTCACAAAGAATCAGACACAACTGAAGTGACTGAGCACACACGCAATGGTGTGAGTTCTAGTCTGAAAGCCTAGTCTCAAGACCCAGGAGAAGCTGATGTTTCAGGTTGAGTCTGAAGGCAGGAAAATGTCAGCATCCCAGCTCCTCACTTGTACTTCTCTGCAGGAGACAGAGTCTTCTCTAGTTATTTTAAATGGAAGAAATGGTGATGCTTTTAATTGGCAAGTTAAAACTTGAGTTGCAGTGTGTGAAAAAATTTTCCATGGCACAGGGAGAAGGAAATATAAGCCTGTAGGAGGCCCATCACTCAAATGTTTGGTCAAACTTTACAGCGGAACAAAAGCTATAAAAAGAATAACGAGATGGCTGTTGCTTTTCCTTGTGTTAATATCTCAGTCTGCTGGGGCTGCAGTAGACTGGGTAGTTGAAACAGCAGAAGTTACTTTTCTCACAGTTCTGGAGGCTGGAAGTCTAAGATCAGGGTACAAGAATGTTAGAGTTCTGGGGAGAGCTCTCTTCCTGACTTGCAGACAGTAACCTTCTCTTCCTGTGTTCACTTGGCCTTTCTCAGCATGCATTCATGGTTTTTGCTGTTCAGTCACTAAGTCATGTCTGAGTCTTTGTGACCCCATGGACTGCAGCATACCAGGCCTCCCTGTCCTTCACTATCTCCCAGAGTTTGCTCAAACACATATCTATTGAGTCGGTGATGACATCCAACTATCTCATCCTCTGTCATCTCCTCCTCCTGCCTTCACTCTTTCCCAGCATTATGGTGTTTTCCAACGAATCTGCTCTTTGCATCAGGTGGCCAAAGTATTGGAGTGGCTTCAATCAGCTTCAGCATCAGTCCTTCCAATGAATATTCAGCATCATTCATTCCAATGATTTCCTTTAGGATTAACTGGCTTGATCTCCTTGCAGTCCACAGTTTGAAAGATCAGCTCTTCAGCACTCAACCTTCTTTATGGTCCAACTCTCACATCTATACATGACTACTGGAAAAACCGTAGCTTTGACTATACGGATCTTTGTCAGCAAAGATGTCTCTGATTTTTAATATGCTGTCTAGGTTTGTCATAGCTTTTCTTTCAAGGAGCAAACATCTTTTAATTTTGTGGCTACAGTCACCATCCACAGTGATTTTGGAGCCCAAGAAAATAAAGTCTGTCACTGTTTCCATTTTACCCCCATCTGTTTGCTATGAAGTGATGGGACCGGATGCCATGATCTTAGTTTTCTGAATGTTGAGTGTGTTCATGGGGAGAGAGAGAAAGAAAGTAAGAAAGTTAGATAGATAGACAGATCTTGGCTATTTTATAAGGCCACTAATGTTATTGGATTAGGACCAAATCCCTATGACCTCATTTAACCCTAACTACTTCCTAAAAGCCCTATTGAAACTGTGCATCTCAGATTGGGACTTTCAATGGAGATCAAATACCCGGTCTCAGGACTTAATGAAGCTCAGGTTCTTGATATCTCATCACAGAAAGAATTCATTGAAAGACAAAGTAATAAGTAAGAAGTGGATTTAGTTAGAAACACACTTCACAGAGTGTGAGCCATCTCAGAAGGCAAAAGCAGCACCAAGGTATGGGGTTGTCATTTTTATAAGGGTGGGTAATTTCATAGGCTAATGAGTAAGAAGAGTACGCCATCTATTTTGGGGAAGGAGTGGTAATTTCCAGAAATGGGGCCATTGCCTACTTTTTGACCTTTATGGTCAGCCTTACAACTGTCATGGAACCTATGTATGTGTCATTTAACATATGCTAATGTATTACATATTTACTGAGGCTCAAGTTCTAGTGGAAGTCGACTCGTCCATCCACCATCTTGGACGCATTTGGTCCTAACCAGTTTATGTCGCGTCCTCAGCTGCGTCCTTCTTTTAAAGGGTGTGCCCTGCCCCCCTTCCCTTCCGTTTCACTATCTCCAAATATAGTCACACTGGGAGTTAAAGTGTCAATATACGAATCTGGGGGCAAGGAAATAATTATCTCTTCTCAGCCTTCTTGAGGCAATTCCAGACATGTTATTTAAATAACAACAGACCCAGCCTCACAGTCCCACTGCACAAGGAAAATTTATTGTTTATTTCAAAAACTCTTCCCTGAGATTATTTGGCTGATATACCAGGGACTTCTTGGGAAAGAATAAATCTGGGTTTTCCCAACTTTCCTCACCCACATTTTCATATTCCTGAGGTTTCTATTACCCCCCCCAAAATGCTCATTATTTACCAAGAGTTTGCTTTTCCAGGGCAGTTGGGTTCCAAAATGTTCCCTTACTTGTAAACTGGAGCGAAGATTTTATCAAACTCTGCCACTCTTTCAAAGCCAGCTCAAATCCAGTCTCTTTTCTTAAACTGTTCTCGACTGTCTTACCTTGAACTGGCCTCTCCATCTCCAAAGTTTTGAGGCAGTTTTAGTGTAAACCTTAGAATTTAACACATAAGCACATAATACAGATAGGAATTCCCCTCACGCATGATAACTCCCACTCACTCTTCTTTGGTCAATTCTATCCCCCATGGGATCCTAAGAGGGCCAAGAATTATAGGAATAAACTTCTACTCTCATCCCCTGAACCTCCAAATTTATCTTTAATTATCCTTTCTGCTTCTGCTTCCTGCCTCAAAAGACAATCATGACAATCATGATTCCTTTGTAGGTAAATAACTCCCCTAGCTTTCTTGATCTCCTTCCTTCTGCCTCTTTCAGAATTTCAGGGCATCAGTTGTGTTCCTTCTTGGATCTTTAGTCCTTTCTTCTCCACTGAATCTCCACTCTTTTATATTACAAACTTGCTTAAAAACTCTTTGTTCTAGGAAGGAAAGAAAGAAGGAAGGAAGGGAAGAGGGAGTAATGGAAGTGGGGGAAAGGGAGACAAAAGAAAAGGAGTCACATCCTGTTTTGTGCCCTTCAACTCAGGCTTATGCCTCACCCTGTTCTTCCACTTCACTATCACTCTTCTTAAAAAATAATTTGCCACTGAATAACACCTTTCACCCATCGTGCATGCATGAAGCGTTTCCAACTCTTTGTGACTCTACAGGCCATAGCCCACCAGGCTCCTCTGTCCATGGGATTCTCCAGCCAAGAATACGAGAGTGAGTTGCCATGCCCTCCTCCAGGGGATCTTCCTGACCCAGGGACTGAACCCGCATTTCCTTCGGCTCCTACATTGCAGGCAGACTCCTTACTGCTGAGCCACCAGGGAAGTCCTTCTCACCCTTTAGCCTACTGCAATCTTGCTTCTATTCCCATCAATCATTTGAAACTACCATTTGTTACCTCCTCCATTCCCTCCCACTTATCAAAGGCAGTGGCTTACTTTCAGCCCTGATTCTCCCTGCCACATGAAATGACTGATCACCCTCTCCTCTTTGAAACTCCTCTCTGTTGGCTTCAGCAACTCCCCCCACCCCACCACCATTTCCCGGGGTTTCTTTCTCCTTCTCTGACTGTACTTTCCCGGTCTCATTTGTTGGCCCCTCCTTTCCTGCCCATTCTTCACCTCTTGGTAAGGTTGTCCCTGGGGCTCAGTCTTGTGCCTCGCTCTTCTCTTCACCCAACAGTATGTCTCTCTCTCTGCACAAACTCTGCACAAACTCTGCACAAACTCTGCACAAACACAAACTGTTCTTTTACTTTGTTCTTCTGAAGTCAATGGAGTACAAAGTGTTCCCCAATCCAGGCCAGACCCTAAAATTTGGAGCATGAATCAGTATTACAAACGAAGGTCCATGTGTCACAGTCTAAATAATTAGAATTTATAAAACAAGATGACAAATTCTAAAATAAAATATATTCTATCTACTTACCTTGACAAATAAAATGCCACAATAAGATTAAAAAATACATAGAAAGGTATGGTTTTAATATGACTGAAATTTGGCAAAACATCAAAGATGGCTGAATTTAATTATTATTGCATAATCCTGGATGTTCTGTGATTTGTCAGTAATATTGGAAGGAATAAAATAAACAGATAAGTAGTTCATGAAGTATTGTATGTTTTTTCCACCAAATTTACTTGTGCCTTCATTTCAACAAAATCACCTGGTCATGTAGTGCCCTTTTCAATGCTGCCCTTCGTTAGGGAGTTCCCTGTCCCTCCCTTCTGGGTAGTGACATGCTGAACAGTCTCATTCTGGAAGAGACTTTCCCCACATGAAAATCTGTCAAAGTATCTTCAAATAAAGTGTGTGTGTGCGGCTGCCACACTGTGAGGATCTTTTTCCTTGATAAACCCTCAAACTCACTTTAAGTGTCCCTCTGTTGGGTTTGTCTAATGTTTTCTCATGTTTAGACCCAACTTATAAATATTTGGCAGAAATATCAGAGAAGCAATGCTGTGTTTTTCTCATTGTGTCATGTCAGGTGGCAAATAATGTTGATCTGAACCCTTAAGTGAAGTGAAAGTTGTTCAGTCATGTCTGACTCTTTGCAACGCCATGGACTATACAGTCCATGGAATTCTCCAGGCCAGAATACTGGAATTGGTAGCCTTTCCTTTCTCCAGGGGATCTTCCCAACACAGGGATCGAACCCAGGTTTCCTGCATTGCAGGCAGATTCTTTACCAGCTGAGCCACAAAGGAAGCCCAAGAATACTGGAGTGGGTAGCCTATCCTTTCTCCAGCAGACCTTACCAACCCAGGAATCAACTCGGGGTCTCCTGCATTGCAGACAGATTCTTTACCAAATGAGCTCTCAAGGAAGCCTCTGAACCCTTACTTGTGCTATTAACATTTATCATTTTATTAAAAGAGTGTCTGCAGATATCTTCACTGTGAAGATACTCCCTCCCCTAACTTTGTAATTAATATGTATTTAATTTGGAGCTATTTTACAACTATATAAACAAGCCATTCCTCATCCTTTGGCACACTATTTTTAGCATCCATTGATGTTTCTCACCTAAATTAATAACTACTTTGATGGTTGCCACACTGTGATTTTTTTAACTCCATCATTCCTTCTGTGATTATTTATTGGCAATTTATTGTGATAAAGAACTTTCTCTTCTGCCTATTTGTTTACTCATCTGTTTATTTAGATGCAGAGATAGGCAAACTATGATTCATGGGTCAATCCAGCCTGCTATCTGTTTTTGTAAATAAAGTTTTATTGGAACATAGCCACTCATTCATTTATGTATTGTCCATAGCTGCTTTTGTGTTACAATGGCAAAGTTGAATAGTTGTGGCTGCACAGCTCATTAAGCCTAAAGTATTTATTACCTGGCCCTTTAGAGGAAGAAGCAATTCCTAACTCATATTGTGGGAACTTATGAATTCTTATTTTACTCCATTACTATCATTATTTACTTTGGTGCTCTAGTTAGCCTAGATTTGGCCCTTGGAAGCTTCTTCAAGCTGGCTCCTGTGTCCTTTTGACAGGTTTTCATTGTTCTTTGAACCCTTCCTTGTTTTCTGGCACAACAGGATTTTCTAGGCCTTCCCTACTTCTGCCAGGGAGTAAACCATTTCTCCAGGGAACCCTAGCTCCTTTTGGTCTGTGTCTAGGCATTAGGATGTCATTGCCCTTGGAATGTTGCCAGAAGCTACAAGAAGGGTCATGGTTACAAATATAAAAGTGAACATTATTGGAACTTCGCTGGTGGCCCAGTGGCTAAGAATCTGCTTGCCAATCAAGGGGACACAAGTTCAATCCTTGGTCCAGGAGGATTCCACACACCACAGGGTAACTAAGCCCATGCACCTAGAGCCCGTTCTCTGCAACAAGAGAAGCCACTGCAATGAAAAGCCCAGGCAGCACAGCGAAGAGCAGCCTCTGCTCACCACAACTAGAGAAAAGCCCACATGTAGTTAATGAAGACCCACAACAGCCAAAAATAAATATTTTTTAAAAATAAAATTGGAAATGTTTACATATAGATGATCCAGAAAGCTGTGAGATTAGCAAAATCACTGAGGGAGGAGTGCAGAGAAAAGAGGACCCAGACTAGACCCAGGCTCTCCAATTTTATAAGAAAACAGTCTGAAAAAAGATATTTGGCCTACTGTGGTTCAGGGTTTTCATATCTATATCTACAAAGAGGTAAGTAGGTAAGAAACAATTAAGACTTCACTAAAGAGTGAAGGATCGTGTCAGACCAGCCATGTAATTAAAATGAGAATAAGTACATCATCATGAGGAAACTGATGAAAGAAATTAAAATTAAAGCAGGATACAGTTTCAGGTAATTGTCTTGTTTGTTTTCATTTTTCAAAATTTTAGTTAGACCATTTCCGTATAGTGGACAGAAGAGAATAATGAACATCTGTATACCCATCATCTACAATCAACATTTCTTAACATTTTGCTGCTTACTCATTTTTTTTTCAACCACATACACACATACACACTTTCATTTTTTCCTGCTGAACCACTTGAAAGTAACTTTAGATATTTCATCCCTAAATATTTCAACATGCGTCTTACAGAGGATTTTTTTATGTAAAAGTAACATTGTCACACCTCAAAAAATTAATTCCTAAAGGATTAGAAATTTTTCCAACTGTGGTTAAAAAGCACATAACAAAAATTTGCCCTCTTAACCCTTTCAAAGTGTGCTGTTAAGTCGTGATAAGTATACGCACATTGTTGTGTAACAGACAGACTTCAGAACATTTCCATCTTGCAAACTGAAATTTTTACTCCTTAAGCAACTCCCCACATACCCTTCCTCCAAGAATATTAATTTTAATTCAATAGTATTAATATATCTAATATACAACCCATATTCAAATTTCCCCAGTAGTTTCCAAAAAAATTTTACAGCAGTCTCTAGAAACTGCCATGTCTCTTCATGTTCTCTTATTTTAGAACAGTCTTCCTGCCTTATTTTGGTTTTCAGGACACTTAATTTTCTTACATCGAGGCTTCCCTGATAGCTCAGATGGTAAAGAATCTGCCTGCAATGCAGGAGACTGGGTTCGATCCCTGGGTCAAGAAGATGCCCTGGAAAAGGGAATGGCAACCCACTCCAGTATTCTTGCCTGGAGAATCCCATGGACAGAGGAAGCTGGAGGGCTACAGTCCATGGGGTCACAAAGAGTCTAACACAACTGAGCAACAAACACACTTTATGATCACATTCAGATTAAACGTTTTTGGCAGGAATATGCCATATGGGACATCATACACTTATAGCACCATAGCAGGAAGGGTATAACACAGGGTTTATGCTGGTTTGTTCACTGTATGTGGTGCTAAGTTTGCTCATTTGGTTAAGGTTGTTGCCAGACCTCTCCTTTGTGAAGATACTCCCCCTTTGGAATTCATAAGTAACTGTGGTGATACTGTGAAACCATGTGAATATTCTGTTTCCCAACAACCTTTCACACAATTATTAAGTCAGAGGTTGCCAACTGGCTTTATAATTTGATGGGTTTTTATTTATTAGCTGGCATTCTACTCCAGAGAAAATCTTCCCCTCTTTTTCCGTTTCTTGTTCTTCTTTGTGCGTTATCATTAACTCTCATGCATTTTTTGTGTGCAGTATGTTATCACTCACTGCTACTATTGTTCCTTTTGATGCTCCCGTTGTCAGATATAGCTTTATGGACCACTTCAAGGTGGCACTTTTTTTTTTTGACATGACATTAATCTTTCTTTCTTTCCTTTTAAGGATTTCTTTAAAATCTGGACCATTTTTTTAAAGTCTTTATGGAATTCATTACAATATTACTTTTGGATTCTTTTATGTCTTGGTTTTTTGGCCAAGAGGCATATGGTATCTTAACTCCCCGACCAGGGATCAAATCCTGAACCCCCTGCATTCCAAGATGAAGTCTTAACCACTGTGTGGAGTCCTGCTCCAAGGCCACCGGTGCAAGGCCTTGCACTAAGGCCACAGAAGTGGAGCCCAGAAACAAGGTCATTTCCCGAGCTCACTGATGAGCCCTGTTGTAATCATTGCCAAACCACCACCATCTCCCCACTTCCGATCATCACCAGGAGGCTTCCTGACCCTGTATTAGGAAAAACTGCCCACCCCAGTAGTCACCCTATAGTGCACTGACCAATCACCTAATGCCACTCTTCCAGCAGGAATTTTGTCATGAGGCTATAAAAATTGGCTGCAAACCCACAAAAAGCGTTGGCTTTCCCTTGAGCCAGCCCACTGCTCTAATAACATCCCCTCAGGGATACCCCTCGGCATTCGCAGCACCTTCATTATCTCTGCTCTTTGCTCTTAATAAGCTCACTCCTTTCTGAAATGCTCTGTGTCTGGAAATTCTTTCCCAATCAGAGCATAGTCCGTGACACACTGGACCACCAGGGAAGTCCCTAGTCTTTCTTATTGACACAATAGAAGTTTTCAGGCTCACTTCATATTTTCTGTGCCCCTGACACGGAGTCAGCCATTTTCCCAAGAAATTTTGTTCCTTTTTAGAGAAGAAAGGTATTCAGAAACCAAGATCTGGGCTCTGGATGTGCTCATTTCTGCAAGTATGTATCCTTGTGTCTAGGCCTTTTCAGTGTACCTATTAGGAAATAAACCTATTAGGTTTATTTGATACCTCCAGTTCAAATCAAACAGCACAGTGTTCCCCAGCTTCCCTCATACCATGTTTATATTTCTCTTTTTACCTGGAATGAAGTCTGGCTCACAAAACACAAATATATTTATTAATTTGATCTATCCCATAATATACACAAAAATGTTCCAGAGTCACATCACCAATACTGCTACCAATTACAAAGTTACTGTGAAGTCCAAAATTTCCAAGCTATCCTTTTTGTTCTTCGAATATACCCCACTAAGGATATGCACAAGGTTTGTTTGAGCCCTCTGAGCATCTCTGGCGAGTATGGGGTTTGATTCTAAACACGATTTCGCCCCTCCTGTCATCTTGCTGGGTTTTCTCATTTGCCTTGGAGATGGGGTATCTCCTCAAAGTCGCTCCAGTGCTGTGCAGCTGCAGCTCCAGCGGCTTTATTTTTGGAGGCTGCAAAATCACTGTAGATGGTGACTGCAGCTATGAAATTAAAAGATGCTTTGCTCTTTGGAAGGAATGTTATGACCAACCTAGACAGCATATTTAAAAGCAGAGACGTTACTTTGCTAACAAAGGTTTGTCTAGTCAAAGCTTTGGTTTTTCCAGCAGTTATGTATGGATGTGAGAGTTAGACTATAAAGAAAGCTGAGCTCCGAAGAATTGATGCTTTTGAACTGTGGTGTTGGAGAAGACTCTTGAAAGTCCCTTGGACTGCAAGGAGATCCAACCAGTCCATCCTAAAGGAAATCAGTCCTGAATGTTCATTGGAAGGACTGATGCTAAAGCTGAAACTCCAATACTTTGGCTACCTGATGTGAAGAACTGACTCATTGGAAAAGACCCTGATGCTGGGAATGATTGAAGGCAGGAGGAGAAGGGGACGACAGAGGATGAGATGGTTGGATGGCATCACCGACTCAATGGACATGAATAAGCTCTAGGAGTTGGTGATGGACAGAGAAGCCTGGCATGCTGCAGTGCATGGCATCGCAAAGAGTTGGACACAACTGAGAGACTGAACTGAACTGAAGGATATGCAGTTATAGTGCTGTCCACAAATGTTACTCGAGTTTATTTTTTCTTTCCCAAGTTATCAATATGGTATGCAATTAGATTCATTTGTTTCTGTTCTTATTTAATCTTAGTGTTTATCACACCTTTAAGTTTATTTTTTGAATATGTAAAACATTCAAGAAGTTTTAACTATTGAAAAAGGAATACCTCAAACAAATCTTATTCCCACCAATTTTTCCTCCACTCCACTTACTGCTACACCCCAGAGGGAACAGTTTTAAATAATTTCTGGTTAATTCATCTGTATTTTAAAAAATAACCTGCATGCATATTTTTCCATGTGTGTATGAAGTAACTCCATAGAGATTCATAAGATCTTCCTCATATTAGACATTGTGCTTTAGGACCAAAAAAAATGTAAAGATGAATGAGATGTGAACTGTGGGAGGGCAAGTACTTGTGATGAAAAGATTCGATATGCATAACTTTTTAAAAAAAAAATTTAAAGTTTCTGATAAGAAAATAGATGAACCTGTAAAGATTCAGAGAAGTCTTTCAAGAAGGAGGAAGTAGTCAACTGTGCCCAGTGTGGCTGAGGTCAGGGAAGATTAGGGCAAAGAACTGACCAAGATGAAGTCATTGGTGACCTGGACTAGAGTGGTTGCAGAGGCTGATGGGAATGAAAGGCTAATTTGATTGGAGTAGATTACAGAGGGGCTGGGAGGTAAGAGAGTGGACATTAGTACAGGCATTTCTTCTGAGGGGCATTTTCAACAAAGAGGAGCAGAGAAATGCGGTCACAGCTAGAGGCGAAATTTTTTTTAAATTAATTAATTAATTGTATTTTTGCTGCACTGGGTCTCTGTTGCTGCACTAGGGCTTTCTCCAGTTGTGGAGGATAGGGACTACTCTCTAGTTGTGGTGCACAGGCTTCTCATCACAGTGGCTTCTCTTGTTTCAGGGTATAGGCTCTAGACACGCAGGCTTCAGTAGTTGTGGTACACAGGCTTAGTTGCCTTGCGACATGTGGAATCTTCCTGGATCAGGGATTGAACCAGTGTCCTTTGCATTGCAAGGCAGATTCTTAACCCCTGGACCACCAGGGAAGGCCCTGGAGGCAAACTTGTTGCAAAGGAAGCTTTGGTTTTTGTTTGTTTGTTTGTTTGTTTTTACAGGAGAGATACTATAGCATACTTGGATACTGATTGTGGGGCTCCTGTTGAGGAGAAGAAATCAGTGGTGACAGAGAGAAAAAGACAGTTGCAACAGGCAAGTCTTTGAGCATACAGGAGCGGGTAGGATCTAGTGGACAAATGGACTAGCATTTAGTAGAGGCTTAATAAAGTGAATCATGCACTATTTCCTCAAGGTGATCAAGTCCAAAGTTGAGACAGTGGAGGGAAGCACTCACCAGAATACAAACAGCACCATGTGAACCGTCACTTCATGAATACAAGAACTTTGAGGAAGAAGCAACACAGTCTAAATCATGAGACTTCCCAGAGCAGGTAGCGCCTGCTGAACCTTCAAAGATGAGGACGTGATGTGAAGGATTCTGAGCGAGAGAAACGATATCACTCCAGCCTGAGGAAACAACATGAATGAACAAAAGCAAGGAAAGATGAATTTGCACTATCACTTCATAAAACTCTTACATTCACTACAGTCTACATCATACACAAATAAGGTTTTCTCCCAAATATTTGGAGCTAAAATTGGATCAAAAAGAAGGCTGAATGCCAAAGAACTGATATATTTGAATTGTGGTGCTGGAGAAGAATCTTCAGAGTCCCTTGGACAGCTAGGAGATCAAACCAGTCAACCCTATAGAAAATCAACACTGAATATTCATTGGAAAGGCTGATGCTGAAGCTGAAGCTCCAATATTTTGGCCACCTGATGCAAAGAGCCGACTCACTGGAAAAGACTCTGATGTGAGGAAAGATTGAGGGCAGGAGGAGAAGGGGGTGGCAGAGGATGAGATGGTTAGATAGCATAACTAACCCAACGAACTTGAATTTGAGCAAACTCCAGGAGCCAGTGGAGGACAGAGGAGCCTGGCGAGCTGCAGTCCATGGGGTCCCAAGGAGTCAGACTCAACTTAGTGACTGAACAACAACAACAAAGTTTGCTGATAGCACTCTTAACAAACAGCTGCTGGAGGAAGACCATTGATCCTATTCCTATCTTTGAATATGTCATCAGCTGGTCTTGGAGAATTTAGTGTGGAATCTTCTTCTCTCTGTGCTCATTTATGATCCCTGGATTTCTTGATCACACTATATATGGGGAATGCTCTCATCCATCAGAGAGGGGCAGCTCTTCCTTTGACTGGTGGAGAGAAACTTGCAGATTACTTAAACTTTTCAAAGTTTCAGTTTCCTCAAATGCAAAGTGTGGCTGGCAATACCTAGCTTTTAGAGTTTGGGGAGGATTAAAGTAGACCCTGATGCTGGGAAAGATTGAGGGCAGGAGGAGAAGGGGACGACAGAGGATGAGATGGCTGGATGGCATCATTGACTCAATGGACATGGGTTTGGGTGGACTCAGGGAGTTGGTGATGGACAGGGAGGCCTGGTGTGCTGTGGTTCATGAGGTCGCAAAGAGTCAGACACGACTAAGTGATTGAACTGAACTGAAAGTAGACAATATATGTGAGGTGCCTACTCCCTGTGTGAAACAGAATATATACTCAATAAATGATTAACAAGAAGATGTGGTGCATATATACAATGGAATATTACTCAGACATAAAAAGGAACAAATTAGGTCATTTGTAGAGCTGTGGATGGACCTAGGGACTGTCATACAGAATGAAGTAAGTCATAAAGAGAAAAATATTGTATATTAACACATATATGTGGAATCGAGAAAAATAGTGTAGCTCACCTTATTTGCAAAGCAGAAATAGAGACACAGACATGGAGAATAAATGTATGGATACCAAAAAGTAAAGAGATGGGGTTGGAAGAACTGGGAGATTGGGGTTGACATTTATACACTATTGATGTTTTTGTTGTTGTTTAGTTGCGAAGTTGTGTACAACTCTTTGTGACTCTATGGACTATAGCCCACCAGACTCCTCAGTCCATGGGATTTCCCAGGCAAAAATACTGTAGTAGGTGCCATTTCCTTCTCCAGGGGATCTTCCTTACCCAGGAATTGAACCCACATCTCCTGCATTGGCAGGCAGATTCTTTACTGCTGAGCCACCAGGAAGCCCATACACTACTGATTCTATGTATAAAATGGACAACAGATGGGAACTGTATAGCACAAGGAACTCTACTTAATGCACTGTGGTGTCCTAAATAGGAGGAAAATTCAAAAGGGAGAGGATGTATGTATATGTATGGTGATTCATTTTGTTGTGTGGTAGAAACTAACACAACATTGTAAAACATTGTAAAACAACTATAATCCAATAAAAATTAATAACCCCTCAAAAAAAAGTTTAGTGATTTTGAGTACTAATCACAATGATAGTTACCATGTACAAAATGCTTATGATGTACCCAGTACAGCTCTAAGTGTTTACTAGGTAGTAGAAGAGCTATGATAAACCTAGACAGCATGTTAAAAAGCAGAGACATTACTTTGCCAACAAAGGTCTATCTAGTCAAAGCTATTGTTTTTCCAATAGTCATATATGAATGTGAGAGCTGGACTATAAATAAAGCTGAGCACTGAAGAATTGATGCGTTTGAACTGTGGTGTTGGAGAAGACTCTTGAGAGTCCCTTGGACTGCAAGGAGATCCAACCAGTCCATCCTAAAGGAGATCAGTCTTGAGTGTTCATTGGAAGGACTGATGCTGAAGCTGAAACTCCCAACACTTTGGCCACCTGATGAGAAGAACCGACACATGGGAAAAGACCCTGATGCTGGGAAAGATTGAGGGCAGGAGGAGAAGGGGACGACAGAGGATGAGATGGCTGGATGGCATCACTCACTTGATGGACATGAGTTTGAGCAAGCTCCGGGAGTTGGTGATGGACAGGGAAGCCTGGTGTGCTGCAGTACATGGCATGGCAAAGAGTCAGACACGACTGAGCGACTGAGTGGAACTGAGATATTGATTCACTGAATCCCCAGGTCATCCTAAGAAGCAGGATCATACCTTGCCTCTGGTTTCACAGCAGAGCGCACTGAGAGGAAGAAGCAGCAGAACCAGAATCAGATGAGGCAGGCTGGCCAGAGTCCTGCTTCTCTTCCACTGAGCCACGCTGACTCTAATAAGGAAAGGAATCACATCAGGCTCAGGACCGAGTCATCTGTTGTTGCAGGTCCATTTCCCTTGTTAGGAATCTAGGAATTAAGACAGTAGAGTTGGGAATTGTTACATCCTTCCCAAAGATGGGAGTTGGCAAGAGGCTTGAAAAATGATCCACATTTGTTACTGATATGCTTAAGTTTGACCAAATTTCCTCCACTCACCAGTTATAACTCTATAATAAAAGGCAACTTATTTGTCTCATTTTGCAGTTAAAAATTTACCATTACTCAAGAGCAGGCAGAAATGTCTAAGAACGTATACACCCAAAACACTTACACAAGCTTGCAAAGAAATATGAACAAAAATATTTATTGCAGTGCTTTTTTAAAGTTCAAATATTAGAAACAAGCCTTTACAAGTGGTTGAACTAAAGTGTGGTACAGCCATTCAAATATTTAACAAGAATGAGATAGATTTAAAGATGAGGAAAAATTCTCATATATGACGTTAAGCAGAAAAGCATGGTTAAAAAAAGCATGAAAAAGCAGGCAGAACTCTGCATCTAATTTGATTCTAATTTTGAAAACGAATGCAAATGTTAGTATTATGCAGAGAATGAAATCTAGAGAAATAATCAACAAATCCCTTAACAGTCATTGCAAGGAAAGGATAACAAACAGTTTCTGACTTCCTCAATTATACATTTCTGGATTGTTCGAATTATTTACAAGCACCTATTCACTTTTGATATCAGAAGAAAACAACGTTTTGTTTAAGTAGGCAGAGAGGCAGAGCCTGTGAGAAACGGATCAGGAAAAGCCGTAGCCTAAAGCTGGGCTCTAATCCTCTGGTCTGTTAACTGCTGCCTCATTTCCTGGCAGCAGAGTTTTATGACTGGCTGGCTCTCAACACATTCTCCTGCCAACAGGACGTTGGCCTGCAGGGACATTAGAAATCTTCCTTGAGAGAACTCTAACAAAAGCCTAAGAGGCATTCAACTTGGAAATATGGCCAAAGGGAAAAATCCATAAAAAACACCCATTCCTGCCCCCTCCCCCCACCCCCCTACACTCACCAGCCTTTCCCTCTGGTAGGAAATGCAGCCATTAAGCCAATGAAAGGAACTAGGATCGTTGTGAAATCACACTGGTTTGGCTGTGGAAAAAACAAGGACATTAAGTGCAATTTATCTTTAGAGAACTCCCTTCCCATCAGGCCTCCGAACGTACATAACTATAAAAGAAACAGAGATAAATACTCACTAGAATAGCTGACATTTTAACAGTGGTCCACAAATTTCAGTCTTTCACATCTATTTTATGCTGCATTGTGTGTGCCCTTTCAACTCTGGGAAGCAGAATTTTCAGAAGAGGCCCTAGAAAGTGACACAGAGGAAGCAGAAGCAGAATGTCTCACACCCACTAGCCAAGAAGATCAACCTGGAATAAACTAGAAGCATGAGTACTATTAATGTTTAAGCAAATGTATCTCTTCCTGAAAAGCTACATAAACAATGTATCTACCAAAGAAGAAAGATTGATACATATAAACAATGCAAACATGCAAGGGAAAGGGAGCCCAGGAATGAAGTCTTCGGCAAAGGGGTACATTGGTCAATCTGGCTTCCCCTAGACCTTAGCAGTGCAGAGTAAATCTGTATGTGGTTACAAAGTTCTGCTGGTGGCTCAATTGGGAAAGAATCCATCTGCAGTGCAGGAGACCCTGATTTGATCCTGGGTCAGGAAGATTCCCTTGAGGAGAAAATGGCAACCCACTCCAGTATTCTTGCCTGGGAAATCCCATGGTCAGAGGAGCCTGGCAGGCTACAGTCCATGGGGTTGCAAAGAGTCAGACATGACTTACCAACTACACCATCACCACCACAGTGCTCTCCAGGGCCTCAATCCTATGGGCACTTGGTATGGTGCCCTATCTATTCTGTCTCCATGTCAACCATGCCACCACCAAAACGGATCCAACATGCAGTGAGGAGAATGGGGGCTCTGGGAAAGCAGCCCCTCCCTCACTGGTCCCATTGAGAGGTCTGTGTGCTCCTCACTGGGGAGCCAAGAAGCGGCCACCATGGCCTCTGGACAGCCAATTTTGTTTCACAAAGGTAAAAATTCAGAAGCAAAATCATTATGGATATTTCTCAAGGTGGTTCCGTGACAAAACCAACAGTAAAATTCACCTTTTCTCAATGCCACCTTCAGGGCCAGATCTCACAATAGAAAGGAGTAAGGACCTGAGACTAGCCCACACCTCATTTTCATTCCCATTTTATATACTAGCACAAATCTTACCACCGTTATTTTTCTAATTCACCACCCTTTTCCACACAGAGCTGAGTTCATTATTCTGTTAAGCTAAAGAAGAGAGAGGGAATAAATAGATTGACAAAGTAAGGTTGAGAGAAAAATGATTCAAGTAGTTTGCAAAATAGCTGGGTATCATACTTTAAGACAAGATTGTCTCAATAATTTTAATGATTTATTATAGATACAGAAGTTTAGTTTCTAAAAACTAGCAAAATGCATTTTAAAAATGTTTGACCTTGCTGCATGACCTGTGAGATCTTAGTTCCCTGACCAGGTATCAAACCCCACACCCCCTGCATTGGAAGCTCAGAGTCTTAACCACTGAACTACCAGAGGAGACCTGAAAAATATATTTTATTCTCAAATCTTTGACGGGCTCTTTATAGAGAAAAGCCTCTCCCTGGGTGATATTCTCAACTAAGGCATCAATGAATAGACAATCAGTATGAAAACAAGAATAAAACTCAATCTATTTCTCCAAAGTGAATCCAGGTTTTTTTTTCTTTTAATGCTTTCTTTCCACCAGCAACTGGGACAACCTAAAAACAGAGATACTGAGCTATGCTAGTCAATGAATGAGGACTAGATTCCTCCATAGGCAAAATCTATTATTCTTCCCTAACAGAGCAACAACTATGGATCAACAAAATGCTAATGTGTATTTCCACAAAAGAATACTATTCAGCAATAAAAAGGGAAAATACTGACAATGCGATAACACAAATGAACCTCAAAGACATTATATTAAGTGAAAGAAGCCAGTCACAAAAGACCGTATATTGTATGATTCCATTTATATTAAAAGTATAGATAAATCTCCAGAGACCAGAGGTAGATTAACAGCTGTCTGAGGCTGGGGAAGGAATGGGAATCAATTGGAAGCAGGCAAAGAGATCTCATTCAGGATGAAAATGGACTAAAACTGGATTGTGGTGATAGTCATGCAACTTGCTAACCTGGGTGGAGCCACTTCAGAAAAAATGATGTGCATGGCCTCATTTTTGTGACATTAAATGATTTCCTGAGACTTGCCACAGAAGAGACCCCAAAGCAAGCCCAAATAACAAAATTCTAAATTTGTTTCTCATTTAGCAAAGTGGACTATCATCTTCTTACATACTTACCCTCTACTTAAGGAAGGTGACCTTGGTTTGTTTACTTTTTATGGGAAGCTTGCAATTGTCCAAATACTAGAGTTTCACTTGAAGTTGGCTGCAGAATAATTTACTTTGGGGTGGTCAGCCACTATATTCAAATGTTAATCCACATAGGGTCAAATTTACTTAAGCCATGACATTCAATCCTGTTTTTCTCATTTGGCTAAAAAGGAATTTGAAGGTTTTTTTTCCCCCCAGTCTTACAACACTTATGAATAAACCTTTCTTTCCATTTTACATGTATTTGTATTTCATGAAATCTGAGCATCTCATTTCATCCTTTCCTTTTAAAATATCATGCGGATGGATGTGTGTACAAGGATTTCAACCTTGTGGGTAACAACAAAATATTGCTCATAAACAGGGAACTGGTAAAATAAATTATTATACATCCAAACTGAATAAACTACTATGTAGCTATTAAAAATATGGAGAATGGATCTGTGAGAATTGGTGTGTAGCTACCTATAAGATATATTGTTAAGTGAAAAAATATATATATATGTATATATATAACAGCATAATATTATGCTACCCTTTGTATTTTGTTTTTGAAAAAATATATGCATAAATGCTATATATGATTAAGTATCTAAGCACATATACAGCATATGGCAAGAGTATATTCTTTTAGGGAAGAGAATTGGGTAGCTGGGAGTTTACCCTGTTTTTGTTTTACTCACTAAGGGCTGTCTAACTCTTCTTGAACCCCGTGGACCAGAGGAGACCACCATGCTCCTCTGTCCTGGGAT
Source organism: Giraffa tippelskirchi (assembly GCF_054371585.1). Taxonomy (NCBI): domain Eukaryota; kingdom Metazoa; phylum Chordata; class Mammalia; order Artiodactyla; family Giraffidae; genus Giraffa; species Giraffa tippelskirchi. The sequence continues at coordinate 130,112,514 of NC_137276.1, forward strand.
TTCCCAGGCATGAATATTGGAGTGGGTTGCCATTTCTTTCTCCAGGGGAATCTCTCCAACCCGGGGATGGAACCCATGTCTCCTACTTGGCTGGTGAATTCCTCACCACTGAGCCACCTGGGAAGCCCTTGTTCTGTTAGGGATGCTAACTTTTCAGTATATAGCACCATTAGAATGTTTACCATGCATATTATCATCCATTGAAAAAAATTTCATGTTTTACAGCTTTACACTTAAATTTGGTAAACCTTAACTAAATAAGTTTTTTAAAAATGGAATTAAAATATTCTAATCACTTTTGTCCAAATATAATAACAATGAAACACAATTAGAACTCTGACCAAGTTATAATACATAGTTAAATAAGAAAGTTATTTGAAATCTTCAGTCTCTCCATCTCTAAAACAGAGCTATTATGAAGATTGATGGAATAACTTTTGTAAGATGCAGAATCATTGAGATGGAGTTTTGCAGAGGTAACTCACCCTTGGACAGAAGTAAAACGAAGTTCAGCTGCAAAAGCAATAGATTTCTTTGTCCTGGACATTTGTTACTTACTCATCATTGGATCATTTAGGTTGAATTGGACTTGACTTATGGTGATCAATTATGTCATTTTGTATTACGGGACCAAATTCATTCTTGGATCCTTGGGGACCAAGTTTAGCATTAAACTTCATAATCCACCTGTCAATTCATTCCACTGCCTAGTCATTCTCCTGCCTGTACAATTACTTTAGCTGAAGAAACAGTAATAAACATACCTTGAAATTGTGATAGCGCATTAAAGTTCACTTACCACTTCTATCAACACATACTTCATCATATTCGACCCTCTTAGCAACCCTGTAGGGGAGGCAAGAGAGACATTACTATGTCTGCTTCACACAGTCATAGTTAAATCACCCAACCAGGAATCAGAGAACTGAGATTAGAATCTAGGCTCCCACAATCTCCTTCCACCCAGTTATACATATTTTACAGTATGTATGTAAAAAGTGTGTGAAACACACCCTTCAGAAAATGGTGTGTTTGTGTATAAAATCTGTTTTGTTATATTAGAACACAAAGACACTGTGATAACTTTATCATTTCTCAGTTGTTTTTTCTTTTTTCTGAATGGAATTCACATGGGCATTGTTTCATCTGCCTTTTGAACTTACTCTGACAATTATATTACCTAAATTTACATGGGTAGGCAAAGAGTGTTCTTGTGCAATGGGGACCATTCATTTTCATAGACTCATTTATGACTCACGGATTTGTGTGGGCGTTGAAGAGAAACATCTAAAGAAAGAGGAATGGGAAAAGATTTCTTTCTATATTTGAATATAAGCAATAGAAAGAGGCTGAGCTAAGTTATAAATAACAGTAAAGTGAAATGTTCTCTGGAAAACCCATGGCAATAGCATTACTGCTGCCTGAGAAATGTGACCACTTAAAACTCTGGTTTGGAAAACTGGCTTGTAAAATAAATGCTTTTTTTGTTGTTATTATTCCATCGGTCATTGTCCTAAAATATTCCAGGTTTACTAGTGTAATAATTGGTTTTATACAGTCCAGAGATTCAAGATGTGTGGTTTTTAATATGTATCATGTATGAGGAAGAGTGACTTGGGATATCATTCAGTGAGTTGCTCTGGGTGGAGGTGGAATCTTGTTATTTTTGGCAGCAAGATGTGAAGACACATTTAATATTTCAAACACTAACCAGTTATTGTAAGACAAAGAAAATACTATTAGGTTCAAATTGCCATCATTATTATTCTTACACACATTGATACAGGCATTAAATAGCACACTCAAGATCAGAATCTGGAAACTTGGACAATATCCACAGCACTGATGTGATTTTGTTGGAGTACTTCTCAAGACTGACTGAAGTTAAAAGTAATTTAGCTCACTTTTAGACATTATCTAACTTGTTAGCAGAAGAAATCACCTAATCTGGGAAGGAGACAGATCACAATTTTGTGTAAGTGCTAAAATCGCCTTTCTTCAGCTTACAAGGAAATGCATGCTCACAGGAGAATGTTTCACACGCCTTTTATTCCGTTCCAACTTGCAAAGTCATCTTGCTTCTAAAATAGTTTCAGAGCCAGAGATGGGAGGTGGTCATGCCAGTAAGAAACTCTTGTCTTTGAATTGTTTTAGAACTGGACCCCAAAGGCCAACTGTGTAACTGCATTCTAAATTGTTTTGTTTCCATCAGATATATTTAGCAAGATTTAGCATCCATTTGAAGATTCCACAGGAGTTATTCTAATAATCATGTGCAGTGTTCATAAATAACTTCCACCCCTTCTGTACAGATGTTCTGAAAATACTGTCAGGAGGGCATAAAAGGACAGGTGAAGTGAAACTATTCAAGTGTGAATGAACTCCTTCCACTTTTGTTTTCTCTTCTTTAAGATTGATTTAGCTAATCCAAGCTAAAGGAAAGCTAATTATTTTGTGTTTGAGTTAATGTGAGAGCTTACATTATATCCTGAAACGTTAGCCAACATCTGAGATATTTACCAAGCTTTTATTGAACATATACATATGCATATATATATATGTATAAATATACACGTCTCTGGAGTCTCCGCACATTCAGTTCAGTCACTCAGCCGTGTCCGACTCTTTGCGACCCCATGGACTGCAGCACACCAGGCTTCCCTGTTCATCATCAACTCCTAGAGCTTGCTCAAACTCATGTCCATTGAGTCGGTGATGCCATCCAACCAACTCATCCTCTGTTGTCCCCTTCTCCTCTTGCCTTCAATCTTTCCCAGCATTAGGGTCTTTTCCAATGAGTCAGTTCTTCACATCAGGTGGCCAAAGTATTGGAGTTTCAGCTTCAGCATCAGTCCTTCCAGTGAATATTCAGGACTGATCTCCTTTAGGATGGACTGGTTGGATCTCCTTGCAGTCCAAGGGACTCTCAAGAGTCTTCTCTAACACCACAGTTCAAAAGCATCAATTCTTCGGCGCTCAGCTTTGTTTATAGTCCAACTCTCACATCCATACATGACTACAGGAAAAACCATAGCCTTGACTAGATGGACCTTTGTTGGCAAAGTAATGTCTCTGCTTTTTAATATGCTGTCTATGTTGGTCATAGCTTTCCTTCCAAGGAGTAAGCGTCTTTTAATTTCATGGCTGCAGTCACCATCTGTAGTGATTTTGGAGCCCCAAAAAATAAAGTCTCTCACTGTTTCCATTATTTCCCTATCTATGAATTATTTAGCACTACACCACCTGGAAGGTGCTTCTACATATATATAATTGTATGTTGTATATAACTGTACACACATGGTTTTTATCCTGGGAAATGGGTTATAGTGAGCAGGGCTACTATAGGGAAGTATTAGCACTGAAAAAAATTGGCAAATATTATGGAAATATAAATGATCAGAGCCACAACATGCAAGAAATCAGAGATAAAAGTATACATTCATAAAAGAGCATGCTAATGTAAAAACCAGGTAACAGTGGAGATCAGAAAGCTGAGTAGTTAATTCATATTTTAAAGGGAAGTCAGGCACTAAATGTTTGAAAGTCAGGGCAGGTAGGTATGATCCAAGACCCACAGGACTAAAGCAAGGGCTTCAAATCTAATTCTGAGGGAAGATCTCCTATACACTCCCAGGAAGATGTGGACTGGACTCTCCCACGCAAAGTCTGTGATCCTTTGACTCCTGAGTAGACATAAGATCACCTAAATGAATTTTGTTTCCAGGATAAATTGGATTACACATAATGGCTGTTCGCCTATGATTTCTTAAGCTCAGTTCTCTCTCTTGGCTAGTAGTAGCAAATGGGCAAACTGAAACATGGCTAAGGACAGTTGATGTATTTAAAAGTCAGGAGAAAAGCACCCCACCCCACACCTCAGAGGTGGAACTGAGTGTTTGCGTTGCATGAGCCTAGGGAGGTTGCTATAGCAATATGATCACATAGCTGGAATCATTTGTGTATCTAACAGAAATTGAATTTCAAAGTCCACAGGAAGCACAATTAAAAGGACTTTCTTTGGCTTGCTGCATGTTTACAAGGCAGCTACTTAATGGATCAGATTACATGTGTCTAGCCATCCCTGAGAACCTGGGTAGGGAGAAAGCTGATATTACTGGCACCCTGGTTCTTGCTCATTATAATAAGAAGGGGACTGGGGCTCCTAACACTGAAGATGAGGGGAAGATGAGGGAGAATTTACAGACACTGAGCTCAACCTCTATGTATGGGCAATCGCGAGGTTTCCATCTGTCACGGGGACCTGTGGTCAAAGCAGGGCTCACCCCTGCAGATTCCAGGTGGAGAGTTGTTGAGCACAAAGGGAAGGGAGGTTTCCTAGGTGGCTCAGCAGGTAAAGAATCTGCTTGCAATACAGGAGACACAGGAGACGCAGATTCGATCTCTGGGTCAGGATGATCCCCAGGAGCAGGGCATGGCAACCCACTCTAGTATTCTTGCCTGGAGAATTCCATAGACAAAGGAGGCTTGCAGGCTATGGTCCATGGGGTTGTAGAGTTGGACACAGCTAAAGCCACTGAGCACACACATGCTCAAGGGAAGGGAAGGGGTTATCAGACTTGAAAATGAATGGGAAAGGAGTTAGATGGTGGAAGGTGGAAGAACAAATCCAGTGTGCAGAAATCCAAAACACAGGTGAGGTTCCCAAATCCACGTTGTAGGATAGCTTACATATCAGATGTGAGGCAGGCAAGGTCAGGACAGAGGCAAGCAGATGTGTCAAAATCGCGGTTCGGAGATGGAGCACTTGTGTCTGATCCAGGGATTGTCTCATCCCAGGGCTCTTGTTTATTCCCTGCCAAAGAACTATTGCCTCCACGTGAAGAAAGAGCTACACTCCACCAGCAAGAATGGATTCTGACATGTATTTACAGGTCTTTTGTTGTTCAGCCACTAAGTCATGTCTGACTCTTTGTGACCCCAGCACGCCAGGCTTCCCTGTCCTTCACTATCTCCCGGAGTTGGCTCAAACTCATATCTGTTGAGTCAGTGATGCCATCCAACCATCTCATCCTCTGTCGTCCCCTTCTCTTCTCACCTTCAATCTTTCCTACCATCAGGGTCTTTTCCAATGAGTCAGTTCTTCACATCAGGTGGTCAAAGTACTGGAGTTTCAGCTTCAGCATCAGTCCTTCCAATGAAAAGTCAGGATTGATTTCCTTTAGGATTAACAGGTTGGATCTCCTTGCAGTCCAAGGGACTCTCAAGAGCCTTCTCCAACACCACAGTTTGAAAGCATCAGTTCTTCGGTGCTGAGCCTTCTATATAGTCCAACTCTCACATCTGTACCTGACTACTGGAAAAACCATAGCTTTGACTAACAAACCTTTGCTGGCAAAGTAATGTCTCTGCTTTTTAATATGCTGTCTAGGTTTGTCATAGCTTTATTGATGTCAAAATATGACCAATACCCAGGGATTCTCTTAAGACAAAAGAGGGGAAAAAGCATGTGTGCATCCATTTCTATCAGCATCCATAGGAATTACAGCTAAAACAGACCTTGGGAATTTCCTTATGAGGTTCTTTTTTTCTTTCAGATGTGCAGTGTTACAGGCCGCCCCTAGCTGCATGGAAGGGTGGGAAAGCAAATATTTAGATTTTTCCAGTATTTATAGCAGACAGGGGAAAAAGTGCTTAGACTGGGTATTGGGCTGGGAAGTCCGTAAACCTGGGATGGCAAGTGTCAGCAAGTGCTCCATGGCTCTATATCTGTGGCAGACAAACCAGCTGCTAATCAAACAAGCTTGGATGTGGCCTCAAAACTCTTCCCCCCAGAGTTTTCCATTCAAATTCTACCAGTTAGTCAATTCTGGTTCATGAGATAAAGCCTATTTGTTCTTGATTATTTTCAGCGTTTATGGTAACTCTGAGGTATGACAAGAAAGCTCTTTTAATAAAGATAATAATGTGGCTTAGATATCCGAATCCTACACACAGACTGCGGCACACTGCCATCCATGGGGTCACAAAGAGTCGGACATGACTTAGCGACTGAACAACAAGACATACAGAAAGAGCTGGTCCTTGGTCCAGAGTCTTTATTTTACAGCTGAAGAAGTTGAAGCCAAGAGTGGCTAGGACTCTTAATCAGTCACCCAATGAGCTAGTTGAACATGGTCCCTTTTAAAGCAGTTACCTTGAGAGGCTTTTTCCAGGCTTGCTGACAGTATTCAGAGCATCTCTGAAGTTCTTCTTTTAGAATGTCTCTCATTTAGCTAATAAGCTGCTAACACAAGAAAACATAGCTCTTCTATTTTGTAGATGCCTTCTGTCTTCTTCCCCATCCTCTACCCCCACCAACCAGTGCTACCCAGCTCACCTACTCATTAATTCAAGAAAATGTGTTGAGAATGAGTGCACCAGATCCACTGTATGATTTGACTCCAAATGGCTCTGGCCTATTTTGGAGAATCAAATGTACTCTTGGTTCTTTATGTTCAGCAGACTATCTCCCCACCTTCTGCCTCCTCCCCTCCCCCCGAATCATGCTAAAACTGGTTCACGGAACAAGCTACCATTTTAGGTAGTGTTTTAGAGTCAGTACCACTCAATAGAACTTTCTGTGATATTGTAGATGTTCCAAAATCTGTACCACATGCAGCACTAACACTGGGACTAGTATAACAGAGAAACTGAATTTTTTATTTTATTTTAACTAATTTAAATAGCTACACATGGCTAGTGGCCACCATGTTGGAAAGCACAGTTCTGGATCTTTCCTCCATTTCTTCCCGAACGCATTCCTCTTTGTCTCCCAGATGTTTGTCTCAACCCCAGTTTTGATGCGTAGTTCTCTTCTCTTCTCTAGAGCCCCCATGTGGTTGCTTTCACCTCATTTTTTCACTGACTCAACTGCACTGTTCTAGTTTTGGTGATTCCATGATTCAGAGGGGAATGTTCTATGCTCTAGCCGCAGGTCTGGGAACCTTCATGGGATGGTCCCCTCCTGATCAGCACATTCAAGGGGACCAACAGATTCAGATGTTCGCCATCCTGCTAGAGACATTCAAAGTAATGTCCTGAGGGCTCTTTCCCCTTGTGATTGGAGAGTCACAAAGCTAGAAATTTGCCCTGGATCCTAGGATGGCTTTATCTTTGAGACAAGCTCAACAGCACTGCAACAAGTAGTCCATGGAAGTCTTTCCCTCTGTACACATAGCACACTTGGGAAACTAGACTTGGACAACAATTCTCATTATTGACACTCTGCATGCATGTATGCATGCTAAGTCGCTTCAGTCGTCTCCAACTCTTTGAGACCCCATGAGCCATACATAGCCTGCCAGGCTCTTCTGTCCGTTGGATTCTCCAGGCAAGAATACTGAAGTGGATTGCCATGCCCTCCCCAGGGGATCTTCCTGATCCAGGGATCAAATCCAAGTCTCCTACGTCTCCTGCACTGGCAGGTGGGTTCTTTACCACTAGCAACATCTGGGAAGCCCCCGATTGACACTCTACAGCACCTCAAGCAATCAATTACCCACTAGAAAGAAGCAACATTTCATGGTATAATGATGCATTTTGGTGCTTTTCATGGATGTGTATTTGTCTGAAGATGCAGAGTTCTTTCAATAGCCATTGTTGGAATCTGAGATGCCAGAGGCGAGAGATGGGGTATTTCTGCCAGGATATATGTCCTGGAGCATTACTCTTTCCTAAGCAATGCAGCATGATGAACAGTGTATTAAGAGGAAGCAAACCACTTCACTTACCTCAGATAGGAATGTGGGCTTGCACACAGAGGGTGCTCAGTAGCAAACCTGTGCCTATGAGCTGGTGTGAGTATGGACTGAAATATTTTTTTTGCCCTGGGAAGTTACGTAACAATTCAGCGATAACCCCTCATGTAGGTAGAGGCATTGTTAATAAAATTATTAAATTCTCCAGGACTTAGTTCAAAGGCCTCCTTCTAGGCAGGAGACACCTCTAGTGGCTGAACTGGCTTTGGGGCTCTCAACGTGGAGAGAACAGAGAAGACTCCGAGAGAGGAGGAGGTTGTCTTTGGAAGGAGGGCAGTATCCACGAGGATAAGCCATTTTTCCTCCCTACCCTAAAAGGCAAAGAGAGTGGGTGCTGGTTCATTACCATTCCTTGAGGACTCCTGGTTAAACATTGAACATAAGAAAGGAGGTCCCCCAAACACTTTGTCATAAAGTTTGGGTTTTATTTCAGAAGGAAAGACTTGATGGTCTTGTTCCCTGTTTGGTTGTTGGCTGGGCCACTGAGTCCCCAGCCTACCCATATGAAACTGACTGGTGTTGTTTTGGGGGCTCCAAAGAGATCCAGTACCATAGTCCTCTGTGTCCTAACACAGAAAGAATTCAGCAAAGGGGAAAGTTACAGGTAAGAAGTGATTTATTAAAATAGGACACTCATGAGGTTTACAAGCAGGTGGATGAGTGAGCCATGCCCCCAAAACTTACTGGGCTACAGTTTTATAATCAAAGGAAAAGTGGAGAGGGGGAGAAGAACTTCTTTGTCTTTTTTGCATAGACATCGTGTTTCCATCATCAGCTTCTCTTCCAGGTTGAACAAGGGAATTTTCTTGTCCCTATATGGTCAAGCTAGTTCCACAAATAATTGTTTTCTATGTGTGCAGAGAGCATGTCCTAACTTACTGAGCTCACTGGGCAGGATGTGGGTTTCATACCATCATTGTTTTATTGTTTGGGGGCATGTCTTGTGCTTTGTCATATGGTTTTGTTGCAGAGCAAGACTGCTTGGTTTTGTGGTTAAACAAAACTGCTTTCTTGAGTAATCATTAACTTACAGGGGTCTCCCATATTTTTTTCTACTTACAATCCCCTAGTGGGATTAACTATTTAATCAGTTACTTTGTCCCTTTACTCTGTCCCTATCACAAATGCTTGCAGATGGGCAAAGAACACTGGGGAGTGATAGCATGGTAGATGGAGTGGGGATGGGATGGGGGAGAACAAGAAAGATCTGATCCAAGCCCTCAGGCCCAAGGGTCAGAGGTTAGGGAAGGAAGAGGAAATTGGGGCTGCAGGGATACAGGAATGCTGAACTTGGAGTACAATTGAGGAGCATGGGAGGAAGTGTGTCTCCCAAGTGCCACCAAAGCCAGGGGTTACTCAAGTGCCTTGGGAGTGCTGACAATGGAACTGGATCAATGGTAACAATTGGGAAAGGGGACCAAACCTCAATGCATGCTCTTGCTTAAGGAAACAGCTTCCCTCCTCTGCAGAGCTCAGGAATAAGAGGTGGGAACTGAAGAGGGCAGACCACCCCACTGCCCCTACTCCAGGCTCCTACAGCCACAGGTAACCCTGAATTCAGGAAAGGAGGAAAGATTTGAATCAAACATGAGGGTGGAGTGTTGAAATGATTAGGACTGAGTTTTAATAACTGGGTCACGTTATTTAAATTACTGAAAAGAGGCAGATTTACCGAGTTGGAATAAGATAACATGAAGGAAGCCCTTGAGCCAGAGCAGCAGAGCATAGATGGAGACAGATATTGGGAAAGTAATGCCATTTCATGAATGCACCTGCATGGGTTGATTAACCCATCACTGAACTGGTTGCACACTTAACTGGCCTCGGGGTGCAGGTACTGGGTCTCAAACCTATGGGCTGAGTGCTGCACTGATAGCTGGGTGCCTAGAAGTCTCCTAGTTCTCAACTTTCTGTTTGGAAAGTGGGGTGCTAATATATCTTATGTCACACAGTTATGAGACGTACATGAAATAATATCTGTATACATTCAAAAATTAAAAGAAGTTGCTCTTTGCTGTTCACTCCTCCATGGGTCACCTTCTTGGTACAATCTCCTTCATCTTAGCTCCAGGGTTGCTGCCTCTTGGCCTGATCCTAACTGCAAATGTCCTCCCAGCTCCCGTGTCCCTGACTGCTAATGACGTCAGGTTCTTTCCTGCCTCGGGGTTCTCCCAGACCCCCCTCCACTCCATGATGGATTTGTTTTCCCTTCAGGCCCTCAGTAGTGACCACCAGGCACCTCTTCTTTTTGTCTCAACAACTTTTTGTCTTCCCCTTGAATATCCTGGGCCCCTGAGTTAGCACTGCCACTCCAGGACTCATCCACATCCCTTAGGGACCCTCTGGGAAGGGTCGCTCTAGACCCCTACCCAGGTCGCTGATTCTCCTCAGACCCATTAGCCTGGAAAATTTTGGCCAGCTCAGCACAGACCACTGCTATCAGACATTTTTATTTAACTGAGATGTAGGGACTTCCTTGGTGGTCCAGTGGTTTGGAATCCACCTTCTAAATAGGGGACTCAGTTTGATCCTTGATCAGGGAACTAAGATCCCACATCCAACAGAGCAACTGAGCCCGCGTCCTACAACTTCTGAGCCCGTTTCTGCACACTGCAATGAAGAATCCTCATGCCACAACTGAAACTCAAAATAGCCAAATAAGTAATAATTTCTTTTTTGAAAACCTGAGGTATAACTTATCTAGGACTTCCCTGGTGGTTCAGCCATAAAGAATCTGCCTGCAATGCAGTAGATGTAGGTTTGATCCCTGGGTCAGGAAGATCCCCTGGAGAAGGGAATGGCTACCCACTCCAACCTAGAGAATCTCAAGGACAGTGGAGCTTGGCGGGCTACAGTGCATGGGGGTTGTAAAGAGTTGGACAGGACTTAGTGACAACAACAAAATAACTTATCTACAGTCAGGTATACAGAACATATGTATACAGCTTGATGGACCTTTACATAGGTATATACCCATGTAACCACTATTTAGGTCAAGATTTCTTTTAAAATTACATCACCCCAAAAAACTTCCCCATGCCCCTTCCCAGCCAATAAACTCTTCCACCAAAGGTAACCAGCATTCTGACTTCAAACAACACCACAGTTGTGTTTTGCCAGTTTTTGAACTTAAAAGCTGAGCGCCAAAGAATTGATGCTTTTGAACTGTGGCATTGGAGAAGAATCTTGAGAGTCCCTTGAACTGCAAGGAGATCAAACCAGTCCATCCTAAAGGAAATCAGTCCTGAATATTCATTGGAAGGACTGATGCTGAAGCTGAAGCTCCAATAGCTTGGCCATCTGATGCAAAGAGCTGACTCATTGGAAAAGACCCTAATGCTGGAAAAGATTGAAGGCAGGAGGAGAAGAGGATGACAAAGGATGTGATGGTTTGATAGCATCACCGACTCAGTGGACAAGAGTTTGAGCAAGCTCCGGGAGTTGTTGATGAAGTTTGTGATGGACTCGGACTGGTGTGCTGCAGTCCATGGGGTCACAAAGAGTTGGATACAACTGAGCAACTGAACTGAATTGATAGTGCACAGAACCATAATGTATATCATCTTTAGTATCCAACTTGTTTTACTCAGCCTATCGTCTCTGAGTTTTATCCATGTTGTTGCATGTACCAGTGGGTTTTTCTTTTTCCTTGCTGAGTAGTACTCCACAGTATGAATATACTACAATTTGTGTGTCCATTCACCTTGATGGCCATCTGAGTTGGTCTTCATTTGGGGGCAATTATGATGAAAACTGCTAAACACATTCATATAATGTGTTTTTTGTAAGCACATGGCACTCAGTTCTCTTGAGTAAATACCCAAGAGTGAAGTCAGTGGGTCCTGCAGTGGGCTTCCCAGGTGGTGCTAGTGGTAAAGAATCCTCCTGCCAGTGCAAGAGACCTAAGAGACACAGGTTCCATCCCTGGGTCAGGAAGATCCCCTAGAGTAGGAAATAGCAACCCACTCCAGTATCTTTGCCTGGAGAATCCCATGGACAGAAGAGCCTGGCAAGCTACAGTTCCTGGGGTCACAAAGAGTTGAACGTGACTGAGTGACTTAGCAAGGCCTGCTGTAGGTGTGTGTTTAGCTTTAGCAGATATAGGGGCATTTAATGCATGCTATTCATTCCCATACATAAATGAATGGAAGAATGACACTTTGGTGCCACAGCTAGCTTTCATACACTAACAGAGGAATTTGGGGTTAAAAGGAGTTTGTCCCAAATAAAATCTTTTAGACAGGGCTGTCAGTGGTTTCAGGGCAGAGCATGAGGCTTTCAGGGGCAGGAAGGGAAAGAAGTTCCATTGAAAGACCCCCAGGGAGAGGCAGGTCAGAGCCGAGTGAGATGGGGGCTGGGAGACGTTTTCACACAGAACTGAGAGCAGGGGTCTGGCACAGACTTGTGACCCACACACATCTGTGCCCACAAAGAGAATATGCTTCCAGGGATTCTCTGTCACATTTCCTAATTGGTTGCCTTCACCTTGGGAGTCTTTAGTCATAAAACATTTAGCCGCCCAAACATTACCAATTCAGCCCTATGGATAATGGATCAGCCATATAACCCACAATGAGTGCCGCTGTCAGTCAAGGCCTCCCTGGAGAACACAATGGGCCCAGAGTCCTGCCCCCTCCCTCGCTGTTTCAGCTCTCCCACCTTGCTTAGACACCCAGTGCCACCCTGCTTTCTCCAAACACGACAGGCCCTGAGCCCCACTCCCTCAGCTGCACTCACTTCAGTATTGACAGCCCTCTCCCACGCCCAGGAGTACTGGAGTATTTTCTGAATTTCAACAGGGAACTGTGGGAGGGGGTAAATGGATTGTGATTAATGGTGGAATTTCAGACACTGGGCAGAGGGGGAGTTGAGGAAAGAGCAATGGAGACATGCCAGTCTCCCTGGATCTCACCTGCTTTGCTTTTGCACGTGGTGGATCCTGTTGATAACATATTTCTGCACTTTATGGTTAGACTTAAATTTAAAAATCTTTAACCTGCTTTTCATGGCTCTTTTTAAAATTTAATTGGTTATTTATCTTTAATTTTTAACTTTTTATTTTATATTGGAATGTAGCTGATTAACAATGTTGTGATAGTTTCAGGCAGACAACAGAGTGACTCAGTTATACAGATACATGTATCTATCTCTGAGCAACAAGACTGAAGTTTACAATTTCTGTGCCCCAGTTTCCTCTTTTGCAAAATGGGAATACTAATAATTCCTATCTCACCGGGTTACTGTGAAGATTAAAGAATCTAACGTGCACAAAGATTAAAGAATCTAATGTGTGCATAAACTAGGATTATAAAGATGATGAAGACTTGTAAAGTCTTCATGATTTAGGATTAAAAAGGTGATGAAGACTTGTAAAGTCTTCATGTACTATGATTTGAGAGTGCCACTTTTGAGTCAAACAAACTTAGGTTGAAATCCCAGAGGTACGACCTTGAGGAAGTTACTCAGCTTCTTTAAGCTTCCGTTTCCTCATCTGTAAAATGGGATGATAACGAGTGCATTCCAAAGAGAGTGGTTGTAAGACCAATGCCCAGTGTGGTCCTGGCATTTAGTAAGCAGTCAAAAAGTAGACATAGTTGTGGTTGAAATCATTATTGTTACACAGTCCCCAAGGATTCTTTACCTTGAGACCTTGTAGAGATGGCAAAAGGCTCTTCCGGAAATGTGGAACTCAAACTCTGTACTGATAACAGACTCACAAGAAAAAGTATAGACAATGGCCCATGAAAGAAACATGTGCATTTAATGTTGGTCCCTGTTTCCTCCCACTAAATAGCATCCTTAGCTGGGAGGGGTTGGGCGAGCCACCCCAGCTCTGGTTCTGGCCAGCCAGCATTCGGAGGAGCGCCTGCTGCCCTTATGCTGAGCCAGCTGTTGACATCCTGGTTCGGAGCCCAGGGGCTGAGTCTTAGTCGTTGCTCAAGCTCCTGGTCCTCCGTTCTGGCAAAAGGTTGGGTTTTACTTGTTGACGGGGGTAAGGGGCCTCAGAAGAGCCACTTTGTGCAGATGGTATCAGTTCCATGGCCTGCTGGCACTCTCTGCTCTCTCCCAGGGTACAGGCAACATGAGATGAGCTTCAAAGCCTACCTGGCAGAGGAGGTAGGGGTGGCCTTGAGTCTGTGTGGAAAACAATCCCCAATTTAAGCCCAACCAGACACTCCCTGTGACTATCATTTCCCAGCAACAGCCCCTGGGACAGTTCAAGGTTGCTGGTCACTGCTCCTCACTGCTTAGTTACTTCAGGCCCAAGATCTAAAACAGCAGCAACCCCACCTGGTCCTCCCGCAGCACACTGAAAGAGACAGGAGAGTTATGAGGCAGCTGGAGTTCACAGGTGAGATGACAGAGGCCAGAGGATGAGCTTTGCTCAGCGTCAGCCAGTGAGTAAGCAGAGGACCTGAGCCTCAAGTAATTTTTCTAAGTCTCAAGTTAATTCTCTTTTCTCCAGGCCCTGCCTGGCATGGCCCTGCCGACCTCCACACACACAACTCACTTCCCACTCCCACCAACCCTGGCTCCCTTGCTATTCCTCAGACAAACCAGCCCTTTCCTGCCCCTGGGCCTTTTCCCTCCATATGTTCCCTCACCTTGGCACTTCCATGTCACTGGATCTCAGCATACAGGTCACCACCTCCAAGAGGCCTTCCCTGATCACTCTAAAGTAGCATTTACCAGTCACTCTGCAGCTCATCCCCCAACTCAATGCCTTCACATCCTCTAGCCCAGTCATCTTGGTTTGTTTTTGTCTCCCTCATTCAGGCAGTTTAGGAATTGTGTTCACTGCTGCCTCTCAGCATGTGGCACATAGCACTATACTCAGCCTGGGGAAGCCGAAACCCTTGCACTGAGCACTGAACTAATGTCCCTGCAGCTGTGCCCTCCCCTGGGCTGAGGAGTCCACAAGGCCAAAGATATGCCCACCCAGAGCCCACCACCTCCCCTTCTAGACTATACTGGGGGCACCCAGGAGCTGGGCATTCCCCGGCCACACAGCCCTACACCCACTTCCAGGGCCTGCATGGACCTCGTCTTCTCAAAGGCAGATCACATACCGGCTACAAGACTCGGGGCCTGAGGGTGGCCTAGGGACAACGTGTGCAGTTGAGGCCCCCTCAAAACACTGGGCAGATGCAGCAGGATGGGGTGGGGGTGGAAACCGGGGCTTCCAGCTGAGGGCTGGAGGGCTGGAATAGGAGGAGCTCTCCATGCCCCTGAGTTTTAATGCACAACTCTAAGGAGCCCTAGAACTTCATTTGAACCTGTTCTTCCAGGTCATTGTGAGGGTGTATTATTGAATAGTTTCTTAGTTTGATCTATAACTCAGAATTTAGACATAGACTCTGTGGGTCTCCGATTATTCTTTCACCCAGAGCCTGACAAATATTAGGGTGGATCTGCCAGCATATAGCAGACAACAACTAAACATCAGCTAAACAAATGTGTTAGCAAACAAAGTTTAGGCCCACACACCAGAGCTTCTAGGGCTTCCCTGGTGGCTTAGCAGTAAAGAACCCACGTGCCAATGAGGGAGCTGCAGATTTGATCCCTGGGTCAGGAAGATCCCCTAGAGAAGGAAATGGCAACCCACTCCAGTATTCTTTCCTGGAGAATCCCATGGACAGAGGAGCCTGGCTGGCTATAGTCCGTGAGGTCACAAAAGAGTCAGACACGACTGAGCAACTGAACAACCACCACCACCAGAGCTCCACGTGGCAGCAGGGGGAAGTCTCACAGAGTGATGCTCACCCTCTGAGTCAGTCTGGATCCACACAGCCCAGGTGCAGAGCTAGAGCCACAATGGGTCAATCAGAAGCCCGGGGATGACTATAGGACGGAATCAGCCTCACTAATGAACTCGAATTAGAACTGTAGCCAAAATAACCAGCCATTTGCTAAGGTGGCCTAGAAGGCAGCTTTGACCTTTCCTATGGATTTAAGTCCTTCGCTCTGCCTTCAACCATTGACCGCATACGTGTTTAAAGCAAAGCATTAAGGTACCCTCTGGCATATAGCCAGCTCCATCCTATTTTTCTAAAAACTAGGAAGCTTGTGCATAAGCCCCAGGAAGATAATAAATTAACAAAAGAAGAAAAAAAAGAGTTAATTCCATAAAATGCAGAAACTGCTAAGTCAACTCCTTTAAAAACATTTTAGAGACTTTAAGGTCAAGAATTAATGGTCCGCTTACTTCAAAGGAATCAATTTATTTCTTCAGCATTCACTTTCAGAATCAATCATTTTGCGTCACCTAGAGGACTTAAGAAATTGAACTTGAGAGCGCATTACTGTAAAAACACTCATCAGTCTATGTATGACTTCCAGCTACTACACGTCTTTTTCACATAAATCCCAAAGATAGTTGATTTCGTGTTGCTTTGCTCTAAATGTAACAGCTAGTGATAATGTGGTCCTGCAGAGGCATTCTAAACAATGGGGAGCAAAGTGAAGGGCTTGTGGGGATCAATTCAGACCCACAAATATCTAGAGAGAACCTACACAGGCCAGGCATGTGCTAGGTGCTGACAGGCACATTCAGTATCATTGAGCAGCGCTGGCAGCCAGTTCAGGAAATGCATATAGAAATACACATTTCCTTTTCCCTCTGCTGTCTGAGTTATTCCTGCAAGATGGGTTTGTTTCAAGTCTTGAATTATTTAAAGATTTAGGCTGAAAATTTAGAGGGCAATAATTAGGGACCCGTGTATCTTTGGTCGCATTTGTTAGGTTTCTGCTATGTAAAAATAATCAGTTTAATCTAAAGGCTGATGCTAATGACCCAAACTGCAACAAATAGTTTGGGTGACCTTGGACAAGTCACTCCACCCCCCCCAAGGTTCTGTTTGGGTGGATGATCTGTAAGGCTGCCTCTAATGCTAAGAGTCTGGAAAACTCCATGTGAATCAGCACCACCTGTTTGGCTTCAGAAGCCAGACCCTCCAGATGAACAAGGGGGCATTTACCATTGGGCTTTTTGGCAGTTGAACACCTAGTGAACAGTGCTGGAGCAGTTTAGTAAGTGCACCTTGGATAGAGAAAGCTTTATTAATTCAAGCTTTTAAGCATCCTATTTACAGAGAAGTGGCTCTGGATTAAATAAACAATGAAATTACACACTCATTCCAAATTGGATTTCCATGCTGAGCATCATTACTGGAGTGGAGGAGAGACAGCTGCAGCTCAAGGTTACCTGCTTTCCTTAACCTTTAGTGCTAATTGGATCAAGGTTAAATTCTCCTAAAGTGTTAGTTGCTTCAGTTGTGTCCTACTCTTTTTGCGACCCCAAGGACTTTAGCACACCAGGCTCCTCTGTCCATGGGATTCTCCAGGCAAGACTACTGGAGCAGGTTGCCATTTTCTCCTGCAGGGGATCTTCCCAACCCAGGGGTCAGGAATTGGAATCTTAGTTCCCTAACCAGGGATGAAACCTGTATGGAAGCATAGAGTCTTAACTGCTGGACCACTGATTAAGTCCTCTAGTTTTTTTATGAGAAGACAAGGCATCGAGCATGAATGACTTTGGGGTGGCTCACAATGTCTGTAGTATACCCCATTTGACTTTCTCCCTGAGCAGGGGTTCTCAGCCTGGATGGATCATTGCAGGCAGATTCTTTACCACTGAGCCACTAGGGAAGCCCAAATTTCCCCAAACTGCCACATAATTCACATGGCATTTGACTGGATGCAATGAAACCTGAATGGGGCTACTGCTCATTGCAGCGGTGGGGGGTGTAGGGTCTAGTGATCTCACCCTAAATTTTCACTGACTTCATATTTGACCTTGAGAAACTCTTGTTCTGTAACCACTAAGGAAGGTCTTATCTTTCTCTAACACTTTATATAAATCTATTGCTTATTTCTAATGAGAATCAGGTCAAAATTAATGCTCCCATCAACCTCTGGAGTAGCCAAGGTAGAAATGTAGCAGTGGTTCCAGACCTTAGCGGCAGATAGGAGCTTGACAATTATCAATGTTGGGTCCCACTCAGGGACTCTGATTTAATTGGTCGAGGGTAGCCTGGGCTTTAATCTTAGAAGCTCCCTAGGCATACTAGTGCAGATCCAGGCTGAGAACCCCTGCTCAGGGAGAAAGTCAAATGGGGTATACTACAGACATTGTGAGCCACCCCAAAGTCATTCATGCTCGATGCCTTGTCTTCTCATAAAAAAACTAGAGGACTTAATCAGCGGTCCAGCAGTTAAGACTCTATGCTTCCATACAGGTTTCATCCCTGGTTAGGGAACTAAGATTCCAAATTCCACAAAGTGCAGCCAAAACATAAAAAACAAACAAACAGACAAAAAAACTAGCAAGATAGAACATTTTCCTCCCCAGACTGCTTCACAGCTAAGAGGCCCATGTGACCTAGTTCTGACCAATGAGATGAAATTAGAATTGGCTGGGTGGGTGGAGAATCCAGGAAAGTTTCTGAAGTGTGACTGCTCTTCCAGCCTGAAGGTGCCTGAATCCCCACCACACCACCCACCCTCAGCCCCTGGCATCTACCAATGTACTTTCTGACTCTATGAATTTGACTACTCTAGGTAACTCATGTAGGCTTCCCAGGTGGCGCTAGTGGTAAAGAACCCACCTGCCAATGCAAGAGATGTAAGAGATGTGGGTTCGATCTCTGGGTTGGGAAGATCCCCTGGAGGAGAGCACGGCAACCCATTCCAGTATTCATGCCTGGAGAATCCCATGGACAGAGGAGCCCGGCAGGCTATATGGTCCATGGGGTTGCAAAGAGTCGGACACGACTGAAGTGACTTAGCACTCATGCACAGTATTTCATATAAGGGGACTCAAACAGTACTTGTCTGTTCCTATAGACTTTAACTCTTAAACCAAGAGAAGCTATGTGTTTTTGTTGCTGTAGGAGGCTCTTCAAAACGTCTGCACTTTGAGAGAGCCATCTGGAGAATATCTGCTTGATCAAAGTGATGGCTCTTGGAACATTGTGCTAATATGTACCCTCCTGACCCCAGGCAGCCTCACCAGAGCTGGCTAGGTTAAAGGCCTGGTGTGCCCAAGGGTGTAAGGGTAGGAAGCTGAAAACAGAGTGGTGTAGAACAGGGCTTCAGGAAACCTCAGGAGCTTTATAAAGAGATGTGACCTCGGAGGATGTGATCCTAGTAGTCATTTATAACCGGCCCAAAACTCTCTATGGCTGGGGTGGGAGTGGGGCAATTATAGCTTCTCATACTGCCTTGACAGCCTCACCTCTCTAAATCTCTACCTACACTTCCACACTAACAGTGAAGAGACAAAGTGTTAACGCTCTTTATGTTACCAACACCTAGCAGACCATCTGGCAGAGAGTAGGTAGTCACTAAATGAAGGAACATTGGTCCTCGTGGTCTGCTAACTCTCATCTACATGTACGGACCTCCTTGACCCTTTCCTGTGTGGCAAGAATTTTAACCTGTTCTAGTTACTAAAGGCAGTCCTACTGCCTTCCCCACCCTGGAGATGACGTTAAGAAAGAGAAATGGGAAAGCAGCAGGTGAAACTTAGGGGTTGAGGGAGGTAACTTTTTGTTTGTAAGCGTACGTCTGTCTGCTGTTGGCAGTTGTCCAGTAAAGAGGGAGAGGCTGAAGATTGCGAAGAGAGAGAGGAGAAACCAAGGGACCGGGTCCTGAGAGGATGAAAGGGGCCTGAGTCAGGGCATGAGTGGAGGGCTGACCTTGGAGAAGAGACAGAGCACTTCCTCCACTGACACAGGAACTCAGATGGGCCCTATGTCAGTAGCTGTGTAAGTCTGGCTTCCATTTTCCCTATAAAGTAGAATGTGATACTCTCAGCTGAGAATGATAGTAAGATAAGAGTACAGAAGTTTAAGAAAGAGGAGCTGGTATAAACCCATCATGACTGTCTTCCTCTTTTCCTATTTACTTCCACGGTTCAGCCTTGTTCATGACCTGCTGGCAGGCTTTTGATGGCTGGCATGATTATTGACTTTGGCCTCCTTGACCTGGATTGTGAGATCTGATCAATCTCTCCAGCTGTCTTAGTTGTTTAATCCCACTCACACAGAGAATGGGCATGGAGTCACTGTTCCAGACTAAATCACAGTAAGTTCATTCAGTTTCTCCCCTGTACCTCAGCATCACCTGTTCCTACCCTCATCCTGACAACGGCAAGGGAAGACAAAGAGGCTATTTTGGGCTACAAAAGGTAAAATTTGGGAAATTCAGTGAAGTCAAATTAAGACCACCCAGATCCTGAAAATAGTGGGACTGAGAGAAGCAAATATAAATTCTGGGGTCTCTATACATCTTTTGGCAAAGCCTCCGGTGCTTCTATTGATATAAGATATATACACACATACATATATGTATATATATGTATATATATATATATATATATATGTATGTATGTATGTATGTATTTCCTTTGGCCACGTTGTGTGGCATGTGAAATCTTAGTTCCACGACCAGGGATCAAACCCACGCCCCCTGCAGTGGAAACATGGAGCCCTAAGCATTGGACCGCCACAGAATTCCCTTTATAAGACTTATAGTAGAAACAATAATCTTAACATCCTAAGATTATTGTAACTTT
Organism: Giraffa tippelskirchi; assembly: GCF_054371585.1. Taxonomy (NCBI): domain Eukaryota; kingdom Metazoa; phylum Chordata; class Mammalia; order Artiodactyla; family Giraffidae; genus Giraffa; species Giraffa tippelskirchi. Next base: position 130,132,848 of record NC_137276.1, read on the forward strand.
ATCTTAGTTAACTTCAGCCCATTCTACACATTGACATCACTGGAGATGTCTTACAATATGGGGGTGGGAGTGTAGGATGTTGGGAAGAAACTAGGAGGAATGAGGAGTGAAGTTTCCTCTAGGCCACATACAATTCTCCAGGAATACCTCATAGAACACTGCTGGGAATCTCACAACAGGCAGGGAAGCAGAGCCATCTACAAAGAGGGGGTGAGTGGGAACTGTGCACCATCTTTCTAGAACCAAGAATGGGGAGGGGCCTGAACATCCATCTAGTCCTGGAGAACCACAATTCTTGGCTTTAAACATAGCTCAGAGGACAGGCCATGAGGCTCACAACTTGTGTGCAGAACTGACAGAAAACTCTTACCAGTATCATTCAGGAAAACCCCATGCCTTTCTCCTGCTAATTCCATGTCCACTGTAATTCCCAGCCTCTTGTCACTTTTGTTTATGTTGCTCCAGGGGCGTCTTCACCGTCCAACTCCCTACAGCCAGAGCTTGTACATCTCAATGCAAATTTCAAATGTTTGACCACACTTCTTTTTCCATCAAAGTGACTAATACTCATAGCACTAGAAATTTGTAGTTTTCCTTGAAAGAAGTTCTTGTGATTCAGGCCTTTGCAAAACAGTGACTTAACATTATGGAATTTTACCCACAGAGAAGACTGCTATTTATTGAGGAGTTAAGATTAATGAGCTGTCATGTTCTTATGATGGGAAAGGGGATAGATGATTTTACAATCCATATTCAGCCTTCTTCCATTAAAGCATAAAATCATATGCAAGAGCATCTGGATAGCCTCAAAACAGTGGGTGGCCAGAGTATTGGAAAAAATTAAAAGGAGGATGTTGGAATGTAGGCCTGGGTCTGTTGAAAAAAAATTGCCTGGGTGACTTGACATGATGGGAAACATCCTACTTCATTTGGTAGAGGAAATCCAGTGTTTCCACCCAGGATAGTGAGAGAGAATTCTAAGGAATTTAAGTTATATACATATATATAAAAAAAAAAGGGACTTCCTTGGCAGTTCATTGGTTAGGACTCCTTGCTTCCAATACAAGGGGCACAGGTTTGGTCCTTAGTCAGGGAACTATGATCCCACATGCCTTATGGCACAGCCAAAAAATTAAAAGAAAAAGAAAGGAAGGGAAGGTGAAAGTAGAAAGAAAGCAACTAAGGTGTTGTAACCCTAAACATATACACCCTTGGGTCACAAGTTCCTCTATCACTGGGCATCTAACCACTCCTCCCTAGTGCATACATTTATCTTTGTTCACCCTTGGCTTTCTAATGATTTCCAGTGGATTGCGGTTAGAATCCTAACAGGCCTTATCCAGTGGTCTTCAGTCAGGATCACAATGAAAGATGAGCCAGAAACCCCATTTGCTCTCACTCTGTTTGAAGTACTTCCACATCAGCCCAACTTTCCACTTACACTACTGACTTTTAGACTTCTGGATGATGGACATAAGAAAGAAAGTGACTCTGTTATCAAGCATCCTGCATAGCTTTGGTATCATCCTCAAGATCTGAAATTACGTGCTGTCCCATTTGTGAGCTCATTAATCTCTGTTCTCCAGTGGGAGCTGTACAATTACAAAGAACTGCTCAGTGGAGGTCTGTAATAGCTGTCCAATGGCAGCATCACCAACCACAGGCATACTTGCCTGAGCAGAATGGGATTGCATATTAGGGGGCAGGGAGGGCAGGTAGCAGGGGGTTTCAGCTCATCAAAGTACAGGCTTGTTTAGAATTTATTGACGTGTTGTTAAATGTGTTGCAGCTTTGCCTAGTATGATGGCTGTTTATTTATTGATTTTTCAGAAAAGCTTTCAATATTGTGGTTTGTTTATCAGGGAGCTTTGAGCTGTTAAAAGTTGACCTCAAAATTGATATAATTAACTGATTTTAGTTTTCTCGGTTTAATTGATGTTGAATTACAGACAAAAAAAATGTGTAGGGTGGGTGTAATTATCTAGTTAGTTGGATGTCGTTTTGGGGTTTTATAGCCTTCTGGTTACTCAACAATAACTTTCCAAATGTTAGCTCTGCTTTGATTATTAGCTTTATGATGATTACTTTGCCATTATGCCTAATCAACAGCTGTGCGGAAACTCATTTTAATCATATTTTTCCTGCCTAGAAATTAGCAGATGAAGGATAATTACTGCTGAATAGCTCCAGAGTTCTGATTGGCTGCTTCCTGTCTAAAACTGTCAAAAAATGGAAACTTTTATGTAAAACTCTCATTTTAACTTTCTAAATAAATGATAAGGTCTTGGCTTTTTTTGAATCCAAAAGGCTGAGAAGGAGTTGCTCATTTCTCTACCCAGAGACCAATCATCTTCCAAATCAGGGTAACTTAATTAACTAGATTGAGCCCCGAAGAATTGATGCTTTTGAACTGTGGTGTTGGAGAAGACTCTTGAGAGTCCCTTGAACTGCAAGGAGATCCAACCAGTCCATCCTAAAGGAGATCAGTCCTGGGTGTTCATTGGATGGACTGATGTTGAAGCTGAAACTCCAATACTTTGGCCACCTCATGCGAAGAGTTGACTCACTGGAAAAGACCCTGAAGGATTGGGGGCAGGAGGAGAAGGGGACGACAGAGGATGAGATGGCTGGATGGCATCACCGACTCAATGGACATGAGTTTGGGTAAACTCCGGGAGTTGGTGATGGACAGGGAGGCCTGGCGTGCTGCGATTCATGGGGTCACAAAGAGTCGGACACGACTGAGCTACTGAACTGAACTGAACTGAATTAACTAGATTAATTAAACTAGATTAAAGGTGCTCTTTACAAGACATGACTTAAGCAGCCACAGAGTCATGAAGGATGGCAATATTTTTTAATCTCCAGAATTTAAGCATTAGACTTCTTTCCACATATTTCACAGACGCATCAGAAGTTTCAATGAGACCAGGGCTGGGATGTCTTGGAGAGACCATCTAATCCTGGGTTTGCCTGTGGACCTAGAGGTATACATATACATGGACTTATTTCTGAGAAACAGAGTCCAGCCTTCTAGAGATTCCCAAAGGAACCATGACTCCTAAGAAGTTTAAAATCACAGAACAAACTTGGCTCTCTCACTTTAAAGAGATGGAAACCAACAGGTCTCAGAGTCAGTGATGGCAGAAAAGGGGTTAAGAAGCAAGCTGGTACCTCCCAGCACCTCCTTGCCTCTCAGAAAATCTACTACTTCCCCCAGTCTGGCGTCACTGTTGTTGTTGTTCAGTCACTAAGTCATGTGTGACTCCTTGCAACCCCGTGAACTGCAGCATGCCAGGCTCCCCTGTTCTCCACTATCTCCGGGAGTTTGCTCAGCTTCATGGCTATTGAGCCAGTGATGTCAGTGATGATATCCAACCATCTCTATTAGCACCCCCCAACTGAAGGCTCAGAACCACCTCATGGCACTGCCCTCTGCCTTCTGCTCTGACTATAAACTTGGGTGAGGCTGTGATGTGCGGTGAAACCCATTGGAGAAACAGGCCCTTCTGATCTAAAACAGTGACAACAGAAGGTAATAGACAGCTGGTTGTTTCCACACTACGACTGCTATTGCACACAGAGAAGAATCTATGAGCCATGGCTCATTCCAAAATGAAACAGCAAGTGTATAAACCATCAAGGACCAACTGTGCAGTTAAGTACTGGTCTTGAGATTTAAATGGTTTCATGACCCCAAAGAATATCATGTTATTAATAATAACAAATAACAGCTTGAAAAACTGTTGAAAATGTACCCATATAACTTCATTGAATTTATTTAGGTTTCAGATGCTACTGATATTTGATTATGAAGTGCTCTTACAAAATTGTAATAAACATGGAAAGAATGGTTAAAATCTTCACAGTCTAGGATGTTTTACATGAAGAAAATCTGCAGAGCTGATATGCTTTAAAAGCACTGGTATGCCAACTCTTTGTATTAGAATCACATAGAGAGCTTGATAAAAAACAGATTTTATCATCCTGGGCCCCATCCTGGAGGTTCTCAGTCAGTAGATGTGGAAAGGGGCCTAAGAACTTGCAATTCTAAGTTCCCAATGAGCCTGATTCTGTTAGTCCAGGACCACACTTTCAGAACCATGTGTCTAAAGTTCATTTTTATGGGCATGGAGAACAGACTTGTGGTTGCCAAGAGATGGTAGGGGGCTAGGGGAGGGATAGAGTGAGAGGTTGGGGTAAGCAGATGTAAGTTATTACATATGGAATGGATAAACAACAAGGTCTTACTGTATAGCACCATACAGAGAACTATATTCAGTATTCTGTGATAAACCAGAATGGAAAAGAATATATGAAAAAATATATTTAAAAAAATATATAGGGGCTTCCCAGGTGGCACTAGTGGTAAAGAACCAGCCTGACAATGTAGGAGAGTTAAGAGATGTGGGTTCGATCCCTGTATCGGATATATGTGTATATATATGTATATTTATGTATGTGTGTATGAGTGTGTTGTGTGTGCTAAGTTGCTTCAGTCATGTCCAACTCTTTGAACCCCATGGACTGTACCCCACCAGACTCCTCTGTCCTCTGTCCATGGGGATTCTCCAAGCAAGAATACTGAAGTGGGTTGCCATGCCCTTCTTCAAGGAATCTTCCCAATCCAGGGATCGAACCAGAGTCTCTTATGTCTCCTGCACTGGTAGGCAGGTTCTTTACCACTAGTGCCACCTTACATACAACTGAATCACTTTGCTCTATGGCAGAAATGCACACAACATTGCAAATCAACTATGCTTCAAGAAAATAAATAAGTGAAGCTCATGTTTATTAACTGTTTCTAGTTTCATAGTACCACCTTCATACTTACCTGTACCACCAACCTTCAAACTAAACTGTTCTGAAAGGCCTCCTGTCATCTAGCAACCATCCATCTGCCTTACATTTCATTATACGCACACCTGCCCTTGCCCCTTTCTCCACCCAGGCCTGTGGACTCCTTCAGGGCAGGGGCAGGGGCATGGCAGGATTGCATTCCTCTTTGTGTCTCCCACAGCATCGTAAAGCTTGTTGTCTTAATTTCTAATGGAACAAAGTTCAAAATAAGGGGGTTGGTCTATAGGACTTTAAGAATTCATTCTGGCCCTCAGGTTTTATGAGTCAAAGGCTATCTCTTGGATCTGGCCTTTGCTCTCATCTCCATGGCAGGTACCATCTAGCTGATCACTAAACCCATTTCCTCCCATCAATCCAATGTACACAGCTGTATTGCATTTCCCAGCCTGTCTTGCAGTAAGACATCACCATGCAACTGATTGCTAGTCAATGAACATCCATTACCTCCAGGGCTCGCCCACAAGAACCACCCACCCACGCCACTCACCCACCCACAATCTTCCAGCCCTTTCTCCTGCCACGGGCTTTAGGCAAATCAGCAGATAAAACGATGATTAAGGATCCTAAGGTGAAAGGAACCTGGGTTCCCAAATCACCCAGGCACCCTTTTAATCCTATCATCATGTAAATAGCTTCCATTGTCATAATAAGAAGTTCTGTCGCCAACCTGTCACCAACCGACAACACTTACCTGTGTTGGGCTTCCCAGGTGGTAAAGAATCCACCTGCCAATGCAGGAGGAGGAAATGGCAACCCACTCCAGTGTTCTTGGCTGGAAAATTCCATGGACGGAGGAGCCTGACTGAGCGACTAAGCACACACACACCCTGTATTATATGCAGCCCATATCCTGTGTGTGCGCTAAGTCGTTTAAGTCGTGTCCTATTCTTTGCGACCCTATGGACTGTAGCCCACCAGGCTCCTCTGTCTGTGGGATTCTCCAGGGTGAGAATACAGGAATGGGTTGTCATTTCCTTCTCCAGGGAACCTTCCTGATCCAAGGCTCGAACCTGGGTCTCTTATGTCTCCTGCGTTAGCAGGAGGGTTCTTTACCATTACACGCAGCCCATATCCTAGGACTAAGGAGAGATAAGAACCATCTAAGTTAAGTACCTCTTTGTACACATAACTGTTCACGAGACACCCCCAAAATGCTTACACATGCTGAACTTCTTCAGGAGAGGGGTGACAAAGCAGTCAGTGCCATGATAGCTGTAGCCTGGCTGCAAGTCTCTCCTGACATGAGAGGAGGGTTCAGGCTCCCTGGGGCCCTTGTTCTGGCCAAGGGAGGTTGGGAGGTTTACTCACTGCTTGTGTCAAAAGGCCTGAGGCACTAGGGAGAGGTTGATGGGGCCACACTCTGAAGGGCCTCACTGAGATTCTTTAGAGATCCTTGCAAGGAAGAGGAACCAAAGAGGAACCAAAGAGGAACTAATTATTTTGCAAGTGTCCTATGTCCAGGTGTTGTAGTGGACATTTTGCATGTCTTTTAAAACTTCATGTAACATCATTCTTATAAGTAGGGACAATGAGATTCAGACAAAGTGAGTCTTTTACTAAATCCTTTCGACTCCAAAACCAAGGTTTTTTTTCTAGCATGTTGTTTTTGCTTAATCACTCAGTCCTGTCCATTTCTTTTGCACAGCCCTGTCAGACTCCTCTGCCCATGGGATTTCTCAGGCAAGAATATTGGAGCGGGTCGCCATTTCCTTCTCCAGGGGCTCTTTCTGACCCAGGCATTGAACCGCATCTCCTGCTTGGCAGGTAGATTCTTTACCACTGAGCCACCTGGGAAACCCCTTTTCTAACATACCATGTAACATCTCTAAAACCTATCCTAGAAACATGACACACTTGGGAGACTGCAAACCCCATGTGATAGACATTTTTTAAAAGCAGCAGACCCCCAATTTTGGCTTGGGCAGAATGTGCTCAACTACTCAACTATATATCCCAGATCCTTTCCAACCAGGGGTGGATGGATACACAACTCATCCTCGCCAATATGGTATAAATAGAATTGTTTAGGTAGAGCTTCTAGGAAAGCTCCCTACAGCAAGAGCAGACACAGCTAGAATATACTTTCTGTTTCTTTATTTTCATGTACTTTTTATATTTTGCCCTTCTTTTTCTTTCTGCCTGAAATTCAGATGTGATGTCTGGAGGTAGAGCTGCTGTTTGTAACCATGAGACATCAGGATGACATCACAGGACTCCTTACCAGTTCTGTGCTGCTTCCCACTGGATTTCTTTTACATGAGGTGGTAAGAGCAACAACACGTTTGTTTAAGCCACCAGTTCTTCAGGTTTCCTATTTCTTCCAGTTAAGTAAGATTCTAAATGTGAACCAGTCTGAACTAAACTCTCTGAACTGGTCTACTACAGAAGCAGTAGTGGATTTCTGACTCCTCTTGCTAAAAATACATATCGGATCTCTTGATTCCTTTTGTGCCTCAAACCACATTCTCTAGAGTTCCCCTGGAGGGTCCCTAGAAGGATAGAGACTGGAGTATGCAGGCTGAGATTCTGTGCCTTAATGAGCACCAGCAAAAGGGTAACGTTGCCTGTGGTTTGTACCCTAAAGGGAGCTTCACTAGCCTCCCACTGCAACTGAATTCCCCTACCCCACTTCCAGCATGAAACCAGTTACATATCCAAAATGACCCAGAAAAGCACTTATATCTACATGCCTAAATTGCCAAATCATGGCACATGTTATTCCTCTTTTAGGTAATGGTTTTTCATCTTCTCTCAACTAATCAAGATTCTCCAGCTCCATATGAAGTTTCCAAAAGAGTCCAACATGGTTCTAATCACACGAGTGCCCTAGCAGTAGTGACAACAGTGAGGCATTGTGCTTTGCACAGCTTCTTGAGCAGCCACTAGTCCCAGGAAACAAAGCTAAATAGTCTGAGAAGACTGTTTATGAGACATGTTTGAAGCACCCCCAGGGAGTCGCCAAGTAACTGGAGTAAATTATCCCAAAACTCAGACTCTTAGGACAATAATAAGCATTTGTTACCTCCTGGTTCCTACAGGTCAGGAATTCAAATGGGGCACAGCAAAGCTGACTTGGTTCTTCTCCTCAAATTCCAGGGCTTTGGCTGGAAAACTCAGAGGCAGGGAACTGGAATCATGGAAAGACTCATTCTTTCACTTGTCTGGAGGTTGATGCTGAGAGCCATAGTGGGACCGTCAGCCAGAGCATCAACATGACGCTTCTCCAGGTGGCCTGAGCGTGTTTCCAAGAGTGAGTGCTATAAGAGATAGAGCCAGGTAGAAGTCATATCATCTTTTATGACCTACTGTTGGAAATCATCCAGAGCCACCTCTGCTGCATACTATGGGTTCAAGGGGAAGGACCATATACCTCACCTCTTGACGGAGGCATGTTAATGTCACATTATAAGAGCATGTGAGATGGGAGTTATTTATATATATATATATATATATATATATATATATATATATATATATGCACTTATCTTTGTAAAATATAATCTACCACAATGTTGAAATAATTTGGGTGCCTTACTTTTATACCAAGGGGTGGAGGTGGGGAGAAAAGGCAAGAGGTAGGAAAATATGGTTATTGTCATAGACCTGGGGAAAATTGAATTACCTCTCAAATTTACAGTTTTATGTATTCTCAGGCTCTTGCTATCTTAGTCAGTTTGGGCTGCTATAATGAAGTGCCATAGCCTGGGGGTCTTATAAACAACAGAAACTTATTTCTCACAGCTCTGGAAAGTGGGAAGTCCAAGATCAGGGTGCCAGCATGGTCAGGTTCTAATGAAGGCCCTCTTAAGGGTGGCAGACTGCCTTCTTCTCATTTTCTTCTCATGTGGCAGAAGGAAGCCAAGAGAGCTCTCTGAGGTCCCTTTTAAAAGGCACTAACTGTTCCATTCATGAAGGCTCTACCCTCATGACCTAATTACCTTCTAAAGGCTTTGTCTCCAAATATCTTCACACTAGGGGTTAGGGGCTTCAACATATGAACTTGGGGGTGATATAAACATTTAATCCATCACACCTGCATTTAGTATAAATCTTTAGACTATAAGAACTGCTATACACACTTTACATTATAATGACCCACAGTTCTCAGTGTTTTTTTTTTTGTCCTAGCTCCTCCTTCAAGCTTTAGTTTATAATTCCCCTCCTTAGTAGAGCTAATCTCCCCTCCCCAGGGGAGTACTTCCTGATTCTTCTCCTTGCCCTCTTTGCCAGGCTCACAGAATTCAAGACATCATTTTTGCTAAATACTTATACGATTCCCAATTGACAGTAGTTAATATCAAATGTTGGTGGGGCACTATTTAATATTCTATTCTCTGATGTTCTTTTAAGCATCTAGTATTTAAGTGTAAATTTTAAATTATGTCTAGAAGTATCTATTGACTTACTGTAACTACAAACCCAAGATGTAGTAAACATGCTCAGAAGAGCTTGCCAAGATGTTACTTCTAAGAACCTATTAAGGAGCTTTAATATTTTATTTTGGATTATGCAGATAAAGTTTATAAACAAGATTGTTAAAAAATAACAGGGATGAGAAGGCTTTCTATCTCTTTATATCTAAGTAGAAGGAATAAAATGGGAGTTTATATCTCCACCACATTGGTTGAGGACTGGGGCCATTCCTCTTCTCTCCAGGTTAATATAGAGCGCCCCCCTACCCTGCCGGCAACCCCACATCACTTCTCAACAATGATCAACATCTATTGAGAGTTTATCATGGACCAGCCACTTTACATACATCATCTCACTAAATTCTCATCCTGAAGAGTATATCATTATCACAATTTCACTAATTGTGCAAACCAGTGGCAACACTTGGATTTGAACTCATATCTGTCTAATTCTAAAACTCACGTAGTTTCAACCACCCCACACACTCTGTCTACTATGCTATGGTAGGTCACGTGCTAGAGCCTTGTTAGGGTCAGCAAGGAGCACAACAGGCAAGCAGCCATCCACCAGGACAGGGCTCTTACGGTTTTCCTACTAGGAATGGCAAGATCAGAGTTCAGATCCTAGTTTGTTTGGGTTTTTTTTTTGCAACTTTGAACAAGTCACTCTCTTGAATCTCACTTTCTTCTGTTTGAATCTATACGTTATATAATATATAATGCATGTAATGAGCATTGACTCTGCACTAAGCACTTTGGATTAACTCATTTAATCTTCACATAAATTAGATTCTATTATTACTCCCATTTTATCCAGGAGGAAACAGAGGCTTGGAGCCATTAGCTGATTGCTCAATGGTCCAGAACTAATGGTAGAATCAGATTTAAATCCAGGTGTGGCTTATGCTACTAACCATGCAGCCTAATTGTCTCTGCTGACCCTTTTCTCATTTGTCTTGTTAAAATGAACAAAATGATATATCTGCAAGTATTTTTGTAAAAGTTAAGCATGAAACAAACGTTGCATTTCTGAGCTGTTTTTAGTCTGGTTATGGTAGGAAAATTGTGCTTGAAGAGGGGCTCTGTGGGAATAAATGTCCCCATAAATAGAGGAATCTAGAATTCTGGCGCCAGCACCACTATACTCTCTGGAACCAAAGACAGGCAGCCAGAATGCTGTATTATTAGATAGTTCCACTTAACAGCATCCATTTTGTTCAGCTTTAAGAAAAAGTAAATCACGGTTAAATGTCTTTCTGAATCGCTTTAATTATAGATTAGCCTTGTCAATCTTAATAAAATTGTGCCTTGTGTTTGAGGTTTATATATGGAAAAGTGTTCAAAAGTAATTACTTTTATTTCCCAAGCATGTCATTTAAAAAATTCTTATATTCACAGTTTGATCCCTTTAACTCTATTCTTACTTTTAATCTGCTGTTGCTGCTGCTGCTAAGTCGCTTCAGTCGTGTCCAACTCTGTGCAACCCCATAGATGGCAGCCCACCAGGCTCCCCAGTCCCTGGGATTCTCCAGGCAAGAACACTGGAGCGGGTTACCATTCCTTCTCCAATGCATGAAAGTGAAAAGTGAAAGCGAAGTCGCTCAGTCGTGTCCAACTCTTCGAGATCCCGTGGACTGCAGCCTACCAGGCTCCTCTGTCCATGGGATTTTCCAGGCAAGAGTACTGGAGTGGGTTGACATTGCCTTCTCCGCTTTTAATCTGACTCTTGTCTAAAACTAAATTATGGCTCCATGATACTGAACAGTTTAGACATCACATTAGTGACATGGTCATTGATTTTATATTTCTGACCAGGTAAGTTGATTTTAAGCAGAAACAGTAAGGCCCCAGCACTAAAAAAGTGCGTTTACTTCCAAACAATCTGCTTTTATTACTAAAATAAGATGAGTTTTTAAGAATTAAGAAATCTTCAAGATTCCTGATTCTAGAGAATGCTCTTAATTGATGGTGAACAGCCCTATTTTATTAATTAGACTTAGACTTAATTAAAAAGTAGTACTTGCCTAAACTATGTAGGGAAAATCCAGTCTATAGGAAATCAGCCTACATAAGAGAATCCTAACTCCTCAAAATACTAACTGGAGTTTCAATTAAGAAGAAAAAAATGGCAGTGGAGAGAGTTCCTTGATTATGCAAGTTAGGAAAATTCTACTTTATGTTGTTTCCTTCTTAGAGAATCACAATATACCTTAATTCAGGCTCTGAAAAATCCTGAAGCAGTGAGACATAATTTTCTGTAACCGGGCATTTCCCAAACTTACTTGACCACAAAATGCTTTTTCCAAATAACAATAACATACCATAGAATTCATGCTCTGTAAGACTTTGGCAGTCTATTATAATTGATTCTGAAATAAAAATGACTGAGTCATGTGACCAAACCACTTCAACTTCCCAAGATGGGCCATGCTGAAAAGTTCAGCTACCTATGAATATAATTTTTTACCTAGAGATTAATCTCTTCATTAAAATTTATTTCATTGAAGTATAGTTGATTCACTATATGTTAATTCCTTCTGTACAGAAAAGTGATTCACTTATACATATATATACATTATTTTTTCATATTCTTTTCCTTTATGGTTTATCACAGGATATTGGATATAGTTTCCTGTGCTATACAGTAGGACCTTGCTGTTTATCCGTTCTACATACAGTAGTTTATATATACTAATCCCATACTCCCAACCCATTCCTCCTCTACTCTCTCTACCCCCCTAGTGAATTCGGTGATGCAGAATACACATTCAGGAAAATCCCCTGGAGAAAGGCATGGCAACCTTCTTCAGTATTCGTGCCTGGAGAATCCCAAGGACAGAGGAGCCTGGTGGGCTACATTCATGGGTCGCAAAAAGTAGACATGACTGAGCAACTAACACACACACACAGAATAACATATTGATGGAAAACACACTCCAAAAACCCTACAAATTTAATTTAGTGTTATTTATTTATAACACATCTTATTTATTTATCACATCTTATTCCAGAAAGAATTTGCTGTAACATATAACACTAATACAAATGGTGAAATATAATGGAATCAATCAAAAAATAAATTCAATGATAAAACCAAGGCCAAATTTTTTTTTTCCATTTTATTTTTTTATTTTATTTTATTTTTTAATAAATTTATTTATTTTAGTTGGGGGCTAATTACTTTACAATATTGTAATAGTTTTTGCCATACATTGACATGAATCAGCCATGGGTTTACATGTGTTCCCCTTCCTGGACCCCCCACCCACCTCCCTCCCCATCCCATCCCTCTGGGTCATCCCATTGCCCCGGCCCTGAGCCCTTGTCTCATGCATCGAACCTGGAATGGTGTTCTGTTTCACATATGGTAATATACATGTTTCAATGCTATTCTCCCAGAACGTCTCACTCTCACCTTCTCCCTCAGAGTCCATAAAATTGTTCTATGCATCTGTGTCTCTTATTCTGTCTCTCATATAGGGTTATCGTTACCATCTTTCAAATTCCATATATATGCATTAGTATACTGTATTGTTGTTTTTCTTTCTGGCTTACTTCACTCTGTATAATGGGCTCCACAAGGCCAAATTAAGTAGAGACAAATATGGAGCGGGGGCAACCAAGCACAAATTATACAACTAAACTTTAAATTTAGTTCTAAGCTCTCCAGCAACCAAAACCAAAAAGGATTCATGGCCATTTACATAATTACCATGATGAAAAAAGAGAAAGCTTTGACAGGTTCATAAGGAAAACAAGGCTTTTTTTGGACTGAATTCCAAAAGGAATCATTCAAAAAGGAGAATTTCATAGAATATATAATGCTTCCAAACTGTTTTCCAAATTCAGTAACAAATTTATGTGGCTAATTCTGATAGCATTGCCAATGATAAAGCTCAGGCCAAATATTAAATTCTGCAAAGTTAATGGCTTCCATTTGTCTTTGGCTGATTCAGGAAGACAAGTTACAAATCTAATAAAGTCATGAAAATCCTACAACAAATTAGCTTTGTACTTCACCATTTTCAGAATTAAACTAACAGGCAAGAAAAGATAATGAGCTATTTGTAGTTAAATAATAATAGTTAACACTTATATGAGCTCTCTATGTGCCAAGAAATGTTGTAAGCACTTTATATGTATTCATTCATTTAATCCTCACAACTCTATGAGGTCAATATTGTTATACCATTTATTTTACAGATGAAGAAATGCAGACCCAGAGACTATGTGCCTAAGGTCACAGAGCAGTATTAACACTGTCTGCTTGTCACTTGCAATTGAGGCCAACTTTTCCGTATGGATGGAAGCCAGTCTTTGGCAACAGAGCGAAGAATACTATTCCCTCCAATCTATACCATCAGAGGAATCATGTGATTTGTCATCTTTATGTCCCTAGAGCTGGAGAAGGTGGTTCAGCAGCACTGTATCAGTCAAGTCCAACCAGAAAAACAAACCATTCTGGGGACTTAAAACAGAGAGAATGAAATACAAGAGACTGGTTACACAGCAATAGCTCAGATCCCTCAGGAGATGGTGAAGTAGCCTGGTGATTAGCAACAGAGGGAAGGTGGAAGTGTTCTTATGGGAGTCTGGGCGCTGGGGTTGCCCACCACAGACCTATGGGAGCATGGAAGAGTTGCCAGAGCCCCCACCCCAGCTTCTCTCTTCAACTGCCCTCCATCCTCCCACTGGCTGAACCCTGCCAGAATCCCACTAACAGGAAAAGGCACCCTCCAGGGATCAGCCCACCTATGTTATAAGACAGCCTTCCCTTGATATAAGATTAACAATCCTGTAAATGTTGAGAAACGGACCTAAAAGTAAAAATGCCCAAGACTGGCTCAGATATTCAAGTTAACATGTAAAAATTGTGTCTTCCAGTAGCTGAAGCTAAAGGGTTTCAGAAGGCAGGTCACTGGGTAGATAGAGGCTTGTTGTCTAAATTCCTGGTCTAGAGATGCTAACAAGGGGGAAATATTCTTTTTGCTTGAAAGAATACATATGTAAAATACTTCATTCTGCAGGTAACAAAACCATGGTATTGTTACTCAAGAAAGGGTTATAGGTTGAAAATATAAACAGAGTCATACACTTAGGTAAATTGATTCCATAAAAGCACATTTAGCATCTATGAGGTTCAAGTTGCCAAGGCAGAGATTCCTAAATGATATGGCCATGGCTTTCTGGAGTGCTATAAGCTCTTCATAGTTGTGCTCCCAACTCTGGTGGGTCCATTTTGTCCCAACTGAGCCCCATACATACATGGTGATGCCTGTCCCATGGAATGATGAACAGCATGGATCCTATGACTCATGGTCAGCAGTATAAACGTTCCTGCAGGAAGTAAGAAGAGTGACCTAACAGCGAATCTCATGACTATAGCAAGATGATGTGTTGACAGGAACAAGTGAGAACTTTCAGTAGCGCACAGTCAAGCAGACAGGAGCATAGCAGACATTCAAACAGCATAGCGATGGGGGGAAGGTAGTGTGTGAGCAGGGGGATCTCTTCAGGTGGGCTTCCCAAAGTACTAGTCAAAATGGCACCAGTTCACAGAGAGATGGAAAACCACTGCTCTACAGGGGTCCAGGCACAAAGTCTACTGCCATGAACGGGTTTCTAAAAACCCCAGGATTAACATATGTACCCAATACCTAAAAAGAGAATGAGAATTGTCACAAATGGGAGATAATGTTAAGAGGATTCTGAGAAGAAAGAGATAATTTCCAGCTGGGGTCAGTGGATTTGGAGATGAGTTGTATAAATTTTGGAGAGGAAGTGACATTGGAGCTGTGTCTTATATGTATATTTTTAATTGGAATATAATTCACAATGAAGTGAATCAGCTATATGCACACATATATTTTCTCCTACTTGGACCGCTCTCCTACTGCCCCCCCACCCCCACCCCACCCTGTAAGTCATCACAAAGCACCAGAGCTGAGCTTCCTGTGCTTTACAGCAGGTTCCCACAAGCTGTCCATTTTAAACATGATGATGTGTGTATGTGAATGCTAATCTCCCAATTCGACCTACAGAGATAGAAAAAGAGAATTACTGATGGAGGGCACAGCAAAAGGGAAAACACAATGTTGCTAAAGTAGGGGATTTGGCTGCTGTATCAGGCAGTTATTTATTGAAGTAAAGGGTATAGGAAGGAAGGAGTGAAAAATCAAGATGAAAAGGAAATTTAAGATTACACCTAAGAGGCTCTTTAAAAATTCATTGTTGCATAAATCTTCAATGAAAACTGTTAATGGCAATTTTGGATATTTGACTACATTCACTATATTTTAAGGCAAGTCTTATTGAAGAGTTATCCCATGCCATTTTACATTAGAAGCAGAGTGCTGGGTAGGTGGGCCACAGCCCTGTCTGGGGACTAATGGGCAGCTCAGAGTCAGTGCCCCAGTCCTGCTGCCCTGTAACTATAAGGTCACAGGCAGGATCCTGAGCAAAAACATGCACCTCACACTATCTAGGGCTACAGAGAATATGTGGAAGGAGGTATTAACAACCAATTTCTCCTTGTAAAGAAAGAGAGGCAAAGAATATATTACTAGCTTCGAGTTAAAATAATGGAGTGTAAAAATGTTTCACCTTATGAAGTTATTTCATTGTATGAAATAATTTCATGCTATGTGATTTTTCTGCCAGTGTGAGCATTTGGCTGGTATATCAGCTTACTGACAGATATATTCTAACTTCAACAATCTGACCATTTAAAAAAGTATGAGTGAAAAAGAAATTTATTCAGCTGACGTAACTGCAGTTCTAATTTCAGATCTTCTCGGCTTCACTAAATATCTCTCATATTTACAGTTTGATTTTTATATCTCCAGCAATAAAAAAGAAAGTTTGCCATGAGAAATTAACTGATGAATTGTTATAAAGCAAAATTAAATATAGAAAGCTAAGTCACTGACAGTTTCATATATTCATTTTGTGTTTCAGAATCCAGTATATACTTATTTTCTCAAGCATGTACCATTAGCATATCATTGTGAATTAGATGACTTAGTTCATGTAAAGAATGTTACAGAGTGAAGGAGGGGAATGTATTTTTTTTTGTTTTCAGAAATGCATACAAAAATAGCTGGCCTATCACATTATTACCTGAACCATTATTAATGGGTTACCGAAAGTGGCCACAAAAATGACAGAAATAAAAGCTTTATGTCCTCAGAAGAATCTCGTACTTATGGTCTAGAACAGAGTCCAGCTCTGTTTTCCTTATAAATGGGTTCTTAATGCATCGGATGTTGGTGGAGGGAACACAAATATCTCCCCCAGGGGTTCCTTTGGCCTGGCGAAGTCAGTGAGGTGGTACGTGGCTTCTCCATTCTTTTTAACCAGACTTGGATTCACAAGGCTTGGATCCCACTTTCAGCACTGCCAACAACTTCCTCTGTGATTCGGATGTTTTAACCTCTCTTCACCTGGAAAAAGTTATAAATGGTGATTTCAAACCATTTCATAACAATGTAGGAAGGAGAGGACACAACATTGCATGGGGAAATATTTTGAAAGCTGAAAGGCCAAATACAAATGTAGATGTTATAATTTTCCTAAGAGCCTGAATACACCCAACCTTTTGTTTCTAGTTTCAAGCATGGGAGGAAGACTTCTATTTCCTTTTGTGTCTAAATTGAACAAAAGATACAAACCACCTTGATGCTTTTGAATAGTGGTGCTGGAGAAGACTCTTGAGAGGTCCCATGGACAGCAAGGAGATCAAACCAGTCAATCCTAAAGGAAATCAACCCTGAATACTCATTGGAAGGACTGACACTCAAGCTGAAGCCCCAATAATTTGGTCACCTGATGCGAACAGTCAACTCATTGGAAAAGCCCCTGATGCTGGGAAAGATTGAAGGCAAAAAGAGAAGAGGGTGGCAGAGGATGAGATGGTCAGAAAGAATCACTAACTCAATGGACATGAGCTTGGGCAAACTCCAGGAGACAGTGAGGGACAGGGACATGCTGCAGTCCACGGGGTGGCAAAGAGTTGGACGTGACTTAGTGACTGAAAAACAACAACAACAACAATCTTATTTTGACTTTTCGTCTACTTCAAGCGTTTGGCTTGAAGAAGCCTTTTGTGGGCAAGCTGCCAACTCATAGAGCTGAAAGGAAATCCAGACTCCACTCCAAGTCTGGCTAGTGGAGATGGAGAGAAGAGAAAACAGTGCTGGAATTTCCAGTCTCCAAGGAAAGATCGAGTAGGACTGCAGAGGTAACTAAAGTCACGCAACCTGTTACAGACCCCACAGGGAACCAGATTTGGTTTAAAATTGAACAACATTGAGGCATGACTTGATTCTACTTAAAACTAATCTTTGAGAGAGTCTCAACTGTTGAGGCAGAAATTACACAGGTTTTGCCCCAAGCATAAGAGATGATGTGTGAGTCTTCCCACCTGGGGAACTGGTCCCTGTGAAGTTTCCTTCACCTGGAGAACATGGTTTCTCCTAGCTTTGCCCTTTCTTAAGGAGCTCTTTCTTAGGGAAAACTTCCAGCTGACACCCCCACCCCACTTCAATCCAGATCATGTCCAGTGTGAAAACTCACAGACCCTGCTCTTTTTTTTTTTTTTGGCTGCTCTGGCAAAGTTTGATCTTAGTTGCCCCAAGCAGGGATTGAACCCTTGTCCCCTGCAGTGGAAACTCAGTGTCTTAACCACTGGACTGCCAGGGAAGTCCCTGCGTTTCTCCTTTATAATCATTGATCTTTGTTTGGAATTAGTGATTCATTAGTTTGACTGATTAGCTCTGTTGTTCTCTCCCCCACCCCCAGCAAGCTCCCTAAGGACAGGGAACCGTTTGATTTTATAGTGTGCCCAGAACAGAGTAGAATGCTCAGTTCAGAGTGGGCCCTCATTAAATATTTATTAAATGAGTGATGAAAGCAATATGATTTGAAAAGAATGTCAAAGCAGAATATTTCAGATCACAAATCATTTCTAGGTAGACACATTTATGCAGATATACGCTATTTACCATAAAACCCTCAATGTACAAGGCCATATTGCACAGGAGGGAGACCGTGAAATGAGGACATTAATGAATCAACTTTAATAGCAAGTTAGTAGTAAGGGGAAATGCTGCACATCGAAAAAGGGGGTTCTTAGAAACCAGATGGTTTACAAGGTCCTAACTGGCCATGTTTAGACCTTTTAAAGGAGGGACACGAGAAGAGCAGAGTTACTGCTTTCCAGGTTTAAAGGCACGAGCTCACAGCAGACCTCGGAGAGAAATTCCCTTCAGGACCAGGTACCATATAAGACAACAGAAAGTTGCATGATGGGGCCCCACGGTCTTTCTCAAGCTATCAGGACACCTCCAGAAGCACATGAAACAGCAGCCAGTCTGCTTGTGTTCTTTTTACTTTCTTCTGTTCTATAAAGTTGAAAAATATGGCTTACTTGGCATTCATTCACATGAATGTAAATAACAAGGAAGATAAATTTTTCAGAAAATATTCTTCAAGCACCATAGCAAGATAAAGCAGTTAATTGTTCTTAAACTTGATTAAGCTGTACTTCAAGAGACCATGCTTTTTGGATAAATTCAGTTCCCGTCCCCCTTCCATCGGTTTTTTTTTTTTTTTAATTTTTGCACACATTTATTTACACACAGTTTGGTGCCAATTTTCAACAAAATAAGATTTCTTTTTAATTTCTATATTGTGACCTTCCTTTATCTTTCAATTATTCTATGGAACATGTAATTAAATTCCATCTTCCTCACTAAGTGGCTTGAATTTATGACTTCCTGGGAGCTAACACATTTATTTGTGTGTTAGACAAATATAAAGAATAAGGATGCTGAGTAGTGAAGATCATGGGGTTTTTTTGGTGCTTTTAAAGCTATAGAGTTTCTTTTCTTTCCTTCAAAAGGTTGTACACAATAAATTACATGGCAAACAAAAATGAATTAAGTGAGACTGAGAGATCAGAGAAGAAATAAAGAGGCGCCAGTTTCTGTAGAGGGTCTTTAATGGATAATGCTTTTGGACTACCAATTTGGAAAGAAAAAAAATCAAATAAAAATCCATTCCATACTCATTTTGCAGACCTCATCCTTTTCTTTGTTTTCATAGAAGTAACTCTGACAATATTCTATTGTATATAGGATCTATATTGTTTTTCTACTGTGTCCTAATATTCTGCAAACAAATTCTAACTCTCTTAAAGGCAGACAGAAATTAAACAAATTAAATGTGCTGTTTGTTAAGTAATTTCAAAATAAGGATAAGCAGGACACTTTCACTTACTCATTGTCAACCATACAACTTCCCCTTTACTTTCACCATTGCTCCTACTATGACTAGCAGAAATCCTAAAAGATCAGATAATAAAAACCCAAAAAGGTCTTCACATTTTTTTCAACTTCATACTCAAAGCCCATCTCAAGCTATGAACTGCTTTCATCCTTGATATTGTTTGAAACCCATTAATTTTATTCTTCCTTTGGGAAAGTAAGAACAAGCCATGATCAGAGAGGAAACTGCCATTTGTTTCCCTCTGTGGAATTTCTCCTTTACTCCATTTAGTAGCAGCTGGGGCTGAAGACATGGGTTTATTCCATGCTGGGGAGGAATAATTTATTTCTCCATAATGGTGAGTACCTAGCAGAGTTCCCTGAACACAGAAAATGTTCAGTGCAAATTTGGCAAGAGAATGGGTGAATGAAAGAATAATACAATTATTGTTTTAAAATGAATCATTTCCACGCTGTTCTCTTACTACAGTTTAAAACTCCTTGTTACTCAGTCTTTACAAAATAGATTTTAGGCTTCCCTATAGAGAAGAAACAAGGGCTTCCCAGGTGGCACTACTGGTAAAGAACCCACCTGCTTATGCAGGAGAGGTAGGAGATGTGAGTTCAATTCCTGGACTGGGACGATCCCTTGCAGGAGGGCGTGGCAATCCACTCCAGTATTCTTGCCTGGAGAATCCCATAGACAGAGGAGCCTGGCAGGGTAGCAATGAATTGGACAACACTGAAGCAACTGTGCGCGCACGTGTAGTCAAACAAACTATGGCAGAGAAATATTGTGGCTTTAGGAAGGCTTAGAAAGAAGGACCTGTGGTCAACTAAGCTTCACATGAAGTAGTTTTGTCTGAGTGACACTTTGGAGCTTCTCCAGGAGGAGGGATTGTTTTGGAGTTGAAGCAAAAGTAAGGTGCTCCCAGCTGCAGAAATATTTAGAAGGTTTTCATTTAGGAGGAGCAATGAAATGTCTAAATAAACCAGCACCCTTCACCTTGTTCCATAAGGTTATTAGGGAGATATAGTGTGACTTACTCTGAGAGAAATCTTTGCTTTTACTGACCTACAGTTGAGTTTTGTGTGTCTCTATATTTTTTCCTTTGCTTTTACTTTTTTCTCTCGATGACTACGGAATTTCCTGTTTGGTTTCTCTACAAGGGACCACGTGTTTAGGGGTGAGGAAATTAATAAATCCTAATCCTACAAAGATGACTGTTTCAGACAGCCTTAATAAAAGCACAAGTCCCTAGT
Source organism: Giraffa tippelskirchi (assembly GCF_054371585.1). Lineage (NCBI taxonomy): Eukaryota > Metazoa > Chordata > Mammalia > Artiodactyla > Giraffidae > Giraffa > Giraffa tippelskirchi. The sequence goes on from NC_137276.1 coordinate 130,153,648, forward strand.
TTCTTCCTGGTGCCACCTTCTTTTAAGAGGCTGCCTTAAGGCCACCACCCAGCAGACACACCCTGTCAAGGACCATGTAACTGCCATCCCTCCCTTTGTGCCAAGGTGCTTAACCAGGGAGGGAGTGGTGACTACGCGACCCCATGCGCGTAACTGGAGCACAGACTCCCTTAAAGGCAAACTTTGCAAACAAGAATAACCTTGAAAAAGACCCTTTAGACTCAGGTCAATGCTCAGGAACGTTGCCAATTTCCCCTGACATTTCACGGATGTGTTACTTACGCAGGAGGAGAGGCCTCCTTCCACCCCAAACCAAATCCCTGTTCTGTCCCTCGAGCGCAGTGGGGACTTGTCGGATGAGCCCCTGGGAAAATAGGTGCCCCTTCTCTCCTTCGTCAGCGTCAACTCGGGTCACCTTGGCCGAGTCCTCCTTGTATTCCCTTCTGGGAATACTTCCGTGGTGCCGTGACCTTAGCCTCTCGGGAGAATTCTCTATGTGCTCTGGAGATCTACTGGGGGTACTGGATTCCCAGCCCTCTGGATCTGCCTGAAGGCAGAACCATCCTGCGGTCCCCAACCCCCCAAGTTCTGGCCGCTGCGGGGCTGCGCTAGCCTTCATTGGTCATCATCCATTTTTAATCAGAAAGATCACAAGAAGGATAGTAAGCGAATCCCAGTCGCAAGTCAATTTAAATAACATTCCTGGGGAAATTCAATCACTTAAAACTGAGACACCAACGCTAGCAAGAGCCCCCGCCCGTGTGGCTGGGAAGAGCGCGACGGCTGAATTAATCAAGATCAGGGGGCTCCCAAGCTGCGCGCAGAGCGTTAACCCTTCCAGCCCCGGAGAGTACCAAGAGGGGCTTGGACGAGCGCGGCCGGCTGGGGCCAAGATGCCCAGGGCATCCCCGCGCAGGCTGCCTCTGCCATCTTGGGCGGTTCCGGACGCCCAGCGCCCGTCCGGGGCGGCTGGAAGCGCGGGGTTGAGGTCAGAAGCTCAGGAGGCAGTTCGGGCGGCGGGAAGCGGCCGCCTCCCGCAGCTTCGGCGCGCCTCGGGCTCCTCCTTCCGCCCAAGCGTGGCCGAGTGAGCTCTGCTCCGGCCGCAGGTAGCAGACGCGCGGGAGGCGGCGCACAGGACCCGAGCGGAGCGCCAGGGGAGGGGCCGACGGACAAACGGACAGACAGACCTCCCGCCCCGGACCCTAGCGACGGTACGCGCTGGCCATGTGGGGACCCGGGATCACGGCCGAAGGCCTGTCGGTGGCGCCCGCGCCGCCACCGCTGCTGCCGCTGCTGCTGCTGCTGGCGCTGGCGCTGGTGGCGCCCTCGCGGGGCGGCGGGGGCTGCGCGGAGCTGGCGTGCGGCGAGCGGGAGCGCTGCTGCGACGCGGCCAACGCCACCGCGGTGCGCTGCTGCAAGCTGCCGCTACACGCCTTCCTCGACAACGTGGGCTGGTTCGTCCGCAAGCTCTCCGGGCTGCTCATCCTGCTGGTCCTCTTCGCCATCGGCTACTTCCTGCAGCGCATCATCTGCCCCAGCCCACGCAGGTACCCTCGCGGGCAGGCGCGGCCGGGGCCACCGGGGGGCGCCGGGCAGCCGGGGGCTGCGGGGCCGCCCGACGACGAGGACGACGACTCGCCCGAGCTGCTGCGCGACGAGGTGGCCGCGGGCTCTCAGGACTCGCTGCTGGACAGTGGCGGCGGCGGCGGCAGGGGCCGGGCCGGCGGCGGTCGTTCGGCCCCCTCCTGCGCCTCGGAGCACGAGCTGCGCGTGGTGTCGCCGGTCTTCCTGCAGCTGCCCAGCTACGAGGAGGTCAAGTACCTGCCCACCTACGAGGAGTCCATGCGGCTGCAGCAGCTCAGTCCCGGGGAGGTCGTGTTGCCCGTGTCGGTACTTGGCCGCCCGCGAGGTGGCGGCGCCCGGGAGTCCGACGGCGGCGGCGAGGGCCGCTTCCCGCTCATCTGAGCACCCGCGGCCTCGCGAGGACCACGCGGACAGAACCGGGCAGGGGACTCTGGGTGGGACGCCACGGCCCGGGTGGCCGCGGCCGCCGCCAGTTGCCTGAGACCCCCGCCTGTCGCCCGGAGCCTGGGTTGGGGCCACCCCCTCCCCCGCTTCCCCAGGGATGTTAAGTTTCCCTACATTTTATTCGGTTCAAGGAAACGTTAGGCACCGCGGCGGGGACGACCGCCGCAGACCGGTCCGCAGCACAACTTTGGAGGACGTCGCCGCCCTCAGCCTCTCTTCGGCTGGCTTGTGTTCACTCGTAAGTGCCTGCTTCCCGAATGAGAAGACACAGGAGCCTCTGGAGAAGGGCAGTGACCATTAGGGATGCAGGGGAAGGGACGCAGTTCCACTCCTTTCCCTCTCGCCTGGACAGGTCGAGATGGGCGGAGGGCGAGGAGGCGAGCCAGGACTGGAGACTGCTGCGCGCCGGTCTGGGCCAGCAGCACCTAGGTATGATCGAACCCTCCCTCTCGGAGAACCCCCCAAAACCCTTCCGTGTCTTCTTGGCGCAGCATAGTCACAGCTCACAGATTGGTAGGGGGACAACCGTGATATCTGGCTAGTTGCTGTACTTAACACAGCAATTACCGCACATCCAAGACCATACTCATAATAAGATACAGTTGAACTTTTGATTTTTCAGTAACTGAGAAGATATTTATATTTATTTGTCTTTTATTTTTATATTTTTACCATGTATTAAACGCATGGTATTTCTGCAATTCATGACAAGGTAATCGTCTCAGCGCCTTTTTTAGGCCTTAATGGCCCAGAAATTCTCACTCTGTCATTATTGTTTCATAAAATGCTGGATATTATTTCATTTACAACGGAGAAAAAGAAGAGGCATGGTCAAACAAGAAGACATTATGTGATTAAAAACATGAAGGATACCTTATTTTCACTATTTGAGAAAAATATATTTTATTTTTAGTACTGTGGCATAATATATAACTTTTATAATAACTATACATTATGTATGTAGTCTAGGTGATAGTTACGTGTAAAAAGGATTGATACATGTATACCATACCATGAAGCATGATGTCATAAACTTTCCATCCATTTTTCATTTGGAATACACTTCATAACATAGTACAAAACGTAAGAATTTGTTGTGACTTGTAACTTTTGTTTAAGGCCATAATTGTGCTGTAAGTCAACCTCTCTTAAGAAAAAAATGTCATTGTATCAGTTCTACCATTCTATGAAATGTCCTTTAAGCAAATGGTAATATAAAATAATGCATTATGTATAATGTACATATGCATATTGTCTATGTACAGTATACACATTGTATATCTTATAATTATTACAGTTTGTGATTATCAAGAAAGGAAAAGAAGGAAAATAAATTTAAAAAGGTTTTTCTGCTTAGAGAAGGATGAATATTACATTGAGAAAAATTACACAATGGACCTCACACGTGTATTTAGAAAAGTTGTTCTTATGATTGAAAATTTCTGACAATCCTGAGAAATCTTAAAATATCTGTATTAGAAAAAATGATTTAATTACTTTAAACTTTTTAAAGCTGATTGAAAAAGTATGAGTTCTAAGAAATCTTAAGATGTCTAAATTGTAAGAGAAGAGAATGGTTTATTCTAAACTTCTAAAAGCTGATGACCCTGTCATTAAAGTGAATCATTTGAAGTGTATTAAAACAGAAAAACATTAAAATCTTTCTCTGTGCAAATTGTATTAGATGTGTAACTATATGGTACTGTTTTAAAATATGAAATGTGTGTCTTTATCATTTAAAAATAAGTTTAAGCTGTGAATTGGCAAAAGCATCAGGAGTTGAGACTGTATCAACTTTTACTGAGAATGGTATAGGGTTTAATGAAATCACATTATATTGAATGATCACAAACATTTATGTTACTCAAACACTGTACATTTTATTTCTATGTGGTTGTCAATACCACCCAGCATTCAGACAAACCAGAAAGTTGCCTTATTCCTTTAAGTGATTTATCCTTTGAGGGCACACTTTAAAAAAAATCACCCATATCTGAAACATTAACATGAATATCCAAGAGCCAGTATATAAAATATATCCTCCATGTTGTTACTACTAACATCTTGAACTGTACAACAAAATCTTGTGAAAATACACGTGATATGAGTCAAGATGTTTTTCTTGTACCAGCTTATGGAACATTTCTCTCCCTAGATATCAGAATGTCTCTAATGTGACATCAGTCACGTGATGAGATTCTACTGAATTTTAAAAGTAAGAGTTTTACACTTGTTTTTTTCCTACACATCATACAAACCTTTATTCACATCCCCCAGTTCAGTAAAACAAATGAGTTTGACTCTACTTTGGCTTTTTTCTTGTAATTCATTGATTTACCAAATACAGTTCCGTTCAGGCATAATTTTGTGGAGAAAAAAATACTGAAGAGCTATTTTTATTAGTGATACATGAACATATCTCATGGTAATGCACACACATATTTCACCTACCATATTAATACACACAGAACCCATGTGTTCACAACACTAGAATATCCAGATAGGAACATTTTTAAAGCACTAATGGCAGTATCTTGGTGTTAAGTTTTATAGATTTCACCTGGAAGTTTTTTATTGCATAGAACTAGTAGAAAAATAGAAATGTAGAAAATAGCTTTATTCTTTCACCTGAAAATAAATCATGATGAAATGATATTTTTTAATATTCTTCTCTATATAATGTAGAACACAGATATATCTATAGAGATACAGACATATCTACATAGATACATAGTCTGTGACATAGTTTTTGTAAGGCTGCTACATATGCAGACCTTAACCAAAGTACCTAGAAATGCTGGATTCTCCAGTGCTAACTTACTTTTCCTCCTGATTTTCAGCTATCGAAGTAATTCACATACTAAAACATTTTTTATTTTCATTGACTTCACATGACTAGGGAAATAATGGCCCTGATATGGTAAGAATCTATCTGGAATGAGAGAAAACATGATTGATTTTCTAAATCGTGTGTGTATGTAATCACCAGTTGCTTAAAAGCAATTTATATTGGTGTTCAACATCATAATCAAGGGGAAAATGTCTTCTTGAGATGTAATGATAGTTTTAAGAGACCGTTAATTGCCACATTCTGCAGATATGCGTGTGCTTCAACCAAGGAAAATGGCATTGGCAATTATGCCAAAGGGCATAAAGTGTACTGTATAAGGAAAACAAGATTCAATTGTAAAGGCCGAAGGGAACATTAAGGAGATGGCCTCAACAGTTTAAAAGGCAATATGGTAAGTATCTTAATGTTGTACTTTATGTATATAGTTTCTCTCAAGTGAAATTAATAAAAGAAACAATCCGGAACTGAAACTGATGTGTTATAAACATGAATATTGTGTTCAGATTTATATAATATTCTACATTGACTTGTAAAAATTTCACGAATTATAATTAATTTGAATTTCAAGGTTGAGAGAAGCAAAGATGAATTGTTTTACTTTGAACAACCCAACATTAGCCATCTCTCCAAGAATGTAAGTTGCAGACAACCAATCAATAATAGAATATTTGGCAAGTTTATGTCAAACTCACTGGTTTAAATTTATGTTTTCATTCTGGTTTCATCCATTGGTGAAAAGGCTAACGTGGTAGGTTAAGGGAATGTATTTTATCAAGCAAACATTAAATTAGTAACCAGCTAATTGCAAGAAACAAAGACATCCTTTCTTCCATAGAAATGGAAAAGGTGTCTTAATTCTTTTTTTTAATTTTGCCTATAAAGTAAAATCAAATAAAACCAATACCTTTGATTATACTTAAATCCATAGAGAACTTAATTTTACTTATTTATTCTCTTTTATTTACAGAATTCACTTTTAATTTTATGGTAAAAATTATTCTATGGGGGATATTTAGGCTTGCCATTAAACTAAAGATTATCACTTTTTTCCCTCCTAGCCAAGCACCTTCATTGTCTTGATATCTTCTGGTTCTTATTTTCTTTCTTTGTGTGGTGGTCTTTGGATTTTCAGTAGATGATTTCTCTAAACCTCCCTGGTGGCTCAGACGGTAAAGTGTCTGCCCACAATGCGGGCGACCTGGGTTCGATCCCTGGGTTGGGGAGATGCCCTGGAGCAGGCAATGGAACCCACTCCAGTACTGTTGCCTGGAAAATTCCATGGACGGAGGTGCCTGACAGGCTACTGTCAATGGGATTGCAAAGAGTTGTACACGACTGAGCAACTTCACTTCATCTCTTAGAACTCCAGGTTACTCTTTGCTATGATTTAATGTCACTCCAGTTATGCCTTGGCTTTTTGCATGAAGTTTCTTCTTTTTGGTAAAGCAGTATTTTCTAAGTATTTTCTATTTCCTTTGTATTCTATTTGCATCTGACTTCTGTAGGTTTCTAGTTTTGAACCAGGTGGTTTTCCCTTTTGTTCACTAATTGATTCTAAACATATCTCCCTTTGTTATGATCTACAGAATTTTCTCTTCTACACTGGGCAGAAGATCAAATCTTTGCATCTCTCTAGCAAAGGCTTTAATTTTTCTAGTTTTCAAACACAATAAATCTTGATTTACCTCTGTCTTATTGCTCCCTCTTTGTTGGCTACATTTGTTTCATCAGACAAAGGATTAGAATCTTCTAGATTTACTTCTGTTTTGTTTTGTGACTTTTCTGTATTGACCAAAGATTTTACCAGATAATATTAATTTTGATTATTTTCCTCGGCCTTCAAAGTATCTTCTCTTCATTCCACTTTTCTCTTGCAACCTCTTTGCTGGTTTGTCACATTTCTCCATGTGAGTTAGCCAAGTTACCAGATTCGTGTAGATTTATACCAGTTTTACTTCTTCCCCTGGTGTTACGGTCTCTGTCTTCTGTTTAATATCTCTATCTTCTGAGCTTTCTTTCTTTTTCATGGCAGTTCTTCATAGTATTCTTCTCATATTTCTTTATTTCAGTCTTTTCTGTTGATGTAAGCAACTGAGATTAGAGCTCTGTATCAGTTCTATATCTGTGTCTGGCATATAGGGATGTTCCCTGACTCAGCTTTTCTTGAAAATTAAGCTTATATTTCTTTACATTTCTCTCTCTTCACACATTATCGTTTTGACTAGACAAATGTTTAGACTTTTTAAAAAATCTTTTTGTTTCTTAGGATAGATATGGGCTTCTCTGGTGGCTCAGATGGTAAAGAATCTGCCTGTAATGCAGGAGACCAGGGTTCAATCCCTGGGTCAGGAAGATCCCCTGGAGAAGGCAATGGCAACGCACTCCAGTATTCTTGCCTGGAGAATTCCATGGACAGAGGAGCCTGGAGGGTTACAGTGCATGGGGTCGCAAAGAGTCAGATACAACTGAGTGACTACCAGACACAACAGGATAGATATAGTTCTTTGACTTGGGCTTCCCTGGTGGCTCAGAGAGTGAAGAATCTGCCTGCAGTGCAGAAGACACAGGTTCTTTGACTTACTATCTTGCATGTTCTTTGGCTACATGTCTTCAATTTTAGAGACGATAGTTTAGATTCATATTCACGAAGCTTACAAGAGGAGTTTTCTCTTTCTAATATTTCTTTATTTATTTGTGCCAGGTCTTAGTTGTGGCCTGCAGCATCTTCATTGCAGCCTGTGGGATCTTTCATTTGAAGTCTTTATTAGTTGCAGTATGTGGGATCTAGTTCCCCAAGCAGGGATTGAACCCAGGCCCCCTGCATCGGGAGCACAGAGTCTTAGCCACTTGATCACCAGGGAAGTCCCAAGAGGAGTTTTCTTAAATGAGATCTCCTGGTCTATCCTTATTTTCATTCACTGAATCAAAAATATGTCTTTAGATCCACTATGGTCCACTCCCAAGCATATCTTCTGCTTGGATTCTGCCATAAGTGTGTGCAGTCCAAAATCTTCAACTGCATTTTTCTTGATTCAATAAACTACTGATAACTGTTGGCTGCAGGTTTTCTTCTGGTATTTTAAGAAAAAGTTTTTTTGTGGTCTTCTACATTTTCTTTTTGTGTGTGTGTAATTTTTATTTATTTTATTTTTGGCTGTGCTGGGTCTTCCTTGCTGCGCAGAGTTTTTATCTAGTTGCAGAGAGCGGGGGCTACTCTCTATTTGCTGTGCATGGGTTTCTTGTTGCAGCGGCTTTTCTTGTTGCAAAGCACAGGGTCTAGGGCGCATGGGCTTCAGTAGTTGCAGCTCCCAAGCTCTAAAGCACCAGCTCAGTAGTTGTGGCATACGGGGTTAGTTGCTCCGTGGCATATGGGATCGTCCCAGACCAGGGATTGAACCTGTGTCTCCTGCATTGGCGGGCAGATTCTTTACCACTGAGCCAGCAGGGAAGCCCTACCTTTTCTTTTAATTGAAAAACATATACACTCTGTAGTTCTAATTGTTTTTTCTATTACTTGGTTTTCATGAGTAGTATTTTTCACATCTAAAAAACCTACAGATGTTTGAGGTTTTCCTTGTAATATCTCTGATATATCTGACTCCTTTCTAAGGGTTTCCTTTTGACAAGTTTTTAGGATTTGGAGTTAGCCCTAAGTATTGTAATGTCAGCCAGATCTCCTTGCTTGGATACACCTTAGGGGTTTTCATGCCTGCAGGATTTTCTGTCCATTCACAAATCTACTTTGGAGGTGTCCTGAGGTGAGTGTCAAGAGTTGCACTGTATTACAGTTTTACAAATTGTAAAAGACTTGTCAAGTCTTCTACTTGATTACCTTTTTCTTTAGGAGTTTTGTCTGTTGAGTTTTCTGTGGGTACAGTCTTTTCCACACAAGTTCTCAGAGGTTTCTTGATTGTTGTCAGGAGTTCATCTGATTGACATTTCTCCCAGGGAACTATCCCAAGTTTCTTGTCTTATCTTCTGGGTCCACAATTTGCTGTGAAGCTTTCATAGGACCGTAGTTTTCTGCTGGGTCTTCCATTGGTTCTGCCACTTTTTTGAAAGTGAAAGTCACTCAATCTTGTCTCACTCTTTGTGATCTCATGGACTATACAGTCCATGGAATTCTCCAGGCTAGAATACTGAGTGGGTAGCTTTTCCCATCTCCAGGGAATCTTCTGAACCCAGGGATTGAACCCAGGTGTCCCACAATGCAGGAGAATTCTTTACCAATGGAGCCCCAATCTTTAGGCATCTTAAACAATCTTTTTTTTTTTTTTTACTTATGAGAGTTTTCCCCTTTTCTGCATTTCCTCTTGAATAGGGAGTCCTTTTATTCTCTGGTTGTATTGCACCTTTGGTGTTTGTATAACTTCTTTGATGCCTATTGGATCTTCTTTTTTTTTGGAACAAGTAATTCAAAGGATATGTATTTTTCACTTATATTAATATCTCCAGATTTCTCTTTGTTTTAAAAAAATTTTATTAGAGTAGAGTTGATTTACAATATTGTGTTAGTTTCTGCTGTACAGCAAAGTGTATCAGTCATACATATATCCACTCTCTTTTAGATTCTTTTCCCATAGAGGTCATTACAGAATATTGAATAGAGTTCCCTGTGTTATACAGTAGGTCCTTATTAGTCATTTTATATATAGTAATGTGTATTTATCAATCTCAGTCTCCCAATTTATCCCTCCCCCATTCCCACTTTCTCCCCAGTAACTGTAAGTTTTTCTACATCTGTGACTCTATTTCTGTTTTGTTCATTTATACCATTATTTTTTAGATTCCACATATAAGTAGTATTCTATGCTATTTATTTGTCCTTCTCTAGGGATGCCTGTCAGATCTTCTTCCAGAGTCTTCATTTTTCCTACAGTTGTTCCAAGTGGTCTCTTGAGTATTCTTAGATTTTCTGCTGGTTCTAGCTTGTGCTTTCAAATCTTCCTAAGCACTTTGTGAATGTCACCAGCATTTATTCCTTTGGTTCTTCTGGTGTTTGCAGGAACTCTCTGATACCTGCCATATCTTCCAGGGGTTCTGGTTTTACTTGAGACATTCTCAGCAGCCTCCTGAGGCCTGTTAGATTTTCTGCTAGTTTTGGATTTTGCTTCCAAGTGTTCCTTAGCTTTCTGTGAACATGATCATCATTTATTTGTTCCTCTGTTTTTTTTGGTGTTTACAGATGCTCTCTCTCAGACACTGTCTGAGACCTGCTGCGTTGTTCATCAGTTCTGGTTGTATCACAGTGTCCTCAGCATTCCCGTGACATTTGCTGGGTCTGGTCTGTGCTTTGGTATGCTCCTATGCCTTCTGTGGACATTATCTCCATTTGTTTGTCTCTGTTTCACTTGGTGCTCGTGAGAGCTCTTTGACATTGGCCAAGTCTTCCACGGGCTCTGTATTTTTGGATGTTTTCTAGTGTCCCAAAGTCCCTGATCCTGCTCTGGAGTGCATCTAATCCTTTTGTGGACATTTAATTTTGATAAGCATCTGTCATCGGTCTACAATTAATAATTTTGTAAATTAATTCCTGAAACTTATAGTACTATGTTGGAGTTCTGGCAATTCACCTTAAGTTAAATATCTTTTTTTTTTTTTTGCACCGTCTGCTTTAAAATTTGTTGGCAGTTTACATTTTAGCCTTTCTTCCGAAGAAAAAATACAAGCATGCACACAAATTTAGATATAAGCTTGACAGCTACTTTGGGGGTGATAGTTTTCATTTGCTATCATGATGATTATCATAATAATAGCTGTAATTCATTGAATGCTTTCATATGCCAAACACTGTGCTAGCCATTTTATGTGTATTGTCTCACTTAAAATTCATAACAGAAGGAGCTAAGGATTATTAGTCCCATTTTATAGATGAGGAAGGTGCAGCTCAGAGAGGATGAATGGTGTGCCCAAAGCCATGTGGTGGATATGTGGACGATTCAGGGGGTAGATCCAGCCTGTCTGGCTCCAGAGCTGGAACTCTCAATCATTCAACTTCTCAACATGCTGTCAACCTAACCCTTCAGAATATCTTTATCAATAGAGCTATGGCTTAGCTGCATAACATTATATGTATCCCTCTTTTCCCCTGCAAGCTAATAAGGTATCTGAAGTGAAGAAGTGAAAGTTGCTCAGTTGTATCTGACTCTTTGTCACCCCATGGACTGTAGCTCGCCAGGCTCCTCTGTCCATGGAATTTTCCAGGCAAGAATACTGGAGTGGGTTGCCATGCCCTTCTCCAGGGGATCTTCCTGACCCAGGGATCGAACCTGGATCTTCCACCTTGCAGGCAGATTCTTTACCATCTGAGCCACCAGGGAAGCCCAATAACGTAGCTATTGTTTGTTATTTGCGATTTAAAGGAAATATTAAAAATATAACAGAATCTGGGTTGGGAGTCTTTAATGACTCAACAGTTATTTGTGGGCATACAGAAATATTTCATGGATAAAGCCTGAAATGATCCACAGAAAAACTCAGATGCTGATTTTTTCCATTTCATTCAGCTAGTTCCTTCAGCGCCAAGTGTGCCTGCCTCCTTCCTGGTCTGGCTTCATTAACTTTAAAAAAACATTTCTTTAAAACAGCTGGTAAGTGGTTTCCAGTATTTAAAAAAAGAAACAGATTTTTATATGCTCAGCATAAAATGAGAATCATGGAAGCTAACATTACAACTAAATATCAGTGCCAGCTAATATCAAAGTAGGGGCAAAAATAGCTTCCTACGTGAAGGTTTTGTTTATATTCTTGTGGTAGAATATGATTGTTAAGACTTCATGTAGAATAACATAGTGGTTTAGAGTGTGACTACCTGGGTGAATCTCTGGACTCCAGATTTACTAGTTATGTGACCATGAGCAAGTTACTTAACGTCTCTAAGCCTATTTTCTCATCTATAAAATGAGGAGAGATGGTTGTAATGAATATTAAGTCAAAACCAGACAAGCAACTTGAGAGAAGCACAATTCTTCCTGGTACTGAGATCTAGGAGAAGCTTCTCCTGTGAGTTTTCATAAAGAAGCTGCTGTAATGTCAAGAATAACATAGTCAACCATCTTTACGCTAAATATGTTCCACAGAGCTTCTAGGAATGAGATCCTTCATATAGGCCAATGGCATAACATCGTAGCTCACTACAGTTTTTCAAGAGAGCTAAAAATACCTAGTACCAGAACTCTTAACTCCTGATGCTTTTTTTCCAGAGGAAAGTATATCCCTATCTCAAAAAGATGTCTTCATCCTCATATTCATTGCATCATTATTTGTAAGAGCCAAGATATAGAAGCAAACTAAGTGTCTATCAACAGGCGAATGGATAAAATAATTGTGGTATATATATATACATACAATGGTGGAGGAGGAAATAATGCACTCCAGTATTCTTGCCTGGGAAATCCATGGACAGAGGAGCCTGGCAGGCTACAGTCCATGGGGTGGCAAAGAGTCAGACTTGAGTAAACAACAACAACACACACACACACACACACACACATACACAATGGTATATTATTCAGCCATGAAAAAGAAGTAAATCTTCCTATTTGCGATAACATGGATAGACCTTGAGGTCATTACATGAAGTGAAATACAGACACTGTAAGACAGAAAAAGATACTGTATGTTCTCATTTATATGTGGAATCTAAAAAGGTTGAACTCATCAATACAGAGAACAGATTAGTGGTTGTCAGAGGTAAGGATGAAGTGGTAGAGTGGGGGACGGTGGTTAAAAAATACAGACTTCCAGTTATAAGTTAAATAAGTCCTGGGTATCTAATGTACAGCATAGTGAGTATAGTTAGGAATACTGTGCTGTATATTTGAAAGTTGCTATGTGTGATGATGGTTAGGTTATTGTTATGTTATGTTAATTGTCACTTCAGTCGTGTCCAACTCTTTGCGACCCTAAGGACTGTATCTCACCAGGCTCCTCTGTCCATCGAATTCTCCAGGCAAGAATACTGGAGTGGGTTGCCATGCCCTCCTCCAGGGAATCTTTCCAACCCAGGGTTTGAGCCCATGTCTCTTATGTCTCCTGCATTGGCAGGCAGGTTCTTTATCACTAGTGACACCTGGGATGATGGTTATAACCGAGATTTAATGTGGGGATTATTTCACAATATATACATGTATCAAATCATTATGTTGTACACTGAAAGCTAATACAATGTTGTATGTCAATTATGTTTCTTTTGTTTGTTTCTCCTTTTAAAAAATTTATTTTATGCAGTATAGTTGATGGTTATATTTCAATAGAAAAAGAAAACAACCTTCCCAAGAAGCAGGGGGTTGCAATGGATTCTAGGACCAGGTTGTTGAGGCTCCTGACCCCAGATCCAGTGCTTGTTAGAGCTGTGATTCCAGTTGAATTGCTTAACTTCTCTGTGCCTCAATTTCTGCTTCTAAAAAGGAAGCTAAAAGTACTACATCAGAGGGTAAAGCTCTGAGATGCTGGCACGCAGGAAGAATTGTGTATGAGGTGGTTGGTGTGAATGGATTTGAGGGAGAGGAAAGGTCGAGTTGACTTCAAAGCTATGAAAAAAGTTTTCTGCATTGAGCTCTGAGGAGAGCCTGGATTCCAGAATGTGTCAGAAGCAGATCCTTGGTACTGATCAAAAGCCCTAAAAAGTTCATAGCTTTGAGTCGGCAGTTGATCTATTCCATGGAAATAATCAGGGTCCAAGACAGGATTACAAAGACATCCATCAAAGCACTCCTCAAATGGTGAAGTATTGAAAATTACCTAATTATCCAACAGTAGGACACTGATTAAATAAATTCTGCTCTATTCATGCAAAGAGATGCTCTGCAACCTTTAAAATGATGTGATAAAACATCTATTAGTATGGAAATATGTTTATGATATCATATATCATTAAATGAAAAGAACTAGCAATAAAATGATATTAACACACACACACACTGAAGAAAATTCAAGTTTAAAATCCATCTTTTATGTTGTTACACTGAGATATACCAACTAATGTATAGAAACTTCCAGCTTTTTTTTTGTTTTGCTTAAATTTTCAATTACATGGGTAATAACAAATACATCTTCCTTTTAAAAAAAGAAAACATTACAGCAAAGTTCCCTGTAACATCCCTGGTCACTTAATCCCTACTCACTCCTCCAATATCCTTCCAGAATATTTTCTATGTATTTTTGCTACACATAGATATACTCACATTAAATAAATATAAAGTACTGTTTTGCACCTAAGGTTTTTATTTCCATGCAGTTTTGTCATGTATGGCTTCATGTAACCACCACTACAATCAACATACCGAATGGCTCCATCATCACAGAGCTTTCTGGTGCCACCCTTTTCAGCCTGTAGCCACTCCCTGGTGGCTCAGGCAGTAAAGAAATCGGCCTGCAATGCAGAAGACCTGTGTTCAATCCCTGGTTCCAGAAGATCCCTGGAGAAGGAAATGGCAACCCACTCCAGTATTCTTGCCTGGGAAATCCCATGGACAGAGGAGCCTGGCAGGCTATAGTCCATAGGGTCACAAAGAATTGGACATGACTGAGAAACTAACATAAATAACCACATCCACATGCTCCCTCTCACTAATCCTTAACCCCTGGCACCCCCCAATCTGTTCTCCATCTGTATTTTGTTATTTAAAGAATGTTATATAAATGGAAGCATACAGTATATAATCTTTTCAGATTGTTTTTCCACTCAGCACAGTTCCCTAGAGATCTATTCAAGTTGTGTGTAGCAACACTTTTAACAACAAAATCATTCCATGATATAAATGTACACAATTTGCTAACCCATTAACCCACTGAAGCATGTTTGGGTTGTTTTCAGTTCTTGGCTTTTGTTTGTTTGTTTTTTTTCACCTTGTGGCATGTGGAATCTTAGTTTCCTGACCAAGGATCATGGAACCTGTGCCCCCTGCAGTAGAAAGGCAGAGTCTTAACCACTGGGCCACCAGGAAGTCCCAGTTCTTGGCTATTATGAATTATGGTCCTGTGAACATTTGTGTGCAGCTTTTTGCATGAACAGAAGTTTCCATTTTTCTGGGATAAATACCCAAGAGTGCAAATCTGGGTTGCACATTTAGTTTTGCAAGAAACTGCCATACTCCTTGCATTAGTGGCTGTGCCATTTTTATATTACAGAATCTGCCTGCCAATGCAGGAGATGCAAGAGATGTGTTCGATCTCTGGGTTGAGAAGATCTCCTGGAGTAGAAAATGGTAGCCCACTCCAGTATTCTTGCCTGGAAAAATCCCATGAACAGAGGAGCCTGGCAGGCTATAGTGCACACGGTTGCAAAGAGTCAGACAGGACTGTGTAGCACATACACACATGGGCAATATATGAGTGGTCCAGTTTCTCTTCATCCTTGCCAGCATTTGGTGTTATCACCAGTTTTAATTTTAGCTATTCTGATTGTTGTAGCTTCAATCTGCATTTCCCTATTGGCTAAGATTTTGAACATATTTTCACGTGAATAATTTGCCATCTGCACATTCTCTTTGGTAAATGTCTGTTCATGTCTCTTACTCATGTTCTAATTGGACTGTTTTTTACTGTTCAAACTTGACAGTTCTTTATATATTCTAGTGCAAGTCCTTTGTCAGATATGTAGTTTGCATATTTTCTTCCACTCAGCTGCTTTTTAAGAGTTAATTTTTGTTCTTATTAAAGTCATACGCACAAATTTAAGTAAGCAAATCATCCTATGAGACTTGTGAAAAACAATGAGACTAGACTCCTTCTCAATCTCTCTCCCCACAAAGCAACCACTTTCAGCTCTTTTGTCTGACTCTTTTAGTATTTACTGCCATATCACTAGATAAAATGTTTATTATTTCCTGATTTGGGGGGTTTGGAGGGACATTATCTATTGCCTTTCCACTATGAAACATGAAGATTTAGTTCTTTTTCACCCTTCCATTTAACCTCATCCAACATATGCACACCAATTCCTCCAAAACAAATCTACAATCCCATTCCACAGTTCTAAACCCAAACATGTTTTCATAATTGACCCAAACTGAATTCATTTGGCAGCAAAACCTGGTGAGAAACTACTTCTAATCTTTATTCATATTGCTTAATGTAAACGTCTCTGTGCTGCACTGCAGAAATTGTTAATATGTTTCATTAGGAAGTGTTAGCTGA
The DNA here is from genome assembly GCF_054371585.1 of Giraffa tippelskirchi. Taxonomy (NCBI): domain Eukaryota; kingdom Metazoa; phylum Chordata; class Mammalia; order Artiodactyla; family Giraffidae; genus Giraffa; species Giraffa tippelskirchi. The sequence goes on from NC_137276.1 coordinate 130,169,666, forward strand.
GACCGTTCTGGGGTTTTTCTGTAATAAATGATCTATGAGCTGTATTACCAAAATTTTTTTAATACCGACTGTTTTTCTTAAACAAATTTGAATTCTGAAACATTGGCCCAAGGGTTTCAGATGTGGAATTGTGGACTTGAATAATTATAATTTGATTAGATAACTGTTCAGTGTTTCCATTATTATGACTATGTAAATAAATTCTATTCACAGGTAAGCCATGTTCTGTATGATGGTGACTATTAATGTCAAAACATGTAGAATTACTTTTGTTGATGAGCACATTTTAAATTGGGTTAAAAAAGGATGACATAAGCTCATTTAGTAGGAATTTTATTTGGTGGTTTTCCTGTATGTTATTTAGCAGAAGTCAAAATTGAGCATCCCTTCCTTGGAGTATCTGCATTCTGTGCAAATTGTACCTTTTCAGAGACAGCTTCTCATACGCTCTACTGAAAATCACATTCCTGCCATCATCTTTATCTCCTTTGTCTCTACCCATTTATATCTAAAATATTATGTATGCTTTTGCTCATTTGCTTATGGTCTGTCTCCTTCCCATTTAAACGTCAGCTTCACCAGAGGGCAGGAATATTTCTCTCTTACTCACTACAAGGCCTCTGGTACCTAGACCAGTGTTCAGGCCACTGTAGGTGCTCAAGATTTTGGTTTGTTTAATAAATGAATTTTGCCATTTGAAATGCAGGTAGTCATCACGAACGAGGAAAAACGATTTTATTTGGGAAGTCAAGCCCTACAAAGGAGGAATTTTGTTGACTTAATTATGATTTTTAACATAACTATTTCTCTAACAATTTTGATTGAATAATGTCACTAGACTTAAAAGATAAAAATGTTAGTTTCATTGCAAGTACTGTTTAGTATCACCTCTTAAGTCAAGGCCAAATTTATTCTAGCCCTGAATCCATTAATATAATCCTTTCTAAGATTCCATTCTTGTGACACACATAGCTAATCAGAACAGGTAGCAGGTATGCATCTTGTTGTGTGTATTTTCATTTACATTGAAAACACAGAGTCCGGCGGTGACGACCTCCCCATGAGAATGTGCCTCTCACAAATATCTCCTTCATTCCCCTCCAGAAAAGAAGAAGAGGAAACAAGAAGTGCCTCGTGCAGAGCCCCAGTTCCTACTTCATAGAGGTGAAATGCCCAGGATGCTCCATAATCACCACCGTCTTCAGCCGTGCCCAAACAGTAGTTTTGTCTGTTGGCTGTTCTACTGTCCTCTGCCAGCCTACAGGAGGAAAAGCAAGGCTTACAGAAGGATGCTCCTTCAACAGAAGCAGCACTAAAAGTACCCTGTATCAAGGTGAATCGGAAACCACCCCCATAAACATATTTTGGATTAAAAAGACACAGAAAACTAAGAGAAATTAATATAATGTTAATGGTAGATATTGAAAGGCAAAAGAAACAAACACTGGAAAACTGGCTGTGGATTCTACTATCATGGGTATAAAATTCTAATTTAATCCTCTAGCACATTATAAATTTTACTTAATCTCTATTTGATTACATTCTAGCATTTAATGCTAGACATGTGGCTACTTCAGGAAAGGCAAAATACCAAGAAATATTCCAAATATACAATCCCATTGCTATCTGTAACTGGTACCATCAGAGTAAAAGAGAATGCTGAGGTGGATCTTGATTGAGAACCAAGTTCAGGGCTACGGCCACTAGCCTCAAACCTGCCCCCAAAGGAAAAATTATGCTGGGACAATGGAAAGTGCCTCCAAGACCTCTGGTAACCCAGAAGGTAGTCCATGTGGGGGAGAGGAGGACACAAAACCAAGAAACCATTGAAAAGAGAAGGTCCAGTATGAAGCAGCTGTCTCACTTTGTGGATAGTTTTCATTGGCTCCCTGCAGAAGTTTTACTAAAATGGCTTGTGACAGTGATAAATTCAGGGGCAGAATCTTTGGTTTTGAATACTACAGAGTGGACGAGCACCTTCAGATGGACACAGGACCCATAGCTTGGTATAGGACAGTCATAGATGGCTGGATATGCCACAGACTCACAGCACGTTATTCCCAAGGGAACAGCCAGCCCAATGGACTACATAAAAGCTTCTGTAAAGTGTATTTACCCTGAGGGGGCCTTTCCAGTTTCCCATATCAATGCCAGGTGGAATACCCCAGATAAAGCAGCTGAAATGCTTCACATACAAACTTTGTGTCTTTGTGCTGATGGGGCTGTTCATCCACCCAATTCATGGTAAGTGCTATGATTAAGGGGGCCCCTTTTCCATGGACATCCCATTTCATCTTTCTCCTGAAGAATTGAACAACAGTCTGAGAAGCCTTATGAGATTTGTTCCTTCAGCTTCCTCATGTGGGTCTTAAAATGCCAAAAACATTAAAGAAAGTGGGAGAGACAGAAGGGTGAGTTGAGGGACTTGCTCCAGTGGGGTGGGCATCTTTGGATAGCTATTAAGAAATAGGATGAATAAAAAGTCTACAAGCAATAAATGCTGGAGAGGGTGTGGAGAAAAGGGAACCCTCTTACACTGTTGGTGGGAATGCAAACTAGTACAGCCACTATGGAGAACAGTGTGGAGATTCCTTAAAAAACTGGGAATAGAACTGCCATATGACCCAGCAATCCCACTGCTGGGCATACACACCGAGGAAACCAGAATTGAAAGAGACGCGTGTACCCCAATGTTCATCGCAGCACTGTTTACAATAGCCAGGACATGGAAGCAACCTAGATGTCCATCAGCAGACGAATGGATAAGGAAGCTGTGGTACATATACACAATGGAATATTACTCAGCCATTAAAAAAAATACATTTGAATCGGTTCTACTGAGATGGATGAAACTGGAGCCCATTATACAGAGTGAAGTAAGCCAGAAAGAAAAACAACAATACAGTATACTAATGCATATATATGGAATTTGAAAGATGGTAACGATAACCCTATATGCGAGACAGAATAAGAGACACAGATGCATAGAACAGTCTTATGGACTCTGAGGGAGAAGGTGAGGGTGGGACGTTCTGAGAGAATAGCATTGAAACATGTATATTATCATATGTGAAACAGAACACCATTCCATGTTCGATGCATGAGACAAATGCTCAGGACTGGGGCGATGGGATGACCCAGAGGGATGGGATGGGGAGGGAGGTGGGAGGGGGGTCCAGGAAGGGGAACACATGTAAACCCATGGCTGATTCATGTCAATGTATGGCAAAAACTACTACAATATTGTAAAGTAATTAGCCCCCAACTAAAATAAATACATTAAAAATAAATAAATAAATAAATAAATAGGATGAATAAAATGGACATTGATGGAATTGAAACAAAAGTTTTACTACAGCACTACTGAATTCTGGGGGGAACCTCCTGCTAGATCTCCAACATGAAAGATCCTCCCAGAGTCTGCTTTATTTGTCCCAATTTAGAGGAATTTTTAAAACTGGAAGGCAAAGATTACAATGAGGAGCTCATCTGGAAAATATCTGAAGTATTGGTGGCCAAAAAGTTCATTCATGGTTTCTGTATCATCCTACAGAAACCCTGAAAGAACTTTTTGGCCAACCCTACAATAGGGAGATTAATCAAGAGAAAGATTGATAAAAGGGCCTCAGTCCCTTGGCTCAGCCCTTCTCTGGGAACCAGAAGTCTTAAGCATGTGAGTAAAAAGGTTAGAAACTGTGGAGGTTTCGGGGACGCTTTGACCTGGGAGCCTTGTACACTATAGTACTAAAATCTGTCAGTGCGGTTCTAATGGGAGGCAGGGTATATCCAGAGGATATAGAAATGCAATAGTAGATAGAGTTGAGGTAAACAAGATGATATGAAGTGGTTATGACTTTTCTATCTGAATGTATTATGAGGATGGGTATCATCTCTGGTTGGGGAATATTTCCCCTCAGTTCAGTCGCTCAGTCGTGTCTGACTCTTTGTGACCCCATGAACTGCAGCATGCCAGGTCTCCCTGTCCATCACCAACTCCCGGAGTCCATCCAAACCCATGTCCATTGAGTCAGTGATGCGATCCAACCATCTCATCCTCTGTCGTCCCCTTCTCCTCCTACCCTCAATCTTTCCCAGTATCAGGGTCTTTTCAAATGAGTCAGCTCTTCTCATCAGGAGGCCAAAGTATTGGAGTTTCAGCTTCAACATCAGTCCTTCCAATGAAGACCCAGGACTGATTTCCTTTAGGATGGACTGGTTGGATCTCCTTGCAGTCCAAGGGACTCTCGAGTCTTCTCCAGCACCACAGTTCAAAAGCATCAATTCTTTGGTGCTCAGCTTTCTTCACAGTCCAACTCCCACATCCATACATGACCACTGGAAAAACCATAGCCTTGATTAGACGGACTTTTGTTGACAAAGCAATGTCTCTGCTTTTTAATAGGCTGTCTAGGTTGGTCATAACTTTCCTTCCAAGGAGTAAGCGTCTTTCAATTTCATGGCTGCAATCACCATCTGCAGTGATTTTGGAGCCCCCAAAAATAAAGTCAGCCACTGTTGCCACTGTTTTCCCATCTATTTGCCGTGAAGTGATGGGACCAGATGCTATGATCTTAATTTTCTGAATGTTGAGCTTTAAGCCAACTTTTTCACTCTCCTCTTTCACTTTCATCAGGAGCCTCTTTAGTTCTTCACTTTCTGCCATAAGGGTGGTGTCATCTGCATATGTGAGGTTATTGATATTTCTCCCGGCAATCTTGATTCCAGCTTGTGCTTCATCCAGCCCAGCATTTCTCATGATGTACTTGCATATAAGTTAAATAAGCAGGGTAACAATATACAGCCTTGACGTACTCTTTTTCTTATATGGAACCAGTCTGTTGTTCCATGTCCAGTTCTAACTGTTGCTTCCTGACCTGCATACAGGTTTCTCAAGAGGCAGGTCCTATCTCTTTCAGAATTTTTCAGTTTATTGTGATCCACACAGTCAAAGGCTTTGGCATAGTCAATAAAGCAGAAAGAGATGTTTTACTGGAACTCTCTTGCTTTTTTGATGATTCAGCGGATGTTGGCAATTTGATCTCTGGTTCCTCTGCCTTTTCTAAAACCAGCTTGAACATCCGGAAGTTCACGGTTCACATATTGCTGAAGCCTGGCTTGGAGAATTTTGAGCATTACTTTACTAGCGTGTGAGTAGCGATGAGTGCAAATGTGCAGTAGTTTGAGCATTCTTGTACTATAAAACAGAAGACATGTAAATCCCTCCTTTAAGTCATATTCATTTGATATGCTGAGTGGGAATGAACATGATTGCCCACGCCCACACTTTGTAGAAGCTGGAGTGCTCATCTGGACAAATCCTCTGCATAATAGCCATGTGTGGAGTGTATCTGTGGTTTAAGGAAAAAGCCTGTAAGCGCTTCCCAGCGATGATTATTGGAATTGTGGATTAGCAAATTCCCATTTGAGGGGCAATTACTAACCTGCTACCAGATATTAACTGGAAATGCCCCTATGACTGAAAGGCATAAAATAATCTTGAAAATTGAAATACCCAAGATGTCAGAGAAATGCTCTAATCAGGAAAGCAGTGTCCAGAAGAGTTCAATAATAAAATAGGCATGGTTTGTACAGGAATATGGGCTTCCCTGGTAGCTCAACTGATAAAGAATCCGCCTGCAATGCAGGAGAGCCTGGTTTGATTTCTGGGTCAGGAATTTCTCCTGGAGAAGGGACAGGCTACCCATTCTAGTATTCTTGGGCTTCCTTGGTAGCTCAGATGGTAAAGAATCTGCCTGCAGTGTGGGAGACCTGGGTTCGAGCCCTGGGTTGGGAAGATCCCCTGGAGGAGGACATGGCAACCCACTCCAGTATTCTTGCCTGGAGAATCCTCATGGACAGAGGAGCCTGGCAGGCTACAGTCCATGGGGTCACAAAGAGTCAGACACGACTGAGCGACTAAGCACAGAACAACATACAGGAATATGCCACTGGGGAATGCAGTGTATCCATGAGTAGGTAGACTCTCTTCCCCTAGGACTGACTTTGGAACCATGTGAGGAGCTGCTGAATTCTATCATCACTTGGGTGGTGCCCTATAAACAGCTCTCAACTGACCAACAAATAGGTGCTTAGTGTATGGATGGTAGTTTCACCATGAACAGACAACATTCTGTTGGAAAGCTACCACTCTGACGGGAAATGGTAAAAACCTATCCACTTGGTGAACTGCTCTGCAGGCTGTTTATCCTTGTTTGGATCTTTACCTACTCATAGGCAGTGGCCAATGACCTGGCCACATGGTCAGGAAGAAGGGCAATGGAAGACTGGCTTATTAAAGGGGGGCCCTTACAGGCCATGGTCTTGTGGAAATCATTATGGGAATCTGAGGGGGTGGATTAAATTAGGCCATGGGAATGCCCATCAGAAGAATCTCATTCTTGCATTGGAAGGTGATTAGAATCAACAGGCAGACACCCTAGTGTGCTCACGTGAGGTAACCACTTGGGTTTGTGAAATGGGTGGACACTGTGGTGGGGCAGGGACCTTCAACAATGCAGAGATTGGCTGAAGCTACATGGATTCCTCTGGTATCCTCTGAGGCACAAGACACCAACAAGAACTGCTGTCTGCCAACAAGAGACAGAGACTACAGCCTGCTCCAGGACAGAGTCCCTAGGGGGAGTCCTTGCACAGAGATGGCAAGTCTGATGCCTGTAGTCCTGGGGGACAGAAAACAAGTGGGTCCTCACAGGAATGACTCTGACCCTGGACTGGGCTTTGCTTACCCAGGGTAGATGCACATGCTCGGAGTACTGCAAAGCACTGAAAGAATATACTGCACCCACCTGGACCACTGCGTCACTTTTCTTTTAGACCAAGGAACACTAATCACAGGCCATCATGTCTAACAACAGGCAGAGAGATTTCTTCTTCAGAGTAACAGCTGGTAAAGAATTAGAATGGTCAATCAAAACATTGGTTGTCTAAAATGGGGGAAGACGGACTTCCCTAGTGGTTCAGTGGCTAAGACTCCGTACTTCCAATGCAGAGGGCCCAGTTTGATCCTTGGTCGGGGAACTAGATCCCACATGCTGCAGCTAAAGATCCCGTATGCCACGACTAAGACCAGGCACAGCAAATTTCTTTTAAATAAATAGAATAGGGGGAGATAGAGTCATGAAGGGCTGGCTTTATATGCCCTCACGGATGTGTGCTCATATGCAACATGAGCAGGGCTAAGGAGTATCCTCACTTGATAAATTCCTCTGCTATTCTGAGCGTGAGGACAAGGATACTGGTGTGACAACTATACTTTTATTCTTTCCCACATCATTTAACTTATTAAAAAATATTTTATTGAAGTATAACTGAATTACAATGTGGTGTATTGCAATAATTACTGCTGTACCACAAAGTGATTCAGTTATATATATCTATACATTCTTTTATCATATTCTTTTCTATTATGGTTTATCACAGGATATTGAATATAGGTCCCTGTCCTATACAGTAGGACCTTGTTGTTTATCCATTATACATATACCAGTTTTCATCTGCTAACCCCAAACTCCCACTTCTACCCTCTTCCTTCCCCCTTGGCAACCACGAGTCTATTCTCTATGTCTGTGAGTCTGATTCTGTTTCATAGATAGGATGCATCTGTGTCATATTTTAGATTCCACATATAAGTGATGAAGTGAAGTGAAAGTTGCTCAGTTCAGTTCAGTCACTCAGTTGTGTCTGACTATTTGTGACCCCATGGACTGCAGCACGCCAGGCCTCCCTGTCCCTCATCAGCTCTAGGAGTTTGTTCAGACTCATGTCCATTGAGTCGGTGATGCCATCCAACCATCTCATCCAGTCGTCCCCTTCTCCTCGTGCCTTCAGTCTTTCCCAGCATCAGGGTCTTTTCCAATGAGTCAGTTCTTCACATCAGGTGGAGTTTGATGTATTGGAGTTTCAGCTTCAGCATCAGTCCTTCAAATGAATATTCAGGACTGATCTCCTTTAGGATGGACTGATTGGATCTCCTTGCAGTCCAAGGGACTCTCAAGTCTTCTCCAACACCACAGTTCAAAAGCATCAATTCTTCAGTGCTCAGTGTTCTTTAGAGTCCAACTCTCACATCCATACATGACTACTGGAAAAACCATAGCTTTGATTAGATGGACCTTTGTTGACAAAGTAATGTCTCTGCTTTTTAATATGCTGTCTGGGTTGGTCATAACTTTCCTTCCAAGGAGCAAGTGTCTTTTAATTTTATGGCTGCAGTCACCATCTGCAATGATTTTGGAGCCCAGAAAAATAAAGTCTGACACTGTTTCCACTGTTTTCCCATCTATTTGCCATGAAGTGATGGGACCAGATGCTATGATCTTAGTTTCCTGAATGTTGAGTTTTAAGCCAACTTTTTTTCACTCTTCTCTTTCACTTTCATCAAGAGGCTTTTTAGTTCTTTGCTTTCTGCCATAAGGGTGGTGTCATCTGCGTAGCTGAGGTTATTGATATTTCTCCCGGCAATCTTGATTCCAGCTTGTGCTTCATCCAGCCCAGAGTTTCTTATGATGTACTCTGCATATAAGTTGAATAAGCAGGGTGACAATATACAGCTTTGACGTAGTCCTTTCCCTATTTGGAACCAGTCTGTTCTTCCATGTCCAGTTCTAACTGTTGCTTCCTGACCTGCAAACAGATTTCTCAAGAGGCATGTCAGGTGATCTGGTATTCCTATATCTTTCAGAATTTTCTACAGTTTGTTGTGGTCCACACAGTCAAAGGCTTTGGCATAGTCAATAAAGCAGAAATACATGTTTTTCTGGAACCATCTTGCTTTTTCGATGATCCAATGGATGTTGGCAATTTGATCTCTGGTTCCTCTGACTTTTCTAAATCCAGCTTGAACATCTGTTTCAAGTTCACGGTTCACGTATTGTTGAAGCCTGGCTTGGAGAATTTTGAGCATTACTTTGCTAGTGTGTGAGATGAGTGCAATTGTGCAGTAGTTTGAGCATTCTTTGGCATTGCCTTTCTTTGGGATTGGAATGAAAACTGACCTTTTCCAGTCCTGTGGCCACTTCTGAGTTTTCCAAATTTGCTGGCATATTGAGTGCAGCACTTTCACAGGATAATCTTTTAGGATTTGAAATAGCTCAACTGGAATTTCAATACCTCCACTAGCTTTGTTCATAGCTCAGTTGTGTCCAACTCTTTGTGACCTGTTGGACTATACTGTCCATGGAATTCTCCAGGCCAGAATACTGGAGTGGGTAGCCTTTCCCTTCTCCAGAGGATCTTCCCAACTCAGGGATCGAGCCCAGGTCTCCCACATTGCGGGCAAATTCTTTACCAGCTGAGCCACCAGGGAAACCCAAGGATACTGGAGTGAGTAGCCTTTCCCTTCTCCAGAGGATCTTCCCAACCCAGGGATCAAACCCAGGTCTCCCGCATTGCAGGTGAATTCTTTACCAGCTGAGCCACCAGGGAAGCCCAAGAATACTAGAACGGGTAGCCTATCTGTTCTCCAGAGGATCTTCCTGACCCAGAAATTCAACCCAGGTCTCCCGCATTGCGGGTGAATTCTTTACCAACAGAGCCATCAGGGATATCATATAGTAACTTTCTATTTCATACTTGATGCAGTGGTCCCTGGACCAAAACTACAACTACTAATGCATTGCAGGAAGCAAGGATGATTCCTGGGCACCAAACCATAGCTGTTTTAAAATCTTTATGTCAAGAGTTCCTAAGGGCCTGATGGGGTGGGTTGTGCTTTTACTCCATGCGGCAGTCTTTGGGCTAACATTGAACACAGTTACATTGCCTATGGGTAGAGATAGCCCACTAACTCTGTACCTATGTAACCCTTTCCTACATGAATGCGAGTGGACAGAGTGGGAGGCACTTGCTAGACTCCTAGTGCTGCCTATGATCTAGACCAGCACAGTGGCCAAACCTAATGTCCCTTCCAAGGTGAAAAGGTTTGGATACAGACAGGACAAACAGTACGTAACAAGGGGTAAATGAATGAGTAACTGAGTTATGCAATGAGAGAAGTCCAATGATAATGCTTGGAAGAAAGCTAAGAGCAAGAAATAATATTGTCTCTCAAGCCCAATTATACAAAATGCCTGAGAGCATGAAGTCATCTATTGCTGACACCACTTCTGTTTCTTGACAAGATCAAATGGAAGCCCTGAGACATCCTGTCATACAATATGATGATGGATGAGGCTGACTATCAGACTGACTGAATGGGACTCCAGTAAATGTGTATCTTTGACTCTTATTTTTCAGGTTACATCTACCATAATGTTATGTGCTAGAATACTGGCGTTATTGGAAAGATAATGCCAATGTTGATAATCAAATGTATTGGGACATTGAGTTTAATAGCTTCCCATCCTTACCCCACATTGATTCCTCCAAATGTTGCTGTCAGGTCCCTTTTGCTATAAAAAATCCCATGATCAAAGACCAGGGAGTGGCCTAAGATGTAATAAAGGATGTATCCAGGCTTGGGGAGGGGGACTGATACAGAACTCCCAAAACCTTTGAAATTTCCTGAATGAAAGGAGTATCTTGGTTGATGCTAATGATTGTGTACGTGTGTGTGTGTGTGTGTGTGTGTGTGTGTGTGTGTGTGTGTGTGTGTTGGGGGAGGGGCATGGCTAGAGAGCATTAAGATAAGGGCTGGTCACCCGAAAGAACACATGATCAGAGGGCTAAAACTTTTAGCCACCTGACTTCCAGAGAGAGGAAAGGGGCTAGAGACTGAGTTCAATCACACACTGATTTAATCAACTGTGCCTACATAATAAAACTCTGATACAAAATTCAGGACAGCAAGACCTAGGGGAGCTTCCTAGTTGGTGAACATACTAATGTGCTGGGAGGATGAATGACATGCCTGGGTTCCATGAGGAGATGGTGTGGAAGCTCTGTGTCTCCATTTCCCCTGACACCTCTCCCTCCCAGGCCTCACTCTATGCATCTCTTCCGTTTAGCTGTTCCTAAATTATATCTTTTATAGTAAAATTATAATAGAAAATGTTTCAGTGAGTCCAGTGAGTCATTCTGGTCAATTATCAAACCTGAAGGGGGGTGGTAGGAATCCCCAAATTTGCAGCTGAGTTAGAGGGGTATGAGTATCCTAGGGTCCCCACTAGTGGACTGGCAACTGAAGAGTACTCTAGCTGAGGATCTTGCCTGTTAATTTGTGAGACCTACACTAACTCTGGGCTTACTAGGTGGCACTAGTGGTAAAGAATCTGCCTGCCAGTACAGGAGACACAAGAGATGTGAGTTCAATCCCTGGGTCGTGAAGATCCCCTGAAGTAGGAAGTAGCAATCCACTCCAGTATTCTTGTCTGGAAAATTTCATGGACAGAGGAGCCTAGTGGGCTACAGTCCATGGAGTTATGAAGAGTCAGATGTGACTGAGCAACTGAGCACACTAACTCTGGGTACTATCAACTGAATTGAATGTCAGGGCATCAAGTTGGCTATCAGAGAATTGTTGTTAGAATGCAGAAATATTTCATTATATTTTTTGACTTTTAAAATTATAGTAAAATAAACATAAAATTTACCCTTTTGACCAGCTTTCTTTTTAAACTTTTTATTGTAATATAAGAAAACAGAATAAACATATAACTTACAAGTAAACCACTCAATCATATTTCACAAATTGAACACACCTTTGTACCCAGCATCTGGATGAAGAACAGAACATTACAACATTTCAGCAAAGTAAAGGAATATGTTGAAAAGACAGGAACATTTTCATTTAAAAAAACTGAACATATTCATTAAAATGAGGGTGAGAGAGGGCATCACTTTCCCATGTATATGTATATGCCCACGCTATAGTGTACCATTTCCAAAAATGGTTTCATAGAGGAATTTCTAAGGATTATTTGTGCTATGTTAAAAATCTTTTGTGGTAATAATAACTTGGGGATATACTGAATGAAAGCTAGTCAAGTGGGTTGATAATTCAAGGAGACTTTCACAAATTCAGACTCCAGAGTCTAGTGCCTAAACATTCTCAAGTCAGAAGAGGAATGAGAAAAATATTTCTTGCCTGTTCTAGACATATTTCTATAATTATGATAAAATAGATATAACAAAATTTACCATTTTGGCATTAAGTACATTCACAACGTTGGGCAACCATCACGACTTTCACTTTTCAGAACTCATTCAAGCCAGACAGGAATTCTGAACTTATGAAACAATAGCTCCTCAATTTTCCCTCCCAACAGTCCCTGGCAACTACTGTTCTCCTTTCTGTCTCAATGAACTTGTCTATTTTTATACCTCATGTAAGTGGGATCCTACAATATTTGACCTGTTGTGTCCGACTTCTTTCAGTTAGCACAGTGTTTTCAAGATTCATCCATGTATCAGAATTTCATTCTTTTCGAAGGTTGTATAATATCCCACTTTGTGTATACCACATTTTGTTTATCCATTCATCTGATGATGTGTATCTTTTTTTGCCCACCACTTTGCTTTTGTGAATAATGTTGCTACGAACATATACAAGTATACATATTATTATATATTTTCATAAATCAATCTTCATTTTTTTGTTGGGTAAATAAACTTTTGGAGCACTTTACAATTTAGAGCTCAAATAGAAATGAATGATAACATACATTTTAAAGAGTCCAGTGTTTTATTATTAGCATTAATATCTGTTCATACTGAAGATTCAGGGATAAAATAATGGACAGAAAACTGGGATGTAAGCAATATGACCTGGATGTATCATAAGTATATAGGAATATTTGCTAATTATTGGACTAAAAAGATATAAGATGAAATTACATCAATTATTTTGTGCTCAGTCTTTCTGAATGTACTTTTGGTATTAAATACACACCAAGTGCTTATACTTGGAGATTCTGCCTTTTTCTTTGGCAATGAAAACATGCTTATCCTTGATTAATCAGAATCAGTTTCAAAAGGTAAAACTTCTTAAAGGTAATCATGACATTTAGTGCTTTACACCAGTACTCTTGGTGGGCTGGCTGCCAGATGACCGCTCTCGCTCTTTAGTAATTTCCATCTCAATTTTGGCTTTGATTTTCTCCCAGTCTATTTGGAGCTGTGGTAGAAGAAAAGAATAAACGTGCATATATAGTATAAGACCTTTTTATTTAATCCAAAGTAGCTAAGAGTAAACAAAAATAGAATAGACTTCTAAAACATTAGAGAAAGACGGTGGGAAAGAAAAGTTAAGAAGAAATAATGCTCCCCTGCAAATGACATAGCGTTAAATAATTCCTCCTAGAACAATTATCACCATAAAAAGCAAAGACTTTCACTGTGATGCAAAAGACCAAAATGTAGTTGTAGTTATTTATAAAAAGCACATCTCAACTATGGAACCCTAGGATTCTGTTCAGGTACGAGGTGGGAAGGGCAGGTAAGGTGGATTGCTCTCCTCCAAACAAGAGGAAAAATGGACAGAGCCCTGGCCATCAGGCCACGTTTCAAGTGCGTCAGCACTTCAGCACTCTTATACTGAGGTTCCCATCAGGAGCCTAGCTACGAAGAAAGATAGGGGGGCATTTGCTTCATCAGAGCATACTCTGCAAAGGGGCTCCTTTGCAACAACCCTTAAAATGATATGAAGACTTGGTGGTAAGACAATGATGAAAAGATATTAGACAAAATAGAGGGAGAACAAGGTTGAAAGACAACTAAAAAGAATAACTGTAAAGTGGTAATATTTATATCTGTTTCAGGTCAACCACTGATCCTCACCAAGATCCGGCCCTGCCCCTCCACTATATCCCTTCCCTCCACTAAATCAACAGACTTGGTGTTAGGAGTGGACTCTACCCTGAGTCCCACAAGCTTCTTCTTTAGGAAAAAGCATTCAGATTATTTTTTTAAGTCTGGAGATCACTAACTTAGAAATGTGTGTCCTCTCAGGCAAGACATGGGAAAAAATGGGGTCCCAGCTTAAACTTAACTCTGGTTTACTTTGAAATAAACCGAAATTCCTAAGACTGAACCAAAAGTAAATAGGTTTTCATCTCCATGTAGGGGAGCTGAGTAGAATATGCAGTATTAAAGCAGATTGTGGTGATATGTGCTGCTTGAACAGATTTACCTTAAGTAACTGAGACTAATTTGACCTTAACACAAGACTTCACGCCTCTTTTATTTTGTACTGGAAGTAGGTAGAATTAAGTATTTGGTTCTTTTTTATGCCAAAATCCTTTCTCTAATTTCTGTGAAGTAATTTGTGGATATTATTGGTCACCTTTATTAAGATAATCATTCTATATATTTGTCTATAGTATATAAAATAGATGAATTAAAAGAATCTTTCTTACTCATAGAAGATGAATGTCTGTGCTAAGATGCAAGTGACAACTCAGTGAAAGGCAGAGCAAATGTTAGATTATTTGAAAGGCTCATTTTTCAATCTGGCTAGAACCTGATATTTTTTAAATGGCAGAACATTCGTCTAAGAAAACATTTCAAAGAGAAAGACAAAACTTGATGAATACCTTGTCCTTCTTCCGGCTTTAAATTGACTTACATATGTTTCTTGAATCAATCACAATAAAACCATATATTGATGATAAACTAAACAACTGTTGCTTGGCTTTACCAGAAGTATATCAAGTAGACTGATGACATCTATATTAGTTACTTGTTACAGTACAAATGAGGGTGTCAGTTGATAGCTATCCTACTAGAAATAAATGTTTCACTTTCATTCTGGCATCTGTCCAGTTTTAGAACAATGTTCTCCTGATAATTTAGTCTCGGGAATAGAGTATTTTTAATAGTGGGTTTCAGATAAGGATGTACTTATGACAGCTGTCAAGTGACTTCTACGTTAAAACACATCCTTTTCTCTTCCAGAGAGTGTTAATACTCTTTGGCACTTCTTATTCTAGTTCTGAGGCAGTCAATTCTTTATATTCACATAGAAGTAATTTCAAAATCATATCAAATGGCTCTCCATCCTCTACTCCACCTCTCTTACTCTCAACTGAAAATCAGCTTCCTACTTTAGAGAGAATATAGTGACCATTAGGCAGAATTCACTTAATTTCCTTCCTTTCACAAAAGTAGGTACATCTGTACCCACGCCTATCTCTTTCCCTTCTGTCTCAGGCCAGCATCTTCACACAAGTCCCTGATCTCATCTCAGACTCCTTTAGGACATCGACCTTCAATTATTACCTACATATTTCAATTTCCTTCTTTTCACTGGCTGCTCCTTCTCATCCTTCCTTCTCTATTCTGTCTCCCTACAAGCTACCACCTTCATTCTTCTTTTCATTCCCAACTCTCATCCTCTTCCCAGACGACTGTGATATAACTGTGTTCCCACTACACTTCAGAAACTTCACTAATGCCACCATTAAGTGTTTTAATTCCTCATCCTATATACCTTTATATGACTCAATTAGTCATTCAATGAATATTTAATGTTTGCTCTATACCAAGGATTGCTCTAGGCACATGGATTTAGCAGTGAATAAAAAGATAAAAATCAGTCTTTATATATAAATAAACAGAGACAAATGATAGTGGTAAGAGTTTTAGAAACAGGGGAGGGAGACAGTACCAAGGGGGGAGTTGGGGGGATGAGTGCTGAACTTCAGATAGAGTGATCAGAGAAGGCCTCCCTGAGAGGTTGACGTGAAAATCTGAAGATTAATGAGTGACTCCATGAGTATATCTGGGGAAGAGCACCTAACAGAAGAAGAAAAAAAGCCTTGATGTAGAAGCATCCCCTGGACCTTGCTGATTCCATTCCAGCTCTTCAAAATCTCTCTCAGTATATCCTTCCCTTCTGGTTTCTGCTCTCCGTTCTAAATGTCCTCAATCTTTTTTTTCCTTTTTCTTCTATATCCTTCTCCTTGGTACCCTCTTCACTATTAGCATTCATTGGGGTTCCAAACACAGCTTTTTCATACTTTCCCTAAGAGATCTCATCAACTCACATAGCTTCAACTATGCCTAAATTGTCATGATCATACATACATAAATATCTAGCCCTTATTCTTCCCTTAGCAACACACTTCGATATTCACATTGATATTTCCAACTGCCTACTAGACCTCCACCTAGCTAGGGTCTATCCTACGGGACTTCTAATGCAAAAAATGGCCTATTTTCATGTATTCAAACTAAAAAAGGTGCACAACTTGTATATGCTCGTGTTCCTCCACAGTCACCCACGCTAGGAATGCTGAAGTTGTTCTCAAATGCCTTGACTTAGCTCACTGCCCTCCTCCTACCTCTAACCACAACGTTCTATTAATTTTTCTGATTTTTTTTCTTACATTAATCCTACCCTTTCCATCTCCTGGTGAAACTATTATAGTAACTGGCCTCCTGGTCACCACCCTCACCTCCAAACCATCTTCCACCTAAGAAGCTATCATTCAAGACATTCTCTTGATTACAAACCTTCAAGTCTTTGCATTGCCTTCATTATGAAATCTGTTAGCACAGTATTAAGATGCTTCAATGTCTGATCCCATCAACATTCTAGTCACCCAGAACCCAAGGCACTCCCTCTGTACTCCTTTACCATTCTTTCAAGATCCTATGCATTTGCTCTTATTATCATATCCTTTAACTGACTGACAAAACCCTACTCCAGATAATTTTGTGGAAAAACTAAATGAATTAAAACTAACAAATGCTAAGTATATAATTTCCAAATGGGGGGGGAAAGGATAATTTTGTGAAAAATTCTAAGTTTCCGTTTCTACTTAGGAATTGGGATTTTAAAATGGAAAAGTGATCATGTCACTTCCATTCAGTATCTTTACATTAATCTTAGGGTAAATCCAAATTACCCAATGTGCCCTATGAAACTCTCAGGTCAACCTCCTCTTTGCTCATCACTCTTAACCACTTCAGAGCCTTCCCTATCCTGGAATGTGTCCATCCCCACACCCTTTCCCCTCGATCAGTTTCTACCTATCCTTCAGAGTTCAGCTCTAACATCATTTGCTTTCCTTTGAAAAATCTTTGCTGATACCCCCATCCTAGGTTAGGCTCCACATCCACAAAGTCTTATAGCACAATGCACACTACCTTCAAGGCTATTATCACAAATGAAATTAACAATTAACTATATAATTATCTATCACCTCTATTTGAATACAAATTTCAAAGGGTCAGTGTCTGCCAGGTTTACTATTATATCCCAGCCACCAAGGAGAATACATTGTCTGCAGGAGGTACTCAATAAATACTGAATAAATGAGAGATCACTAATTATCCAGCAAATGAGCTATCACTTAATCTCTCACTATTTTCTCTCCTATTTATCACTCCTTTTTTCTTTCTCCTAGCATAATGCTTTAAACATTTCCTGGCTCTTCTACTTTTCTTTCTGCACAGAGTATGTATTCAGTGAACTGAATGTATTCCTCAAGTGGATTTTATTTGCCAGACTAATGAATTATTTTACAAACACTTGCTGAACACCACTGTAGACCAGGTATAATGACTCTAATGGAGTTTTTAGAAGACAGTACATCTTGTATAGATCTCAGATTTCCACATTTTAAACTATAAAGGCCCAAATAACATTTCAGGGCTTGTAAATATGAATGTATGTCAAGCCTCACTTCTTATTAACTTTTATGTTATGCATTGTGAAGCCATTTGAATTCACCAGCTATCTAGAATAAATTTCTCAAGGTTTAAAAAACTGATCTTTTTCTATTCAGTTCTTAGTTCTGAAATAAAAAGTTTATACAATCACAATTTGGGTTAAGAAATTTTAAGTCAAAGATTATTTTCATCTTAAAATACTGCTTTATGATTTCTAGTTAACTTCCAAATTATATTTATGAAGACAAGTCAGAAACTAGAACATGGTGCCATAGGGAGTCAAAAAAGGAAACAAAATATCCAAGAAAAGTCATGCTGTTCTGATTATCCCATTTTGAACATTTCGGCTACTCTTGTGATTGAAGTATTACATGTTATTTATAGTTGAATACATACATAATGAAAAAGAGGATAAGAGTTTTAAGTTTTCAGAATCTGAAATATAACCTTGAGGTAAAAACTATATTTTCTATGTCCTCAAAAGCACCTAATGTGAACACAGTGAAAAAAATATTGATAGTAATATGATGAAGAGGAAGCAGAGTAGTATTAATTTGCTTCAAAATTATATGGTAAAGGAAATTTAAAGTGGGTGCTCATTTTCCACATACTGTCATATTTTCAAAACTGAAACAAAAGAGATTAGCTGACCAATGATTTTCTGGGCTGTTTCACACTATAGTGGTGGTGGCTGCTGTCATATTCTGCGAATTAAAAAGTACAGCCCTCAGAGCTCTTACGGAAGGCTGGTAGCCCAAACAACTCATTTCTGAATCAAACAAAAAATCAAACAAAAAAATTGTGAAGCTTCTATAAAATATGTCCCTTTCTACCAAGAAACCCACAACTGGATCTATCCTGGATCCAGATGATGAGGTTACATTGTAGAACTAAGAATAGCTCCAAAGTCTTCATTACCCTGAAAACTGTCCTGAAGTCCAAAAATGTGATTCATGACATTCAATATTCTACATACAGCAAATGGATAATGTCTTTAGTAGGTGCCTCTCTCTACATCCTCTTTCCTCTTCCAAAGAGGACGGGTTAATATATTTTACCCACCCCCACAATGAAGCAGAACATTCCATTGTATTCTATCCCCACCAAGAAACACTCCCACATGGTCTATGAAAGAAAGTGAAAGTGTTAGTTGCTCAGTCGTGGTCAACTCTTTGCGACCCCATGGACTGTAGCCCACCAGGCTCCTCTGTCCAAGGGATTCTCCAGGCAAGAATACTGGAGTGGGTAGCCCATTTCCTTCTCCGGGGGGATCTTCCTGATCCAGGGATCAAAACCGGGTCTCCTCCATTGCAGGCAGATTCTTTACCATCTGAACCACCAGGGAAGCCCCTACATGGTCTATAAGCTCCATGAAGACAGAAGCCATGTCTGATTCAACACCTAGTGTAGTGCTTAATCCAGACTGAGTACTTATAAACATATTTTGAATATATGAATGCCTAAAAGGAAATCAGCTAGTTTGCAGAGCTGGGAGAAAGGTTAGCCCCGTCTTGGGTTTACAAATTGGATCCCCCATGGCTAGAAATGAGCTCTACTTCTGCCATTTGAATCTAGAAGTATCTGGGCAGGTGGCCACAATCATTTCTGTTCTAGGCACTGGCTCTCCTTGTGTGCTGATATGTACTAGAATGGCTTTTTTTCTAACTGGATTGACAAAACCTTACGTTCTGGTAGGAACTTAAGAGGCAAACGGTCAGCCTTCTTTGGTTCTAGGTGGTGAAGTCTACCCAGGTGAGGCACCTATTTAAGTGCAACCAGGCTCCCTAGAATCTGCAAAGTGACAAAGTATCCAAGTTCTGGCCACTGCCCTCTGTGCTTATGTACTTCCCCTGGAACAGAAAGGGCAGCTGGTAGAAGACAAAATTCAGGATTTAGAAGCCTTTATCCTCACATTTTATGTTGTTTATCTAAAAATATCAATTAGGACACAACCTAAACACAAATAGGAAACTATAAGAACAGACTTGAGTTAAGCAAAACATGGCTATAAGAGTCCAGAAAAATATTCTGTAATATAATTATAGTCAAAATAAAACTGCAACATCGAAAGACAAGAAGCAGTTATTTTTAGAGATTATAGTAGGAAAGTTATTCAATTTTGTCTCATTGAGACAAATAACATACACTTATAAAGCATATAATTATTATCAAATACTACATAATACTTACACCTTCTGCATACTGCAGGTATCGTTTATTAGTTTCCTGTTTACCAAATGTCTCCAAAAATTTTTGACGATAAGCAAGAACTGTGTCAACATGTGTTTTGTATTTTACAGCCAATTCAAGAGCCCTATAATGAGAAATAAAACAGATTATCAGCACTACTATGTTGATCTCTACGGGCAGTGGAGTTCTGGGGTGAGAGGGTGGGACAAACGGTCTGTTTTTCCCTCTACTCATCCTTCAATATGAAAGGTATGTCATAGACCCTACCTTATCCATCTTGTAAATTTCTATTTATACTTCAGGGTCCGGACCAAACATGATCTATTCTCCCTGACCAGCTCTCCTTGTAGAAATAAATGATCATTACATTTTTCTATGCTACAGAATATTCCTTACATACTATTATTATAGTCCTGCTCACAGTGTATTGTAACTATTATGAATTTGTTCCTTGGATTAACCTATACATTTATTAAAGGGAGATGTGGGTTTCATTTCTCTTTGGTGAGTATTACTGAGTAGATGTATAGTAAATGCTCACTGAAAAGTTCACTGAAATCATAAGAAAATTCAAGTGAATTCCCCAAAATAAGGGT
Source organism: Giraffa tippelskirchi (assembly GCF_054371585.1). Classification (NCBI taxonomy): domain Eukaryota; kingdom Metazoa; phylum Chordata; class Mammalia; order Artiodactyla; family Giraffidae; genus Giraffa; species Giraffa tippelskirchi. The sequence continues at coordinate 130,190,023 of NC_137276.1, forward strand.
TCAACTATCCTGACCATTTTATAAGTCTGTAATGAATTTATTCTGTTCAATATTAACTAAATACTGATATCCTTACATTTTTAGTATAGCAAATTAAAAATATTACTATTATGAAAATAAAATTTGAGGATAAAAGTCTGACAAAATGCCTTTTGCCAACTGATTCTTAAGAGAAAGTTAAGAACTGCCATATGACCCAGCAATCCCACTGCTGGGCATATACACCGAGGAAACCAGAATTGAAAGAGACGCGTGTACCCCAATGTTCATCGCAGCACTGTTTACAATAGCCAGGACATGGAAGCAACCTAGATGTCCATCAGCAGATGAATGGATAAGGAAGCTGTGGTACATATACACAATGGAATATTACTCAGCCATTAAAAAAAATACATTTGAACCGGTTCTACTGAGATGGATGAAACTGGAGCCCATTATACAGAGTGAAGTAAGCCAGAAAGAAAAACAACAATACAGTATACTAATGCATATATATGGAATCTGAAAGATGGTAACGATAACCCTATATGCGGGACAGAATGAGAGACACAGGTGCATGGAACAATTTTATGGACTCTGAGGGAGAAGGTGAGGGTGGGCCGTTCTGGGAGAATGGCATTGAGACATGTGTATTGTCATATGTGAAACAGAGCACCATTCCATGTTCGATGCATGTGACAAGGGCTCGGGGCCGGGGCAGTGGGATGATCCAGAGGGATGGGAGGGGGAGGGAGGTGGGTGGGGGGTTCGGGAAGGGGAACACATGTAAACCCATGGCTGATTCTTGTCAATGTATGGCAAAAACTATTACAATATTGTAAAGTAATTAGCCCCCAAGTAAAATAAATAAATTTATAAAAAAAAAAAAAAAAAAAAAAAAAAGAGAAAGTTAAAAGCCATTTAAATTTTATAATCCAATTAATATCTATTTATCTAGGTAACTAAGTTATTTTTAAGGTAATATTTTATTCAAATAGCAGATAAGAACTAAATTAATCACTAAAATCAGAGGTATAACACCAAAGGCATAAAAATCTATATACTGATAATACAGAGGGAGACGAAAATTTTATTCCGCAGTTCCAGGTCTGTTTTTGCATGTAGGTTTTGGACAGCACTCAGCCCACCATCCTATGAATAACTCATATCAGTTGAGCCAGGAACAACCTAGTACAGTATAGCTCTCCTACACTGCTCACTGGATTTTTTTAAATTGTGAAAATATGACAACGCATTTATAGGAGGCTTGGAAAATACAGAACAAGGTGACATATAGCTCCATTATATATTACAATTAGTTTTTTAAGTAAAGATTTTTTTATTAGAGTTTCAATATCAAACTCTCAAAAATTAATACAGAGAAGTAGAAGGATATAGTAGAAAAGCAGTATGAACCAATTCAACATAAGATTTATATAATTTTCACACAACATATACTGTTTATTGTTCCCATGTTTCAAAGTATGGGAAATGATCATCATAATAATCAGAGTATATTATTTCTCAAGTTGTCTTGCTTTCTAATATGCCATATGACTTCGAAATAGGCAGTCATAGTTTATCAGAGCCAGCTATTATGAACTTGTTTTTTTAGAACACTAAAATTTTTTCAACATGGGATGGCTTAGTAGGAAAATCTGTTTGGTTCTTAACATGCTTTGGTTTGATATAAATAGTAACTTTAAAAAGTATTTTAGATATTATGTGTGTATTAACTGATGAATAACAAATGAGAGATATTAAAGATAAGAAAAATTATGAATATGTCATGTATAATACAAATGATAATGCCAAAATCTAGTACAATGATTCCTTATAAAAATATATTGGCCCAAACAATACTGCTAAATGCAAGGGTCAATGTTCGCTACCCACCACAAACTCCTCAAAAAGTTTCCTTATTTCTCTGTGACTTTAAGTCTTTCAGAGAGAAAAAAAAAAGATACAGAGCAAAAAAATCTAGAGGTACTAGAATATAGAGGAACAAAAGCAGAAAACCAGAAAGGGCAAAAAACAATTTGTAGAGGCTCAAAAGAGGAGAAATAGAAGTAAAGATGCCTTAACTCTTCTAAGCCTCTCTCATTTTATCCCCCTTTTAATTCCTAAGGCTCTGATTCCAGTGGGGTATGATGGGTGGAGACTCCAGTGAACCAACTCTTTGGCATCTTAAGAGTTCCATTTCCCATTATTTCTTTATGATTGTACAGGACAAGGGAAGGAATTCTTGATTGCACAAAACTGGAAGAGTTCTAAGCAGGAAGTACATGAGCATCTATTCTGGGTTGGGGCTTTCCAAAAATTCCAAAGAGATACTTTGTTATGGAACAACAATACATTTAATTATGTAGAAGGTATGGAATATGATGTCTAACCCTGCATTTAGATACTAGATACTAAGTATTATCTATTATAATAGTTATTATTAGTATTATAAAATATGTATTAATTATCTGGCTGAAAACAATGCTAAAAGTAAACAGTCAAATGATATGTGCCATTTTAACTGCTCTCTAAAAGCACACACTGGATAAAAAATGTTTCTCTACCACATTTAAGAGGGAATTTACTCCAAATTATATAAGAGTTATGGGAACAGCATGTCTCTAGCTTTAAAATGGTTATTTGGCAACGAAATAAATTTAACATTAGATTATGGGGCTGGAAAAAATCCATGTATCCTCTCTGATTTTAAATAGAAGGAAGTTATATAAAAAGATGTTATAACTTCAAAGTATAATTTTTGCATAACTTGAATGAAGCAAAATTACTTTATGTAAGTGGTATAAGTAAAAGAAACTATTTTTATTAATACTTAGATAAAGGATCAATATGCATACATGGAGTTTCTAGTTTCTACCTCTCTTAACTTGCTTTTGAAAACAGACCACCACGAAATGTCTAGGGGGAACGGCACATGGATAACTTGAGTATCTACAGCCCTCAAGGGCTGCATCTTAGTAAATTGCAGGCAATTTTCAAATTCAAATATAAATGATAGAAGCACAAAGCAGCAAGACGATGCTTCTCAAATAGAATAACACATATTAACAAAGTAAAATCTGTTCCCAGGCTTTCCAGAGGTCCAGTGGTTAAAAATCCCGTCTGTCAATGCAGGGGACATGGGTCCAATCCCTGCTCTGTGAAGATTCCACATGCCACAAGGCAGCTAAGTCTGTGCACCATAACTGCTGAGCCTGTGCTCTAGAATCCACAAGCTGCAACTCTTGAGCTCACATTCCAAAATTACTGAAGTCCGCACTCTAGATCCTGTGGTCTGCAACAAAAGAAGCCACTGCAATGAGAAGCCCTTGTAATGCAACTAGAGAGTAGACCCTGCTCTCTACAACTAGAAAAAGTTCTAGTGCAGCAATGAAGAATCAGTGTAGAAAATTAAAAAAAGAATAGTTTTCTTCTAAAGTATGTAAATATAGAAATTCAAGGATCCTAAAAGTAATCTAATATATTTATCAGCCAATACTTAAATTCTATCATTCTAGAATTTTGGAAGGATAGAATTAGAATATCACCGTAACTGATTAATGGATCAGAGCAAAAACTGTCAATGGCTAACATCACAAAAAAGACAGATGACCAGTTATTACAGAAACACATATAATACCAATTCTGATGGATCTTTACCAAAAGGAAGGAAAAATTTAAATCTAAACCTAATCAAGTTTCTACAGCTTTCCAGGTGGCTTAGTGATAAAGAATCCACCTGCCAATGCAGGAGCTGCGGGAGCCCCAGGAGACATGGGTTCTATCCCTGGGCTGGGGAGATCCCATGGAAGAGAAAATGGCAACCCACTCCAGTATTCTTGCCCAGAAGATCCCATGGACAGAGGAGCATGGGGTTGCAAAGAGTTGAACACAATTGAGCATGCAGGCATGTATGTAATCAAGTTTCTACATTCAATACCAATTCACAGCTAATTTGAGGGCAGAGGAACATGTTAAGTGACACCATAAAGATGCAATCAACAAAGTCTAGATTATAGGAAGTTCTCTAAGCCCAGCTGGGAAAAGAGCAAAAAAATAGAAGAACCTATAGATTTAAAGAAACTTAAGAGTGCATCAACCAATCACAATGCATGTATCTTTTCTGGATACCGCATCAAACAACATAAAGCAAAACAAAACATTTATGAGACAATCAGAGAAATAAGAACACTGAATAGAATTATTATTAATTTTAAAAGTGTGATCATGATATTATGGTTGGATTAAAAAAAAACTTTAAGATACATACTGAAATATTCATAGATAAAATAAAATGATGACTGGGACCTGCTTTTAAAAAATGGTGGGGAGGGATAAGTGTGGGTAGAGATTATTCACAAATTGCTAACTGTTGAAGCTGAGTGATGGGTACATGGATATTCATTATACTGTTCTCTCTACTTTTATATATGTTTGAAATTTTCCATAATAAGTAGCTTTTAAATTTCATCTTCTTTGGCCCTTCCTGATCTCCTTTGCTGAATCCTCCTCTTCAACCAGACCATTAAATGTTGAATTCAGGAGAAACCTGCCTGCTGCTTTCTTTTCTTTTTCCTTCTTTAAATTCTAGTAGGTAATCCTAGCCATATTCATGGCTGCAACTACTCCAAAGGGCTGACAACTCCCTCACTGGCTTTCCCTCAATGTCCAGGACCTCTCCTGAACTTCACACCTGTGTATCTCAGCCCCTGCTGGCCCTCATGAACTGAAAAGATAAAAGTAATTAAAACTCAACAAAGCCAAATTGTTAGACAGCTTAATCATCACCACACCTTCCCCCAACACATACAAAAATCTATCCTCCAGTATAGCTCTAGTCTACACAGAAACCAAATGTGGGCTTGTTGTTGTTGTTGTTAAGTCGTTAGGTCATGTCCGACTCTTTTGTGACCCCATGGACTGTAGCCCGCTAGGCTCCTCTGTCCATGGGATTCTCCAGGCAAGAATACTGGAGTGGGTTGCCATTACGTTCTCCAGGGGATCTTCCTGACCTAGGGATCAAATCCAGGTCTCCTGCATTGCAGGTGGGTTCTTTACCACTGAGCCAACTAGGAAGCCCTTTTAAATGTGGGCTTACCTTTCTGATGAAAGACATAGACAAATTAAAAGCCCTGCCAGACTTCCTGGGATATACGCAACATACAAATTTTTTAAGAAAGACTCAAAATACTATTTGATAATATAAACCAGTCCTAGAAGTCTTAGGTTATGAGACCTATTATTTACTCACTCCCAGGGGAAAAGGGAAATACATGTGTCCAAAAAAACCTAAGCTTTCTTTTTCCCCCAACCATGTGTTGCTTGTAGGGACTGAACTCGCACCATGGCAGTGAAAACAGTAAGATCTTTTATAAAAAGTTACCATCCATATAGACAGGCATGCAAAAAGTCTATTGATAATCAGTTGATCACATAATTTTATCATTCATCCTGTGCTTGAATATCTTTGTTTAGTTGAGTTCAGCTCAGTCACTCAGTCATGTCGACTCTTTGCGACCCCATGGACGGCAGCATGCCAGGTGTCCTTGTCCATCACCAACTCGCGGAGTTTACTCAAATTCATGTCCATTGAGTTGGTGACGCCATCCAACCATCTCACCCTCTGTCGTCCCCTTCTCCTCCTGCCTTCAATCTTTCCCAGCATCAAGGTCTTTTCAAATGAGGCAGTTCTTCGCTTCATGTGGCCAAAAAATTGGAGTTTCAGCTTCAGCATCAGTCCTTCCAATGAATATTCAGGACTGATTTCCTTTAGGATGGACTGGTTGGATCTCCTTGCAGTCCAAGGGACTCTCAAGAGTCTCATCCAACAGTTCAAAGGTGCTCAGCTTTCTTTATAGTTCAACTCTCACATTCATACATGACTGCTGGAAAAACCATAGCTTTGACTAGATGGCCCTTTGTTGGCAATGTCTCTGCTTTTTAATATGCTGTCTAGGTTGGTCATAACTTTTCTTCCAAGAAGCAAGTGTCTTTTAATTTCATGGCAGCAGTCACCATCTGCAGTGATTTTGGAGCCCAAGAAAACAAAGCCTGTCACTGTTTCCACTGTTTCCCCATCTATTTGCCACGAAGTGATGAGACCAGATGCCATGATCTTAGTTTTCTGAACATTGAGCTTTAAGCCAACTTTTTCACTCTCCTCTTTCACTTTCATCAAGAGGCTCTTTAGTTCTTCTTTGCTTTCTGCCATAAGTGTGGTGTCATCTGCATATCTGAGGTTATTGATATTTCTCCCGGGAATCTTGATTCCAGCTTATGCTTCATCCGGCCCAGCATTTCTCATGATGTATTCTGCATATAAGTTAAATAAGCAGGGTGACAATATACAGCCTTGACATACTCCTTTCCCGATTAGGAACCAGTCTGTTGTTCCATGTCCAGTTTTAACTGTTGCTTCCTGACCCGCATACAGATTTCTCAGGAGGTTCGTGACATTGTACAGGAGGCCGGGATCAAGACCATCCTCAAGAAAAAGAAGTGCAAAAAGGCAAAATGGCTGTCTGAGGAGGCCTTACAAATAGCTGTGAAAAGAAGAGAAGCAAAAAGCAAGGGAGAAAAGGAAAGATATACCCATTTGAATGCAGAGTTCCAAAGAGTAGCAAGGAGAGACAAGAAAGCCTTCCTCGGTGATCAATGCAAATAGAAGAAAACAACAGAATGGGAAAGACTAGAGATCTCTTCAAGAAAATTAGAGAAACCAAGGGAACATTTCATGCAAAGTTGGGCACAATAAAGGACAGAAATGGTATGGACCTAACAGAAGCAGAAGATATTAAGAAGAGGTGGCAAGAATACACAGAAGAACTATATAAAAAAGATATTCACAACCCAGATAATCACAATGGTATGATCACTCACCTAAAGCCAGATATCCTGGAATGCGAAGTCAAGTGGGCCTTAGGAATCATCACTACAAACAAAGCTAGAGGAGGTCATGGAATTCCACTTGAGCTATTTCAAATCCTAAAAGATGATGCTGTGAAAGTGCTGCACTCAATATGCCAGCAAATTTGGAAAATAAGCTTTTTTTATGTCATTATGTCAGCACTGGCCACAGGACTGGAAAAGGTCTGTTTTCATTCCAATCTCAAAGAAAGGCAATGCCAAAGAATGTTCAAACTACCGCACAATTGCACTCATCTCATACGCTAGCAAAGTAATGCTCAAAATTCTCCAAGCCAGGCTTCAACAGTACGTGAACCGTGAACTTCCAGATGTTCAAGCTGGATTTAGAAAAAGCAGAGGAACCAGAGATCAAACTGCCAACATCCGTTGAATCATCAAAAAAGCAACAGAGTTCCAGAAAAACATCTACTTCTGCTTTATTGACTATGCCAAAGTCTTTGACTGTGTGGATCACAAGAAACTGTGGAATATCTTTGTAGATGGGGATTATTCTACTCTCTAAGCAGGCCATTCTTTGGACTATGTTGTTATAAGTTTATTTCTATAGTGGATCCAAGTATTTATATCTCTTAGTGCTACTTTTTATATTATTCCTAACATTTAATATCAAACTGTCATCTCAGACTTTGTCAGTTTTTTTCATTGCTATATCCCCAGTGCCTAAAACCTGGCACATAGGAGACACTCAATAAATATTTAAAAAATGAATAATAGCTAGTATTTATTGAAGGGTTACTATGTATCAGGCAGTAAGCTAAGAGAGTTTCACATGCTATTTTACTTAACACTGACAACAAACATGTGTTTCTTGTAATTATCATCTTTTAAACACAAGGAAACTGAGGCTTACGGAGCCTCAGTAACCTGCCCAAGATCACAAGACTAATATGTGTAGAATCAGAAATCAAACCCAGGTCTTATTCCAAAGCTCCCAGTCTTAACCACTACATTTGTCTTTGTCCCATTCAGCAGCCTTTTCGAACAAGTCATTAAAAATGACCATACACTTTACCAAAAGACTGTTATTGTTGTTATTTTAAATGGATTTCCATGTAATATCTAAATATCCCTAGTATGGCAGACAATAAATATCTGCTGAATGAATGAATACGCAATAGAAACAAATATTCCAACTGATTTCACAAATAGCTGTAGAATCTGGAAATGAAGACAGTTTCTTTAGAGTTTTGTAGCAATTATAATTACTTCTGCTGATTATTTGAAGTCATTCTTACCTAGTCTTTGATATTTTGCTAAAAGTGATGGGAAACTAAGGGTTTCATTTAAGTGAGTCAGGGGTCAAGAGTGACATGATCAGATGTCCACTGTGAATAGATCACTGTGACTACAGTGTGACGAATGGATAGGAAAAGGACAAAGTAGATGCAGAGATAATGTTATACCAAGAAAAACTTGGATCAGCTTAGACAAGGGTGCCGGTAGTAAAGAGGATAAGTGCTACAGGGTAAGGAAAATGTCAAAAGTAACTCCTGAATTTCCAGCTTTGGATAGATTGAAAAGATGACAGATCACTTTGGAAGAGGATCAAGTTTATGAGGGAATAAATATAAATTTGAATTCAAACATATGAGACATCCAATGGGAATGCTGAATAGGCAGGTAGATAATTGGATTCTGACAGCAAACATGGGCAAGATAGAGGGCTAGGAGAGATACATATTTGGGAGTCTTAAGTGTGCAAATCAAGGTTTGCATTCATTATGTCAGCAAATCTGGAAGACCCAGCAGTGACCACAGGACTGCTGCTGCTAAGTCGCTTCAGTCGTGTCCGACTCTGTGCGACCCCATAGACGGCAGCCCACCGGGCTCCGACGTCCCTGGGATTCTCCAGGCAAGAATACTGGAGTGGGTTGCCATTTCCTTCTCCAGTGCATGAAAGGGAAAAGTGAAAGTGAAGTCGCTCAGTCGTGTCCGACTCTTAGCGACCCCATGGACTGTGGCCTACCAGGCTCCTCCATCCATGGGATTTTCCAGGCAAGAGTACTGGAGTGGGGTGCCATTGCCTTCTCCACTGGAAGAGGTCAATCCTCATCCCAATTCCCAAGAAGGGTAGTACCAAAGAATGTGTTAACCATCGGACAATTGCACTCATCTCCCAGGCTAGTAAGGTCATGCTTAAAGTCTTGCATGCTAGGCTTCAGCATTATGCAAACCAAGAACTTCCAGATGTCCAAGCTGGGTTTAGAAAAGGAAGGGGAACTAGAGATCAAATTGCCAACATTCGCTGGATCATAGAGAAAGCAAGGGAATTTCAGAAAAACATTATCTTTGTTTCATCGACTATGCTAAAGCCTTTGACTGTGTGAATCATGACAAACTGTGGAAATCTCTTAGAGAGATGGGAATACCAGACCATCTTATCTGTCTCCTGAGAAACCTGTATGTGGGTCAAGAAGCAACAGTTAGAACTCGGTATGGAACAACTGATTGGTTCAAGATCAAGAAAGGAGTGTGACAGGGCTGTCTGCCGTCACCCTGTTTGTTTAACCTAAATGCTGAGCACATCATGAGAAATGCTGGGCTGGATGAGTTACAAGCCGGAATCAAGATAGGCGGGAGAAACATCAATAACTTCAGATATATGGATGATACCCCTCTAATGGCAGAAAGTGAAGAGGAACTAAAGAGCCTCTTGATGAGGAGAATGAAAGAGCCGGCTTAAGACTAAATATTAAAAAAACACTAAGATAATGGCATCCGGCCCCATTACTGCAAGGCAAATGGAAGGGGAAAAGGTGGAAGTAGAGACAGATTTCCTCTTCTTGGACTCCAAAATCACTGCAAATGGTGACTGCAGCCATGAAATCAGAAGATTGCTTCTTGGCAGGAAAGCGATGACAAACCTAGACAGTGTTGAAAAGCAGAGACCATTACTCTGCTGACAAAGGTCTATATAGTCAAGGCTATGGTCTTCCCAGTGGTCATGTACAGTTGTGAGAGCTAGACCATGAAGAAGGCAGAACACCAAAGAATTGATGCCTTTGAACTGTGGTGCTGGAAAAGACTTCTGAAAGTCCCCTGGATAGCAAGGAGCTCAAACCAGTCAATCTTAAGGGAGATCAACCCTGAATATTCACTGGAACAACGGATGCTGAAGCTGAAGCTCCGGTATTTTGGTCATCTGATGCAAACAGACAACTCATTGGAAAAGTCCCTGATGCTGGGAAAGATTGAGGGCAGAAGGAGGAGAGGGTGTCAGAGGGTGAGAGAGCTGGATGGCATCACCGATGCAATGAACATGAACTTGGGCAAACTCCAGGAGACGGTGAGGGACAGGGAGGCCTGGGATGCTGCAGTCCATGGGGTCGCAAAGAGTTGGACACGACTTGGCAACTGAACAACAACAAAAAGCGTGTAAATAGTAATCAGAAGCCTTGAATAATGCTTCTTGACCTTTACCAACTTATCAGGCAGGCACAGAGGTCTACCAGCATTTGACCAACCCATTGGTTTATAGTTTAGATAAAAAACAGAAAGGAGATGCCAAGTAGATAGGAGGAACAGAAGAGCACCAAGTGTTTGTTTTTCTTTCCCCATTACATCTCTCTGCCCCTCTTGTTTCCCCTCTCCCTGACACCTAATATCTTAAAGCAGGGTCTTTTGCTGAAAACTAGAGCAGGGGAAGGAGCAGCATGGAGGGCAGGATATAGGGATAGTAGGGAAGATGTGAAATTAACAGCAGAGAGTAAGAATGGTTACATGACATGTCTCCTTTGATCAGAGATTTTTACCAGACAAGTAAAGATGTTTGCATGGGTGTGCTAAGTCGCTTCAGTCATGTCCAACTCTTTGCAACCCCATGGACTGTAGCCGACCAGACTCTTCAGTCCATGGGATTCTCCGTGCAAGAATACTGGAGTGGGTTGCCATGCCCTCCTCCAGGGGATCTTCCCAACCCAGGGATAAAACTTGTGTCTCCTACACTGCAGGTAGTTTCTTTACTGCTGAGCCATCACTCACATCCAGACCTAATGAGTGTGGAGTTGGAATGAATAAACTGACTCCATTTGAGACATAGGCAAGGAGGGTCCTCTGGAAAGACGTAATATTCACTTAGGTCAAGGAGGTACAAGAAATGTTCAGAGGGCTGTATTATAGGCCATCAATAGAAACCATCAGAGGCAAATTGCTTCGTCAACCTGCTCTGACACTTACACACTGTATGTATCTACATTCAGCGTTTGCAGAGGAAGTGCATGGCAAAATGATTGAGTACTGCATAAAGATTAAGAGCATGAAATTAAGTACCTGCTATGTTCATAGATAATATAAAATGATAAAATGTTTTTATCCTTCAAGAAGTATATAATCTAAAATCTTTGTAAATGTAAAAATTTACAAAGATAAATAATAAAAGAGATAAACATCAATCCTATAGAACAATGTAAGTAGTAGTATCAGCAGTATATACTTTATTGCAGTAGTAATAGAAAATTCAGGTCCGCTTTGATATTGGAAGGCTCAGGTTCAAATCCTAGATCTGCCACTTACTTACAAATAATCCTCAACTTCTTCATTTGTATAATGTTGTGATAACCAAATGAGATGATATATGGAAAGCATTGAACATAATTATGACACATCATAAGCATCAATAAGTAGAAGCTCCACTATTATTAATGACAATAAAATGGAATTCTTAAATAGGTTGTAATATAAAGATGATTTTTAAAATATTTGTTATATTGTATGGTGTTCAGAATGCTGTATAAATAGTAATGCCTAAAATTTATCAACATAAATATTTTCTCAAAAGTATCAGTTGAGAATATGCTATAAACACTATTCTTCCCTATTTCTCATGGAACTCATAGTTTAGTAATGATATGTACAATTTTCCATCAGTTTTTTAATATAGTTTTAAAAATATTATTCATACTGTCTCTTTCCAAACTACTTAAATAATTATGAATTATGACTAAACTGAGCCCTGTTCATGTTTGTAGAACCTAAAATAGTTGTCGCAATCCTTTGTATAGCTAAACAATGACAACAGATTTGTGTAAGTAAAGCATTGAAATAGAATGGCTGACCTGTATAAATGTATAAATTAAATAAAGAGACCATAGTATGTCCACACCAAAATCATTTGTTACTTTTGTTAGCCATTTTTATTATTCCTATTCAAGGGGAAGATAGAGACAGAGTATCTATAAAAATTCTAATCTAAGGGAATTATAAGGGGCTAGTAATTTAAAAAATAGTGGGGTTATTTTTAAGCACAGAGAGAGACAAAGATGATGAAAGACATGTCAAACCTGAAAAAAATCAACATGCCAACTTTATAACATAGTAACTTCAGGTGTATATAAGCATTACAGCCTTGTTCACTGAGAGATATATACCTGAAGAAAAATAACAGAGAAACATAATATGCCATAGAGAAGAGAAGCTTGCCACTCAGTCTCAGAAAACAACCTGTTCCAAAGCCTAAGCTGGCAGGGAAGGTTACTGACCGCTCCTTGATACAAATCCTTTTGTTTGTCTTTCTTAGCTTAACAAATCTTCCCTAGATCCTCTCTCTGCCTGTCTAACTGCTTTATCCCAATCTTTCAGTGAATTTCTCCTTTCACCCATCCCGCAAATAGAGTTGATGTGTTCTCACACCACATATGCCCCAGGCAATTGCATCCATCCTTCTGGCTTCGACTACCATCTGATTGCTGATGACTCTTAATCTACATCTCTATTTAAAATCTTTCCTGAGCTCCATGTCTAATAATCAACTATTATCACATATCTCTAAACAAATATTTCAAATTCAACATCCCTTCCCAACCTGCTAATATTCTTATCACCATCTACCCAGTTACCAGAAATTCTGGAGCCATCTTAGACTCTCTTTTCTTCTTCACAGACAACATCTAATTAATCATGAGTCAGAGATGGCAAAAATCTTTAACGGCAGGCTACTCACAAATATGTTCAAGCTGGATTTAGAAAAGGCACAGGAACCAGAGATCAAATTGCCAACATCTGTTGGATCACTGAAAAAACAAGAGAGTTCCAGAAAAACATCTACTGCTTTATTGACTACACCAAAGCCTTTGATTGTGTGGATCACAACAAACTGTGGAAAATTCTTCAAGAGATGGGAGTACCAGACCACCTTACCTGCCTCCTGAGAAATCTGTATGCAGGTCAAGAAGCAACAGTTCTTGAACAGTTCTGGTTCAAGAAGCAACAGAACCAGACATGGAACAACGGACTGGTTCCAAATTGGGAAAGGAATACATCAAGGCTGTATATTGTCACCCTGCTTATTTAACCTATATTCAGAGTACATCATGCAAAATGCCGGGCTGGATGAAGCAAAAGCTGGAATCAAGATTGCCAGGAGAAATATCAATAACCTCAGATATGCAGATGACACCACCCTTATGGCAGAAAGGGAAGAACTAAAGAACCTCTTGATGAAAGTAAAAGAGGACAGTGAAAAAGCTGGCTTAAAACTCAACATTCAGAAAACTAAGATCATGGCATCTGGTCCCATCACTTCATGAAAAATAGATGGAGAAACAATGGAAACAGTGGCAGACTATATTTCCTTGGGCTCCAAAATCACTGCTGATGGTGACTGCAGCCATAAAATTAAAAGACACTTGCTCCTTGGAAGAAAAGTTATGACCAACCTAGACAGCATATTAAAAAGCAGAGACATTACTTTGCCAACAACGGTCTGTCTAGTCAAAACTATGGTTTTTCCAGCAGTCATGTATGGATGTGAGAGTTGGACTATAAAGAAAGCTGAGCTCCAAAGAATTGATGCTTTTGAAATGTGGTGTTGGAGAAGACTCTTGAGAGTCCCTTGGACTGCAAGGAGATCCAGCCAGTCCATTCTAAAGGAAATCAGTCCTCAATATTCATTTGATGGACTGATGCTGAAGCTGAAACTCCAGTACTTTGGCCACCTGATGCGAAGAACTGACTCATTGGAAAAGACCCTGATGCTGGGAAAGATTGAAGGTGGGAGAAGGGGATGACAGAGGATGAGATGGTTGGATGGCATCACCGGCTCAATGGACACGAGTTTGAGCAAGTTCCGGGAGTTGGTGATGGACGGGGAAGCCAGGCATGCTGCAGTTCATGGGGTCGCAAAGGGTCGGACACAAATGAGCAACTCAACTGACTCACCAATATAAATGTGAATAAATTTTTATATGATATCAGCAAACTCTTAAGTACAATGGAAAATGTAATTTACTAAGTGGTAGATAGAAGAATACATTAAGGTCAGTCAGGTTTTGGAATTGATGTAAAATGTTTTTATTACCTTTCCCAGTTGTAGAGATTAATATTGATCTGAATTGCTTGATAAACAAGGCCAGCCTGAAGAAGAACAATTTCAGCCTCCTGTATGTTCCCACTAAACATTAATATGTGGGCCATTTTTGATTCTTTAGATGGAAGATTTTTTATAGAATTGATATATTGAACTTTATCAATCTAAAAAAGAAAGAAAAATATTTGAAGTATATAGTAACAAATTACAGTTAAACACACACACACACACAAACACATAAACATAAGTAAACACTATTTACTTCACCAATTGCTGCGTAGGCTATTTCTGCAGTAGTCATATCTCGATTAGCAACTGCCATAGCAGCTAGGCAAGCCCACATGGTTTGCTCCTAAAGTGAAATAGAAGAACAATTATTTCAACTACATGGCTGAACTGCCTTAAAATAAACAGTGAATTAAAATATAACAAGGTTATATTTTAATGTAAAATAAAAGATTGCCAAGCCTGGCACTGAAAAAAATAATAATTTAATAAATTAATGATGTGGAAATTTCATTGGGGCTATGCGGTTATAACACATAGAGAAAGTTTTGAATAAATTTTTTGTGAAATGTTCATTTCTAATTATAAAAGGTTTACTTTTGAACTTATGATACACATTAATGATAACTCAAGGTTATAAGCCCTCCAGTCTTTTTGATGAGATGTCAAAGAATGCAACTGCAGGGAACCAGAGAAAACGTGAGGTTTTCAGACAATGCTATTAGAGCAGACTGTCACCAATAACCCATTGTAAGGAAAACCACCTAAAAGTTCTTTTACAAAAGTGTATTCTAAGAGAATTAAACAATGTAAAAAGACGAGTTCTGTGGCCAAACATGCTCAGAAAATACTTAATTCAACTAGGTTGGAAAATGCTGATCTAAAGTAGTGAATGGTTCTTAACCTTAGCTATACAAATCATCTGAGGAACTTAAAAATATGCCCAGGCTCACTAGATCTAATAAATTAGACCTTGGGGGTAGAACCTGGGAATCTGAGTTTTAAAAAAAGTTCCATGAAAGGTTTTTATATGTATCAGCAAGAAGAAACTACTCGCTTCTTCAGAGAATAAATCACACAGCAACATCTATCTCTCTGTATCACTCATGACATCACTTATTAAAAAAAAAGACATGATCTTGTTTACAATTTTTCCAACCCTTAGCTCTTATTATTTCTCATTTTGCGAAAGATATTGTATAAACTAATACACGATATATATACAACTGTAGATCTGAAATGTAAAGTACCTTAACAAAACGACAAAGTCTTACAGCGTCTTCCCATTTTGAACTGCTTACATATTCGTGGAGAATAGCAGGATATGGTGATATGCTGATGTGAACCAGAGAGCCATCAGCCCTTCTTATAGTTACTTGATTTCCAACAAAACTCACAATATGGGGTTTTTTACTAAATTCACTGTTGAAAAAAGGCAAAGTGCAATTTATATTCTGAGGAAAAAATTTCATACAATTTAAATTTGGGAGTTGACCCTAACATACATGTGAAATCGACAATCTCCAAAATGCACCCCAAGAAAGTTAATTCCAAGGAGAATGTATGTCTTCAAATAAATATTGGAATCTAACTTGCTATGTACACTTAGAGCAAAATATGCAAACATTTTTACATGACAAAAATTATTACATATTTGACAACTATGCCTAAAAGCATTTGAAATGTTCTTTTTTCCTAAGAATTAAGGTAAATCACACAAATGATTAAAGCACTGAGCCTCAGCTTTTGAAAGTATAAACATTAAAAAGTTGATTCCAAGATTATTTTCTCATAATAACAGGAGGTGAACTTTAAGTAAAGAGACTAACTTCTCTTCATTAGTTAATCTTTTTATGTGATGCCTCTCTGGTTTTGCTAAGGTGAGCTTGAATATTAAAAATGAACTTAAAATAGATTTGAAAGTTAAACTAAGATTTGGCGTTGAGAAGCCTTTGTATTCCTAGTTTGCCAAGAATAAGAGATCTCCCTGCTAGTTCTTAGAGAATTTAGGAATATAAATGCATTTGATTTTCTGAAGAATGTAAAATTAAAAATAAAAAAAACCTTTTAGTAACTTTATGTATTTTTTCTAAATTTAATATCAATTTTAAAATTCAATTCTAGAGAGACATACATTCCTGAGAGTCTCAAGGTCAATGATAAAATGGGAAAGAGTAAAGGCTGTCATAAAATTGTATATCACAGGAAAATATTGAGTGCCTAAAATAAAATAATTAAACCACACTGAAAAAACTACCTGAGTTACCATTAAACAACAGTAAACCTGAAAATTATATCCATATAAGAAAAAATTATATTCATTTAAGAAACATACAAATAAATAGTATTACATCAATACAACACTTTCAACTTGATTCTATAACTTAAATCTCATTAAATATAGCTTTAGCTGAATAATTTATTTAGTTGACTAAGTAACATAAAAGATTATTTTGTAGGAATGAAATTAGAAGCAAGAATACAACACTGTTAGTTTTATTTATGACAATAAACAATCCCACACAGTAAAATGTTACCTTGCATCCCTTTCATATAATGTTTTAGGCAAAATGTCTCTGTCCACATAAACCGTATTGGGGTAATACCACACTGTAAATCGAGTATCTTGAAGTCCACAAAGGATATTGCACGTATCACTCCATGCCAAAGTATGCACCATTGTTCCTTATTTTAAAAAGAATGTTAATGTAATGTTAATGTACTAGTTCCATTATATAAGTATTAAAAACATATCTTTAAAATCAGCTGATGTATAAGACCCCAACTAACTGCTGGTAGGTATGAGTATTCTCTGATGGTGAAAACGTGCAAAAATTCACATAAAAATTTATGGAAATATTTGAGCATTTTATCCAGAACCATTATATTTTCAATCTGCATGTCTGTTTTTCAATGCCAAGTTAGTTGCAGCAGCTAAAGACTTGCTATCAAAATGGAATTAAATAGCTAAGAAATGTTAGGAGACCAAAGCATTATTCACAGATTCATTCAAGCAAGTAAGCTATTTAGTATAATATAAAGAGTAGATCTAAGAATACTGAAAATAATAAAAAATTTAAATGTATTACAATTATTTTACCAAGTTTGATAATCTGTTCTTCCTTCCCAAATCGTTTCACTGAAGTGATATAGAGATCTCTATTTTTATCAATGAAAGCAATTTTTCTATCATTGGTGAGTCCCTTTTGATCCAGAGCAATTTCCAAAACTTCATTCTAAAATTTTTAAAGAATGAAAATTCTGGATTAGTTTTAGTGCTTACATCAGATTATTTTAATTGTTTACTTACAAGAACATATGTTTATTTAAAGGTCAATTAAATATCATTTACCTACTTATAATGGTAAAATGTCCCTGCTAAATAACTGCTAATATACAAATAATTCAAAAGCTGAAGTGTAATTACTTGTTTTTTAATTTACAAGGGAAAAATGCCCATTAGAACACCATAAAATAATATAATCTTTGAAACTCTATAAGCTGAAATACACTTCCATTTGTGTCCATCATTTGGGCACAAGTTAAACAAATTTTGATACATCCATAAAATGTTATACTTATGGCAGGAAGAAGGACTGAAAAAGTACTTTTATCTACTGATATGGAAAAATTTCCAGAAACAGAATGTTGTGTGAGAAAAGCAAAGTGCAGACTTATATGTTATCTTTTTGTAAAAGAAAGAGAAAGGAACATATACCCATTTTGTCCATGTATGCACTAAAAACCTATGGAAGGATAAAAGGAGATTAATAATGATGGCTACTTATTCGGTGGAAAGGAACTATACTGACAGGTGTAGCAAAAATAGTTTTTCACTGACTGCTTTTCCATTTCTGAACAACTGAATGTATTTGTTATTCAACTAATAATTACAAAAAGAAGAAAATAAAATATAGGGTAATGCTTCACTAGTAGCACTGAACAGTAAAGTTAAAAACATCTTTAAACCCTAATATATCACTTATTGGAGGATAACTCAATGGAATGGTGCCATTTGTTTGTTCTAAGGCTAAAAATCAGAAACTAATAAACGGCTCACAATTCGGGATTTTTTTTTCCAGTTTCAGATTTTTTTTTTTCATTTAACTACAGTCTTAAAACCTAAAAAAAAAAGGGTTAGAACAGGTCAATGGGAGAAGTGTAAGCTGTATTGATGTATAAACACATTTTTATTTACTGATACTATATGTGTTAAAAGTTTAATCAAGATAGAATATTTTATCGAAAAGCAGTAAAGAGGGACTTCTCTGGTGGTCCAGTGGTTAAAAATCCACCTGCCAATGCAGGGGACATGAGTTCGATCCCTGGTCCAGAAACTAAGAATCCACATGCTGTAGGGTGACTAACTCACAACTACTGAGCCCATGCACTGCAATTACTGAAGTCCATGTGCCTTAACTAGAGAAAGCCCATGCACAGCAATGAAGAATAAGCACAGTCAAAAATAAATAAAACAAATAATAATTTTTAAAAAAGGAGTAAAGAGCTTGAACAAAAACATATGTCAGATTCTTTCATTCAATTAACTTGCATATATATAGCTTTCCATTACAGAATTTAATAGTGCTTAGACTTTAGGACATTTTTAGGCAAAATACTCTATATAGAATGCACACTTGTTTTAAATATAAAATTAATCTCCATGTTTTCCTCCTTAAAATGAAAACATTAATTTTGCTCCTAGTGTTTTGTTTTTAATTTTTGTTTTCTGGCCACACCATGGAGCACATGGAACTTTGCCAATTAGGGATCAAACCCATGCTCCCTGCAATGGACACGCAAAGTCTTAACCACTGGACTACCAGGGAAGTCTGAAAACATTAATTTTGAAAAGAAGTAAATAACTATTTACATTAAAAATAGCTAATATCCATCACCTTATGAGAAAGAAACTTCCCGTCTCCCATTGGTTTTCCAGTTGATGCCTCAAAGAGGAAGATTACTTGAAAAAAAAGTAAAGCATTAATTACCATATTACATTAGAATTTTTACTGAAACATTTCTATGGAGCTATCATAATCTTAATGAGAAATTATTTAACTCTTTGGACCACAGATACCTATCAGCACAGAAGAGCAGCAGCATCAAATTCCTAGTTAGTAATAAGGTCATATTTCTCAGTGGAACCGAACACGTCTTCCTAAAATATACATTCCCTAATTAGAATTATTATTAATGGCATGGTATCAGTGTACCACAGGATCAAAAATGGCAAGTCCAAATCTGGATGCAGTTTGTAATTTTCATAATTCTGATTTAGATCAACATAACAACCCAGACAATCATTTCACAAAGGAAAAATGTATTGAGTGCCTACTATACTACCAGGAAATTATGTAGTGATGAGTTCCCTGTGGTCAGTACACTACTGTGTGATAATTTGTGTGGTCTTTGTCTTAGGTTCCTGACACAGGTCTTCCACAACCCTTGGAATTTTCTGAGTCACAGGAATGTCTTTGTTATGCTAATAGAGAGACTCTGGGTAATTCCCTAGATAGCTTCACCATAGCTATAGGGTCACCAGAAAGACCAAGCATGTGATTATAGAGTTTGGACTTTCAATTACCTGAAATGGGTTTTTGTGTGCATGCCTGACTCTCTGCAACCCTATGGACTGTAGCCCACCAGACTCCTCTGTCCATGGGATTTTTCAGGCAAGAATACTGGAGTGGGTTGCCATTTCCTCCTCCAGGGGACCTTCTCAACCCAGGTACTGAACCTGAGTCTCCCGTGTCTCCTGCATTAGCAGGCGGATTCTTTACCACTGAGCAACTTGATGTTCAACCTTACTACATTGAAGCAAAGGCTCTTGCGTGGATCATCAATGACTCATATGCTGCCAAATCAAACAGTCTATTTTTAGTCAAGAATCTACTTTTAGTCTTGACCTCCTGGGAGCACTGGATACTCCTGACCATCCTCTTTCTTGAAACTCCTATGTGAGCTACCAAAAAACACTGTTTTCTCCTGATTCTTTCCCATTTTGGACCATCCTTTATTCTCTTTTCGCTAGTTCTTCCTTCTTTGGTGATCCCTGTTCCTAGGTTTTGTTTTAGGTCACCTATTCATACTATCTACGTTCCTGGATTATTTTCATGACATCAATCATTATCTAAAAAATGATAACTCAAAGTTCTCTATTTCCAATTCCATCTTTCTCAGATATGCTGAGTAGGCCAACTTGTAAATATTATTGGAGATATGTACTGAAGAAGCCAGGAACAAAAGCTGCCTCTGCCCCTTCTCTGTTTCATCAAAGGCTTCTCCTAGTATCATAAGTGACAGAAATATTGCCCACTATTTTTTGCTCTTTGAAGACTGTCAGTGCTTCAGTGATTCTCTTTAAGTAATTCCCAAATTACTCCAGCTCAAGATTCATCTCCAATAGAGTTATTTCATATGACTGAACACACACAAAGAATTACAAAAACAAAAAGACAGAAGTGACATGAGTAGTCAGCAAAAACAATTGGACAATTTATACAGATCATAAAACTGCTAATATATGTATAACATATTTAATTTCCAGAGGGTCATACTTTTAGTATATTGATTTATAGCTGTTAGTAACCTTAGGATGTTAAGTTTGAGGTCACTGGCTATATTCACAGAGGAAGACATATTCATGTCTTCACAATAAGTTATGTTCTAAAATTGCCAATTTAGCTGTTAAAAATGAAAAAGAAAAATACTGTTATAGAATTTTTAAGTAAGTATAGAAACAAAAATAGAAAAATCTGACTTCCATTTTAAAAAATGCTTTGGGTATAACTAAGCCCAGTTATTTTCATAGCTATATAAACTAACTTTTTAAAAAAGTAAAAGTTTTCCATCCTTTTGTTGACTGCACATATTATAAAGAGCTGGAGGTATGTGAATGAATTTGTCTAATTTCCACAACTGGAGGTGGCCCTGATTCAGTGGGAGGCTGGACCTGTATTTTAATTTTAATATGCAGCAAAAACTGGCAGATTGGACAACTAAGGAGCTGGGAGCTGAAAGAGTTGCTTCTAAACCTAAGTAACTGCTCTCTAACTTCGCCTTCCTCTACCCAGACTTTTGTTTCAAATAATCACTCACAATGACATCACAGTGAATCCGTGCAAGGTGGATGAGGAGAAGAAGCGAGTCAAAAGCAATATTCCTACTCTTTAGTCATAAGGAGTATCTACCTTAATCATACGTACCTCTACTCCTTAATCATAATCAAATGTACTTAACATACTTTAACTGAGCACCTACTATAACATAAGACTACTGGGCTTGGTTCAAAGAATCCTGCCTGTAAAGGAACTCCCAAGTCAGGAAGGAACCACTGATTTCACACATGAATGGTCCCCTTGAAAGAAAATTTTTACAGGTTAAAGATTCCAGGTACTTCAATTGTGCTTTCTATTGTTAGTGTATATCTCTATCTAGCCTTCAGTAATTACTAGTTTCTTTAAACATAAGAAAACTATTTTCCTTCTCATTTTTCTATCAGTTCTACAATAATTTTAGTTTTAAAAATTTTCTGTTGATGGCAGGATGGAATAACATGATTATTTTGTTCAACAAAGTTTATGTAAGTAAAACATAATTTATTTGCATGTACATCCATAACTCTTAAAATGTTCATTATTCTTTTTGGCTCTAAAATTCTACAAATTATCAACGGCTTAAATGTTAATGAAATATGTTTCAGATGTGAATTAATTATAGAAAAATTCAGAATAAGGAATATTCAGTTGGAAACATACATACCTTATTATAGCTTCCATCTAAAATACGTGATGTTGAATAAGGAAAATATAGAAACTTCATAGTGATCACTGGGATTTTCAAATTTAAATTTACTGAAGACAAAAATCTGACTTCCAAATTATTAACAATTACACTCCCATCTTAAATCTGTCTGCTGTCTAGATTCTGCTTTATTTCATTTCATTTCATTCTCTTTCCTCTCTTTTAGACAGGAAGGAAGTCCTTTAAAAACAAAACAATTACCAAATGTCCTCTCTTAGAGAAAGCCTGAGGCATAAAGAGAGAGAATAATAGCTCTGTTTAGGAGAATTATCTTTCCTACCAGAATGAGAGGTGATGCTATCTGAAAGTACTGAAAATTTAAAAGAAGGACAGTTTTCTAACTCCAAAATTAGGTGTTCCATGAACTAACAAAATTAACAGCCAAGTCATACCTTTTTTCAACATGTCACAGTAATGAATAATGTTTAGTAATATGTATTAACAGAGAAGAACAATTATTCTGTATCTTACCACCAGGCTTTAAGGATACCTCACTCTCACTCTACCTCATTAGTTCCTTTTCCTCTTTCTCATCTTTAAATATTGATGTGCTCAGCCACTGATCTTCTCTGTCTATATTCACTTTCTAGGTGACTTCATTGTGTCATGGCACCATCTACACATCAATGACTTCCAGATTCATATCTCATCTCCAACTCTCTCCTGAGCCCTGGATTTGTTTATTTCATTGTTTCCTCTCCAAACCCTCTTGGACGTCTAGAAAGTATTTAAACTTATCAAGACAAAAACAGAACTCTGGGTTTGTGTGACCTACTCAAAACTTCCTCATTCCCCATCCTTCATTCACCCAGGAAAAATTTTAGGATAACATGCTAGTCTTCACTCTCTCATGCCAGCATCTTTACCATGGCCAAGTCTTTACATGATCTGGCTGCTACTTATCTAACTTTGTGTCTTCTCCTATCACACTCTGCTTAGTTCATGTTGACCTAGTCCTAAAGCCTTGTTCCTTTTAAGTACCAGTCATTCCCACCCTTGCATTTTATTGTCCTATAGTCATTGCTCTGCCCCAGCTCTAGATTCTCTATGCCCTCACCCTGCATTAATTTTCTTCACAGCATGTATCATTAGTTGACTATATTTGCTGATTACCTGTTTTTTTTTATGCACTTTTGTATCCTCAACTTCTAGAAGACTACTTGGCACATAGGAAGCACTCAGTATTATTTGTTGGATACATGATATGATACAGCATTGCCTTAAAAAAATAGTTTTACTCATACTGTGGCATTCCAAAACACCTGACATACTTAAATTTATTTATAAACACTAATGTGGCCTAGATTTTTATATGAAAATCAAAAATTATTTGTAACTTTCTCCTACTTTTTCAGTTTAAAAATATGTAAGTATAAAAAATACATGAATATATATAAGCAAAATAAATAGTACAATGAAGCACAATATTTACTATGTTACTAAATAAAGAAAAAAGAAATACTTCCAATAAACTTAAAAATTAACATACATTTTTAGTCTTGAATTAAAACTATACCAACGGCTATTGAACATATAGATTTACTTCTTACCACTAAGCTTTGATGTTGTGACAATATTTATTTGTCCCATCAACTGGAAATAATATGACAACTTTAGTTCTTTAATTCATGATTAGGACAAATTAGAAAGCTTATCATTCTTCCATATAAAGTCAACATATTAATAGATGAGAAAATGAAAGTCAATTGATGAAAATTTTAATAAATTTCATTAAAATTTATTGGTCTCTGCAGAGACCATTGAAAATTATAAAAATGCACTTACTTTTTTCATCAGCTTTGTCTTTGATTGCTATGGTATCATTACTCAGAGAGACAGTCTGTGCATTTAGAATATCTGTTCTCATTCCAGGAAATTTTGGAGAGGAAAGGAAGCGCCCTTCATAAGAATATAAATAGATACCACCACCATCTACAAGAAGAAAATGTCTAAAAAATACAGAATAAAGATGTATTCTCAAGTAGGATTTACTATAATTTCATTTTCATATTAGAAAATATTTTATGCTTTGGAAATATAGAAATCTTACAATTAAAACAATAATAAAACATAGATATAAAAAGAATGAAATATAAAAACAATCTGAAAAGTCAACATTTGATTGTTTTGATTTGTTTCCTAGGTTTCTGTTTTTTGATGGAGGTAGGAAAAGAAAAATGAAAATGTCCATAATCACCACCCTATAAAGTTTTTATTCCTTTAATATTATAATTATAATTCATTTCCTTTCCTAAAGAAGCATATCTATACAAAAGCAATAAAAAATCAAGTAATTTACAATTTAGTGAATCTTTTAATGACAGACACTATTTGTTTTATGAAACAGTATTAACACATATTTTACAATTAAAGATTATGCTAAGGATCACTAATAACAGTATTAAATTAAATACTAGGCAGAGTCCTAAACAGTGAAAACAACTCAAAAATTAACATCAGAGTGAGCATTTACTAAAATAAGAAGCTTTGATTTTAAAATAATACAGTAACCATGAATAAATGTATTCATATCTAAAAATGTGTTTTTTTAATATCAGGTAGTTGGGTTCATTTGCTGTGATGACAGCTCTATTCAAGGCATAGTATCCTGTGTTGTTTATTTTTTAAGTCAAAATGTAAACATTTTATAGCTGCTATTTTTTCCTTTGAAATTTTAAGAACAATACAAAAAACATTTCAAATAATACAGAGAAAGTAAAAGATCTCTTGCAATCTTCTTACCTCCGTAGAGATAACTTATGGCAAAGTATGGATAGAACTTAATTAACTCTTTCCTGATGGACATTTATTTTATTTCAAATTATTCACTCTTCAAGCATGTCTAAGGTATATACACATCTCTGTATGTTTACATTGCTTATTTCCTTAGTATAAATCCTAAAAATGCAATAATTGGATCAAAGGGCATATACTTTTAAAAATTTAACATATATTGTTAAACTCCCCTTTAAAAGGTTTATTGATTTACACTCATACTATTGCTATATCAGAGAGTCTGTTTCTTCAAAGTTGAACATATTATTACTTCTTAAAACTTTATGTTCAAGCTATTAATATCCTTGATTCAGAACTATTTTTTTTTTTTTTGGATCACACCACACAGCTTATGGAATCTTAGTTCTCCAACTAGGGATTGAACCCGGGCCCTTAGTAGTGAAAGAGCCAAGTCCTAACCACTGGATGACCAGGGAGTTCTCCAGAACTATTTCTTGATTCAGGAATTGCTAACTGTTCCTTTTTGCTGTGGAAGCCATTATGAAATAAACATCAAGACAAACAAAAGCTAGTATACAATGAATACCAAAAATGTACACTTGAATTAAATGAATACTTGACTACTGCTGTGTAATTTGGCCCTTACACATTAGTGTATGAAAGCAATATTTGCTAATGTTGACAAGTGACACATACTAGTATATATTCTTTTCTTTGTCTCAGTAATAAAAGCATTTTCTCTTCTAAACAACACACTAAAGCTTTAACTTCCTGTGAATAAACACTATTCCAAGGGGCAAACATTTCTAATGTACAAATATGGCCAGCAATGGTTAGTAAATAAAATATTCTTTAATTATCTAATCATTTACACTATTAACATATAACTTTACTAAGAGCATATTCAATATACATTTATAAATACTGTATAAAGAAATAAATTTATTTGGAACTATTCAAGTAAAAAAGAATTTCAAAAATATGGTTTTTTAGATAGCTGACATCTTACCTTTTAACTGGCAAAGATGTCTTTTTGTTTGAAAAATTTACGATATAAATCAATCAATCAATCATTGGTTCAATATCATTAAACAGCTGGTAGAAAATCTGATACAATTATTTGCTTGATCACTCAGGGTCATCAATATGATGATCATACTCTTCAGCAACTGTGCAACTGATAGCTTTGATACTTAGGAGAATCGGTTGGTGCTATGCTTCCGCTATCTTTCCAGTCCTCAGTCAGATGGGCACAGAGACACTTCTGGAAGTAACACTGAAATGGCTGCCCAAGGAGAACCCCAAGTTCAGTTCAAACTTGTTTTGGTTGGTGATGGTGGTACTGGAGAAACTACATTCATGAAATGTCATCTGACTGGTGAATTTGAGAAGTATGTGGCTATCTTGGCTGTTAAGGTCCATCCTGTTGTGTTCCATACCAACAGAAGACCGACTAAGTTCAATGTATGGGATGCAGCTGGTCAGGAGAAGTTTGGTGGACTGAGAGATGGCTATTATATACAAGCTCAGTGTGCCATTGTAATGTTTGATGTAACATCGAGAGTTAACTTACAAGAATGTGCCTAACTGGCATAGAGATCTGGTATGAGTGTGTGAGAAAATCCCGACTATGTTGTGGGGCAACCAACTGGATATTAAGGATAGAAAGGTTAAGGTAAAGTCAGTTGTCTTCCACTGAAAGAAGAATCTTCAGTACTATGGCATTTCTGCCAAAAGTAACTACAACTTTGAAAAGCCCTTCCTCTGGTTTGCTAGAAAACTGATCAGAGACCCTAACTTGGAGTTTGTAGCCATGCCTGCTCTTGTGCCATCAGAGGTGGTCTTGGCCCCAGTCTTGGCAGCACAGTACGGGCACGATTTAGAGGCTGCTCAGACAACTGCTCTCCCGGATGAAGATGATGACCTGTGAGAAAGTGAGGCTGGCACCCAGCGTAAGAAGTCTAGTTTTATAGGCAACTGTCCTGTGATGTCAGTGATGCAGCATGTTTGCCACTTTATTATATAGCTAAGCAGAACATGTGTTTAATCTTTGGATGCTGAAGGAGATGGATGGGCTTTTGAGTGAATATGGCAGTTTAAAAAAAAATACCTTCATTTTTTTAACCTGCATATTTAGGTGTTTTGGAACACAGTTGTTTCCTCCTTAAGTTTCAACTATAAGACTGCTATAGTCACATGCCGGAGAAGGAAATGGCACCCCACTCCAGTACTCTTGCCTGGAAAATTCCACGGACGGAGGAGCCTGGTAGGCTGCTGTCCATGGGGTCGCTAGGAGTCGGACACGAGTGAACGACTTCACTTTCACTTTTCACTTTCATGCATTGGAGAAGGAAATGGCAAGTCACTCCAGTATTCTTGCCTAGAGAATCCCAGGGACAGGGGAGCCTGGTGGGCTGCCGTCTATGGGGTCGCACAGAGTCGGACACGACTGAAGTGACTTAGCAGCAGCAGCAGCATAGTCACATGACAATATTGAGAGGTGGAATCTTGTTTGTTACTGTCATTCCCATTCCTTTTCGTTTAGAATCAGAATAAAGTTGTGCCTCAAATATTAAAAAAAATATATATATGGCTCTGTGCCATTAGTTTTTCTCCAGGCTCCCTTGCCAGCAGTCACTTTCTTTCCGTCATTGTGCCAGATTCTAACAGCCCACCAGCATTCATCTTCTGGCTATTTGTAGAAGGCTGTGGCTTCCCAGGTAGTGCAGTGGTAATGAATCTGCCTGCCAATGCAGGAGATGCAGGAGACACAAGTTCAATCCCTGGGTTGGGAAAATATATCAGAGTAGGAAATGGCAATCTACTCCAGTATTCTTGTCTGGGAAATCCCATGGACAGAGGAGCCTGGCAGGCTGTGGTCCATAAGGGTCACAAAAGAGTCAGACACAATCTAGCAACTAAACAACAAATGGGCTAGAAAACCTGATAATAACACTCTCAAGAGCTGCCTAAGTGGTGAGTAAAGGAATGAGGTAATAAAATAAGTGGTTTTAGTGAAAAGATTTCATGGATATCAATCTTAAGTAATTGTAGATTATATTTTCATGCTTTATTCCTGGTTTTATCAAGTTTAACTTTCTAACTCTGACCTCTGATTCGTAGGGTACCACTGTACTTGACAGATTGATCATTTTCATGGAAAAAATGTGGGTTCCTGAGAATAGTTATTACGAATTTACTCCAATTAATTGGCCCAGAGTTTCTCAGTCCGGTATATACAAAGTCTTGGTAGAGAATATTGTTTTTCAAACTCCAGATCACAGCCTAGTAGTGCCTCATAAAATGAATGAATTTCAACCAGTATTTTAAAACAAAAACAAGACAGAAAATATCGGAACAATGAGGTCAAAACTATGTTATAGTAATTTGCCTGTTTCACTGTCATTCTCTCATCATTACTCTGATGTTTACTTGCAGTAAGTTTATTCTTACCATTTATAATAAATTGATACCTTTTAAATCTCTCACTTTTACTTTCTAGTATTTTGTTCTCATTCAGTTGCTAAGTCATGTTTGACTCTTTGTGACCCCATGGAGTGTAGCATGCCAAGCTTCCCTGTCCTTCACTATCTCCCAGAGTTTGTTCAGATTCAAGTCCACTGAGTCAGTGATGCCATCCTCTGTTGCCCCCTCCTCCTTCTGTCCTCAATCTTTCCCAGCTTCAAAGTCTTTTCCAATGAGTTGACTCTTCACATCAGGAGGCCAAAATATTAAGAGTTTTAGCTTTAGCATCAGTCCCTCCAATGAATAGTCAGGGTTGATTTCCTTTAGGATTGACTGGTTTGATCACCTTGCTGTCCAAGGGACTCTAAAGAGTCTTCTCCAGCACCACAGTTTGAAAGCATCAATTCTTTGGTGCTCAGCCTTCATTATGGTCCAACTCTCACATCCGCACATGACTACCAGAAAAACCATAGCTTTGACTATACAGATCTTTGTCAGCAAAGTGATGCCTTTGCTTTTTAATACACTGTCTAGGTTTGCCATAGTTTTCCTTCCAAGGAACAAGAGTCTTTTAATTTCATGGCTTGTAGTCACCATCTGCAGTGATTTTGGAGCCTAAGAAAATAAAATCTGCCACTGTTTCCATTTTTCCCCCATCTATTTATCATAAAGTGATGGAACCAGATGTCATGATCTTAGTTTTTTGAATGTTAAGGTTTAAGCCAGCTTTTTCACTCTCTTCTTTCACTTTCATCAGAGGCTCTTCAGTTCTTCTTTGCTTTCTGCCATTAGGGTGGTATCATCTACATATATGAGGTTTCTCCTGGCAATCTTGATTCCAGCTTGTGATTCATCCAGCCTGGCATTTTGCTTGAAATACTCTGAATATAAGTTAAATAAGCAGGTTGACAATATACATGCTGGATGGACTCCTTTCCCAATTTTGAACCAGTCTGTTGTTCCATGTCTGGTTCTAACCGTTGCTTCTTGTCCCGCATACAAGTTTCTTAGGAAAAAAGTTACGATGGTCCAGAGTTCCCATCTCTTTAAGAATTTTCCACACTTTGTTGGAATCCACACAGTCAAAGCTTTAGTGTAGTCAATGAAGCAGAAGTAGATGTTTTTCTGGAATTCTCTTGCTTTTTCCATGATCCAGTGGATGTTGGCAATTTGATCTCTAGCTCCTCTGCCTTGTCTAAATCTAGCTTATACATCTGGAAGTTCTCAGTTCACGTAGTGTTGAAGCCTTGCTTGAAGGATTTCTAGCATAGTAAAGGCCAACATGTATAACCCACATATAGACCTCAATAACTTTAAGGATGTAAAGAAATTCTGGGACCAAAAAGTTTTAGAACTACTGATCTAAGAGCTTATTCTCTTACTTTTTCTTTTCATTTAAAATAAACAGAAGAAACAGATTGATTTCAGTGTACCAGTGATTTCAGAACATACCATCCTGTAAATGGCTTTAAAGAGTACTTTAATTCCAAATTCAATAGTGAAACATGATAAATTACCTTTCTGATTGCAGAATTAAACTAACAGTTCCTTCCTTGAGATCAAATATAAGTGGTGTATTCCAGTTCTTTGTACTGAAAGACAAATAAAATGGATACTTACTTACACTTAAAATACTTTTAAATAAGCAGATGGGTACTCATTTTAAACAAAGCATCTTTAGTTTCACAGTAACTCTGTATATGATTCTATTATAGCACTTGGTACGTTGTTCTGAAATTATGCACTTACACATCTGCATACCTGACTAGAAAGTGGATTCTGTGTCCCCAGCACCTAGCACATAGTAAGTACTCAATAAATGTTTATTCTAGGAACCACAACATGTGAACTGAGGAATCATAAGTTCATGTTCTGTCATTTATTAGCTCTGTGATTTGAGCATGTCATCTAATGTTTCTCTTTTGAAAAATAGTAGCAGCATAGCATAGTGAAAAGAGGATTATTTTTTGTCATTATTATGTAATATTTTATTGCATGAATATGGCAGTTTGTTTATCTATTCTAATGTTGATGGACATTTGGTTGAATTCAGATTTTGATTCTTATGAATTGTGATGCTATGAACATTCTTTTTTTAATTTATTTATTTTTAATTGAGAGATAGTTGCTTTACAATATTGTATTGGTTTCTGCCATACATCAACATGAATCAGCCATAAGTATACATATGTCTCCTCCCTCTTGAGAGGATGGGGTTTTGGCTAGACAGATAAGGATTAGAAATCTGGTTTCACCACCTGTCAGCCTTATGATCTTAATAAGCTTAACCTCCTAAACAACAGTTTCATTATTTGTAAAATGGTGATAATGATGTCTTACCTAAAGTGTCTAGTTAACTGCCTATTGTGTAGCAGATACTGAACAAAAACCATAATAACAATAACATGATCACTTTTCCTATCAGTCTCCCAGTGTAAGTGTTGAGCAAATGAAGATTTCCGTGAAACATTCTGTAAACTGTAAAATTCTATATACATGTAAGCTATGACTATGCTTACTGAACAAATGGATAAAATGAATAAACAAATAACTCCTATGAGTTTCATGATGTAATATGATTCAAAGATAGGGATGGGTAGAAAGGACATTTACAAACTGGAAAACCTATCCTCAAACAATCAAAGTTGCTCAATAGTTTAAAATGTTTTATTATTCCTATATATTCTGAACTTCTCTCAATTACTTTCATAGAACTAATTCTTTAAATCTCATATGCAGATCCAGAAGATGGGGGAAGGGAAAGGTTACAGTAAGTAGGCACATCGGTGGAAATTAATCTTGGCTAACGCAGAGCCTGATACCCATTTCAGTAAATAAATGCATGCATAAAGCCAAATAGTGAATAAACTGTTACTAATAATTATCAAGTCTGGGGTTCACAGGTATGATAAAGCTATGTACTTTTGCACTTTAGAAAAAATATCACATATGCTTCATTTATGCAGTCATTTATGCAGAATTAACCTTCATTCTTTGTCAAGAGAGCTAAAAAGAACAGTGAGTATGAGGGGTTTTTTTCCATGTCCCCTCATAAAATATCTGAGATTTCTGACAACTAAGATATATACACATGTCATGGAGATATAAACCACCTAAACTAAATGTTGATCATAAGGGAATTTTCTATACAACTATCTGAGAAATCAAGAGAAAATTTAACATAGAATGCTCATATGTGATTTTCTTTGGAACTTCTTTCCATACAAACCAGTATATTGTCTGTAGGTTTATTTTTAAAATTATGTTTTTATTACTAAAAAAGGAACAACAGTTATTAGGAACTTGGATTCAAATCTCAGTTCTTCCTTTAGTAAAGAAGTTAAGTAGTTTGACCCAGGGTATTATTAATATTTAATTACCTCTGCATCCTTCAGTTTCTTCATTTTGTAAAATGGGAATAATAATAATATTCAACACACAGAGTAAATCAGATCATGAACATAAAAGATAGTAAACAGTGCTCAGTAAAGAATAGTTGTTATTATCTAAAATACCAGGCATTTTTATAACAATTTAATTAAATATATTTTGGTATGATGGCTCTCAGCACTACTTCATTTCCACTACTGCTCACTGGAATTACACTTTAATAAATATTTTGTACCTTAGTGAATGTCTTGCCAACAAGAAAGGGGAAGCAATATTAAATCAGAAAAGAAAAACAATTTAATATTTTGATACGTATTAACTGGTGTGAGAAAGGTAGAGTGAGACAAAAATTAAACAACAGCTTCTAAACCTTTGGTAAATATTTTAAAAAGCAACCTCGCTAATACAAGTAGTAATGATATCAATACTTTAGATTCAAACATTATGTCTTAAATTTCAGTAATTTTGCAATTTCCCACCAGGGAAGCCCAACACAAAGTATACTGAATATATTTTCTTTCATCATTTCTGGACAACTCTAGATTTATCAATATGAACATTCATGATTACCCTGGGCTATGATATTAAGCCTAAACACCTCCTTGTGTCCTTACTGAACATCTTTCAGCCTGCTGTCAGCCTGTAAGCTGTCCTCTCTACCTCTCTCAGTGGTTAGGTGGTTCCTTTTCCTGCCATTTATCAGATGCTCCTAAACTTCTCTGGGATTTGGAATAAAAGTATACTAAAGTCCTTGAGCTATGAGTAAAATAAGAGCAAGCACTATCCCAGAGAAGGTATTTTGTATTACAAAAGTGATTACTAACCTTTGATATGCAACTATTATATCTATTTTCTCTGCTCATAGCTCACTTTTTATCACTTCTCAGTTAGGAGTAAGTTCAAGATAGGTGACGTTTTGAGAAAGTTAAGTTTAAGCCAAACCATGTTAATATGACAGCTGGAATATAAATTTTTTTTCATAGACAAAATTCTAGATTTTAAAGAAATGCAAGATGCTTACGAGAACACATAACACTGAAGAGACGTTGAAACAACTAAGTGTGCATAGTTCAAAGAGGCTTTAATGACTCTATCACGGAATTCCAGTAAATCCACTGCATCGTTAAGAACGTTACGAACCTAAACAAGGAAAAACGAAATACCAATAACAACATTAAAATACATCAAACTTTTAATTAGATAAGTTAGCAAGATTTTGAAACACACCAAAAAAGGAAAAAAAAAATTAAAAGGCATTCTTGATTATCTAACCATAGAAAGAAGAATTCAATAGGAACCAGGCATAAGATGACATATTTGGGTATAAAAATTGACCAACAAAAGTACAGATACAGAAAAGTTAGAAATCAGTAGAAAATGATCTATAGAGATTTCTAATCTGAAAGCCAACTTGTATGATGTAGCAGTGGTGCAGTGTTAGAACAGTGAGGTATATAGTCAAAGGAGTATGGCTTATAGGAGCTGGAAATAGACCACATGATTTCTGCTCAAAATAGTAAGAATATCTTCTTCTAGGGCTAGGTTTTACTTTAAATTTTAAGTTCTAAAAAAGAGATATAATAACTTCAAAAATCAAAAGTGGAGTAGGAGGTGTTAGTAAAGATACTGACTGCATAGTGAAGAAGCCAAGCTGCACAGAGGGGTGGAAAATGTTTCCATATGTAAAAACACAGAGATAACTATAAGAAAACTAAGCACCAACTAA
Source organism: Giraffa tippelskirchi (assembly GCF_054371585.1). Classification (NCBI taxonomy): domain Eukaryota; kingdom Metazoa; phylum Chordata; class Mammalia; order Artiodactyla; family Giraffidae; genus Giraffa; species Giraffa tippelskirchi. The sequence continues at coordinate 130,223,361 of NC_137276.1, forward strand.
CAAACAGAGATGTGCCCATGATAGTCAAAACTGTTATAAAAGTTTGTTAACTGAATAAAGTTTACAAGGATTTCAAAGTTTGGCAATACCAGCCAAAAAAAGTTTTGAAGTTGATGGATAATCTACAACAAATTAAAAAATACATTGGGCAAGACAAATTTATGAAATCTCTGGTTAATACCAGAAGATATTAAATAAAGAGGTAAAAAATTGAGAGAGATTAATTATACCTAGAAGTTAATACTTCTCTAAATTTCCGTCAAAATACTATCATCTTTCTAAACTGATATGACAGTTATAGTATTAATGAGGAATAAAAGGCTATGGAAAGAAAAAATAGGAAGATAAAGTCAAACTTCTTACAAGTACTTCCTCAAAGTACTTATACCTATAAGGCATATATTTTTATTACCTATTCCCTAACTCCTATCCCTATCAGTCATCATCATGCCAAGAGATAGCAGAATTATATACACATATAATCCTTGACCTAACAATCTTACTTCTAGAATTCTATACCAAAATAAACGGGCAAAATTATGAAATAACATACAAATATGCTCTTACTACATACATCACTACTGGTAACAGTAAACTACATTCACAGAGTAGAATAACACATAGCTATAAAAAGGACTGAGTAATATACCTATGGAGTGAGCTCCACAATACATTGTAAAATAAAAAGTGCAAGATGCAAAAAAGTATGTATAATATGATACTTTTTATCTTATAAAGGGAAGGCTATGAATATATATATATTTGTTCATATTTAAAAAACAAAAAATGCAAAACAATATTCAGCAATAATATTGAGATTATTATTTTAAATTATACTTTAGGATATATACTAGAATATATTAATGTCTTTAGGAACCAAACTTTTCTTGTAAGAAAAAAGAACTGCAAATAAAACAAATCAGGAGTAAAATGCCTTATCTTGAATTTGAACTTGAAACCTCAGTACACACTCATGATATACTTTTATCTGTCAAAAAGTACATTTTATCTAGGAGTAATAATCAAACCAATAGCAATGAGCCCACCTAGAACGTGGATCACGGTCTCTAAGTAGCTGCTGCTGCTGCTGCTGCTAAGTCGCTTCAGTCATGTCCGACTCTGCGCGACCCCATAGACGGCAGCCCACCAGGCTCTCCCGTCCCTGGGATTCTCCAGGCAAGAACACTGAAGTGGGTTGCCATTTCCTTCTCCAATGCATGAAAGTGAAAAGTGAAAGTGAAGTCGCTCAGTCATGGTCCGACTCTTCGTGACCCCGTGGACTGCAGCCTACCAGGCTCTTCTGTCCATGGGATTTTCCAGGCAAGAGTACTGGAGTGGGTTGCCATTGCCTTCTCTGCTCTAAGTAGCATTTGCCTCCAAAAGGAACAAAGCCTTCTTAAAAAAATGGCTGACTCCAAGTTTGGAACAGGAAATATATAAGAAACCTAGAATATCTTATCAGAAATGCAAGCAAGCTATTGAAATCATCCCAAATGAACAAACGAGTCAACTGGGCAAAGATGGAACCATTCGAACATTAAATAGAATAATGACTGCAGTGGATTGAAATATATCAAAATTTTTAAATCTGCAAGTTTATAATAACATCATCAACAACAACAACAAAGAAACTCATTGGGCATGACAGGAAATGAATGCATTATTTGAAAACTGATAAATAAAGGAAAATAATTCAGAATCTGTCTTACTTCAGGGTAACAAATAGTTGATTAGGCAAAGTCTGTTATAGAAGGATTTTAACTAACAAATGTAGAAGGAATGATAGAATCACAAGATGCAACTCCTGATGAGATATGGTTCTAAATAAGTACCATCCTTGGCTGCTAAAAATATTAAAGTAAAAACCTAATGGGAAACTATATGACAGATGAATCAGACTTACAACACCTGAACACACTGATCAATCTCATCATCATTAAGAAAGAGATAAGAAGACATATGTGTCTCGAGGCAACAGGAAGTACACAGCATCACATACAATGTATTCTTTATATATTTATCAAGGTTTTAAACCTAATCACCAGTATACAGGAAATACAGGAGCTAAATAAAAATGTTACATGTAATCATACCACAATGATGCAAACAGAAGAATGTGGGAAATCCAAAAGAACAAATGACTTGGTTTCTTAAACAAACAAACAAATAAATGAAGAGGAATTGCTCCAGATTTTAAAAGACTGAAGAGAAAAATGAACTAAATGTAATGTGGGACTTTGTTTCCTAGTACAAACCAACCAACCATGTATGTATTAGAAAACAGTTGAAGAAATGGAACCTCTTGCTATAGACAGACTTACAAGACAAGTAGAGAAATGTGAAATATTCACTATGATTATGTTAAAATAAAAATAGTCCTTATCTTTGAGACTTTTTTTTTTAAAGTCTTACTAAAAAGAAAGAAAAAGACACTGATAACATTTGCTTCACTCAAAACCCCTATTTCAACAACACGAGAAGACTCTACACGTGGACATCACCAGATGGTCAACACCGAAATCAGATTGATTATATTCTTTGCAGCCAAAGATGCAGAAGCTCTATACAGTCAGCAAAAACAAGACCGGGAGCAGACTGTGGCTCGGATTATGAACTGCTTATTGCCAAATTCAGACTTAAATTGAAGAAAGTAGGGAAAACCACTAGACCATTCAGGTATGACCTAGATCAAATCCCTTATGAGTATACAGTGGAAGTGACAAATAGATTTAAGGGACTAGACCTGATAGACAGAGTGCCTGATGAACTATGGACAGAGGTTCGTGACATTGTACAGGAGACAGGGATCAAGAAAATCCCCATGGAAAAGAAATGCAAAAAAACAAAATGGCTGTCTGAGGAGGCCCTACAGATAGCTGGGAAGAGAAGAGAAGTGAAAAGCAAAGGAGAAAAGGAAAGATATTCCCATCGGAATGCAGAGTTCCAAAGAATAGCAAGAAGAGATAAGAAAGCCTTCCTCAGCGATCAGTGCAAGGAAATAGAGGAAAACAACAGATTGGGAAAGACTAGAGAGAGATCTCTTCAAGAAAATTAGAGATACCAAAGGAACATTTAATGCAAAGATAGGCTCGATAAAGGACAGAAATGGTATGGACCTAACAGAAGCAGAAGATATTAAGAAGAGGTAGCAAGAATACACAGAAGAACTCTACAAAAAAGATCTTCACGACCCAGATAATCACAATAGTGTGATTACTCACCTAGAGCCAGACATCCTGGAATGTGAAGTCAAGTGGGCCTTAGAAAGCATCACTACAAACAAAGCTAGTGGAGGTGATGGAATTCCAGTTGAGCTATTTCAAATCCTCAAAGGTAATGCTGTGAAAGTGCTGCACTCAATATGCCAGCAAATTTGGAAAACTCAGCAGTGGCCACAGGACTGGAAGAGGTCAGTCTTCGTTCCAATCCCAAAGAAAGGCAATGCCAAAGAATGCTCAAACTACTGCACAATTGCACTCATCTCACATGCTAGTAAAGTAATGCTCAAAATTCTCCAAGCCAGGCTTCAGCAACACGTGAACCGTGAACTTCCAGATGTTCAAGCTGGTTTTAGAAAAGGCAGAGGAACCAGAGATCAAATTGCCAATATCTGCTGGATCATCGAAAAAGCAAGAGAGTTCCAGAAAAACATCTATTTCTGCTTTATTGACTATGCCAAAGCCTTTGACTGTGTGGATCACAATAAACTGTGGAAAATTCTGAAAGAGATGGGAATACCAGACCATCTGACCTGTTTCTTGAGAAACCTGTATGCAGGTCAGGAAGCAACAGTTAGAACTGGACATGGAACAACAGACTGGTTCCAAATAGGAAAAGGAGTACGTCAAGGCTGTATATTGTCACCCTGCTTATTTAACTTATATGCAGAGTACATCATGAGAAACGCTGGGCTGGAAGAAACACAAGCTGGAATCAAGATTGCCGGGAGAAATATCAATAACCTCAGATATGCAGATGACACCACTCTTATGGCAGAAAGTGAAGAAGAACTAAAGAGCCTCTTGATGAAGGTGAAAGAGGAGAGTCAAAAAGTTGGCTTAAAGCTCAACGTTCAGAAAACTAAGATCATGGCATCTGGTCCCATCACTTCATGGCAAATAGATGGGGAAACAGTGGAAACAGTGTCAGACTTTATTTTTTGGGGCTCCAAAATCACTGCTGATGGTGACTGCAGTCATGAAATTAAAAGACGCTTACTCCTTGGAAGGAAGGTTATGGCCAACCTAGATAGCATATTTAAAAGCAGAGACATTACTTGGCCAACAAAAGTCCGTCTAGTCAAGGCTATGGTTTTTCCAGTGGTCATGTATGGATGTGAGAGTTGGACGGTGAAGAAAGCTGAGCGCCGCAGAATTGATGCTTTTGAACTGTGGTGTTGGAGAAGACTCTTGAGAGTCCCTTGGACTGCAAGGAGATCCAATCAATCCATCCTAAAAGAGATCAATCCTGGGTGTTCATTGGAAGGTCTGATGTTGAAGCTGAAGCTCCAATACTTTGGCCACCTCATGAGAAGGGTTGACTCATTGGAAAAGACCCTAATGCTGGGTAGGATTGGGGGCGGGAGGAGAAGGGGACGACAGAGGATGTGATGGTTGGATGGCATCACCGACTCGATGGACATGGGTTTGGGTAGACTCCGGGAGTTGGTGATGGACAGAGAGGCCTGGTGTACTGCAATTCATGGGGTCGCAAAGAGTCGGACACGACTGAGCAACTGAACTGAACTGAACTTGATGAATGTGGGAAATGACTGAGAAGGGAGTAGTAGTCTGACGGCTTCAAAGGAGCTGGAATCCTTTAAGGAAGAAGTTACTGCGATCTGGGTTCAGCAATGACGGGTTAGGAGACACCTATATGACCCCCAGACCCAGTAATTCTTGGCATAAAGAAGAAAAACGCTTCTACTTGTGAAGGCTGAAGGAGAAACACTGGTCTCGGGAGTCTGTCAGTTTTTACTGAGAACAAAAATGTGAAGTGTACTTTCAGTGAAAAGGCTGAGCTCTGTCTGCAAGGCCACAGGTAGGTGCTACAGGTTGTGTACTGCACAACTCTAGGTCTATTGATGGGCCCCCTAGAACCAGGAGGGCCATGACTGAAGGTGGTGACCCTGTGGGTCTCTCTTTAAAGCCTAGGGTGTTCTAGGTTTTTCTTTCAGGAAGGGGAGAAGAGAGCTACCCCCAGGCCCCAGGCTTTGGTTTCAGACAGAGACCCGGATCAGGCCCCTGGTCTCTCTTCGAATCCTTTCCACTCCATTAGTCTGCAGGAGCCCCTTTCAGCTCTGTTTCTGTCTCCCTGCTTCTGGACCAGGAGTCAAGCAGGTTGGAGACTTCACTCCACATTCTGCTTTTTTATTCCATTTCTGGCCCACAGAGATGTTTATCCTGTTTTTGAGTCCAGATAAATCTATTTTAAAAATATAGTTCACAAATTATTGATCTCCTTGGAGCCAAATATATGCCTTATCCTTCCAAGTATGAACTGATGACACCATTTTCACCAGAAGTCTGAGCTCCCAGAGACTTTTTTAAAAGGTCCAAAATGTCATCCTTTCCTAGAAACATTTGAAAGCTAATGAAACGAAATAAAATTTCCTAAAGGACGTTATATGGAGGTTTCTTTACAGCAACATGATACCCAGTGAAATAAACTGGCTGTTAACACAGGTTTAGGACAATTAATTCAATATTTTAAAAATCTGATTGTATGAGTTTCTGTCATTATTCAAATTACAGACAGATTTCTTAAAATTCACGTTGGCCTAAAGCTTCACGTGGGGGAATTCTCTTTTTTGTGAATCTGGAACACTAGCACAGCAATAAAACATCCTGGCCATAATAACAAACAAAAGACACACTGATAATTGCTGTTATAATTTCAAAGTTATGGCCAATCCTATGTCAGAAATGTCCTGTGATGAATTTTAAAATGCACCACATTTGCTCTGTTCAATTCAGGGCAGCTTCAGAATTAACCTGTTCATACTTGTATCACCTAATACTTCTACCTGAGCACACTATTTGACCCCTCAGACTGACCTAAGTCCGAAAATTCTGTTTCCACATTTCCAAATACACATTTAATCCTAAATATAGATATAGCCATAGCAATAGATACCATTTACTTTTGTTTTACATACATTATCTCATTTAATCATCAAAAACACTCTCTCATTAAATTTTATCTTTACAGGAGATAGAGTGACTAAGAATTAAATAATTTTGAACTATGGAAATGTTCAAATTGTGTAAAAGCCAAATCTGTGTCCCATGCTAAAGTGACAGTGGCAGGAAAGAGCAAATGGGAAACTTGAGACCTGAGGAATGGCTGGTCTCTTTCACCTGTACCCTCTTCCCTTCTAGGCCCTTCCTCCCAGCAAAGATACCTACTCTCCTTTTGGAAAGAAATATTGCTAGAATTCAGCCTGGAGACAAGGCACAAATTAGGAAACCTTCTCACTCTTGGTTACTGTATCACATAAAAGCCGAGGTCCAGGGAGACAGGTAATGTCTCAGGGCAATGAAACCTATTACCGGGTAGCAACTGTCAGGTCAAGGTCTAGAGCTAACAATTAGGGCTCAACATGATCTCTGGTTTCTGTTAACGAAACACAAACCAACAGTCTACAAAGCTTCTAAGGAAACTGTGAAACTCTAAACCAGGCAAACAAAAAGTTGTGGCTATTGTCCCTACTGGAATCTATGGCTCCATCTTAACAACATTAAGTGGGCTGTTAAAATGTACAGACTCCAGAAAGGAAATCCTTCCAAGTGGGAGATCTTCCCCAAAAGGCAAGCTAGAGTTGTCAAATTAACCAAGTAACTAACTCCAGTGCTAAAACAAAGAATTCTCAGGATATTCCTGGCCAGCTGGGCTTTTGTTATGGACCTTGTAATCACAGTGTGCAGTTTTTCCTTCCCCCATTCTCCAAATTGTTTTCATTCCAGCTGCCCTGTATTCCCTTCATCATTATAAATTGGGAAGATGAGGAGGAGGAGAATAATTAAAACTCATACTTATTCAGTTTTCCAGACCAAAGAGTTAGAGCTGGAATGACTTGGATGAGTCTAGGTTATCATCTTTTAGAGAGGGGATGGGTTTGTTTTCAAAAGCAAATGGAATAGCTGCATTAGTTAAGTAGACCATTTCTGAATTATACGTATACATGAATAAGGGTAAGCATTAATATGTGTTGTGAGTAGACTGTAAAGGGGTTAGTGATTTCCACCTACTGGTATTCACATCCTTATGTAAGTCTCTCCACTTGTGTGTGAATTAGACCTCATAGCTCACTTCTCATGATCAGAAAAAAAGGCTAAAATGATGAGATGACACTTCTAAGTTGAGGTTATAAAGAACTGTGACTTAGGTTTCACTCACACGCTCTGTGCCCTTCACAATTGCTCTCACAAAGCTGCCAGGTTGTGAGCTGCCCAGTGGAGAGGCTACACTGAGGAAGGAATTGAGGGAGGCCTCCAGACAATTGCCAGCAAGAAACTGAGGCCCTCAGTTCAACAGCCCTTGAAAAATGGAAGCCTGCCAACAACCATATCAGTGAGCTTGGAGGCAAGTCCTCTCCAGTTGAGGATGCTTCATGTGCTACTAAACACCCTGGCCAACACCTTAATTGCAGCCTTGTGAGAAACTCTGTCAGAAGACTTACTAAGCCATGCCTGGATTCTTGACCCAAATAAACTAAGAGATAATAAATATTGCTGTTTTAAACTACTAAGTTTATTTATTAGGCAGCCATCAATAACTAGTACAGTTATGGTTGCTAAACAGCTAAAGGATAGACTATAGTGGATAGCTGCTGGTTTCTGTCTGCCCAGAATCAAATGCTATCTTTTCTGGTAACTATGCCTTGGTTTTCCTTTGGGGAACCATACCCATTATTCTAAGTGACTAAGTAGTTTTGATGGGGTTGATTCCATTCCCTTCAACTCCCAACTAAATATACTTGACCTAGACTTGGCACATGAAATCCAATGCTGAGACTTCTGCTGAAATTACTAGGGGGCTAGAGGGAAAAGTACTCTTTCTGTTGGGCCTGAAGTTGGTAGAATGTAAGCCTAGAGCTACCAAGGCCATAAAAGAGACAGCCTTTGTGCAAATGAAGCCAATATAGAAAAAAGGAGAGTGCAGGAAGAGAAAATGATGGAAGTCCAGTTGACCTTATTTAAGCTTCTGGATCCAATACCACCTCATCAGTCTATCTCTTGACTTCACATGGATCAATAAATTTCTTTTGTTTCTTTATTCTTTAATCAATCTGAGATAAATTTATGAAAATAAAAATTTCAACATATTAATGCAGAAGGTCCCATGAGAACAGGAACCAAGTCTGTCTTATTCAAAACTATATCACCCATTGCCTAGCTCAAGGCATTGCAAGTAGGTTACCGAATGAGTAAATGAAACTGTTGAAAAAAAAAAACAACTATGAATAGATAGACCCAGCTTAGCAAAAATGCAATATAAATGTCTTATAGTCATTGAGAGTAAGATCCCTTTACAAAAGTAAATATAGTGTTCTGGTTCTAAAGCTTTGAAAGATTATTTGTAAATATTATTTTAAGTATAAAGACAATTCGGTTTAGATAAGCTATTTAAAAACCTCACTGTTCACCTTATCTGATGTAAAAATCCTCTAATTCTAGGATGATTCCTCTTTATTATGAAAGAAAAATTTCTCTTTTTAAATATATTCTCATCTTGGGGCATTTCTGAAATTAAGGCGATATTATATTAGCTAGCCCCCATGCCCTATATGAATAAAACTGTGTCCCCAAGTCAGCTGACTAGAACTCACAATGCATTCTTTATCACAGACACAACACTATAAATAATGTCTTAGTTCCCAGGCTAACTAATAAAAATATATATTTATACTATCAAATAGATCTAACTACTCATTTACAGGAAATACCAAAGACAGAGAAGTATGTCAAACCAAACCATAGGGATACTGTCAGCAAAAGTCCAGACTCTGGAGACAGACAGACAATTAATCTGGTGTCTTCAACAGATAAACTGCAAGAGGAAAAAATAAAGATAGAAGGGGTATGTATAGACTAAAAGATACTTAAAACATATATCAACCAATTGTAACATGTAAACCATTTTGGATCCTAATTCAAACAAAAACAAACCTTTAAAAATGTGATATGGAGGAAACAATTGAAAATTTGAACATTTTTTGGATATTCCTTTGATAATACTAAGGAATTAGTATTTTTAAGATACAGCAGTATTGTGGGTATGTTAAAAATAAAAGAGTCCTTATCTTTTAGATGTATATATTGAAATTTTTGCAGCTCAAATGATATCTAAATTTTCTTCAAAATATTGGGGCAGGGGGAATGTAGATATGGACATGGATGGAGCAGGCTTGATCATGGGCAGATGGTTGTTGGGCCTGGGAAATGAGTATAAAGAGATTCATTATACTATTCTATTTTTGTGTGTTTTAAATTCTCCATAATAAATCTAAAATTTTTTAAATAAGTAGAACAAAGAAAATGTATAAGGTACCTAATTATTATTACTAACAACCCTACTATCCAAATTTTAAAATCTGGATACTTAGCCTAAAGAATACTTGAACAGACTCAGCCAAGAAATCACAAGGTATGTTTTCAAATTTTTATAGTAATTCAGTTCAGTTCAGTCGCTCAGTCGTGTCCGACTCTTTGCGACCCCAGGATCCACAGCACATCAGGCCTCCCTGTCCATCACTAACTCCCTAAGTCCACCCAAACCCATGTCCATCGAGTCGGTGATGCCATCCAACCATCTCATCCTCTGTCGTCCCCTTCTCCTCCTGCCCTCAATCTTTCCCAGCATCAGGGTCTTTTCAAATGAGTCAGCTCTTCGCATCAGGTGGCCAAAGTATTGGAGTTTCAGCTTCAACATCAGTCCTTCCAATGAACACCCAGGACTAATCTCCTTTAGGATGGACTGGTTGGATCTCCTTGCAGTCCAAGGGACTCTCAAGAGTCTTCTCCAACACCACAGTTCAAAAGCATCAATTTTTCGGTGCTCAGCTTTCCTTATAGTCCAACTCTCACATCCATACATGACCACTGGAAAAACCATAACCTTGACTAGACGGACCTTTCTTGACAAAGTGATGTCTCTGCTTTTTAATAGGCTGTCTAGGTTGGTCATAACTTTCCTTTCAAGGAGTAAGTGTCTTTTAATTTCATGGCTGCAGTCACCATCTGCAGTGATTTTAGAGCCCAGAAAAATAAAGTCAGCCACGGTTTACACTGTTTCCCCATCTATCTTCCATGAAGTGATGGGACCAGATGCCATGATCTTAGTTTTCTGAATGTTGAGCTTTAAGCCAACTTTTTCACTCTCCTCTTTCACTTTCATCAAGAGGCTCTTTAGGTCTTCACTTTCTGCCATAAGGGTGGTGTCATTTGCATATCTGCGGTATTGATATTTCTCCCGGCAATCTTGATTCCAGCTGTGCTTCCTCCAGCCCAGTGTTTCTCATGATGTACTCTGCATATAAGTTAAATAAGCAGGGTGACAATATACAGCCTTGACGTACGCCTTTTCCTATTTGGAACCAGTCTGTTGTTCCATGTCCATTTCTAACTGTTGCTTCCTGACCTGCATACAGGTTTCTCGTCATCTAAATTCTGAATACTGAAGATAGAGGCAACTGATAAGGACAGCAGAAAGAAAAGGAAGAAGGTAGAGCTCCCTTTTCTTTGGCAGATGGTGTGCCATCAACACATCATCTTTGGTCACTCCTCCTACCTTTCATCAACTAACTTTTAAAATATTTGTCAAGCTCTTATCACATGTGAGGCACTGGGCTAGGCCCTTTAGGGAGATAAAGATGAGTGAAATACAGTACCATGCCCTTAAGAAGCTTACAACTGATTAAATAACCCTTCCCACCAATGTTCTCTGATCTGTAAAACGTTTCCCCCTAACTCCAATGGCCACATTTCAAACTTTCTGTCTTAGTCTACAAAGATTTTTACCCCAAAAGTACCTGGTTTTCTTCCTAAATCTCAGTAAGAGATGGTGAGGTGATAGAGTGATGTTTCTGGAATTTCAACCTTCTGATTCCAACCAGTCTGGGGTCTATAATACAAGCGTGCAGTCACCACCCTCCACTTGGGTGAAGGTCTTAGTTTCTGTAGAACAACTCAAAGATATGGGCTTTGGTACTAGGGAGGATCCCCCAGGGTCCCGCTAAGTTTCAATCCCCCATTTTCTTTGATAATTCTCAAACTTGAAGGGTACAGGTGGGGGACAAAAAGGGAACAATGTTTTGGATAGAGAGGTTAATCATAAACTTGGCAGAGAAACTCAGGTTTAGGGGAACTCAATTTCATCCTTGCCTCAACCCCATAACTTCAGGAGCTGTGAGCACTCATATTCTATGTCAGTGAATGGTTCTTACTTTATGTCATAAAAAAGTCACTAATGGTATAATTAATATCTTTCTAATATGACTGAATTTTAATAAACATGATTTAAATATAATCAGTTCAGTTCAGTCACTCAGTCATGTCCAACTCTTTGTGACCCATGAACTGCAGCACACCAGACTTCCCTGTTCATCACCAACCTCTGGAGCTTGTTCAAACTCATATCCATTAAGTCCATGATACCATAATAAACAAAGATAATTCCATATTCTGTATTGTAAATTGAATATGGAGGGGGAAGCAGATTTAATCAACTATGAAACATAATCATACCTGCATGGTCCTTCTTTTAGTTAACGTTACTTGAAAATTCTTCCACTCCCAGCGTTGCTCCACCACATGTGCAAAAACAACATGTCCATTTCCACAGGCTCCAGCAATCTGGGTGCCATCAACTGACCAAGCAATATTAAATATGCTACCAGTGTTGGGCTTTTCTAAAGCATATGACCACTGGGGAAGAAAGAACATAACAGAATCAATTTATTTTAAAATATTTTAAAGAAGTTTTAAATTGGGCATATGTTAACACAGTAAGATGATTTTTTAAAAGAACATGTCTTTATTCTAGAATTATTAAGGAATATTTTTCTGAATAAAATGATAGTGTACTGAGTGGAAGATAAAGACATGATTTATTTTTCTAAGTACATAGTAAAATACATGATGTGATAAGAGTATAAAATCTCTCAAGAACTGTAGAACACTCACACCATTTTGATTTACATCATTTGATTCACTTTTAAGCAGTTAATACTCAAAGGGTAAATATAAACATTCCATAGGGAAAAAAACAAAGACATCTTACTATTAATTCATAAGGATCTCTACAGTCCCTACACCTAAAATTTTACTACAATATTTTAGCAATTGTCATATTGAAACTAAATACACAATGTGACTAAAGCATCTCTAATACATATCTTAAACCATTAAAGTACAAGTAAATAGATTTTTCCTTTTTTTTTAATTCACAGTGCAGTAAGTAAGACATTTTATAGAGTCTGTTTGAGAAAGCAATCTAGCAAAATCAATAAGCATCAACTGGATGAAAACCTCTTGTCCATGTCAGTGTGTGAATAAGATAGTGAGAAAAAAAACTTTTACAAAAATGATATTATATGCATTTTCTTTCATTCTTCAGATGAAAAATACACTTACTAAAAGGATGATTTGGCTAAATTTACTTATACTTTCTTTCAGTTCTTCCAATCTTACTATGATTTTAAAAATACACAAAGAACCAACCACCCAGAAAAATCTTACCAACTTAAATACAGAAATAATTATCTAAGAACTCATGATGCCTGATCCTAAGAGGAGAAAATGAAAAGAAAATTTAGATATTATCATCACCCTATATTACTCTGATTTCTTTCAGAGTCCACATGAACTATGATATTCAAGTTGTATTAAATTCTTACTAAAAAATAAGTAATTTCTTCCTCTTTGTGTACTCGAGTAAAAAAAAAATCATACAAGCACAAGCAAATCATCAGAGAAGGAGTCTTTAATAGTTACTAAATTTGAAGGGACAGGGTTATGTTTCATCCAATCAGTGAATTTAATCATTTTTATTGGTAAATCAAAAAGATTTACCATTTGTCCTTTTTTAAAAAATTGAGGTATAGTTGATCTACAACATTTTATTAGTTTCAGGTGTGCAACATAGAGATTCAAAATTTACCAAAAATTTTGAATGGTGGTGATTGTGAAAAAAAAAAAAATTTTATGTTATATTCCATTTAAAATCTCTATAAAATACTGGCTGCATTCCCTTTGTCATTTGTGCTCTTAAAAAGATTCAAAGCTCTAAGTCTCTTTTCTTCTCCAAATAAGGCATGGAACACTGGATTCATATTTGCATTTCTAACCACGAGTCTCCCTGGATGTAATTTACTGATGCTAGCAGCAAGAACCCTGAAGATTATCCCTCTCACTTATGCTTATCTCTTTGACCTAACTATCCCTTCTTTGAAGGTAGTGTTACTCAAAATGTGCTCAAGCCAGTACCACCTATATCAACTGTCATCTTGTTAGAAATGCAAATTATATGCTCTGTATCATCCTACTGAATCTGAGCTTTTAGGGGAGGAGGACCAAGAAACTTTGTGTTGTTGTTAGTCTATTCTTTAAAATATAGTTGATTTGCAATGTTGTGTTAATTTATACTGTACAGCAAAGTGACTCAGTTATACATATATACTCTATTTTTAATATTTGTTTTGATTATGGTTTATCATGGCATACTGAATATAGTTCTCTGTGCTATACAGCAGGACCTTGTTGTCTATCCATTCTAAATGTAATAGTTTGCAGCTGTCAACTCCAAACTCCTGGTTCTTCCCTCTCCCCACTCCCCACCTTTGGCAACCACAAGCTGGTTCTCTATGTCTGTTGGTCTGCTTCTGTTTTGTAGATATGTTCATTTGTGCCGTGTTTTAGATTCCACATATAAATGATATCATACAGTATTTGTCTTTCCTTCCTGACTTACTTCACTTAGTATAATAATCTCTAGTTGCATCCATGTTTCTGCAAATGGCATTATTTTGTTCATTTTTATGGCTGAGTAGTATTCCACTGTATATATACATACATTGATATATATATACACACACATCTTCTTTATCCATTTATATGTCGATGGACATTAAGTTCGTTCAGGAAACTTTTAATGAGCACTTCAAGAATCTTAAGCATTGTAAAGTGAGGACACTGGTTCTGAACTCTGGTTGTATATTAGAATTATCTGGAAAGCTTTCAAAAAAAAAAAAAATACCAAAAACCAGAAATGCAACCAACTAAACCTAGAATTTGGGGTGGAGCCTGGGTATGTTCTTAAAAGTTCTCTAGGTGATTTTAATGTAGAGACACTATTCTAAGAGAAAAGCAAAACTCGTGATTTCCTTTAAGACTATCTCTAGCCGCGGGCTCACTGTTAATACCATGACAACTCATTTGCTAATGCTTGAGAAAATTACATGACCTTTGCTTTCTCCTCTAAACTAGCTTCTCTTTGTTATGTATGAATTTATTTTCTTACATTCATCAAGCTTTTTCTTTGAAACGTCTTATTAGAATTTCAAATAAAGTATATTAGGAAGAATAACATAAAGCAGTGGTTCTCAAACTTTAAAGTGTATTATTATAGAATTACCTAGAGCCCATGGGGTCACAAAGAGTCACACACGACTGAGCAACTGACCCGAAGAGGGATTGTTAAAATAAATTGCTGAGCTCCATCCCAGTCTCTCTGATTTAGTAGATCTAGGGTGAGGCCAAAGTACTTGCATTCTAACAAGTTCACAGGTGGTGTTAAAGCTTCTGGTCCAGCAACCACACTTTGAGAATGGCTGGTGTAATGAACACCCGTTACTCAGCTTCCAACACTTATCAACTAATGGGTAATTCTTATCTCATGTGTACCACCATCATGGCCCAGATCTTTCTGAGCAATCCCCAATATCATTTATCATTTCATCATGAAGAACGTCAGTATATATTACTAAAAACATAAAGTTTTTTTTACTCCAACCTCAATATCATTATTAAACATAAAAACAATGAACAATAACTCCTTAATATTATCAAAGTACCTAGTCACTGTTCAAATTTTTCCAGTTGTCCTTTTTTTGTCTTCAGTTTGGTGGAATTAAGATGCAAATAAAGTACAATCATTTTGATTGGTTGAGAAGTCTGTTAGACTTCTTTTGATCTATGTTCCCCTTACACATGTTCTTTCCCCTTGCAATTTTCTGTGGTTGAAGAAACTGGGTCATGTCCTGTAGATTCCCACAGGCTGGAATTTACCATCTGCATTCTTGTGGGTTTAACATGTTACTCTGTCCTCTTTATTTCCTGTTAATTGATAGTTAGATCTAGAGTCTTGATCAGATTCAAGTTTGATATTTTGGCAAGAAAACTTCGTAAGTGATGTTGTGTACTTCCAGCAGGAAGCATTTAACATCCATATGTCTTTTTATGTTATTCGGAAATGATGATCATTGCCTAGGTGAACTAATTCACGTGCAGTTGCAAAATGGCAATATTACAATTCTTCTTGGGATTCCCTGGTAATTTACAATCTTTCTTTCTTCACTTACTAACTGTAATAGTTCTACAAAAAGAAACACCTCCTCAACTATTTGGTTTCCTTGGGAAATAGTACATATATCAAAGTGCAGAATAAATTCTTGTCTGTTTCCCATTAATTATTAGTTTTCAAAAATACAAATTTGAATAGTGACTGGATAATTAATAATATTAAGAAATTACTGTTAATTGTTTTTAGGCTTAACAATGGTATTGAGTTAGGTTAAAAAGTCCTTGTGTTAGACTTTTAGTCTAACTTTCAGTTAGACTGAAAAATTTAGTGATGAAATGATATGTCAAGGATTTGCTCAAAAATGAGCCACAGAGAAGCAGGTGATGGTATGGTGAGGCAAGAATCTACCATTCGGTAATAATTGTTGGGTAATCAGTAAGTAGAGATTTATTACATTAGTTGGTTCCCCTGTAACCTCCAAATGTAACCAAGAAATCTGACTGCTTGGTATCATGAACTCATTAATTTTAACATATTTGATGTGTTTCAATCAATATAACGCTCCAATTAGCTCAATATTAGCCAGTGGGATCCTCTTTCAGTTAGTCTTTAGACTTTTTGACAAAATCCTGTAGTCTTTGATCACCTTCCTTACTTCATACAATGACAAAATATTCCAGACTCATTTTTAAATTTCCTGCCCCACACCTGGCATCCATCTTTTCTTCAGTGAGTCATGGTTCACTTTATGGAAATGTGGAAAATGGTACTGAAAAAACCCCCACAAATGCTAAGGGTGTCCACTGTTACTGAGTTGATCATTAAAGTCTTTTCTAGGCCTTTAAAACAGACAGCACTAGGACATTTTTTCAATAATTCAAACCAAAACTTCCAGTTCAAGTCCAGGAAATTAATGTAGGATTTTTGTTTACCCTCTCCAATCTTACCTCCGTATCTCCTTTCACCTGGCCAAAAATCCCAGTTAAGAGCATCAATGTAAGTAAATACCCAGGATAACAATATCAATACCACAAAGCAAATAGTTACAAATCAGCTTTAAAATTTTTTTCATTCTTTTGCCCTTAAATTTCCATTAAAAAAATGACACTTTATTGAGATATATTTCACTTATTATGAAATTCACCCTTTTAAAGTATACAATTCAGTAGTTTTTTAGTGTAGTCACAGTTGTAACCATTACCACTACTAACTTCAGAACATGTTTATCACCACAAAAAGAAACCCATACCCATTAGCAGACACTCTCATCCCCCATTCCCCACCTCCAAGCTCCTGGCAACCACTAATCAACTTTCATTTTCTATTCTGGCCATTTCATGTAAATGAAATAATACATTAAGTGACCTTTTGTGATTGGCTTATTTCTTTTAACGTAATATTTTTAATGTTCATCCATGTTGTAGCATGTATCAGTATTTCACTATTTCTTATTGCCAAGTAATATTGTATTGTATTGTATGGATATATCATATTTTGTTTCTCCATTCATAATTTGAGAGGCATTTGAGTTTTTCAGCTTCGTTTACTATTATGAATAATGATCCTACGAATATTTATGTATAGGTTACTGTGTGAATATGTTTTCATTTCTCTTGGGCACATAACTAGGAATGGAATTGCAGTGTCTATGGTAACTCTATGTTTAACATTTTAAGGAACTGCCAAAATGTTTTCCAATGCGGTAGGATAATTTTCTGTTGTCTCCACTGTAAGCACAAGGAACAGAAAATCACATCATTTAAAGTCACTTGAACTAGCTCCTCTCTAGGTAGGTATACAAATGACTGAGTACACAATTAGTCTCACTCTTTTTTTTCACTTACTTTGGTTTTAGGAATTGCTTTCTAAAAATTTAACTTTGTTTTATAATTATGCAACATATTTACATGGTTTCAAGTTCAATTTACCAAAAAATATATATAAAACAATGTGTAATCAAGGAAGTCCAACTTCTATCCCTTTCCTCTCTCCCATTCTCTCCTCAATATAGACAACTATTTTATGTTTTATCCTTATGTTTTCCTTCATAAGTGTACATGTGCAGAGTTATGCGTGTGTGTGTGCATGCATGCACATGCACCAGCATTTATCTATGAAAGGGGTAGAAATGGTGGTACAAATATGTCCAATATTAAGACATGATTTATTGACTATGCCAAAGCCTTTGACTGTGTGGATCACAATAAACTGTGGAAAATTCTGAAAGAGATGGGAATACCAGACCACCTGACCTGCCTCTTGAGAAACCTGTATGCAGGTCAGGAAGCAACAGTTAGAACTGGACATGGAACAACAGACTGGTTCCAAGTAGGAAAAGGAGTATGTCAAGGCTGTATATTGTCACCCCGCTTATTTAACTTATATGCAGAGTACATCATGAGAAACGCTGGGCTGGAAGAAACACAAGCTGGAATCAAGATTGCTGGGAGAAATATCAATAACCTCAGATATGCAGATGACACCACCCTTATGGCAGAAAGTGAAGAGGAACTAAAAAGCCTCTTGATGAAAGTGAGAGAGGAGAGTGAAAAAGTTGGCTTAAAGCTCAACATTCAGAAAACTAAGATCATGGCATCTGGTCCCATCACTCCATGGGAAATGGATGGGGAAACAGTGTCAGACTTTATTTTTCTGGGCTCCAAAATCACTGCAGACGGTGACTGCAGCCATGAAATTAAAAGACGCTTACTCCTTGGAAGGAAAGTTATGACCAAACTAGATAGCATATTAAAAAGCAGAGACATTATATTAAAAAGCAGAGACATTACTTTGCCAACAAAGGTCCATCTAGTCAAGGCTATGGTTTTTCCAGTGGTCATGTATGGATGCGAGAGTTGGACTATAAAGAAAGCTGAGCACCGAAGAATTGATGCTTTTGAACTGTGGTGTTGGAGAAGACTCTTGAGAGTCCCTTGGACTGCAAGGAGATCCAACCAGTCCATCCTTAATGAGATCAGTCCTGGGTGTTCATTGGAAGGACTGATGTTGAAGCTGAAACTCCAATACTTTGGCCACCTCATGCAAAGAGTTGACTCATTGGGAAAGACCCTGATGCTGGGAAGGATTGGGGGAAAGAGGAGAAGGGGATGACAGAGGATGAGATAGCTGGATGGCATCACCAACTTGATGGACATGAGTTTGGGTAAACTCCGAGAGTTGGTGATGGACAGGGAGGCCTGGCGTGCTGAGATTCATGGGGTCGCAAAGAGTCAGACACAACTGAGCGACTGAACTGAACTGAACTGATTGTAGTATAATATATGGATACACATTCTTTTATAGCTACTGATAGTATGATCAATACGTTTTTATGTACTCTGTATATGCATACATGTGAGTTTTGGATTGTTAATCTGAAGCTAATTCCCCTATAAACTCCTTAAAACACTAATGGGAATAATATTCCTTGAGTTCTTGCATGTTTATACCAGTATGCTTATGGACCTTTATACTTAAAAGTCAGAATAGCTGTAGTATCCTATGTTAACCGTTGTACAGTGACACTATTTAAGCCTGATGGCATTCTGAGTTTCCTCCATTTATGAGTGATTTGTTCTTTTCCCTGTATGCCACAGGATTTTTTTCCTTCTTTAAAGTCCTATAGTTTTATTAGCGTATATCTGGGTGTTGGCCATCTGGGTCAATTGTACTGGGTATATCTGGCATGCCTTTTCAATACCAAATTCAAATCTCTTATGTTTGAGAAAATCTTTCTTGAATAGTGGCTTTTAGTATTTTTCTGTTCATTGCTTTGGGCTTCTCCTTTAAAGATGCTTATTATATAAACAGGCATATTTATATAATTTATATTTGATATAAATTACATCAAACTTCCTCTATCTTCTGTATCTATCACTTCCTATCAAACTTTATATCTCTTTTGCAATTTCCTTGCTTCCATTTCACATTCTATTTATCTTAAGGTACCATCCACCTTGTTCATTTGCTCTTATGTTCCTTCTAGTTTGGCTTTCACTGCTGTAATAATTTTTCCTTTTTAAAATAACTCCCTCTTAAGTTCTGTCACCTCTCCTTAAAAATCTCCCATTTTCCCATCACCTCATTTCTTACTTTTCCTAGTTCAGGTTTACATGATTATTTCATAGCTTTTGAAATGTTTTTAATATCCTTCAACTTCTTTTGAATTAATTGGTTGCAGTGCTTGTCTGTTGATGGTATGCTTTTGTTGTCTTTGGTAACATTATGATTTGACCGTGGCCCTGATCTGCTCATTTTCAAGTGAAAAGGGTTTTCCTGTACACTCATGGGAGGGAGGAATATCCCAGCAGGATAGCTCTAGAGCTCTCTCTTCTGTTGTTTTCTTGCGGTGATTAAAAAAAAAAAGCCTCCAGTTTTTGAGACGAGTATTCTCTGCTTCTTCCCCAATTTTATTTGGATCCATTCTCATCTTTGCTCAATTGTCTCTGTTGTAATCAAACTGAATTTTAATCTGAGCAATTTCTATAGTGCAGGGCTTTGTACCAAGAATAAGTTTGACTTGTTAGTTTCAAGAGTACATTAGACCCAGACATCTCCAGCATTGCCAGATCCTATCATGATCCCCTAACACTTAGAATTGGATTCTACGGAAATGTCTTTCCAGTTTCAGCTGCTGTTCTCAGATTGGCCTGTCTCACTTACAGGCCTTTGTTGGTGATTTGGGAATTCTTCTTTTTTTATGATCTTAGAAGCCTGGCTACCTTTCCTCTGCTTCCCCCCACACAGATGCTGATACCACATTTACCTATCAGTGATACTTTTGGGAAAATCACTTGACCATACTGGTGAGGTTTTCTATTCTTTTCAGAATTTCAAGCAATAAATTGCAGCTAACATGGTTTTCTTAGAATACAGAATATGAAAACATAAACATAAATTACTATTGACTTGGCCAAGTGAAAACAATTTATAAAAAAAATAACAGTATGAATGAGTAAAAGACAGAAGAAAAATAATAGAAATAGTAGTTATTGTAAAAGCAGTTTATGGAATACAAATGTGATCTGCATTCACAATAACTCACCCAAGTAAAACACCAATGTTATTTTGAGCTGTCTATGAAGAAGCACTATGTCACTGAACAAGAACACACAGTCAGCTGCTGTCATGCTTTTGAGAGATTTAGCAATAAACAAGCTTACTTTGTTTTCTTGCACTTTACTTTCTTGCTCATTGTAGATGTTGTATTTTTCAAATATTAAAGGTGTGTGGCAACCTTGTGTTCAGCAAGTCTATCAAGCAACAGTTTTCCAATAATGTTTGCCCACCTCATGTCTCTGTGTCACATTTTGGTGTTTCCAGCAGTATTTCAAACTTTTAATTATTATGGTACTTGTTACGTTTGTCTATGACCAGTGATTTTTTATGCTACCATTGTAACTGCGGATGTGGTGGAAATAGCAAGAGAACTAGAATTATAACTGGAGCCTGAAGATGTGGCTAAAGTACTACAATCTCATAATAAAAGTTTAATGGATGAAGAGTTGCTTCTTCTGAATGAGCAAAGAAAGTGGTTTTTTGAGATGGAATCTACTCCTAGGGAAGATGCTGTGAAGATTATAGAAATGACAATAAAGGATTTAGAATATAATATGAACTTGTTTAATGAGGCAGTGGCAGGGTTTAAGAGGATTAACTCCAGTTTTGGAAGAAGTTCTACTGTATGTAACATGCTATCAAACAGCACTGCATGCTACAAATTGTGATGGAAGAATCAATTAATTCTTACTTTTCAAAACTGCAACAGCCACCCCAGCCTTCAGCAACCACCACCCTCATTAATCAGCAGGCATCAACATCGAGGCAAGACCCTCCACCAGCAAAAAGATTATGACCACTGAAGGCTCAGATGACGGTTAGCAATTTTTTTAACCAACCAATTATTATTTAACCAATTATTTTTTAATTAAGATATGCACATTTTTTTAACATAATGCTCTTACACACTTAATAGACTATAGTATAGTGTAAACATAAACTTTTATATGCACTGGGAAACCAAAAAGTTCATGTGACTCCTTTTATTGTGATATTTGCTTTATTGTGATGGTCCTAGAACCAAACTTGAAATATCTCTAGCAATATCTCTGAGGCATGCCTGTATTTTTTGTCTAAATGCAGTCTTGAAAAGTTGTGAGGCTGGCCAGTTTAGCTTTGTCTTGGGCAAATATCACTCGCACCTCCCCAAATATCCAGGACCTTGACGGTGTTCTATGGCTAGCCCAAAATTCTCCCCAGTAAAACCCATCTTCCTGGTAATAGTATCCATATTCCTCTCTTTTCACACTCTCATCCAAAATCTACTTTCAGTTAGCCAAATTACTCAGAAAAGATCCTGATAATAATAAGTTCAGTGTATTACTCCCATGAAACTATTTCAAGAAGTAACAAATTGTTAAAGCAAACCAATAAAGCTAATAGGAGAAAGTTTGTCATCAGTAAAGAGGGGGTGAAAACCTTCCCCAAACACCACCCACATAACTCACTGCTAAGAATGGCCTTGTACTGCAGTTACAAAGGTGGTTTTCTAGTACTGCCGTAAACAATTACCATGAACGCCAAGGCTTAAAACAACACAACTTTATTATCTTACAGGTCTATAGGTCATAAATTCCACACAGATTTCACTAAACTAAAATAAAAGAGGTGTTGGCAAGGTTACATTCCTTTCTGGAGGCTTTGGGGGAGGATCCATTTCCTTGATCATTCAGGATGTTAGCAGAATTTCATTTCTTACAGTTAATTGTAGGACTGGACTCCCCATTCCCATACTGAAGGTTCTAGAGGCCACCTGCATTCCTTGCCTGTGGTCCCCTTCTTCCTTCTTTAAAGCCAGCAACTGAGATTGAGTTGCTCTCATTTTGAATGTCTCTTCCTCCTTGAAACACTAACCCAGCTAGGAAAGATTCTCAGCTTTAAAGTATTCTATGATTAGTTTGGGTCAACCTAAATAATCCAGGATGGTGTTACAGCTAAAGGTCCCTTATTTATATCTGCAAAGTCCCTTTTGCCATTTAAGGTAACATTCCGAGGTTCTCGGGATTAGGGCATGGGCATTTTTGGGAACCTCATTATCTGGCCTACCACAAAATTATAGCAGTCAATTTGGGGATTTTAAAAGCTTGTTCATTTTTTTTCCTAAAAGCTCAAATATAAGCATAAACACATGAAACAATATTTTTACCACTTTTAAAAAGTAGTTTGTGGTCTGTGGTTTTGACTTTCAAAAGGCTTATTCACAACTAGAAAGAAACTAAACTAATTAGATGCTGTTGTCACCAAGTGATAGTAGGATCTTGCTATTATTCATGCGGTACTGAAGGATTAAGGATATGCAAATATATAAAACATTTTAAAAATTTTGAACAAGTTGCTCTCAGAAAGAAAAAATTATCAAAATGAGTTTATAACATTAAGCAAAATATGCATTTAATATCCTACCATGTAAACTATACAAAAAGCATTGAGATTGTATTAAGAAAAAGAAAGCTATCATTTTTCATGAATATTTTCCAGTAGTATTAAAAATTAGACTAAGAGACAGAGTCTTCCTTGGAGAAAATAAAGATAATCTCAGAATACTGGGGGGAGGGGGTGGGGAAAGTCCTCAAGGAGCAATTTTAATTGTCAAATCCATAGCTCCTAACAGATGATAGTGTAAATAATTAGATATGGACTAGTGGACTAAAAAAAAATCTACAGAATTATTTAAAAGAAGGAAGAGTAAGTAAAAAAGGAAAGGTAATTTCACTGAAGGCAATGAAATAAAAGGAAATAACATGTTTCTTAAATCAAAATATACATGATTGGTATCTCTGGCAATGACTAATCAGAATGTGTGAACATGGATGCTTGATTTATGAAGTATTCACAAGTAAAAGAAAATATGAGAGAGATTTTAGAAGAGGAAACTACCAATTCTACCCAAATAGAGGGTGGAGGAACAATGACACACTGCATATAAGGAGTCAGAGCTTGAAAGATCTAGGTGTAACAGGAGCTTTCGCGTGATTTTAACATACGGGCATCTAGAGAACATTTGTCAAACAGAAGTTCTGTGATTCTAGAAATAGAGAATTATATTTAGATTTTAAGTACCAAAATCAGAAAAAAAGTTAATTCATATTTGTGCTTTTTGGTGAAAAATAACATCAACAACACATGATTTATTGGTTATTTTAAAATAGGGTTTTTTTTTAAATGTTTTAAAGTTACTCCACCAGAGAGGAAGTTTAACCAATTTAGCTTCATCCAAAATAAGTAGAGACATATCCAAAAATTCACCATTATTCTATTCTTTATTCATTCTCCTACAGTTATAACCTTTGCCATTAAACAACTAGTTATTTTATTATCTATTTACATATCAGTACTCTCAGAAAAAGTGAGCTACTCCTAGAGGACTGAGCTGCTCAGCTGCCCCGACTCTCTGCGACTCCATGGACTGCAGCCCACCAGGCTCTTCTGTCCATGGGGATTCTCTGGGCAATATAACTGGAGTGGGTTGCCATGGCCTTCTCCAGCGGATCTTCCCAATCAGGGATTGAATCCAGGTCTCCCACATTGCAGGTGGATTCTTTACCATTTGACAGGTATGGGTATTACTATTTGAAGAGTCAAGAGTATCACATAGAACTCACACACGCAAATATCTGCTGAATGGATGAATGAATGAATGTGCCTATGTCCTTAAGCAAGCCTTCCTTCCCAGAGGTTAAACCATGACTTCAACAAAATATGACTTTTAAAATGAAAAAAAAAATCAAAGGAACAAATTAAAAGCCAAAGATTTACAAATTTTAAACTAGCTTTCTCAAAAACATCAACCAACCTGACTAACTGGGTCAATACTAGCAAAACTAGTCAAAATGCTGCAATGTAAACCATTAACTGAGTTACATCAATTGAGTGAATGTAAGTCATTAAAAACGAAAACATTTTGTCTGTACAATGATGCATTAAAATGCAACATTTATGGAACATCTCCCACATGTTACTTGATTTTTAAACGATTAAAAGTAAATTCTGTAATAGAATTCTGATTTTGTATTGCTTACCAAATTTCTCAATTCTGGACAACAGAATGTAAAGGCAGCTCAGTTCCCTTGATGGTTTATACTTTATGGTTCCTAGCAAAGTTGATTTTATAGCAAATCTGAAAATGTAACTCTAATTTTCATTATAAAAGCAGAAATTTATTCATGTAAAAAGAAAAACTCTCAGAGGATTAAAACTGAAAAAGTTTGGCAAATATGGCTAAGGAGGCTTTGAAACACAAATGGCAACCTCCTGGGTTGGCTGTCTCCCTCCCCCATTTTCTAGGATCTAGCCCTCTCCAGGGATCCCCATGGTTACTGCTGGACTCTTGATGGCCATTTTTATATGGCATACCCCAACCTGCCTAGACATATCTGATTAGACCAGGCTGGGCCAGTGACTCCTTCTCTAAAGGTGTTTAAAACTGGGACTAAGCTTCTTATTTCAGTCTGGCTGCTCTCTTGAATAGAGATGGACACTTGAGAACTGTTAACACTGGTCACCTTCAAGCAGGTAAACCAGGGAGGGCTGGGGGAGGGTTCGGTTTGCTGGGAAAGGACAAAGAAGGATAAGCAAAGCAGAGGCAAAACGCACAAAGGAACCATGTTCTGTGTTTTCTTAGCATTCCAGTTTCCTGAGGTCTGGCTTCTGTAAGATAACTCTGTAACCTTAGAGCAAATTGCTCTTTTTGATCAATGGTTTCTGCTACTTGCATCCAACTATAATAGAATACATGATAAATAGTCTGAAGTTATAGGATCAGCCATACTTCGCTAGCACTGCCTGAGTTCTTCCCACTTCTGGCACATTATGTACAGCACTACCTCCTCTTATGTCTGAGTACTAAGCCACTATAGTCGTGTCCAACTCTTTGAGACCACATGAACTGTAGCCCGCCAGGCTCCTCTGTCCATGGGATTCTCCAGGCAAGAGTACTGGAGTGGTTTGCCCTGCCCTCCTCCAGGGGATCTTCCAGATCCAGGGATCAAACCCACGTCTCCTGCACTGGCAGGCAAGTTCTTTACCATTAGTGACACCTGGGAAGCCCACCTCCTCTTATACAAACCTTATATTAAAAAATAAAGATGCACCACACTAATACTGCTCATAAGAGGAAGCAAGCAGTATGTCTGGTGCCCACGGGAAAGGTATCATAGAACTGTGGAGCTGAAAGGAGAGAGATGATCACTTAGCCCAGCTCATCTATTTTATAGATGAAGAACCTGAAAGTCCAAAAAAAGCCTTTAATTTTGTAATTTGTAAATTCACCACTGGAGTCTAGACTCCAGGGCTCTACAAATATATCAATACTATTTCTACATTAAAATAAAAAATAAGCAATTACACTAAACAGCACAAGGCAGAGAATAATTGAGAATTTGTCTTTAAAGCATTGTCCTATCAAAAGATATTATGTACCTTTGAGGGAAGATACCTTTTTTTTTTTCCTCCTGTATTCTGTCAAACTGCTCAGGCATGGGGGTTATTTCCCAATAGGGAAATAAGAGTTATTTAAACTAAAAAACATGACTTGACTATAACAACTTTTAAAAGTACCTCTGAAATGTCAAACTCACTCTTCTCTTTACTACTTCTTTATAAATATACTGGACTTCCCTGGTGGCTCAGACGGTAAAGAATGTGCCCGCAGTGCAGAAGACTTGGGTTTGATTCCTGGGTTGGGAAGATCCCCTGGAGGAGGGCATGGCAACTCACTCCAGTATTCTTGCCTGGTGAATCCCCATGGATAGAGGAGCCTGGCCAGCTACAGTCCATGGGGTTGCAAAGAGTCAGACACGAAAAAGGATCCTCAAAAGCACATTTCTTTAGCCAAGCTGGATTAATTGAATTTTTAAAATTATGTGTTCACAAATTAAATTTAGGCATGAAAGAAAACAGATGCAAAGTTTCTTATTTTTCTTTATGGCACATTAATAATTTTTAAGATCAACGTTCTAATATACCAGGAATTAGCAAATTGCATGTCAAATTACATGTGTTGACATACATAATTGACAATGAAAAGTTATATACTTTTCAGTAAGCCCAGTTACTGAAGATGATGAATCATAACAATTATATTAATTGAATGGAAGAATGAATGAATGGAGGGAAGTCTTATTACTATAATGACTAACTGATATTCAAGAACAGAGCAAATGAAAAAAGTTCTCTCTCACACAAGCAATAGCACCACCTACTGATAAATAAAAGCAACAACATCAGTTAATTTAAAATATGGTCAAAAGAAGTTTATATGTTCAGCTCTTTTCCCTTGAATTCTGTTCCACTTAACGTAGTATAATGCAATTCATTAATATATCCTGTGTACTTATTTATAGTTTATAATGCATGTTAAGTCGCTTTAGTCGACTATTTGTGACCCCATGGACTGTAGCCCACCAGGCTCCTCTGTCCATGGAATTTTCCAGGCAAGGATACTAGAGTGGGTTGCCATCTCCTCCTCCAGGGGATCTTCCCGAACCAGGGATGGAACCCGGGACTTCTGCATTGGCAGACAGGTCACCACTAAGCGCCACCTGGGAATAACTTATAATAACTAAAGTTTTTATCTTATATCTTTGAATCATGCATTTTTAAAAATTAACAGTAAAAATAAAATTTATTATGGAATATAGCGGGAAATTACAGTTTGTGCCTGATATCCCCTGACCGCTTCTAAAATAACGTCATCTCTCTTTAGTAGCTTTATTTTTTATAACATTTATTACATAATATGTATTTATCTTGTTTGTTTTTTATAGTCTTGTCTGCTGGAGTAAAAACTCTTTAAGAGCAGGGAATGTGTTTTGTTTACTGCTGTTTCTTTAACACCGAGGGCACATAACAGATAATAAATACTTGCAAAGGAATTAATGAATATGAAAATTTTATTGTTGTTCAGTTGACCCCATAGACTGCAGCACACCAGGCTTCACTGTCCTTCACCATCTCCTAGAGCTTGCTCAAACTCATGTCCATTGAGTTCGTGATGCTATCCAACCATCTCATCCTCTGTAGTTCCCTTTTCCTCCTACCTTCAATCTTTCCCAGCATCAAGGTCTTTGTTGACTCTTCACATCAGGTGGCCAAGTATTGGAACTTTTCAGCTTCAGCAACAGGCCTTCCAATGAATATTCAGGACTGATTTCCTTTAGGATTGACTGGTTTCATCTCCTTGCAGTCCAAGGGACTCTCAAGAGTCCCAACACCACAGTTCAAAAGCATCAATTCTTCGGTGTTCAGCTTTCTTTATGATCCAATTCTCACATCCATATATGACTACTGGAGAAACCATAGCTTTGACTATACAGTGGCTTCCCTGATAGCTCAGTTGGTAAGGAATCTGCCTGCAATGCAGGAGACCCCGGGGTTGATTCCTGGGTCGGGAAGATCTGCTGGAGAAGGGATAGGCTACCCACTCCAGTATTCTTGGGCTTCCTATGGCTCAGCAGGTAAAGAATCCGCCTGCAATGTGGGAGACCTGAGTTCAATCCCTGCATTGGGAAAATCCCCTGGAGAAGGGAAAGGCTACCCACTCCAGTATTCTGGCCTGGAGAATACCATGGACTGTACAGTCCATGGGGTCGCAGAGTCAGACACAACTGAGTGACTTTCACTTTCACATTGACTATATAGACCTTTGTAAGCAAAGTAATGTGTCTGCTTTTTAATACGCTGTCTAGGTTTGTCATAGTTTTTCTTTCAAGCAGCAAGCGTCTTTTAATTTCATGACTTCAGTCACCATCTGCAGTGATTTTGGAGCCCAAGAAAATAAAGTCTGTCACTGTTTCGATTGTTTCCCCATCTATATGCCATGAAGTGATGGGACCAGATGCCATGATCTTCGTTTTTTGAATGTCAAGTTTTAAGCTAGCTTTTTCACTCTCCTCTTTCACCTTCATCAAGAGGCTCTTTAGCTCCTCTTTGCTTTCAGCCATAATGAAAATAAATGAACAAATAAATATGAAATGTCTTTTTAAACTTCCTTGAAAGTATAATAGCTGTGTCAAAGACTTCGAGGATCTTGATAGACTCTGCCAAATTATACTTGAGAAAAGTTGTAGGGACAGAGGCCCATTTCCCCCATTTTCTGATGAATAGGAAATAGCATTACATTGTAATGTTTATGTGCATGATACCCATTACTGAAGAAATTGAATACACTTGGGATTTATGGGAGCATTTAGAATGTACTTCTTTTATTCTTTGTTCATTTTTATTTTCAGTTAAAAATTTTTATTTGGTTTTTTTTTTTGTAATTTCTGTAAGACCTGATTTAAAGTCTTTGTCTAATAAGTCCAACAATGGGCTTCTGGAGGGACAGTTTCTATTTCTTTTTTTCCAATGAAAGGGCCATATTTTGTGTACTTTGCATTTTTTTGTTAAAAAGTGGACCTTTTTGAATATTAAAATGTGGTAAACTCTGGAAATCAAATTCTTCCTCCCTCCCCAGGGCTTGCTGCTGCTGCTTTTTGAGGACAGTAGTCATCTGTTCATTTAGTGATTTTTCCAAATTATCTTTGCAAAGATTGTATTCCCTTCATGTATAGGCACTGAAGTCTCCATTCTGTTATCTCAGTGATCAGCCAGTGACCTGACAAAACCAAAAAGAAAGAAAAAAATACTCTCCTACTCTTTCCCAATCAGCTCTGAGCTGGGGCACTCCCTCATCACTTAGCCAGGTCACCTATAATTCTGCTTTAGCCTTCACCTCCTGCCTGTGCAGAGCTCAAAAGTCTGCCAATGACACACCTCTAAAGTCCGGTGTGTCTAGCCATGAGCATGTGTGTTGCACACTGAAATCTCAGTATATGTGACAGCTCTCCAATGCCCTTATTTTTCCATATACCTTCTGTCTCAGCCTCTTCCTTCCCAGGTCTTTTGGTCTATCTGCTGCTTGCCCCATTCACCAACCCGTGTTCCAAGTGGCTGTGCAAAGTATGTCTTCACATGCTTTCAACAGATGCCACATGGGTAGCCTCTCCAGCTCTGAGAGATTTCCATGGAAGGCAAAACAAAGACAAGCCTTTATGCTGGTCTCTCAGGGGAACCACCAAAAGGGTCAAAAAGTGCAACTATAGTTTTTTAAGGACCTGGTGCTCCTTGGAAGGAAGGCTAAGACAAACCTAGACAGCATATTATAAAGCAAAGACATCACTTTGCCAACAAAATTCAGTATAGTCAAAGCTCCATGGGTTTTCCAGCAGTTATGTATGAATGTGAGAGTTGGACCATAAAGAAGGCTGAGCACTGAACAATTGATGTTTTCAAATTGTGGAGCTGGAGAAGACTCTTGAGAGTCTTGGACTGCAAGGAGATCAAACCATTCAATTCTAAAGGAAATCAGTCCTGAATATTCATTGCAAGGACTGATGCTAAAGCTGAAGCTCTAATACTTTGGCCAGCTGATGGGAAGAGCCAACGCATTGGAAAAGACCCTGATGCTGGGAAAGATTGAACGCAAAAGGAGACAGGGCACCAGAGGATGAGATGGTTAGATAGCATCACCAACTGAATGGACATGAGTATGAGCAAAGTGCAGAAGACAGTGAAGGACAGGGAAGCCTGGTGTACTGCAGTCCACAGGGTCACAAAGAGCCGGACACAACTTAGCAACTGAACAACAACAACAAACCATACTGACACCAACAAGCTATACTAGAACATAGGCTTCTGTCCCCAGGGCCACTGCCAAGCTAGGAATGGCAGATGGTAGGCAGGTAAACAAAAAAATGCCACAGTGCTTTCTTACCAAAATTTAGCATCCTTGTTCTGTTTTTCATTAAGCATTACTCCTGGTTGCTATAAGTTTTGGATTAGATTCCAGAGAGATGTTGGTATACAATTTTATGTAAATGAGATCACAAAATAAAATCTGGTTTTTTTACGAAATAAATTACAATACATAGCTTCCCAGGTTATTAAACATAATCCCTCTTCCCCACTTTCAATGAATTGAGGGTATTCCATTTTGGGTATATAGAATAATAACCTAAATCAGACTCCCTCTTGTGGACACAACTTATTTCTTATTTTTACTATTATGATACTGTGATAAGATCGTTATGCATACAGCGTTGTGTACATGTTCAATGATCTCTTCAGATAAATTTCTAGAAGTGAGAGGAAAAAAAGACTGAAGAAATGTGAACAAAGCCTTACTGACCTGATTTTGAAAAAAATCAAAGGTCTAAAAAAAAATTTGTAATTGGGCCTCCAGCAGGGAAGGAAGCAGAATGGGGCACAAAATTTGAAAAAATAATGGCCAAAATTTTCCCATTTGATGAAATCATAAATTTACATATTCAAGAAGTATAGAGAATCCCAAACATGACAAATACAAAGAAAGTCATACCCTATGAAACTGTTGGAAAGCAAAGACAAACTGAATATCTGCAAACCAGCCAGAAGTAAAGGCCATCTTACATTCAGGAGAGCAATGATACCAACAGTCACTTATTTCTCATCAAAAATAATACAGACCAAAAGAGAGTGGAGCAATATCTTTAAAGCACTGAAAGAAAGGATAAAAAACTCTGTCAGCCCAGAATTATAAATCTATTGAAGAGAAAAATAAAAACATTTTCAAAAAAACAAAAAGAAAATTCATCACCAGCAGTTATACACTATGTGCTGTGTTGTGTGTGTGCTTAGTCACTCAGTCGTGTCCGACTCTTTATGACCCCATGGACTGCAGCCCACCAGGATCCTCTGTCCATGGGGATTCTCCAGGCAAGGATACTGGAGTGGGTTGCCATGCCCTCCTCCAGGGATCTTCCCAACCCAAGGATCTAACCCAGGTCTCCCGCACTGTGGGTGGATTCTTTACCATATGAGCCACCAGGGAAGCCCTATACACTATGAGATAAGCCTAAAGGAAGATTTTTAGATTTAAGAAAAATTATATTGACTGGAAATTAGGATCTTCAGGAAGAAATGAAGAGCACTAGAAATGCTAAACATTTCTTTCCTCTTTCTCTTAATTTCTTTCAAATGAATGGCTTTTTTTTGTTGTTAAATTTAAATTTATTTATTTATCTATTTTTTTACTTTACAATATTGTATTGGTTTTGCCATACATTGACATGAATCCGCCATGGGTGTAAAAAAATTATAACTTACTGTGATATGTGATACAACTATAGAGGAGAGGTGGGTAAATAGAACAACATGCATGCAAGGTTCTTATATTTTACATGAAATGGCATTATATTAACTCTAAGTAGTATATGAGACAAAACAAGCACCAAGTAATGCTTATTCTCTGGTCAAGGGGCTGGGGAGAGAGACTGCAATGCAAGACGGAACCCTTTGGACATAACTACCCTTCTCCAAACACAATGCAAGAAGCCATGGCAGTGCGTGCTGTGGAGACAGTGGGATGGAGCCCTGTGGAACATTTCTGCTCTGCACTAAAGTGAGCAGAGGGAGCACCCGTCTCCCTCCTCACCAGGTACTGTAGAGTCTGCGAGGTAGAGCCTCTCAGACAATTCCAGCCCTGTAATACCGAAGCAGAGGCCATCTCCAATGAGTACTGTGAAGGATGTCCAGTGGGGTCCTGGTCTACCATCTCTGATTTACACTAATGACAGCAAAGAGGCAACACACAACTCCCTCTATGCACAAGCTGGGGTAGGATCTGGAGTGGAAGAAGTTAGAGACTGGTATGGAGCCCTTTCCTATAGCTTAGATGGTAAAGAATCTGCCTGCAATGCAGGAGACCCGGCTTTGATCTTTGGGTTGAGAAGCTCCTCTGGAGAAGGGAATGGCAACCCACTCCGGTATTCTTGCCTGGAGAATCCCATGGACAGAGGAGTCTGGCAGGCTACAGTCCATGGGGTTGCAAAGAGTTGGACACGACTGAGCGACTAACACTACTATGAAGCCCTTGGAACACCATCAAGCAGCCTATACATGCAACTGACTTGAATCAACACAGTAAAACCATGACAACTAACTGTACTGTGGTACACCACTTACACTAAGGTTTCAAATTTGATTCTGGGTTGAAAACAAGTAGGGCAAACCAGAATAGTGCTGCAGTGACTCTGAAAATGAAAATTATATTTGAACCACAGTCTGTAAAAGTTAGCCAGGACGTGAGCTCTGAACAAATATAGGTTAACTTGCCTTCCTAAATAGAAGATGTAAATAGGAACCAGAGTTTCATATCAGCTTAGTGAGAGTCTTTTTTAAAAAATTCCAATCTTATGATGAAAGTTAGTGACAATATTAGATTTACTATATAACAACTGAGTAGCAGTGATGTACCTAGACAAAAATACAAAACTTTCTGCTTTTTCAAATATTTCTTTCATCAGTATGGTTACATACATACATGCTAAGGAATACATTCAAACCAAAACCTATTATTTGAGCATTTGATCTTTTCTCTCCCCACTACAAATATTTCTTGAAAAACATTAAAAGAAATGTTTACAAAAATCACAATTTTCTTGGCTTATTATTTCACAGCTAACCTGAAAGTTTACATCAACATCACACTTTAAAGCTTATATTATAAAATTACTATCTAATTTCTGTCAAGAAAACCTAGAAAGAATTTTTAAGAAAACTGCACTCAACTAAAAATTTGTGAAAGGCTCTCAAAACAGAGCTCTCAAAATAGAAATAATAAATTTGTAGCAAATGCTAGGATACATATCCTTTCTCAGATTTTTATAATCTCTAACACTGACATTCTTCCACAGAACTGGCCCTGGATAAATGATTACTACTATTAATTATACAACTTTAAGTTGCAGATTGGGGTTCCCTGATAGCTCAGTTGGTAAAGAATCCGCCTGCAATGCAGGAGACCCCGGTTCAATTCCTAGGCTGGGAAGATCCCCTGGAGAAGGGATAGGCTACCCACTCCAGTATTCTTGGGCTTCCCTTGTGGCTCAGCAGGTAAAGAATCTGCCTGCAATGCAGGAGACCTGGCTTCAATCCCTGTATTGGGAAGATCCCCTGGAGAGGGGAAAGGCTAAACAGCCTCTTGATGAAAGTGAAAGAGGAGAGTGAAAAAGTTGGCTTCAAGCTCAACATTCAGAAAACTAAGATCATGGCATCTGGTCCCATCACTTCATGGCAAATAGATGGGGAAACAGTGGAAACAGTGACAGACTTTATTTTGGGGGGTTCCAAAATCACCACAGATGGTGACTGTGGCCATGAAATTAAAAGACGCTTACTCCTTGGAAGAAAAGTCATGACCAACCTAGACAGCATATTAAAAAGCAGGGACATTACTTTGCCAACAAAGGTCCATCTAGTCAAGGATATGCTTTTTCCAGTAGTCATGTATGGATGTAAGAGTTGGACTCCAGAGAAAGCTGAGCACCGAAGAATTGATGCTTTTGAACTGTGGTGTTGGAGAAGACTCTTGAGAGTCCCTTGGACTGCAAGGAGATCCAACCAGTCCATCCTAAAGGAAATCAGTCCTGAATATTCACTGGAAGGACTGATGCTGAAGCTGAAACTCCAATACTTTGGCCACCTGATGTGAAGAACTGACTCATTTGAAAAGAAGGCGGGAGGAGAAGGGGACAACATTGGATGAGATGGTTGGATGGCATCACCGACTCAATGGACATGAGTTTGAGTAAACTCCGGGAGTTGGTGACGGACAGGGAGGCCTGAAGTGCTGCAGTCCACGGGGTCGCAAAGAGTCAGACATAACTGAGCTACTGAACTGAACTGAAGTTGCAGGATTATGAGGAAAAAAAAAAACAAGGAGTTACATTTAAGAGTGACATTTTCAGGCTGATGAGAATATGAACTTACTTCTTGAAAGAAACCTTAGTAAGGTTTTTTCAAGAGATAAATAATTATGTGATAAAAGTATTCAGCACCCACTGACTTAAATTTTAGGCTCTAACTTGACACCACTTACTTGGTAAGTGGAAAAGGTGAAGAATCTCAGTAAGTATTGCCCTTCTTACCTTTCACCACACAAACTTGCCTTGACCTCTCAAAGATATTAGTTCTCATTACTAGGAGAAGCCTGTACCTTCTTGTAAAATTTATTACAACTGTAATTAAATAACTGAGTGGGTAATTAATCATTTAATATCCATCTTATCAATAAGAAAGTAAACTCTAAAGGGACAATATTTGTTTGGCATTTTTTAAAAAAATGTGCAGGAAGTACTTATACAAGTAATTTAGTTTTGGGGTCTTTTGTTTGTTTTTTAATTTTATTTATTTATTGGCCACACAGTATGTGGTATCTTAATTCCCTGACCAGGGTTTGGACCTATGCCCCCTGCATTGGAAGCATGGCATTTTAACCACTGGACCATCAGGGAAGTCCCCAGGTAATTTGCTTTTGACCCAAAATGCTTATAGCACTTATATCTTAGTGAATAGAATCATTTTCCAATAAAGATATATGTGTTCTATGTCTGTCACCTTAAAAATAATTTTCCATCTTTTATTATGTATACATACAAATTAAATAGCTTCAAAAATCAATGTTTTTTTAAAAAAGGAAAGAAAACTGAATTACATGATTAGAGAATCCAATGAATTCTGTGAGCAAATTAAAATTAAAAAATAAATCTAACTTTGTTTCCCTCTTCAAAAGTTACACAAAGCATATCTTTTATTTGAAAATTTTAGAAAATGCAATTTTCAAAAATTATCACCTACTACTTCAAACTCCAGGAATAACCACTGTTAAAATATGTTATATCGAGAACTCTACTCAATACTCTGTAATGACTTGTATAGGAAAAGAAACTTGAAAAGAGTGGATATACGTATATGTGTAACTGATTCACTTTGCTATACACCTGAAACTAAGACAACATTATAAAATTAACTACGCACATCTAGAGAACATCTGTCAAACAGAAGTAAAGTTCTGTGCTTCTAGAAATAGAGAATTATATTTAGATTTTTAGGTACCAAAATCAGAAAAAAGCAAATTCCTATTTATGCCTTTTGTGTTTATAAAGCTCTAAGAATTCTAAATTAACTGTCTTGTTTTACATTTGAGGAAAATAAGCCAGAGAAAAATTATGACTTTCTCATAGTTCAGAACATTATGGAATAGTCTCTCATATAATGCTGCTGCCTTGGGAGCACTTTGATGAAACAATTCATTCTCTAAGTACAACGGTAAATGCTGCTGAGCTGGGTTGTTTGCCTCTGTTTTAAACAGACTTTGTATACAGGGCATACTCTTATGAGAGAAAAACCATACCTGCATTCAAATATGAAATCTTTGGTTTTAAAATGACCATTTAAAAAATTTACTATCAATTCCTTACCAAAAATATGCAACCAAAATTTTTGTATGAAGCACATTGACAATTTAAAAAAAAAAAGTTCAAAACTGAACTCTCTATGTTGATTGGGCATAAATTTTAACACTTTACTATCTTTCACAAATATGCTTAAAATAAGTATTTTCAGAAAGACAGATAGTAGAGAACATACTCAGTCTTCAAATTGAACTTAAAGAGCTTGGATTGTCCCATAAATCTGGAATTGATTGAACCAATATATTAAGAAGACAAATCAGAAAGATGCAGTCAAATGCATCATTGAAAATGTTTTTTAAAGATTGAGAACTAGGTGTGTTGTGCATTATCACATTTATGACAGCACATTTGTGATTGCTCACCACTATGACTTACCCCAGTTTTATCACACAAGCGCAAAGTATGAAATGATCCAACAGCAAATAATTCTCCACCTGGAGCCCAGGCTACTGAGGTAATAGGATGCTCATGAGGTTGAGAACTGTAGAGAGGGCGGCCGTAACTATCCCATACCTACAAAAGCAAATTTAAAAAATCTTTTATAACAGTCACCACATTATTACAAACAAGTCTGCTTTCCAGTAAAATATCAAGGAAAGATTTAGAAGTCATCATTTTATAATATTAGCAATTACACATCTTTACTATCCACAAAGGTTGGGGGGGCAGGGGGGGAAGCTGTATTCCTGGAAACCTAAATATCTCAACGAAAAAGTTACAGTAACATTGTGATAATTTTGGATTTTACTAAGTCTTTAATTAATTCTAAAACTTACCCATTGTAATCCTTTTAAATTTAATAATAACATTTTGAGATATTCTGTTTTTTGCTGAAATTTTTTTGTTCAATAAGTGCTCTATCAACTTTCCCTGAAAGTATTTACTTGAACCAAAGTTTCTCTATTTACCATAAATCTTATTCTTCCTCACAAATTATTTTGGTCTGGAGCTGATTAACGTTTAATAAACCAGTATGGTTGACTTTTTAAACCTTAAATTGATTTAAATAGTCACTAAAACAAGGCATTGTATTTGTGTTACTACTCATTAAATCAAATTTTATAGGTCAATGAAATAGGCCACGGAGAAAGGCAACACTTCAAAATACCACCGAAAATTATAAAATAACAATTTGCTAAATTATTAGATTAAAAGATATAGCTAAAGTGAAGGACTTAAAGAATATTCTTATATGCTAAATACTTTTTACCAAAATTCGATTCTTTCAACCAGGTGATAAATTCAAACATTACATACCTTATATTTACAGTCTTCGCCAGCAGATAAAATCAAATCATTGACAGAGTTCCAATCTACTTTTAAAATAATACCATCATGAGCTTTCCACTAGGAGAAAAAAATAAGATACAAATTATAACTTCAAGGGCACTGAAAACTTTCTAAGACTTTTTTTTTTCAGCCTCTTTCTAGTGTTCTCTAGGCTTCTTTGAGAAAACTCCTATCTTCCTTTCAGAGCCATTATGCACAAGCTATTTGTTTGTTTCATTTCTGATTTAAACTAACGAAAAGCACCTTGCACTATAATATCCACTATATAACTTACATCCTTATAAGTCTCCTCAGTAGCCTGGACCCCAGATGGAAAATCACTTTCTGTTGAACTATTACAAGCTTGAAGTTTGTGTGATGATACTGGAATGAATATGAATATATGTTATATACTCCAAAACTTAGTTAAATCCAAGTTTTTCTCCCTTGCACAGCTGATCCTGTTACTGATACTGCTTTCATTTTTGTTTGCTAATTCTTTCCTTTTTTAAAAAAATCTTCTACTACATGGATATCCTCTTTATTGCTCTCTTTATTCTCCCCTGTTCATTCCCCTAAGATTCATTCTCTTTACCTTCATGTCCTTAGAATAGACACTAACTACTCTGAGAATCTTCTGCTGTATTTACTATATAACAAAAAGAGGCTTTCGACAGATATATGTATTCTATACATATACAGAATACATACATATTTGTGTATATATCTACATAAGTCACCCCAAAATTGGCAAATCTAGAAAGTAAATATGGATGTCTTCTCACTCTTAAATATAATTTATGTGCTCATTTAGCTGTTACCACACATGTAATTAAAAGCCATTAATCTTTGGCAAACCACTCCAGTACCCCTGCCTGGAAAATCCCATGGACAGAGGAGCCTGATAGGTGCTACAGTCCATGGGGTTGCAAAGAGTCGGACACGACTGAGCGACTTCACTTTCACTTTCAATCTTTCACTATATTTGAATAATATAACTGAAAAAGAATTTTTCTTGAAGATGATAAGGTATGTTTTTAATGTCTGAGTCAACTAAGTTTGCATCAAAGAGTGACTGATTTCAAGGCTTTTCATTCTATAGATCCTTCCCAATCTATTGTTCTTAATGTATATGGGGAAAAAAAAATACATCAAATTAGGGTCAAATAAGCAGCAGCAGCAAGCCCTAAGAATAAGCAATAATTCATAACTTGCTTTATTCAAAATACATAAAAATACTGTCAAAAACAAATGTTTTGAAAGCAATAATTTTCACAAGTTACTTTAAATTAAGCCACTGTCCTGAAATAAACTGCAAAGATAAAAATTTCAATATACAAACATAGATATAGATATAGAAAGATACACACATGCAAATATTCTCAAAGAGTTTTATTTTAAAGCTAAAAAAATAAAATTTTCATATTCAAATGTTAGGAACAAAATATGGTTTAAATTTTCCTTATAATTTAGGATATCACTTATACAGTACATATATTTACACATTATACATAATGCATACACAGTTTTCAATTATTTAAGGTATAAGGCATTTTGTGAAATTCCTTTGAACCATGAGCTCCTTGAAGGCAGAAACTATGTGGTTTCACTTTGAATATGTTATGGTAAAAGGCTTACACTCAACATAGTGCCTGAGAGAATATTAAGTATGCATCACATTCTCACTGATTGACTAAATAAACAGAAGTTTCTTTACCATGAAACCAAGTTCTGGGCCTCTAGAAGAGTCCCTAAAGCTCTTAAAGGAAATGAGGTGTACACTTTTGAACTGTATTCTATAAGCAAGAATTAAGTAAGCATTCTTTTTTGTGAACAATCTAAAGTTGAGTATATATTTATACCCAAGGAAAAACTGCTGGAGCTTTAGTTTTCCAAAAGGAATAGAAAATTTGCATTAAATTACAAATTCTATTTAACTCCTTTAACTCCTTCACTCTAGCTGAATTTTTCCCTCCACTATTTCCTGAGTCAAAGGTTTCCCTGAGCCACAAAACCAGAACTTTATCAATGGTGACATAAGCATCTTCCTGAGTTTAATTTATATATGCTTAATTACAGGTATCTAAACAAATCACGGGCTTCCCTGGTGGCTCAGATGGTAAAGAATCTGCCTGCAATTCGGAAGACCTGGGTTCAATCCCTGGGTTGGGAAGATCCCCTGGAGGAGGGCATGGCAACCCATTCCAGTATTCTTGCCTGGAGAATCCCCATGGACAGAGGTGCCTGGTGGATTACAGGCCATGGGGTTGCAAAGAGTTGGACACAACTGAGCGACTAAGCACAGCACAGCACAAACAAATCACATATTTATAAATTAAAAGATTGATTGGGCCTGCTTTTGCTATATGATTTCAAAGAACATTTTCAGGGTATAAGTGGTATGGAAGGACTTTGACTAAAGGCAGGAAGAACCAGTCCTCTTCCCTAGCTTCTTCCCCTTCTGTTGTTTCACAGTTCTTAGCAGAGTGTTCCGCATGCAGCAAAAATGTAAATACACGATGACTGTATGGAATATGTATAGCATAATTCTACACAGAAGTGACTAATATGGAACCTCAAAGTCATTTCTATATCCTTACTCTCCAAATTCTCTATATACTAAACTGTTAAATACGAAGCTTCTTGGGAATTCCCTGGTGGCCCAGTAGTTAGGACTCTGAGCTTCCACTGCCAGGAACCCAGGTTCAATCCCTGGTCCAGGAACTAAGATCCTGGAAGC
This sequence comes from Giraffa tippelskirchi, assembly GCF_054371585.1. NCBI lineage: Eukaryota > Metazoa > Chordata > Mammalia > Artiodactyla > Giraffidae > Giraffa > Giraffa tippelskirchi. The sequence goes on from NC_137276.1 coordinate 130,263,222, forward strand.
CACACAGCATGGCAAAAAACAGACAAAAAACCCTGATGCTTCTTCTTAAAACACTTTCATCCCTTCTGTAGCCAGTGAATCTCCAGCACCAAATCCCTGACCTATTAACTGGCCTCTTTGGCTCTAATTTATTAGCGGCTGAATAAAAGTTACAGATGACATAATAACACCATAACATCAATAATAACAACTGCCCTTTATTGTGTACACTCAATATTTTTATTATATGCACTGTCCTATGTACTTTGTAATTCAACTCATTTAATCCTCACAACAATCCTATCAATTAATATTAGGATCACATCTAAGAGATGAGAAAGCTTAGGCTCTGAAATATTTTATAATTTGCCTAAAGTTACATATAAGTAATGAACATTTGAACCCAGGTGACTAACTCTAAAATCTATATTTCTATTACTTACACTATACTGTGTTACTATCAAAATATGAAGAAAATGATTCTGCCTCTTCACATTGAGATCAAACATCAAAATCTCAGAGATAGGCTTAAAGGTTTTCCATTAATTTGTCCTACCCTGACCTGTCTTAACTGCCACTATTGTTCTGCTTCCCTGTAATTGGTAAAATTATATATACCCAATTTGTTCTAAGCATTACTTTGACTCCCCTCAACCCACTTTAAATAAGTACTAAAAGAATTCTAGGGTCTTAGAGAAAGTTCAAGGGTACTAAACAGACAATGGGTAGGAGGGGGAGGAAGACACTAGAGATGATAAAAAACAGTCTAAACAAGTTCTTAAAGTTTTATGATTTAGTCCCATTCTGTCTCAAATCTACACATGTGAGGCTGACTGTGATAAATTTGAATTTTGTGCCAAATCATGTGAAAATATTTATGATTTACTGGTATAACGAGAGTTGGAATAAGAAGGAAGTGAACCTTGTTGGAAATATTACCAGGTATTCCCTGTTCTATAGTAAAGGCTGATAAAACCACACACTTAAAAGCCTCGACTATAACAAGACCACCCAGAAGAAAGGGATTCCTAAGAAAATGACCTCTTACTGAGCAGTCTGGCATATCCTAATAACAATTTACAAATGCCTGAGAAGTACCTGTACAATTTTAGCATTTGGTTGAAGCGGTTTAATGATTAGCTGCTTGCCTGCTGTGTAAAGAACCTTTTCTGAATCAGGGCCCCATGCTACTGAATACACTGGTGTTCCTGTAAAAAGAAAAAAAAATGGTAAACTTTAATTATCATGCTTTATAAAACGGAGATTGTTAGGAAAGTCAAAAAAACAATTTGGGGTATCATTTCATTTCCTTCTTATTCAATGGCCTATCCAAACTGGAGTACATAGCCTGATACTGAAACATAAAAGGCAAAGTAAATATGAGGTTAGGGAAAGTTTTGCTGTCTATCAAGTGTGGCTTTGGCCTGAAAGTTAGGCTAAAGCATTGCCAGGATAAAGTTGACTCCACTTCCATGGTAAAGGTGCAAGTTTGATTTACCCACCATACTACAAACAACATTAAATTTCATATTGTTTTCAATTTCCTAGGACAGGAATTTAGCGATTCCTAGGATAGGAATCTTAGAGATAAGATTTAGGTATCTTTTAATTCAATTACTTGGCAGATTACCTAATATCTTCTGGAAGACTATGCTTTGTTTGAGCCTATTTTTTAAAAAATGAATATCATATCAATTGAGAGCATTAAATTATCCATAGTCCACTGTCTGACCCAGTTACCTATTCACTAGAGTTTATTCATTAGGGAAGTGAATCAAGGTTATACAATTAATCTATAAAATATTAACCCATTTATATTTATAAAATCAAGCTTTTAAAAAATGTCTAGGATTCCTAAGTCAGGCTATTATAGTAGCTGACTTTAAGTGAATGAGTGAATAAATCTTCCAGGAATTTACATTTACAGTAAAATGAAATCTGAATCTAAGGATTTATGAGCAATCAGTAAGATGTGTTTATTGAAATGGAAAACTCAACTGATTGAATCAACAGGGAGCAATCCGCAATCAACAGGGAGTAAATTTCAATAAGATAAATGCTGTAATTGGGTTTCCCAGGTGGCACAGTGGTAAAGAATCCGCCTGCCAATGCCTAAGATGCAGGAGATGTGGGTTTGATCCCTGGGTCGGGAAGGTTCCCTGGAGAAGGAAATGGCAACCCACTCCAGTATTCTTGCCTAGGAAATCCCATGGACAGAGGAGCCAATAGTCCATGGGGTCACAAAAGACTTAGCAACTAAAACAACAACTCAGTGCTTTACAGGACTTTGTCGTTCAGTTGCTAAGTCATGTCTGACTCTTTGCAACTCCATGGACTATAGCACGCCAGGCTTCCCTGTCCATCACTATCTCTGGGAGTTTACTCAGATTCATGCCCATTGAGTCGGTAATGCCATCCAACCATCTCATTCTCTGTCATCCCCTTCTCCTCCTGCCTTCAATCTTTCTGAGCATCAGGGTCCTTTCCAATGAGTCAGCTCTTTGCATCAGGTGGCCAAAGTATTGGAGCTTCAGCATCAGCATCAGTCCTTCCAAAAAATACTCAAGGTTGATTTTCTTTAGGATTGACTGGTTTGATCTCCTTACTGTCCAAGGGACTCTCAAGAGTCTTCTCAAACACCACAGTTCAAAAGCATCAATTCTTTGGCACTCAGCTTTCTTTATAGCCCAACTCTCACATCCATACATGACTACTGGAAAAACCATAGCTTTGACTATATGGACCTTTGCCAGCAAAGTGTTGTCTCTGCTTTTTAATACCCTATCTAGGTTTGTCATAGCTTTCCTTCCAAGGAGTAAGCATCTTTTAATTTCATGGCTGCAGTCACTGTCTGCAGTGATTTTGGAGCCCAAGAAAATAAAATATGTCACTGTTTCCACTTTTTCCCCTTCTATTTGCCATGAAGTGATAGGAACCAGACTTAAGAGGACTTAGAAAATCTGGTTTAGAACTAGTCCAAAAAACTCCAGAAGCATTCCTTCCATGGTATAGGTTAGATATTATACTGGGTCTACATTTCCTGGTCAGTTGGTGACACCTAGGATTGTCTTGATTCAGAGGAACCTACAGATGGCCAATGAGATGGCTCACCTCAGAAGGTACTTCTTCTATTCTTAGTAACTACATTCTCTTGGAACATTATCTAGGAGTAGCCAGGAGCTGACCTGGGCTTCAAAGTAAATCTCCAAATGAACAGAGTTCAACTCTAATAAACTCCCCAGAATATGTAAATCAAAATTTCAGATATTCCAAATGTGATTCTTGGTGAGCACTGTAAGGAAATAAGAGAGTAAATCACAGGTTCCTTCTTTATTCCATTATTACAGTTGTAATTATTGTGCAAAAAAGTAAATTTATATATTTTAATTATCAATTATAAAAGCTTCATGAATACACTCAGTAAAATTACACTTTCCTCAGTGTATACAAAACTATGACAAACATCTACCCCCAAGGAAATAATTCAGTAAACACAACTCCCATTGAGTTATACAGGATGTGACTCTAGCCCTTTAGTTGTGGTAAAAGACATGGTTTGGGGTATAGGATGAAGAGCTAGGGACTCTCATGTCCTCTTTCACATTGAATCTGTGGCCCCATTAAGTCAGCTGTGTCACCATTTCCTTGTTTATAAACCTTATAAATCTTCAGAATACTTACCTCCCATGTTGGGATGTGGAGATTATTCATTTCCTGCTTATAAGATAATTTTTTAAACAATAATACTGTTAAAGAAACAGGTATAGTAACTTAAAGAATAAAACAAAATAAGCTTATAGAGGAAAATTTAACCAATTCCTTTGGTAAAATATGTGGTTTTTAACCACATTCCTCAATCCAAAAACAAATAAAGAATTTTTTATGATAAATAAGCAATCCTAAATAAGATCAATAGCTGCCTTATTAGTTACAGCTTCCTAATCAGCAATATTCAAAATGTGTATAACATCAAGAACTGAGAAAATGCGCCTTTATATTCATTCTTTACATTTAGAATAAAATGCTAAGTGTGAAACTCCTATATACATGAATGTCTTTATTGCTATACAACTTTGATTTAGGTGGTTCTGGAGAAGATTATTGAATGTGGATGAATTAGCTTCATAATGAAAACAATGATTTCTATTACAAAAAAAAATCCATCTCACTAGCATTTGAAACAAATCTCTAATATTTTTTAAATGTTTTTTTAAAAACATTTATTAAAGCTACACTTCCCTTTGAAAAGTCAGTATGGAAATAATAATATAGCCTTCAGGTTAAAAAACTTTATAACAAAAAATTTAGCAAATCATGTAATGTGACGTTATTAATTTCATCTTTAACAAAAATGGACAAAGAACATAAATAGTTTTGTAATAATTGATTTCTTGCTTTTTATACTGGGAATTTTTATTTATGCTCCATTTCAGTTAAGACACTCAAAAAGACCTTGTTTTTCTGACTTTGTACACTAAGATCATGTGATCTTTTTGACATTTTTTAAGAAACCACATGCACCTGGGGTTGTGTTAAATGTCAGACCCTTATCTCTCTGTAAAACAAATTATCTAAATTCTTTCAACCTGTTGAAGGCATTTTAAACCACAGAAGAGGAGACAAAAATGTATTTCAATTGTTTTAAGGAAGTACATGGTCAAATACACCATGTTTTTCACATTCATACTAAAGGTATCCCCTAAAATGTTGTTTTTGCATGTTTTTAAGAATGCTTTTGAAACAAACTCTTCACTATTACCATGAAACATTAGCTACCTTTGTGTTGAATGCAGTATAGGTCTACACCGAGTGAACATAAGAAGGTAGAGAAGAGTTTGGCACTATATAAGCACTATCTATTAGTAACCACTACTACTACTTTGTAATGAAATAAGCAACCATTTGTTATTGTGTTGCTCATGGGAGTAGGCACTTTATCCTTTAAAACCCAGTTAAAATATGCTGCAATATTTGCTAGGGAGCTTTTCAATTTTTTTGGTGGTCAAATCATTAAGAATTCAAAAACAAAGAATTATTTCCCGTTCATTTTATTTGTAGAGACATGTACTAACAAATAAGTAATATCAAGCGGAATTTATTCCTCAAAAAAAAAAAAAAAACTTTTTGGCTGTGTATGTCACCAGGTCAGTACAGAGGAAAAAAGCTAAAATGAAGGCATGTGTTTCTTTACTTTCTATCCTCAGTCACCTCTCCCTTGGGGATCTCAACTTCCTCCATAGCTTCACCTTTCACCTTTCTGTAACAGACTCTCACATTAATATTTCAGCCTTTATTTCTGAGTTCTAACAAATTTCCATCTACCCCAAAGACATGCCAAAACTTCGAACTCTACATATTTGTATATTATCCCTCCCCTTGTATTCCCTCATTCATTCTTCCTCTGAATTCTTCACCTCTTACAGGGTGATCCATTCCTCTCAGCCACTGAGAACTATGCACTTTTTTCAACCACTCTCATCATCACCTCTGTTCAAGCCTCACTGCACACCAGCAGAGAACACCTCAGTAACCACCATACCAGTCACCCCAATGTAACCTCTACCTCCTCTAATTGATCCTACATCCTACTGCTAAGGTAATCTTCCTAAAGAGTTTCCAGATGGTACAGTCGTAAAGAATCCACCTGTCAAGCAGGAGATGCAGGTTCAGTCTTTGGGTCAGGAAGATCCCCTGGAGAACGAAATGCAACCCACTTGAGTATTCTTGCCTGGGAAATTCCATGGACAGAGGAGACTTGCAGGCTACAGTCCATGTGGTTGCCAAGAGTCAGACATGACTTAGTGACTAAAACAACAACAAAATCTACCTAAAGAGACAAGCTTTGTCTCTTACTCTCCTGCTCATCGTTTAAAGATCTATATATGGTTATAGAACAAACTCCAACCAGACTTCCCTGGTGGTCCAGTGGCTAGGATTCCCTGCTCCCAATGCAGGAGGCCCTTGAGTTCAATTCCTGGTCAAGGAACTAGATCCCACATTCTCCAACTAAGACCACAGTCAAATAAATAAAAATAAATATTTAAAAAGGATAAACTCCAACCCCCTTCATTTAATGTCTGAGGCTATGTGTCTTGGTCCCTCTGGCAGTAGCATCCCTAACACAGCCTACTCTCTGGCCCAAGGGGTCTGCTCCATTCACCTGACTCCCAGGCCTTATGCTGGTCTGCCTCTGTGCCTCTGATCATCTAACTTCCTCCAGAGCTCCACTGCATTGCCAACAAGCCTATTTCTCTACCTAATTTCTTTATCCTTCAAAGTCTCGTTAAAAGATGCTGCAGTATTTACCAGAGAAGGTATTCTGATACCTTCTCTCCCATCAAAGCATTCATCTCTGCCTTCCTGTCTTCCCACAGTGCCTTAAGGCAACCAGCACACTCTGCCTTGTGTTACAGTATTTATATTTACTTTACTAAATTCATTATAGGTAGCTTCCATGTTTTGTCATCTCTTTAATCCATTTGAATACAGTAAGGGAAATGTCCTTAAAGGTTTACAGTATTTCTCTCTTCCAATTTTAACTTATAATTAAAATATACAATGTAACACAAGATAAGGCTTCATTATAATTATCCTTGGCCTACATATTACTTTCCTCTAATAAGGAAAAATAACTCGTGATAGGCACCAGTAAGAATCATTTTTAAACATAGTCAAATTCCAACCCTATCCCACTAAAAAACAGAATTAATGCTTCTTCTGCATTGGAGGAGAAGGGGATGACTATGACTTTTTCTATCTTTATGTCTGTCTCCAATTATCAAGAAATGAATTCAGGAATTTTTCTATTCATCAAGGAATAAGTACAATTAACATAAACATGTAGTAAAAAATCATAAAGTGTTTTCAATATTGTTTACATAATTCCAAATCTTAGAGAAATTCAGGCTTATGTTATTTCATTTTTGTGTCAAAATTTAGTTTTTCTCCTCAAAGGGGCTCAGAGTTCCCCACCTCCACCTGCCTTAGTCATTTTACTTGAGACTTTAGCATTTAGCTCTCAGTAGATTAGATTCATAACTATCCTCAAAACTTGTAGCCTATAGTAAATCAAACAATCCTTATAAATAACTAGGGACTTTTCCTTCAGGGTTAATGTCATTACAACTTAACTTCTCCAATGATTTTTCCCAGAAATAAAACAGGAAAACTCTATGCTTATTAGGAAAGTGTGGGTGGCAACAATGACCAAAAATTCATAAATTAAAATCATAGTTCTATAGTGAATTTATAATTTTTAACCTAGAAAAAGATACTAGTTATTAAGCTGAAATACTAATAGGTTAACTAAAATAAAATCTACCTAATTTAATTTTGCTCATTAATTTCATAATTGCAGAAGGCACTGGCAACCCACTCCAGTACTCTTGCCTGGAGAATCCCATGGACAGAGGAGCCTGGTGGGCTGCAGTCCACGGGGTCACTAAGAGTCAGACACGACTGAGCAACTTCACTTTCACTTTTCACTTTCATGCATTGGAGAAGGAAATGGCAACCCACTCCAGTGTTCCTGCCTGGAGAATCCCAGGGACGGGGGAGCCTGGTGGGCTGCTGTCTATGGGGTTGCATAGAGTCGGACACGACTGACGCAACTTAGCAGCAGCAGTAGCAGCAATCTCATAATTAACATAAACCTTGAGTAAGAAGAATAACAAGATTCAAATAGGATAAAAATGATCAGCAATTTAACAGCATTTGATGTTAAGGAAATTGGAGCCATTTGGAGTGCTGGTATAAAATACCATTACGTGATTCAATGAATACATAATAAAATTACCTATCCTATATGACATAATATGTAATTTAGCTTTTAAGAAAATCCTATTTATCCATTTATCTGGAAGGAATGAACAAAAAAAGTACCATCCATCCCTCTCCAAAATAAATACCATACACAAAAACTAACTCAAAATAGATCATAGACCTAAATGTAGTAGGCACTAAAACTATAAAACTCTTACAAGAAAATACAGATATAAGTCTCTGTGATTTTGGATTTGGCAATAGTTTCTTAGATACAACACCAAAACAGAAACAATCAAAGAAAAAAAATAGATAAACTGAATTTCATCAAAACTTTTGTGCTTAAGAGAGACCAGCCAGTGGCCATAATACTGAGTCCACACGCCCTAGAGCCTGTGCTCCACAAAAAGAGAAGCCACCAAAATGAGAAGCCCACATACTGCACAACTAGAGAAAGCCTGCACGAAGCAACGAAGTGCCCATGTGTTGCAACAAAGACCCAGCACAGCCAAAAATAAAATAAATATTAAAAAAAAACTTTTGTGCTTCAAAAGATATCATCAAGAAAATGAAAAGGAAACCCACAGAATGGGGAAATCATATATCCAAGTTGCAAATCATATATCCAATGGTCTATTAACCAGAATACATAAAGAACTCTTACAACTTGGTAATAAAAAGACAACCCAATTTAAAAATGTGCAAAGAATTTTAATAGATATTTCTCCAAACCAGATCTACAAACAGCCATAAAATACATGAAAAGAGGCTCAACATCATTAGTCATAAGAGAAATGCAAACCAAAACTACAATGAGATACTACTTTACAGTCACTAGGATGATTATAATAAAAATATGTAACAAGTGTTGAGGATTTGGAGAAACTGGAACCTTCATATATTTCTAGCGGGAATGTAAAATGGTATGTTTACTTTGAAAAAAAAAAAAACTTGAAGACTTAATTTACTGATATGAAACTATATCCAATGCAGTTCACAATTCAAGTGAAAACAAGTAAGGAGCATATTATAGTAGATGCAGTATGCCTCTGGGAATATTTGCTGGGTGGCCGGAAGACAGGGGTAATATGAAAGACAAGGGTAGTATTTAAGAGATAACTTTATACCCTTTTTTACACTTCAAATTCTGAACTATGTCAATTAGTATCTATTAAAAATTTATACTTTAAAAAAATGTAAGCACTCCCTGCAAGGCATATCAGTTCAGTTCAGTTCAGTCGCTCAGTCGTGTCCGACTCTTTGCGACCCCATGAATTGCAGCACGCCAGGCCTCTCTGTCCATCACCAACTCCCGGAGTCTACCCAAACCCATGTTCATCGAGTCGGTGACGCCATCCAACCGTCTCATCCTCTGTCGTCCCCTTCTCCTCCCGCCCCCAATCCTACCCAGCATTAGGGTCTTTTCCAATGAGTCAACCCTTCGCATGAGGTGGCCAAAGTATTGGAGTTTCAGCTTCAACATCAGACCTTCCGATGAACACCCAGGATTGATCTCTTTTAGGATGGATTGATTGGATCTCCTTGCAGTCCAAGGGACTCTCAAGAGTCTTCTCCAACACCACAGCTCAAAAGCATCAATTCTGCGGCGCTCAGCTTTCTTCACCGTCCAACTCTCACATCCATACCTGACCACTGGAAAAACCATAGCCTTGACTAGATGAACTTTTGTTGGCAAAGTAATGTCTCTGCTTTTAAATATGCTATCTAGGTTGGCCATAACCTTCCTTCCAAGGAGTAAGCATCTTTTAATTTCATGGCTGCAATCACCATCAGCAGTGATTCTGGAGCCCCAAAAAATAAAGTCTGACACTGTTTCCACTGTTTCCCCATCTATTTCCCATGGAGTGATGGGACCAGATGCCATGATCTTAGTTTTCTGAACGTTGAGCTTTAAGCCAACTTTTTCACTCTCCTCCTTCACCTTCATCAAGAGGCTCTTTAGTTCTTCTTCACTCTCTGCCATAAGGGTGGTGTCATCCGCATATCTGAGGTTATTGATATTTCTCCCAGCAATCTTGATTCCAGCTTGTGTTTCTTCCAGCCCAGCGTTTCTCATGATGTACTCTGCATATAAGTTAAATAAGCGGGGTGACAATATACAGCCTTGACATACTCCTTTTCCTATTTGGAACCAGTCTGTTGTTCCATGTCCAGTTCTAACTGTTGCTTCCTGACCTGCATACAGGTTTCTCAAGAGACAGGTCAGATGGTCTGGTATTCCCATCTCTTTCAGAATTTTCCACAGTTTATTGTGGTCCACACAGTCAAAGGCTTTGGCATAGTCAATAAAGCAGAAATAGATGTTTTTCTGGAACTCTCTTGCTTTTTCGATGATCCAGCGGATATTGGCAATTTGATCTCTGGTTCCTCTGCCTTTTCTAAAACCAGCTTGAACATCTGGAAGTTCATGGTTCACGTATTGCTGAAGCCTGGCTTGGAGAATTTTGAGCATTACTTTACTAGCATGTGAGATGAGTGCAATTGTGCGGTAGTTTGAGCATTCTTTGGCATTGCCTTTCTTTGGGATTGGAACATACTAACAGTCAAAATTTTATGATCACTATTATTAAAAATTGGGAGTAGGAAATGGCAACCCACCCCAGTATTATTGCCTGGAAAAGACCAGGGACAGAGGAGCCTGGCTGGCTGTAGTCTGTGGGATCGCAGAGAGTCAGACAGAGCTGAGCACAAACACACATTACTGAAAACAGGAGTTGCAAACTCATATCTCTTCAGAGGTTTATGTTGTGTTCTACCATGTAATATAAATGAGTAAAGTATTATATGCGGAGTGTAAGAAAACTAAGAGAAGTTTAAAATCCAACTAAAAATGGCGCAGCCACTACTGAACTCCAGCTGATTGTATTTATTCTGGAAAGCAGACTTAACGTTGCCAGTTTTTCCAATTTTTCAAGATACCAAAGAGATCCATATAAGAATGTAAAATATCCTAATCTTCAATGCTGGGCCTGGACCATGCTAGTGGGCTAGACTCAGGACACAGGCCATCTGTGACCTTTGATGAATGAAAAGTCCTTAATTCATGAATATATTGGGCTTCCAAACTTCCTCTGGAAGTTTGGGAATTCTAAATGCATTTTCTGTGTAAGAGTGAAATAAGCAGCAATCTGTTTTCCAGACCCATTATACAGATAAATGACAGCACTGAACCAAAAGTGCCATGTCTTCTACCCTCTATCATTAACAATGTTTATGTTAAGCAACTTAGTCAAAGTTTCAACTTTAGACTTTGAAAAGTCCAAAATGGTAGATTCCAGGGGTAACCAAAGGGAAGGAGATGACTGGGAAGAATTTAAAGAAAGAAAAGGAGCCTTAGGGTGACAACTGGTGAAGAATCTCGGGCAAAAATTCAGATTATTGCAATGGGTAATAAGATAAGCTTTCAAAATTTCTCTGAAGATCTGCATCTTCTCTAGACAACATATTTAGTACAAAAGAAAAGAAAGGAAAAAAGGGTATGTATCAATAGCAGCTACAGCTGAAAAGAACTGCAGCCTCAGCTCCAAGGGGGTGATAATGATCTCTAAAAGAATTCTGTAGTTGCTTGTAAGTCAGACATCATAAGGTAAGAATGCCAAATAATTAGCACTAACAAAAATTATAAAGACAAAAGTAAATGTCTATTCTTATTAGCTTAAAATAAAATTTATTTTCTAAAGGTATACTTTATTACTAAAGAAACAATAAATTGACATTTTTTTCCTAACTGAAATTTACTCATGAATGTTTCTATGAACTCTGAATTTTCTACTCATGGATAAATATTTTATTTGGAGATCATCTGTACCAAAGACTTAACCTCAGGAGATAATCACTACGTATCACTTATGGTTACTTCTGCTAACATTTGGTTAATGTGTAGCTAAAGAAATATAACTATTTTAACACTATCCTAAGAGTGAACATAATTTAAAAAATGAAATCTGCAAATTTTTGGAAGTCAGTTGTTGGAGATGCTTCACAATATGACTTTATCATATAATTCTGAAGAACAGTCAGCAAGCTTTTTGGCAATCTATCTCTCAAGCAGATATGTGCTCAAGACAACATTAATCTGACTTCTGGATTGATTTTATAGGCACTTCTTCCCAATGAGTATGGAAAACTAAGCTGCTGTTCTAAGAAGTTTTATCTTATCAAGTTTTGGATCATGAAAGTGTCTGTTCCCCTTCATTAGTACTGAAATCAAATGTGTAACATAATTCAGAAAGGGTGCTATTATTAAGTCATTAGAATTATTAAGTATGGAGATTGAATGTATTCTATTATTATTAGACACCCCATGCTATTTCAGATAGATTATGCACATAATGCTTCAGAGTTATATTAAAAAGAATCACTAGCCTATAACTCTATTTTTATAGATTCACTAACAAAGAAAATGTCCTTGAGTATTTCTTACATTTCTGGGCTCAAATAAAAGTCACCATTGCCCATCAGGAAACATGAAAGTAAGAGGAAAAAGTTTAAATAGAAGTAAGAGCTTTCAGGTTTTGAACTTGACCAAAATCAATCTGAGGAACTACATTAGGCTGTTTTTATAGGAAAATGTTAAGACACTTTTAATACATACCTTGATGTGCTAAAGTCGATCTTAGCATTCCAGTCTTTGACCATATTTTTATTTGTCCATCTTCTCCAACTATAAAAAGAAAATAATAATTGACATTTTTACCTATAGGAAATATATGTAAACATTACATTTACATATAAAAATCAGCTCTATCTACACTAATGCACATTTAAACTTCAGACACAAGTTTCTCTAATTATATGTCACTGCTTCACAACTAAAAAATTTACCTGAAATTACTTTGAAACAATTTTATCAAAGTAGCCTAACTTTCATGACAATAATTGTTTTTCCTTTAATCTTAGATCTGTAAGTATATTATTCAAATAATGTTCTCATTTTCACTGACATCTCCATCCAAGAAGCACTCTAAGAAAACTGTTTTCAGTGTGATAAGAAGAGTTACAGCCAAATTCCAGGGAGTTGGGGACTGAATGGAGTGAAGTAACAGACTACTCTTTTGAACAGTTTGCCTGAAAGGGAAAGAAAGAAAGAGGAAATCGTAGCTAGAGATATTTATTAAAGGAAGGATTTTTATTTCTTTTTCCTCAATTTTCAAGATAAATAGCATCTAAACACTTTTTTTTTTGCTAAGTCGCTTCAGTCGTGTCCGACTCTGCGCGACCCCACAGACAGAAGCCCACCAGGCTCCCCCGTCCCTGGGATTCTCCAGGCAAGAATACTGGAGTGGGTTGCCATTTCCTTCTCCAATGCATGAAAGTGAAAAGTAAAAGTGAAGTCGCTCAGTCGTGTCCGACTCGTAGCGACCCCATGGACTGCAGCCTACCAGGCTCTTCCGTCCATGGGATTCTCCAGGCAAGAGTACTGGAGTGGGGTGCCATTGCCTTCTCCACTAAACACATTTACATGCTGGGAAAAAGGAAAAAAAAAAAAAAACCACTGGAAAAGGAGAAGCTGAAAAAACGGCAAGACACGAGACAACTCACTGATAAAAGTCCTACAAAAGGCCCAGGGGACAGGTGTCATGGTTTTCAAATATAACTACAAATTCTCTGTTATTCTCTCTTTTAAGAAGTTAAGCTTAATTTCTCTCTCCTTCAGTTTGGGCTATACTTAGTGACTTGCTTCTAATAAAATATGGTGGAAATGATGGAGTATGACATGCAAGGGTGGGTCATAAAATACACTGTGGCTTCCATCCTTCTCTCTTGGATCATTCACCCGGGGAGAATCTCCAGCGGTCATGCTGTAAGAACACTCAAGTAGCCCTATGGAGAAGTTTATGCTGTAAGGAACTAAGTTAGGCCTTAGTCATAGAGTCATAGAGGAAGTAGGACCTCTTGCCAACAGCCATGTGAGTGAGCCATCTTGGAACCATCCAGCCCCTATAGGGCCTCATATGACTGCAGCCCCATCCAACTTCTTGATTCTGAGACAGAACCACCCAGCTAAACGTTCCCTGTCTCACAGAAACTGTTAGCTAATACATGTTATCTTAAGTCACTAACTTTTGGGATAATCTGTCATATAATAATAGATATCTAATATAACAGGTGAAGATGAGAAACCCTCAATAGGGCAGGAGATGGAAGAGAGAAAGAAAGGAGCAAAGTTAAATGAGAAAATTTTGAATTTTCATGGCTCAGATGGTAAAGAATCTGCCTGCAATGCGGAGACCCAGGTTTGATCCCTGGGTCAGGAAGATCCCCTGGAGAAAGGAATGGCAACCCACTCCAGTATTCTTGCCTGAAGAACTCCATGGACAGAGGAGCCTGGAAAGTTACCGTCCATGGGGTCGCAAAGAGTTGGACATGACAGAGCAACTAACATGTGCATGTGTGTGCGCATGCACACACACACATTTAAATGAGAATATTTTGAAGAATTAAAACTTATATTTACTCAATATTTGATTATTTCAAAACCTTCTTGACAGAATGTTCTCCATTAGCCATGTAAGAAAACTAATATGACACTCTGAATTATAACATTATATAGAGAGGCCTGGCGTGCTGCAATTCATGGAGTCGCAAAGAGTCGGACACGACTGAGTGACTGAACTGAACTGAATAGCAGTCTAGATCAATACTGTGCCAATTACTTGCTATTAGACAAGCAAAGACACTATTGCTAAATTAAAACATTCTGTTCCTCCAGAAATTTTTCTTTAAAAAATTCATTTTAAATGTCATTTCTGCAGATAACTTACCTGTAACTAAAGCTGTTCCTTCATAATTCCATCGCCCTGCAAGCACTGCTCCACAGTGAGCTTCCACACTTTTCTCCACTCTTCCTAACTTAGAAATCAGATGAAATTTGCCTAAAAGAAATTATACTTGAGAAATCTATTTTATTAAATTAATGTATCCAATCAACAAGCATCTGTTGAGCACCAACTATTAGACTAGTCAGCATGGTGCTAGGCATCGAGATACAGGGCAAATAATATAATTATTCTTACTCTTGAGGAATGATAAATCTACTGGAGAACAGGCACAAAAGCAAAATTAGAAAACCTTAAAACAAGTGGTATGACAGAATATATATATGATACTATGACATTTCAGAGGCACAATAAAATTCTACTGGAATAAGGTCAAAGGAACCCAAGAGGAATATCAATAAAGCCTTCTGTTTAAGCAGAATTTTGAAGTTTTGCTTTTTTTTTTTTAATGGTTATAGAAAAGCTAGAAAAAGTTATATAACCTGTTTTTTTTAAAACAGGTTGTAAAAGGGATTATGGAGAAGAGAGGATCTAAATAGTTGAACGCTGTTTAAAAAAAAAAAAAAACTGAGGCATATTAAAAAATACTGAGTTTATTTACACAGAAATCAATTCCAATTCAGCAGTGCCAAACCTTAAGTGGTTAGGAATGCTCCACTGACAGGAGCTCAGGTACATAGAAATGACAGAACTAAGGATATTACTGACTGACTATATAGCTTAAAGCCTAGTTGGCTGTCTGTGACTGGTTGTCCTTAGGTTTTCATTTTGTAACCTTGAACCATTCATTTACAGGCTTAGATTTTGACTTGCTGAGGTATATACCATTAGAGTCACCTCAAGTCTAAAGGCCTTCTTCTTTAACTAATTTAACAGATAATCCCAAATTTTTAAAATCCTTGCCTTATTTTACACTGTACTAGGCACCAGGTAGACAAAAAGAAGCAGGTTATTTGGTTGCTGTCCTTGAAAGTTCACATATTTATAGGCAAACAGCAGAAGACTTAAAACATTATAAGACCTAAGCAAACTATATAAGAGATGTCAAGGGAACAAATCAACTATACAAAGAGTAAGTACTACAGGAAGCCGAAACACTTGCAGTGTTGTTCTGAATGATCATGAAGTCTAGCAATATATAGTTTGTAATAAAATAATTAAGTCCTCCATATTCAAAGGTTCTGAAATCCCTGGACTCAACCTACCAAAAAACAAACAAACAAAAAGCCCAGAAAGCTCCAAAAACAGAACTTGAATTTGCCCTACACCATCAACTATTTACATACCATTTACATTGTATTTACAACTATTTACACAGCATTTGTATTGTACTAGGTATTATAAGCAGTCTAGAGATGTCTAGAGATGACTTGCTCCCCTAGTGGCTCAGAGGGTAAAAAGTCTTCCTGCAATGCGGGAGACCCAGGTTTGATCCCTGGGTTGGGAAGATCCCCTGGAGAAGGAAAGGGCAACCCACTCCAGTATTGTTGCCTGAACAATCTCATGGACAGCGGAGCCTGGTGGGCTACAGTCCATGGGGTTGCAGAGTCCCACACGACTGAGCGACTTCACTTTCACTTTCAGAGATGACTTAAAGTATATGGGAGGATGTGTGTAGGTTATGTGCAAATACTATGCCATTTTATACAAGGGACTTGGCCATCTGTAGATTTTAGTATCTACAGGGGTCCTGGAACCAAACCCCTTGGATACTGAGAGCCAACTGTAAGTGGAATTAGAAACTTTCCCCAAATAAAAAAAAAATGTATATATATTTTTTGCTGTAAAAGAATAATGTGGCTTGCCTAATCAGATTTTGCCTCAAAGGATTTGTTTGAAGTCATTTTTAACCTAAGACTGCCCAAGATTCTTACTAATATTAACAATTGATTAAAAATATATTTAAGTCAGATACTTTAGGTGGCTTTAAAACATTTCTCTGGAGAATTCTAATACAGATGGTTTTCAAATATTTTATACCTAGCATTTTGTGGTTATTTCACTGACCATCAAACCATTTCCATCAACAAAGTCATTCCTCCAGTTTACACACATTGCATATTATTTGTAGCTCTGTTGCAGCATTTTTTATTGGGCTGTGATTCTTTTCAAGGGGCCATGTCTTAGTCATAGTTTTATTTGCAATAGTGCTTTTACATAAACAGCATTCATTAAGTTTAACCAACTCAGTAACCATACTTAGCAACTTAAGAAGACTTTGACATTCTTTTTTTTCTCATTCAACCTGATCATTTATTTTCTAGGTTCTCATTAATAAACTACCCCTTTCCTTCATCTAACCACCCACTAGTGCCATCTACTTTTCCTCATATCATCCTTTCAATTTTATATTTGCCTCTGGGTCATTTTTCAATGTAACAAGATTACTTTGAATTCAACTGTACTATTACTCTCTTTATGAGACTAAAAAAATTAATTTGGATATACTTTTTTTAATGCATTGCTTTACAGAGAAAATATGGGGGGGGGGTGATTTCAAAAGAGGAAACTAGAAAGATGACATATAGTGAGTGGCCAACATTTACTTTATCCAAGTCTATTTCACTAAATGTTAGCATGTTGCCTAACACAAAATATCCACATACTAAATTGCTACATGTCATGAATGAATCTGTCATCAAATAGATTAACCAAGCAACTCCTGAACCATAAATGAAAGGTCCATAAATTTCTTTTCAACCTATTTAGAAATTTTATGTGCTTTGATCACTGATATTTCTTATCCTAAAATATGTAATCTGACTTTCTGACAAATGCTGAATTCTTACTTTCCACAACCTCACAGAAGACACACACTGAGACAACTAAGGCCAGCTCTTTGCATAGACTTGGCACTCAATGAATCTTTGACCTTTGTAGTTTGTCTGATTGTTACACATTGCTTGAATAGCACAACCCAAGTAAAGCCTAAGTATAAAATTATATATATCAAAAAAAAATTTAAAACATAATTATTCCTTTAACGATTTTGGTTCTTCTTCCCTTCAGCTTTTCTATAAACTTTTTAAAATGCTAGACCAAAAAACTAGAGACCAAATAAATTACCTCTAATTATTTTCTAAGGGTAGAGTTGGGAAGAGAATATAAACAATTCATTTATTGATTTAATTGATAGCAATTCATTGATTAAACAGTGGATAATTTGGGTAAAAAACATGGATATTTACATCCAATGGTAAAAAATTTATGTCTTATTATTAAAGATAAACTAAAAAGAGGAAAATGCTATTTAAAAGAACAGAGGAAGTAGATTAAAATTATATGAAACACATTTCTTAAAGTTAGAAATGCCTTAAGAAATGTCCATGGAAACATGAGAAGACTTGGAATAGGATACTAGAAAAAAGGTCACATGAGCACTTTTGCAGACTGCTTTATAGCAGAAATGTTTTGGCAGATGGTTGTAAAAAGCCAAAGAGATCAGTAACCACTAACTTCTGATAAAAAGAAATGAACACAAAAATTCTTTATAAAGTGGGATTTTAAATGTACTTATTAACTAATAAGAGAATAAAAGGCTTACTTTAAGATATTTAACACAATGTATACAAAAATACAACTTTCACTAAATATAATTTAAGGAGTGTTTATTGGATTTACAAGAGATTTTATACCAGAACTCCTTTACAAAGCAGTTCCCCTAATGCATTTCAAATAATTCTTCTTTAAATATAAATCTTTTAACACATTGTTAAAGAAATATCGCCTCTAAAAAATAGGATACAGCTGCATGAAATATTCAAAAAAGAGGTAATAATGGTAAAGAGAGAATTATTGGTGAGACAAAATACTTGGCAAGAGTCTGCTTTATATATTTTAGGATCTGCCCCAAATTCCATGTTTTGGCTTTTTTTTAATGTTACCACTAACACAGAAGATGGAGAGGGTATAACAAAGGGAAGAGTGATGAACAAACTCAAAAATCTGTAACCTTTTTTGCCAGCCTTGGGGGAGAAAAGTCTACAGAAGAAAGTTGGTGCCAACTACAAGAGGGAAACTCTTAAGCAATGAATTAAATTTTGAAGAAAAAAATTTTAAGCATTGGGTTAACATCATACAAAGTGAAAAGGTCTAGCGATCTGCTGTACAACATTGTGGTTACACAAAATTATATAAAAATATATATATATGTTTCTCCATGTTTTTATATATATATATAATATATATAATTATTAAATATTGTACTATACAATTAAAAATGTGTTAAGAAGGTAGATCTCATATTACATGCATTTTCAAACCAGAATAATACTTCTTTTTATAGTATTTGATTAACAGAGAACACAGACTCCATATATAAAATGATCTCAGATGTTTATCTGGCAGGAAACCCTTGACCAACCACCTTCCAGTGGCATCCACTTTCTTCTGTTTTTGAATATTTCTTTTTCATTTCATTTTTCATTTTTACTTCTGGATTCTGTTTCCAGTCTCACTCTTCCACTTTTTTCCTTTGAACTATCATCTGTTGCTTTCTCTTTCACAAGATCTGAGATACTCCTAATTCCACCTAGGAGAAAAGACTCAACTACACTGCTTTGGTTCTCTTTTCTTCCCACATCTAGTTGTGCTAGGTTACCTGTTTTTTTTATTTTGTAATAAACCTAAAAATAAAATACAGTTTCTCATGGAGAAGGAAATGGCAACCTATTCCAGTATTCTTGCCTGGAAAATTCCATGGACAGAGGAGCCTGGAGGGTTACAGTCCAGGGGGTTACAAGTCGGACACAACTAAGCACACAAGCACAAAAACAAATATTAAACTTTTATTTTTTTTGAAATTGTATGGATTAGCAATTCTAAAACAACGTACTCTGTACTGTAGAATTGAACAACTGAGTAAACATACTGATAATAATGGGAGCCAAGCTTCCACACTGTTTCCAAGTATTGAGAAAAAAGACTAGAATTAACCCTGAAGTGCTGAACTAGAATTGGCAGTATCAAAATTAGTTCATGGCTTTTGTCACGGGAAGGAATCATGGAAGGAACGGAGGGAGGAAATGTAGGAGGAAGGGAAAGGAAGTAAAGGAAGAGAGGGAGGGAGGAAGAGAGGAAGAAATAGCTGTAGATATGTATGTTTTTAACATACTTTTATTTCTTAGCTCCATCCAATTAGAGGGCCTTGAAGCAAACATATCCCACTGAAATGCACACACCTAGCACTCTCATCTTGGCTTTTAAATATCATTAAGCACACAAAAAAAGAACATGTCTCTTTGGAGAAACAGCTGATTTGGAAGTTGGGACTGGGAAAGTAGGAAATGAGCCTGGAACATCTTGTGCCAGCAAAGTGCTCAAAAGATGAGGAAACACACCCCCCACTGGCAAAACAAAAATTCATTTCACCTGGCTTCATGGAGCTTCCACTGGCCAAATCTGGGGCAATTTTAACATTAAAATTTTTAAATAATAGTAATAGGATGCTCAAGAAATAAAACAAGGGATGGGAAGGGGGGTGGGGTGGGAGGGAGACTCAAGAGGGAGGAGAGAGAGAGAGATATATACATATATAATTATAATTGATTCTTGTTGTCATTTGCTTTACAGTGTTGTGTTGGTTTCTGCCAAATGACAACAAGAATCAATTATGAATTTTCCACTCTGATGCCTTAAGTATTACTGCTAAAAATGTATAGCTGAATTTAATCATAAAGAAACATCAGACAAAAGTGAACTGATTGGACATTCTATAAAAATAACAGGCCCGTCTTCTTCAAAACAGTCAAGATCATAAAAGACGGAGGATTTGCTCCAGATTAAAGGCAGCTAGTGAGATATGACAAAAACAATGTGTTACTCGTTACAAGAAAAAAAAATTTCTATAAAAGACATAATTAGGACACTTGCTAAAATTTGAATACAAACTGTAGATTAGATAACAATATCATTGTTAAATTTCCTGATTTTGATCAATGTATTGTGGTTAAGTAACAGAAAAATCCTTATTCTTAGGAAATGCATTGAAGAATATATGGTTAATGACCCAGATAATCATGATGGTGTGATCACTCACCTAGAGTCAGATACCAAGGGAACATTTCATGCAAAGACAGGCTCGATAAAGGAAAAAAATGGTATGGACCTAACAGAAGCAGAAGATATTAAGAAGAGGTGGCAAGAATACACAGAAGAACTCTACAAAAAAGATCTTCACGACCCAGATAATCATGATGGTGTGATCACTCACCTAGAGCCAGACATCCTGAAGGGTGAAGTCAAGTGGGCCTTAGGAAGCATCACTACGAACAAAGCTAGTGCAGGTGATTGAATTCCAGTTGAGCTATTTCAAATCCTAAAAGATGATGCTGTGAAAGTGCTGCACTCAATATGCCAGCAAATTTGTAAAACTCAGCAGTGGCCACAGGACTGGAAAAGGTCTGTTTTCGTTCTAATCCCAAAGAAAGGCAATGCCAAAGAATGCTCAAACTATCGCACAATTGCACTCATCTCACACGCTAGTAAAATAATGCTCAAAATTCTCCAAGCCAGGCTTCAGCAATACATGCACCGAGAACTTCCAGATGCTCAAGCTGGATTTAGAAAAGGCAGAGGAACCAGAGATGAAATTGCCAACACCCACTGGATCATCGAAAAAGCAAGAGAATTCCAGAAGAACATCTATTTCTGCTTTATTGACTATGCCAAAGCCTTTGACTGTGTGGATCACAATAAACTGTGGAAAATTCTGAAAGAATGGGAATAGCAGACCACCTGACCTGCCTCTTGAGAAATCTGTATGCAGGTCTGGAAGCAAGTTAGAACTGGACATGGAACAAAAGACTGGTTCCAAATAGGAAAAGGAGTACGTCAAGGCTGTATATTGTCACCCTGCTTAATTAACTTATATGCAGAGCACATCATGAGAAATGCTGGGCTGGAGGAAGCACAAGCTGGAATCAAGATTGCTGGGAGAAATATCAATAACCTCAGATATGCAGATGACACCACCCTTATGGCAGAAAGTGAAGAAGAACTAAAGAGCCTCTTGATGAAAGTGAAAGAGGGGAGTGAAAAAGTTGGCTCAAAGCTCAACACTCAGAAAACTAAGATTATGGCATCTGGTCCCATCACTTCATGGCAAATAGAAGGGGAAAAGTGGAAGCAGTGGTTGACTTTATTTTGGGGGGCTCCAAAATCACTGCAGATGGCAACTGCAACCATGAAATTAAAGGACACTTGCTCCTTGGAAGGAAAGTTATGACCAACCTAGACAGCCTATTAAAAAGCAGAGACATTACTTTACCAGCAAAGGTCCATCTAGTCAAGGCTATGGTTTTTCCAGTAGTCAAGTATGGATGTGAGAGTTGGACTATAAAGAAAGTTGAGCACAGAAGAATTGATGCTTTTGAACTGTGGTGTTGGAGAAGACTCTTGAGAGTCCCTTGGACTGCAAGGAGATCCAACCAGTCCATCCTAAAGGAGATCAGTCCTAAGTTTCACTGGAAGGACTGATGTTGAAGCTGAAACTCCAATACTTTGGCCACCTGATGCGAAGAGCTGACTCATTGGAAAAGACTCTGATGTTGGGAAAGATTGAAAGCAGTAGGAGAAGGGGATGACAGAGGATGAGATGGTTGGATGGCAACACTGACTCAATGGAGATGAGTTTGAGTAGATTCCGGGAGTTGGTGATGGACAGGGAGGCTTGGGGTGCTGTAGTCGATGGGGTCGTGAAGAGTCAGACACGACTGAGCAACTGAACTGAACTGAACGGATATATGGTTAAAGTGGCATGTCTGTAAATTACTCTCAAATGTTTCAGGAAAAAGTATGTGGGGGGGGGCAGGGGAGAGAAAAAAGAGTAGCAATGATAAAGTACATGGGACAAAATGTTAACAATAAGTGAATATGAATAAAGAATACGCAGGAATTATTTGTACAATTCTTACAACTTTTCTATAAATGTGAAATTATATCAAAATTAAGTTTTTTTAAGTCAACCCGTCACTTTATCATCAGAGGTAAACAAGTCTAGCTCTTTTCAGAGTCAATCTTGTAAGCGCTAGGCACTGTATTAAATACTTTCACACAATATTTCATTTAATCAAGATTCAGGAAGTTTAAAAACTGCCATACATTCTGCCTGTAAAAGAACTGTGATCTGATGTGATTGTTGCCGTAACATCCCTTTCTTCTTCTGGCTACAAAAGCCCTCTTCTCTTTCCCTTTCCACAGCGGCCGAAGGCCTCCATGCTCAGGCAATCAGTGTCCCAATCCCTCGACTAAAATGATTCACTCAGTGATGGGCACGTGACCCAAGCTTGTCCAGGACCCTTTCTGCAAGCTGACTGCAAGAGGGACTGAGGAAGAGGCACTGTGTCTGCTGACTTTCCTCTTCTTCTGCTCACCTGGGGAAAGTCTGTCCAAGAGATGGTAAGGATCAGGGGCCTGCTGCCTTGGTGCTTAAAAGATCTTCCCCAGGAGCTAGGTAAACCAGAAAACTCCAGCTGTGCGTAAGTAAGTTGTTAGCCTAATAAGTTTCTGTTACTTTGATGAAAGTACTCCTCACTGACACCATAGATAAAGTGTAATACAGATGGAAAGGGCTTCCCAGGTGGCACTAGTAAAGAACCCGCCTGCCATTGCAGGAGACATCAGAGATGTGGGTTCAATCCCTAGGTCAGGAAGATCCCCTGGAGAAGGGCATGGCAACCCCCTCCAGTATTCTTGTCTGGAGAATCCCCATGGACAGAGGAGCTTGGCAACTTACAGTCCATAGGATCCCAAAGAGTCAGACATGACTGAGGCGACTTAGCACACACGCACACACAGAAAACAGTTCAAGTTATTACTAAGAAACAAAAACATTTCCTTAAAAAGTAGAAAGATGGTGCTTTTCACTCACCAATAATATAACTATGATCAAACTACTTTCCAGCTCTGTAAGTGAAAATTAGTGTGCATGCTAAGTTGCTTCAGTCCTATCTGACTCTCCGCACTGTAGCCTGCCAGCTCCTCTGTCCATTGGATTCTCCAGGTAAGAATAGTGGAGTGGGTTGCCATGCCCTTCTCCAGGGGATCTTTCCAACCCAGGGATCCAACCTGCATCTCTTTCGTCTCCCGCATTGGCAGGTGGATTCTTTACCACTAGTGCCATCTGAGAAGCCCAAATTAGCATGTACTAGAAAATAAAGACTTTATTTAATAGAGACCCTACTAAATGAATATGTGTTGTACCTATCTATTTTTAGTGTGGTTATGTTACACAGTTAAATTTTAAGAAATTAGAAACCAAATTAAAAGCACAACAATATCTGTGAACATAGAAAAAGTAAAGCCCAAGGTTCACATTCGATTCCAGTATATGCCAGTTTAACTCACTTTCTTCTATGACAGTGGTCTTACAATCTATACACAGACCAACTGACCACATAGGAAATGGATAAACAACTCAAAACATAAGTCATACTAAGATGCTGTGTCTTGTAAAAACAAAGATGAGCAAATAATGTTTATTAAAAACTTACCATCAGAACTTGTGAGGACAAAGATTTCTGCTTGAGTTTGTTTCTTTATGCCTAAACTTTTAGGAAACCAATGAAGGTCTATTGGGTAAATATCATCAGGCAGCTTTACTATTTGACTTGTTTCACTGGTTAACAAGTTCCACTTCACTATCTGGTGATCATCACTACAAGAATACAGTTCTTCAGCAGTAGTCCAGCCCACACAGCTTACTAATTCTTGATGTGTCACCATATTAAGGAGACATAAAACACACAAAAGTCTTCAGTTTTAACAAACACAATATCTTGCAGATGCAGATAAGAACAGTATAAAATAGGGTCAAAGGTTTCACGCTTTGAAACCTGTTTTTCAGTGTATGACTTTCATATTTTTTCCATATAAGGAAAGGAAAATAAGCATCTATCAAAACAGTTGTAAGAAGAATGGAAAGCAGGATAAGAAACCCAGGTGCCAAAAGAGAAAAAAAGAAAGATTTAATACATGAAAAATTTTTAAATGTGTTACAAAAGATTCTATAAACAAGGCCAAAAGATGCAGAAAGACATCTGACAGATTAAAAAGAATGAAAGATCTACTCTAATCTGTTGCAGCATAAGTGGGGAGAAAAGGGAAATATGTATCTTTTTATTTACCTATATCTGTATTGTTTTTAGAATAAACATGTATCATTTTGATAAGTTTTTTAAAATCAACTGTTAAAAGAACACTGAAATCTAACAGTTAATACCTGCTTAACAGATGTAATAATTTACCCAGGAAAAAATTTACAGCTTAATAGCTGAAATTAAAATCCTACCAAACTTCCTGACATTAAATTCAGGAAGTAACTCAATTACAATTTACTGCCCATACAAGGTGGTATGGATAAGATATAAACCCTAAAATTCTTACTTTAACCTATTTTTTTGGTCTCTGATTTATCAAGTAGATTTCTGTAAACTGAAGTGCTCAAGTGGCCCTTACTTCCTCCATCAGAACAGGCTCTTACCCTAGCAGAGTTGTGTATCCTACAGAAGGAACTTGATTGTCTTTTATGAGAGATGCTTTCTCCTGTTTATATGTGGATTTCTATATTACCATATTATCCTAGTTGGGTTGTTTGCTCTTTTTTTTGTTATTGTATAATTATTTTACTTCCTTCTCTTTTTCACCAATGCTTTCTATTGGCTTATCCAAGCAATCAATAAACTCTAAGAAAAAAGAAAGAGACTATGTGCCATAATTATTCTAGGATGTTCTAAGATTTTTTTTTTAATACTTCAATATATGATAGATTAAGCAAATAACCAGAAAGGTAGAAAATGAAATTATAGAAGGGTCTGAAGAGTCTGGACAAATAGGTAACAAAGTGGCATTGGAATACTCAGAATCAAAGTAAAATCTAAGCAAAAGAACCTTGATATCACTAGACCATTACTGAAAGAAATTCTTCCAGTGTAACTGTCATAGCTTAAACAGTGTTAGTTAAAACCTTTATTATACAAACGGAGAGTGTCAGCTAAAACCCAGAAAGAAAATACACACACACTCTCCAAAACAAAAAACATTGTTTATCCTCATAAAAACTGATGTAAGTACCCAGCAGACATATGTGAGGTGTCTTCAAGCTAGTAAGTCAACTAAAATTATGGGAGAAATGAGAGGACTGCTAGAATAAGAAAGTCTTAAAAGATCATTATTTTTCAGCTTGAAAAGGTAAAAGCAGACACTAAACAGTCAAAATCTGTAAGACTGTAAAAAGCATGAACTCCTGAGGGCACACTTTGAAAAAAGAATAAAAGTGATTCAATGAGAAATAAAAGGAATTACATCTTCACTCAAACAGTAAAAAAAAAAACCCAAAGATAATATAAATTCAAAACATTTGATCAAATGTCTAAAACACTGCTTTTCTATCCCTGAAGGACCATATTTTTCTTTACTTCAAATCTGTTGAAGAACAACATTTTGTAAGGTAAAATAAAAATGAATTACTAGGAAGATGATCTTACATTTGGATGTTGTGACTGTCAAATTGCTACAAAAATTTCTTCCCTCTTACTTTCAATTTCTGTTCTTATCCCTTCACAGGCCTGTAATAAAGTCTGAAGATGATACTCTTAGAAGCACTGGTCTAAATAACTATGAATGAAGGTAAACAGGCCTACCATATCTTTCTGACATATAATTGGGAATTCTTGCTGACAAAATACAGGGTCAGGCATTTGATAAAATATTTATAATTGCCACATTCACACATGAAATAATAAAGGTCTGACTGCTCAGGCTTCCCCAGCTTACCCTCCATTTTATCATGAGTATGAAAAAACAGAACAGAATTCAGTGAAAACATACTAGGTCTTACTAAGAGAGAAATTACTTGATTTTTCTAAAAAAAACTTCTTTTTAAGATTTTAGACTAAACAAAAACCAACTGTTTTTTATGTACTTAAGTACAGTAATACTAAAGTAAAGTAAGAAAAAAGTTAATAAATATTTGAATGTAAGATTTAGAGGAAATAATTTGCTTTGGAAAAATACCTGTAACATATGTCCTCAAATATTTCAGAAATAATTTACAAAACTATCATTAAAGGAATGAAGAAAAAATCCATTCTCCAAGTAGACTACAAAATAGAAGAAAACTTTTAATAATACTACAATAAGGAGATCACAATAAGGTTTATAAGTATTAAAAGGATATGCTTTGGTTCTTTTAAAAGAGATATCTTCAGTCTCATGTCTCCACCTTCCAGCAAAATTTTTTAAATGCCGCCTGATTGTATTCACTGTAAAAATAAAAGAAGGAAAATACAGAATACACATTAAAAACAAACATATATACACAAAAAATTAAAAGCAAACAAAACATCTTAGCACCCCGATGACACTGAAGCACTTGCAATCCTGCTGGCGTCAAATACATGGAAAGAGGAAGAAAACTAGTCAGTGGACTAATTCAGCCAATGGGTGACTGGAGGCTTTAGGCTGGACTCCAGAGGTTCTCTATAACCTGCCTAAAACAGTCCTACAAGAACAGAATGTCAATAAATCTGGTCAGGTAAATAATCTCCAAGGGCTGTCCTGAGGCCTAATCAAAATATTTTTTAAACTATGGGAACTGCAACTTCAGCATCAGTCCTTCCAATGAATATTCAGGATTGATTTCCTTTAGGATGGACTGGTTGGATCTCCTTGCAGTCCAAGGGACTCTCAAGAGTCTTCTCCAACACCACAGTTCAAAAGCATCAATTCTTCGGCACTCAGCTTTCTTTATAGTCCAACTCTCACATCCATACATGACCACTGGAAAAACCATAGCTTTGACTAGACGGACCTTTGTTGGCAAAGTAATGTCTCTGCTTTTTAATATGCTGTCTAGGTTAATGGCAACCTACTGCAGTACACTTGCCTGGAAATTCCCATGGACGGAGGAGCCTGGTAGGCTACAGTCCATGGGGCCACAGTCGGACACGATGTCACTTTCACTTTCACTTTCTAGGTTGGTCATAGCTAGTCTTTTAATTTCATGGCTGCAATCACCATCTGCAGTGATTCTGGAGCCCCCAAAAATAAAGTCTCTCACTGTTTCCATTGTTTCCCCATCTACTTGTCATGAAGTGATGTGACCGGATGCCATGATCTTAGTTTTCTGAATGTTGAGTTTTAAGCCAACTTTTTCACTCGCCTCTTTCACTTCCATCAAGAGGCTCTTTAATTCTTCTTCACTTTCTGCCATAAGGGTGGTGTCATCTGTGTATCTGAGGTTATTGATATTTCTCCAAGCAATCTTGATTCCAGCTTATGCTTCATCCAGCCCAGCATTTCACATGATATACTCTGCATATAAGATAAACATATACGGTGACAATATACAGCCTTGACGTACTCCTTTCCCGATTTGGAACCAGTCTGTTGTTCCATGTCCAGTTATGTTGCTCCTTGACCTGCATACAGATTTCTCAGGAGGTAGGTCAGGTGGTCTGGTATTCCCATCTCTTTCAGAATTTTCCACAGTTTGTTGCAGTCCACACAGTCAAAGGCTTTGGCGTAGTCAATAAAGCAGAAGTAGATGTTTTTCTGGAACTCTCTTGCTTTCTCGATAATCCAACAGATGTTGGCAATTTGATCTCTGGTTCCTCTGCCTTTTCTAAATCCAGTAAATCATGCTTCACGTATTGTTGAAGCCTGGCTTGGAGAATTTTGAGTATTACTTTGCTAGCATGTGAGATGAGTGCAATTGTGCAGTAGTTTGAATATTCTTTGGCATTGCCTTTCTTTGGGGTTGGAATGAAAACTGACCTTTTCCAGTGAATGGATACACATTAAAATAAATTCCAAAGGTCTGATCAAAGGCTAAGATACATTTTTATGGGATTTAATTATGGAACTTACATGGGAATACTATGACATCATCAACCTAGTGATCCAATCTGAGATTTACATTCTATTGGAGGTAAACAGACTGCCCACTAGTTATGGCTGCCATGGTGGCAAAGTGAAAAACAAGCAAGTTATCTAAGAAAGGGGCTTCCCTTGTAGCTCAGTTGGTAAAGAATCTCCCTGCAGTGCAGGAGACTCGGGTTCGATCCCTGGGTTGGGAAGATCCCCTGGAGAAGGAAATGGCAACCCACTCCAGTATCCTTGCCTGGAAAATCTCATGAACAGAGGAGCCTGGTGGGCTGTAGTCGATGGGGTCGCACAACTGAGCGACTAACACTTAATACTTATCTAAGAAAGAGGTAATAAATCCCTTATAAAAACTACATAAAAATCACAAAGTAACTCACAAACAAAAACTTAGAAAAACAAGAGCTACACTCTCACAAATAACCATGCTATCAAAAGATACAAATGAAGAAAATGCTAAATTGTTTGAATCCAATTTACAGTTATGGGATTCTTTGAATCATATTACTAGCCTAGAGAAAAATAAATAAATGAAAGTGTAATTAAAGGAAAAAATCCTCTTCACCAAGTAGAAAATTACTACTAACTACATCAAAGGAGGTGTTTAGTGATAGGTAAGAATTCAGTGGTCCTGCCTTAGATAACTTCTCATTCTCCCAAATTGAGAAGATTTTTAGATTAGCAAGGTGCTAAATACAGCTATATCTCAAAACACCTTTTTCACTTAACTCTATTCATAAATTTGTGAGGATGGGTAGAAAGTTGTTAAGACCACAGAAAGAAATCTGGAGTTTTCTATCCAGTTAATATACAGTTAGGGTCAGAAATCTTCTCTCTCTCCCCTCCAGTTCATTTAAGGAGATTTATGTGTAACTTCAAAAGTATGAATCTGTGTATAGCAGCCAGAGCAAGAAAATAATCTCTCCTAGTCACACTTCTAAGGCTCACTTTTGGTCCTTAGGAGTTTTAGCACCTTTCTTGAAACTACTTCCTCCCTTCTATCAGACCTCCTTTAACCAGAGGGGGAAAAAAAGTAAAAACATGCTGCTGTTTCACAATAATTCAAACTCACCCAGCTTATAAGGATTTTAAAAGAATAAAGGCAGATAAAACTATTGCTTCTGGAAATGAGAAACAACATAATAGGCAAGAATACGTGTGTGTGAATATACAATTTTAACCAGAAAGTTTAAAGATCTTTAGCAAAGGCATGGTGTATCCTACATCAAAATACCTCCAACTGCTGAAATCCATAATAATTAGGAATCATTCCTTATCAAAAGAAATCATTATCCCATATAGATAGTAAAGGCAGTATGTTTTTCATGAGAAAGTAATCTGCAACTGTTCAGAAATATAGTGCCAAGGAATCAGAGAAAGAGGAGGGTGGCATCCTAACACTGGGAAGATTCTCTTTTGCTCGGAAAACACTTCTTTGTATATCCTATTGAGCGGAGATCATCTGCATGAAGCATATGTGCATTCTGATGTGAGAATGAATAGAGGAATAAGTGAATAGCTATGGTTTTTCCCGTAATCATGTACAGATGTGAGAGTTGGACCATAAAGAAGGCTGAGCGCCAAAGAATTGACGCTTTTGAACTGTGGTGTTGGAGAAGACTCTTGGAGAGTCCCTTGGGTTGCAAGGAGATCAAACCAGTCAATCCTAAAGGAAATCAACCCTGAATATTCACCAGAAGGACTGATGCTGAAGCTCCAATACGTTGGCCACCTGATGTGAAGAGCTGATCTCACTGGGAAAGACTCTGACGCTGAGAAAGACTGAAGGCAAAAGGAGAAGTGGGCAGCAGAGGATGAGATGGTGAGATAGCATGACTGACTCAATGGACATGAATTTGAATAAACTCAGGGAGACAGTGGACAGGGAAGCCAGGTATGCTGCAGTCTATGGAAGCCGCAAGAGTAGGACACAACTTAGCAACTGAACAACAACAACAAATTAGAGCACAGCCAATTCAGAGAAGTGCAAAGCTGCCTGAGGGGTGCATTGGGGTGTTTTGAGCTGCCCAAAGGGATTGATGACCAAGGATCTGACTAGTCAGTGGTAAGTGACATGGGAGGGGAAATAACAGAAAATTTCTAGAGTATCAAATAATCTATTTTGCAACTCTATACAGGAAGCAGACAGGAGCAACCATGCTTCTGCTACTAAAAATCATTTATAATTGTCTTTGATCTAGCATGAGTCAACATTTGCGGGGCTTAAGAGGAAAAACTGTCCCCAGGAAATCCTGATCACCAAACTATCAAAACGTACTGGCCACTTCTCAGTACCTCTAACATAAGGCTAAAGCCACCATCATCCTCAATTACTGTCATAGCTCCAAAACTATTTTTCCTGATCCTACGTTTACCCTTCAAACTCTGCTAAATACAGTAGCTAGTAATGCTGTTAGAGCTAAGTCAGATCATAAGGCCAGTATGGCCAATACAGAATGAGTGAAGAGGATGGCAAGAAACTGGGGAAGAAGAGGGAGGGACACAGATCACATACAGGTTGGAAAACCACAATAAAAGTTTCTCTTTTTTTCTTCTGAATAAACAGAGAAGCCAGTGGAATGATGTTATCTAACATACAGTTTTAAAATATCACTATGGGTGACAGTACAGATGGTATAACAAGAAAAAAAAAAAAGCAAAAATGAGCAAGACTGGAAGCAAAGAGGCCAGTTAGGATTTCAATAACCTAGGAGAGAATGAAAGTGGATTGAACCCCAATGTTCATCGCAGCACTGTTTACAATAGCCAGGACATGGAAGCAACCTAGATGTCCATCAGCAGACGAATGGATAAGGAAGCTGTGGTACATATACACAATGGAATATTACTCAGCCATTAAAAAAAATACATTTGAATCGGTTCTACTGAGATGGATGAAACTGGAGCCCATTATACAGAGTGAAGTAAGCCAGAAAGAAAAACAACAATACAGTATACTAATGCATATATATGGAATTTGAAAGATGGTAACGATAACCCTATATGCGAGACAGAATAAGAGACACAGATGCATAGAACAATTTTATGGACTCTGAGGGAGAAGGTGAGGGTGGGACGTTCTGGGAGAATAGCATTGAAACATGTATATTATCATATATGAAACAGAACACCATTCCATGTTCAATGCATGAGACAAGGGCTCAGGGCCAGGGCAATGGGATGACCCAGAGGGATGGGATGGGGAGGGAGGTGGGTGGGGGGTCCAGGAAGGGGAACACATGTAAACCCATGGCTGATTCATGTCAATGTATGGCAAAAACTATTACAATATTGTAAAGTAATTAGCCCCCAACTAAAATAAATAAATTTATATAAAAAAAAAAGAATTTCACTAGGAAATTCACTCTTCACTGAAATCTGAAAAATAAAAATGATCATAATTACGTTTTAAAAAAATAAAAAAAATAAAAAAAATAAAATATCACTATGGGTGACAGTACAGATGGTATAACAAGAAAAAAAAAAAAAGCAAAAATGAGCAAGACTTGAAGCAAAGAGGCCAGTTAGGATTTCAATAACCTAGGAGAGAATGAAAGTGGATTGATAAGGAAGGCAGTAGGGGTACAAATGATATGAATGAATAATATTCTGAATCTATTTTGAAAGAAAATTCCACAGGATTTGTTGATGAATTTGGTTTAAGAGAAAGAGGAACCAAAATGACTCAAGTTTCAACAGGCACAATGGAGCTGCCATTTCCTGAAATGAAAAAGACTAATGGAAAGTTATGACTAACATAGACAGCATTTTAAAAAGCAGAGACATTACTTTGCCAACAAAGGTCCGTCTAGTCAAGGCTATGGTTTTTCCAGTGGTCATGTATGGATGTGAGAGTTGGACGGTGAAGAAAGCTGAGCACCGCAGAATTGATGCTTTTGAACTGTGGTGTTGGAGAAGACTCTTGAGAGTCCCTTGGACTGCAAGGAGATCCAACCAGTCCATCCTAAAGGAGATCAGTCCTGGGTGTTCATCGGAAGGACTGATGTTGAAGCTGAAACTCCAATATTTTGGCCACCTGATGCAAAGAGCTGACTCATTTGAAAAGACCCTGACGTTGGGAAAGATTGAAGGCAGAAGGGGACGACAGAGGATGAGATGGTTGGATGGCATCACCAACTCAATGGACATGAGTTTGGGTGGACTCCAGGAGTTGGTGATGGACAGGGAGGCCTGGCATGCTGTGGTTCATGAGGTCGCAGAGTCAGACACGACTGAGCGACTGAACTGAACTGAATGGAGGAACAGGTTGGAAGGGATATAAAATTTCTGTTTTGGGTTGGCTAACTTTAAGGTGACTTTAGAGGTGACTTTAGATATCTGAATGACGAATTCAAGGAGAAATTAGATATACAAGTCTGGAATTAAGGGAGAGGGCAGAGCTGGAGATATCATTGAGATCTCAGTTTGAGGGTTATCAGCACAAAGGTTACATTAAAAGCCATGGGATGGGACTACCCAGCAGAACTTGAACAGGTGGTAGCTTCAACAGCCTAGAAGTCCTACTGAAGTCTGAAGAACTGTCAGCATTAAGATTCTAGAGGAAATAAGCTAGAGAAAAACAAGTGGAGATAGACAGACAATGAGATACTTAAAACAGATTTTGGGAAAGTATAGATATTGGTAATGATGAGGTAGGTAAAGATTGTCAAAGTGGGTGGCCAAGATCAAGAAACTGAGAGGATAGAGAAACAAAGGATTGATTTGGGGATGTTAAAATACTGAGAATAATGACAAGAATAGTGGTGGAGATAGACACAGTACCCAGATGCTAAAATACTATTCACTGAATGAAGGAAAAACAGCAAAGAGATCTGTGGATGATTGCAAAAAGGCAAAGAAGAGGATGGTTTGATCTCGTAAGACTTGTCTCAAAGGGACAAGAGGAAAGAGAAACACAATCAGTTGTGCAGAACCCTAATGACAAACAAGGTCCTTTGACACATGGAGGTCTGAAATGCAAAACTGCCTTCATTTGAAACAGCCAAGAGGAAAGTAGTTTCCTTAGGAAACAACCAGATTTAAGTTAGACTAAGAAGTTAAAAGACAAAACTATAATGTTTACTCCAAAACACTGAGAACATAGATTTGGTCAGTGACATACTGTGAGTTCCAAAAGGTAGAGTGGTAGGATTTAGATGGGGAAAAGCTAAGTTTAGGACAGATGGTGGGAAATGGAAAAAAAGAGCCAGCTGTCCTCTTCATTCTTCCCTGCCTCTGTGGTAGAAGAATCTGAATTTTTGCTACATTTCTAGCCACCCAAAATAAAGATTATGTTTCTCAACTGCCCTCAAAACTGGGTGGAGCCACAAAGGACATTAACAATTCTTAAACCCAATGGGGATATTACAGAATCATCAACCTCATGGCCCAATCTGGGATTTATCTTGTGGTGGGGGAGCAATAGATAACACTACCCAATAGTAATGGTTATCCACAGTGACAGTATGAAAAATAAATGAATTACCTCTTATAAAAGCAATATAAATCAACATAATTTGCAAATAAAAACTTGGAAAATAATAACATGCTCCCTGCCATGCATCAAGACCATACATAATGCAGCAAGAAAACAGAAGGAACCAAGATTCTTGACCTTATAGCAAGTCCTACCAGTCCTATCTAGCCTTTAAGTGATAGAAAATAAAGTTTTTTCATGTTTAAGTTAGTGTCATCAATAGTTAAACTTAATAGTGAACTAATGCAGGGAATTAATAGTCTTGAATGTGGAAACTGAGGTAAACAGGGATGTAATGAATGATGGAATAGTCCCCATGGTTGAATAAAGGAAGGCGGATAATCAGTTTAAATTGCCTTCTTCCTGGAATGGTTTTCTTAGGAGGTTTGTGGTGCTGAGGAAAAGTTCCGTAAGAGAGAAAAGGAAGTCTTGCTAGGAGCACTTGTAACTCTGCCTGAGTTTCCAGCTCTAAGACTACAGGCTTCAACGTTAACTCTTCTTTCTCTAGAGAGTCCTAATAGACACATCATTTCTCTGACCTCATCTCCTGTTTCCTCTCTTTTCACTCAAACTGCTCCAGTCACACCAGCCTCTATGTTTTTCTTCTTACATACCACATAAGAAGTATGTTTGGGGGCAAAGGAGAAAGAACCAGTGGACAGGGATCGATTGGCAATACTACAGAAACAGAAGATAACTAAGACAGCATGGTCCCAAGAAGGCATCTGATCAAGGACACTGATAATGGGGTACTTCCATTTGTAGACTGACAGTTCACAAAAACATAAATAAGGATGGTCAGTGGGCAATCAAACATGAAATAAGGCACGGCCCTAATTTTAATTAAAGAAATGAAAATGAAAAAAACTAGATACCCTTTCCTGTTGTCAAAGTGACCAAATACAAAACACCCAGAACTCAGCACTGGCATAGAGAAACATAGTCACATACATTAGTGAAGAGCAGGAAATTGGTGCTAATGGTTATTGATTCTTTTTTTCTCCCCACCCCTCAACACTTTTGATTTCCTTCTCCAGCTCTGGGGAATCTCCTACCTTACAAATAAAAAATTATTTCCTCTGTAGCCCTCCTTATAGCTAGGACACAGGCAAATTACCTGGGTTTTGCCAATCTAACACATCTATGCCATATTTTGAGTTAGAAGATACTGATTTGAAGTAGGTATATACAAGGAATTTACCCTGGGAAGAATTCCTAGTCATAGGAATTTGTCATATATCAGTAAATGTAAATGTATACCAAGATACATATACAAACTGTACAAGCTTGTTTATTACAGAATTCTATATAGTACTATTAAAAACTAGAAATTTAAATATTCATCAGAGATAATACACTCATATTCCAGATACATGTGTTTTTAATGTGGAATAGAATTAAGAAAATATAATTAAGAATTAATGTTAAGAATGAAACTTAATATTATGCTAAATGAAAGCAGTCACAAAAGGGCAGATACTATGTAATTCCCTTTATATGAAATACCTAAAGTAGTGAAATACAGAGATACAAAAAGTAGAATGGTGATTACCTGGCAGGAAGGAGAAATGAGAACAGAGATTCAGTT
Organism: Giraffa tippelskirchi; assembly: GCF_054371585.1. Classification (NCBI taxonomy): domain Eukaryota; kingdom Metazoa; phylum Chordata; class Mammalia; order Artiodactyla; family Giraffidae; genus Giraffa; species Giraffa tippelskirchi. The sequence continues at coordinate 130,298,707 of NC_137276.1, forward strand.
CTGCAAGAGGAAAAGAGTTCTGTGGATGGATGGAGGTGAAGGTAGTACAATAATATGAATGTATGTAATGTCACTGAATGGTACACTTAAAAATGGCAAGATAGTTTACCAAAAAAAAAAATGAAAATTAGATTTAAGAAAACTAAAAGGTAAAAGCACTAAGAAAATGGGAAAAATTTTAGGAGGGAAAGAGGAAAGGTATGACTTGTCAACAAGAATATACGTATAGATAAAACATAGCAGAGAACCTCAGAAGTGAATAAGAATATGAAGGACAGATAACACATGCAAGCACTAGATCACAAGTTTGTTTCCAACAGGTTCTGTTTGGGTCATTTGAACACTGGCTAACCCATGGGTATTGATACTAACAGTTGAAATTAATGGTTTGCTGACGATTACCCAAGGCTCTGTTTTTAAAAGTATAATTCTTATCAACACTTTTCTAAATTGATACCTCTGATTAGACTCCTAAGTCTCTTTTCCAGTAAAGACAGGAGTGAGAGAGAAGCAGATCTTTTACTCAGATTGGTTCCATCACAGAACCACTTGTAGACTAGAGCTGGAATCTCTTATATAACAGGGAAGGCAGAGGAAGATGCACCATTTCCAGGGACAGATTCAAATACCTAATAAACAATGGAAATAGGCATGGCAGTATGGTTCATTTACTAAAGACCTCCAACCCCCACCCTATTCCAACTCCTGTATGTACTGGAAGTGTATGTATTGGGGCTTCCCAGGTATGTATAAGGAGTGATATTCACATTTCCTTGCAATTTTAGCTCTAAGTAGAGTTAGATATACTTTAATCTTATTCATATTGGTTATATTTATAATCCAGGATGGCCTAATAACTTTGAACCAATAAACCATGTGATTCACAAAATTAAAAATAAGTAGTCATCTTTAATTCATCCTTTTAATTCAACTAGCAGAGAAAAAAAAAATCACATTCAACTGACAAACTAGAATGCTGAACAGCTATTTAAAAAATGAGATTAATCTATATGTATCGATACAGAAAGATGTCTATAATATCTTAAATGACAAAAACAAAGTATACAGCAGTATTATGTAACTCAATCTCTTTTGTGTTAAAAAAAAAATGTGGGGGGTATATATACTCAAGTTAGTGGATACTAAAATGTTTTTCTCAAAAGATGTGCAAGACACTTAATGGAGGCTTCGTAAGGGTAGAGACACTGGTGTAAAAAGGGAAGCTTTTAATCCTCATTTCATACTATTCTATACTGTTTGAAGTTTTCATGTTCATAGGATTTTATCCATACGTTTATAGTTTTAACATAGGATTATCTGAATAATATGTTCATGGCTTAGTTTTGCTTTTTTCTTTAAGCATTTCTGCACTAAAAAAAAAAACTAATAAATGTTATTTTTTCATAAGATCCACCATTCTCATTCTCTTTGCAATTTCTACTGCATTTGACACACTTCTTACTGAAATCTTCACTTCGTGATCTTCCAAACACTGTACTTTGTTTTCTTCTATATATAAAATGAGGCTAATAATACCTACCTCACAGGTTGGTTATGATGTTAAATGAGAGCGAGTAGACATGCTGCTGCTGCTAGGTAGCTTCAGTCGTGTCCAACTCTGTGCGATCCCATAGACGGCAGCCCACCAGGCTCCTCCACCCCTGGGATTCTCCAGGCAAGAACACTGGAGTGGGTCACCATTTCCTTCTCCAATGCATGTAAGTGAAAAGTGAAAGTGAAGTCGCTCAGCCGTGTCCAGACTCTTAGCCACCCCATGGACTGCAGCCTACCAGGCTCCTCCATCCATGGGATTTTCCAGGCAAGAGTACTGGAGTGGGTTGCCATTGCCTTCTCCAAGAGTAGACATGAGATTGGAAAAAAAAAAAAGACATCTTACAAATGTCCAGTAGATTGCCTGAAACATAGGAAGAACTTAACTATTTGCTATTTACAGTGAAAACTGGTGTTTCATTACCTTTCATATATTCACTCTGTTCTGAGCTACAAAGAATTTCTTCTTGGAATACCACTTACTCCCTCTTAGCCCATATGGCTTCAATGGAGTCAGCATGAGACCTAGGCTTCAGTCAATTAGAGCTTCCAGAAGGAAACTTTTATTCAACTAAAAGATAGGGAAGAAAGATTCTCCTTAACTTTCCAAGTCTTCAAGTTTAGATTCAAGGCTAGAGTTACTATAACTATCTTACCACAGCAAGGGGAAAGCATGGTGGTGGCAGAGGTCACTATGTGAGGTCTGAGAATAATGCCAAGACAAGGGAACATAAAGCAGAGCAAAGAAACACAGTGCTAGTTCTTTCTTTGAATACTGAATCCAGTTATACTCACCTAACTTCTTGCTTACGGAAGCTATTTTTTTTTTTCCTGAAGACAATTCGGACTCAGTCTTCTGTCACATATTATTATAATGATGATAAATTTTAACTATGCACTTAAAGAACTGCAGATGTTAATTTTAATTCTGTTCCAATTTTTCCCCTTGAACTTATTCTTATTTCTTCCCATGGGGTACAACTTTTTAAAATACAAAAAGTAGGGTTCTCTTCTCGAACTGCCTGAAATTATAGATAATGGCTGTTAGTAGATGATTTTGGACAAGAAAGATGAGACTTGGTTATACTTTCCAAGGTGGTTTTAACTTGAGTCCATCCCAACAGAACCAGCTTCTTTTAATGCAAAGTACTGGCAAGGATCAATCAAGAGGGAATAAGTCTACTTCTTGTGACCCTAATCTCTTCTCATATCACTTCTTCACTTATTCTGAGTGTTCTACTTTCACTCTAGATTTGTGTCCACTGTAGCTGTTGGTTATCAATGTCTGTTCTATATTATCAATCTGAGTTAAGCCTGTTTAAAAAGTATTTATTCTGTTTAAAAAATATTTATGGTTAGGTTCAACTAACCATAAGGTTGGTCACTTTATTGATTTTATGAAATTACATTTTTTATCAGTCACTAAGACCAAACATTATTTACAACAACAATCAAAGGTAGTAAAACTAAGATATATTTGTGACTTATCTTTCTTATCCCCTCATCACTAATCCAGGGATTCACAAAGAATACTATCTGACTAACTTGAAGGGCTCAGACTATTAACTGTTAAATGTGTCCAGATTTTTACCATTCTACTGCATAGGCACCTTCACCTCCTACATGGAGAAGTGGAGAGTAACAATCTAAGCCATGTTTGATCTCAGTCTCTTTCTCTTTTTACACATCCCACATAACTGTTAACTTTTTTTTTTAACCAAGTCACTCCATAGCTCAAAATTTTTCTAATATTTTGAAGATTTATCAATCTAACATCCTTGACCTGGTTTTCAAGACTCTTCATAAACTAACCTTCTTCTAACTTGACATCCCATTATTCAACCTTAGCACATACCCTAAACAAGGTCAATGTTACAAACACAGCAATATTAAATGCATGCAGTGTGTATGCTAGATGAACAATCATAAATGATCCTATGCGGTAGGTATTATATGCTGGTTTCATAATAAACAGAGTTTGACAAACTGAGTACATTGTCTAAGTAGGTAGCTTTAAAAAAAATGATGAGATTTGGGATTCTGTTATCTGTTACATCTTTCTACTACATGGTGCTCTGTCTCCCATATACATTACTCAATTTGGTCTAGTCTTTGCTCGTTTTCAGGGTTATATCTCTCCAACTTGGGTTTAGTAGTGTTTTACAGACTTGAAAATTCAAAAGATTCCAGATGATTTCAAACAGAACTGATGTACATGTTCTGGTACACCTACCAACCAAAGTTTTCATTGAGCTTTATTGTCTGTAGTTTGTCTTATGAAAATAATTTTTTTCAATTACAAATAAAAAAAGTGTATTACAATATTGAGTCAATGTTTATTCAAATCACCTTAGTCTCTCAACCTCACCGAATTCTTACACTTGAGGGGAGTGTCTTCCACAACTTCAACTCTTGAGAATCACTGAACCTTAATATGATGCTCCTCAGGGCACTGGAGAAGGAAATGGCAACCCACTCCAATATTCTTGCCTGGAGAATCCCAGGGACGGCGGAGCCTGGTGGGCTGCCGTCTATGGGGTCGCACAGAGTCGGACATGACTGAAGCGACTTAGCAGCAGCAGCAGCAGCAGGGCAAGAATCATACTTTCTTACTTAGAATGACAATGTAAATTCACTCATAAAGCAGATTTATTGGGGCCTCAGTATGCCAAGTCCTAAGTATGCAAAAGTTAAAAGGGGGAATAAAAGAGGCTCCCAGTTCTCAGTCAAGTACTTAAGAGTCTCTGAATAAATGTTTGTTGGACTTATTCAGATCAATTAATGGTTAACAGTGCGATGGGATAGGACCAAGTTTAAGAATCTGATCAAAGCTCTGGAAAAACTAACTCCCCAGAAAAATTCACAAGCACACAGAATTGTGTACTCAATTCCGGGGGCGGGCGAGGGCTGGGGTAGTGGAGAAGTGGTATGAACTTCTCTGAACCCCAATTACCTACTACCAGATCCACAAACTCCTAGTTAAAAATCCATTAACAAAACTAAATTATCTGGTAACAGGAATACTTGCTCAATAATCCTGATTATGCCTGAGAATGCAGTGTATACAGAAGCTACTTAAGAAATATCTGCTGATCAATAATTTCCTCATAACCAGACGACACCAGCAAATCTTTTCTTCCATTACAGAGTCTTTCAGTGGAATGATTTTAAAAACTCAAAACCCCCTTTCACTAGTGACATTAATGACCTAACACCAATAACTCGAAATCATTATTTGGTATTCACTACACGATCATTCACCAATCCAGATCTTCTCTCCTCGGTGTTGCCCCTCTGCTCCCTCCAAATTCAGGGCTTCCTCCTTCGCATCCCAAAAGCTACGTCCAGAGCGCCCAGTGAAACGGGAAATAACCGATGCTCCACGCCGCACACACTCTAAAGCAGGGAAGGTGAATCCAGTAAAGGCCACAACTTCCAAACCCTTTCCTCACCTCTCGCTTGGAAGTAAACAGACTTACCTTAAGTTCCAGGAAAGCGGGGTCGATCTTTCTCACAGAACTGGGACCGGTTACCAACAAGCAGAGGACCTCCCTGTCACCATAGCGACTTCTAAGCTAAGCTCACTCCCTCTTCGCGCGATACTTCCCCTCAGCGCGTCACCCGAGCGGGCCTGAGACCCCGCCCCTCAGTGGGCCCGCCCTCTTCTAAAGGGTCGTTATTGGACGACTGTAGGGCGAATTCCACTTTATCTTTCTCAAAATTCGCAAGGTTTTTAAAAAAAAAATTTATAAGAGTGCTATTGCAGTAGGTCCACGGAAAACATTGTTTCGCTTTTTTTCACTTAGTAGAAAACGTTCCCTGCAGCTTGGGTCCCGCCAGGAGTTCGCGCGTGCGCGTAAGGTATCAGAAGATGGCGATAATCGCCGCATTTTTTTCAAATTAGTGGTTCCCAGAAAGCATTGCGCGCATTTGTAACGAATTTCCGTTCGAGTTTGTATTTTAGGCGCCATTTTCGAGTGAAGGACCCGGAGCCGAAACACCGGTAGGAACCGGGGGGAGCTATACAACCGTTTCCAGCCTTGGTCTGAGTGGACTATCCCGCAGGTAAAGTACTTCTTTTCCTGATCGGTTGTCACACTCTCACTTCCTGCCCGGTCCGCAGGCGCCTGGAAAGAGGCCTTGAGCTGGAGCAGCCGAAGTCTAGGCTGAGGCTGCCTCGGGGAGATTTCGCTCGCTGTCACCCCTCCCCCCTCAGTCGCTCCCCGGCGGTCGAAGCTCCCGCGCGCTTCTCCCGGGCGCCACTTCTCTGAGCTACTTAAGCGTCGATCGTGGGACTGGGGCCGCGGGGCGGGGTGCCCTCTCAGCCCTCGCGGACCTTTTCTCAGAAATCTTGGTCGGACTACGGCGTCGCCCCCTGTCCCGGCCCTCTGCCCGTTTCTCTTCTCCCGAGGGACTAATCACTGGGTCTGAGCCCTTCCTGGTGGCCTTTCGTAGTTTATTGTCCAGCGGGATTCGCCGCGGACCTCGGAGGGACAAACCCCTGCCACCCCAAGGTGATGGAAGCGGAGCTGGCGCTGCCGGCTTCCAATTTGAAAATCGCGAGCGGTCAACCCCAGCCGCCGGTCCCCTGCCGGTGTGTGGAGAGGAGACCTCAAAGCCCCCCCGGCCGTCAGCCGCGCCAAGGGCTAAATGGCGGGGAGAGGAAGGTGGGCGGCGAACCGCCACTTCGTTCCCGACTGCTCTGGGAAGAGTTGAGAACCCCTCAAACCTAAAGCTAGTAGGGACTCAGAGACAAGAATCAGTGTGCTTGGATCCTTGGCCCCGAGAGCGTGGGAATGTCCGTAAATGTTGGCGAGCGGGATAGAACTTCGTTTAGAAATGACATTACAATATTCTTACACATTTACACTGTGGGCGGGGGAGGGGGGCATTAAAAAGAACCTAAGCAGTTGGTCTCTTTGCTGGCTCCGCAAGCACGTCTAGAAACTTGCTTAGAACTTGAGAGAGCGAATCCCACCTTCTTGGCACTTGAGTTTTTTGTGCCTTCTTTCCCGAGGACTCGCTGGCGTTGCGCGGGGTTTTTAAACCGAGCCCTAAAAAACGGGTGGACGAAGTTTTCCCCGAGTGGGACGGGTGGCGGGCCGGCGGGGAACTTGCCGGCACGGCCGGCGGCCCGCGGGCTGACTTGCTCCCGGCTTTCCCTCGGCTCCAGCGACCATGCCCCGTAAAGGCACCCAGCCCTCCACTGCCCATCGCAGAGAGGAAGGGCCGCCGCGGTCCCCGGACGGCACCAGCAGCGACGCGGAGGCCGATACGCCGCCCGGCCGCGCAAGGAGCCAGGCGCTGGCCACCGCAGGTGAGTAGCCCTTCGCGACGCCGAGGGCAGGCGCTTGGAGACCGGGCACCCAACCCGGGACGGTTGGTATTCCAGGGCGCGGACGAGAGAGGCTGCGGGGTTGACATCCGAAGGTCAAGAAAGCGAATTTTCACAGATTCGACAGTGTGAAATTTCGGTTAACGGTGCTGAAGGGATGAGGGCTAGTAAATAGCTTCAATTCTGAACTTCTGTTCATTGTCTTATATTTCCGCTGAAATCGACGCGGTCAGCCAGAGTGGACTTTTTTCAGTGTCAGCTTAACTGTTTGTTAATATAATGAAAAGTTGCTTGATCGTACAACTTCACCTCGGTGCTCTTAAATTGCAAAGAGAAGATAATTTGCTCCTACGCCCGCACGCGCCTTAGGTTTGTGAGTCCAGGAATTGAGTGACATGAAACCCCTGTAACTGTCACTGGGGCTCGCCAATGTCCAAAGTTAAGGTTCCAGGTGCTTAACAGATACTGAGAGTTGGATCTAGAGTCGTAGGATTTGACCACCTGTTTAGGCAGGGAGCAGGGACTCAAGTGATTGTGGATTTTCCAGATTTGCATTACGATGGTAGTGTATTGACTCCTAAAAGGTATATTTCTATAGAATTTCGTGACTGATGGCATCTGTTTCAAAAATTTTCTTCTTTTATAAGACAAAACCTAAAGACTCTCATCCTTTGTGAATATAAGATAATACTGTATTTGAGTGAAAAATAGAGATTCCTAAGTTTCATAAATAACGTCTCTCCAAAGATTAGCAGGCTAACAAACTGCACTGATGCAGGCTTCCCCTCTTCCCCTTTTTTTCTTTCCTTTGACTGACTTTAGAAACTCCAAGTGAGGAAATTGATAATAGAAGTTTAGAAGAGATTTTGAATAGCATCCCTCCTCCCCCACCTCCTGCAATGACCAATGAACCTGGAGCTCCTCGTCTTATGATAACTCATATTGTAAACCAGAACTTCAAATCTTATGCTGGGGAGAAAATTCTGGGACCTTTCCATAAGGTATTTGACCATTTTTCAATAGCTGTTGTAAGATCTTTATTACAAACTGTTTCAGTTTTGTAGTTATTGTATTTATCCTGATTGATACATACATGGTGTGGTTTCTATGCTTTTAACTACTAAAATTAGCTTTTGTTTATCTGGTTATCTTTTGGTACCTTTCTTTATAAAGTTTTCCTCACTGAATAAAATTTGTGGGTTTTATGTTTGAAAAGAATATTTTCTCTTTAACTGTAAGAATGAATTTTGTAAAAAGTCTGAGTCAAAATTAGACTATGATCTTATTTAAAGTGTTGAAACTTGTAACATACAAGACATGATGTATGAAAACTATCTTCTAGCAGCAAAAGCGTTTTAAATACTTGTAGTTTTGCTGCGAGTTAAATCATTTTAAATTAAAATCAGTAGTATAACCTTTTTAACTTTTTTTTTTCCTGTTCTTTTTATTCAGCGATTTTCCTGTATTATTGGGCCAAATGGCAGTGGCAAATCCAATGTTATTGATTCTATGCTTTTTGTGTTTGGCTATCGAGCACAAAAAATAAGATCTAAAAAACTCTCAGTTCTAATACACAATTCTGATGAACATAAGGATATTCAGAGTTGCACTGTGGCTGTTCATTTTCAAAAGATAATTGATAAGGTAAGGGATTTTGTTTAGTTATTTGCATTTTCAAGTAAGGAAGACAGGATTTCAGTGCATTACACGTTTTATTATTTTGGGCTTAAATTAGCTTGTAAAAATTAGTATATGGTTAAAGCACAACCAATATTGGTTTCATTGCCTCTGTGATCATATTTTCTTTTTGAGGTGTGATGGTGGCTGTTAAACTTAAAATATTAAAATTTTTAGCCAGGGAAATGAATTATAAGTAGCTCATAATAATACCTTTTTGAGCAGCAGTATCTTGAGTACCAATTTGGCATTCTTTTATTGTAAATATTGGATTTGTTTTTAAAGTTATGTTTTCATTGCTTTCAGATAAGTTACCTTAACTTGAAAATGTAACAGTTGACTAATTTTACCATCTCCGTTACTTCAATTCACGTTAAAGCTAGTAGGAATCTATATGTGTGATATGAAAGAACTTTGCTTTTGTATCAACTACCCTTTTAAAACACCAGAAGGATAAGCTAACTTTCCCCCCCCCCCCTAAAAGGAGACAATTATACATAAAATGCCTATTTGGGTTATTTACATGGCTCTGTTGGTACTGGGGTTTTTTCTCTTCTGTTTAATAATCAGCTTTGGGAATTCGTATTTCAAAACTGGCTGGCAGCTAAAAATGTAGAAAACTAATTACATAATGAAATGAGGATGTGATTTGGCCTCTAGGTCTTGTTTTGTTTTTAATTTTAATATAAAGAGCTTTAAATAAATCTACATGGTGGTATATATTTTAATTTTGTTTCTTAGTGCTTTTCTGTTATACAGTTTGGGTTGGAAAGTAGATAGACAGTAAGTCAGATTTGATTTTGTAGCTTATTAATTGCACTTGACTTGTGTGAAGTTTAAAAGTCATGGTTTCAAAATGACATAGTTTTTAAAGGAAAGCAAGTTTTAATGTTAAAGCACATTTGCCCTTCATTTCTTTTTATTTGATTAAAAAACAGGGGAATGTAATTGTCAGTTCTTTGCAGTTCTTTTTACCTTTAATTAATAGTTTATTTTTGACCACCACCACCCTCCAAAAAATTAATCTATATCACTGCACTACTATACCCTCCCTTTTTCCTTGAATCATCCCTTGCAGCTTTTTTTAATGAACTAATGTAATCTATCAAGGTGGTTTAATATTTTGGGTGAGTTTGTTTTGGATACAGTGGGATTCTTGTCTCCCTTCAGTTCTTTTCTCAGTTAAGTATGTTTTTAGGCTTGAAGGTGTAGTTCGTTTGACTTTTTGGTTTTTGTGATCTGTGAGGAAGGAGTCCAAGAACTCCTTAGAAATAGAAAATTATTTCTATTCTTTGCTAAGATAATTAATTCTAAGAACTATTGTCAGCTTTTGTGCATATCCAGTTAAAGTTCTTAATCCATAGAATTGGTTTCAATATGAATTGAGTGAAATTTGAAGCAAACTTATGGCTTAATACCCACAATTGTTTTCTGCTTTTGTTTTTCCTCAAAACAGGAAGGGGATGATTATGAAGTCATTCCTAACAGTAACTTCTATGTATCCAGAACGGCCTACAGAGATAATACTTCTGTTTATCACGTAAGTGGGAAGAAGACTACATTTAAGGATGTTGGAATTCTTCTTCGAAGCCATGGAATTGACTTGGACCATAATAGATTTTTAATCTTACAGGTATGTTTATTAAGACATCAGAGGTTCTCTCTTTTTTTTTTCTTTTAATAAAAATGTAAAGAGGTTTTTCCCTATTGGATGAATCCTGTATTTTTGAGGCCTTAAAGTACTGTAGCAGCACATCATGGTTTACATACTACAGTCGAGATGCGAATCATTATTTGCTGCTCTAGAAATTTAAGGAAATTCATTCAAAACTGTATTTTCATCGTCATATGCTGATTTTGTTTGGATGGGCTGACATACTTGTTCCGCTCTAGCAGCACGTAAATATTGGCGTAGTAAAATAAATATTAAACACCAATATTATTGTGCTGCTTTAGCGTGACAGGGACATAGCAACTATTTATCATTTCTGTTTGTATTTCTCTTTACGATAACATTTTAAATAAGATTTGTTCCTTTTTTATAGTTCTTTTACTTTTGTTCTTATTTGTATTCTCTACTAATATTATATACTCCAAAAAAAGAAAGAAAGAAAAAAAACACTCTGGATACTTGGTATTTGACAGACTTCTCTGATTTAATATTTTATTTTTTTAAACACTTAGAATGGTCATTTAAAAGTTTATATAAGCTCTTTGTTTTGGTTCAAATCGCCTATTGAACCACTACTACTGGAAAATTAGAAAGTGATATTTCATTCTTAAGTATCATACTGTTAAAGTCTTTAAGGAGGTATAACTTTAAGTACTTGGTGTTAAGTTGATTATTATTAGAAACTCTTTTCTTTATTTGAGTAAAGATATTTCCTACCAGATTTGCTTGGTAAGAAAATCCCTTATCTTCTCTGTTTTACTTTTCAAAAAAGTTTTTAGCATAAAAGCATAGCTTAAGAGGAAAACTATTGTGATGTAGAAATAGCTGCTGATATTCTTTAGTTTCCTGCATTACTGGTTTTAAACTGGATTTTGGTTTGAGAAAGTTTTATTAATGTGGCTGAGTGTTCCCAGTAAGAAACTTATAAAATGTTAGCTGCTATTTCCATTTTAGTCTATATTTTTCAACTATTTTTTAAAAAATAAAAGTTATTTATATATAATATATGTGGAAAGTAAATAAATATCATTCTGGGATGACTTACGTTAGTATATTGCTACCAGTTCATTTGTATACTTCTATAACCCAAACTTAATTTAAAATGGATGTTGGAAAATCATTAGCAGATATATTTCTAAATGAGATTTGAATTTACATAAATGTGGGGTTAAATCTGTGTGTGTTTTTTAATCAAATTTAACTGTTCTGGGATTTGATTTGGTTAATTATGGATTAAACAGTTATGTCCCGTTAGAAAACTAAATTTGATAATGATGCCATTTTGCAGGAACTTATTGTTGTGTTTATCTTATTATTTGCTGTGTATTTACTATCACCCTGAGATAATCAAAGTTTTACACCTGTATGTAGACTCATCAAAATAGACTTCATTTTAACCCTTGTAAGGGTAATTTTTTTTTCCTTGGTGTAGCCTTTCTACATAATTCAGTGAAAAAAGGGAGTTAAATAAAGTAACATCCCAAAGAGGTAAATAAAAGTAGTTTTTAAATTGTAAATTTTATATTCAATATGTGCTTCTAAAATGTCCAAGATGCTTAAGCCCTTTATCCTCATAATCTCAACTTGTTTTTAATCATCTTAACAGTTACATTGTTGAAATCATTTTTAATACTAAGGTAAACTTTCCACGTTAACAAATTGAATTCCATTTGATTAAATTTACAGATAAGAATCTTAGGAGCTCACCTGTTAGGAAGAAGAAACAGGGACTGGACTAGATAGAATTATTGAAAGGTTTGAGGGAAAGTGGCAGTAGTTTCTATGGATTTTTTTTTTTAGTTCTTATCAAAATCTTAGACTCCTGCCCTAGAGATTTAAAGCATTTGAAGGTAAGTAAGAATACAATTTTCATTACCTTATCTCCCACTAAATAACATTTATCTTAAAAACTAACTAGTTTGGGAGACTGGGAACTTGGGACCATCAGAATATCATTATCTAAGACATAGCTGATTGCTTTGAGTAAAATGTAGGCTCTTTGGCCAGTGGTAGTGATTAACAGGCTAAGTGATACAAATTCAGCTAAAGTGAAAACTTATTTTTCAGACTAAAAAGCACTGAAATTTAGAAGTCCATAAGGATAAATTTTTTTATAATATTTATAATGGTATAGTAGGTTCTTCAAGTAGGCATTTCTAGTATTTGAAATCATTTAAAATTTCATCGTTGGCTATTTTAATGAGCTCCTCATGAGTCACTAAACTGAGATACTATAAATGATCCAAAGATGGTAGAAGTCTATTTCTTGTCCTTAGAGGCACTTATACATGCCTTCCAAAAGTGTTAGATTATAATTAGCCATTGTACTTTGTACATTTTTGTACATTTCCCTGTTTATACCTTGTTTGAGAGCTGTTTTCCCATTGTCATAATTCTTGGTATGAACAAGTAGAGTTTTTGTTAGCTGAAAGATTTCACTAGCTCATTTTGTCACAGTTTTCAGCTTCATATGCTTTTTGTCTTCATATTTTAAAATCTAAACTAAAATTTAAAAATAAGAACTAAGATTTTTTTTCTTATTTAGTAATTTGGAAATTGGATTAACCAAGATCTGAGTTACCTGTTCATTTTTTCTTTCCAGTATACTTCTTCTCCGCCTGGCATAACATATAAGCTCACTTGAATTCTGATCTTTTATCTGTAGAAATAAGACTGTGCTGTATCAAAAGAAGTTGTTTTAGTTTTATCAGTAGTACTTCAGTTATCTAAAAGTGTCTTGTTCAACACCTCGACTATATGAAAGAAGCTATCCCTAAGCACCCAAAATAAATACTAAGCAGTCTACCTCCTAAAGCATTGTCCTTTCTGTTTATGCACTTGTTTTTACAGATACTAAACCTTAGTCAATAGTTCCTTAGCTTTTGTTAGTTCACAAATTAAAAATTTATTAGAATAGTATAAAAACAATAACTTAACAGCAAAGTAGAAAATGGAGAAAATAAAAATATAACCAAGGCAAAATTTCAAAGCCTAGTAACTCTTAACCATTTAATTTTGATGCAAACACCCATATTTACCTTAAATCTTAAGGCCTTCCTTATTAGGAAAAAAAGTTTTATTATATATGTACTATATTTGAGTTTCCTGTGATTCATGCTTGGTAAAATTTGGATTCTGATTCAATAAAGATAAAGCATAGTACCTATTTACTCCTCTTAGATTTTTAAGCTTTATTGTTATAAATTAGACTATTGAGGAATGCTATAAATGAGTCACAATATCCTGGTTTTCTGCCCAGTTCAATAAGTTAAGGTTTAGGCCTTGGATATTATAAATACCCTCTTGACATATCTTGCTGTTTTTATGATGCTTTTAAAAACCATAAATGGTATTTTCCACAGTTGCTTAATGTCTCTGATATACTGTAAATATAAAATAAATATAAATAAAACATAGGAAGTTAGTAGTAAACAACAGTGAAGAAATTTGTTTAAAACCTTGTTTAGTATACTTAAGCTATGGAAAATAGAAATAACATTGAGAAGGCCTATAAAACTTGGTCAGCTTCAGATGCTAGCTTTATAGCAACTTGAAACTTGTTTGTTTGGGTTTTTGTCTACCATACTACCACTGTTAGTGATTTGGAGCTTTGAAGGTGACTATAAATTCAGGTTTTAAATTATTTCTAAAATGTATTGAGCTTATTGCTTTAAATTAAAACTACTTTGTAATTTCGCATGGGATAGGTACATTTTCTGAAATGAGTGGTCCTCTAAGCATAGACTGTCGGCCCTCAGATTATACATGAAACGACACAAAATGGAAAAACAAGGAAGAAAACAAATAGTAGCAGGTGGTAAGACAGTCAGAGAACATCAAGGAACAGAACCACAAGAAAGGTCTCAGGTTGTCATTGAAATACCACAACAGTCCTAATATTCACATGACAGGCAGAGGCCTAAATGTTCTAATAACCTGTTGATTCAGTAGTGTTAATTGATAATAATCGTTTTTTTAATGGATCTCATATAACAAATGAAAACAATATTATATGGGACTTGAGATGGAAATGTTGATTGACAAATGTCCTTGTCTTTCACTTGAAAATGTTTTTTCTGCTGGGCAACCTTGTTAGAATGAAAAGAGATCAGAGGTACATATCTTTCATTTTAATTGGAAAAGGAGGAACAAGTGACCAAAACCAAGCAACCACTATGCTTTGTTTGAAGCTAGGCAGTCTCCCAATAGTAGTATTCCATCACTTCAGAAAATAATTTGGCCTGGAAAAGTATAATCCCTTTAGAAATATTTTTTATCATTGTTACACCAAATCATAACTTCTGGTTATCTGAAAAATGTATGCCTAAATAATACCTTATGTGATTTGACTCAGATACGTAAGTTCTCTTGGCATGGATTTTCATTTATCTTATAGTTAGTGTTCAACTATTCAAATCAAATTAGAATATTAGACTATTTGGTGTCAGATATTTGGATTATAAACACAGACATAAAAGAGTTAAATTGACTACTTCCAGATTAGTGATTCTCAGCTGGGAGTAGTTGTTGCTTTCTCTCTCCCCCAGTACATTTAGCATTGTCTGGAGACAGTTTAGGCTGTTAACAGCTGAGGGAAGCCTCATGCTGCTGGCATCTAGTGGGTAGAGATGTTATTAAACATCTTATGATACCCAGCATAGCTCCCCACAACAAAGTATTCAGCCCAAATGTCAGCAATGTTACTATTGATAAACCTTGTTTAGATAACAACTGAAAAAGTCTTGGCTTGTACAATGGCTAGAGTCTCACCAGTTGTGATCCAAAGCTTTAGATACTCTTCCAGGCTTAAGTTCTGTCTAAAACTTAAAGGTTGCCTAAAATATTTGGAAAGAACTGATAATTGAAAGCAGAACAAAGTATTTTATATAAATGTCTACGTTTTTTGTTTAAACACTAATATTTAGCTAAATCTAATTCATACATACCCAAGGTTACAGAGAAATCTAAACAATGACAGGCTCTTAGGATAACATTTCACCTTGTGTTTTATAATCATGTGCTATTGTCAAAGTACAGAAAAGTGGTCATCTATAAAATTTTTTTTAACTTTGATTTTTAATGAGTAGATTCTTTTCCCCCTATTATGGGGTCTTAGATCCCCAACTGGAGATCAGACCAGTGCCCCCTGCAATGGAAGCTCGGAGCCCTAACCACTGGACCACCAGGGAAGTCCCTAATTAGATTTTTAAAGGAGCTGTTTTATCCTTTCTTGTTTGGTCTTTAGTTTTTTTCTACTGTATATAATTATATTGAAGATTTTGGTAATATGATGCTTTGTCATTAGCAAGTTTTAACCCAGATTTTTAAGTTTCATTTATAAATACTGTAGATAATTAAATTGAGAAAGAATATATGCCCCCTTTTTAAAAAATTTTTTCAGTCTTTGCTATTTTGCAGAAATAAAGAGGTATGTTTTTATCTTTCTAGTTGTCTGTCCCTTTTCTTCTATTGTGATAAAGAGTACCAGCAGTACAAGCAGGCTACTGGTGTGAAGTAAAGTAGCATTTTGCCTGAGCATATTCAGACAAAATTTTCTCCCCCATCAAGCTAAATGGCTGCCTTTCAGTCAGCCTTGAAAGTTACTGACTGGATTTTTTTCTTTTCTCTTTGTAACTGAACTGCTACTGCTTTGTAACTGAACTGCATAAATGCAAATACGTTAATCTTAAGATTTTAACTATAGTTTAAAAGTTGTTATAATAATGATTGCAAGGAAAAGTTTTCCAGTGTTATATGTACCAAAACCTTTAGTTTGCAGTCAGTTGGCTTTTTCCTGTTATTACCATGAGAGAAAATAGTATTTCCTTTTTCATTTAACGGTTTGTTTGTTTGTTTAGAAAGTTAGAACATCTTTACTTGCATTTTTATATAATTTTATTTATGTATTTATTTTTGGCTGTGCTGGGTTTTTGTTGCTTTGCACAGGCTTTCTCTAGTTGCAGTGAATGGGAGCTACTCTAGTGTTGTGCAGGCTTCTCATTGCAGTAGCTTCTCTTGTTGCAAAGCTGGGCTCTGGAGCACAGGCTCAGTAGTTGGCAGCACACGGACTTAGTTGCTCCGATGAATGTGGGATCTTCCCAGACCAGGGATCGAACTCAAGTCTCTGGCAGGATGATTACCACTGAGCCATCAGGGAAGTCCTATTTGCATCTTACTAAATCTCTTTATGCTACTGATTTATATCATTTAGTTGTTCTAATTAATGTTGGATTTGTTAATTGACTTGTTTCTAGTTCTCACTTGAGGCTGATGTAGCCAAACATATACAGTGAGTGTGAAATATTACTTTTTTAAAGGGTGAAGTTGAACAGATTGCTATGATGAAACCAAAAGGCCAGACTGAACACGATGAGGGTATGCTTGAATATTTAGAAGATATAATTGGTTCTGGACGACTAAATGAACCTATTAAAGTCTTGTGTCGGAGAGTTGAAATACTAAATGAACACAGAGGAGAAAAGGTGAATCTTCTGTAGACTTTTGTAAACCAGAATGTTTCATTTATTGATTAACAAATTTTACTAAGCCAGATAATTCATTATGATAGATCATAATTGTTTAAGCGAAGTTTTATGTTTTCCTTATTAACATTTCAGAGAAACATTGTTTTATGAATGTAGTTTGTTTTTATCTCATGTTGGCATATTTTAAATTGAGACTCTTCAAATACACTTAATATGAACAATTTCTATCCTTTTAACTTTTGTAGTTAAACAGAGTTAAGATGGTAGAAAAGGAAAAGGATGCCTTAGAAGGAGAGAAAAACATAGCCATTGAATTTCTTACCTTGGAAAATGAAATATTTAGAAAAAAGAATCATGTTTGTCAATATTACATGTAAGTACCTTAATTTATCAACTTTTGTATTAGTTTCTGACATTAAAATCTAATCTTTTCTCTTTTCCTGTATTAGAGAAATGTGAAGACTGAAGTAAAAAAAATTCTGCAAGTGGTTGTGATGAATTTATTAGAGATTTTTGCCATAGTAGTGAAGTTAATTTTTAACTATTCTACTTGAAGTTGGGTTGACAAATATCACTATGCTTAATACTTAATAGTTTTACTTATAAATTCTTTTTAATTCATTTAATAGCAGATCTAATTGTGTTTATATGGAACCTAGTTTGTTCCTAATGCTAGCCTTGACCCTGGGTTGGTTTCTTCTTCCCCCTCCAAAGACCTAGATAACTTTAGAAACAGCTGATTTTATTTAAAATAGTTTCAGAGTTTTAGAAATGGTACTTTAGGATCTCTGATAGCTTTTTCTCTCTCTCTAGTTATGATCTGCAGAAACGAATTGCTGAAATGGAGACTCAAAAGGAAAAAATTAATGAAGATACCAAAGAAATTAATGAGAAGAGCAATATACTGTCAAATGAAATGAAAGCTAAGAATAAAGCTGTAAAAGATGTAGAGAAGTAATAATCTTTTGGAAAGTACTAAAAGTAGATTATTTTATTACATGTATGTGTGTGTGTCTATATATAAACTTAATACCAGCATATGAGGGCAATATATTTGCCAGCATATAAAATATTTAAAATGATTTCTTTTTGCAACCAAAAAACTGAATTGCCTTTCATCCAGTTGATGATTATCACAGGTTTGAGTGCCCAACTCTGGTCTTAAATAATGGAGGATGCTACCCCCTAGTGGCAGAACTCAGTAATACAAAACATCACTGCAAAAATAGGCATTTAACCTGACAGGTTAGTTGTCTTATTAAAGTTTTATCGCTACTTTTTTCATGGCAGTCCAGTGACACCAGTATCCCTTACCTATGCAGTTTTTTTATTCTTTAAAATGAGTTTTGCCTGTTTTTTTTTTTTTTTTAATGGTCAAATTTTTATATACCTAGACATCATAGTCACTATTTCCAATCTAGCTTTGAAGGACAAAATAACTCATAACCACACATTTTAACAAATCCTTCAAATATGGATGGAGGGGAGGGTTAGCTTGAAGCAGGTAGTATTAGGATCCTACCTTATAAGAACTTGGTACATTTACATAGGGTTTCAGGCAAGGTATGTAAGATCGCTTTAAAATATCTGAATATCCAAAATAGTGACTGATAATTTCCTTACTTTGCTAGGAAGCTGAATAAAATTACAAAATTTATTGAAGAGAACAAAGAAAAATTTACAAAACTAGATTTGGAAGATGTTCAAGTTAGGGAAAAATTGAAACATGCTACAAGTAAAGCCAAAAAACTAGAGAAACAACTTCAAAAAGATGAAGAAAAGGTAGGTTATGTGGGGGAAATTCTTAATATTTCATGTCTGTCGGATGTAGTTTTTGTTATTTTCCATGAACGTTCCTGCCCCATAGAGAATGAATTGGAATTCTGAATGTTAAGTGCTTCAGGATTTATCTCTGAACCTGATCCCCCCTCCCTCACCTGCTATGGAAATCCTGCATCCATTGACTTTGAGTTTTAGAGCTTATGTATCTAATATACATTATTGGAGAATTGTTTACCAAGTCAGTAATTCTATTTTGGTGACAAAATAATCTTCCTAGAATACATGGTTTAAAAAGAGGTTTTTGGCTACATAAAATGGACTTTTAAAAGTAGTACCTTTGTCTACAGAAATCAACTTAAGAATATCAGCAGGGGTTTCCCCTTAGAAAGGAGGGAAGGGAAAGCCATAATTTATAGCAAGGGGTTGATTAGCTAGTTGAAGTTTTAAAAGATGATGAACTTTAGACCAGAATGCCTAATTTGCTGAGAGCCAAACTAATAATTTGGAGCATTTCAAACTATATTCATAGTTTAATCAGGTATTAATAGATGCAACACTGAAAGCCCCTCCCCTCAAAAAAGTTTTGTGCCATGTATTTACATGGTACTTATAATATAGGCTCTGCTTTACCTTATAAGCAAATGCATTTGTTTACAAAATACTTTATGTGTGTACAGTAGTAACACATCTTATATGAATCAGGGTTTGAGGATAACATTTTGGGAAGTGTTTAATTTCTCCTGTTACAGATAACCAGGATAAACAAAATATCATGGATGTCTTAGTAACCCCTAAATTGGACAGAGTAAGCCAAATGTAACTTAAGTACAGTTATTAGCCTTTGGACACCAACTGTGGAACAGTGATTATTACTGGAAGGTATTAACGGAATAAAATATTAGTCCCACATGGTGACTCTGAAAGGGTAAAGTTGGGAAGATCTTAGGATTTGAGAGAGACTAGGGGGTGTAAACGTAATATGTGGTAAATTGTAATGTACCATGAAGGGTACTTTAAGGGATTCCATGTACTCAGATCGTGCTTGTAGGTGAAGAAGATTAATTACAGCATAAAGTTGGAACAGAAGGAAGAAAGATATAATGCCCAGCCAAGGAGAATTGTCTTTTGTAAGGAATCAAGAATTCATAGAATTATCTTTACCTAATTCTATGAATTAGACTGAGAATATAGAAATTGCAGCATATGGTTAAAATATACTTACTAAAGCTAAGCTGGTTCAAACCTAATTACAATGAAAACTGCAAAAATCTAGACTATCTTGAGAAATGCTTTTTAAATAAGTCAAATATTAATGGTATTGGATAGCCTAAAGGTACATGCTCCTAGTAACTTTTTGATTTGTAATCTTAGGTTGAGGAATTTAAAAGTATACCTGCCAAGAGTGAGAATATCATAAGGGAGACAACAACTAGAAACAATGCCCTTGAGAAAGAAAAAGAAAAAGAAGAAGAAAAATTAAAAGAAGTTATGGATAGCCTTAAACAGGAAACACAAGGCCTTCAAAAAGAAAAAGAAGTAAGATTTGTTTATCAGTTGGTGTTTATTTTGATGGCTTTTTTTTTTCTCCTATCTTAAAGATTGTTTTTATAGTAATAGTAAAAAATGAACTGTTAGAATGAAAAGTTTGGGCTTTTAATATCTAACATCCCCAGAAATAGTCAACCTAGACTCTCCTTTTTTTGTTTTCTGTTTTCTCATTTTAAAAAGACGTTAACTGAGAATGAGAACTTAAAGTGTTAGAAGAAAATACATATCAGATACTTTGCTTTATGTGCTATTCTCTATTAATGTTGATTTAATCATCACGTTTTCTCTTCTCTTAAATTATTTTCTTGGTAATTTAATTGGTTACTACCTATATATGCTTGGGACCACACTAACCATAGGTTGACACCTCGCTTTACTTTTGAAGCTCTTGTGTAGTAGTTTTAAAGCTATGGCTCTTATGTTAATTCTTGGTTGCTTAAGTCAGTTACATATAAGATCTTTGTAAATTATACCTCAGTGAGGTGTTTTGGGGTTTCTCGACAGACTAAATTGATTCTGTTTTGCAATATGGACATGTTCTAATATCATCTCTAAGAGTTTGTAAGTAGGATGCCTATGTGATAAAGTTTCATACAGTCACTTTCCTAAGAGAATACTTTATAGATCAGTTTTTCACATTTGCTCATCTCAGTATATCAAGTAATCCCATGTGCCCTGGCATCCTAGGTTAGTGACAGAGCCAGGACTCATATCTAGGTACCTTTGGAGCTAAAAACAGGCTCTGCTACTTACGAGTGAGTGCATGACTTTGAACAAGTTATTTAAACTCTGACCTCAGTTTCCTCAAAATGGGCATAATGATGATCGTAGGATTGTTGTGTTAAGGAATTAATACATACAAAACATTCAGGATAGTGCTTTGAACATATTCTACAGTGGTGTGGTCGTGTGTATTGGTGGTCATGACTTTTTGTCATTTTAGTCTCTAAATTGAGATAGAAGGAAATGGCACCCCATCCCAGTATTCTTGCCTGGAGAATCCTGTGCACGGAGGAGCCTGGTGGGCTGCTGTCCATAGGGTCACATGGAGTCGGACAAGACTGAGGCGACTTAGCATGCGTGCATGCATTGGAGAAGGAAATGTCAACCCACTCCAGTGTTCTTGCCTGGAGAATCCCAGGGACGGAGGAGCCTGGCGGGCTGACGTCTGTGGGGGTCGCACAGAGTCAGACACAACTGAAGTGACTTAGCAGCAGCAGCAGCAGCAGCTACCTCATTAAGCTATTATTAAATCAGTTGGGGCAAGACTTTATATACCGTGAACATTCACAACTGGGCAAAAACTGTTAATCCATTCACTTATGAGATTTATTTCTATATATTGTGCTTACATAATCTATGAAGTTAAATTTAAAATGTATCGTTTCCACTTCGGTTTAGGTTTGAAAACACATATTTCAGATTAAATGGGGTCTATCATATTTTAACAGAGTCGAGAGAAAGAACTTATGGACTTCAGCAAATCAGTAAATGAAGCACGTTCAAAGATGGATGTAGCTCAATCAGAACTTGATATCTATCTCAGTCGTCATAATACTGCAGTGTCTCAATTAAGTAAAGCTAAAGAAGCTCTAATGGCAGCTTCTGAGACTCTCAAAGAAAGGAAAGCTGCAATTGGAGATATAGAGGCAAAACTCCCTCAAACTGAACATGAGCTAAAGGAGGTAAATCTTTGCTTCTGTGTTTCATATGAACATTGTTTATCAATCCTGGTTTTATTTATTTTCATACATACATTGTTTTAATCTCAACATCTGGTGTGACTGATACATAGATTTTGTTGATGTTGTTTAGTGTAATCTTTCCCAAAAGAATGGGGTTAATATTTCAATACTCTATCTGATACAAATTAAATTGAGACTATCAAGAAACTGTTCTCCCCTCAAGTGTCAAACAGCAAATAATATTGCTATCGCCATCATTATTTCCCATGGAGATAATTTAAACAAAAGAAAGTTTTTGTTTCCCTAAATGTAAATGTAGACAATTTATGCAGTGATACAGGAAAGTCAAATAAATGTGTGTGTGTGTGAACAAATATGCAAGTCAACTGTCTTAGTGTATTTTTCTATTTTTGAACTTAAGGATATACTTTCTTTGTTGAGGCTGCAAGTGGTTGAACTAATAAAGACATCTTAGTTCATCAATCTTCTCTCCTCTCCTTGAGTAAGGAATTTCATAACTTTAATTTCCGAAGTATCATTAGGCAAATTGCATAGAAGATGCTCTTTGAAGTGAAATGACACTGAAAATAAAGTCTTTTTCATTTTAGTAAATGCACACTGATTGGTCATCAGAAAATGTCATGGCCATGTAGAATTTAAATGTAAACTTAGGTTATATTCAGTTATGACTTCTGTCTTCCTGGTGATACAGTTTATTTTGGGGTAAATTGTGTTTATAACTTGAGCTTCTACTTCAAACCAGTATGACCGGTAATAGAGATAATAATTTAAAACCAGGAAATGAAAGAGAATGTCAGTTGGAAAAATGGCTGCTCTAAATTGGTAGACTGAGAAACTGAGAATTAGGATTTTTGTGTACATGTGTGAGGTTTCTCTTTTGTTGGCAGCCTGACATGTTTGTGTAGAAATAGTACTGTTCACTCATCATGTTCCCCTTCGTTTCAGTTCAGTCAGTGAGTCAGTTCAGTTGCTCAGTCGTGTCCGACTCTTTGCGACCCCATGAATTGCAGCACACCAAGCCTCCCTGTCCATCACCAACTCCCGAAGTCTACCCAAACCCATGTCCATCGAGATGGTGATGCCATCCAGCCACCTCATCCTCTGTCGTCCCCTTCTCCTCCTGTCCCCAATCCTTCCCAGCATCAGGGTCTTTTCCAATGAGTCAACTCTTCGCATCAGGTGGCCAAAGTATTCAGAGTTTCAGCTTCAACATCAGTCCATCCAGTGAACACCCAGGACTGATCTCCTTTAAGATGGACTGGTTGGCTCTACTTGCAGTCCAAGAGACTCTCAAGAGTCTTCTCCAACACCACAGTTCAAAACCATCAATTCTTCAGCGCTCAGCCTTCTTCACCGTCCAACTCTCACATCCATACATGACTACTGGAAAAGCCATAGCCTTGACTAGACGGACCTTTGTTGGCAGAGTAATGTCTCTGCTTTTCAATATGCTATCTAGGTTGGTCATAACTTTCCTTCCAAGGAGTAAGCGTGTTTTAATTTCATGGCTGCAATCACCATCTGCAGTGATTTTGGAGCCCCAAAAAATAAAGTCTGACACTGTTTGCACTGTTTCCCCATCTATTTGCCATGAAGTGGTAAGACTGGATTCCATGATCTTAGTTTTCTGAATGTTGAGCTTTCAGCCAACTTTTTCACTCTCCTCTTTCACTTTCATCAAGATGCTCTTTAGTTCTTCTTCACTTTCTGCCATAAGGGTGGTGTTATCTGCATATCTGAGGTTATTGATATTTCTCCCGGCAATCTTGATTCCAGCTTGTGCTTCCTCCAGCCCAGCATTTCTCATGATGTGCTCTGCATATAAGTTAAATAAGCAGGGTGACAGTATACAGCCTTGACATACTCCTTTTCCTATTTGGAACCAGTCTGTTGTTCCATGTCCAGTTCTAACTTGCTTCCTGACCTGCATACAGGTTTCTCAAGAGGCAGGTTAGGTGGTCTGGTATGCCCATCTCTTTCAGAATTTTCCAAAGTTTATTGTGATCCACACAGTCAAAGGCTTTGACATAGTCAGTAAAGCAGAGGTAGATGTTTTTCTGGAACTCTCTTGCTTTTTCGATGACCCAGCGGATGTTGGCAATTTGATCTCTGGTTCCTCTCCTTTTCTAAATCCAGCTTGAACATCTGGAAGTTCACGGTTCACGTATTGCTGAAGCCTGTCTTAGAGAATCTTAAGCATTACTTTACTAGCGTGTGAGATGAGTGCAATTGTGCGGTAGTTTGAGCATTCTTTGGCATTGCCTTTCTTTGGGATTGGAATGAAAACTGACCTTTTCCAGTCCTGTGGCCACTGCTGAGTTTTCCAAATTTGCTGGCATATTGAGTGCAGCCCTTCCATAGCCTCATCTTTCAGAATTTGAAATAGCTCAACTGGAATTCCATCACTTCCACTAGCTTTGTTCGTAGTGATGCTTCCTAAGGCCTATTTGACTTCACATTCCAGGATGTCTGGCTCTAGGTGAGTGATCACACCATTGTGATTATCTGGGTCGTGAAGATCTTTTTTGTAGAGTTCTTCTGTGTATTCTTGCCACCTCTTCTTAATATCTTCTGCTTCTGTTAGGTCCATACCATTTCTGTCCTTTATTGAGCCCATCTTTGCATGAAATGTTCCCTTGGTATCTCTAATTTTCTTGAAGAGATCTCTAGTCTTTCCCATTCTGTTGTTTTCCTCTATTTCTTTGTATTGATCAGTGAGGAAGGCTTTCTTATATCTCCTTGCTATTCTTTGGAACTCTGCATTCAAATGGGTATATCTTTCCTTTTCTCCTTTACTTTTTGCTTCCCGTCTTTTCACAGATATTTGTAAGGTCTCCTCAGGCAACCATTTTGCATTTTTGCATTTCTTTTTCTTGGGGATGGTCTTGATTCCTGTCTTCTGTACAATGTCACGAACCTCTGTCCATAATTAATCAGGCACTCTATCAGATCTAGTCTGATAGACTAGATCTATCAGAAATAGATTAAATCTATTTCTCACTTCCACTGTGTAGTCATAAGGGATTTGACTTAGGTCATACCTGAATGGTCTAGTGGTTTTCCCTACTTTCTTCAATTTAAGTCTGAATTTGGCAATAAGGAGTTCATGATCTGAGCCACGGTCAACTCCCAGTCTTGTTTTTGCTGACTATATAGAGCTTCTCCATCTTTGGCTGCAAAGAGTATAATCAATCTGATTTCGGTTTCAACCATCTGGTGATGTCCATGTGTAGAGTCTTCTCTTGTGTTGTTGGAAGAGGGTGTTTGCTGTGACCAGTGCGTTCTCTTGGCAAAATTCTATTAGCCTTTGCCCTGCTTCATTCTGTACTCCAAGGCCAAATTTGCCTGTTACTCCAGGTGTTTCTTGACTTCCTACTTTTGCATTCCAGTCCCCTATAATGAAAAGGACATCTTTTTGGGGTGTTAGTTCTAGAAGGTCTTGTAGGTCTTCATAGAACCGTTCACCTTCAGCTTCTTCGGCGTTACTGTTCGGGGCATATACTTGGATTACCGTGATATTGAATGGTTTGCCTTGGAAATGAACAGAGATCATTCTGTCTTTTTTTGAGATTGCATCCAAGTACTGCAGTTTGGACTCTTGTTGACCATGATGGCTACTCCATTTCTTCTAAGGGATTCCTGCCCACAGTAGTAGATATAATGGTCATCTGAGTTAAATTCACCCATTCCAGTCCATCTTAGTTCACTGATTCCTAGAATGTCGATGTTTACACTTGTCATCTCCTGTTTGACCACTTCCAACTTGCCTTGATTCATGGACCTAACATTCCAGGTTCCTATGCAATATTGCTCTTTCCAGCTGACCCAAATAATTTGTGCCCCTTTTAAAATAGAAAATCCATCCATATTTTTCAAAAAGCAGCAGTTACAATGTGATGGCATAGTTCTGGTTCAAGTGTTTATTATTGGCCTTTTCTTATGTTGTAATAAGGGTGTCTGCTTTTGGTATTCATTTTCTTTACTTTCACTTTTAGAAAGAAAAAGAACTTCAAAAACTTAC
This sequence comes from Giraffa tippelskirchi, assembly GCF_054371585.1. Lineage (NCBI taxonomy): Eukaryota > Metazoa > Chordata > Mammalia > Artiodactyla > Giraffidae > Giraffa > Giraffa tippelskirchi. The sequence continues at coordinate 130,324,484 of NC_137276.1, forward strand.
ACAAGAAGAAATAAATTTCAAAAATTTGGTTCGTGATCTTTTCCAAAAAGTTGAAGAAGCAAAGAGTTCCTTAGCAATGAATCGAAGTAGGGGAAAAGTTCTTGATGCAATAATTCAAGAAAAAAAATCTGGCAGAATTCCAGGAATATATGGACGACTGGTAAAGTAAATTTATTTATAAATAAGTATAGATTTTCTCAGACATTATAATTTTCTTAACTTAAATAACTGTATATCAAGTATTTTTTAAGCATTTTGCTCTTAACACTCAGGCATGGTAAAATTCTTTGTGGTATGGATTCTTTCACATTAAAAGTTAAGGAAGTGCAAGTACAAGTCGCTCAATTGTGTCTGACTCTCTGCGACCCCATGGACTAGATAGTCCATGGAATTCTCCAGGCCAGGATACTGGAGTGGGTAGCCTTTCTCTTCTCCGGGGGATCTTCCCAACCCAGGGATCGAACCCAGGTCTCCTGCATTGCAGGCGGATTCTTCACCCCTGAGCCATAAGGGAAGCCCATTAAAAATTAAGTTGGGGTAATTATAGTCACTTTAAGAAAATGATCCAGTTCTACTGATAAACTTAACTACTTTTTTCTTTAAAAAATGAGAATTTGATAAATTATATTCTGAGCTTTATACCATTATACTGAGAATTGTAGCTAGAATTTAGGAAAATCACAAAGGATGATGTCAAAACCCAAGGTTAGGGATAGTGGGTACCTGAAGCCTGAGCTCCTGAACCTGAAGAAGGAAGGGAATTTGGCCATGGCTAGAGGTAGCTGGAAGGAAGTGAGGAAAATCAATGTTTCAACCACATTCATCTGTTCTACCATTTCTGGCTGATGCCTCACTTTGTCTTGAGCTGGAGAGCCAGAAGAACCAATTAATGCACTCCCTGAATCAGCCTTCCAGAGAAAGAAGCAGAAGAGGGTGATTCAGAAGGGCAGATGAAAATTACCCAGCATAGTTGCTTCCATGTCTGCATGTCAAGGACCTCTGCCTTAGTTGTTTGAAGATATACAATTTGATCATATTCCTTTGCTCAAGGAAAACTGAAACTAGTTGGTTAGCTACTTGATAGCTAAGTTATTAATAGACAAACAGATTTACTTAGATGGTTTTCAATAATTCAGAGTTTTATTATTCTATAAGTTATTTTGCTTATAATAATTTCAGGTTTCAAATCTTCATATTATACATTTTCACTTACATGCAGTGAAAACAGTTCTGTTCATTTTGTGCTCATTAAAATTTCAGACTCTGTATATCCATAAGTTTTTTTTTTTAAGGTGGATAAAAGCTCTCGTAGTGATTCCCTCTGCAGAAGAGAAAGATCGAATGTGAGGGACACTTAAATTTTTCATTGTGTACCATTTTTGTACTTTTGTAAATTGTATGTAAGTACAGTTCTTCAATTAAATGAAACTTGAAAAATCTACATGAAATAGTAATGAAATGATCCTGTGCCTAATTCCCTGCTGATTGTGCATTGATTTTTTTCCCCCTCCTCTTATTTTTTAGGGGGACTTAGGAACAATTGATGAAAAATATGATGTTGCTATTTCATCTTGTTGTCATGCATTAGACTACATTGTTGTTGATTCTATTGATACAGCCCAAGAATGTGTAAACTTCCTTAAAAGACAAAATATTGGAGTTGCAACCTTCATAGGTTTGGATAAGGTGGGTATTTATAATCTACCTGTATTTTAGTTTCTAAGTGCCAGGTGTTGACTGATTTTGAATCCTAGCTTTTTCTTCATAGTTACTTTGGTGAACCACCTAATAGATTTTGCAGATTATATTAGACTCTAGGGGTTACATTGTTGTGAGAAAAAAAAAATTGTACTGCCTCCCCTGAAGTAATATGCATTCCTATGTTAGAGTGACTGGTAGTTTGCATTGCTAACTTCCATCTTCAATAACTATTTTTTTAAAAAATAGAAAAATACTTAGACATAATTCACAATCATAAAGTTAATTATTTTAAAATATATTGTTCAATGGATTTTAGTACATACACAGAATTGATTATTTGACCATGACCACTATCTAATTCCAGAATATTCATTACCCCAAGAAAGGAACCCCATACACATGAGCAGTCACTACCCTTGTTCTCCCATCCCCACCTGCCATCCCCACATCCTTTAAGTGATTTTTGTCTCTAGATTTATGTATTCTGGACATTGTGTATAAATGAAATAACATAATATGTAGCCTTTTGTTTATGACTTCTTTAACTTAGTGTTCAAAGTTCATCCTTGATGGAACTTTCCTAGTCATTCAGCAGTTAAGACTCTGTGCTTTCACTGCAAGTGGCAGAGATTTGATCCCTTTTACAGGAACTAAGATCCAGTTCCCTGTCTGCTCTTTTTAAAAAAAAAAGTTCGTGTTGCATAATCAACACTTCAGTCCTTTTTATTGCTCTTTCCTTTTCCGTTATGTTCTGTAGCACATTTTGTTTATCCATTCATCAATTGGTGGACATTTGTGATGTTTCCATGTTTAGGCCGTTTATGGTTAATACTGCCATGAACGTTCGTGTACACTGGTTTTTGTACACCAACTCTTCATGTGCTTATTTATTGGCCATTTCTTTATCTTCTGTTCATATTCTTTGCTTATTCGCTAATTGGTTTGTCTTAAACTGTTGTAAGTTCTTTATATATTTTGGATATAAGTCTCTTATCAGATACATAATTTGCAAATGTTTTCTCCCGTTTTGTGAGCCATCTTTTCATGTTCTTGTGATGCATCCTCTGAAGCACAAATTTTAGATAGCAGTCTAGTTTATTTACTTTTGGTTGCTTGTGTTCTGGGTGTCATATCTAAGAAGCTACCATGTAATCCTAATGGCAGATGATTTACCTTCTCTGTTTTATGAGCTTTACAGCTTTAGGTTTTACATTTAGTTTTTTAATCCATGTTAATTTTATAAAGTGGGGGGTCCAACTACTCTTTTGGGTATTGGTTTGTTCCGACACCTTTTGTATTCTTTTCCCATTGAATTTTCTTGGCGTGCTCGTCAAAAATCAACCAATCATAAATGTAAGAGTTTATTTCTGGCCTCTTATTTATATGTTTGACTTTGCATTGATATCGCACTGTCTTGATCACTGTAGATTTGTAGTAAGCTTTAAAATCAGGAGTCCTTTAATTTTGTTCTTTAATATCTTTTTTTAATATAAATGGGATTTTCTTAATCTTATTTTCAGATTATTTATTGCTAGTGTATAGAAATACAGTTTCTACATATTGACCTTATGTTGTGCAGTTTTGCTGAATTCATGATTAGTTTTAATAGTTCTTTCATGTGAGGATTCCTCAGAATTTTAATATATAGAAGATCAGATCATCTGTGAATAGAGATAATTTTACAATATCTTTTTCTTAAATAACAATAAAGTAATATTGCTGTGTAGATACTAAGAACTTTGTATAGATATCCTTATATTTAACATGTGTATTCTATAATGTGTAATGTGTATTCTATAAACGATACCTAAAGAAACATCTTTTTTTTTTTTTTTTTTTTTAGATGGCAGTGTGGGCAAAAAAAATGACCAAAATTCAAACTCCTGAGAATACTCCTCGCTTATTTGATTTAGTAAAAGTAAAGGATGGTGTAATTCGCCAAGCTTTTTACTTTGCCTTACGGGATACCTTAGTAGCTGACAACTTAGACCAAGCCACACGAGTAGCTTATCAAAAAGATAGGAGATGGAGAGTGGTAACATTACAAGGGCAAATCATAGAACAGTCAGGTAATAGTTTTTTTCCTTTGCCATTGAGTCTATTTAATCCTGTTGGGATACATACATGTAAGTCTGACTTCTCTGTTCTCCAGGTACAATGACTGGCGGTGGAAGCAAAGTAATGAAAGGAAGGATGGGTTCATCAGTTGTTGTTGAAATCTCAGAAGATGAGGTCAGCATGTACAAAATTATAGTCGAGACATTTTTGTTAAAGCAGATTTATTGATGCATTATATACTAATAGAACATTATATACTATAGAACATTCTACTATTTTAAATGTACTGTAATCATATTTTCAATTAACAGGTTGAACTTTCTATAAATGGCTAGTGTATAAGCTGTGGGATTTCCTATGAAGCCTGTTAAAGTTCTAAAAGTATGTTAATTAAAAAGTATTTACACAACATACATATCTTTTTCTATTATCACATTTGGATCATATAATTTATTTCACTATTAACTTACTGTTTGACATTTTGTTTCTTCACAGTTACTGCTATATTATGTAATTATCTTTTGTATTTCAAAATAATGATTTAAATTGTAAATATAGCAAAGACTTCTGATATGTTTCCAGATTTTTTCTCAAAATATTTTGTTTCCAGAAGTAAAACAGAATGTCAAGATGCCCAGAAAAACCTGTGTTCCATTATCACAATCAGAACACTATACTACTTTCTTCCTTAAAATTCCGAAGTAGTTTATATTCTCCCTGGTAAATATTTGCATAGTATACCTTTACTGTAACTATAATTGATTATACAACACTTAAAATTGTCTTTTCACCTGAATCTATGATGCAGAAATTAGTTGACCATCTCCTAAGCATTAGGTTTTGGAATTGAAACTGGGTTGTTTGGTGTGTTTCTAGTCTTTTTTTTTTTTTTAATTGGAAGATAATTGCTTTACAGTGTTGTGTTGGTTTCTGCCATACATCAACATGAATCAGCAATAGGTATACATATGTCCCCTCCCTCTTGAACCTCCCTCCCTGTTTCTAGTCTTTGAGATCAGAAATTTGGGTTTTCATCATTTTCGGAAATTGCTGTTAATCTGAAATAACTCTTGGAGTAAACTTAATTTGCTGGTATTTTTCTTTGTAGGTAAATAAAATGGAATCACAGTTGCAGAGAGACACTCAAAGAGCAGTGCAGATTCAGGAACAGAAAGTACAACTGGAAGAAGCAATACTTCAGTTAAGGCATAGTGAACGAGAAATGAGGAATACACTAGAAAAGTTTTCTGCAAGCATCCAGGTACCTTTTCACCAATATTAGCTGAAACTATTGGAATTGAACAGCAATTTGGCAGAAGCATTTTACTGTTTGCTTATAATTTTTAAAATATAAGGGAGAGGGGGAGGTCGAGTTAGGGTCTGTTGATTTTTGTTTCCTTGAGTACTAATAGATAAATGTCCTGTCACAATGTTGCTCCAGCCACAGCTATTTCTGGTTTCCATTTGGACTGGACAGAAATGTGTCTTCCCTTAACAATGACCCTTTATTTTATTTTCTTTACAAAGTGGAAAGTTTTCTTAATTATAAAAAAGCAATGCATGCCCACAGTCTCTTAAAAAAAACAAAACCAGGGAAGTTTTTAGAAAATATGCAAAAGATTATCACCTTCAGTTTTTGTGTATGTCCTTTAACTTTTAGTGGCAGTATCTAGTTTGCGTGTGTGTGTTTATGTATGTGGTAGATGTTGATGTACATATTAAATTTGCATATGGATTTTTATAGTCTCAAAGTAACTTTTCTTCACTCGGTGATTAGTTTCCTTTTCAAGCAAATGTAATTTGTGTGCAATTGTATTGACATAGTTTGTACCAGTTTGATAAAGGTTTTTCTGTGTTGGCTGTGTACACCACTATGTTTTCAATATTCTTGTTAGGCATACCTTAATATGCTCATCCAATTATTTCCTTAGTCCTAAAATTGTAATTATCACCCAGTATGTGTACAGTGTTTTTAAGCATTTGGTGCATAATGCCAAATTGTTCTCCAAAAGTTCTAATTCATTTACTACTGGTAGCATATGCAAATAATTTTTCTAAAGATTTTAAGTACCTTTTTAATTTAAAATGTTTAAAGCAAATATTATTGTTTGTAAGTTAAAATACTGACCTTGAATTTTAAAACATTCTGTAGCGTTTATCAGAGCAAGAAGAATATCTGAATGTACAAGTTAAGGAACTTGAAACTAATGTACTTGCTACAGTCCCTGACAAAAAACAGCAGAAATTGCTTGAAGAAAATGTTAATGCTTTCAAGACAGGTATGTTTAAGTACAGACTTTTCCCCCTATATTGTCAAAAACAGGTTTGTAAATATTTGTAATGTTTAAGATCACAATCTGTAGAATAAAAAATAGTAGATTATATATATTATGTTCAAATGACCACTCTGTTTTAAGGTTTTTATTTTTATTTCATCCTCAGAAGGTATAAAGTAAGTACTAATAAATTAAGTACATCATTTGACAGATAAGAAAACTGAGGCACAGAATGGTTTATATAATTTGCTCAAGGTCACATAACGTATGATGGTGATATAGGAATTCAGGATGAAGGCAGTGTGATTCCAATACCTGTGCTCTTGATGAGAACTTAAAGAACATACATTTTTCTTTCCAGAACTTTTTTCTTCTTGTGTATATGTAAACATGTAAGTATTCTACCAAAGTTTTTAAACAAGAAGGGGAATTAGTTCACAGGCTCCTAGTCACAATTGGCTTTGACATTAAAATCCTCTGGTCATGTACTTGAGTAGCCCGCTTCTATTTGTATGTTCAAGTCATCTAGTTGCTCAGCCGTGTCCAACTCTTTGTGACCCCGTGGTCTGCCAGGCTCCTCTGTTCATGGGATTCTCCAGGCAAGAATACTGGAGTGGGTTGCCAGTTCCTTTGGATCTTCCTGACCCAGAAATCAAACTGAAGTCTCTCACATTGTAGGCAAATTCTTGACCATCTGAGCCACCAGGGAAGCCCACTTCCATGTTGGCTTCAGTTAAATGTCCATAGGTATGCATCTTATTGCAGGAGGTGGTAACAGTGAGTTTCACAGTATTTCAGTGACCCCAGGAAACACAGCCTTCATCACATCAAGAAAGACCCTTTTTACAGTTTGATTCATGAGCAAAGGAAGACAAATACTGATTGTTCATCCATAAGTATTAGATGGACTGGAATTGGAGCAATTATCCAAATGTTTAAAAAATGAGGGAGTTTCCTTCCAAAAGAAAAAGAAGTGAAAAGATTGTAAGCAGACAGATGTCCACTGTGCACATTGCATATTAATATATACCTGTATTTTTTTTGTAGTCATATTTATATTTTTAATATTGAGGTATTCACTCAAAAAGTATCTGCTACTGACCAAGCTTTGTTTTAGATGCTATTGATCAAGCAGTGAACAAAATAAAGTCTCTCTTTTCAAGGAATTCACCCTTAAGAAATAAGGAAACTAAACAAATACATCACATACTGTAACAGGTGGTGCTAGGTGATAAAAGTAAAACCAGGAAAACAGAACAGGATGGGGATTCAGATAGACACAGTGGTTAGGCAAGCTACTGCTAGAGATTTGAGCAGAGACCCAAAGGAAGTATGAGTGCAAATGTGGGAGAAGAGCATTTCAGGAAGAATGTAGAGGAGAAAGTAGAGGCCCTAGGGCAGGAAGTAGTATGTCAGAAGTTTCTAGCAAGGAAACCAGAATACCTAGAGTTAACTGATAGAAGAATCCAGATAAGTAGAGCCTCATTGGCCATGTCTCCAGGGGAAATTAAAAGCCATTGTAGAGTGATATACAGGCAGGTGACATAACCTGACAGGACCTTTTTTTTCCCTTGCATGCATTTTAGATTTGTATTTTGTTCTTGCAGACACAGACTTCACCCTACTCCTCCTTCCCCAGGGTACCTACAGTATTTGTTTGATGGAACGTAGTGGTCAAATAAAAAATAAATCTTTGTCATTTATAACAACACTCTCATTGAGAGACTACAAGAATTTGTATTTTATTTGAAAAGGACTCCTTGACTTCATTAGGAGCCCTATGTATATATATATCTCCTCTCGTGGAAGTACTGGTTATTATGATTAGACTCGCTTAATGTCTGATATGGAAGCCCATTTATGCAAGCATATCTTTAAGATTAAATATTTCATTTTACATTAATTTATATTTTAAAAATCTGGCAAATGTGTGGAGAATAAAAGGAGCAAGGTGGTATAAAATGGTGACTTTGAAATTATAAATTACATGATGTCCGTTTTCCCCTCCTATTTCTAACAGACATGCTACTATAAATGGGGGGGGCGGAATTTAATGCATGTTAGTTACTTGAAAATAAGGAAAGTGACGTTCTGAAGAGTGGAACCCTTTCCAGTTGCATACTTGGTCCATCCCAGTATAAGTCATGATGCCATGACCTCACAGCACTCTACCACACAAGGGAGCTAAGCACACAGACTCACCACTGTGAGCAAAACAATTCCTTCAATAAATGTAGTATCTTAGTATCGTTAAGGGAGAGGGGAGAGTTAGAAAATTAAAAGTGTCAGGGTTTTGTTTTGCCTTTTTTTTTTTTTTTTTTAATCAAGTGGTGATCTCAGAAATACAAAAAATAGACATTGTAATTAAACTCACTAGATGGGCTTTTAAAATCAGACTAAAGAATTCTTTGATAAATGTGGAACAAAAAGATAGTTGTAAAATTTGGAGAATATTGAAATTCCTTCTTACCTAACAGAAGAATAGACAGTCGAGAGGAAACAACAGTTAAGTCACCTTTCATCTTTCCTACATCATATAATGATTAGGGTTCAGATATGGAGAACAGAATACACTCTGGCTAGTGTAAATATGATTTTTGGTGTGGGAGTGTGTATTTAAGAGAGAAAAAGATTGTTTATAGGATCATTGTGATAACTTAAATTCTAGGTTAAACGCTAAGAATAATTTCCAGAGCTACTCTGCAGAACCATGAAAGAAACTATACAGCCTCTTCTACAATTGAAAAGCCATCTTTCAAATTAGAAAGATGACACTAACTGCCAGCAACAGAAACACATTGTACCTATCATAATCCACCCTGTCAAAGTTAATGCCTGTCAGTTTTCACAAAACTTTTGACAGGACATCAGAGCCTCTACTACCACCAAGAAAACTTTTCCATGACTTCCAGCAGAAACATGCTCAGTTCATCACTTTTGCCATCCAAATTGTATGAATTTTTCTTGATTGAGTGGACTTCAGTTTATGTCTAAACACTAGGTACAAGGGAATCTAGGAAGTGTAACTTGAGAGCCTTCTGTGCCACGGAGAAAAGTGCAACTTTATTCTATCTCCCCCACTTTTTTATAGGGAAGAGAATTTGAGGTTAGCAGAATTAAATAACCACAACTTCTTCACCCCCCCGTCTCTAGTTGGGTACAGAGTCTTAAGGGTAAAAAATCATTATGAGACAAATAGTCAAAGTACCCTATAAACTTCCGAAAAGAGTTTCACAGTATGAAGCCATTAAGAAATATGGGTTATGTTCACAGCTCAGCCAGATAATTTAACTATATGTTGTTGAAACACCATTTGTTTTGATATAGGGCATTCTGGTTTTGTGTTTGGGATTTGCTTTGTTTTTGAGGCCCTTTTCCTCAAGTGTTTAAAGTTTCTTTTGCATGCATCAGGTTAAGTTGTATTGACTGAAGAGATTTATTGAATGCATCTAACAAATGATGCTTATTAGTGTAGAAACAAAAATTAATTTTACTTTTTTTTATCCCCCAGAATATAACAGTGTGGCTGAGAGAGCTGGTAAAGTGGAAGCTGAGGTTAAAAGATTACACAATATCATCGTAGAAATCAATAACCATAAACTCAAGGCCCAACAAGACAAACTTGATAAAATAAATAAGCAATTAGATGAATGTGCTTCTGCTATTACTAAAGCACAAGTGGCAATCAAGACTGCTGACAGGTAGAGTTTGCATACTACCCTGTCTTCCTCTTCTCTACATCACACTGAAAAGGGGATTAATACTTAAATTTAATGTCTAATAAATGTTTCCTGTTACTTATTAAGATCTGACATTAAAAAAAAAAAAAGATCTGACATTGTTACCTAGTAGGATTTTAATAGGTGGACGCCAATAATAAACATTTATCGTATGATTAGTTTTTAAAAACTGATAAAACAGGTATGGCTTACCAAAATGTGGTTATGTAACTCCCCAGTTGTGAGGACATAGAAGTTAAGAGTTTCATTTCTCTGGTTTAGAGGAATAGATGGCGATTCATTTAAATAGATCTAGGTCTAAGAAGGATGAGATCTATTAGCATAATTGTTTTAGTAACTGAAAATTTTAATTAAATTATTCCATTGTCCCAAAAAGTTGTTAATACATTCATAATACAGGTCTTGTTTTAAATGTTAGAGCATTAAAGTATTCTATAATAAAGCGAAGTGTGTATAAAATGTTGAAATGTAAACAACCTGTTTGTCTTAAAATTATAAATTGGTTGCATGGTGATTATCTGGTTATTCGGTTATTGCAGTGTCCTTTGTTCAAAGGTGCTAATTAATTAATAAGCAGTGTTGTACCTACACACAGGTATCAGTCACAGGGAAAAAATAGTTGTGTGTGTGTGTGTCATTGTCATCCCTGTTGTCCTTTGTCCCATTTCCTCCCCTCACCCTGCCCAAAACACTTACTTTCCCTGACTTGAACCAGGAAGTAATTTACTTGAAGGTATAGTTTCAAGAGTTAAAGATTTAAGGACCTCCAGTCTGACAAGAAAATGACAAGACTATAATAATACAGTGGACAATTTTGCTTCATAGTCTTAAGATTGAATGAAATTAAAATTTTATATAAGGAAGTATCATTATACTAAGAGTTTAATAAAATATACAACATCCTACAAGTGTGTGTATAAACATAAAAACCAATTGAAAGATTTTTAGTAAAACATAAGTTTTTAAATCTATGATAGAAAACAGTGTCACATTAATGTCATGAAAAGTTTTTAATACAAGATTTTGCTTGTTTAGAAATCTAAAAAAAGCACAAGATAGTGTCTCACGTACAGAGAAAGAAATAAAAGATACTGAGAAAGAAGTAGATGACTTAACAACAGAGCTAAAAAGTCTTGAGGACAAAGCGGCAGAGGTTGTAAAGAATACAAATGATGCAGAGGTAAGATGTGGAGAGGGGAGAGGGTGCTATTTGAAGCAGTAGAGAATTATGGATGCCATCAGTACCTTGTAAGCATTCAGTAGGGTACACTTATAACTATATTAACTTTCATATATGTAATAAAAAATGACTATTTTAACTTTTCTGTAAGTAAAAAATTTTCTTTAAAGTGAAAGAGGCATGAGGCGAGAGTGCTAACTTCATCTTTGTAATGTGAAAATCCCTGTTCTGAGATCATCATATCTATAGCAGCTCTTTTTGTTTTTTAGGCATCCTTACCAGAAATCCAGAAAGAACATCGAAACCTACTTCAAGAACTAAAAGTAATTCAGGAAAATGAACACGCTCTCCAAAAAGATGCACTTAGTATTAAGTTGAAACTTGAGCAAATAGATGGTCACATTGGTGAACATAATTCTAAAATAAAATATTGGCAAAAAGAGGTGAGAATTGTTAAGTGCAAATTTAAAATACCTTTTATGAAAAAAGTTGGGGTTTGTGTTTTTGAAGTATGTTCTAATTCTTAATTTCATGCTATATAATCACTTCTCAGGTTTAAAGAGTAATGGTTAGAATTAGTCAACATTTTTATCCCAGGGCTGATACAGAGGTTGAACATGAACACTTGAGTGCTACAACTATTTTTTTTTTAAGTCCTTTGAAAAATAGTTGATACACAAATGAGTCACCACTTCTTCTTATACGCCATTTTGATAGGTAATTTGTCTTAAATTTGTGTGTTTTTTGGTTTTTAATAGATTTGCCTGTCAGGTCTTAGTTGCTACATGTGGGATCTTTTATCACGGTGCATGAACTCTCTAGCTGTAGCACCTGAGCTTAGTTGCTCTGTAGCATGTGGAATGCTAATTTCCCAACCAGAAACCAAACCTACATCCCCTGCATTGCAAGGCAGCCTCTTAACCACTGGATCACCAGTGAAGTCCCTGGGAGGTTTTATTGAAACAGTGAATTGTAACACTGTTTTCTAATATTCATCTAACTTTATAGATTTCAAAAATATCACTGCATCCCATAGAAGATAATCACGTTGAAAAGATTCCAGTTCTAAGCCCAGAAGAGCTTGAAGCAATCAAGAACCCAGATTCTATAACAAATCAAATCGCAGTTTTGGAAGCCCAGTGTCATGAAATGAAACCAAATCTTGGCGCCATTGCAGATTATAAAAAGAAGGTACAAGTAAACGACTCTTGTGTAATGGTCAGAAAGTCTCTAGTCCTTAGCCTAAATTGTTAAGCCTTTATTTTGTATAATTAGCAGTTTTAATTCCCATGTCAAATGTATAACATGTTTTTCTCATATTCTTTTCATAGGAAGAATTATATTTACAACGGGTAGCAGAATTGGACAAAATTACTAATGAAAGAGATAATTTTAGACAGGCATATGAAGATCTTCGAAAACAAAGGCTTAATGAATTCATGGCAGGTTTTTATATAATAACAAATAAATTAAAGGAAAATTACCAAATGCTTACTTTGGGAGGCGATGCTGAGCTGGACCTTGTAGACAGCATGGATCCTTTCTCTGAAGGAATCACGTTCAGGTTTGTAATGCCATATACCAAATTTTGGATTTTTCTGTTAATATCTCTCTACATATTCTCCAAACTTAGTATTTTTTAGGGGTGGGATGTGACAGTTAAGTCTACAGCGTATTTTATTTGATAAGTACTAGTTTGCCTACAGGCTTCCTTTGTAGCTCAGCTGGTAAAGAATCCACCTGCAATGCAGGAGACCCTGGTTCAACTCGTTGGTCAGCAAGTTCCCCTGGGGAAGGGATAGGCTACCCACTCCATTATTCATGGGAAACAGAAAGAATAGCAAGGATTACTTACTGATCTACTGTTTATATCTTAAATTTTTGTTAGGTGTTCTTATGTGTTCATCCTCCAATAATATTTTTATAAAATAACCCACCAAGAATTTATGTTCATGAAAAAGCAAGTTAGATATTTCCAAGGAAGGTGGTAGAAGCCAATTACAGGAAACAAATCATGGAGTCTTTTAATTTAGCTTTACAAGTAATTTAAGTGATGAGATTTTCTTAACTATTGCAGTGTTCGACCACCTAAGAAAAGTTGGAAGAAGATCTTCAACCTTTCCGGAGGAGAGAAAACACTTAGTTCATTGGCTTTAGTGTTTGCTCTTCATCACTATAAACCCACTCCCCTGTACTTCATGGATGAGATTGATGCAGCCCTTGATTTCAAAAATGTTTCTATTGTTGCCTTTTACATATATGTAAGTAATCATTTAGAGCTTTTCATTCTGAAAATTATGTGTTCCCTAAACATTACACATGGAGTTCTTTGACTTCTTTTGAGCTTTTACCGTTCTCTCCTCCCATAATATTAAAGGAGACCATTTTATTTGAGTGAATAGTTCCATTTTGGAAAAGTAAAATATAAATGTAAATTAGTAGCAGAAACACAGGTAGGACTTGTTTCTTTTCCCAGATCTTTTTTCTACTAGAAGACTTCTACTAGGCAACTATCCTTCCAAATACTTGAGTTCTTCTCTTACCCAGATACTCTCATGAATTATCCATGTTGTCATTCTTGTTCATATTATCAGTGTCATGTTCAATTTATTGCCCAAGAAATATTTTAGGGAAGTAAAGTTAGATCTTTATTATGATTCATATATTTACATATATATGTATAATTTTTCTAATTTATTCTGTTTTTTTCTCTTTAGGAACAAACAAAAAATGCCCAGTTCATAATAATTTCTCTTCGAAATAATATGTTTGAGATTTCAGATAGACTTATCGGAATTTACAAGACATACAATATAACAAAAAGCGTTGCAGTAAACCCAAAAGAAATTGCATCTAAAGGACTTTGCTAAACTTGCTTCATCTGAAGACTTGTCAAATCTTACCGTAGATCCAACATATTGTATTTACTGACTTTCTATTTGTAAAGAGTTATAAATTATATAAAATACCTATTCTTAAACTGTATCATATAGTTTCTATTTTATGCTGTTAATTAAGAGATTGTTACAAGTTTAATAAAAAATTCTCTATGCCTGTTTCTAGGAGATTGTAAGAATCTGACAATTTTGTAAGTTGCAAACTATGGAGAAAATAAGATGCCTGGAAGGTCAGATAACTTCCCCTTAGTTCCACACTGCTACCTGCCGAGTTAAAAGTACATTACTTGATGAATAGTACAGTTGTAAACTAAATCATGTTAAACCAGTCATTCTGAATTGTAAGAATGAGAATTTGAATATTATACATTCTTAAGCTCAATGTGCTTGACTGTTTAAAACACTTATGAAAGGGCCAGCAAATGTCTGAAATAACTTGAGTGGGTATATCAGTAGGTTGAAAAGGAAAAATACCCACTATAGTTGCGTCAGAAAAAGAAAGATGTAAGTGTATAAGGGTTAATTTCTTTAGTATACATGGAAATTAGGATGCAGTACTGTTTGTCCATCAAGTTGTCAAAGGCTTTCTTGTTATTGTGTTACACTGCATTAGCTCAAGAATATACTACTGGAAATTAGCTGGCAACCACTTCATTTTCAGAAAAAATCCTGGTATTGAATCAGAAGTCTGGTCTAAGCTATTCCATTTCTAGATAGCCTGAGGAATTAAAATTTAAAACTATCTTGTTATTCATAGTGCATTATTGTTTAGTTACTAAAACCCAACAAAGTCTGTATCATAATCAGTAAGATGTAAATACATCAGCATGGACTTAAATAAAGTAAGATCTAAAATTCAAGTATGGTCATTTGTTTATAAAGTCAAGGTTATACAAGGGAAAGGTAAATAGAAAAAAGTATCAGTATAATCAAGGTCTTTTCATTGGTAAGAACAGAGATGAATTTAATATTTTTATATTTTCATAACCAATAGAGTAGTAAAGTGTAGTGCTTTTAAAAAAGTTAAAGTAGATAATGCCCATAGCCCATATGAAAATTCCAAAGCAACCACCCCTGAGTTTCAGCACCTTATTTAAGCCACTCAATGCAAAGATCCAAATGAGTTTATTACATTGTAAACTTTTGTTATACATAAAAACTTAGAAATATTTCAAGATTATATACTTTAAATTTTAGAAATATTTCAAGATTATATACTTTAAATTTTACAATCTCATCAAAAATACAAAAGAGCATGTATAACAGTCAGTTATTTGTATATTGGATTATTCATGCAGACTACATAAAATTTATCTAAAAGTATTGTTTACTAAAAACTGGCAAGTTATAAAAAAAAAATGTCAAACTTAAAATGGTTCCATTTTTAGCTGTGATTCATAGACATGTTAGAAACCCTAGTAAAAATCTTGGTTTAAATTCTTTAACACAACAGGTGAACTCTTAAAAAATATATATGGGTCTCTCATACTAAATACATGGCTTTGGACAATTTTGTGTCTGCAAATATACAAAAAAGCAAGGATTAATACTTATTTCAGAAATGTGAGATTAATTATATGTATTCCAAAAAGTATGTGGCATTTCTGTGTTGTAACTTTAATCGTCAGTGCAACTCCAGTCTTAAGTTGGTGTGTACACATCTACCTCCAAATGTTCTTTGCCCACACATTTAGTTGTGCTATTCTGATCATGAACTGAGTACAGCCAGCCATCTTTGGTGTTCAGACTTGTTCTCAGCAGATAAGGTCTTCTAGTATTCTGGAACTGGTGCCCCCTATAGGATCATGAGCATTCAGCTCCTAAACATGCCATCTAAGAGCTACAGCCAACTTGGAATTTTGGGAAGTGAGCTTGTACTTAGGGTTGCATGGACAAAAGTGTCAATAGTCCTACCAGGACCACAATTCAGTCCTTGTTAACAAAAAAGGGAACTACATCAAAGGGATTTGACTTAGCTAGGCAGACTCCCCTTACAACTCAAGAAAATAACATCAAATTATTGGTGCTTTGGCATTAGTGTAAGAGACTTGGAAAATTTCAGACAATTTTAAAGACATACAGTTAACATGATGCCATCCAAACATAATGAGGGTGGGACGTATCAACATTTCCCAAGAACTGATTTGACTAATAAGACAGACTATACAAAAGTCAAATATCAATACAATCCTAAAATAAATTTACATGAATCAGGATGGTAAGTGCTAGGAAATGTTACTGTTTTGTCCCTAACAACACTTCAGATTTCCAAAAGCAACAGTTTTACTAGGAATGAATATTATAGAAACTGTAGGCTCTTAAATCTAAAACACACTAATGTGTGGATCAGGTACACTTGATCAAACATATCTTTAACATAAGCAATCTCCTATCACTTTGACTTAGCTACTTGAATATAAAATCTCTTCTCACCATCTTTATTTCCCCATTCAAAAGTGTCAAGTTTGTATCTTTCAGCATTTTGACATCTTTTAATTAAAAACTATGTACACACAAAGAACTGCAAAGCCAACCACACTGCAGTATATAAGAATGTTAAAATAGTAAGTCAACCTTACAAGCCAATAAAAATGGGATAATGTACTAATCCTTAAATCAAGTAATCAGTAGATTTTGTTCTGGTTTTCAGAAAACCAGACATTCTGTCTCATTTCTAACTGCTGATACATTTTGTATTCAACATAAGCATGAAAGGGATTATTTATGTTTGTTGCAATTCTAACAAACTTAAGCTTGCTATTTTCTTTATCCAGGCTACCCCTATATTCCTCTATTTAGCGATGGTCATTAGCCTCTGCTGTACAGAATAAGCCTACTTAAATAATCCAGATTAGAATGTTCAATGAGAAATTATTTTCCACATGAATTCCTTCAGTAAAGATACAGTGTGACATAGTATATTCTTTAAATTGTGCACATTCTTAGATAGACTTTGGTAAACAGAGAGAGAGACTTCAGAAAAACATATTGAAGTGATTTCATTTAAAAAGGTTATTATGTGTTGGTTAAAAAAGAGGATCAGCATCAGTATCACTGAAATTAGTGTAACTATAACAATGTTTAGAATCTTAAAAAATTCAACTTTTTCTTCTTTATCAGGCCAGGCACAGGGAATCCTTTTTGAAGAGATCTTCATTTCAGGAATGAGAAGTTTCTTAATTTGTCCAATTTCCGTTGTGCTCCAGTCTTCTTTCAATACTTGGCTTACTCGAGGATAAATTTCAAAACGTTGGACCTTAGGAAGTGGTCTTTGTTTCAAGATCTGCACACGTTGGCGGACATCATCAACTTTTTCAAGAAATTTAAGTGGAGACTCTTCTTGTAAAGATGTTGTCAGTGTCACTAATTCAAGCTGCTGCTCTCTTATTTCTTTCATTCTTTCAATTTGTGGAGTATATTCTTGATTAATGAGATTGCCAACATCACAAAGAGCTGTTAGGAAAATTTTTTTTTTCTGTTCTAATGTATCACTAAGCTCCTTAAAATACTGGAGAACAACTTCCTTCTCACCTTGGACCATTCTCTCTGAATGAGATTTTTGTTCTTCCAGCTTTTCAATAAGACAAGTAAGATCTGTCCAGTGTGTGTCAGTTAACTGTTCAAGCAGTTTTTGAGGTGTGTCCTTTTCTTTCATATAGGCACTCTGAAGGTCGTCTATAGGATGACCATGATGTTGACCTATAGTAAGGCAATGACCACAAACTAATTTTTTATCCAGGAGACAATAAACATTTAAGGGCTGCCTGTAATGCTCAGGGCAGGTGATGATATCTGGATGGTCTTCTTGCTGGTACTTTTCAATAATAGCCCTTAATGCAAAATTAACGGGTAAAGATTCAATACCACTTGGAGCAATTTCAATAATACTTCTGCAGTTAGGGCACTTGAGTGGAATGCGTAAAGGTCTCCATATATAAAAGTTACCAGTTGCCTGTAGCACATTTTCCAAACAATTTCTACAAAATGTATGAGAGCATGGTAGTACACGAGGATCTTCAAAAATACTGTAACAAATGGGACATGTTAACTCATCCTCAAAATTGTGCATTTCCTGTCGAGAGAAAAAAGTATTTTAATTCAACATATAACAAAGACATATAGGCACACATTATATAAAGTTTTAAGTGTTAACCTACAAACTTAATATATTGTACTTGTCATTTACAAGAGGATATTTACTAAGATTTCTAAAATAATTTTCTATATAATTTAATCCCTAATACTGATTATTGATAACCTTTAAGAGGTTACTTTGGGGTGTTCTGTTGGAAGTCTACTTAATGATTATAAATCATCTAAGCAACTTTTTACATTCTAAGATGCTAAAACAGAACCATACACAAGTGATGAATAGGTAGAACTATTAAATAACAAGTTGACTCTTAGCAAAATTACATTCTTCAATTCATATTCCCAGTTGACTCAACCACAGTTTCTCAAGTAAGTTACTACATTTCTAACTGTTCTATAAATTTCTCAGGTTCTTGAATTGGAATACTAGTGTATGTGCTTAAAGCCCTCAATCAGCACAGTGTAATATTCTAAGTAATGTTAATTTGAAGATTTGGAAAGGGAAAAACATTTCTGAATTGGTCCTGGCAATAAAGTTTGAAAGATGAAGTGTTGATAGTGGTAATTATGAATTACTGACCACTAGAGCATTAGTGCTAAAGAACACCATTAGTCATCTTTCCTTTAGGAAAGAAATCCAGCAACAATTCAGAGATCTTCTCTGACACAAGTAACTTCACTTCTTGGCAAGCTATTTACTGGTTATTTCCAACAAGCCTTCCAAGTGCCATTCTTGTAAAATGTAAAGCTTACCAAATCCTCCTCTATAAAAACTGTTACAAGTTTAAATAAACAACTTCTACAAATAACTAATTATACTTTTAATAAACATAAAAACCTCTTCAGTCTTTATAGCTCTATGCGCCCCCCATCTTCATTCACCATGTGCAAAACCAAACTCCTTCAAGCCTGAACTTGAGTCCCCCCTCCTTCCCCAGATTTGGTCCCCTGTTAATCTCACTGAACACTGCACTTCTACTTTCTAGCACTTAGATGGACTTTATTTAGAAGACTTGTGGGGATTCCCTGGTGGTCCAGTGGTTAGGACTTGGTGCTTTCACTGCCAAAGCCCATGTTTGACACCTGGTTGGGGAACAAGCTGCGTGGCATAGCCAAAAAACAAACAAAAATAATAAGGGATTTTGTAACATTTTTCTATACATTAGAATGTAAGCCTGCACTAAGTGCAGGCATTGTGTCTAAGTGTAGAACCTGATACAACAGGCATTCACTCAATACTGGTTAAACAAACACTGCCCCCTAAGAGACCAATGCTAATAAAATGTCAGACCTTAGTTTTAGGGTTCTTTTATTTTAAAACAGCAAGATTTCTGCTTAGGAAAAGTTCTATCAAGAATACATCTGAAAACAGAAAATACACCATTCAGACTAACAACATTAAGAACTATAATGAGCCAAGATGTGCGAGACTAATAAGCCTGAACTATGAAGCATTCCAGGAAACAAAAGTAATTGAGCAACAGAACAGAAGATGACATTCACTGAAGATAAATTCAAGTGCCTACATGTTGGGAAGCCTTTGTGATTATCTTATACCTACAGAGAGCTCTGATATTGAAAAACCACCCAAGAAAAACAAAATGTTTTTACAGTTTAAGTGATATCAGAATTCATAATGAAGAAATAAACAGAATAACATTTGCAAAGGAATAAAATTTGAACAATGGACATATATTCAATTTAGATTTAATATTACAGTTATTTAATACAAGTATCAAAAAAGTAACCCTGAAACTGAACACAATCTTTCCCTCCAAAGCTTCCCTCCAAAATCCTATACTTGTTATAAAGTTAGAAAACATTTTCCCTGGGAACCCATTTAAGGATCCCAAAAGTTCAACTTTTTCTAGAAGGAGGATATTCAAAATAACCATACTGTAAAGAAAATATCTCTTGAACTTACATAAAATGGAAGCATTAGATATCCTGGTCTCAAAAATTTCTTCTATAGCAAATATAGAACAGCTACAACACTTTCTAGAACTAACACCAAAAAAAAGATGTCCTTTTCATCATAGGGCCTGGAATGTAAAAAGGGGAAGTCAAGAGATATCTGGAGTAACAGGCAAGTTTGGCCTTGGAGTACAAAATGAAGCACAGCAAAGGCTAACAGAGTTTTGTCAAGAGAACATGTTGGTCACAGCAAACACCCTCTTCCAACAACCCAAGAGACAACTCTACACATGGACATCACTAAATGGGAAAAGCTCTATACAGTCAGCAAAAACAAGACCTAGAGCTCACTGGCTCAGATCATCAGCTGCTTTTTGTAAAATTCAGGCTTAAATTGAAGAATGTAAGGAAAACCACTAGCCATTCAAGTATGACCTAAATTAAACCTCTTATGATTATACAGTGGAGGTGACGAATGTGTATTAGTCACTCAGTCATGTCCAACTCTGTGACCCCACAGACTGTAGCCTGCCAGGCTTCTCTGTCCATGGAATTCTCCAGGCAAGAATACTAGAGTGGATTGCAGTTCCCTTCTCCAGAGGAACTTCCCAACCCAGGAATCGAACCCTGGTCTCCTGCCTCACAGGCAGATTCTTTACCATTTGAGCTACAGGGTAGTCCGTGGAGGTGACGAATAGATAGAATTAGATCTGGTAGACAGAGTGCCTGAGGAACTATGGATGGAGGTTCATAACACTGTACAGGAGGCAGTGACCAGTCACTGAAAAAGAAATGCAAAAAGGCAAAGTGGTTGCCTAAGGAGACTTTACAAATAGCTGAGGAAAGAAGAAAAGTGAAAGGCAAAGGAGAAAGGGAAAGATATACCCAACTGAATGCAGAGTTCCAGAGAAGAGCAAGGAGAGAGAAGAAGGCCTTCTTAAGAGAACAACACAAAGAAACAGAGGAAAACAATAGAATGAAAAAGACTGGAATCTCTTCAAGAAAATGAGAGATATCAAGAGAACATTTCATGCAAGAATGGACACAATCAAGGACAGAAATAGTATGGACCGAACAGAAGCAGAAAAGATTAAGAAGAGATGGCAAGAATACACGGAAGAACTATACAAAAAAAGCCTTAATAACCCAGATAACCACAATGGTGTGGTCACTCACCTAGAGCCAGACATCTTTTGAGTGTGAAGTCAAGTGGGCCTTAGAAAGCATTACTATAAAGAAAGCTAGTGGAGGTGATGGAACCCCAGCTGAGCTATTTAAAATCCTAAAAAATGATGCTGTTAAAGTGCCACACTCAAAATGTCAGCAAATTTTAGAAAACTCAGCAGTGGCCACAGGACTGGAAAAGGTCAGTTTTCATTCCAATCCCAAAGAAGGGCAATGTTCAAACTACCATATGATTGCGTTCATTTCACATGCTAGCACAGTAATGCTCAAAAATCCTTCAAGCTAGGCTTCAACAGTACGTGAACTGAGAACTTCCAGATGTACAGACTGGGTTTAGAAAAGGCAGAGGGACCAGAGATCAAATTGCCAACTTCTACTGGATAATAGAAAAAGCAAGAGAATTCCAGAAAAATATCTAATTCTGCTTCACTGACTATGCTAAAGCCTTTCACTTTGTAGATCACAACAAACTGGAAAATTCTTAAAGAGATGGGAATACCAGACCACCTTACCTGTCTTCTGAGAAACCTGTATGCAGGCCAAGAAGCAACAGTTAGAACCAGACATGGAACTGACTGGTTCCAAATTGGGAAAGGAGTACGATAAAGTATTGTCACCTTGCTTATTTAATTTATATGTAGAGTAAATCATGCAAAATGCCGGACTGGATGAAGCAGAAGCTGGAATCACGACTGCCAGAAGAAATATCAACAGCTTCAGATATGCAGATGATACCATGCTAATGGCAAAAAGAGATACTATAAAGCCTCTTGATGAGGGTCAAAAAGGAACATGAAAAAGCTGGCTTGGAACTCAACATTAACAAAACCAAGATCATGGCATCTGGTCAAACAGAAGTGGAAAACATGGAAGGAGTGACATATTTTATTTTCTTGGGCTCCAAAATCACTGTGGATGGGGACTGCAGCCATGAAATTAAAAGACACTTGTTCCTTGGAAGGAAAGTTATGACAAACCTACTGCAAGCATGCGTACTCAGTCACGTCTGATTCTTTACAACCCCATGGACTATAGCCCTCCTTTGTCCATGGGATCATCCAGGCAAGAATACTGGAATGGGTTGCCATGCTCTCCTCCATGGGATCTTCCCGACCCAGGGATCAAATCCAAGTCTCCTGCATCGGCAGGCAGATTCTTTACCACTGAGCCACCTGGGAAGCTCAAGACAAACCCAGACAGTGTATTATAAAGCAAAGACATCACTTTACCAACAAAGGTCCATATAGTCAAAGCTATGGTTTTTTCAGTAGTCATGTATGGATATGAGAGTTGGACCATAAAGAAGGCTGAGTGCTGAAGAATGGATGCTTTCAAATCATGGTCCTGGAGAAGATTCTTGAGAGTCCCTTGGATTACAAGGAGATCAAGCCCGTCAATCCTAAAGGATATCAACCCTGAATATTCATTGGAAGGATTGATTCTGAAACTGAAGCTCCAATACTTGGGCCACCTGAAGCGAAGAGCCAACTCATTGGAAAAGACCTTGATGCTGGGAAAGATTGAAGGCAAAAGAAAACGGGGGCAAAAGAGGATGAGATGATTAGATAGCAACACCAACTCAAAAGACATGACTTTGAGCAAACTCCAGGAGATACTGGAAGAGACAGGAGCCTGGCATGCTGCAGTCCATGGGGTCGCAGAGTTAGACATGACTTAGTGACTGAACAACAACAAATAGCATATATTTTTAATAAAATTTAATCAGAAATGTGTAGATAACTTGAAGATACAGAAATCAAGTCTACTCTCAGATTATCCTCTTGTAGCTGTTATGAAAAACTGATTTTAGCCAACACATTCATGAGAAGTGAAGACTGGCTAACAGAAGTAAGCCTGATTGAAAATAACTATTAATATGTAAGGTCGGGAACTTCCTAACTCTGGGTGCTGCCTGAGAAACAGAAGATAATAGCGGCTATCACACTTAGGGGCTAGTTCTTCCAGAAACTAGTATGAAATTTTATGTACCAGAAATTTTCCATAACCAGCCCAGACTCTTGACGGGGGAAAAAGGAGCAAAAAACTTTTCCAATGAGGATTTTCAGGGATGAGTATCTTGGATTTAGCTATGCCGTGTGTGACAACACTGGAAACTAGAAGACAATGAAGCAATTCTTTAATAGGAAAACATGGCTTCCAACCTAAAATTCTACACCCAGAAAATGTAAATTTTGAAAGTAGTCTAAAGATAGTTTGACACAAGAGGTCTCAAAATGAAACACCCACTACCTGCCATTTCTTTAAAAACAAAAACAAAAAACTACTGCAGGACGACAAGAAAAACAAGAATTCTCACCAGGGTAATTGTGAAATGGAATCCTGGACAACTGTGCAGCAAGCCTAGAGAAAAAGTCTAGAGGAAGAAGACAGAAATCCAGAAGAAATGTCTCTAAGTAAATAAATGGAACAGACAATATTTCATGTGTCTGAACATACTGAGAGGTAATGAGAAAACTAAATGTAGGAGAAAATGATGGAATCATGAAAAGAGGAAATATTACAGCACATTATATAACTCAATTGTCCCATTAATCATAACATTGTAAATATTAATACTGATTTTACGAAAAAGCATGACTGTTATGGATTGAATGTGTCTCCTGAAAATTCATTTGTTAAAATCCTAACCCTTAATGTGATAATATAAATGAGGCAGAGGTAATTAGGTCTTGAGAGTTGAGCCCTCATGAATGAGATGAGCCCCTTAAAGGAAGAGATACAGAGCTTGCTCCCTCTCTTTCTCTGCTCTCTGCCATGTTAAGGAACAGCAGAAAGATGGCCATCTGCAAACCAGGAAGAGAGTTTTGACCAGAACCCACCTATGCCAGCATCCTGATTCTGGACTTTCTAGCCTACAAAACTGCAAGAAATCAATGATTGTTGTTTAAGCCACCACGTCTACGGGAGGTTTGTTTTAACAGCTCAAATTAAGAAAATGAAAAAGTTATATTGGGAGGAGGGAAGAGGGAAGGAAACAGTGTTTAAGAACTTACCTTAATCTTCCCTTATAAGAAGTCAATACCTACCTAAAAATGAAAAATCAAGGAACACATCAAAAGCCAATTATTTAGAAATATAGAAGCAATACCAAAAGAAATATTTAAATGGAATGAGATGATTGCTTCTGGAGAGCAGGAATCAAGACACCGGAACATGAGGGCAGGAGGCTGCTGTTTTCCATTATAAACCTAAATTCTCTTTTACTTTCAACAAATTAACAGGCAATTTAAAATGTTAAAATTTTAAATAAAGAAATAAAGACAATCCCACATGCATCTAGGCAGAAAAGACACTTAAAAAAAAGGAAAATAAAAACATAATGATCTCAAAATTCTCTGGGAGACTGTAATTTCTAAAGATAGCCACAAAAATTATTTCTCAGATATGTTATTCTGAGATGTGACTTTGCTGGTATTCTCTCAAGAGATGACATCTATTCTCCCCTCAAAAAGATCTGGGCAAGACGTGTGACTGCTCTGACCAACAGGATACAGTACTAGTGACACTATGACAGTTCTGGATATAACCCTTGGTTTAGCCTAGCAGATTGCTGCCTCTTTGCTATGTCAAAATTCTAACCTGCTCTGCTGATGAGGCCAAGTGGAGGAGCAAAGAGGTGCCAGACCTGTGAGTGAAAAAGTCATCTTGGACATCAGGCATCCAAACCTTCTATTTGTTACACAGCAGTAGATAAACAGAACACCTCCAAAGCAGCTAGAAATGTTAAAAGACAATGTAGCAGTCAATACCCACAGGGTCAGGAAGGAAAAGGATATGACCTAAGAATTCTCTACCCAGCCAAGATGAAATTTATTCATTCATTAATAAACTAAAGAAGTAATATAAAAAGGATTCATCTTTTTAAAAAAGTTAGGGGAAAAAAGAGAAAATGAACCTAGGAAAAGCAAAAGAAAAGAACAATTCTAACTCATGAAGAAAACTGTGAATTAGAAAACAGAAAACTGTTAGAATTGATGAACCCGAGGCCTGGCTCTTTAAATAAACAAACCTTTAGCTATCTATGATAGGAAGCTTCCAAGATGGACCTCTACCTCCTAGTTGTCACATCCTTTTGTAATTCCCTTCTCTTGAGTGTGGGCTGGACTTAGTGACTCCTTTTACCAAACAATACAGCAGATGTAACTTTAAGATTTTGTAATACAAGACCAGGCTTCTGTCTGGAATGCTCTAGCTCTCTCCATCTCTTAGATTACTCTCACTAAGGGAAGTAAGATGCCACATTGCAAGCAGACCAAGGTCCACCGCTGTGGCAAGAAACTAAGACCCTTAGTCTAACAGCCCCCAAGAACCTGAAGACTCAAGCAACTACATAATGAGCAGATACTTCAGGTCCAGTAAAATATGGCAATGACCGCAACATCATGAGAGACCATGGGCCAGAAGCGGACAGCTAAACCGCTCCGAGATTCCTGACCCAAGAGAACTGTTTTAATTTTTGTTTTAAGCTGCTAAAATGTGGGATTGGTTATGCAGCAATAAGGGGCTTCCCTGGTGGCTGATGGTAAAGAATCTGCCTGCAATGCAGGACACCGGGGTTCGATCCCTGGGTCAGGAAGATGCCCTGGAGTAGGAAATGGCAACCCATTCTAGTATTCTTGCCTGGAGAATCTCATAGATAGATGAGCCTGGCAGGCTACTGTCCACTGAATCGCAAAACAGTTGGACATGGCTGAGCGACTAAGCATGCAATGCAATGCAAACAAGAGGGTTAAGAAAGAAACAACAAATGTACTAAGTTTAGCATTAAAAAAGGAAATAAGCGAAATATGGGAAAAGCCAAAATTATATAGAATACCTATGCTACTATATTTGAAAGTCTACAAGAAATTAATTATTCTCTACTGTCAGTTTCAATATCAAAATAGACCAGAGAGGATAAAGCAAACCATGAGAGAAATTCACAAGCTGGAAAAGTGCTACTCTGGAAAAAAAAAAAAGTGCTCTGGAAAAAAAGAGGTGGGAAAGGGAGAAAGCTTCTCTAGTGGGTTCATCCAAGTGGTTAAGAAACAATTACTTGTACTACTGCTTGAGAATACAAGATGGCAAGTTTGCAAACTGTTTTGAGGATAGTATAACACAACTGCAAAACCTAACAAAGACAACTCAAAACTAAAAATAGAACAATTACAAAAATGGATACTGATGCAAAATCCTGAACACAATATAAGCAAAAACAAATCCTTACCACATTAAGAGAATACAGTACAGAACCAAATACAGTTCTTTCTGGAAACGTAAAGTTAACTCAGTAACAGAAAATTACTCCATTAGGTCAGTGGAGAAAAAAACTGTATGATCACATTAAACGTGAAAAATGTACATAATATGAAAGCCAATAAGCACAATCTACAAAGACAAAGTAAAATGGTGGTTGCCAGGGGCCAGAGGGAGGAGAGTTGGAGAGTTATTATTTAATGAGTGCAGCTTCACTTTGGGAAGATGAAAATGTTCTGGAGATAGATGGTGATGGTTGCACAACAACATGAAATGTACTTAATGCCATTGACTATACACTTAAAAATGGTTAAAATGGTAAATTATATGTAAGTTTTAAAACAATAAAAAAAAAACTTTAAAAATGTTTAAATGTCTTGCCTATTATCCAGCCAGGCTTACCCCAGCCAAATTAATTTTGGAATCAATTTCTATTATTCTATAATTTTAAAAAGCAAAAAAGTTAAAATGACCCATGTAAAATGTTATTTTCCTCCAGCGGGGACTAAGAGACAAAGGATAAACTGATAACTTAGTTCAAGATTTCCTGCTTCCCTTTTAAAAGTCACCAAGAAATATGAATATAAAAAAGAAATCTTTTCAGAAATAAACCTGAAGCTAAATCATCTACTTATAAATTATTTCTCAGATTTCTTGTGCTTAAGTGGCAAAACAAACACATTATTGAACTTTAAATTTTTTATGCAGTCTTTCTCCAGAAAGTTGATTTTCTATGGAGTCTCCACAGTGTCTAACCAGCTTACTATGTATGGTCAGCACTGACAGCAGATGATGGAGAACTGGGCATACCAAAAATATCATTTTCCTGTGTAAACTATTTTTTTAAAAGCCTTAATTCCCTAATGCATTATTGTCTTTCATCTCTAAACATGAATGGTTATAAAACATTCATTACAGTTTACCACCTCTGAAGAGAAATTTGCTACATTATAGAGTTAGATGACTTGCTCTAGGACTTAAGACAGTGAGTCAGCTATAAGTCTGGGAAAATTTAAGAAGTGCCACCAGCCAGGCTGGGTCTCACATCTTTGTGGCCCTAACTGATTAAAAAAAAAAAAGAATAAATGTACAAAAATAATGAAGGATCACCTAACTCAAAACAAAAAAAATATTCTGTGGTCAGATCTGATTTCAACTCTGCCCATTTTACTGTTTTCCTGCATTTTGACATCAACCTGTTCCCTCAAACTAAAAA
The DNA here is from genome assembly GCF_054371585.1 of Giraffa tippelskirchi. NCBI lineage: Eukaryota > Metazoa > Chordata > Mammalia > Artiodactyla > Giraffidae > Giraffa > Giraffa tippelskirchi. The sequence continues at coordinate 130,351,999 of NC_137276.1, forward strand.
AAAGACCAGGTTCCTCTGTTAAAATGAATTCTCCAAGCAAGAATACTGGAATGAATGGGTAAGCCATTCCCTTCTTCAAGAGATCTTCCCGACCCAGGGATCAAACCCAGATCTCCTGCATTGCAGGCAGATTCTTCACCATCTGAGCCACCAAGGGAAGCCCATTAATGCAATTTAACGAGGAACTGATATGAGGAGTTAAGATTTTCTTTGCCTTTTTAAAAAATATTTTTCAAAGTGAAAATACATATTTGGTGGAAAAATTCAGCAATGTTTGCTGAAAAGCAACGTTAAAACTAACATCAACAAAGATCAAAATTTCATCTTGCTAGAGTAGCGAAACTATGGTCCCTTACTTTAAGGGATAGCTGCTGTTATTGTTCTTTAGTCACTAAATTGTGTCCAACTCTTTTGCCACCCCATGGACTGTAGCCCGACAGGCTTCTCTGTCCATAGAATTTCCCAGGCAAGAATACTGGAACAGGCTGCAACTTCCTTCTCCAGGGGATCTTCCTGACTCAAGGACTGGACAGTGTCTCCTACATTACAGGCAGATTTCTCTTTTTTTCTTCCCCTGCCCCCCACTGCTGAGCCACCAGGGAAGCCCCAAATGATAGCCACTTGGTGATTAAAAAGAAATGCAGTGCGGGAATGAGAGGATCAAGAGGGAGTGTGTATGTGTATTTACACACATACTTATGGCTCTTTCGCACTGTTGTATGGCAGAAACCAACACAACATTATAAAGCAATTAACCTCCAATTAAAAATGAAAATAAATAAAAAAGGAATGCAGGGACTTCCCTGGCAGTCCAGGGATTAAGACTTTGCCTTCCCATACAGGGGATGCTGGTTTCGATCCTTGGTCCAGGAGCTAAGATCCCACATGCCCTGGAGCCAAAACCCAAAACATAAGACAGAAGCGATATTATAACAAATGCAATCAAGAGTTTATACAAAAGCTCCACATCAAAAAAAAAAAAACCTTAAAGAAAAAAAGGAATGCAGCAACGATATGTAAATGTATGGTAAAAAGGTACCCCAACAACTTAATAAATTCAACTTGCAGATCTTTAAGTGTTAAACATGTGTGTCTGTATTAAGATGCACACATCCTTGTAAAATTTCCAGCTGCGGGGTAAACAAGAGTTAACAGTGACTAACTTTAAGGTATAGGTCAGATAAGAGAGCTGTTTACTTTTCATTTTATGATCCTCCTACATGGTTCGAATTTTACATAAAACCAACATTCACTCCTTTTTTAAATAAAGATTCAAAACTTAAATCACCTTACAGTTTAAAAATTTACTGAAAATCTCTTTGGTATTCACTTAATCTCCAGAACTTACCACTTAGTTGACTTTCTGGTTTGGAGAATGAATATATTTCTTCTTTAACTTTTTCGGATTCTTTTATCCTTATTCTGAAATAAAATTATTTTATCTTAATGTTCTAGATTCACATTCTCAAAAAAACGTTAAGTACGACACCATAGGAAATACCACTGTCGTTGATACTTACCTTCTCTGAGCCTCACTGTGTGTGTGTGTGTGTGTGTTTTTTAAAGTAGTGACAAATATCAACAGCTGTGGAGCAGCAGGAAAGGTATCACTGTAACTTGAAAATCCCCACAAACCTGTGACCAAATAAACTGTCACAAAGGACCTCTTTTTATAGCGTCAAAGTACCTCGAAATCATTAGCCAACAATGGTGACGACGGAGCAAACCTTCATGGTCATGTTGGACTGCTGAGAGTTAACTGGAAGGCAAGAAGCACTCATTGGAGTGAAAAGTTATGCCAGTTAAAGATCACAAATCTTGATTTCGGTTATTCCCATCAGAACGTCTGTTCATCTGTCAGTTCTGCCACGTAAATGTTGAGAGTCCCTGGAGGTGTTTTACCTAGTGCCTCCCACAACTGCCGTTTCACATCTGTAAGATGGGTATAACTACACCTAGCCTGTTAATTTCGGTGAGAACGTCTGCCAGAGAAGGGGCTCAAACACCAGGGCCCTTCACCTTCCCTTTCTCGAAGGTTTACGACAAATCCTTCCGGGCCTCTCTCCCAACGCGCCTCGGCGTCCTCCACTCCAACCCCCGAGAGGTCGCCCAGTTCGGCGGGGTCCGGCCCCTTTCCCCACCCCACCACAGAGGGCCTTCCCTCTCACGGAAATGCAGCTCCATCCTGGCGGGAGGGAAAACAAGGTTCCCCCGACTCTTCACCTGGGACAAGACGGAAGAGACGCAGGACCCAAGCCAGCCTCCAAATTACCACGCCTCAAACACACACAGTACACCAGCCTGGGCTACAAGGAAAGACGAGGGACCCACAGCCGCCTTTTCGGACCGAAGAAAAGCTCCTTAAACTCACCGTGAGGACGGGAAACCAGGCAACTCCACTAGCAGCAACAGAGCTGCACGGCCTCTGGACGGATGCTGAGGGCTGCTTGGCGGGACGTCCCCGCCCTCCTCCACCCTGAGGCCTTCAGGTGCTCAGAAGAGGCGGAGCTCGGGCGCGTCACGACGCAGGCGCAGCCTCCCGGCAACCTTCAACTGCGTAGCGTCAGCCAATGAGAAAGAGCGCGGGGCCGCGGTTCGAAAGTAAACTGCCCACAGTTGGGGCTGAAGCGGGGGCGTGGTCCCGAGCCGGCTGGAGGCCAGCGGCGAGCTTTCTGCGCCTGCGCACTAGGAGCGGGTGCGGCTCTGGCGCTGCCCAGGCGCGCCGCAGGGGTTGCTTCAATGGGCCGGGGCGCTCCTGGCTGCTGTGAGTCTGGCCTGGAGTCCCTCTTGGGGCCTCTGGACGGCGTCCCGGGAGAGGCGGGGCCTGGCGCAGGCCGATGATTTCTACAAAAGATTCGTAGAACTACTTCTATTTTTATTTTAACGTGGAGCCAAGTCGGCACGTCGTAATTCTAGACCTTAAAGCGCAGCGTCTTCCGTTGTGACTTCGTAGGTTCCCCAGCACCCTGAGGCTTCCTGAGCGCGCAAGCACTCCAGTGAGCGAGCGCCATCCTCGCCTGAGCCCGGCTTTGCTTTTGTTTACAGCATCTGGAGACACAAACCCATAGAATACTTGTTCCCGCATAGGAGAGAGAGGGATTCTGATGACTGAGAATTCTCTTGTACTTAAAGAGAACTAACACTGAGGGGTAGTGGGACCTTAAGACTCATTCAGGACCATTTTCCTCCATCTGGTCCTACTACTCCTCTTCGTCTCGCCTCCGCCGCCTCTCCACACGATACGAAATTGTTGCCTGGAGATCACTATTGCACAGAATTTCTGATATCCAATTTAATTTCTCCGCCGAATTTCTATTTCACTTCTTAACCCCTAGAATCGCAAAACAAACAGTTCGGTCCTTTCTCTTTTTCTTAAGAAACTTTATCCAGCTATATCTCAAGATACACTCTCATCACACTTCCCTCTAAAATGTAGTTATTTACTGTGGTAAATAAAGCTGTAGACCTCAGTATACTGTGTATTGCTAGTACTTTCAGATCTTAGGCTCTTATACAGAAAAATATTAAACAATAAAATTTAGTATCAGTGCGTCCTGAGTCAATCTCAGATGTCTTCACTAGTTTAACTACTGAAAGGGTTACTTACGTTGTGTGAATTCCAGTGCTATCCAAGCTATCCGCTGTTACACGGTGACATATATCCATTTAGACTTTACTATGCACATAGTTGAATTTTCTCTTTCAACTTTGGAATCATTCTGATAAACAGTTTTTAACTTGCTGTCGAAGCAATATGTTATGAATATTTTTCCATGGCAATAAATGTAACATACTTCTATAAAATTATTCTCTTTTTTGAAAAAAAAAGTGTAAGAGTGATGTTAACAATGTGTCCATGTAAATCCATCACTTGTAACGAATCTACCACTCTAGTGGAGGATGCTGATAATGGGGGAGGCTATGCATGGGTGGGGAGGCAGGAAATAATAATATATGGGAAATCTCTGTACCTGGAGGATGTTGATAATGGGGGAGACCATGGATGGGGGCGGCAGGAAATAATAATATACGGGAAATCTCTGTACCTGCCCTTTGATTTTGCTGTGAACCTAAAATTGCTCTTAAAAAAAGATAGTCTTTTCTTTTTTTTTTTTTACAGGTTAAGACTAGAAGATAAATTTTTTTTTTAATTTTAAGTGTAATTTCCTCTAGAATGAATGAATATGGCTGACTAATGCTTTGAGCTCTAATTTTTTCCACTTGTGTTTTCCCCCTTCCCTTCCTTACCTAAAGAATTATGTATGTAGCAAGAAATCAGAAGTAATCTCTCCCAAGGCTTATCTGGCTTTTGTTTTCCGAAAGCCTCAATCCACTGAGGTAAATAACATTTGAGGGAAGAGGCTGAATGTTTGGGAGAAGTAAAAAGAAGCCCCCAAATAAAGATTAATCAGGTCCTAGTGGAAGGAACGGAGAAGGCAATGGCACCCCACTCCGGTACTCTTGCCTGGAGAATCCTATGGACTGAGGAGCCTGCTAGGCTGCAGTCCATGGGGTCGCTACGAGTCAGACACGACTGAGCGATTTCACTTTCACTTTCCTGCATTGGAGAAGGAAATGGCAACCCACTCCAGTGTTCTTGCCTGGAGAATCCCAGGGACGGGGGAGTCTGGTGGGCTGCCGTCTATGGGGTCGCACAGAGTCGGACACGACTGAAGCGACTTAGCAGCAGCAGCAGCAGCAGCAGTAGAAGGAAGCTATGACACCTAAAAGGAAGGGCTACTTCTGTTTCTACAAGGAGACTGGCTTAGAGGCCCATGGATTCCCAACTTGACCAAAGATTTCTGTAACCAGCATGATCAGAGAGATACACTACCCTACAAAAACAGTGGCAGCCTCAGCATCACAGTCTGCTTGATATACTGGGGTTTGTGGACTGTGATCCATGCGTGTTACAGAAGATAATGTTTGCCTGGAAAGGATGGACAGAAAGATAAGTCTCAGAAAGATAACTCTCAGATGCAGAAGTACATGCTCAAAATCCATAAGCTTAAAAATCTGAGGTGTGTAGGACATGGAAGCAACCTGGATGTCCATCAACAGATGAAGGGATACAGAAATTGTGGTACATGTATGCAATAGAGTATTACTCAGCTATAAAAAAGAATGCATTTGTGTCAGTCCTAATAGGGTGGATGAACCTAGAGCCAATTATACAGGGTGAAGTAAGTCAGAAAGAGAAAGATAAATGTTATATATTAATGCATACATATGGAATCTAGAAAGATGGTACTGATGAAACTATTTGCAGGACAGCAGTGGAGACACAGACATAGAGAACAGACTTGTGGACACAGTTGTGGAAGGGGAGGGTGGAACAGATTGAGAGAATAGCGTGGAAACCTATATATTACCATATGTAAAACAGATGGCAAGCGGGAATTTGCTGTGTGATACAGGAAGCTCAACCCAGTGCTCTGGACAATCTAGAAGGATGGGATGGGGAGGGAAATGGGAGGGGGGTTCAGGAAGGAGGGGACATATGTGTACCTGTGGTTGATTCATGTTCATGTATGGCAGAAACCAACACAATATTATAAAGCAATTATCCTCCAATTAAAAAGTGCTTAAATAAATCTGAGGTGATAAAGTGCTTTGCTACCCCAAAAAAAGGTGGGGAGGGAGAAAGTTTAGCTGCTTTGGGTCTATGCTTATATACTTGCAACAATCTCCTTTTGATAGAATATAGGGAAAGGATAAAAGATGATAAATTTTTTGCAGTTATTAACAGGTGATACAAAGAGGAGGCAATAAAGCATGAATTTTATGACAAACTTTGGTGCTCAGGTCAAACTCCTGACTTAGATATTCTCTGTCTCAAGAAACAAAACAGGAGGCCTCAGTCACAGGAAGGTGCCCTGTAAGCAAATTAAACACTTTCTGATTTGGGGTTTTAATAGCTACCAAGTTTAAATACCCCTCTGCTGTCTCCCATCACATTGACCTCACAGAATTATATAGTAAAGAGAATGTAAGGTTTTCCAAATTATAAGGCACCTGTGGTTGTTCATATCTAGGACATCAAAGAAAGCACAGCCACAACTGGTGCCATGATTATAGTGGCAGTGAATCAAGGGCGATGAACTAAGAGAACTTACCTAACAGTTTTGAGGTCATTTTATCTGGAAATAAAAAAGCATTCAGGGGGCTTCCCTAGTGGTCCAGTGGTTAAGAATTCACCTTCCAATGCAGGGGACAAGGTTTGGGAAGATTCCACAGGCCTCAGGGCAACTAAGCCCATGCACCACAACTACTGAAGCCCATGTGCCTAGAGCCCTTGCTCTGCAATAAGAGAAGCAACCACTTCACCGACTAGAGAGTAGCTCCCCATGCTGCAACTAGAGAAAGCCCATGTACAGTAACAAAGACCCAGGGCAGGCAAAAAAAAAAAAACATGTTAATGTAGTTCCATTTTTAAAAAATGTCCTGACTAGAGACAGGAGGGACTGAGGTAATGAGAGTGTGGGGGTAAGGCGAGCAGAAAGGAAGCAATTCAGAAATGGCCAACCTTGTACCTTCCCCAGGAGTCAGCAACCCTCCTATAGCAGGCCTTACCTCCTTACCTGAGGGGAAGGCAGTACCTGTGGCTTCAGCAAAGTTAGAAGCTTAGACAGTGGGGCTAATTTCTGAAATGAGACTGTTCTGCAATTTAAAGAAGCCTCAGGATTTTGCTACGTTCCCCAACAGTGACCAAAGAAATCAGGTCTCCTGGCATTGTTATCCAGGATCAAGGGAAGAACTTTCTGCATGGAGTATATTATAAAGGAACCATGGAAGAACCATGGAAGAACAGAATTAAAGATGCTATGGAGTTGATATGTTCTTGTCAAAATTACCAGTTATATTGTGTTGAAAACAAAAGTCCCAACCTCTACCACCTGTTGATGAACAATGGGAGATCTATTATTCTTAAACAAAAAGATGTTTGTTACAGTGAGACAATGTTGGCAGAGATGGGGCCCAGCTCATGACGGCTTCAGCAGACGGCCACTGTTCACCACTGCCTCCCTCATTTCACAGACCCTTTCCTCTGACTCCCCTCCCAGTGGGGCAAAACAGTCTATTCACATTCCTGTGTAGAGTAGCTTAAGACATTTCTTATTAGATAAGCTCCTGAATTCCCTACTCACAGGGTCAAGTTATTTTTCCTAAAATGAATAATAAAACATTCTTTCTCTACAAGAGATTCTGGCATCAATTGAAAAAACTCTATACTTTTCATTCTGCACCCATTTGATAGCAACCAAAATGAGTTGTGCCTTTATAAAGATAATCTGCTGTGTGCATTTAGAATGATAATCTTTTCAGCAAAAATTTTGTAGCGTTCAAAACCACAAAACTCACATGGATGGTGAGAGTTTTGCTTGACTACAGTTCAATACTTCTGGCTCCTAGTGGTTATTAGGCAGTTATAAGTTTCATATTCACTCACAACTTCTGAATTCTTATTCACAAAGTTTACTCAGTTTGGTTGTAGCACTGACAAAAGTAGGTAGTGCCAGGTCAGTGGCCAGGTTACCAACAATAATTTATTTGGTGACATTTCCAACAAGACAAGGGTCTGTGTTTCATAAAACTGAGAAGCTTTCTATGACTTAAAATTATTCAGCTGAAGAATGTTCCACTAAGTAAGTCAGAAATACCTGATGGTGTTATCTTTACAAATCTAGTGATCCTAGATTATGAAGAATTATTTGCAATTGACAAGATAGTTATCACAGGCAAAAAAAAAATAACCTACTGAAACAATTCCTAGTTCTGATTGCAATATTCCAGAATATTTCAAATTTTCTCAAACATTATTACAACTTTATTTTCAAAATATTTCCTCAGCAAATATTTTTCACTTTACTTTTTTTACATTGTTATTGACTCTATTCCCCATACTTTACATTTCATACCTGTGGCTCATTTATTTTGCAACTGGAAGTTTGTAACTCATACATCTCTCTCACCTATTTCTTTCCTCTTCCCTGTCCCTCTCCCCTCTGGCATCTACCTGTTTGTTCTCTATTTCTATTTTATTATGATTATTCACTTGTTTGGTTTTTTCGGTTCCACATGTAAGTGAAGTCATACAGCAGTTGTCATTCTCTGACTTATTTCAATTAGCATAATATCCTTTAGTTTCAACCATGTTTTTGCAAATGCTAAGATTCCATTCTTTTCTATAACTGAGTATACATGGCCTGTGTGCCATATTTTCTTCATCCATTCATCCATTGATAGGCACTTAGATTGCCTGCATGTCTTGACCATTGTAATACTACTGCAATGAACATAGGGGTGCTTTCATTTTCTACTGATGATACCCAGGAGTGGAACTGCTGGATCATATGGTAGTTCTCTTTTTAATTTTTTGAGGACTCTCCATACTTTTTTCCATAGAGACTGTACAATTTACATTCCTACCAAGAGAGCACAAGCGTTCCCTTTTCTCTGCGTCCTTGCCAATACTTGTTATTATCTTTTTTTATCATAGCTATTCTGACAAGTGTGAGGTGGTATCTCATGTTTGTTTTGATTTGCATTTCTCTAATGATTAGTGGTGTTGAGCATCTTTTCCTGTTGGCCATCTGTATGTCTTTGGAATAAAATGTTTAATTAGATCTTCTGCCCATTTTTTAATCAAGTTGTTTATTTTCAATATTGAGTTGTGTGAGTTCTTTGTATATTTTGGATATATCCATACTGATAAAAATGAATACCTGAATAATTAAATAAATAGGAGAGAATCAATAGCTCTTCAATACAGGAGAATTCCAATTCATAAATGGAGAAGAAATAATGGAAACAGAAAATCACCATTTGGCAAATAACCACAGGAATAATTGCTACAGGCAAAAGTCCTCAATGTCTGCTAAAATTCAAGTGGAAATATGATGAGAAACAGGGTATTTTCCCAGTCTGAAAGTCAATTTACAGTGGAGAAATCTACTAAAAATCTAGTGGGCCTCATTAACCAAGTGATCAAAATTAACATCACAGTAATGAGACAGCAACATGATGGTTGCAGTTCACTGAGAAGGGCACAGAATCCTTCTATGTTAATCTTGCCCCAAAGAGAAAATATCAGACAAACTCAAATTGAGAGACAATATCTATAATAACTCTACTGTACTTTTCAAAAGTCAAGGTTATAAGGAAAGACTGAGGAATGGTTAGAGAAGGCAGACTGAAAGCAATGTGGGATCCTGGGACAAAAAAGAGAACAGTTGTGGGAAGAATGGTGACATTTGAATAAAGGTCTTTAGTTAACAGTTAATACCCATGTTAACTTCATGGTTTCAATCATTTGTACCATGGTCATGCAAATATGTTAACATTAGGAGACAAAGCTGGGCAAAGGATATATGGACATTTTTTAAACTACATTTTTAAAAGTCTAAAAATGTAGACTTTTAACTGTAAGTCTAAAGTTAACTCAAAAATAAAAGTTAAAAATATGTCAATGTCATAAAAAATAAAGATTGAGAGACTGTCACAGATAGGAGGAGATTGAGAAGACAAGACAGCTTAACGTTTCTTATCTTGATTGTGGTGATGGTTTCATAGGTGCATACACATTAAAACATCAAATTGCATCCTTTAAATAAACAGTTTACTGTATTGGGTTTTTTCATTTGTTTTGTTTAGCCTCGTGTGTGGCATGCAGGATCTTAGTTCGCCCCAACAAGGGATTGAATCCATGCTCACTACGAGGGGAATGTAGAGTCTTAACCACTGGACTGCCAGGGACATCCTTATTCCATGTTAACTATAAAACAATAAAACTCTGAAAAAAAGATAAAGGAAATAGTTGGAGGCAATGCACAATTCATAATGAAATACAGAATGAGAGAATTCATGAACTGTGTGTTTGTTTACCTCCCAGGTGTACTAGAAGAATAGATTTGAGACCTGGGTCTGCCCAAGCTGAGCATTTCATCCTCTGCCCCTTAGAATCAGACTCATCAGTTCAAGTACAAGCCCACGACCCAAGTCAATTCTATCAGAATCCTCCCCAGGAGGATTCTTGTGCTGGAGTTATAAGAAAAAATCCCACCCATCCCCCACCACTGGCGTGATAGAGTCTTGAGGTTTATGTAGCCCTCTCTGCCTCTATTGGAGCCTCCGTGAGAATGAAATCACTGTAGAAGAAAGCAAAATGGGAAGAGAGAATGAATGACATTATTTTAATTTTTGGATCCAGTTGTTCTTGAACTGCATTTGTATGTCAGTCAGTTATAAAAACCATCAGTTCACTTTTTTCCCCCCCTGAGTTCCTGTCACTTACAACCAAATGAGTCCTGAGCACAAAATAACTCTAAAATCAGTGGGGTAACAAATGTCATAAATAACCCTCCTTATCCTTGAATACCAACAGTGTCCAAAACACAGTTTTAGAAACTAGAACTGTTTAAAGAAGACGGCTAACCCATGATTATTACAATGCAGTTAAGAATTCCACAAACAATTCATTGGCCATTATCAGATCCTGAGCCCTGAACTAGATGATGACTAATGAACGGAACAGTCAACTCCTACCTTCTTCCAGTCATCCAGAGTTGAATATCTACAGCCAGCCCTCCTCTAAGTCCTAAAGAATTTAAAGAGAACTAGAATTCAGAATCGTATCGTGAAGTGAGTTTTCCCTTTGTTCTAACTCTAGCACTTCATCCCTGTGTTTAGGCCCACAAGCGTGTTCCTGTCTTTTTTTACCCTGAAGCCCTGGCTTGGTAACACATCAGGGTTCTAGTTCCACAGAGAAGGTCTGCTTTCTACTCTGCTGACACCCTTGAGCTTTTTCCGTGTACCAATGCCCTGCCTGCCTGGATCTGCATATATTGCCCATTTGCAGTCTCACTGCCATGACACCCAGATGGGACTCTAAATATGAAGAGAAAACCAGCTCCCAAGTGAAGACTAACAAGAGTTAGATGAATAAGGGTTTCATTTTCTCACAGAACAAGAAATCTGAGGTGAGTGGTCCTCCCCTGTTTGTTCAGCAGCTCAGTGATTGCAGTACCTGCCCTGTGCAGCCTTCTCAGCTTCTCCCTTGGGCAGCAAGGTGCCTCAGGCTCCAGACATAAAGTCTGCCTGGCTTTTAAGAAAAGGAAGAAGAGAGGAAAGGAAGTGCCAGCCACAGCGGCCCCTTTCATCAGGAAAGAAAAGCTCTTCCAGCAACTCCTCAGCATTCTTCTTAGCCAGAATGACATCAAGGGGGATGGGATGGGCCCGAATAACCCTGCCAGAATTGCTTTTTAAAAATATATATATAAAAAAATAAATCCTATAAATGCAATGAAGTACCAGTGATTCTTGAAAGAAGGCTATTTATTCTATGAATGAGATGTCATCTGGACTTTTGATGCTGCTGCTGCCAAGTCGCTTCAGTCGTGTCCGACTCTGTGTGACCCCATGGACGGCAGCTCACCAGGTTCCGCCGTCCCTAGGATTCTCCAGGCAAGAATACTGGAGTGGGTTGCCATTTCCTTCTCCAGTGCATGAAAGGGAAAAGTGAAAGTGAAGTCGCTCAGTCGTGTCCGACTCTTAGCGACCCCATGGACTGTAGCCTACCAGGCTCCTCCATCCATGGGATTTTCCAGGCAAGAGTACTGGAGTGGGGTGCCATTGCCTTCTCCGGACTTATGATAGAGAAAATAAATATGTAATGAGGGTCTTCCCTGTTGTTAAGTGGTTAAGATTCTGCACTCCCAATGCAGGGGGCCCAGGGTTCGATCCCTGGTCAAGGAACTAGACTCCACATGCCATAACCAAGAGTTTGCAAGGTGCAATGAAGATAGAAGATCCTGCGTGCTGCAACTAAGAGCCAGTACAGACAAATAAAGAAAGAAAGAAAAATACTTAAAAAACAAATATGTAATGAAACAAATGTCATTACTTATAATAAAACTTTGAAAAGGTCAATTTGCAGGAGTTGGAAATACAAAGAGCAAAGTCAGCATTTGTCCCTGCTTGAACTGGATTTGTACGCTGTTAACTGCCTGATGTTATAACTACATTGACAGTTTTGTGTATGTGTATGTGTTAGTCGCTCAGTCTTGTCCAACTCTTTGCAATCCCACAGACTGTAGCCCACCAGGCTTCTCTGTCCATAGATTTCTCCAGGCAAGAATACTGGAGTGGATTGCCATTCACTTCTCCAGAGGAACTTCCCAACCCAGGGATCGAACCCTGGTCTCCTGCATCTCAGACAGATTCTTTACAGTTTGAGCTACAGTTGACAGTTTTGAACGTTACTAAAATGGCCTGTCTTTGTTAGCAGGTTAGCCTTGACCTGTGACCAGATGAGAAGATGTCCGTATATGGGCTGTGGAGTGAAACAAAGGCAAGAAGGGCAGTCTGTGTGCCCACATGGCTGCATTCATCACAGATTTCTGTCGGAAGCTTGTTAAAATAAACTTGTTACCAGACAGGTTAGTTCAGTTCAGTTTCAAATACATACTTGCAAGGGATCATCTATACCTATTGAGTATCAACACGGTAAATTTAAATTTTATTTCAATGTCATCATTGCAATAAAGTTGTTTTATCCTTTTTCCCCTTTTCAAGTGAAAAAATAATCAGGTTCATGAACAGCTGAAGACTGAACTATGAAATAAATCTGCTTTCTAAAAATGTTCACAAACATAATGCAACTCCCTATTTTAAAAAAATTGGTACAGAAATGGAGAAAGTGGAAAATGTAATAATCCCACTGTTTAGAGTAACCACTGTTAACAATGTGGTAAGCTGTAATGTGACAATGTAAAAAGTTGCCTCTTCTTTCAAGCTTCCACAAATATGGGACAAAGATGCATCAGAGTAAAAACTTCATTGTCTCTCCCAGTCACCAAGGGATGGAGTTAGTGGACACCTGCACAGTAATGTCACCTTGGGCTTAATGAACACATGGCCCTGTTAAAAGGTTTTTGAATCCTTTCTTATTAAGTGGAGCAACTTCTATATTTTCCAGGCATTCTGTATATTTGCTAACATTTGATAGATTGTGAACATTGGCTTTATCACATTATCCCCAAGAAAAGATAATGTGTAACGTTCTCTCTCTCAGAACCTTTCTTTTTCCCCAGAGAGTACTACTTCTTAGAAGACATGCAGTGTAGGCGTCAGCCGGAGTGTGAAAACCCAGGCCCCCAGCCTTTGAATTTTGTTTATTTGTTCATCCATCCTTTGAGTTTTAAAGTGCAATTCCTCTGGATTTCCCTGGTGGTCCAGTGGCTAAGCCTCTGCACTCCCAATGCAGGGAGCCTGGGTTCAATCCCTAGCCTGTGAACTGGATACCTACTGCATGCTGTCACTAAGAGTTGCATACTGCAACAAAGATCAAAGATCCATTGTGCTGCAACTAAAATCCGGTGCAGCCAAGTAAATAAACTAAAAAATAGAAAATAAATAAATAAAGTGCAATTCGTTTAAACCACCTCTCACCATCCACTTCTATCACCTGGGGAAATTCTCAAGCATTCTCCTGAGATTTTTGAAACATTCTGTGGATTTAAAGTCCTTTCGGCTCATGGGTGATGTCTCTATTTCACCCTCATTTCACCCCCAAATGCAGAGCTCAACCTCATTTCCAGTTTCCACAAGAAATCTCTTTGCCCAAAGCATATTATATTTGAAAGGTCTTTAGCAGAGCCTGGAGAATTACAAAGAACAGCACCCAGCCTTCCACCATCCCCTTGGCCTCTGTCTTCTCTCCTCCTGGATCTCTCCTTTCCTCAGCCCCAAATTCTTCCTCTTCAGTTATCCGGGCAATCTCCTGTTTCTTGTAAGCTAATGATTTCCCAAATTTGATCTCCAAACCAGCAACATCGCACCACCCAAGAGTATGTTAGAAAATGTTAGAAATGCAAGCACTTAGGTTCTACCCCAGATCTACCAAATCAGAAACTCTGGGGCAAGGAGCCAGCAATTCAGGGGTTTAATAAACCCCGCCCAGGGGTTCTGACATCTGCTGAAGTTTAAGAACTTCTTCACTCAGATCCAAGGCTTAAACTCTGCCCCACACCTGCCTCTGAAGTAATCTGTGAAGAAGTACCCCATATACCAAAAGAGAAATCTCACCCACCTACTGAGAATATGTCCTTATCTTATTGTACACCATATCCATCATACTACATTTGCTTCTTGCTTTTCTTGTCATTCCCTTCTGATCAAACCCTTTCTCTTCCTTGTTATGGAATGCCGAGGTGGAGCCAGGTGCCTGGCTATCCCCTTGACCATAGCCTGACTCACTGAGTTGCCAAGCCACTCCAGAGGAACCTGGGTGGGCCCAGCCTGTGGGAGTCTGATAGGCAGGGGATCATAACAGGACACATAGGTCCTCATGTGTAAAAGCGTGTGAGAACCAGGTGTGCAAGGAATTAACTATATGCATGCTCAGTCACTCAGTCATGTCTGACTCTTTGTGACCCCATGGACTATAGCCCACCAGGCTCCTCTGTCTATGGGATTTCCCAGACAAGAATATTGGAGTGGGTTGCCATTTCCTACTCTGGGGATCTTCCCAAACCAGGGTTCGAACCCCTGTCTCCCACAGCTCCTGTACTGGCAGGCAGATTCTTTACCATTGAGCCACCTGGGAAGCCCATGGAATTAACTAGCAAAAACGAAACTCTAAGATGAGAGGTTGAAAGGTTAACATAAACTAGAGGCACTCATACTACCAACAGGTAGTTAACTTAGAGGATTTGAGTTACTTTGGTGGACAAAGGAGACACCGGAAGGGAAAAGATATGCAGCAACCCTCACCTTGCCTTGCAAGTCTACAGACCAGGTCATGAATAAATTCTCCCCAGAAGAAGGGGATACTCGATTCCCCAGTCTGACGCCTTTTCCAAAGAATGGAGAGAGACTGAGACTTCCCTGGGCTGAGGCCCTCCTGGAAGCATGGCTGGCTCTTTGTGAGATCTGAATTCCCTTTCCCACCCCACCTCCAAACTGTCTCTCCCACCCCTCCAGTCCTGATTATCTTTGGTCAGAGCCATTTCTCATCACCCTCCCTCTATGCATATTCAGCTCCTTATTTCTCTGGTCTTTCTTTCCTTGACCTAGTTTTCTACCGTTCCACTCCCTCCTGAACTTTTCTCCCTATGGAGGCCTCTAAAACTTGTTTCCAAGAAAACAAACTCCCCGATACACTCTATCTTTCCTCTGAAAGCTCCCTCCACTTCTGAAAGCTGGCCTTTCCCTGAGGAACTTTCTCTCCTGCAGCTCTCATTAAGAATGCTGCTCTTTCTTCCCACAGTCAGGTAGACCCCAATCTCATCAGTGTGCACACAGAGAAAACATTCTGTTCTCGCTCCTTCATCCACCCCGCCAGCAAAACTTCAGCACTGCCCCAGTTTCCCCAGTGATTTGTCGTGGCCCCAGAGAAAACTCACATGTACTCCTGCTCTTCTCTCCAAGGTCTTAAATAGAGATCACTGCCTCTTTAAGCCAGCAGAGGCTGGTCCTGATGCTACCCTCAAGCTGGGCCCTCTGCATAGGAGTGAGACCCAGGTCTCCAGTCCTTTATCCCTCAGACCCAAATTCTCACAAGGTCCCTCATTACCTAGTCCCTGCAGCTTCTGACTGACCCTCTCAGAGTCTCCTTTTCCCTTATCTTTCTCCTTCTCTCCCACACACCCAGGCAACAATGCCTTTTTCCCCTTTATTGAGACATAATTGACAAATGACGTGTAAATTTAAGGTGTACAAGGTGACAGGTGACATATGTGTATATTGTGAAATGATGACCAACCATTTCAATGATGACTTCATCTTTTCAATTTCCTCACAAGGTTAGTTGACATACATCACCTCACATGGTACTACTTTTTTGCCTTTTTCTCTTTCCAGTAGTCTCATGCATATTGATAATACAAATGCACACCAGGGGTTAGAGGTCATTTACAGCCCCACAAAATGCAAGCTTTTATAGCATTTTATACTCCTAACCTTCTCTATCTTCTAGAAGGCTCTATTTTTGACTTTCAGGACACCCCACACTTTGACCTTCCTCCTTCACTCTGGCCACATCTCTCTTTTGGAAGTCCTTTCGATAAAGAAGGCTGAGTGTTGAAGAACTGCTGCTTTTGAACTGTGGTGTTGGAGAAGACTTTTGAGAGTCCCTTGGACTGCAAGATCAAACCAGTCAATCTTAAAGGAAATCAGTCCTGAATATTCATTGGATGGACTGATGCTGAAGCCAAAACTCCCATTCTTTGGCCACCTGATGTGAAGAACTGCCTCATTGGAAAAGACCCTGATGCTGGGAAAGATTGAAGGCAGGAGGAGAAGGGGTCAACAGAGGATGAGATGATTGGATGGCATCAACGACTCAATGGACATGAGTTTGAGCAAGCTCCAGGAGATAGTGAAGGACAGGGAAGCTTGGCATGCTGCAGTCCATGGGATAGAAAAGAGTCAGACACAACTGAGTGACTGAACAACAACAATATTTTGGTGGTCCTTTCTTGGACCCCATTTTCCTTTTACTCCATACATTTTTCTTGCCCAGTCTTGTTCGCTGTTGTATCTTCAGTTCTCATAGACTGGCTGAGGATCCCCAAGTCTACAGTTTAGCCTAGACCCCTTCTCTGCTTCAGAACCACAGACTTTCCTGCTCGCTGGGTATCTCTTCTTGGATGTCTTTCAGGTACCTCATCAGTGTGTGTGTTAGTCACTCAGTCGTGTCCAACTCTTTGAGACCTCATGGACTATAGCCCACCAGGCTCCTTTGTCCATGGGATTTCTCCAGGCAAGAATATAGGAGTGGGTTGCCATTCCTTTCTCCAAGGCATCTTCCCAACCCAGGGTCTCCTGGGATCGAACCCAGGTCTCCTGTATCGCAGGCACATTCTTTACCGAGCCACCAGAGAAGCAGCATGTCCTAATGCATAGTCCTTCCCCACAAATGAGCTCTTTGCCTGTGTTCTCCCTCTCAGTGAATGGCACCATCACCCTTCTAGTTGCCCAAGGCTAGGGGTTTCTTACTCTTACTTTCCCCTCACTCTCTTCAACCAAAGTCTGGAGTCAGGTCCTCACCTCTTGGTTCAGATCAATATGTTTACCTCTCAGATTTCGAATCTAAGCCACTCACTACCTAGAGTTTTGCCCTCCTCCATGGCAGTGTTTTGCAGTCTGTCTCTCATCACAGTAACACGGAAAATGACAACTTTTGTACAGTACACTGGGACAACCATTTGAAGCTGCTGGAAAAAGCAGTCAGGTCCTGCCTATTGACCCAGAGGCTAAAGGTTCATAATCTGGGCTTACTTCAAAGCCATTCATGCCACACCAGACAGCTCTGGAGTAATTTCTTCATCTTTTTGCTGCCAGAGAGGTCTTTCTAAACACAGACTTTACCATTTCGCTGTTCTGCTCAGAATCCTCGTGAGGATCCCACCAGCTTCCATAGCTCTTCAAGAGCTGACCCTGCCTCCTTTGCTAGCCATCTCACTTCTTCTCGCCTTCTCCTTCTCATGTTCCAATCACGTCAAAATGACTTGTCATTATTACCTAGAAGTCTACCTCTAGACATCCTTACCCCTTACACAGCACCCTGTACCTCCCTGAAGACAGCACTCTTCACTATTCAACATGTAAATTCACTGAGGAAGGGGACCACGCCCAGAACTGTGCATGGGACTTCCCGGTGGCTAAGACTCAGTGCTCTCAGTTCAAGGAGTCCAGGTTCAATCCCTGGTCAGGGAACTAGATCTCATATGTTGAACTAAGACCTGGTTAAATGTTTAAAATATATTTAATATTATTACAATTATATTTATTAAAATTATAATTATTTTATTATTATTTAATATTTAAAATATGAAAAATTTTAATATTTTAAAATTGTTTTCAAAAAAGAACTGTGTCTGACACATAATAAGAACCCAAATACTTATTGAAGAGTGAGTCAGCTTTCGTGACGAAAAGCTGACTTTTTTTTTTTTTTTAGCTTTTCCCCACTAAAATTGGGGAGGAGAACCTTGGGTCCTAGCCATGCCGCTAACCCACTGAACCACCTCAGTCTTCTCATCATCAAATGAGAGCCCTGATCTTGGCATTCTCTTCCAGCTCCAAAGTCTGGTACTCCCAGGGGTCTTTGGATCCCAGCAGTTCTGCAAAGCCAGACAATTCTCCTTTGCAAATGATGAAGGTTCAAATTTGTAACAACTACTACAAATATTTGCGTTAGAGGAAATAAGAATGTAATTAGACATAAGCAGTGTCTTTTTAAAAATTCCAAATTTGGAGAGGGCAGCAAACCTGAATTCCCCCACCCCTAATATTTGGTGTTCAGCAGGAAGAAGTGAGGTCCAGGGCTGCAGAGGAGGGAAGGTCTCAGGATCCCTGTGTCTCCTTCTTTCCTGACTTCATTCTATTTTCATCCCTCTTCCACCCAAGTATTTGGTCCCCAAAACAAACAAGTACACTGTTTCCTTCAAGGCTGACTGTGAAATAAGGCCCAAGTGAAGGAGGTGGAGACGTGGGTAACACAAGGTCTGAGGCAGGCTCTTCAGTAAGTCCTTTCAAGATTCTTGAAAGATCAAGATTCTTGATCTTCCCAGACCACAGTCACCAAACAAAAAGCTTTAGTCATCATGAAGAAAATGGGTTACATTAATGTTACACTTTATATTGGGCAGTGTGACTCTAAATGAAAAAGATGCTAATAAATGACCCAATTCAAGAAGAAAGGAAAATGTCAATCTTCCCATGGAAAAGAACATAAGAAACTCAGCCACTGTTAAGGATCTTTCATCTTGAAATTCTGTCAGCATGGTTAGGACTTAAACCAAGTCTCAAACCAAAGTGATTGTTCTTGCTGGGGTTTCTGCCAGGTAGAAATTTTATAGTTCAAAGGCCGTGCTAATAATAATGCTCACCATAATAATGGCAGCTATTGAATGCTTATCCACTGAGTTGTATCCATTGTGGGCAAACTGAATCCTATGCGATAGTATTCTTGTTCGTTTATGGATTTGTTCAGTTTGAGAGAAATTATCACAATAATAACTACATACACATACATGCATACACATAACTACCCTTCTGGTATATAATCTAAATCTATTAATAATTATTTTTATTTCTATAGTACTTTAAATTTTATAGGTTTATATTTATTTCACTTTCACATTTGCTTCTTTTAATATCTTCCAGTATACCCCATGGACGGAGGAGCCTGGTAGGCTGCAGTCCATGGGGTCGCTAAGGGTCAGACATGACTGAGCGACTTCACTTTCACTTTTCACTTTCCTGCATTGGAGAAGGAAATGGCAACCCACTCCAGTGTTCTTGCCTGGAGAATCCCAGGGACGGGGGAGCCTGGTGGGCTACCGTCTATGGGGTCGCACAGAGTCGGACACGACTGAAGCGACTTAGCAGCAGCAGCAGCAGCAGTATACCCCATTGAGATTTGAAGTACTGAGAAACTTTAGAAATAAGACAATTATTGGGGCTGGGGAATGAGAATGAGGAGTGATAATTGAGTAAAGTGGCTGAGGAGAGGTGTGAAAGTTAAAACGAGTTCCTGAAGCAGCAGTTTATCTGCCATATGTGTCCCTGCAGATAAAATGACTTTTCTTCCAACTTTAGAGCGAGAGATGCCAGGGTGGTCTGGAGATGCCTGTTTCTGAGTGTGGGTGTCTGCAGGAAAGTGGGCCCAGAACAGTGTGTCCAGGGGAGTAGGGTCGTCTGTCCCCTCTGCTCCCAGAGCTGGAGAAAGGAAACTGAGCAGCCTGGGAGGGAGAGGGGGCAGTGGTTTTGGTCCCCAAAAGGTGAATACCAGAACCAGCCCTGACACAGAGCTTCCAGGGTGGGGGTGTCCTGCACTGGGCTCACCCCACTGAGGGTCTTCCTTAGCTAAGCCTGGGCTGAGGCAAGGAGAGTCCTGATTAAAAGGATCACTTTAGGCTTGGATCCCACCCGATCTGTGGGGGTACAATCACTCAGTGGGCAACCGTGACCACTGGTGATAAGGGAGGGCCAGCCTCAGAAAAAGATACTGAATGGCAGTGAGACACAATGGCAGCAACACCCATCCGGGCAGAGTGGACATGAGTGTTTTCATGACCAGACCCTTGCAAATAGGGCGAGCCCTAAGGTATTTGCAAATGGGAAGGGAGAAGATTTATACACTTTAAAATCCTTTGGTTCATGTGAAAGGCCGTCTTTAAGAATTTAAAGAATTAAAGTTTCAGGGGCATCTTGTCTGTTGCCCTGCAAACATCCTATTTAAACAGTCAAAACTGTGTGGCTGGGACTTGCCTGGCTGTCCAGTGGTTAAGACCTCGCCTTCTAATGCAGGAGGTGTGGATTTGATCTCTGGGTTGGGAAGATCCCCTGGAGTAGAAAATGGCAACGCACTCCAGTTTTCATGCCTGGAGAATTTCATGGACAGAAGAGCCTGGTGGGCTACAGTCCATGGGGCTGCAAAGAGTTGGACAGGACTGAGAGACTAACTCACAAACACACACACACACACACACACACACACACACACACAGCTAAGATCCTGTACACCTCGCGGCCAAAAAACCCAAAAATGTAAAACAGAAACAATATTGTAACAAACTCAATAAAGACTTTAAAAATGATTCACATAAAAAAAAAAATCTAAAAAAAACAAAACCCCACATCTCTGTGGCTGACCTTGGTGTGGGCTGGAGGTGGGGGAGGAGCTGGAAAGAAAGCAGTCTGGAGTTGGCTTGCTTCTTATCATGGTTACCATTATGTTTAAAAGAGGAAAAAAATGGAATAAGAGGTCTGAAGAGAATGCTGTGGCCACCCGAACCCTGAGTTGGCTATTTGGGGTCACTCAGAGGCTGTCACCTCTCCTTTACCTTCTCTCCCTCATGTGATTAAGTCCTAGTGAAACCACTTGCTGTAACAAAGACACAAATATTAAAAACAGTGAAACATTGTCCAGAATTTCTCCCTGTTCTCTCCTCCCCAGTCTTTTTTGGAAAGGGGTTATTAATCAGTTATTATAATTCTGCTTGAATGTAAGCAATTGTAAAATAACTTTAAACAAAAGTCTTTTTTAAAAGTTCAACTGGATTATTGATATCATACCTGTGAGGTGATTGTCCTCATGGAATTTACAGACCCAGGTCTATAAGGATAATAAATAAATAAGAATACTATATATGTATTTACTAGAACATATATTAATTCTTTTTATTTTTTCATGTGTTCAATACCTGCAGGTGTAAAAAGATGACTAAAGGTATACTAAAATAAATAACAATGTGAGTTTCTTGGGTCTAGGGAGAAAATTCTCATTTTCTTTAGATGTTTGCTTTTAAATCATTTGGAATTCAAAATGTGCTCTACCACAGAAGTGGCAAGAATGAGAGAAATGAGGAAGAGGAACATCATGGGGGAAGAAAGTGTCTCTAGGTATTTGAACTAGCTGGCATTACAACTTCCTGCAGTGGAATTTGAGGAAAAGAAAGGAGACAATGTGGGAGCTATTCTTGGGGTACGTCACGAAGCACAAGACAGGTTGATTACTTTCCAGAGTAATGGCCTTGCGTGGAGCCTCTGTGAGACAGCGTGTGGCCGTCTACTTTTTTTTTTTTTTTTTTCTACTTTTATACAAAAGTCTTTTATAACTCAGATTTGTGTCACTTGGTCATCACTGCATAAACAATCCAAAGTCACCATTCTGATCTCCAGGGTGGATACAGAATCTCCTCGCTAGTTCCATGCATTGCCCAGAATCTTCTAAAACAGTTTTCTGTTATAATCAGTTTGAATACAAGGTCCATGAGAGAAGGGACCATGTCATTTTATTTGCTACTCAATTACTCCTAGGGCCTAGAGCTGAGCCCAGCACGTAGTAAATGGAAGGTGTTCGGGAAATATTTGTGGCCTGATTAACTGATTGAGCTTCCTGCAGGACCCTGGACAGACATCTATTAACCAGAATGTAGATGGTAAAGAGTCTGCCTTCAGTGCGGGAGACCCAGGTTCGATCCCTGGGTCGGGAAGATCCCCTGGAGAAAGAAATGGCAACCCACTCCAGTATCCTTGCCTGGAAAATTCGATGGATGAAGGAGCCTGGCAGGCTACAGTCCATGGAGTCACAAAGAGTCAGACACAACTGAGCAACTTCACTTTAACTGATTATTTTGTGCTATGATGAAACTCTTTTCTCAGCATATCCTATACTGAAGACAACAATTCTATAATGTATTGGCTTACTCAAAATTTTTCTATGTAATAGTTACATTTTGCAGCTGTACTTTAGATATATAACAACCTTTACTACAACATTAGCTTCCATCTATTAAAAGACACTTTTCCAGGATGTGTGTGTGTTTCCCATAATCAAGACATGCGACCATGCAGTTATGGCAAAAACATAAACGGTCATATTTGAAATACCAAATAAGGCATTAAGTTGAGAACAAAGGTACTATTATTGGTTTAGTCTACTGGTGGGGTTTATTGCCATTTAATTTATCAAGTATTTATGAAGCCTGAAATATTTGACACTTAAAAGATATGAACTGAGGTTTTCTAGCTGGGAAGCCAGGAAACCTACACTGTAAGGAAACAGCTGAACGACAGCACAGTGAACATGTGATTAAAAGCTCAGGTGAGTGATAGCAATGTTGAATGCTCTGGGAGCATCAAAGGTAAAGGTGAGATCACTATGAATTCTCAGAGACAAAGGAGGCTTCAGGAAAAAGTATAGTCTGAATTGGACCAAATAGCTTCACTTTGGACCTACGTGGATCCCCTCCGGTCCTTCTTTGGTTATATACCCCACACAAGCAAGGAGTGTGGGGAATACATCCCCCCTCTTCTGGACCATGCTATGTACTGCGGCCCCAGGATTCTGGCCAAACGTGGAGCCACTTTCAGGACCTCATCTCCTGGCAGCCACAGACAGACGAAGGGTTGAGTAGAAGGTGGAAAAGAAGCAGGGTGGACCAAGGGCCTGAGGCTGTGGACTGGTGCTGGTTTATTCTGTACCATCACATCCTGGAGCAGAACAAGAATTCTAATTTAGAACTCAGCCTTCCAGATTGCTAGGAAGGTCAAGGGAGGAAGATAGAACATATTTTTAAAAATTTTAGGATAATTTGTAACACTTAAATATGTAGACATAGTAATATTGATTCAAATTTGTACTTTTGCCCCAGACCTGACAAATTTCAGGGGCAAGCCTGACTAGAAAGGATGGGGGAAGGGGAAGGAGGGAGGGAAGGGAGTGGAATGAAAAAGGGACCATCTCGGAGACATGCTATCCAGTGAGCTCCACGCATAGGTAAAGGGGACCTCTCGGCGCGGGAAGGTGACAGCAGATGGGTCTTCTTCTCCATGACTAAGAGAAGAGAAGCCCTTACCTGAACTTGTGCATACACATGTTAACAAATCATAAGTTCCCTGTGATTTATGGTAATTTTGTGGGATATCTGCTTTCCTTTTAATAAATTATTCACTGTATAAATCAAACAGAGTACAGTTCTGAGCTGCAATTAAGACTAGTATAAAAACACAAAAGAGGGGCTTCTCTGGTGGTCAAATAGTTAAGGATCCACCTTTCAAAGCAGGGGACATTGGTTTGATCTCTGGTTGGGGAACTAGTATCCCACATGCCATGAGGCAACTGAGCTGCAACTGAATTCCAACAAAGACAAATAAATATTAAGAAAGAACTTATAAAAATAAATAAATAAAAAATAAAAGCACACAAGAAAGGCTAGTGGTGATAGATATATTGTATGATAACAAATTAAGAAACAAACAAAAAAACCTGGAACCAAGCAAAATGGCCAACAACAGAATTAGTAAGTGAATCATGGTCTATCCGTATTGTGAAACACTATGTAACCATTAAAAATCATATCAGAGAAGATCATTTAGTGGCTTGAGAAGTTGTTCATGATACAAGTGAAAAGAGAAGGATATAAAATTGTACTTGGTAAAAAAAAATTGTACTTGGTATAATATTAAGTCTGTTTTTAAAAATAGATCATATGTATATTGAAAAGACTGAAAATAAATACATCAATGGCAACTAATCTTTTTGGTGAGTAATGGACATTTTTTATTTTCCCATATTTCCAAATTTTATATGATGACATGTATTAGGGTTGCAAATTGCTGCTATAAACACACACACACACACACACACACACACACACTTACACACATACATGTGCACACACATGATCTGGGGAAAAGAGAAAAAAGCGAAACTAAGAATCATCATCAGAGTATTCCAGTTCAATATGGTGATGGAACATATGTATTCCCATATAAGAACATGTTGAAATGCTGAAATTAAAACAGCCATGTAAAAGAGCAAAAAGAAACAAACCTTTACAGGTAAGGAGGGTAAGTGAAAAGATGCATCATCAGAAGAGGGGCATCAAGTGATTTCAAGAAGATGAGAAGCGGGAGGGGGTTAATCAGAGTGGAGGAAGCCCACAGTGCAAGTCTGAAGAGACTGAAGTGGAGGTAACAGTCAATGCTAGGGCAGAAATCTGGGGAGACGCTAGGCCAGGAACTGGGATGGTGGAGAGAGAGAGATGAGGGGGTTCTGAAACAAGGGTACATTGGAGGTTAACATTTGGCTCCTTAAATGCCCTCCCTATGCCCATATGCAAGTGAAACAATTGACATTTATCTTGAGTGCAACAAATTGAAAACAAAAACAAGCAGGCACTTACCCAGAGATATGGATCTGCTTGGGTAGAACTAAGGCTTCCTCCTCCTTAGTCTGAAATGTTGAGGCTCTAGGGTGGATGATCAGGATCTTAGCCACACAAGTCTGTAGTCAACAAGAACTCCTTAAATCATGCAAAATTCTCAGCCTTGTCAGTTTAAGAAGAGATATCTTGGGGGAAAAAAAAGACCTACAGTGTAATAGTAGAGAAAACACATCACTGACCTAGAACAATCAAACTGATCCTTCAGTCTTAAAGATGAACAGAACATCAAAGATCACTGTGTTTAAGTACCAATGGAAAGAAAGATAAGGATCCAGGTAAGCAAAGCACCTGATCACAGAAAAAACAAATATAATTTGGGGAATAGAGGGGTAAATGGCTTTCTAATTAATACTTAAGGAGATTTTAAGAAGTCAGTAATCCATAAAACAAGAATAGAATGCAACGAAGGAGGAACATTCAAAACTATAAATGAAGCTGCTGAAAATGAGAAACAAAAATTGCCCAAGTGAAAAAAGAAAATTAGAGACCTGGTAAAGGAAAATACTTATTTGGTGGCTCAGTGGTAAAGAATCTGCCTCCCAATGCAGGAGATTCAGGTTCAATCCCTGGGTCAGGAAGATCTCCTGGAGAAGGAAAAGGCAACCTACTCCAGTATTCTTGCCTGGAGAATCCCATGAACAGAGGAGCCTGGCAGGCTACATGGTCCACGGGGTCAGAAAAGAACTGGACACGACTTAGTGACTAAACAACAACAACAGTATTTCCTTGAGGAGTAATTTACAATTAACCAAATAACAAAGTAAAAAAAAAAACTCTCCCAGAATGTCAAGAAAAAACAGACAAGGGATGGAATGAAAAGTAGCATCTAAGGGTCAACATTTATGTCTCCCACCAAAAGAAAAAAAGAGAGAGAGAAGTAAGAAAATGCAGAAGAAATTACTATTTTTTAAAAAAGGACAAAACATTTCCAAGATCTGAAGAAAGACATGAGTCTGCCTAACATGATAAATGAAGCAAAACTCATGCTCGACACTATCATCATTAAGTTTCAAAACACCATCTATAAAGAGATCATAAAAAATTCAGAGGGGAAGGAGAATAAACAGATTACCAAAAAGGGAATGAGAATCCCACTGTTACAAGAACTACCATCAGTAATATTAGGTGCCAGAAGACGAGTGATTTCTTCAAGGCGCTGAGAATTCTAGATTTGGATGAAGGATTGTATACTTCATTATAGAATTATATGTCAAATTAATGTGAAAGTAATATAAAGATATATTCAGACATTCAAATATGTCAAAAATTTATCTCCATCAACTATTTCTGAGGAAGTTACCTGAGGATGAATGACCTTAAAACAAAAAGAATAAACAAAAAAGGGAAAGATGTGGGATCCTCCCAGGAATTATCAATCCCCAGATTACCTCTTGCAGTGAGTCTACATTGAGGCAGACAGTGGAAGGTTCTGGAAGAGATGCTTCAAGGGGATAAAGAACTTTGTGATGTCAGTTTTGTACCGAAGTTAATATAATCCTAGTGCAATATTTGGCTCTTGTAATGAGCAACATATACACAATAATATAATCATATTCATTATGTTTCAACATTTAGAATCAAACTATAGGCAAGACAGACAAGATAATTATAACACACGGTTAAAGACAAATGTACAGAATATGGTTACAGAATAAAGTGAAAAATAAGTCTAATAGTTTATACAACATTATTCATAATAGCAAAACAAAAGTGCAAATGACAAAAATATATATCAACCAAGATGGAAAAACAAAATGTGGTATATCCACACAATAAGGTATTATTCAGCAATAAAAAGGAATAAGGTACATGCTTCAAAAGCATGTTGTGAAGTGAAAGAAACTAGTCACAAAAGACTACATATTGCATGATTTCAGTTCCATGAAGTATCCAGAACAGGCCGATCTATGAAGACAGAAAGCAGGTTAGTTATGCATAAGGTTGTGCAGAAATGGGGAGGGAGAGCTAATGGAAATGGGGTTTCTTTTGAGGGGTCGTGAAAATGTCCTAAACTGAGATTATGGTGATGTTGCACAACTGTAAATACACACAAAAAATTTGAGTTGTACACTTTAAATGGGTCAACCTTAAATTGTTAATTATATCTCAACCAAGCTTTTTTTTTTTTTTAAGTAAAGCTAACAAAAGTTGGGAGGTGGATGAGAGGAGTGGAGAAAAGAGCTGAGATGGTAACACCCTTATCTAATACGTCAGGAGGTTAAGAGATGATGTTGAAAGTTGACAAGAACTGGAGACTTAAAAGAACAATTTAAAGTACAAAGGTAACCAACAGGAAAATTAAAAAATAGTTTATCAAAAACTGATAAGACAAGAAGAGAGGGTAATTTGAGGGAGTAAAGTTTGTCTTTCATATATAGGAAGCACATACTATCTAACGTTGGTAAAATAAAAACCAGAGATATATGCATACTACGCAAAGTTTTGTGTGTGACCCCAATTATAATAAAGATAGCTGTCCCTGGGGAATGAAACTGGAATGGAGAGGAAGACTGATGTTTCATAAAAAGCCCTTTTGTCCTATCCACTGTTTATTTTACCAAGGACCTGCAGTGCTTTGATTAAAGCAAAAAGAGAACAAAATTGACTATGATTACAAAACTAGGGAACTCAAGGAAAAATACTTACATGACTCCCAAAATAATTTCTTGTAGGAGAATACATTTTAGATATTTTCAACCCTTGAATTAGATCCTTGAAAATTACAAGCCAAATAAAAGTTTGTCATGAGACCAATTTCAAAAGGCTTCCATAAAGCCTTTTTCACACTGCCACCTTGTGGCAGAAAAAAAAGCGAAAGTGTATTTATGTAGAAGTTATATATTGATATTTATTTATATTACACACATGGTGTGTCTGTGGTGTGTGTTCAGTCGCTTCAGTCATCTCTGACTCTTTGTGACCCCACGGTCTGTAGCCCACAAGGCTCCTCTGTCCATGGGATTCTCCAAGCATGACTACTGGAGTGGGTTGCTATGCCCTCCTCCAGGAGATCTACCCAATCCAGGGATTAAACCGGTTTTTTCCTGCATCTCCTGCATTGCAGGTGGATTCTTTACTGCTGAGCCACCCAACAAGCCATTTGGTACACACATGGTACAAAATTCAAAAAGAATTTTTTAAAAGCGTCATGTTTTAAAAGGTGGCTCTCTAACCATGTCCTTCGGGATCCCAGTTCCTCTTCAAAGAGAATCCAGTGTTGATATTTTCTTGCACATATCCTTCCAGTTTGAGCAAACTCTGGGAGATGGTAAAGGACAGGGAAGCCTGGTGTGCTGCAATCCATGGGGTCACAAAAGGTTGGACGTGACTGAACAACTGAACAAAAACAACAACAATCCTTCCAGAGATATTTTAAACATATTCAACAAATATGTTTATATATAGACATACACACGCACAAAATACTGTACACAGTTATATATTTTGCTTTTTCAATATTTTGGAAATTTTTCTGTATCAGTACACAAAGTGTCTTCCTTAATTGTATTAGTAAGTGTAAAATATTCCATATATGAATGTTGTTGCTACTGCTGCTTAGTCACTTCCGTCGTGTCTGACTCTGTGCGACCCTGCGGACTGTAGCCGGCCAGGCTGCTCTGTCCATGGGCTTCTTCAGGCAAGAATACTGGGGTGGGTTGCCATGTCCTCCTCCAGGGGATCTTCCCGACCCAGGGATCAAATCCCAGTCTCCTGCATTGCAGGCAGATTCTTTACCACTAATACCACCTGGAAATCACCTCATTTTAACTTAATTATCACTTTATAGAACCTATTTCTAAGTAAGGTCACTTTCTGAGGTACCAAGTGTTAGACTTCAACATATGAATTTTAGGAGGACTCAATTTAAGTCAAAATAGAGACATTTATATTTTCTAAACTGTTCATATATTTCATCTATTTCCATTGAACCTTTAAAAACTGATTTGTAGGATCTTTTCATGTTAGCAAGATTGGTTCTTCCTCTAGGATGATTATGAATACTTCTCTCAGTTGTTTTTCTTTCGAAGTTTTCTTTCTTATGAAGATTTTCCTGCAGAGATTTCTTTAATTTTTATGCAAGTAATCAATTTCTTGTTTATGATATTTCTGAGTTTTTGTATTATACTTGAAAAAAATCCCCCCTTGAGACGTAAATACTTGAGTGAGTGAATGAATGAATGAGTGAACGAACAACAACAATAAAAACTCTCCCTTTACATTTATAAAATAACCCTTTCATGGCTTTCCACTAGCGCTTCCATAGTATCAGTGTTTTGTTGTTTTTCATTTTTACTTTTATTCATTTGGGTTTTTTCCTGACATGCAGTGTGATATACAAACCAATTTTCTTTCCAGATAGCTACTCAGTTTTCTATTACTATTTATTGAATAATTCATCATTTCCAATTTATTTGAGACTCTTTTAACATATAGCACTATGTTTCTAAATGTGTTTAGATCTATTTCTGGATTTTCAGAAAATTTAGCTCTTGTAAGTTATTATTAATAAGGCAGTTCTATACTGTTTTAATTAAAATTTTATATATATTTTACAACATAGCAGAGCTAGTAAGTACTCCTTTTCAGAATTTTTCATATTTCTGTTCATATTTTTTTCTATCAACTCAGGAGAACTGACATATTGGTAACTTAAGAAATTGTTGACTTTTAATTCAAATCTCCACTTGTGTTCAGCAAGCAGTAGCATTTAAAAAAAAAAAACTTTAAGTATATTTTATAGTGAATTTCACCCTTTTTAGTGGACAGTTCTATGAATTTTGACAAATGAATACACTTGTGTAATCGCCACTACAATCAAGGCACAGCACTTTCTTATCACTTATGCCCCTTTCTCTTCCACCTAGTCCCAGGAGACCACTGACCAATGTTTTGTCCTTATAGTTTGCCTGGTCCAGATTGTCATGTAATTGGAGTGAAAATCAGGTGGCTTTCACTTAACATAGTGCATTTGAAATTCGTTCATGTTGTTTTATCAGTTTGTTTTTATTGATGACTAATAATCCATTATATGGATGTAGTTGTTTGTCCATTCTCCATTTGAAGGAATTGGGGGTGGTTTGCAGTATTGGGTGATTATGAATAATGAAGCTATAAACATTCACATGCAGGTTTTCCTGTGAATGAAGTTCTTATTTCACTTGAGGGCATATCTAGGAGTAGACTGCCGGTTGCAGGGTTAAGAGTGTGTTTACTTTATAACAAACTGCCAGACGGTTTTCTGAAGTGACTGGGTCATCTTGGGTTCTCTCCAGGAATGTAGGGGAGTGCAAGTTGCTTTGCAGCCTTGTCAATAATTGGTATTGTCAGTTATTTGGCCTTGGTTTTGTTTTTAAATTTTAACCATTCTAATATAGGAGTTTAGTGGTATCTTGCAGTCTTCATTCACACTTCTCTCATGATTAATGACGCTGAACATCTTTTCATGTGTTTGTTATCCACATGTTACTTTTCCTGAAATGTCTGTGCAAATTTTTTCTCCTTTTAAATTGGGTTTTCTTATTATTGACTTTTGAGATTTTATATAATTAGAGATTATATTGATTTCCTGCAGTGGTATTTAATATTTTATCTTAATCTGGCACATTTCTTATAAAGTTATTCTTTGGATAACATTCCAGTTCAGTACAGTCACTCAGTCGTGTCCGACTCTTTGCAACCCCATGGACTGCAGCACGCCAGGCTTTCCTGTCCATCACTGACTCCCGGAGCTTGCTCAAACTCATGTCCATTGAGTCGGTGATGCCATCCAACCATCTCATCCTCTGTCGACCCCTTCTCCTCCTGCCTTCAATCTTTCCCAGCATCAGGGTCTTTTCTAGTGAGTCAGTTCTTCGCATCAGGTGGCCAAAGTATTGGAGTTTCAGCTTCAGCATCAGTTCTTCCAATGAATATTCAGGGATGATTTCCTTTAGGATTGACAGGTTTGATCTCTTTGCAGTCCAAGGGACTCTCAAGAGTCTTCTCCAACACCACAGTTCAAAAGCATCAATTCTTCAGCGCTTTCTTTATAGTCCAACTCTCACATGCATACATGACTACTGGGAAAACCCATAGCTTTGACTAGATGGACATTTGTTGGCAAAGCAATGTCTCTGCTTTTTAACATGTTGTCTAGTTTGGTCAGAGTTTTTCTTCCAAGGAACAAGTGTCTTTTAATTTCATGGCTGCAGTCACTATCTGCAGTGTTTTGGATCCCAAGAAAATAAAGTCTGTCACTGTTTTCATTGTTTCCCCATCCATTTGCCATGAAGTGATGGAACCAGATGCCATGATCTTTGTTTTCTGAATGTTGAGTTTTAAGCCAGATTTTTTCACTCTCCTCTTTCACTTTCATCAAGAGGCTCTTTTGTTCCTCTTTGCTTTCTCTCATAAGGGTGGTATAACCTGCATATCAGAGGTTATTGATATTTCTCCCTGCAATCTTGATTTCATGTACTCTGCATATAAGTCTACGGGGTCGCACAGAGTCGGACACGACTAAAGCGACTTAGCAGCAGCAGCAGCAGCATATAAGTTAAATAAGCAGGGTGACAATATACAGCCTTGACGTACTCCTTTCCCAGTTTGGAACCAGTCCATTTTTTCATGTCTGGTTCTAACTGTTGTTCTTTACTTGCAAACAGATTTCTCAGGAGGCAGGTAAGGTGGTCTGGTATTCCCATCTCTTGAAGAATTTTCCACAGTGTTCTAATCTACACAGTTAAAAGTTTGGCATAATCAATCAAACATTGCAGGCAGATTGTTTACCAGCTGAGCCACAGGGGAAGTCCAAGAATACTGGAGTGGGTAGCCTATCCCTTCTCCAGGGGACCTTCTCAACCCAGGAATCAAACCGAGGTCTCCTTTATTGCAGGTGGATTCTTTACCAACTGAGGTATCAGGGAAGCCCAGAAAACATTCCAACTATACATATATTTTCATCCTATCTCCTGTATGATATGCACATTCCTACATTGCTATGGAAGCACCCTGTTGGAGCAGCTCTGAGGCAGCTGCCACACTGAGAGTGTGTGGCCTGAAGACAAAATAGGAGCCAGTCCCTCAGGGTCTCTGGGCTCTAGTGGTGAATAATAAAAATGGACAACAGGCATCCTGAAGTGTCTTCCCACTACAGTAGTCTTGTGGTGTTACTCCAGGGTTCTCTATTGACAAAGCCTAACACTGTGCTAGCTGGTAATGGGAAAACATTTACACGGTCCAGCTCCAATGTCATAAAGTCAGGCAAAGAAGGGTGGACTTGGAGCTGAAAGACAATTGATAATGGACATACCTTAAACTGGCTTCCCAAGTGACTCAGTGGTAAAGAATCTGCCTGCCAAGCAGGAGATATGGGTTGGATTCCTGGGTCAGGAAGATCCCCTGGAGTAGTAATTGGCAACCCACTTCAGTATTCTCGTCTGGAGAATTCCATGGAGAGAGGCGCCTGCCAGGCTACAGTCCATGGGGTCCCAAAGAGTCGGACACAACTTAGTGACTAAACAACAATACCTTACATTTTTAAGGCTATTTCCTCTTCTCAATTTCTACTGTTCATCCCTCTTCAATAATTCCTTTTTTCTTGCCCAGTAACTCTTAAGAGCTTCCTAATTGGTCTTCATGTCTCTATTCTTTTCTTCCTGAAACCCATGATAAACAAAGCTGATAAAGTGATTTGTAAGTTCAAATTTGACAATGTCATTCTCCCACTTAAAATCCCTGTCTGTGCTCCTAAATAAAGCATATTCTGTGTTGTTTCTTCTTCTGGTCCCTTCCCACCGATCCTGATGTAAACTTTCAGACTAAAAGCGATTCAGTTCTTCCCCTCCTTTCCCTGTCAGGGGAAGGCACTTGACACCACCTCATCTGGCTAACTCTTGAGACAGTCAGGAGGTCCTACTTCCTTCAAGAAGTCTTCCCTAGTGACTCCTCTTCCTCAATCTGGATTAAGTACCCAAACTCTTTGCTCCCATAAATCCACTTATTCATCCATCTAAAGAATATTTATGCTCTACATTTTAGTTCAGTTCAGTTTAACCGCTCAGTCGTGTCTGACTCCTTGCGACCCTTTGGACTGCAGCACGCCAGTCTTCCCAGTCCATCACCAATTTCCAAATCTTTCTCAAACTCTTGTCCATTGAGTCGGTGATGCCATCCAACCATCTCTCCTCCTGCCTTCAATCTTTCCCAGCATCAGGGTCTTTTCTAATGAGTCAGTTCTTTGCATCAGGTGGCCAAAGTATTGGAGTTTCAGCTTCAGCATCAGTCCTTCCAATGAATATTCAGGGATGATTTCTTTTAGGATGGACTGGTTGGATCTCCTTGCAGTCCAAGGGACTCTCAAGAGTCTTCTCCAACACCACAGTTCAAAAGCATCAATTTTTTGGTGCTCAGTTTTCTTTATGGCTCAACTCTCATATTCATACATGACTACTGGAAAAACCATAGCTTTGACTAGATGGACCTTTGTCAGCAAAGTAATGTCTCTGCTTTTTAATATGTTGTCTAGGTTAGTCAGAGCTTTTCTTTCAAGGAGCAAGTGTCTTTTAATTTCATGGCTGCAGTCACCATCTTCAGTGATTTTGGAGCCCAGGAAAATAAAGTCTATCACTGTTTCCATTGTTTTCCTCATCTATTTGCCATGGAGTGGTGGAACCAGCTGCTATGGTCTTTGTTTTTTGAATGCTGAGTTTTAAGCTAGCTTTTTCACTCTCCTCTTTCACTTTCATCAAGAAGCTCTTTAGTTCCTCTTTGCTTTCTGCCATAAAGGTGGTGTCATCTGCATATCTGAGGTTATTGATATTCCTCCCAGCAATCTTGATTCCAGCTTGTGCTGCTTCCAGCCTGGCATTTCACATGATGTACTCTGCATATAATTTAAATAAGCAACGTGACAATATACAGCCTTGATGTATTCCTTTCCCAATTTGGAACCAGTCTGTTGTTCCATGTCCAGTTCTACTGTTGCTTCTTGACCTGTGTACAGATTTCTCAGGAGGCAGGTCAGGTGGTCTTGTATTCCCATCTCTTTAAGAATTTTCCAGTTTGTTGTATTCCAGTCAAAGGCTTTGGCATAGTCATTGAAGAAGTAGTAGATGCTTTTTTGGAATTCTCTTGCTTTTTCTATGATCCAACAGATGTTGGCAATTTGATCGCTAGTTTCTCTGCCTTTTCTACATCCAGCTTGAACATCTGGAAGTTCTTGGTTCACATACTGTTGGAGCCTAGCTTGGAGAATTTTGAGCATTATTTTACTAGCATGTGAGATGAGTGCAATTGTGCAGTAGTTTGAACATTCTTTGGCATTGCCTTTCTTTGGGATTGGAATGAAAACTGATCTTTTCCAGTCCTGTGACGACTGCTGAGTTTTCCAAATTTGCTGGCATATTGAGTGTAGCACTTTCACAGCATCACCTTTTACAATTTTAAATAGCTCAGCTGAACTTCATCACCTCCACTAACTTTGTTCATAGTGATGCTTGCTAAGGCCCATTTGACTTCAATTCCAGGATGTCTGGCTCTAGGTGAGTGATCACACTATCATGGTTATCTGGGTCATTAAGATCTTTTTTGTAGAGTTCTTCTGTGTATTCTTGTCACCTCTTCTTTATCTTCAGCTTCTGTTAGGTCCGTACTATTTCTGTCCTTTATTGTGCCCATCTTTGCATGAAATATTCCCTTAGTATTCTTATTTTCTTGAAGAGATCTCTAGTCTTTCCCATTCTATTGTTTTCCTCTATTTCTTTGCATTGATCATTTAGGAAGGCTTTCTTATCTCTTCTTGTCATTCTTTGGTACTCTGCATATCTTTCTTTTTCTCCTTTGCCTTTCACTCCTCTTCTTTTCTCAGGTATTTGTAAGGCCTCCTCTGACAACCATTTTGCCTTTTTTGCATTTCTTTTCCTTGGAGGTGGTTTTGACCACCGCCTCCTGTACAGTGTTACAAACCTCCATCAATAGTTCTTCAGGCACTCTTTCTATCAGATCTAATCCTTTGAATCTATTTGTCACCTCCACTGTGTAATCATAAGGGATTTGATTTATGTCATACCTGAATGGTCCAGTGGTTTTCCCTACTTTCTTTAATTTAAGTCTGAATTTTACAAAAAGGAGTTTATGATCTGAGCCACAGTCAGATCCCAGTTTTGTTTTTGCTGACTGTATAGAGCTTCTCCATCTTTGGCTGCAAAGAATATAGTCAATCTGATTTTGGTATTGACCATCTGGTGATGTCCACGTGTGGAGTCATCTCTTGTGTTTTTGGAAGTGGGTGTTTGCTATGACCAGTGCGAAACTCTTGGCAAAACTCTATTAGCCTTTGCCCTACTTCATTTTGTACTCCAAGCCAAACTTGCCTATTACTCCAGGTATTTCTTGACTTCCTACTTTTGCATCCAGTTGCTTATGATGAAAAGGATATATATTTTTTGGTGTTAGTTCTAGAAGTTCTTTTAGGTCTTCATAGAACCGTTAAACTTCAGCTTCTTTGGCATTAGTGGTTAGGGCATAGACTTGGATTACTGTGATATTGAATGGCTTGTATTGGAAATGCACAGAGATCATTCTGTCATTTTTGACATTGCACCCAAGTACTGCCTTTTGGACTCTTGTTGACTATGATGGCTGCTCCATTTCTTCTATGGGATTCTTGCCCACAGTAGTGGATATAATGTTCATATGAATTAAATTCACTCATTCCAGTCCATTTTAGTTCACCTATACCTAAAATGTCAATGTTCACTCTTGCCATCTCCTGTTTGACCACTTCCAATTTATCTTGATTCAGGAACTTAACATTCCAGGTTTCTATGCAATATTGTTCTTTACAGTATTGGACTTTATTTCCATCACCAGTCACTTCCACAACTGGGCGTTGTTTTTGCTTTGGCTCTATCTCTTCATTCTTTCTGGAGTTATTTCTTCACTCTTTTCCAGTAGCATGTTGGGCACCTACCGACCTGGGGAGTTCATCTTTCAGTGTCCTATCTTTTTGCCTTTTCAAGCTGTTCATGGGGTTCTCAAGGCAACAATACTCAAGTGGTTTGCCATTCCCTTCTCCAGTGGACCACGTTTTGTCAGAACTCTCCACCATGACCCATCCATCTTGGGTGGCCCTACATGGCATGGCTCATAGTTTCATTGAGTTAGACAAGGTTTTGCTCCATGTGATCAGTTTGGTTAGTTTTCTGTGATTGTGGTTTTCATTCTGTCTGCCCTCTGATGGATAAGGCTAAGAGGCTTGTGGAAGCTTCCTGATGGGAGGGATTGGCTGTGGGGGAATCTGGGTCTTGTTCTGATGTGGGGGGCAATGCTCAGTAAGTCTTTAATCCAATTTTCTGTTGATGGGTGGGGCCATGTTGCCTCCCTGTTGTTTGGCCTGAGGCCAAACTACAGTAGAGGTAATGGCCGCAATGGTGACTTCCTTCAAAAGGATTTATGCCAACACTGTTGTATTCAGTGCCCCGACCCCACGGCAGCCCACTGACAACCCATGCCTCCACTGCAGACTCCTGAACACTCACAAGCAAGTCTGGCTCAGTCTCTTGTGAGGTCACTGCTCCTTTCTCCTGGGTCCTGGTGCACACAAGGTTTTGTTTGTGTCCTCCGAGAGTCTGTTTCCCCAGGGTTGTAGGCACTATGCTATATGGTTCCTATGTTAGTCTTCTGAACTTTAAGGTGCTCCAAAGAAAATGAATGGAGTTGTATGTGAACTTTTAATACATTTTAAGTTGGGCAGTGAGTGCAGGTGTCCCTTAGAATGTGATGCTCAAGCTGAGGGATAACAAAGAAATGGGAAGGTGGTATTCTAGCAAAGCGAAAGCAATCAAAGGCCTCATGAGAGGAGGAGCTAAAAAGCCAGTGCAGTCAAAGCACAGAGAAGAGTGGTATGAGTGAAAAAACAGCTAGAGAAGCAGGCAGGGGCCAGAAAATGAAAGGCTGTGGCCATGTTAATGACTGTGGTTAATACAATGACATTTGAACATGGATTAGATACTTGCTATTAAATGCTAATTTTTTAAAGATCTGAATTTAAAATTCTTAATTATTTGGAGATACAATGAAATGCCTATGATTTGCTTCAAAATAATACTAGGGAGATAGGTAATGTGGGTGGGTCAGAGAGGAAACAAGATTGATCATATATCAGACTTCCCTCGCAATTCAGTGGTTCGGACTCTGCACTTGCATTGCAGGGGGCGTGGGTTGGATCCCTGGTTGGGGAACTAAGATCCCACAAGCCTCAGGGTGCAGCAAATAGAAAAAAAAAAAAGAGATTGACCATATGTTGGTGACAGCTGAAATTGGGTGATGGGCCCTTAAGGATTTATTATCCTACTCTATTTTGTGCATAATTAAAATCTCCAAGAGAAAAAAGAATGTTGGGTTTTATTCTAAAAGCAATGAGAAGATATGAAGTGTTCTAAGTAACAACACTGGCACACACAGATTTGATTTTTAGAAAATATTCTGTGCATGTGTGCTAATCACTTCGGTTGTGTCTGACTGTGACCCCATGGAATGTAACCAACCAGGCTCCTCTGTCCATGGGATTCTCCAGGCAAGAATACTGGAGTGGGTTGCCATCCCCTCCTCTAGGGAATCTTCTCCACCCAGGGATTGAACCCACGTTTTGGCTTTAATGCAGAGATCAGACTGAAAGGGAGCCAGAGTGGTCAAGGTAGATCATTTTAATATACTTACAATGGTTCAAGAAAAGAGAAGATGGTTGGACTGAAGTAGAAATGGAGATAAGTGAAAGGATGCCAAGAGTCATTTAGAACTCAGGGGAGCTGACACTCACTGAGATAGGGAACAATCCAAGAGGACACACTTGGGGGTAGGAGAGGAAAAGCACAAGGCTTAGTGCTGGAGAAGTTTGAGTTGTGGTTGCTTTTTTAGGCATCTAAGTGGTGTGACTATTGTATCCTTGCACAGATTAAAGGAGATTGGTGTGAGAGGACCCTGGGTTGAGGAGTTAAACCTCTTAAACAATGACAAGGAAACATATGTGCTAGAAAGGAGACAAAATGCTGGGTAGGAGTTTGAGGGGTAGGGGAGAGACAGAGGGAAGGAGGTAGCAGTGGTCGAGGAAAAGGGCTGTGATTGATAGAAGGCAGAAGTCAAGAGTCTTAGTTTTTCTGGGAGTCAAAGACAAAAATTGCCGATTTGGTGACATGTAGGCATCACGTTAAGGGCTTTATGGGGTGACGAGGGCAAAGGAGACTGTAATGGGCTGAGAATGAGGCTTGAGCAATTGGATGGAGCTAACTTCTTAAAAGAATTTTTGCTGTGATGGTAAGGGGAGGGAGGGGTAGCAACTGGAAAGGGAGGGAGGGCTGCACTCCCATTTTTAGTTTGGGAAATATTTGTTGCATGTTCAAATGTTAATGGGAAGGATCACTCTGAAGGGCAATAGTTGAATACAAAGGAGAGAAGAGCGGTGTGAGGCTCCTGAGTAGCAGCAGGAGATAGGACTGAAAACAGGACTGCCTTAGTTATGAGGCTCTAATGGAGCAGGGCGCAGTGGGTGAGCAATCCATTAAGTTTCTAATCTAGAAGTGGGCTGAGGAAGTTTCTTTCATACAGTTTCTCTTGCCACCTACCCAACCCTAAAATAGGAACGGTAACCTATTAAGAATGAAAGAAAAACAGAGCGGGCTTGGGGTGGGGGGTGTTGGGGGGGGAAGCCTGAATAGCCAAAGAAAGTCTTAAGTAGGAAATAATGCATTTAAGAGACAGCAAGTTTTTTTGTATGCTCCATCAAAAGCTGATGTAGTCCCCAAACTGTGGGGTTTACCAAAGGTAATATGATGTACATCTGTTACTGTACTTAGTTTTGGTTTCTCCGTTTTTGACTGCCTCTTCCTCAGTAAACTAGACTGAGAACAAGTACACATTTTAATTGACTTCGTATCCCTAACTCCTGATTTAATGCCTAGCCCAAAGTGGGTTCTCAGGTATTTGTCAAATGTAAAAAATTAGGCTTCTGTTTTTATCTTCAGCAGAAGCTAAAGGGAATTTCTCCTGCTGCTATGTTTATTATTTACATAAGATTATTCTGAATGTTTTACATGAATTAACTCATTTAAGCCACAAAGTAACCCAGCGGGGTAGGTATTATTTTCCATTTTTTTCAGATGAACTAGGAAACACATAAAATAATTTTACAAGGTTCCACAGGAGTTAAGTGGCAGAGCAAGGATTTGAAGCCAAAGACTCTGTCAAAAGGGCCACTATATGAATTTGTTCTTAAGGCCTCTGGGATACTGACCAGCAAAAAAAAAAAAAAAAAGAATAAATACCATGGTGATTATCCAACTGTTTAGATCAGGACATAAAACTTAAAAGAGTTCCTTGTGCTTGCTCCTAATTATTTTTAGCATCCAAAAATTTGTGTAATTGCTAGTCGGGCATAAGAAGGCTTATTATGTAAAGAACACTGCAACATCAATAACCAAAAAGTATTCTAATTTCATACTACAGACTAAGACAGCAATCACTTACCTTTATGGTTTGGCTACTTTCTTTGTAAAAACACTATTATGATGCAAAGGTATTTCAATAAATGATGTTTCAAAAATTAATTGCATCAATAGTATTAGATACTAGGTCACTCCCTGCTTTATAGTACAGTATACAGAGCTAGTATTTGAAAGACACATGAGGCTGCATTGCAATATCCTGTGAGTGTCAGATATCCAGATCTGACATTGGTAAATATCAAAAGTGATGAAAAGGAAGAAATGAGCATTCATCTGACAAGGGATGAAGTATTTCTTCCCATAGAAAACATCCTAAATTTTAGATGCAATGAGGCAGATTGGACAATTCCAAATTGAAGAGTTTTAGAAATAGTCACTAAAATCAGTTCATGTGACAGGCTGCATTGTCATCGCAAACCTTTACTGAGTGCCCACAGAACTCATGGCACTTTCATGGGATTTACAGAGCTTCATTTGTTGACTTTGCCCTTAAGGAGCTTACAATTTAGTGGAACCGACTCTACAGACTGAAACATTACCGTAAGTATGAAACGCACACTGTAAAGTGAGAGCTGATGGGGATGGCGAGGGTAGTCAACAGTATGGGATGTGTTTGGCTTCCTGAAAGGGACGGGCATCTGAATGTTTGAACACGTAAGGTGGTTGGGAATGTAGGGATCCAAACAAGACACTTCCTTATCTACTACTTCGTGGTTTCCTTACTCTCTGCAGCTGGGGAGAACTGCACAAAAGTTGCTTGGGAAGAGCTTAGAGGGCAACAAACTTTTCAGTCCTCTTTCAGCACCTCTGATCGCTAGCAGACCCAGACTGGATCAAAGTTACCATTTAGGTATTTTAATAGCAGCTCTTTAACAGCTTTCCTATGACCATCCTGTTAAACAGGTTCAAAGAAAAAAAAGAAAAGGTGAAAACCAGTTTCTCTGAACCAGTTATACACACACAGGTAGGGGACCTTGTAGACCACACTGGAAGCTACTGGATTTGAGGCAGAGTATAATTTGTTTATGGAGGGAGCACACTGGCAAGTACAAAGGGAAGTGGCTGGAAGTAGAAAATACCCATAACATATTACGGATAAATTTTCTGTTAATGAGTTGAACAGGAGGACAACCCCTAAGAAACAAGTATGGCAGTAAGGCAGTGAAGAAAAACACTGTATCAACTCCTTCCCAAATCCAATTATGACCCAAAATGATCTTTTCTGGCTGTGTAGTATGTGGGAATCTTAGTTCTCTGACCAGAGTTCAAATCTGTGCTCCCTGTAGTGGAAGCTGAGTCCTATTCAGGGACTGAACTGAACCCCCAGGAAGTTCCCCTTTTTGAGGTAAGAGAAATATCCTCCTGAGTCCAAGTGTTTGGATATTAGCATTATAATAGCCAATTATAAAATCAGTCAAAAGGTAACCACGTACAAAGTATGGGGGAAACATGGCTTGGAAGGCTGAAAAATCCAAAGACTAGAAAGACGATACTGAAGGAATGATCTGGAAGGCAGTAACTGGAGACTGCAACAAACAGCCTGTAGATTTAAGCAGATTATCAGTTGTTAGAAGAGCAAAAATAGATGAGGAAATCTTGGGTAAGGTCACAGAGTAACAAGGAATCCATGAGCTATACAAATTAGAAGATATGGTCAGGAAAGCAGGATTCATGCTTGAATAATAGAAATGGTTATAAAAGTTTTTCTTCATGAAGAATAAACGTGGAAGAATTGACAGTTTGGAAAAACTAAGTAACCTGGAGCAAGCAGCATATTTAGAGCTGCAAAGATGCAAAACTTGTGGAGAAGGCAGAAATTGGGGTAACAACATAAACGATGAGTGCAGGTCTCTGGTAAGAGATAAATCTGAAAGCATCTTCAGGGCAGCAGCTGCCCTTACACAAAGTAGCAGCTGTCAAGTCAACTTTATAAACAGTACATTCTGACATGGACATCCTGAACCAAACCTGTCACTTAAAGGACCTGAATTTAGAAGCCATGTTCAAATTAAATGGTACTGCTAGGTTAAGTCTTACAGAAAAAAACATTAAACCCATCTTCCTGTACATTATTGATGTGATAGTTAATATTCACTGTGACACTACAGTTCAGTTGCTTCTGATCACACCAGAATATAGGCTTCATTCTTTCCACCTTAATTTAGGAATTAACTGAATATAGTAAGACTATCAATGTGCACTTTGATTTTATTTAAAGGTATATAAATTACATTACTCATATTTTTAAAAAGCATACACTTCATTAATGTGTCTGCTAAAAAGAAAAACCATTTTCTCCTTAAATGTTTAAAATGTCATGTGTAAAAGGTAAATAACCTATTAGGCCTCAGGAGTTCACAACTGGTAACTTCTCTAATTCAAGCTAAATTGGCCTGTTTATATATAGTTCACCTTAATATCCACAATAAAAGATTCAATTTTGGAATATCAGAAATAAATAAAATACAGTGGACCCTTGAATAACATGGGTTCACTTACACGTGGACTTTTTTTCACTGTAATACTGCATGATCTGTGGCTGGTTGAATCCTTGGATGCAGAACCATCAATGAGGGCCAGCGCCCCTAACTCCAGCTGTATTCAAGGGATTAGCTACATAGTATTTACATTGTAATTAACAATTATTTACATAGCAGCTATACTGTATTAGGTATTACAAGTAATCTAGAGACAGCTGACCTTGAAGTATGTATTTAGTGGGGGAAAAAAGGCATGTAAGTGGGCCTGCAAAGTCCATGGTGTTCAAGCGTCAACTGTAATTTCAAAACTCATAGACAAGCTTCTCTAAGAATTAGTGTTAGTCACTTCTCAAACTACAATAGGAAAAGCTGCATAAACGCTTTTTTGCATTGGCTCACAAATTTAAATGAGTTTTGCAGCGGGAACTGAAAGCATGGCTCCCTATTGTGTGAGTTGAGATGAGTCTTATCTAGCCCTTAGTAGCTGTTGTGACCTTGGTCAAGTCACCTCTTGGCAACTCAATCATCTGAAAGGGAGGACTCGGACAGTTCATATTCTGAAATTCAGACTCCCACAGAGCTCCCAACTCTATGTATATGCATTTTGGAAGGAAGCTGGGGCAGTTTTCATTAGATTCTCACGGGGGACCTTTATCCAAAAATAAGCTTGCAATATGTTAGGTGATCACGTCTAAATTGCTCCAGCTCTAAATGCTAGTATTTCTTTGTGGTACAGAAACTCTAAGGTGGCTCCCAAGATTCCCTGATGTACATACCCTTTATAATTCCATTTACTCAAGTGTTCGCAGGATTATTTGAGCATGATGGATATCACTCTGCGACTAGGCTAGAGAGTAGGCTTCCCAGGTGGCGCTAGTGGTAAAGAATCTACCTGCCAATGCAGAACACTAGAGAGATGTGGGTTCAATCCCTGATCAGGAAGATCTCCTGGAGGAGGGCATGGCAACCTACTGCAGTATTCATTCATGCCTGGACAGAGGAGCCTGGTGGGCTACAGCCCACAGGGTCACAAAGAGTTGGATGCAACTTAGTACGCACGCATAGGGTAAGGAGGAATGGATAGTGCAGGTGTAATAATGTACTCATCAGTTTGGCTTTGGGTCAATTAAAAGGGAGATAATAAGGGGTGGGTCTGATTTAATCAGGTGAGCCCCTTTAAAAGAGAGCTTAGGTTCTTCTCTGAGATCAGATTCTTCTGCAGGCCTTGACTAATCAAGCTGGTATGAGTCCTGCACTCATAAGAAAATTACTCTATAAAATCATTTGGCCTATTATAACGTCACTGGCTTACTTTTAACCAGGTTTTTGTACACTAAGAAACAAGAATTATGCAGAGCACTGTTATGTTTATCTTCTGGTAACTTATGCCATTTGTAAAATCATACTTTGTGTGCACTCTATCATTTGCAGCCATATGCTCAAGTTATAGAAATACTTAAAATATTCAGTCCACTTTGTTGAAGGAGTGAAGGAAGGTCAGAATCTTGGTTTGGACAGGGAAGAAGTAGAAGCACAGATGGCAT
The DNA here is from genome assembly GCF_054371585.1 of Giraffa tippelskirchi. Classification (NCBI taxonomy): domain Eukaryota; kingdom Metazoa; phylum Chordata; class Mammalia; order Artiodactyla; family Giraffidae; genus Giraffa; species Giraffa tippelskirchi. The sequence continues at coordinate 130,395,243 of NC_137276.1, forward strand.
CAGCTGACAAATTCAGTCAGCTGGAATATTAATACGTCTATACTGAAATTAAAGAATTTAAGAAATTTCTTTTGTAATATTGGGTCAATGTTAAAAGCTTATGAAAGACAAGCAAACACAAGCCACTGAGTTGTACTCTAACTTTACATTAATATATATAAAAAATCCACACAGCACACACACATGCCCCATGTAAAACATTGCTTTGAGTTTTAATGTTTATTTCCCCAAGGTAGCCTAGCCTGCACTCTACTTGGATAAATTTTACAAGCTAGTTTTCTGCTGCTTCTAGTTTTAAACTTTAACCATGTTTCTGATGACAAGGAATGCTGCAAAAATACTCTAGTTCAACAAAGAGTTATGATCACAAAATAATTTTTATCCATTCTACAGTGTTTCAGAATTACCAGTTGATTTTTAAACACAAAGTAGATATAGATGCTAATGGTGGCTAATCTGGTATGTTTCTTATAGCAAACTGTTGTTCATGCAACACTTGTGCTCAAAGGGGAAGGCACAGGATTTCCTACAATGAGCCACCTTATAAAGAGTTCTTTTTGTACAAATTAATTTATGTCACATTTAATTTAGTGTGCATAACCTCAAAACTGAGGTATTATTCCAATTTATAAAAACCACTTGCATAACTTTTATGCAAGTTTTAAAAATACAAAGTTTTCTCCCTAAAGTGGCTCAAAATAGATTGTTCATGGCTGCCTACATCTAAGATAAAAAGATTCTAAAACAATTGAACAGATTAGGCATATTATTAAAGGTGTTCAAACCATTACTTGATTTGTACATCTACTCAAACCTCTTCATCGGTCTTTATTCAGCAGTACATATGCACCAAATTCCATTTTAGAAGTTTCCATATCATTTTCATAGAAAACAAAGTTTGAAAACAAGTAACATTTAAACACAGCACGGTATTCTACCACAACTGAAACTTTTTTCTTCTTCTTCTTTACAGGACTCAACAAAATCTAAAAATGAACTAGGCTGTAGATTTACCTCATGCAAAGATCTTTATGTTATCTCTGAAAATGAAAAGGATGGCTTTTAAAAGCACATTTTACTGTTTTATACTATTATGGCAACTTGTGTACTGCAACACAGTCTATTTTGAGGGAAATTTATGATTTTTTTTTCATGCAAAAATCTACACAAATTAGTTTTGATGATATGGAAAGCTTTTCATAGCATCAAACATTCATCTGGTGCAAATGCACAGGGAAACCTTCCTGAAAGTTTTCTGACTTGAGAAGCAACTAAAAAGCCATACTAGGTAAAGTAAATAAAAACTAAAAACAAAACAAAAAACTCCCACAAAAAAAAAAAAAAAAACCTTAAAAAAAAAAAAGAGGAGGGGGTGGGAACAAGGAGGAAGGGAGATAGAAAACACAGGCTGCAGAGTACACCAATGTCTGCTGCTGAACTGGTCTCTGTTTTCATGTCCAGTGTACAGTAACACTTATGATCTCACTCTGATGATTTTACTAGGTTTGTTATCAGCCCCCTGAAGGCAAATCAAGCTTGCATGCGTTCACATACAGCACCACACCATACTCTCGTACACAGTCACTCCAGGACTAGGAGTCTGCTTCATGAATGAAGAGCCCTAGATTTGAAAGATGAACCTGGCTCTCCATCACTGAGCCAGACATTCATTCAACATTGTCCACTCACACACTGCTTCATAGCAAGGCCTGGGCTCGTTTTCCTTTGACTTTTATGGGCATCCTATCCTCTTTCATGCTTACAAGGCTTGAAGATGACAGTACTGCACTTTCCCCTCAATTGATACAAAGTCAATGTTCCTTCTCAGGCACTGAAGATCTGTGACCTGTAGCCCTTTTTACTTTAAACAACCTAAATAAGCATCCATGTAGAGTTTTCATTACATTTTGCCACTCATTCTCACTCGCACCCACTCGCCATCTTGACCTCATTTGGGCATTTTCTGTGATTCCAAATGAAATCTTCACATTTTCTTTCCCGATTTAATGCAGCAGCAGATCCCATGAGCCAAGCTTGATGGATCAAACCTTTTTATATATATGTATATATATATATATATCCCAGTGCTGCATTGTACCTAACTTCCACAACATCTTTCTAAAACTGGAACCCTTCTGTTGGTACATTGGCAGATGAATTGAAACCAAATGTTCCACCTTGTATTGCCTCTGGAACAAGGCTAGGATCTTCATCAATCTAAGGGGAAGGGAAAAAAAGAAGGTGATGGTTAGTTTTAAATTATAAAACACAGTATTGTAGTTAACACTTCCATTTAAAAAGTATGAGAGATTATGGGTGGCCAACACTGTCCTATCATCCCTTGAGAACTCTGAAACACTTCTTAAGGGATGCCAAAAGGGAAGAAACTGAAGAGAATATGCAAAATGGATATCTTCGGAAAGAATGAGAGATGGGAGATGGTACTATGTCTCAAATTCAGAGAGTATACTCATTCTAATGCTACCGCTTTTGGAGAGTAAGTGTCTTCTTCGGTTAATATTTTAATGGGAACTGGAGACAACTTTTGAGCTTAAAGTAGTAACATAATAGCCCTATTAAAATGGATAACTGATATTCTTTCTATATGCTTAACATCTAATGGTTGAACTACCACAAAATTATGTGCCTCTGGTGTAGTTCCTATAAAGAGGCACATCATCTTTATTATTCTTTTCACAGTGTAACAGAGTGAGCAAGACCTGCATGTTGAAGTATTAAAAATCATTAAGGCTTTGTGTATACCTAGTTATCAATTAGGACTTCTAAAAATATCCAATTTTAATACACGATAAAAGCTATTTTTAAAAAAGTATGCTTTTTAACAAGTATTATATTCTAAACAGGACTTAGCTTGATAATCTGTAGGCATAAATAGTCTAATTCTTTTTTAGTATTGCCCTTGTCAAGTTAATCTACAAACCATATATGCTTAACAAAATATTTAATAATATTCCATTTTCTTTTTTTAAAAAGCTGAGAAGATCAAAAATCCACTGGTGGCTATATCTGATCACTATAATTTTAGACTTAACATTCCCAAAGAGATAATACTAGAAATAATCCTTTAATTTCAACTACCATATAGTGACAATCTGAAAACATTCTTCTACAGTATACATTATACAGTAACTTATGTTTCTTGATAATTTTTTTTCACTGTGTCTATCTTCATATTTGTGTTTGGTCACAAACTAAAATTAATGGTGGCAATATATTCAAATACAGATTAACTAATTACTATCAATAACTAAAATTAATGGTGGCAATATATTCAAATACAGATTAACTAATTACTGTCATAATGGATTTATTATAGGATATACCAGCTTCACTATTTTGTTTATAAACACATTAGGCTATTAGCAATATAAAATATGATAACTATAGAGACATCAAGGGAAAATAAAGCCTAATTTATTCACTGTCAAAAAATTCTGTTTTTGCCATTTGAGCTAATACTACTTTTTAATACCCCAAAGGACTTTAAAATACTGAAATATTATGTATCTATTTCAATTCCATTCCTCTAAAATACATACATATATGTCCTAGCTTAAATTTCATCCAGACTTATGCTTATTAAGTAAAACTAAGAAAATGATAAGATTATTAAATACATCATCTGAAGAGAAGAACTGATCAATGATCTCATAGGCCAATTTGTAGATGTCTTCATTTTCATGATTTTGAAGCTGTTCAATTTTCTCCAGTCCTGTAAGAAATTTTATGAAGTGAAATAATAATAATATTAAAAAAACAACAGTAACAACACAGTGGCAAAAAGGTTACAATAATCTTGGGAATACATAATTCAGTTCTGGGTATCTATTCTAAAGGTGAATCTTAAAAACAGTAAGGTTTTATTCACAAAGATATAGCATATTTATCTTAAAAAATTATCTGAGGGACTTCCCTGGCAGTCCAGTAGTTAAAACTCAGCACTTCCAATGCAAGGAGCACCGATTCAATTCCTGGTCAGGGAACTAAAATCCTATATGCCATGTGGCACACTGCAGCCAAAAAAAAAAAAAAGAAACCACCCAAACACCTGAGTGTTTAACTACATATAAATTAAGCAATGGGATATCTATCTATTCAGAAGAAAATGATATATTATACATCACTGTTTGTAAGGAGTAATAGTATGTAAAACTGCTCTGTTAAAAGCTGGGAAATCCCTGGTGGCATGGTGGTTAGGATTCTGGGCTTTCACTGTCATGTGGTTCGAGGATCCCGTGAGCCATGTGGCATGGCTAAAGAAAAAAACCAAAAACACCCCAAAACAAACAGTAAAACCCAAAGGTGCAAGAAAAGTAAAAAAAAAAGTTAAAAGCAAGTTCTTTCTATTTTGTAGCATTTGCCGAATTTTTCTAGTAAGCATGTAAGAAAAAACTTTTAAGTACTGATGATTAACAAATATGAATGTTAAGAAAGCTATTAAGTATAATGAAAAATGATCATGATCAACAACAGTATTTCAGGGAAAGAGGATTTTCCCCTGTAAATACTAACAAATGTATTAAATCATAAGCAAAATATGTAAACAACCTATTGATATAAAAATTGAATACTGTTTTGCTTTGTAGTGGTTTAGTCACTAAGTCATGTCTGATTCTTGCAACCCCATGGGCTGTAGCCCAACAGGTTCCTCTGTCCATGGGATTCTCCAGGCAAGAATACTGGAGTGGGTTGCTATTCCCTTCTCCTCAAGAGATCTTCCTGACCCAGGGATCGAACCCTTGTCTCCTGCAGGTGGTCTCCTGCATTGCAGGTGGATTCTTTACCAACTGAGCCACGAGGGAAGTCTAATAGGAGTAATAATTAATTTTAAAATCTCTGAATTAAAGTGAAATTGCCCTTTCTTGAGTATTTGTCCTCTACTTCTTAAGCGGAGGGAATTGCTTTGGGCATATCTCTCACTTTACACACTCTCCTTATGGGGCCTTTCCACGAAAAGGTTTAACTACTATTTACATATAGGTTGAGGACTTGTACTCATCTATGGCTTCATTTTTCTGAGCTTCAGATGCTTAAAACTTTAAACCTGCTTGATAGTTCCATGAACATTTTATAGGTACCTAAAGTTCAAGCTGTACAAACACAATGTTATCTGCCATTCTTCACTTACACTGTTTATTCTACTGTATTCTTTTACTGGTGATAATCAACAACAGTCTGAAATCTGAGAGAAAAGACTAATTATTAGAGTTCCCCTTTCCCTCAATACTCTGTAACGAAATCTCAAAAACCTCAAAGCCTATCCTATCCATTTCTTGAATCTTGTCATCTCCCCTTCGTCTCTATTATCACTGCCTTCATTTATTGTGGTGTGATTGCTATATACCTTCCTAGGTGGTTTCCTGCCAGTCTCTACCAGGGTTCCATTCCCCTCATAGCCATGCTCCATTTAAACATATCAATTTCCTTGGTAAAATCTTCCAATGACTTGTCGTACCCTATGGCAGAGAGTCCTTTGGGAAATTTGTAAGTTAGGCTTTACCTCCAGTGAAATAGGCAATGCTCAAGATCTATATTTTTATATTAATATATAAAAATAAAATTTTAATTATTAAAAGGTTTATATGGTAAAAGAAAAAAATACACAAGTAGGAAAAAATTCTTTAACTATTCCTTTTAAATTTAAAATTTTTTAAGTTTTAAATTGTTCTGGAACTCACTTCCTAATTAGTTCCCTAACAGTATTTCCCATTTCCTGTTCCCAACTTCACAGTTACGCATTTTGTTGTTGTTCTGTCACTTTGTGTGCTGTGTATCACTTAAGTAACTTTAAAAACACTTACTTCCTATTAATTTTCAAGTCTCCAAATTCTATTAAGTAAGTTGAAGATATTGGTTCTCCTATTCTTAGCTACCTCTCCTTTCACTTACTTCTCAACTTCTATCAGGAACAGCTTTACTTTTATGCTTACCTAGGTTGATAATACTTATATTTTGTTCCACATCCACATCAGAAACTTCCATGTTCTGTCTAGATGTTCATCTTAAGAGCTGAAAGCTAAGGGATGTTGTGTACCTTCCTGGTGGCTCTGGTACACTGTCAGATTTGCGAACCACTGCCTTAAAGCATTTGCTGTGCTACATAGCTTCTTAGACTATAGGGGCCTGATCAATGGCTAACTCCATAGTCTATGATCTTTTGGCAGTTTCTACCTCATACTTTGTGATTTAGCAACGCTGAACTACTTATAATTTGCTGAATGCTATTTCTCACCTTAGACTTTGCTCATGGTGTTCTCTCTGCCTGGAACACCTTTCATCCCTTTTCACTTTATTAATCCTTATTCATCTCTCAAAATCCAGCTCAGGTCACTTCCTACTTCTTCCAGGACAGATTAGGTATTTCACTTTGTTGCACATTTCTATTAGGGTAATCAGCACATTAAATCAGTTCATGTTTATCTCCATGATTAGACTACATGCCTTGAAGGCAAGGACTGTGTCTTGTTTACCACTGTCTTCCCAGCACCTTAGCACAGTGCCTGTTCAATATATGGCAGCAATTCAGTTACCTAAGCATATGCAGGAAGCTGAGCAGGACTGTACATATAGAATACAGTATTTATTTTATTCTATTACTTGATTAGCTAAGACAGAAAAATACAGAAGTGTTGCATTTGAAAATAAAAGTAGTTACAAAAGAACATTAAAATGTGGAATAACAGCATATAATAAACTTACCTCCACATTCTTCTATAAGATTGGCTATGGTTTCTGCCTCATCTTCAGCCATTTTTAATATATTACTTAATCCATCGAGTACTACTTGCACAACTTGTGCATCTTTTACAGTCAGCAAGTTGCAAAAAGGTGGGATAACATTTTGTTGGATTAGGTAGGCCACCTAAGAAGAAAAACATCATGATATAATAAATGTTCAGTGAATTTCATTTGTGCACCCTGTTATCTCACTGGAATAATTTTGACTTTATAATCTTGAATTTGGAAATATGACCTCATTTCTCACATGTTAAGTTAGCCTACATTAATCTAACCTTCTTTTCTTTTTAATGCAGTATGTTTATTCTTCATGAACTTAGAGAAGGAAAAACTAAAGTGAAAATGAAGGAATCACTCAACTTCATATGACACATTTCTTTGCCATAAGGAGTACTTCCTTCAGAGATCCTTTCTCTTTTAATATTAAATTATGAAAGTGATTAGCCCCCAACTAAAATAAATTTATTAAAAAAAATAAAGCAAATAAATAAATAAATTATGAAGTCAGTTAAGAGGCCAGATAATTATTTTTTTTTTAAAACTACAATTGTTCAATGTGACAGCATCCTCTCTTTGCTTTAACATTTAGCACTCTCATATACCTGGCCACCTCTCAATCTGCTATTCTATGGTTCCATAAAATCTGCAAATTGTCTATCATCTTTATATTTTATTAGTTATTGCCATGTAATATATTTATATTCTGCTCTATATTCATATTTGAGTGGATTCAGTCTATGGCTTATCTGTGACAATTATGCACTCCAAATCTGCCCCTTTTTACTTGTCTATTAAACATATCTGGGACCAGGACTTTCCTGGCAGTCTAGAGGTTAAGACTCCGTGCTGCCAATGCAGGAGGCACCGGCGTACAGTCCCTGATCCAGGAACTGGGATCCCACATGCTGTGCAGTGTGGCCAGAAGATAAAAATAAATAAAACTGATTTTCTTTTGTCAGTTGGCACAATGTTAAGCTCTGTTACCTGCACAACTCTGAGAGTGAGTGTTTCTTTATATTTTATGCCCTAGGCATCTCACATTGTTCACTCTAGTTCCTAGTCCCAGCTTTTAAGTTGAATTTAGTTCCTTGCTTGGTTTACTGTCAGATAATTTTTGTTGTTGTTCATTTGTTAGGAGAATGTGTGAGGCAGTTTCACTCTGCCATATTACCCTAAAAAGTCTTGCTTTTTCTTTAACATTTAAAAAACAAAAACAACCCTGACGATAAGCTTCATCTTACCCTGGATTAGAAAAATTCTTGTAAGCCAAGAAGCTGGAAAGAGAACACTTCACATCTATGAAATATAACTAAAGGAAGTCAAGGTGACACTTTTATATATCACAGGATGTCTATTATCTTGCTATTATATTAAATTATGATTTACTGAAATACAAATCTTAGAATTATTAGTACTGTTACTTATCAGTTTTGAGAAATATGTAAGAGCTGAACTTACTTGATCTTTTCTTCCACTAATTGTTAAGTTACTTATGGCCCATGCAGCTTCTTTCTGAGTGCCAAAATCTCCCTATAAAATCAAAGTAAAGGATATAAATGGCAATATAAGATAAACTGGAAAAGGTGTTTCCTGCAATGATTTTTCAACTGCATACTCCCCCTGGTTTTCTTCTAGCCTTTATGTTTTCATATAATAAAGATAAGGCTTTGAACCCAATTTACCCTAAACAAATGGAGAGTCTATTTTGTGAACTTTCCCAACAACAAACTGACTTGATATTGCTGTTCATAGTATCAAATGAAGTCAATGATAAAATACAATAAATCAGTTAAAAAAAATAAGGAAGTTATAATTTTACTTTAGTCAAAGAAATGTCAAGGTAAAATAAAGTATCTTTTTAAACACATAGTTTTAAAACTAAAAATACTCATCATTCATGAGACTGTGATAAAGACTACTCTTATAAGGGTTACTCTCATACAAATTAAAAAATAAATTTAAAAATCATTTTAAAAAGTCATATATTTGATTTAATAATCTCACCTTTGAGAGTTAACCAAGAAAATTTCAAAATTGCAGTGGATTAATACTGAACACTGTAAATCAACCATACTTCAAAAAAAAAAAAGCTGCAGGGGGATATCTACTTTTACTTATCAGACTGAGAAAACCCAAGTATCTGTCAGTAAGACTGGCAGGAGTGTAAAATGGTACACAACCTTTCTAGCAATAAATGGGCATTATATAGCAAATTTATATCTATGTCTATTTGTGGATCCAGTGATCCTAAATATAACCTGACACATGGAAAAAACTTTACATAGACATTTGCTTGTATTTAAAGAAGAAACAATAGAAGAATAACCCAAAAATTAAGAGAAAGAAGAACAGACAGAAACAGAAGTTAGACCTTTGTGTATTACCTTGAAAACAAGGTACTTATTTTTTACTTGGAAACTATAAATGCTTCATATAACCAAAACCAAAATGAACAAGGGAATTCTCTAGTAGTCCAATGGTTAGGTCTCCACACTCTCACTGCTGAGGGTGTGACTGGGGAACTAAGAAACCATAAGCATCTTGGCATGCGCAAAAATAAAGAAAAATAAAACCCCCAAACTGAAGCAATTCCCCCAAATAAAAAACACACAGAAACAAAAAACTGTATATGAAGCTGGTGGCTTAACTACACATATAGAAATTATTTCAAGTGACATTATCTTAAAGTACATCATTGATGGAATATATCCTAAAAACAAAAAATCCTCAAGGAAACCCCAAAAGTGGAATAGTTATGTTGTTAGCATCAATGTGGTCTTGTTATTTTGACAGATTTATATTACATACCTCAATATATGTCAAGTAACTATGCCTACAGAAAGATTTCCAGCACAGACGAGATAAAAACACAAAATCAAAGAAGTGAAAATAAAAAACACTGTTATCTTACTCAGTGATATCTGATAGCTTTCATTTATGATTTGTTTTTATGAATTCTCATGTTTACAAAAATTATAATATGTTTATCTTTCATTTTCTTAAAAAAAAAAATTACCTCCTATTTTATTCATTCAAGCCTAGATACCATGACAACCTTGTAGTAATAATCATCCTTAGTACCTGAACTATGACCTTTAAATACCACTTGTTACAAAAAAGAACCAAGACACCCTGAAAATAGTTAATTCTAGGTCTAGGTCAGAAAATAAATAAATAAAAAAAAAGCCCAGGAATCATGTCATACCCAAAAGGTAGGAAGTCCTCAAAAAATACTTGGATGATGTTAAAAACACAGGCACCAAACTTAAAAGAGGTTCCCACTGGTCAGGGACAACCTGAGCGTCAGAAAGAATAACTACAAAGGACTGAAACTTATAATAAAAATACATATATGTAAATCCATAATTTCCTAATGATACTGAAAACTTTGCACTAGTCTCCTTTTGAGGTTATTAGGGAACCATGTCATTCTAAAAACTGAGTGATAATAAGCAGGAATCAAACATTTATCTTGCTTTTCCTTTATGAAATATATTTCAGAGTAAACGAACAGCTGATAAGGACGCTCATTAATCTTTACTGAAGAATCACGCCTAATATGTAAAGAATGACAGAATTACAAAGTCATCATTTTGCAGTTCCTAGTGAAATAAGGGATTTAGGTAATGTTCATCATGACTGCTTAAAAACCACTATGTGAAAGCATGATGAATAGCATTATAATAATGGGTGGAACAGTCTGGTAACACCTGAGCTCACGTATCAATCTAAATTATCACTAAATGTAGAATAAAGAGAATGTATCTCCCCATGTGAATCATTAGAGCATTAAATATTTTTCCCTAAAAACTGAACCCAATCTAGCAGTTTGTAAGAAACATGGAGGAAAAGAGGACAGAGATAACTTCTCTTTAATGAACAGATCAGTGTTCAGGAAAAAACCTGCATGCTGTGATTGTAACATTTTATTTTTTGATTGTGACATTTTAAACTGTGTCTTTCCCAAACGTTAATGTAAGCATGTGATGACATGGCATATGACTAAATAGCACAATTACTTGCTGTTTGATCTTGAGCAGTTTATTTGTCTATACTACAGTTTCTTCATCTATCTAATGGGAATAATTCTTGACCTTACAGAGTTACAGTATTAAATAAGTTTAATATATGTAAAGTGCATGAACAATATTCAAGCACATATAATTTTTAATAAATTCCAAGATAATGGTAATTTTGATAAAAGAATGATAAGAAAAAGGGCCAGTGGTTTATAAAAAGAAATGTTTCATGTATATAAAAATTGCTTGAAAGTTTTAATATTAATACTACTTTACTGTACTACTCATGCCACTGTATCGATTCTAATTAAACAGAAAAATATATATTCACAGTTATATTAAGTTCTTTTCCTCTTACACAGATACTAACAAGATGATTTTCTTACCTTATCCAAAAGGTGTATTATCATTGGTACAAGATTGGCATCAATTACTGCCTGAACCTGCTGCTGATTTCCTGCAGTGATGTTAGAGAGGAACCACACTGCTTCCTGTAGAAAAAAAACTCCTTTAATATTTCTTACTGAAAAATAAAATCTGCAGCTGAACTAGGAAAAAGCATTCACTACCATGACCAAATGATTTTTACTATGGAATGAGTTCCATAATAAAAAATTTCGCAACCTGTATTTCCCTGTCCCCTTTTCTGTATTTTTCCTTGAACATATTGCTAATAAAAGAAACTAACCTTCTAAAAATTTCTTGAAAATGTTCCAAGCACTAAGACTATAAAGAAGCTTGGCTGAACAAATACTAAGGAATCGATGAACTGTAACAAGCCAGCGGAGGTGATGGAATTGCAGTTGAGCTATTTCAAATCCGGAAAGATGATGCTGTGAAAGTGCTGCACTCAATATGCCAGCAAATTTGGAAAACTCAGCAGCGGCCACAGGACTGGAAAAGGTCAGTTTTCATTCCAATCCCAAAGAGAGGCAATGCCAAAGAATGCTCAAACTACCCCACAATTGCACTCATCTCACACGCTAGTAAAGTAATGCTCAAAATTCTTCAAGCCAGGCTTTAACAATACGTGAACTGTGAACTTCCAGATGTTCAAGTTGGATTTAGAAAAGGCAGTGGAACCAGAGATCAAATTGCCAACATCCACTGGATCACTGAAAAAGCAAGCGAGTTCCAGAAAAAACATCTACTTCTGCTTTATTGACTATGCCAAAGCCTTTGACTGTGTGGATCACAACAAACTGGAAAATTCTTCAACAGGTGGAAATACCAGACCACCTGACCTACCTCCTGAGAAATCTGTATGCAGGTCAAGAAGCAACAGTTAGAACTGGAAATGGAACAACAGACTGGTTCCAAATAGGAAAAGGAGTACGTCAAGGCTGTATACTGTCACCCTGCTTATTTAACTTATATGCAGAGTACATCATGAGAAATGCTGGATTGTATGAAGCACAAGCTGGAATCAAGATTGCTGGGAGAAATATCAATAACCTCAGATACGCCGATGACACTATCATTATGGCAGAAAGTGAAGAAGAACTAAAAAGGCTCTTGATGAAAGTGAAAGAGGAGAGTGAAAAAGCTGGCTTAAAACTCAACATTCAGAAAACTAAGATCAAGGCATCTGGTCCCTTCACTTCATGGCAAATAGATGGGATAACAGTGGAAACAGTGACAGACTTCGTTTTTTGGGCCTCCAAAATCACTACAGATGGTGAATGCAGCCATGAAATTAAAAGACACTTGCTCCTTGGAAGAAAAGTTATGACCAACCTAGACAGCATATTAAAAAGCAGAGACATTAATTTGCTGACAAAGGTCTATCTAGTCAAAGATATGGTTTTTCCAGCAGTCATGTATGGATATGAGAGTGGGACTATAAAGAAAGCTGAGCACCGAAGAATTGATGCTTTTGAACTGTGGTGTTGCAGAAGACTCTTGAGAATCCCTTGGACAGTAAGGAGATCAAACCAGTCCATCCTAAAGGAAATCAGTCCTGAATATTCATTGGAAGGACTGATGCTGAAGCTGAAACTCCAATACTTTGGCCACCTCATGCGAAGAACTGACTCACTGGAAAAGACCCTGATGCTGGGAAAGATCGAAGGCGGGAGAAGAAGGGGATGACAGAAGATGAGATGGTTGGATGGCATCACTGACTCGATGGACATGACTTTGAGTAGACTCCAGGAGTTGATGATGGACAGGGAGGCCTGGCATGCTGCAGTTCATGGGGTCGCAAAGAGTCAGACACGACTGAGCAACTGAACTGAACTGAATACAGACAAAAATCTTATTTATTCCCTCTTCTATTCTGATCAAGAGGCCTAGCCAAAACAGATGAGTATATCAATTATTCATGATGATGGAAACACACAAAAATGAAACAATGGATTGTTTTTGTATACTTATTTGTAATATTCATTCACTGCACCATCTCTCTCAAAGATAAAACAGAATCAACTGCTTTACTGGTCTACCTTAATGATCTTTTTATGCTACCCTTTATACCACAATGGTGCTACTGCTACCAATATGACTACAAAAAGCGACTTGCTTTTCCTCATAGAAAATACAAGCCGCTTGAAAACACAGAATGAAATGAGACAAAATATCTGCCTAGTGTCCTATGTAGGATATTACTATAATTTACAAACTTAATAAATCTATTAAACATATGAATTTATTAAAGGAAATATTTTCTCTCTTTTAAAAAATTACTGAACAAGTTTTACTCCTAATGTGCAGAAGGCTCTTTTGGATCAGATCACAGGATCACGTTCAATGAACCTGTCAGAGATTTTAGGGTGTGAGGCTACTTAGGTGAGCTGCTCCTGGGCTATAATCATCGGCAATGTTGTAATCAATAACCCATGCACTTCTACAACAGCCTCAGATGCACTCCAATATCAGCATCACCAGTCAGTGCCCCCTTTTCATAGCCTCCACAAGCACACACACATGCACACGCACACACACACAATCAGATAGTTAAAAAAATATTAAACTTAAGAAAAAAATATTAAAGATTACTTAACTTAGATATTAAAATTTTCCAATCATATAACATTTAACACCCAATTATCTCTATTTCATCATTTCCAGGAGAGCCAAATTTGCACTGTTTGCAGCTGGTTTATTGTAAAAATGGAAAATCATGTATCAGTCCATATCATAAAGAGTAAAATATCTTACTTTCTCTTAATGTCTAAATGACAGCTTATGTTAACAATAAATATTAAAGATACTCAACCCCCTAATTTCATAAATGAAAATGGCTTCTTCATATGCTATTTATTAAACAGTATTTAAAAATACTTACTTTATTAATTTTCTCTTTGGGATGTGTCAGAAGTGCAGGGAAGTGTGAAAGAGCATCACAGTTTAAAACTACTTGTGTTTGCTCATCAGTTCCAGTAACAATATTGCCTACAGCTCGAAGTGCTGCTGTCTGAAACATAAAAATATTTAATAAGATGTTGTTCCACAGGAATCACTCCTTATACACAAAGGTGTATTAGGCAGGCTATGAGAAATATCTTCATTCATTCATGGAAACCTACATTTTTGAGCAAGTTGTGTCAGACACTGATTTAGAAACAGAGGAATGAATAGGGCAGATACAACCTCAGTTCTTAGGGAGCCTCCGTTACTGTAAGAGGAAACGGCCAATAAACAAGTAAGTATGAAGGATAACTTTAGATAATAATTATGACCATAAAGAAAATAAGATAATACGAAAGTTTTTGTGTGAACACATGTTTTCAGTTTTCTTGGTATACACCTGGGTGTGGAATTTCTGGGTCATAGAATAACTCTGTCTAACTTTTCCAGGTACTGTCAAATTATATTCCAAAGAGGCCATACCATTTTACATTCTTACCAGTAATGTATGAGGATCATACTTTCTCTACATTCTTGCCAACACGTTACTGTCTTTTTGATTATAGCCATCCCGGTGCGTATAATGTGGTACTTCACTGTGGCTTTGATTTACATTGCCTTAGTGACTAATGGGAGAAGGCAATGGCACCCCACTCCAGTACTCTTGCCTGGAAAATTCCATGGACGGAGGAGCCTGGTAGGCTACAGTCCACGGGGTCGCTAAGAGTCGGATGACTGAGCGACTTCACTTTCACTTTTCCCTTTAATGCACTGGAGAAGGAAACGGCAACCCACTCCAGTATTCTTGCCTGGAGAATCCCAGGGACGGCGGAGCCTGGTGGGCTGCCGTCTATGGGGTCGCACAGAGTCGGACACGACTGAAGCGACCTAGCAGCAGTGACTAATGATGTTGAACATCTTATGCGCCTACTGACCACCTGTATGTCTTCTTTGGAAAACATCAATTTTTAAAAACCATTTAGAATTAGGTTGCCATTTTTTGTTGAGTTTTAAGAGTTCTTAATGTACTCTGGACACAAATCCTATTTCATACATGATTTGTGAATATCCCCTTCCATTGTGTGGGTTGTCTTTTCACTTTCTTGATGGTCTCTTTAGAAGTTTTAAATTTTGGAAGTCCAATTTTTTTTTTGGCCATTTTTTCTTTGGCTTCTTGCAGTGTCAAATCTAAGAAACTACTGCCTAATTCAAGGTTGAGAAAATTTATGCCTTCTAAGAGGTTTATACTTCCAGATATTTCATAATAGCGGTTTGATTCATTTTTGAGTTTATTTTTTTTAAATATGATGTGAAATAGGGATCCAACTTCATTCCTTTATATATGGATATCCAGTAGCCTCAGCACCACTTGTTGAAAAGACTGTTTTTGCTCACTGAATTTTCTTGGCACCCTTGTTGAAAATCAATTGATCAACTGAGTTTCTTTCTGGACTCTTGATTCTATTTCATTGATCTATAAGTCTATTCTTATACTAGAATCACAAAATTTTGTTTTCTCTAGCTTTGTAGTCAGGTTTTGAGTGAGAAGTCCCCAAACTTGATTCCTTTTTCAAGACTGCTTGGGCTATTTCTGGGTAGACTGTATTTTCTTATGGATTTTAACAAGAACTGCATTTAATCTATAGATAATTTGGGGGACCATTGCCATCCTAATACTGAATCTTCCAATCCACAAACATAGGTATCTTTCTACTTATTTAGGTCTTATTTAATTTCTTTCAAAAATGTTTTTTGTAGTCAGTCAGTTTCTTCAACAAATAAATTTAATAAGGGAAAGAAAAAAGGAAAAGAAAGTTGTAGAGTAACAGAAACATAAAGACATAATAGCTACTAAATGTAATGTGCTGACCTTATTTGAAGACCTACTGATTTGGTCAAGTTGTGAAAAAAAATGAGGCAAAAAGTAAAATTCAGACACTGACTGGATTTTAATGACTATTTCTAAAGTGCTCTAACGGTACTGTGAATGTTAAAAAATAGGCTTACTTCTTACAGATGCAAGCTGGATGAAATTATACAATATCTGGGATTTGTGTCAAAGTATTCTGGAGGGGAAGTAGAAATATACAGGAAACCTACATAGTTCATTACATTATTCTTTCTACATTCCAAAGTTGTGGCATGAAAAAGTAAAAAAGTTTTAAAAAATCTGTATTAATTATCAGGTAAGGTATAGAACATTCAATTTATTTGAGAGCTGGCTAAAATAAAAGTCTAAGCCCTATTTTCTCAAAGTCCAGTATTAAAAGTGAAGATGCATTCAGAAAAAACTAAAACAAAATGCAAACCAAAAACCTATACCAAGACATAAATACCACACTTAAGAAATGCAAACTTCATGATAAGAATTAAGTAGGAATATTTAAAACAGAGTACAAATACCCCTAAATGACAAAGTATTCTATTAATCAATTATTTCTGAATTTAGCTAAGTGTTCCTTCTTTTCTTTAAAGTGCTTTAAAGTTTAGAGATGGGTTTTCATTTTGACAGCATATGAATAACCTAAAGAGCTTTTTAAAGCCCAGATTTCTAGGAAATATAGCAGATTTACTGAAACAACTTCTAAAAGTTGGGCAAGGGAAACCAACTTTTTTCTTTAAGCTTCACACACCTGATTTTATCATCTAGCCAAGGTTGATAAAGTGAATCCAGGTCACAGTTTTCCTTATGCTATTATTGTAGTTTATGGGTTCTTTGTCATTCTAACATTAAAGCACACTATTTACCACAGAAGGACAGGGAGAGCTTGCTGCACCTCCCTTTACCACCGTAGTTTGACAGTTATTGCTTGTAACTGTGAACTTCTCACCTTCTCTTTATTAGCTCTTTCTAGATGCAGGTTCTTTGGGATATTTCTACGCAAGGATTTTAAAATAATACAGTAAAACAAAAATCAAAGAAAACGATTTTAAATAACTGGAAGAATACAAGTTAGGAAGCCCCTAAGCAGCACATTTCAGTACAAAGCCTTCATCACAGTGTCAGTGATGCTGAGCATTAACTAAACTTGCCAGGTGCAGTGAAGAAGAGTAAAAAAGGACAGCTGTAGGGGAAAAAAAGAGTAGGAGAGTGAAAGAAGAAAAACAGGGAAAGTAGGAAAAATAAAATCATCAATACTTGTTTTAGATGCTACCCAAGTTGCTTTAAGAACTGCCCTGCTCTATGTCAGAGATCAGTAATTTACAAAGAAGTCAACTTGGCTTTTTTTCCTGAAGAAAAAGGGATATTCTTGTAGTAATCATACCTCATTTTCTCCTTCTTTAAAATGGGGATATAATAACTCTCTCTTTTCCATCACAGATATGTTATTATTAGACTAAAAAATACTTTAAACTATTGATATTATCCATATTCGAATGTCATGTTTAAAGCAGATAGTAGCATGTTTTTATTAATAAAAAACTCACCTGCACTTTAACTTCCTGGTGGCTGAGAAGAGGAACCAAATGAGGGACTATTCCAGAGTCTATTACCATCTGTATCTGTTCATTGCCAGCATCAGTAAGGTAAGAGAGGGCCCAGACTGTATCTACCAGTATCTAATGAATAAAAAGAATTCAAATAATCCTTGAATATTTTCTCATTTCAAAAATTTTTAACCATGTGGACTAACCTCTGATTGTTCTACCATCTTCTTTCTTCTGTTTCTTCTGCTTCACTTAAGTTCACTGGAATCTTAGTCTTCTCTATTACACTAAGCATCATCAACTATGAATGTTTCTATCAACTATGTTCATGTTCCAGTCATATTTAGGATATTTAGGTTAATTATGATCCCAATCACAGACTGATAGCCACTCCTCAATCACAAAGATACAAATATACTATGTAGCACATAAAATATGAGAAAAAGACATTCTCTTTCCCAAATGCTCAGATTGAGGGATAATAGGCCCAAGGACATTGTGATAAATGCATACAGTTGGAAAGAGTATATGTATCCAACATTGTATGTATATGTATTCACATTAAAAATATCTGGGATAGGTGAATATACTCAAGGTGTTCTCACATCAGTACCATGTTGGTTGGTCTAAAGCCAACACTCCAGTATTAGGATTATAGTACTTTCATCTTTTCCAACCAGTTTGCTTTGCTTTGTAAAACTAGAGGCAACTTCCCAAATAGTGGAAGTCTCCCACAGCTACAGATAAAGACATTAAAAGCAACCACAGGTCAACTTGTGAGATCTATGATCAAAAAACATGTTCTAGTTTAAAAAAACAAAACAATGAACCAACCAACCAAACTATAATTTGCATCAGCTACCAAAACTACTTTTTTAAAAAAGCTCGTGTAATTAACTTATTATGATTATATTTCAAAGTACAACAGGCCACTGTGTTTCATCTTTGTATGTTAAGTCCTAATTAGAAGTTATGGCAAAACAAACTATGACAAACAACTGTTAAGCTGCTAAATAATGCAATTATTGACAAAGACATAGTAATAAATAATTATGCCTGAAATTTTACTTTCAAAGCCTTTTTAGAATATGACTTCTATGTCAAAAGACAAGCCAAAGAAGTTCGAAATCTTTAAGTTCTAAATCAACGGTATATTTATAACATCCAAGAAGCCCCTGGAAGAAAACAGCATTTTGTCATTTTTCCTTTCAGAAATTCAAGAAAGCACTATGGATATTTTTTAATGTAAAAAGAAGACATTGAATGAAAAAATTCACACACGTAAGGAAGTATCAAAACATGTCAGACAACTAATTTCAACTTACAAAAGTAACTTCATACGCACTTTTTGTGTCAGCAAAGTTAAGTCTATGGATAAGTTTACTAATTACAACTCTAGTGTAATTTCAATATTTCACTTATGGTTTGTGGAAACAGTTTTGTTATTTTATTTTTACTTCTTTGATGGCCTGATTTAAGAACTTGCTCCTAAGTGTTAACCTAAGAAGATTTTATTTTTAGTAAACATTATTTAGCAAACAATATTACTAATGCTAGTAAAAAAAGAAAAATGCAAACTGGCTTGGGAAATTCAAGATAACATCAAGAGCAAGAAAAATGGAGTTACAATCTCAAATGGATTGGGGTAAACAAGTGGAAAGAACACAATACATCTCTGAATAAGGTCAACCAAGACGTCTGGTTTTTCCAGTAGACTTATAAACTTTGACATTAGTCTTTCTTGGAAATCTTTTAAAATAAAATAGGAAAACTTTGACTATAAGAAGCCAAAACCAAAATTTGCTTACATGTGTGTTTTGTTTGCTTTTAAAGATCTTAGACTATTTGGAGCTATAAAAAATATCTTTAGAGCAAAGATCATGTTCCTCTATGAATGTCAAAACATAATATAATTCTAACCTAATGTAGTATAATTTGAAGTTTAAGTTGTTCCATATCTTTAGAGAGATCTTGGCAAAAAGGTATGACTACCTAAGAAACTGAAGAAATGAAGCAGCTTGTCACACACTAATCATACCAAACTGTGTTTTTAAAGAACTAAACAAGTTTCTCATGGTTGCTATGCATTTTGTCCCTGTGATTTCCTTTTACCCATAACATTTCTAGCTCCTCTAACACAGGAAGGCTAGACTGACTTTATAAGCAGTTAGAGCTGTTTCCTACTCATTCATTCTTTGTGAGTTGCTTTTTCCTTTGCTCTCTGTGTTAGAAAGAATGAGTAGGATATATTTATTATGTTTAAAATCTAGTTTGCACTGATTTTTTCCCCTGTTGTTTGGATACTCAAGAATTATCTTTATACCAAGTGAAGCCGTTAGCAAAGTCACTATAAATGAATTAATAGAGTACTAATGAAATTAAAGAGCAACTGATGTTTACAGTTTGGTGTAAGAATGGTATATGAATACAAACGCGTGCATGAAGGCACACATACATTTTTTTGCCTTTCAAAAAATACCACCACTAGGTGTATGTGTTCTCTCACTGGCCAGCTGTCAAAATGAGCTTTCACAAAAAGATTATCAACAGTCAAAGATATAATATTAGTGAGAGCTTACTAACTGGAAACTTTAACAACTTCCAACGTCCGTTTTTGCAACACAAATACATAATATATGCACATACATTACTGCCCAGACCAAAATAACAGGCTTGATTTCACTTGAAATTTACATTTTGTGATATGGGTAAACACAGAGTAAATACAAAAATACCCAACTATGTATAACAGCTCTTGAACTAGGGTGAAGCCTTAAATATACATACACATAAAAATATATGATGAGAAGCATTTACTCACATTTACATCTGTGTGATGAATTAAAACACAAAGAGCTGGAAGAATCTAAAGAGGGAGAAATATATAGATTTTAAAATATACATAGGTAAAAATATACACATAATAATATCTACTTTAGTTTTTAAAAAAAAAGAACAAAAATTACTCGTTACCTCCTGAATGGTTTCCATTGGGGGTGGTGGGTCTTTGTGGCGACATAAGTTGACCATAACCCAGGTAACATTTCTTAAGAATGTTATAGGAATAGATGGACTTATGAAGGAAAGTAAAGGTTTCACAACTCCAAGACTTATGACATAATCTCTACACTGTGGCCCATCACCTGTAGGAAGGAAGATTTATTAATACAATAAGTAACTCAGAAAACATAAAGCACTGGGTTCAATATGCTGCTTATTGTACTTGAATCATACACACTATTTCGATTTATGCAGCAGTTTTAGACAATAAAAACCTAGCTCACATTTTAGGTCTTTGAACCAAGAGATGTAACATAAGGTACTAAGACTTCCTTTGTACATTATTGATGTATTTAGGTTTATATGCTGCGCATCTAAATGCAAGAAGCCTAAATAAGGTTTTCAAGTACTTTGTGAACAGAGAATTGTTGCTTTTTGTCTTCTCTCTCAATGGTACACTCTAAGTTTAAGAAACCCTCATGTTATAAAAAGAAATATACGGGAATACTATTACAGAGAAAAACATCTAGAATTTATACTGATGACCTGACGTCAAAGCACAGAGAGTATTAACTATAAATTACTCTATACACTTATAAACTATGTCTACAGTATTTGAAGATAAAATGTTTGTTCTTTTTGTATCCATTTATTCTATGTCATCACTGGAATTAAAAACCAAAGATCAAGATGTGGTATTAATAGTTATAAATCTAAAATCTGATATAAAGTAAGGGACTATGGATATACAATTCCTAACAGCAATATACTGTATGCCAAGAACAGTTACAGGGAAATCTGCCCATCTGAAAACTCACAACTGTGGGGCACTAACCATATTTCACCTTCTATCTTGGCCCCCAAAAGGGTAATAAAGAAGAGCTTTATCAGAGCCAGGCTGATTACTTCCATACAAAAAAAATCTGTGGCAAAAATAACTTTTAATATAATGGTACACAATACAGTGCAGACCCCAGATTTTTTCCATTCTCCAGCTTTTTGAGTTTTTGAGTTTGGGTAAACTTAAGGTTGTAGTTAAAAAACAAATTTCTGAAATACTGGAACTGTCTTTAATTATTCTTCTTGCAATTATTTATCAGAGAAAACCAGAAAGGTATGGTAATCACAGTGGTCAACATTTAACGAGACTGTCTACATGACAGTCACGTAGACACCTGCATGACGACGACCTCATGATAATAGTGGACAACATTACTATATTTTATTGTACTAAAATCTACAAGAGATATAAAAAATTTCAACTTAAGATTCCTCTCAGACCTGCTATTGTAGAGAAAAAGTTTGGTTTTACCACCTCCTTTTTTCTTAATATTTCCTAGGACAGTTAAGAGAGTTGAGGAATAAAATGGACCCCACCGTAATAAAGGAGGATGAGGAAAATACCTAAATCATATACGTATTTTGTAATTATTCAAATAACTAACAGCTGACTATATACAAAGAGATATAATGGTATAAGCAACAAAATGTTCCTTCTGTTTACTATGCGTTTACACTTAAACAGCTATAATTTCTGTAAAATAGTTCATAAAAACTAGAGCTGAAAACGGCAAGTTGCTTTTCCTTTTCAACTCCTAGTAGGCATTTGTATTACACAGTACATGATCACAACAATTGCTGGACTAGTATTATGAGTTTTAGACAAACCTATGATATTTCCCAGTGCCCATACTGCTTGCTCGCAGACATTCTGATGGGGTGAATGGAGAAGCCTCAGGAAAAGTGGCACAGCATCTGAAGGAAGAAAACACATGCCATCAAGTCTGAAGATTTTGTTATATATCAATTAGATTGCAAAAAAATTGAAAAAAAAAAAAAAAAAGTTGAAAATACTATACACCAAAAACTGAACTTGTTTCTTTGCTGAAATTCCAAAAGAAATGAACCTATCAAAAGAAATATACATATATAAAGTATATGCTTATTAAATGATTTTCATTAGAATAACAGTAGTACAAAATTTCTGAGTAGCAGACAAAACTGTCACCATCAAAATGACAGCTTCAACATACAAACGTTGAATTAAGTTGATAAAACTTTATTCACAATTAAACTTGGATTTAAATTAAAAAAATTAATTCCTTATAGATTAAGTATTATCTTCAAATTTGAAAAAACCCTCCAATAATTAAAACAACTTTTGAATACAGAAATATAAAATAGTATCACATGGGTCTTTAACCAGGCCACGTGAGACATTTTGAATCAGAAAATGCTTCTGTTGCTTAACAACAAGGAAATACAGACATTTAACAGAATAATACTATACTGAATAAATGATTCTTTCATTTCTTTTCCTTCTGATATTGCTCTGAAAAATGCTATTTAAGTACACAGAGATCAATCAGGTATACTTATGTGTGTGTGTGTTAGTCATTCACTTGTGTCTGACTCTGTGTGACCCTATGGACTGTAGTCTGCCAGGCTCCTCTGTCCATGGAATTCTCCAGGCAAGAATACTGGCCTGGAGTGGGTTGCCATTTCCTTTTCCAAGGGATCTTCCCAACCCAGGGATCGAACCTACGTCTCTTGCATTGGCAGGTGGATTTTTTACCATTGAGCCACCTTAGACAAGAATACTGCTTATATATTTGAAGGGGATTTTCAAAGTACCTTCTTAAACTTACGAATTTCTTTGTTTAGTGTGTGCTAAGTCACTTTAGTCATGTCTGCCTATATGCAACCCTATGGACTACAGCCCATCAGGCTCCTCTGTCCATCGGGTTCTCCAGGCAAGAATACTGGAGTGGGTTGTCATTCCCTTCTCCAGGGGATCTTCCCAACGCAGGGATCAACCCCGCGTCTCTACTGTCTCCTGCATTGGTAGGTGGGTTCTTTACCACCAGCGTCACCTGGGAATCAGAATCAAATAATACTCATGGAAATAACTCAAGTTACAGTAACATAACTCAGTGATTATTTCCTACTTACATTTGTTGGAACATAAACAACCAATCCTATAATAACAATGAAAAAAAAAATTCAAGCCATTCTCTCAAAGGGCTACTTTATAAAATAGAAAATGTCACTCACTGTGATAAGATAATCAAAGTAACATACTTAAGTTGGCTTATTTCAACTGCCTTACCTGTTACTGAATTCAAAATAATTATAATTTAATAGCTCTATTCTTTCAGAAAAAGCACTAAGTGTTTTAAATAACCTGTTTTTGGAAAATTACAATTTTGTTTCTTAATAACCAACTTACTAGACTGAACTACTGCTTGAGTTTGTTCAGAGGTTCCAGATGCAATGTTTGTCAAAGCCCATGCCGCTTCAAACTGTAAAGAAGGACTACAAAAAAAAACAAATTTTTTTAAACAGCAGGAATTTCTACATTGGCCCAAAATATCTACCAACCATTCCTCCCTACCAGTATTTTAAAAGTATTAAATATTTTGATGCAAAAGATCTATATACCCAGTATTTTTTAACTTCTAATGATTATTTAAAATATCTCTTTGGTATAAAAAGCATATAACCCTCTCAAGTGTTCTTATTTTTATTAAGAACTCTTTATTAAGATACCTGCACATTACTAACTAAACAGTTTTCTCAAGTAATTACCTGGATAAACTAGATCTTACTAATTTTCAAAGCTTAAAGGCTAACTAAATATATCACTCGCAAGTTCCCTTTTGATCTTTACCTTCTCTTGGTGTACACATATCTTACATTGTTTTTCACGTTGGCTTTTCAACTCCATCTTATAGCCCTTTTCTTTTTTCTTTGAAGACCAAACTAACTACTAAGAAAATGTTGTCTTCTGCAAAGGACACACCCTAAATTATTTCTTAAAATAATGTACTTACTTGTCATCTCTTTCAAGACAATGGACTAAAATAGGCAATATTCCAGATTTTATTAAGTCATCAATTGGTGGATTTCGATCACTGGACAAAAGCTTCCTATAAGAGATATACATATACCCCTTATGAAACTTAATGAAACACAATTAAATTCAAATTCATGTTTGATTACAATAAACTGAATATTTGGCACAAACACTCTTCCTGAAAGTTACTTTTTAAATTTATATAATGCAATTTTCTCTATTATAAAAAGATTAATTTATAAATTTACAGAAATTATTAATAATTAGGAAAAATGGTAAAGATGAACCACTAGACATGGTTCTAACAACCATAAAGACATGAACACTTTACCACTTCTTTTAAGTTAGGACAAAAGTGTGTAGGATGCTGGTACAAGTTTATAGCTGATACCACTTTCCAATTCTTTATCCTACTCTATACACTAAATTAAAGACCATAAAAGCTCAACAACATTCTCATCTCAATAACTAAAGGAAATGTTATTCCCCTATAATAAACCAAATGATAGCTGCTAATTTACTATCCTATCAATGTAAACTCCTTGACTGAGCTTTGTAACATTCCACAAACTGACTCCATCTTCTTTGTCTAACTACTTCTCTGTAATTCAAGGGTGAGTTGTCTGTCCCAACATTTCAATCTAATTTGCAGGCCCCTCAAATCCTATTTCCCACACTTGGAATGCTCTCTTTTCTGTCTATTCAAACTCTATCTATACAATCTGTGTGTGTATGCTTAGTTGCTCAGCTGTGTCTGACTCTTTGCAACCCCATGGACTGTAGGCCACCAGGCTCCTCTGTCCATGGGGAGATCTCCAGGCAAGAATACTGGAGTGGGTTGCCGTGCCCTCCTGCAGGGGATCTTTCCAGCCCAGGTCTCCTGCATTGCAGGCAGATTCTTGACCGTCTGAGCTACTCTCTCTAAATTCCAAGAATATTTACATGGCATACAGCTACACCTACTGTTGAGCATCACTATTTTTTATATAGTTTCGCCTTCCCAATTAGCGTCTAAACTTTTTACAAAGCAACAATTGTTCCACATGCTTCCTCACGGTATTTTCCATAATATATGGAACAATTCTTTACACAAAGTAGGAAATAAGCCAGTCTTTAACCCAGTCTTTGTTAATCAAGGTTTCAAATTTGATAAAAGAAAACTTCTTTTTTACTACTTCACTGAGGACATTCTTAAAGAGAAATGATGTTTTTCTTTGATTGCAAAATGGTACATACCATATATACAATGTATCATTAGTATGGTGACACTGTCTTGGTTTGTGCTAAGGTGCCAGTAATTTACCCAGCCAATTTTATAACATCAATGTGAATGCTACCACAGTTTAAAAAAAAAGAAGGCAAATAAAGTCTTATTTTCTTTTTAGAATTATTGTGAAAATAACACCCCCTAAAGTTATCTCAGGATCTCCTAGGGATCCACACACTATATTTTCAGATACCCTGTCGTAGGAGCCTTAAGGCTTTCATTATCTTACAGAACTCATGTTAAGAAGAGCTGCTTCAATATTATAATTAACACTGACAATAGCAAGCATAATGTATTAATTTCTTAATCATTCTTCCTATTAACATTAATTTTGCTATCTGAGATATGAAAATTTCTGTGACTTTCTTCCTATATTAACAAAGACCTTTTTAATAAATTCTTTAATCTGTAGAGGGCAACACTGTAATCTTATAGTTTCCTTATTTGTTCTAGGCCATTTACAGTGAATCTACAAAAGTAGCAAAGTCTAATAAACATAAAAGGGACTCAAAGCACTGGATAAGATATTAGATGAAGGTGTAAAGTCTTTTTCCACTTTAAAATTCTATAACGAGTTAATTTCTTGCTTAAGTGTCTCCTTCCTACTGATAATTAGAACACAGGGTGTTATTCTTACATATATAAAAAAACAAAGAAACCACTATATTGTACTATGATACAACCACGTCTTCCTCAAGCTATTTATTAATACAAATGGCTTTTCCTTTGAAATATGAGTGTATAGGTTTTTACAACAGAAATGTGTAAAATGATAAGCAGGAGTTTCTGTAGCTCTAAATCTTAACATCTTACAGCCTGTACACTGCTGTAGTAAGCTTTAATTCAACTTATCGTTAGATCAATGTGAAAATTGTGAGAAGAATCAGCTACACGAGTAGGATCTGAAGAATCTGACTTTTAATAAAATTAAACCTATTATTCAGTAAAGAATGAAAAGTTTTACAATGTTTTTCTATTAGTCTATAGCAATAACATGTCAAATCAACTTTTCTCCAGTGTTTGCACATATTAAATGTACACTAAAGCTTCCAGGTATTAGTGAATTAGAAAACTGTTAATTTTAATACTCTAGAGAATAATCTTAGAGAATAATTTTTAAAATAAATTCATTATGTCTATGACTATTTTTTATTTTTTGTCATCAAAGTTAATATAAGAAACAGGACTACTATATAGTAAAAACCCAGAAGAGAACTTCTAAGTTACAAACATTAAATATGTCCTTAACTTACCTAGCAGCTTGAACTGCACTTAATTGAATTCCTTGGTTATCACTTGAAGCATTCTATAAAAAAACCAAACAATTTTTGATGCAGATACACAATAATTAGTTGACAGGTTCAAGAAATATGAATGGGGGGAGGGGAAATCAACTTACTTGAACAATAGCTTCTAGAGAGGTATTTTGCTAGGAAAAAGTTAGAGAAAATTAAGTTTAAAATTCACCTCATAATTCTGTATTTATGTAAAAATCTTTCACAGAATTTTTAAATTACCAGAGTAACGATAACTTACCACTCTATAATCGCCATCTATGTCAGAGTCTTCACAGATATCTTCATGTGGTACATTCCTCCTCTTTAAGAGATGTTCATCTCTTTTATTCTTAAAAAAAAAAAACAGAACTTCAGTTAAATTTTAAAAAGCTAAATAGTTTCACATAAAAATTAGACAATCTTGTGCCTACAAAAAAAATACAAAGTGACTTTTAAAAGTAAAATGCAAATGCAGACAATTAAACCAAATTGTGAATTAAACACGTAAGCAACACCTATTTGAGCCCCAAACTCCAAACATTACATTTTTAATGAACTGTGAACAATGTAAAAACAAACTAAAATAAAAACTAATTTGATTAAAAAAGATAGAGTATAGTTTAAGCCAGAACCAAACATACATATTTATTTAAAAGTACTGAACCATCTTATACATCATCTGGGAGCTTCTCTTTATCACCTAAAAGCAAAGTCAAAGCAAAAGTTGGGCAGTTCAAAAATCAGACAAAAATTAACAATGTTTTACAAAAATTAAGGGCCACTTGAATGTCACTAAAATGTTCAGGACAAATTTTAAAATATATTCTCAACTAATCTACTTTAATACTTGAAAAGTTGATGAAATTTTTAAATACCAAGTTCCTTTTATGGAGTAATTATCGTAAATAGCAGAACTATTTAGTATAACTATGACATACACTTTATATAAACCATTTAAAATTACAGAAGAAAAAACCGTCAGATAATGTGTTTACCTCTATTTTAGATAGTCGACAAAATGCACCTTGCCAACTTCAATAGTTGTCAAATTTAGTCAATATCTCCATTTTCAAAGAAAAAAGAAACACTCATTTAAGCACTTGAGATTCATATACATTTGATAATTTCTCTATATATGGCTGCTGTAATTATACCTGAAAGTATACAATATTAATCAGACTCACCTTTCTTAATTCAACTACAACTTCATTTCGTTGTCTTCTCATAGTCTACAAGAAATTAAAGAAAATTGTTTAAAAAAACTCACCTCAAAGTCCATCACCCAGAGAAAACTGCTATTAACATTTTGATGTACACCCCGTACCCCCTAATCTTTTCTTCTAGTCATATATATACATAAAGTCATATTTTACTAATAAAGATTATATGATGATTTCCTATCTTCATTTCATATTCACATTCTTAAATACTGAAAATCTCTTTGAAATTATTACTGGAACTATAATATTGGATATATCATAAAAATGTAAAACTGTAATATAGGAGTTATTAAAAACACAAAGGTACAAAGAATAATCCATAATTCTTACCCCCTGTAAGAATTCCCTATTTAAAAAGTAATATACGTACAAGGTAATCTCACTCCCATATGAACCCCCTATTTAAAAAGGAATATATGTACAAGGTTAGTAAACTGAATTGCTTTAAAAAGGGGGGTGGGGGAGGGGGCGAAAACCTTCCTGACGATTCACAGCCTCTTTCTTTAAAGATAAACACAGCTAGGTTTACTATGATTCTGATACACTTATTCTGTTCTTTACCTTATTTTTATTTACTTTATTTAAAGATCTGGAAGATCTTTCATGATGGAATATGCAGATCTATTTTATTCTTCCTAAGGAGCACATAACCATTCTATCACATACTGTAACCATTCTGTGGTTTAACCTGTTTTTCTCACTTTAAAGTTACCTAACACATGGATACATGTTCACTGTTAAACATTCAGACATTCAGGAAGGATACCAGTTCACTTTATCTATAGGACCACCTCATTCTTTCTAATAACTGCATATGCCAAGACATATTAAGTGGAGAGAGCAATTCATGAAGTAATACTCAGAATGTCTAATAAATACATCAAACGTATCTGAAACCGAAACTTTTGATCTTTAACAAACATATGTTCTACCCCATCTCATATGGTTCATACGAGGGTGAGATTATGGGTTCTTTTACCCTTAGTATTTTTCAATTTTTATAAGCCTTATGTTATTGTTTTAAAAATTTGCAATATATCCAATATTCCAGATCTATTAATAACTTCAAAGGGATTTTCAGCAAATGGCAACTCCATCCTTTCAGTTGCATAGATCAAATTATATCTTAAAGCCATCCCTAATTCTTCCTTTTCGCTCATATTACACACTCAATTTGTTAGCAAATCGTATTAGTTCAAGCATCAAAACTTATCTGAAATAAAACTACGTATGATGATTTTCCTCTGCCACTCTCTGATTCAACTCACCATTATCTCTCCTCTAGATAAGTGCAAAAGCCTCCCAATTTGCATCCCTCTTTCCGTTCTTGCTCTCCATCTTTCTTCTAGTCCATTATTATCACAGCAACCAAAGTAATCCTCACAGGGAGTGTTAATTTTTGTGTGCCACAGACTTCTTTGGCAGCCTGGTGCAATCAGTGGCCACCTTCTCAGACAGTTGCTGTTACTCAGTTACTGAGTCGTGTCTGACTCTTTACTACCCCATCAACTGCGCCAGGCTTTCTTGTCCACTATCTCCTGGAGTTTGCTCAAATTCACGTCCACTGAGTTGGTGATGCAATCCAACGAACTCATTCTCTGTTGCCCCCTTCTCCCTCCTCCTGCCCTCAATGTTTCCCAGCATCAGGGGCTTTTCCTTTGAGTTGGATCTTGGCATCAGGTGGCCAAAGTATACGAGTTTCAGCATCAGCCCTTCCAATGGATATTCAGGACTGATTTCTTTTAGGATTGACTAGTCTGATCTCCTTGCAGTACAAGAGACTTTCGAGAGTCTTCTTCAGCACCACAATTAAAAAGCATCAATTCTTCAGTGCTCAGCCTTCTTTATGTCTAACTCTCACATCTGTACACGACTACTGGAAAAACCACAGCTTTGACGATACAGACCTTTGCTGGCAAAGTGATGTCTTTGGTTTTTAACACACTGTCCAGGTTTATATGGTAAAGCGTCTGCCTGCAATGCGGGAGACCCAGGTTCCATCCCTGAGATGGGAAGATCTCCTGGAGAAGAAAATGGCAACCCACTCCAATATTCTTGCCTGGAGAATCCCACGGACGGAGGAGCCTGGTAGGCTACAGTCCATGAGGTCACAAAGTCGGACATGACTGAGCGACTTCACTTTCATGGTTTATCATAGCTTTTCTTCCAAGAAGCAAGTGTCTTTTAATTTCATGGCTGCAGTCACCAGTAATTTTGGAGCCCAAGAAAGTAAAATTAGTCACTATTTTCATCGCTTCTTCATCTATTTGCAATGAAGTGATGGGACTGGATGCCATGATTTTAGCTTTTTGAAATGTTGAGTTTTAAGCCAGCTATTTCACTCTCCTTTCACCCTTATCAAGAGGTGCTTTAGTTCCTCTTTGCTTCCTGCCATTAAGGGTGGGGTCATCTGCATATCTGAGGTTGCTGATATTTCTCCTGGCAATCTTGACTCCAATTTGTGCTTCATCCAGCCCAGCATTTCACATGATGTACTCTGCATAGAAGTTAAATAAGCAGGGTGACAATATACAGCCTTGACATACTCCTTCCTCAATTATGAACCAGTCTGCTGTTCCATGTCTAACTGTTGCTTCTTGACCTGCATAAAGGTTTCGCAGGAGGCAAGTTAGGTGGTATGGTATTCCCATCTCACAGTTTGTTGTGATCCACACAGTCAAAGCCTTTTGTGGAGTCAATGAAACAGAAGTAGATATTTTTCTGGAATTCTCTTGCTTTTTCTATGACCCAACAGATGTTGGCAATTTGATCTCTAGTTCCCCTGCATTTTCTAAACCCAGCTTGTTCACCTGGAAGTTCTCGATTCATGTACTGCTGAAGCCTAGCTTGAAGGATTTTGAGCATCATCTTGCTAATATGTAAAATGAGCGCAATCATACAGTATTGCCCTTCTTTGGGACTGGAATGAAAACTCACCTTTTCCAGTCCTGTGGCCACTGCTGAGTTCTCCAAATTTGCTGACATACTGAGTGGAGCATGTCATCAAATCA
Source organism: Giraffa tippelskirchi (assembly GCF_054371585.1). Taxonomy (NCBI): domain Eukaryota; kingdom Metazoa; phylum Chordata; class Mammalia; order Artiodactyla; family Giraffidae; genus Giraffa; species Giraffa tippelskirchi. The sequence continues at coordinate 130,426,429 of NC_137276.1, forward strand.
TCTTTTAAGATGTTAAAATAGCTCAACTGGAATTCCATCACCTCCACTAGCTTTGTTTGTAGTAATGCTTCCTAAGGTTCACTTGACTTCACACTCCAGGATGTCTGGCTCCAGATGAGTGACCACACCATTGTGGTTATCTGGGTCACTAAGACCTTTTTTTGTATAGTTTTTCTGTGTATTCTTGCCATCTCTTCTTAATCTCTTCTGCTTCTGTTAGGTCCCTGCCATTTCTGTCCTTTATTGTGCTCATCTTTGCATGAAAATGTTCCCTTGGTAACTCCAATTTTCTTGAAGAGACCTCTAGGCTTTCCTTTTCTATTGTTTTCCTCTATTTCTTTGCACTGTTCACTTAGGCTTTCTTATCCCTCCCTGCTATTCTCTGGAACTCAGATAGTGGTTTTAAATATAGAAATGAAATATGGACTATTACAAAAAAAGCCAATTAAACTTATAGTTCCCAAAATATAGAAAACATGAAACAAACTGTAATACATATGCTTCATTATCATATTAAATGGAACCTAGCAGTTCCATGATAATTACTATACTTTCAAAGTAATGATGACCATGAATGGTATTTCAGGATATCTTGCAACAAAACTCTGATTTTTATAGGTGGTAACAAAAATCACAGGTAACTTTAATAAATATGGAGGCTTATTGGCTACATTATTAACTGAAGGAAACACTCTTTTCAGTTAGAAGTTAGTGAAAACAAGGACGCAATTATTTTTTTCCTAAGTTCCCAGGTTCTCTTGCAGAGAAGGCAATGGCACCCCACTCCAGTACTCTTGCCTGGAAAATCCCATGGACAGAGGAGCCTGGTAGGCTGCAGTCCATGGGGTCGCTAAGGGTCGGACATGACTGAGCAACTTCACTTTCACTTTTCCCTTTCATGCATTGAAGAAGGAAATGGCAACCCACTCCAGTGTTCTTGCCTGGAGAATCCCAGGGACGGGGGAGCCTGGTGGGCTGCCGTCTATGGGGTCGCACAGAGTCGGACATGACTGAAGCGACTTAGCAGCAGCAGCAGCAGGTTCTCTTGAATTCTACCCATAGACTTCATGGGAAGAAAAGACTCAGTAAAGAAACCCTTTCTAAAAAGTCAATCAGATCATTTTACTTCCCTCTTCAAAACCACCCAATGGTTTTCCACTTTGGAGTAAATGCCCAATCACTGCAATGGGTTCAGTCTTCCCACCCCATTCCCTCCCTGGTTACCACCTCCTAGATCTCAGCTCCTATGATTCTCTCCATCCATTTTGCTGTATCCTCACTAACTTCACTATTCCTCTAACACACTGGAAATTCTCTCTTCAAGGCATTTTCTAACACACCATATAGCAACTACTAAGAAAATGGACTCTAGAAATAAACTGGTTGGGTTTAATTTTCAGCCATAATACTTGTTACTATGCCTCAGTTTCCTCATCTATACAAAGAGGATTAAAAAAAACACAAAAAACCATCTATGGGCTTCAGTGGTAGCTCAGTGGTACAGAACCCACCTGCCAATGCAGGAGACGAGGGTTCAATCCCTGGGCCGGGAAGATTCCTGGGAGAAGGAAATGGCAATCCACTCTAGTATTCTTGCCTATGAAATCTCACGGACAGAGGAGCCTGGTAGGCTACAGTCCATGGGATCGCAAAAGAGTTGGACATGACTTAGCAACTGAAGAACAGTAACAAAAATATCTATATCATAGGATTACTGTAAGGATTAAATAAACACATATAAAGTACATAAAATTTCTGGCACACAGTGCATATGTACATGTTAAGGTATTTATTATTGCTACTGTTATATCCTCAGGCTGTAATGCTCTTCCCTCAATATCTGCAGTGTTCATTCATCTTCGAGTGTTTCAAATGTCACCTCCGTGATGAGGTCTTCCTCTTCCTAACTATCCAGCAACTATACATCTATATATCTGGGTACTGGGCTTCTCTGTCTTATTTTTCTCCATAGCACTTACAACATTTTAATATACTATGTAAAACTTTATTTGCTTATTGTCCCCTTCCTCCACTAGAATATAAGTTCTATATATAAGGAATAACATGAGGAATAATTATTATTCCTTCTCAAAGTGTACTGATCTTAAATGTGTGGAAATCTTTACCTCAATTTTTGACTAAATCAATTTATCCCATCTTTGTTTAAGTGATCATTTGAGCTTTGGTAAAGCTATGGAATTTAAAAATATGACAACTGAAAATACTAATAAGTATTAGTATTGTATAGTATGCTGCAAATGAGTAAAAACAATTAGCCAAATATTATAACAAGAGTTTCAATATTTACCATAGCTCAATCATTACAGCCTTCAGAGGTAAGAAGAAATCTTTCTTTTTGCAAATAAGGAAACTGAGGCTTAGAAAAGTTAAATTACTTGGCCAAGGCTACATGGCTAGAAGTGTGACACCCAGTATTACAGTTTAGAGTGTGTGTGCATGCTTAGTCGCTCAATTGTGTCTGACTCTTTTTGACCCCTGGGCTTTAGTCCGCAAGGCTCCTCTGTCTATGTGATTCTCCAGGCAAGAATACTGGAGTAGGTAGTCATTTCCTTCTCCAGGGGATCTTCCTGACCCAGGGATAGAACCCACGGTTCCTACATTGCAGGCAGTAAAGGATTCTTGACTGTCTGAGCCACCAGGGAGGCCCAGAATTCAGAGTTTCATTCACAGCCAATTAACCACTAAGCGATACTGTCTCCCACAAGTCAAATGGAGTTCAAGCCAGTTTTTAGAGCCAAAGGCTCATCCTAAAGCCGAAGCACCACTATCAAGACAATGGGCTTCTCACCGTATCACAAAACTAAAACAATAAACAACTCAAGTAATCACTAACAAAAAACAACGTCCTATGTCTTACACACAGAAAATAAAACCTGCAAAATGTACTAAGGTTTGTCCAGTGAAAGGCAGATTTCTGAGGAACAGAGATTATTTCTAGTCTGGTTTCTCATCCCATTTAAAGAAGTGGGATTAAGGTATAATCAATGGGCTGTAACTTCTTTTTAATAAAGCAAACTATTAATAAATTCTAAACAACTGCTATATATACACAAAATTTCCCCTCATTTTAATATATCTTATTTATTAAATTTAGAGCTTCTGATAATTTGAACCACTACTAAAGGATTTATCAAACTAATTTAGTACTACAGTTACGACATAAGCTTTGGGCTATTACTAGCCATAGAAACATATAAAGAAGTGACAATCTTTTTTACAATAAAGCAAAAAAGATTTTTTTCTTTAAGAGAAAGACTGAGGTAAAGAGACGACCTGCATGAAATAGTAGAAAGGCATCGTATGTGCCAGCCTGGTAGCATTTATCCTTTTTTTTTTAAATTGCAAAAAACAAATGTCTTGAAAGTAGTATTAGATATTTAGACATTTTGAAATCACAACCCCATCTCAAATCAAAGATTTTTTTTCCTGAGGTCTCATGAAACGGATACATAAGGTTTCTTTTTCTAAATTTTAACTTATTCTAAAAGAGCAGTTTTTTTACACACTACATGCAAACATAATAGTTATGGAGTCACATGATTTACACTGATGCAGTAAGCTGTCAATCAGAATTCCAAAAGGCTGCCAAACTGGCCAAAAGCTTATTTATAGGCCAAAGACTATCTAAAGGACAAAGGCTGTAGAGGGTGCCTGCCTCCACCCCTCCTCCCCCAATAAAGAATACAGTTCAGGCTGATCTGATCACCCAGAATTTCTGTATTTCTTTGCTTGTAATACAGCTTCAAAGTTCTAAATTCAGGCAAAAGGGGACAAGAAATTGCCAAAAAATTCAAACAAGTGCATCTTATAGAACACAGAACTTCCATTTAAAAGGAATGTGGTTCTTAAAATTAACAAATAATTACTGTATGTCCATTACTGAGCTAGGTTCTAGAGATTACATACTTTCTCTGCTCTAATGGGGTGTAGGGTATAGTACTTTTTTTCTAATTTATGGCTATTTAATTTCTAAGTCACCTTTATCAATGTACAGTTCTCTTTAAAAACTATTAATCTAAGATATGATAATATAATAACATACTGTATGAAACTTAAATGTTTAAAGAAAATTTTAAAGTTAGTCATTCAAGAGATAAGGAATATAATACTTTGACTTTATGTCATGTAGCCTGTCATTTCTACCCTAAGAATATTGATAGATAAAAGCACAAAAAAGTAAAAGAATAAAAAAACCTATCAGCGTAAGATGTTTTGTGAAGAGATGAAATATATTTTAAAACGGGATTGTGGTAGTCAGCACAACTCTGAAAATTTGCTAAAAATAATTAAACTGTACACCCAAAATGGATGAGGTTTATGCAAAGCAAGCTATATCCCAGTAGTTTTTAAAAAGTTAAACACACACATCCTCCCCGCAACATGGACTCTACTGTATTACTATTTAGAGCCTGCTAAAAAGCATACACTCAACCATCCAAATCTTTATTTCTCACCTATATGCCAAACACTAGAAATACAAAGATGGACTGGACATACCACATCCATGGCCTTAAGAATCTAGTACTCTTATGGCAGAGAAATATAATTTAATAAAACAGTAATAAAGCCTAACATTTAGCAAACATTGGGTGCCAAACACCATTCCAAACAGGTTACTTGACTTTATCCATTTAAATATATGCAATGTGTTATAACATGCAAACTGATCTTAGCAGCAGAGAGACTATATAATAAAGATGAAATATAAGCTGAATCTTTAAGATTAAATGGAAATTTGGTTAGAGACAGGCATTCCAGGTAGAAAATATAGCATGTACAAAAACAGAGATGCATAAAAGATGTCACATGCAGGATCTGTTGAAGAACATGAGAAGCCAGGAACAGAAAGGTAGGCAAGAAGTCAAATCAGTCATGACATGAAAAGCTGACCTACACAACATTTTAGGGAAAAGTGAGTTACTAGTATTTTCAATCTCAATAACCATCACATCCTAAACATACTCGGTAAGGACAAGAGCTCTTTAACCCAATAAATGCAGTAAATCAAATGTGAAAGATAAAATAACTACAATCTGTCTTCCATTCTTTACCTATTTCTCCTCCTCTCACCTCCACCTGTTGACCTCTGTAGCAGCAGTCATTATGGTGCTTATTTATTTGCTAGCAAATAAATTTCAACTTCACATTTCAACTTCACAATAAAAAGTTAATGCTTAACACTAAACGCTTGCTCTAACTGTGGACTTACTTCTCAGTGGTAAATAATAGCAGCAGTATGAGAGAGAAGTTCTAATTTAGCACTACTAGTGATAGGCAAAAGTCTTCACAAGCAGAATCAAGTTCTTATCTCTGCCAAGTATAAAGATGAATGCAGATTCAGTATAAGAGAAGTTTAAAAGTAAATTCACAGTAGGAGGCCAGATGAAACCTTGGCAAGCTTTTGGAGCACTTTTAAGAAAAGATTCTAACCTACAGATACTGTACTTTAAAATGATCCACATCTAAATTATAAGCATTTAAATTTATTAGTACACGAATGTAAATTTTTTTTAAAAATCACAAAAATGTTAGAAACCATTAACAGTTGTTAACTCTAAGGAAAGACATTACAGTTTCATTATTTACTCAATATTCAAACAATAAGGAAATAGATTAAATTCAAAAGTTATATTTGGAAAAGTTAGAAAATAAAGGTAAGAACACGAAAAAGTTGAACTTCTGAAGTTTTCTATATTCACCTATCTTGTACAAGTGAATCAAATTCACTTGATCAAATTGCCAACATCCGTTGGATCATTGAAAAAGTGAGCACGTTCCAGAAAAACATCTACTTCTGCTATATTGACTATGCCAAAGCCTTTGACTGTGTGGATCACAACAAACTGTGGAAAATTCTTCAAGAGATGGGAATACCAGACCACCTGACCTGCCTCCTGAGAAATCTGTATGCAGGTCAAGAAGCAACAGTTAGAACTGGAAATGGAACAACAGACTGGTTCCAAATAGGGAAAGGAGTACATCAAGGCTGTATATTGTCACCCTGCTTATTTAACTTATATGCAGAGTTCATCACGAGAAATGCTGGATTGGATGAAGCACAAGCTGGAATCAAGATTGCTGGGAGAAATATCAATAACCTCAGATACACAGATGACACCACCCTTATGGCAGAAAGCAAAGAGCCTCTTGATGAAAGCGAAAGAGAGTGAAAAAGTTGGCTTAAAATTCAACATTCAGAAAACTAACATCATGGCATCTGGTCCCATCACTTCATGACAAACAGATGGGGAAACAATGGAAACAGTGACAGACTTCATTTTTGTGGGCTCCAAAATCACTGCAGGTAGTGACTGCAGCCATGAAATTAAAAGATGCTTGCTCCTTGGAAGAAAAGCTATGACCAACCTAGACAGCATATTAAAAAGCAGAGACATTACTTTGCCAACAAAAGTCTGTCTAGTCAAGGATATGCTTTTTCCAGTAGTCATGCATGGATGTGCGAGTTGGACTATAAAGAAAGCTGAGCACTGAAGAATTGATGCTTTTGAACTGTGGTGTTGGAGAAGACTCTTGACAGTTCCTTGGACTGCAAGGAGATCCAACCAGTCCATCCTAAGGGAAATTAGTCCTGAATATTCATTGGAAGGACTGATGCTGAAGCTGAAACTCCAATACTTTGGCCACCTGATGCAAAGAACTGACTCACTGGAAAAGACCCTGATGCTGGGAAAGATTGAAGGTGGGATGAGAAGGGGACGACAGAGGATGAGACGGTTGGATGGCATCACTGACTCAATGGACATGAGTTTGAGTAAGCTCCAGGAGTTGGTGATGGACAGGGGAGCCTGACATGCTGCATTCCATGGAGTCGCAAAAGAGTCAGACACGAATGAGTAACTGAACTGAACTGATCTTGTACAAGGGGCTTCCCTGGTGGCTCAGACAGTAAAGAATCCACCTGCAATGCGGGAGACCTGGGTTCAATCCATGGGTTGGGAAGATTCCCTGGAGGACGGCATGGCAACTCACTCCAATATTCCTGCCTGGAGAATCCCATGGACAGAGGAGCCTGGTGGGCTACAACAGTCCATGGGGTCACGAAGAGTTGGACACAACTGAGCAACTAAGCACAACATCTTGTACAAGAGGTGTATACAAACACACATAGCAGAAGAGACAACATATGAATACATACATGTCTTCTCCCAAGATCGGTTACTATAATATGACTAAACTAGTTTATTAGTATACGGCTACTAGTCCCCTATTTGGTAGGGAAAGAAAAAAGGTTAAGAAATGACAAGTTTGGTGAGACACATAAAACCAACCCTCTCAAAATATGGGAAATACTGCAAGGACAGAAAGTGATTAAGGACAATGCAGAGAGAAACCTGTTATACCAAACAAATACATATTCAAATTTCACATGAGCAAAAGGGGAGGTACTCCCTTCTCTTTTATAATGAGACTGATCAAATCCTGGCAAGAATGATCATTTCTCTTCAAAGATTTTGAGTACTTTATAGAAGAAATACAATTTCAGGAAGTGACTGACAGGCTGAAGAAAACTTAACATATGGCAAATACACTGGAAAAAATTATGATGAACAGGAATCTAAACAAGATTCAACCAAGTTAAGGAAGTCAACAGAACCCAAGCTTAACACACTGCTGAGTAAATCTGCTCTCTTTGCTTATTTGTTGCATTCTCAGATGAGAAAACCAATTAGTTTTTTCCACTTACAAAACAGCTTCTGATTAAAATAAAATATGAGAGATATAAGAGATTAAGGAATATTTTCCTTGTATGTATAACATATGAACATAATCAAAGTCATGGTTTTGCTACAGAAAAATCTACACAAAAAGCATTATAGGATTTTGCAACTAGAAAAAATAGAAATCAACTAAACTGTCTCATTTTATACAACGACTTGTCCAAGAACAGCAAGGCTCAGATTATCCTGGTCTCAGACCAATGTTCTTTATACTACATCATACTCCTTTTTTATTCTAGGTCTGCTTCTTTGGCATCTCTCTTCAAATAAGCTACTTTTCCTTCTTTTTCCTCTGTATTTTCAAAATAGTAATTTTTCTTTGTTAAAGTTCAAAGATTTTCACACTGCCAACAGAAAAACTTCACTAAAAGGCAAATCACTGAATTACTCCATTAAAACATCATTTGAGTAACATTAATTATGTTCACATACTAAACAGATGTGTACATCTACACAGAAAGCCAGTCATTCACTCGACAAATGTTTACTGATCACTATGTACCACAAACTATTCTCATTGTTAAGGACACAGCAGGGAACCAAAGGACACAAATCTCATCTTCATGCAACCTAGTGTGGGGAAAGACAATAAATAAAACTAAAATATATAGTATGTTAAGATAGTGAAAAATATTATAGAGAAAAAATACAAAATCAAAGGAGATATTTGTAAGTAAAGACCATAAGATGAGTGAGCAAGCCATGTGGGTAATTTGGCAGAAAGTACTCAAGGCAGAGGAATTAGCAAATAAAAAACGACCAGATATGAGAGGAAAGAAAAGCAAAGAGTCCAGCTGGCTGATATGCAATGAATTAAGGAGCAGGAAATGGTGGCCACTGTAAAGATTTTGGCATTTACTTAGTGAGGCAGAAAGTCACTGATGGGTTTTGAGCAAAGGGAGATATACTGACAGGAACAGAATCATTCCAGCTACTGTGTTGGGAATACACCATAGCTGTAGAATTCCAGTAAAAGATGATAGTTTGGAACAGAGCAGTGGAGATCATGAGATGTGGATTCTGAAGACTGAACCTACAAAATCTGCTAATTAATGGGATGGATAAGACTGGGAAGAGAGGAAACAATAAGAGCTAGAAGGTTTCTGGTCCAAGTAAGTCAAAGATGGAACTACCATTTACTGAGATGGGGCAGACTGAATGATGAGCAGGTTAGAGGTAATATCACTTTTGAAAATGCTAAGGTGAATATGCTTATAATGAATCAAAATGAGACATCAAGCAGTCAATTGAGCCGAGGGTTCAAGGAAGAAGTTAGGACTAAAAACATCAACTTAAAAAGCTGGCTGTGTATAAACTGTATTTAAAACTAGGTTATCTGGACTCAGTGAGACAGAAGGCAATAGGAATCTGTATAAACCTGGAATCAAGTAAAAAAATTATTTTTTCAAGGACACATACATAATTAACTATGTCAAATGCTGGTTTTAGGGAAAATAAGATGATGACCGAGAACCATCAGATTACTGTCTATTTACTTTGTAATGTGGCTCAAAAACAATACCTGCACCCCAAATCTACTACGAATTCTAGTCTGTTCCTGTTAACCATTTATTGCCATTTCTGGGAACTTAAAAAGGTAAAAAACACTATCCAAGAATCAAAGCTTCTAATTCACATCTCCTTTACTGTGCTACAGTACTGTATGTGGATAAGTTACAAAACTTTTAAACATGAGCTCTGGTATCTACAAAACACAGATTTCTTCAAATGAAAATAAACCTCACTCTCTAGCCCGTCCTTGTTCTCTTAAGTCACTCTGCAGGCATTCTCACTTCTGAGTAGGTCACAGTATTTCAGGAAAAGACTAAATTTGTATAAATAATGGTTCCTCCTCTATCGATGCAGTCAATGAAGTAGACTACATTTTAATATATATTCCCAAATTAGTCACTTCTATAAGAAGTTATCAAAAAAAAGTCAAATATACAAAAAAGAAAATTGTAAAACACTCATGTATCAATAAATGTCACTATTTTGCTCTATTTGCTTCATTTTTTAAAGAAGTAAAAATTTCAGAATGTTACAGATATTGCTAAAATCTCACTCTATCCTCAACCCTCTAGCCTACCCTTCCCTTTTGCCTTGCCAGAAACAACTATTTTTCTGAATTCAAGATATTTTTGATATGGATCTTTTAAAAAATCTTTATTGAATGTTACAATATTGCTTCTGTTTTATGTTTTGGCTTCTTGGCCTTCAGGCATGTGGGATCTTAGCTCCCAGACCAGGGATCAAACCCACACCTCCTGCACTAGAAGGCAAACTCCTAAGCACTGGACTGTCAGGAAGTCCCTATATATACTTTTTTGAAAAATAAACATTAGAGCAGTTTCAAGTCCACAGAAAAACAAAGTTCAGAGTTCTCATGTATTCCTAGCCCTTCTTCCACTATTAACATCCTGTACCAGGTTGACACTTTTGTTACAAATGATGAACCTAAGACATATCACTATCACTCAAAATTCATAGCTGACATTAGGGCACATTCTACAAGTTTTGACAAATGTAAAATAACATGTATCCACTCAGGTGGCGCTAGTGGTAAGAACCTGCCTGCCTATGCAGGAGAAGGAAGAGATGCAGGTTCGATCCCTGGGTAGGGAAGATCCCCTGGAGAAGAAAATGACAACTCACTCTAGTATTCTTACCTGGAGAATTCCATGGACAGAGGAGTCTGGTGGGCTATGGTCCACAGGGTCACAGTCGGAAATGTCTGAGGTGACTGAGCACGCACGCATCATTATTACAGTACCATACAGATTAGTTTCACTGTCCTAAAAATCCTCTCTACTCTGCCTTTTATCTCTGGAAACACTCATCTTTTACTGTCTCTACAATTTTGCCTTTTCTAGAATGTAACATAGCTGGAATGATACAACAGGTGACCCTTTTAGACTGGCATCTTTCATTTAATAGTATATATTTAAGTTTCCTCCATGTCTTTTCATAGCTTGGTAGAACATTTTTTCTTAATGCTGAATAATATTCCACTGTCTGGATGTATCATAGTTACTTACCTTCATTTGCATAAATACCAGTGTGATTAATGAATTGTACGGCAAGAGTTAGGTTCAATTTTGTAAGACACCCTGCCAAACTGTCTTTCAACGTGACTGTACCAATTTGTATTCCCACTAGAAATAAATGAGAGTTGCCCTTGCTCAACATCCTAACATTTGTTGTCAAGTGTTTTTTCTTTTCTCCTTTTAAACTTACAATATATATCACATAAAATTAAATTTAAAATATACATGACATAAAATTTACTATCATACCCATTTTTAAATTAAAACTCCATACCTGGGTTGGGAAGATCCCCTGGAGAAGGGAAAAGCTAATCACTTGACTATTCTGGCCTGGAGAATTCCATGAACTGCATAGTCCAAGGGGCTGCAGAGTCAAACATGACTGAGCGACTTTCATTTTCTTCTCTCCATACCTACTAAACAATACCCTATTTCCCTTTTCCCCCAGCAACCACTAAGTTACTTTCTGTTTCTATGAATTTTGCTATTATTCAGTTCAGTTCACTTCAGTCGCTCAGTCGTGTCCAACTCTTTGCAACTCCAAGGACTGGAGCACGCCAGGCCTCCCTGTCCATCACCAACTCCCAGAGTTTATCCAAACTCATGTCCATTGAGTCGGTGATGACATCCAACCATCTCATCCTCTGTCATCCCCTTCTCCTCCCGCCTTCAATCTTTCCCAGCATCAGGGTCTTTTCAAATGAGTCAGTTCTTCACATCAGGTGGCCAAAGAATGGGAGTTTTGGCTTCAGCATCAGTCCATCCAATGAATATTCAGGACTGATTTCCTTTAGGATGGACTGGTTGGATCTCCTTGCAGTCCAAGGGACTCTCAAGTCTTCTCCAACACCACAGTTCAAAAGCATCAATTCTTTGGCGTTCAGCTTTATACTATAACTCTCACATCCATACACGACTAATGGAAAAACCATAGCTTTCACTAGACAGACCTTTGTTGGCAAAGTAGTGTCTCTGCTTTTTAATATGCTGTCTAGGTTGGTCATAACTTTTCTTCCAAGGAGTAAGCGTCTTTTAATTTCATGGCTGTAGTCATCATCTGAAATGATTTTGGAGCCCCCCAAAATAAAGTGTGGAACTGTTTAACTGTTTCCCCAACTATTTGCCATGAAGTGATGGGACCAGATGTCATGATGTTAGTTTTCTGAATGTTGAGTTTTAAGCCACCTTTTTCACTCTCTTTCCCTTTCATCAATAAGCTCTTTAGTTCTTCTTCACTTTCTGCCATAAAGGTGGTGTCATCTGCATATCTGAAGTTACTGATATTTCTCCCAGCAAAACTGATTCCAGCTTGTGCTTTATCCAGCCCAGCATTTCTCATGATATACTCTGCATATAAGTTAAATAAGCAGGGTGACAATATACAGCCTTGATGTACTCCTTTCCCGATTTGGAACCAGTCTGTTGTTCCATGTCTGGTTCTGTTGCTTCCTGACCTGCATACAGATTTCTCAAGAGGCAGGTCAGGTGGCCTGGTATTCCCATCTCTTGAAGAATTTTCCAGTTTGTGGTGATCCACACAGTCAAAGGCTTTGGCATAGTTAGTAAGGCAGAAATAGATGCTTTTCTGGAACTCTCTTGCTTTTTCTATGATCCAACAGATGTTGACAATTTGATCTCTGGTTCCTCTGCCTTTTCTAAAACCAGCTTGAACATCTGGAAGTTCATACTTCACATATTATTGAAGCCTGGCTTGAAGAATTTTGAGCATTACTTAGTAGTGTGAGATGAGTGCAATTGTGGAGCAGTTTGAACATTCTTTGGCATTGCTTTTCTTTGGGATTGGGATGAAAACTGACTTTTTCCAGTCCTATGGCCACTGCTGAGTTTTCCAAATTTGCTGGCATATTGAGTGCAACACTTTCACAGCATCCTCTTTTAGGATCTGAAATAACTCAACTTGAATTCCATCACCTCCACTAGCTTTGTTTGTAGTGATGCTTCCTAAGGTCCACTTGACTTCACATTCCTGGATGTCTGGCTCTAAGTGAATGATCACACCATCATGATTATCTGGGTCGTGAAGATCTTTTCTACAGAGTTCTTCTCTGTATTCTTGTCACCTCTTTATCCTTTGCTTCTGTTAGGTCCATACCATTTCTGTCCTTTATTGAGCCCATCTTTGCATGAAATGTTCCCTTGGTATCTCTCATTTTCTTGAAGAGATCTCTAGTCTTTCCCATTGTATTGTTTTCCTCTATTTCTTTGCACTGATCACTGAGGAAGGCTTTCTTATCTCTCCTTTGCTATTCTTTGGAACTCTGCATTCAAATGGGTATATCTTTTTCTCCTTTGCTTTTCGCTTCTCTTCTTTTCACAGCTATTTGTAAGGCCTCCTCAGACACCCATTTTGCCTTTTTTTCATTTCTTTTTCTTGGGGATGGTCTTGATCCCTGTTTCCTGTACAATATTATGAACCTCCGTCCATAGTTTATCAGGCACGCCGTCTATCAGATCTAGTCCCTTGAATCTATTTGTCACTTCCACTGTGTAATCATGAGGGATTTGATTTAGGTCATACTTGAATGGTCTAGTTGTTTTCCCTTTCTTCAATTTAAGTCTGAATTTGGCAATAAGGAGTTCATAATCTGAGCCAGTCGGCTCCCAGTCTTGTTTTTGCTGACTGTATAGAGCTTCTCCACCTTTTACCTAATGTAAGTGGAATTATATTAATTTTTGCTCTTTGTGACTGAGCATAATGTCCTCAAGTTTTATCCACATTGTAACATGTGCCAGAATTTTCTTTCTTAAGTCAGAATATTTCATTGTATGTGTATACCACATTTTATTTGTCTATTCACCCACTGAAGAACACTTGGTTTGCTTTTATGTTTTGATTACTATAAATAATGATGCTACAGATATTAAGTGTAGAGATATAGATATCAAGTGTACAGATGTCTCTTTCAAGTCTTTTTCAATTCTTTTGGGTATATTCCCAACCCAGATGTGAAACTGCTGGGTCATATGGTAATCCTATTTTTAATCTTTTAAGGAATCAGCATATCATTTTCCACAGTGGCTGAACCATTTTGCATTCTCACTAACAGTGTACCAGAGTACCAATTTCTCCACATCTTCATCAACGCTTGTTATTTTGTTTTTTAAGCAGTCATTCTAATGGACATGAGGTGGTTATCCCACTGTGATTTTGATCTGCACTTCCTCAACAACTAGTAATGCTGAGAATCTTCTCATATGCTTGTTGTTGTTCAGTTGCTAAGTTGTGCTGAACTCTTTTTGTGACCCGGACTGTAGCCCACCAGACTCCTCTGTCCATGGGATCTCCTAGGAAAGAATACTGGAGTGGGTTGCCATTTTTTTCTCCAGGGGATCTTTGACCCAGGGATCAAACTCACGTCTCCTGCATTGGCAGGCAGATTCTTTACTGCCATCTGTATCTATTGTCCTTGGAGAAATGTTTATTCAAATCCTCTGCCCATTTAAAAAGTTTTGTTATTATTGAGTTGTAAGGATTCTTTATACAGTCAAGCTATTAATCACATATTAGATATGCAAATATTTTCTCCCATTCTGCCAGCTGCCTTTTCTCTATGTTGACCAGGTCCTTTTATGTAGAGAACTCTTCAAGTTTTATGTAGTCCAATTTATCTATTTTCTCTTTTGTTACCTCTGCCTTTGGTGTCATATCCAACAAATTATTGCTAAATCCATGTCACAAAGCCTCTGTCCTATGTTTTCTTCTAACAGTTTTATGGTTTTGTCTTATATTTATGCCCTTGATACATTTGGGTTAATTTCTGTATATGCTGTTAGGTGAGTGTCCCACTTCATCCTTTTGCTTTTGGATATCAAATTTTCTCAGCACCATTTGTTGAAAAGACTGTCTTTTGAATGTCCACTGAATGATCTTGATACCCTCACCAAAAATCATGTGCCCGTATGTGCAAGGGTTATTTTTGGGCTCCCCATTCTATTCCACTAGTCTATATGCCTGATTTTATGCAAATACCACAATTTTCACTACTGTAACTTTGTATAATACTAAGTTTTAAAACCAAAAAGTATGACATCTCCAACTTTATCTTTTTTCCCCCCCCAAGATTATTTTTGGCTATTTAGGCCCATTAGATTCCATATAAATTTTAAGATGGATTTTTCTACAAATAACACCATTGAGATTTTGCTAGAGACTGCATTAAAACTGTAGATCACTTTGGGTAGTACTGACATTTAACAGTAATAAGTCTTTTAATCCATGAATACAGTTATGTCTCTATTTGCATCCTCTTTAATTTCTTTCAGCAACATTTTACAGTTTCCCATGTAAAAGTTTTTCTTCTCATTGGTTAGTTTTATTCCTAAGTAATTTATTCCTTTCGATACTATTGTAAATGGGTATGCCTCTCGATTTCCTTTTCAGGTTGTTCCTTCCTAGTGTTTTGTTAATTCTATACCCACAAGACTATGTTCCAGTGGTTCTTCATCCAGGGTGATTTTGTCACTCGTGGGACATTTGGCTATTTCTGGAGACAATTTTGATTTTTACAACTTGCAGGTGGGAGAGAACAGATGGATATGTTACTGGCATCAAACTGACAGAGGCAAAGGATACTGCTAAATATTCTACAATGGGAAGTTTCCCACAACAAAGAATTATCTGGCTGAAGATGCCAACCGTGCCAAGGCTGAAAAACTTTACTATATTCCAACTACAAACCCAAATTAAGGCCAAATATACTTGAAAAATGTACACAAGAAAAAGAAAACATTCCAAAAGATAACAGCAGCAAGATTATAGAGGATTATTTTATTTTTCCTATTTCAATTTCTATGATTACCATGCCATTACCATTTCAAGAGAAAAAAATTAACTTGATTTGAAAAAAAATTTTCATTTAGTTGCTAATTTTAACCTTCAGAGTCCATGGCTTTTTGTTTTTAAAGTTTCATTTGGTTCCCAGAAATACTGTTTAAGTGCCGCTTATATGCCAGACTCTGTGATGAAAATTCAGAAGAGAGTGGTGTACAAAAATAGACAAGGTACATACTCTCAGGGAGCTTACAGTCTGATGGGAGAAATGAACACTGCTAAATATTCTCAAGGAAAACAACAGAGGGATTTAACTTTCAACCAGCTTGTTCAGGGATAGCCTCTTCAAGTAAACGATATTGAAGATTCAAAAGATGAGAAATAACCAAGCAGGTGAAGGAAAGAGAACGAAGGTAAAGGGAGTGGGGAGGGTGTTCTGACAGAACAGCATGTGTAAAAGGCCTGAAGAGAGGACTATTACTATGTTAGAGAAATTAAAAGAAGATGAATGAGAGAACAGTAAAGGGAGATAATAAATTGAGAGAGGCAGAAGAAGGAGACCAGCACCAGATGTGGCAAGGCCTTAAAGGTCTCAGTAAGGAGTCTGTAAGCTAAATGTGGTGGGGTGCAACTGAAGTAGAGGAGTGTGACTGGATTTACCTATTTTTAAAGAATCACGCTGGCTATATTATGAATGAGAAAAGAGCAATAGCAGAAATAAGGCAACCACTGTGAATATGAGATAACGATGAGGTAATAATGATTTGCCCAAGATTTTAACAGTGAGTAGAAAGTTAACAGAAAAGTAAGAATGGAGTGACATTAACTAGTGTCAAACTTAAACATTATCTAAAAGAAACTTCTTTCCAGGGATGTTGTTGCAAAATCAGCCAAGGATGTTACTTATGTGACACCCACTTTCCCCGACCCCACACATGACAGGTTGGGAGGTGAAGGGGAAAAGCCAATTCATAAGCAGGCCAGCAGTAAAAACAATCTGCCTCAGTTTGGACACAGCTTATTAGTGCAAGCAGATTCTCTCAGCAATTCAACACAAAACTTACATAAAGACTAAGAGAGTCGGAATCAAGGAAAAATACAATTTAGTAGCTGAATTAGTGGCTGGCAGAGCAGCAGAGCAAAGATCCCGGAATTCCTACCAAGACACTCCTACCTGAAATAATCTTGGATAATGTGAAAACTGGTTCCTTAATTTTCCTAATGCCTCACGCTTATGTGACATAGTCTGAATAGGGTGTTCCTTGCTTTTTTTCTTTTTATTTGGCTGTGCCTTGTGGCTTGTGTAATCATAATTCCCCAACCAGGGACTGAACCTGGGCCATCAGCAGTGAAACCATCAAGTCCTAACCATTAGATTGCCAGGGAATTCCCTGTTCCTTGCATTCTTTAAAGCTTAATCAAAGTAAGTATCCACTACAGTGAGACTTTAATTTTACAGAATCTGTTGTTCAGTTGCCTAGTCGTGTCCGACTCTTTGCCACCACATGGACTGCAGCATGCCAGGCCTCCCTGTCCCTCACCATCTCCTGGAGTTTGCCCAAGTTCATGTTCACTGAATTGGTGATGCCATCCAGCTATTTCATCCTCTGTCACCCTCTTCTCCTTCTGCCTTTCATCTTTCCCAGAATCAATTTTACATTAATTTCCCTCAATTTTACAGAAATTGACGCTAAAAAAAAAATTATGAGAAAGCTTTCCTAATGGCATATAGCTAATGAGATGCAATCCTAGGTCTTCTCATTCTAAAAGTCAACCTTTTCCACAAATCTCAAGGGAAGAGTTACTGGATGGCAAACATTTAGATGTTCTTTCTCTTCAAATCTGAGGTATATTATTTATTATAAATTTGAGTTTAGGAAAGAAAAATAAGGAATCTACAACACTAGCTCACGGTGGCTAAATATCCCCACAGGGTCAGTTCAGAGCAGGGCTCTGAGAAATCGTGACCTGCTAGAATGCAACAACCATGAGAAGAGGAATTTAGCCTGTGTTATTCATTGCTCAAGCCTCACTTACAACAGAACCTCAGACAAAGACACTAAATAAATATTTGCTGAGCAAATGAATTCAATTCAGGGAAGAGTAGATGAAGAAGCAAGTGAAAAAGAGCTGCCAACAGTTCATCTGTGACCCTTAGGTAGTAGAAAGTTACTGTAATTCCTCCTTATTTCTCTTAATTAAGCTACAACTTTATTGAGATATAAACCACATATGACACAATTTACTATTCAAAATGTAAAATTCACTGGTTTTTAGTATATTCACAAAGTTGCACATCAATCACCACCATCTAACTCCAGATTATATTCTTCATCACAAAAAGCCCCATGCCTATTAGCAGCCATTCCCCATTTGCCTCTTATCCTAGGCTTTGGCAACTACTAATCAACTTGGTCTCTTTGGATTTCCCTATCCTGGACATTTCATATAATTGGAATTACAGAATATGTAATTTTTTCAAATTGTCTTCTTTCAGGTACCATAATGTTTTCAAGGTTCATCCCTGTAGTAATGTGCAGCAGTAGTTCAATTCTTTTTATGGTAGAATAATATTCCACTGTATGCATATACCACATTTTGTTTATCAATTCATCAGCTGATGGATATTTGGGTTGTTTGGATATTTTGGATATTTGGATATTTTGCCTATTTTAGATAATGCTACTACAAACATTCTTGGTCAAGTTTTCGTGCAGACACTTGTTTTCAATTCTTTTGGGTTTATACCTAGGAGTGGAACTGCTGGGTCACATGTTAACTGTTTAACTTTTTAAGGAACTGCCAAACTGCATTCCAAAGTAGCTGAACCATTTTACATTCTCATTAGCCATGTATGAGGGTTCTACTTTCTCTACATCCTCACCAACGCTTGTTTATCTTTTTGCTTACAGCTATACTAGTAGGTATGAAGTGGTATCTCATTATGGTTTTCAGCTTAATGATTAATGATGTTGATCATACATTGCATTTATTAGTCCTAAATAAGCTTTTTCATAATTTAAAGATAATAGTTACTATTTTAAAGCTGGGGAACAAAAGGGAATTGAGAAAAATTATTCAAGACATTATGAGAAAACAATGTGAACACTGATATGTTTAAGAAAACAGTTGATCAACAAATGAAATCAAAATTCTAGTGTATATTCTTTTTTTGTCTGGCTTATTTCATTCAGTATGATAGTTTTTAGATTCACATTTTGCCTGTATCAATCATTTGTTTTTATTGCTGAGCTAACCCATTGTATGTATATATATACCACAGACTGTCCATTAACCTGCTGATGAGCGTTTAGATGTTTCCAATTTGAGGCTACTAAAATAGTTTCTATAAACATCTATGTAAAAAAAAAAAGATGAACTCAAATCTGTAGCTATACCTGTGAACATCTCTACATAAAAGTCAAAAGCAAAATAAGAAACCATTCTACATCTATACTGGATGGCAGTGCTTTATAATCTTGTCTTCAATAGGCTTTTCCTTCCTTTTTTCTTAAAACAGGCCTCTGATTCTTCAGGGAAACCTGTGGTTTAACTGGGGCTTCCCTGGTGGCTCAGCAGTAAAAGAATCTGTCTGTAATGTAGGCGATGCGGGTCTGCAGGTTTGATCCCTGAGTCGGGAAGATCCCCTGGAGAAGGAAATGGCAACTCACTCCAATATTCTTGCCAAGAAATCCTACGGACAGAGGAGCCTGGCGGGCTACAGTCCATGAGGTTGCAAAGAGTCAGACACAACTTTAGCGACTAAACCACCACCCAACACTTTTCCCAATCAATGCCCCCCGCCCCCAACCTGGCCTGTGGCACATGACTTTGTACTGGCCAATCACAAAGCCATATTCCTCTGTGCACAGTGACTAAATTCAGGTATAAGCATGCAATCAAATCTTGATCAGAGTCCTCCCTAGACTTTCATTAGAGCTCTTATAAAGTGAGCTATGGCTCTGAACTTACTGGTTTTTAAGAGCCAGATTCCCTCATTGTGCTTAAACTAATTCAAGCTGGGCTCTGAATATTTAAAAAACTAGCCTTTTCAGCCTAAAAGCTATCAGACTTAACTTTTAATATCAACATTAAGGAAAAAGAGTTTACAGTATTTAAAGTCACTACTCTAAAGAAAGCCATAATTCATAATTCATAATTTCATAATTACTAGAGAACCCAGAGTAATGTAACAATTATTCCAAAGTCTCGAAACTTTATTTTGCTTTTTTTCCCCTGGACCTGAAAAGCTCAAAGTGGCTAAAGAGGAACAGGAAAACAGGCAGGATGGGTAGGAAAAAGTGTAGGGTTATTTAATACAACCAGGTAGATAAAACTACTGTAACTAAATTTATGTAACATTTACTTTAGGGAACCACAAAGACATGCTGTAAAAACTAACACAAGGTAGTTCCCTGGTGGTCCAGTGGTTAAGGCTCTGTGCTTCCACTGCAGGGTGCTGGAGTTCATTCCCTGGTGGGGGAACTAAGATTCCACATGTGGTACAGCCATAAAAACACCAAACAAGTACTAAGAGTAGTTACCAGGCAACTAAAGCTTTCATTTAAAGAACTGGAAACTGAAGCAGAACATAATTTGCTTTCTAATATTAAAAATGTCTACCATCAAATTATGAAACACCACATTATCTTAGGATTCTGACTTTTGTTAATTAAAAAGTTTCAGGTTTGCCAAAACACACCATTATTGAAAAAGTTAATTTACATTAATTGAATGTAAATTAATTGAGGGTAACAGTGATAGTTAATCAAATTTTATCCTAATAATACATAAACAGTAATAGAAAAGTTTAGCATTTTATAATCAAGTTAATCTTATAGTACCAGCAAATGTCTATGGCCTTAAGCCATTTTTCATTATGTGTATCAAATTGTGTGAATTTGAGCTTTTTTCTGGTTCAATTTAGTTTTGTGGGCCACAGGTTAACAAAATCTACATAAAGTATTTACAAACCTACTTACAACAGAAATGAAGTCAGAAATTAGTAATTTTCTGACAATTTGGTTAAGCATGCAAGAGAAAGTAGGCTTTCACTTGAGTGCTAATGAAGGGAAAAAGAAGCCTTCTCCAATTCATGTGATGTGATTTGAATTATGGTGCACAGTGGTACAAAAGGAACTGCAAACAAAATGTTACTCTGACAGGGAACACAGTTGGGGGAGGAGGGTTATTTGGATGTAACATATGATGAAGCAAGTTGGGAGAAATAGAGCCACCATTCACTCTGCCTGCAATATTAAGTATTTAAATAGTTTAAAGATATTAAGTTAACTTCTGTAACTACTGAACAGAGGAATTAGGGTTCAAATCCAGGTGTGACTCCACAGTCCATGTTATTTAACTGTGATACTATGAAGCCTTTTAAGAGCCTTTTATCAATTAAAGCGACAACAAAACCTACAATAATACAAAAAAACAATGATTCTCCAAGTGTGGTCAAGGAGCCCCTGTAGGGACAGTGAGATCTTTTCAAAGGGTCCACAAGGGCAAAACTATTTTCTTAAATTACTACTCATACTTGTTTTTATTCAGTTAACATTTGCACTGTACTGCACTGCACTGGGTAAGGCTGCTAGTGCTTTAGCATTTAAGGCAATGTCACTAAGCTGTATTAGCAGTCACTGTATTTCAGTTAAAAAGAAAAAAGGCTGCTCACTTGACAATGTCCTTGATAAAACAGTAAAAAAAACTGTTACTTTTATTAAAAAATAAAAAAGACTTTTCTTTCTAAAATTTTGTGATAAAATGGGGAACACACATAAACCATTTCTACAGAATACTTCTGCAGCAGGATGACTGTCTCAGGAAAAAGTATTTGTGGGACTGTTTGAGTTGCTAATTGAAATAGCCACTTTTTTCATGGAACATCATCTTTACTTGAAAGAACAACTGACAGCCAAATTATGGCTATTCAGTATCTGGCAGATGTTTTCACAAAAATGAGCAAAGTGAGCTTATGGCTTCAAGAAAAACAACTTTCAGTATTCGTTGCTAATGATAAAATCTGAGCTTTAAAGTGAAGATAAGAACTTTGGAAAACTTCTATCCCACTGTGAGCTTGACAGACTTCCAATATTTAAGACTTTTCTGATGAACTTATGTGGTGATGCTAACTGTGAATTTTTACTGTATAGTCAAATCTGTCAGCATCTGGGAGATCTACATAACTCAGTGAACTAATATTTTCCAAATGACCAACACATGATGTTACAGAATCAGTAATGTCCAAGTGTAAGACAGACCAGTGGATTTTAACATAAGAGCAAGAAGTTTACTAAGTGGTTTTAGATTCCATACTGCAACTAACTTTTTAAAGAAACTATTATTTCTGGAGCTTGGGCTTATATGGTATGATATGGTATAACAGAGTAATTTTTATAATTATCTAAAAAGACTATTAAGTGTTCTTCCCTTTTTCAACTGCCTATTGTGTGAAGCTGGCAATTCTTCATATATACTTCAACCAAAAGAGTATATCACAAAGACTGAGAATTCAGCTATCTTTTCTAAAGCCAAATATTAAAGAGACTCAAGAAAGTGTTAAACATGGCCATTCTTTTCACCAATTTTGGAGAGTTTTGAAAAATCAGTTCTCTTTGGCTGGAAATTTATGTTTATATAAAACTGCTCTATTATTGCTATTTTATGAATTAATATTTTTAAAAATTCTTACTTGTTTAACTTCTAAAATGGTAAAAGTTGATATTGATAGAAACTTGCAAATAAGGCTTTTCGAGGGTCCTTATTTTTACCTGCATAAATGGGTCTGGAGACCCAATGCTCTGAAAATTTCTGAACTAAGGCCATTACAACCACATATATTTTGTCCTTATTTAGTAGGTGCCAATATAAAGATTGTTTTCATTTGATCTGTAGAAGGGGGGAGTCTTCTTCATATCTGTCTTACTAAACTTAGATGGAAAGGACAGTAAGTAAATGGATTGTGTTCTCTGGTTTAAAGTCTACAAATGAAACACAATTTCCAAAAATATCTCTGGCAAAAACAACAACAAAATACCCTTACTGAATGCCTATTATACCCCATGGACTATACTAGGTGCTTTCACATTTATCCTTTAATCAACTTTGAGATCTGTATTAAGGCTGAGAGAAGCTAAAGGGAGGTCCTAAACATAATACAAATAGTACAGATCTCACTTTGAAACACCTGAGTTAAAGTCATTCCCTTGAATGTTATGCTAGTATGTCATGTAACTCTAGAATTTTTTCTTTACATAATGAATAATAATCCCTACTTCTATGATTGAGAGAAATGAGAATACAAGTAAAAGTATATATACAGCAGATGCTGAAGAAGTTAGCTCTCTTTAATCAAACTTCTCTGTTTCAAAACTAAACCTGTGAGTATCACAATCATCATTCAAGGTTAGATTTGACAAGCTCTGATTTCATTATTATAGGCCTTAAGTAGATGAATGCTGTTTCAGCAACATTAAAAAATACCTTAAGGACACACAACCACTATCAGATACAAGAGATCAATGTTTAAAAATTACCTACGCATTTTTTTCCTAAAGTATTTTCATTCTTTTAAAGCTAAATTATTCCTACAACTCTTCCCAATCATATTATATTCACATCTGACATACTAGGCTCTATGAAAAACAAAGATCTTGATATCTCTAAGAAAATTACCAGTGAAGCAATTCTGAAATTGGTTGCCTTATAAACTAGGAAAGCTGGCAGAAAGCACAAAAACAATTATTTAATTCCCAACTACATTTCTATCAGATATTTCATATTGTCACATGCCTGGACTATTATATGAAAAATTAGACAGTGGTTATTTTAAGTATAGTAAATATGTTCCAAGATTTGTGATGAGAGAGGTCAGTCTCTAAAAGTTAACAAGACTTAATAGCTTAACAATGCCTTTCACTCTGTACAGTTTAACAAATCACCAAGGCCATTTCTAAACAACAAAACAGCTGATCAATTTATTAAACTCTTGCCAACCAAGTAACTATTTTTTCCTAAAGTTCAAGCTGACTTCATATTTTATGCTGTGTGGACAATTACAAGTTTCCAATTATGTAGTATTTTAGTATTCTTTTATTTTTAGGGTAAGCATTTTTCTCAAAGCAGTTGTTTTATACAACAGTTGTTTTATAAAATCGATTTACCTAACAAAACTTATGCTCTATTCAAACCTGGATAATCTCAGAACTTCTATAAAAATTATGCAGGTTTATTAGAAAGTCTACAAGAGAATTTCCCTTCTACCTCTCTACATTTAAAACATAAGCTAGATGAACTCAGTCTGCTTCATTCTGACTCATTTTTTAATTTGAAATTTGGTCACTACCCATTTCCTGTGTTAAACTGTGCATACCCTCTCTATGGTTACTATCTCAAACTAATGATGACCCTCCATCACACTGCACAAAAGAAGCCACAGCTTGAATACCACCGAACAGTTCCTGTAAGTTATTTTAAACAGGTACTGACATACACCTTCCTTAATGCTGTTATCTTTCAAGAAGTTAGCATGACCATATTATGGAGGAGCGAGAACAGTAGAACAAATGGCAGGAATGAATATCAGATTGAAGGTCATATAATCAGTTTCAATTCCAACAGAAATTCTGACTTTAGAAGGGTCTCTAATTCCCTGTTCCCAAACTGTCTTTCAATGGGCAATTCATATCTCTACATTAAAAATGTTCCCATTAAGTTCAACGTAAGATATACACACATGGAGGAAAAAACAAGGAGCCAACTGCAAATAAGGAAGTAAAACAATCAATTCCACTAAATCTTATTAAATTCCCTTCTTCCCCCTAAAAAGAAAAGCTGAAGGTGATAAAACACTCAGAGAATTGCCAGGCACCTTTCTAACATTAAACCTATTAATCTTCACAACAGGAAGTAGATGTCAAGTACCTCTAATTTTACAGATGAAAGAACCATAAGATTAACTGACTCTCCCAAAGTCACACACAAAAGTTAGATATTAAACTAAACTCCAGGATTTTGTACCCATAATTTGGAACCAAACAATGTTAGATTAAACCCAAAATGCTAGTTATCTCACTCTACCTGCTATCCTCTATATCAGTGCTGTCCAATAAGGTAGCTACAGCTGCACCTGAAATGGAGCTAGTCCAAACTGAAATATGCTGTTAAGTGTAAAAGGCCAGATTTTGAAGACTTGTATGAAAAGAAGAACATGAAATATTTAATTAACCATATTTGAGGAGGATGAAATGGGCATAATTAGTATTTTGAGGGACACAGGCATATAAGTAATTAATAAATACATACACTAGGGCTTCTAGGGCTTCCCTGGTGGCTCAGACAGTAAAGAATCTGCCTGCAATGAAGGAGACCTGGGTTCCATCCCTGGGTTGGGAAGATACCTTGGAGGAGGGCATGGCAACCCACTCCAGTATTCTTGCCTGGAGAATCCCATGGACAGAGGAGCCTGGCAGGCTACAGTCCATAGGGTCACAAAGAGTTGGACACGGCTGTGCGACTAAGCACATACACACATAGGCCTTCTAATATTCTCCAAAGATAAAAGATGTTTTTATTTCATTGCAGGCATATATGACAGAATAAATTACAAGTGAGGAGAAAGAATCACTTTTTCTTAAAATCATATCCCATTTCTTTAGGTGGAAACATGAAAATACTCATATTCCTAATGCACGCAGTTATCCAAGTTACCAAAGGATGCCCATAAGGCAAAATGAACTTCTCAAAACATTTTACTTAATGTGTATTTACAGCTATTTTTAAAAAATCACATAGCAAATATGGTTCTAATATAGAATCAGCCCTTAATCTTATTTTGACTAAAATAATAAGAGATACACAGTGAGGGGAGAACATCAATTTAAAAAATAAGGATCACCTAAAAATAGTTTGGCAATTCCACAGAAAGTGACACATAAAGTTACCATACGTGTAAAACCAAAGAGAAATGAAAACGCAGGTCTACACAAAAATGTGTAGATGAATATTCAGAGCAGCATTATGCATACTCCTTAAAAAGTGGAAACAATGCAAATATCCATCAAATGATGAATGAATGAACAAAAAGCAGTATATGCACACACTGGAATAGTCAGCTATAAAAAGGAATAAAACACTAACACATTATTTTACAATATGTACAAACCTTGAAAACATTATGCTACCTAAAAGAAGCCAGTTACAAAAGATCAAATACTGTATAATTCCATTTATACGAAATATTTAGAATAGTAAATCTAAAAAGACAGTGACTGCTAGTGAGTCTGGGTTTCTTTTGGAGGGTGATGAAAATGTTCTAAGATTGACTGTGCTGATGGCTGTACAACTATGTGAAAACACCAAAAGTCACTTCAAATGGATGAACTGTATAGTATGTGAATTACATCTCAATTAAGTTGTTTAAAAAATAAAAAAAGCAGCCAGAAAAGTAGAAGGGAAAGAGATTAGAAGGATTGTCAAGCATTTAATTGCTATTTCTCTAGATTTTTCTAATTTTGCTGTATTTAAGCTTTTAGGTTTTGTAATTTGTGATTTTCCCCCCTCATTTTAAATATTCATATAAGTCAAAATTTTTATCACATCATTACACTACTAAACTTAATGAAAATCATAAATTCTACATTTAAATGGCAATTTCAATAGCATGTGAATCATTTCAATAAAGTTGCTAAAATTCTTTCATTTAAACAAAAAAGGTATTATAAAAATTATGCCTGATGTTAACCTTGAAAGAATCACAGAATTAACAGATAGTATTTAAGTCCCTCAAACTAGGAAACCCACTGGAGAGTAAATGGCTTTGTGCAAAACCCCTCAAATAGTCACTATCTCAATCAGGCAAAAGCTCAAAGTTCAGAAACGGATGATGGGAATTTGAAGATCTCAGTATAAAAAAGTACAAAAAAATAAAAAATACTACTGGATCACCTTCTTTTAAAAGCTAAACTCTTGATTCAGATGCAGAATGGAAATATTTAAAAATTAAAAAAAAAAAAGGAAACAAAAGAAAAAGAACCCCTATTCACCTAGACTCCTAAAACTGAAGGAAAAGTCTTCTATCAAAAAATCTGTAATAGGTGTTTAACTCACACACCTTATGCACCTTAAGAACCTCAAAAGCAGCTGTTATCTAAGATAATGGAGATTTTTTTTCACCCTTTTAGAATAATAAAATGTGATGGTGCCATTCCGCAGCCCACCCCATCCCCCATTACCACCACCACCGGCAGGTGAAGGGAAAGGATACTGTAGACTAGAGGAAGACAGCTTTGAATAACCCTTTGGACTTTATAGGCAAGAATGCAGCTGGTGGTCTCTCAGGAAGGGGTAAAAAGATTTGTGAACAAGCTGACATAAGGGTTATCCTTTGCCAGGAAGAGGGCACACCGTGAGCCACATCTTGCTCATCCACATCAGCTATATCCACAGTAAAACACAGGCCGCTGGAAGGCACTGTTAGCATCACCAGGAAGGCCTCTCACGCCGGGGGTGTTTTTTTTCAACGGAGAAGTTGACTCCTGTAGTTTGGATATTGGGGGGGAGGCAGGGGTAAAGCGGGAGTCGGGAAGACCAGAGAAAGTGCCTTTAAGTGGAGACGACTCGGGCCTCGCTGAGGAAGTTCCGAGCCCCACTCGGTCGCCACACGCTAGTCCCTCCTCCCTCCCCACCCTCGGCCCCAGACAACGTTGCGGGAGCCAGAGCCGGAATCTCCGCCGCGGCTCCTGGGTTGGGGGCGCAGGCGGGCTGAGGCAGCGCGGCACACGCACGCCTCCTCCACACTCGCCGCGCCCGGCCTCCCCGCCGCGAGGCCCGGCCCCTCGCAACCGCGCCGGGCGGGCTCCGCGGGGCAGGCCTAGGCCGCGCCGGCCGTACCCCGGGACCTCGCTCCCCGCGGAGGCGGACCAGGCCCGACACAAACTTCCCGGCGCGTTAGCACACGCGTCACGGACGGGCCGGCCCCCAGCGCCATTCCCCGCGGCCCGGCGGCGGCGGCTCCCGCCCCTACTCCCCACACTCCGAGTCCCGGCGGAGATCGACCCGAGGCCCACGGCCCTCGCCCCTCCGGCGCCCCCGAGTTTACCTCCAAGTCGCGGCCTTTGTTCTTGAAATTCTTGAGCCGTTGGTTGTCCAGTTTCTCGTTGTCCGCCATGGCCGGGCCGGTGACTCCTTCCCCCGCCCGGGCCCCGCGGGATCCGCCCCAACCACCACGCCGCACCGACACTCCCAGGAACCGGGCCGCTGCCTGAGCTGCTGTGCCCGCCGCGCCGCCGCTTCCTTCCTCCTCTCACCTGCCTCCGCCGCGGTCTTCTCCGCCTCTCCCTGCCTGTCCTCCCCCCGCCCTAACCCCAGGGCGACCGCAGCTCCGGCGAAGACAACTGCGGAGCCGGGCGGCGGCAACGGCGGCGGAATGTGCTGCCGGCTGCGAGGGGGAGGCAGCCTCGATCTGAGGGCCCCGGCCCCGCGGCCACGCCCATTGCCGCCAGTCCCGCTCGCCGATTGGTCAACCAGACTCCGGTGCGCGCGACCAATCAGAAAGAACGATGGAGAGCGGGGGCGGAAGAGCGAAAGGAAAGGGGAAGCGGGAGACTCGGGAAGGAAGGGGCCGCGGGATGGGCCCGGAGGGGAGGGGGTGTGGCGAGGAAGAGCAGGGAGGGTCCACACGTCCCCGGAGCAGAGGGGAGGAAGCGAAAGAGAAGTAGGAGGCTTAAAGGAAGGCGGGAAGGGGAAGGGGGAAGGAGACGCCCAGGAACGAGTTGGTTTGTTCTGGTTGTAGGGCCCGCCCCAGATGTCTGGAGTCCCGGGGCCGAAGCTCAGTAAAAGTACGTTCTTTTCTTCTTCGGTGCGTCTTCTCTCCCAGGGCATTCTTTGCGCGCTCCTGGTGCTTTACTGGAGATCTGAGCCTCGATCCATCCCGGATCGGGACAGCCCCCTATTCTCAACCGAGCTCCCTACCCTGGCAAGGGTCTCTGCTGTCTGGGGGCCCGGGCTTGGGGCCTGGACTGGAAAGAGTGACATGCGTTCCGGAGTCGCAGCGGAAAGCGGGAGGGTCAATGGCTGGAAAAGGAAAAGGACGCTTTAGAGGAATCTGATTCATCCCCTCTGACCAAGTCCCGCAACAGGTGGGAACTTGGGAAGCGCTGATTTATCCTGTGGTTATTCTTGTGTTGTTGGTTAGTTGCTAAGACCTATCGGACTCTTTTAGGGGGTTCCCTGGTGGCTCAGAGGTAAAGGTATAGGACTCTTGGCGACACCATGGACTGTAGCCCGCCAGGCTCCTCTGTCCATAGGATTTCCCAGGCAAGAATACTGTAGCGGCTTGCCTTTTCCGTCTCCAGGTGCTCTTCCCAATCCAGGGGTCGAACCGGTGGCTCCTGCTTCGCAGGCGGATTCTTTACCACTGAGCCACGAGGGACGCCCCCCATTCTCCCAGATACTTCGTCTTGCAAAGTTAAAGGAACTTCTCGGCCACACAGTACTAACTTCTGAAAGGCGGGAACCGTGGCACCTGACATAGGAAATGTAATATTGTGACTGTTGAGAAGGCAAAAGAGTTCCAAAGATACACATCTCTAACAAATATTATTACCAGAGACAGAAATAACACAATCTACGAAAGAATGTACTAAAAGTGCTTCAGAAAACGAGAGACCGAAATGGTTTAAAAATACATTTTAAAACGTTTAAAATGGGAATAATGCCTTTAAAGTCCTCAATACTTTGTATGCTTTCAGCTACCTAGGCAAACAGAAGCTGTACTTGGAAACAATTCACACTGCACGTTAACTTGAATGTAAATTCAGTGCCGATTTTAAGTTTAAAATGATGTTCATTGTAAATTTTATTCCCCATAGAACCATTTAATTGAAGTAACATTGCACACGGTATCACTGATGTCTTCAAACTGAGTTTAGAATAAGAAAACTCAGTTCAGAATACCCTATTCCTAAAAGAAGGGTGTGATCACAGTATCCACTAAGAGAGATGCAATGCAAACAGGAAATAACCACAACTTGTAATTTTGGTCTTTCGTATTTGTTTAATGTCTGTCTAAGGTACCTCTCCCTCTCTAGACAATAAGCTCTCTGAAGTCAAGAGCCGAATTTGTTGTCTCTATATTCCCAGCACCTCGTGCTTGGCACCCTTAGTGTGCACGCAGTGACAAGTCAGGACCTATAGCCAAACTGCTGGGAGTGTATGTTTCATTAAGTTAAGAAACAAGCTAACACTTCTTGATTTAAAATGTTGATTGAGTTGTTACAGTTTCTAATCTACACTGGATTCCTTCTAAGAATTCTTAATTTGGTATCATGCTCATTCTAGGGTTAAAATTAAGGGAGTAGATTCAGACATAGGCTTCAGGGCAAACCCCCTACATGTTTAGGAGTTGGAACATACTTTTCTAAAATGAACAATTATTCTTAATTATAAGGATAGGTAGTCTGTCTGTTGGCCTAAATTATTCATTTGAAATTATCCCTACCCATTGCCTCTCACTTTGCATGTTTTGTATCTGTACCTCCAGTTGTGTGTGTGTGTTTCCATATGTGTGCGTGTGTTCTAAGACACTTCAGTAGTGTCTGACTCTTTGTGACCCTGTGGACTGTAGCCTGTCAGGCTCCTCTGTCTATGGGATCCTCCAGGCAAGAAGACCCACTCCACTGGAGTGGGTTGCCTGTGCCTTCCCAACCCAGGAATCAAACCCTTGTCTCCTGCATTGGCAAGTGAGTTCTTTACCATTAGCGCCACCTGGGAAGCCCTCTTTCCAGATAGAAGATATATAATTTATAAAAGGGGTACATTGTTTTCCCTGGAGTTAGTAATAGATCTATATGCAGATTGGCAATCTAAGATATGGTAGCTCTAAGCATAGTTAGGAGGTTTAAGAAATTTAACTTGCCAAACTAAGGAAATAGTAAAATGCAGCCATTAATATCATTTCAACATAGATTAACAAGTGTTTTTGTGTATATGAAATATAATTATAACCAAATACTATAAGACATCTACACAAGGCCTATTTTTTTTTTTAATTATGAAAGTGTGATAACATATTTACAGGAGACTTGGAAAATACAGAACAAAGTTACACATAGTTCTACTATATGTTACAATTTTTTAATGTAGATAAATTAGGATTTTTAGTTGGAGTTTCAGTACCAAACTCTCAAAAATTAACAAATAGAAAAGTAGAAAGATATAGTAGACTTGAAAAGCACTATGAACCAATTCCACATAATTAAGACTTATACAATTTTCACACAACAGCAGGATACAAATTCTATTCAAGTTCCCATAGACTATAAACCAAGAGACACTGGAACATATCCAGAGACATAAAGTGCAAAAAATTTCATGGTCTAAAGGTATTGAAATCATACAGAGTCTATTCTCTTATCACTGTAGAATTATGTTAGAAATCAATATCAAAAGATATTTGAAAATAAACCACATTTACCAAGAGAGATCTTTGACTTAGCCATTGAAGGTCCATGAGACCTATTTTTAAATAGGATATTCAATATCAGGTACTTAATATCCTGACATTATTACTTTGGTATAAGAAAAGTCTAAAATATTGTGGAGATATTAACTTTCAATGCATCGTGAAATTCTCTTCTTAGAGCCACTTTCTTTTTTTTTTTTTTTAAATAGTTATTCGACTGTACCATATCCTAGCTGTGGCATGTAGGGTCTTCAGTCTACACTGCGGCATGTGGGATCTTAAAGTTGTAGCATATGGGATCCAGTTCCCTGACCAGGGATCAAACTCAGGCCCCCTGCATTGGAAGCTCGGAGTCCTACCCACTAGACCACCAGGGAAGTCCCCTAGAGTCACTTTCTAAATAAAGAAATTTTATTTCTTTATTTTCTTTACTATTTCTCTGTTCTGCAGCAGAGATTTGTGAAGAGGATTTGTGAAGCTTTATATGGTGTTTTAGTTGATCAAATGTAATTTCAAAAATAATTATAATTGATCATTATTTCATTTAAGCAGTTTGGAGTATTCTCATGATACATACATTAAATTGAAGCATGTAGAATCCCTCTTTAATCTAGAGTATGGATCTTATAGTTTGTGTTACGATTTGGGGAATTATGTGCGATTTCTTGAGCAAAACTCTAGGCAGTATTTGCTGAAAGAAGAAGCAGCTTTATATGTTGCTAAATCTTAATTAAAATGTAATTTATATTTTTTTATAGTTGGAGTCGTTCTTTTTTTGAGAGAGAGAGAAAAAAGCACTGAACCTTTGTTAACACAATTTTATTTTCTTAGGAAAACAGAACTGATCAAGTATTAGGGGACTTTATTTATTCCTCTTTATTGCCAGGATTTTTCAGACTTGAGTTTTTCAGACTTGACTTCTTATTTTGACTCAGGGCTCTGAGTGGTAAGAGATTAAAAGGCTAGCTGTTGATAATAATCTGATTGAGAGAGATGAGCCATGAACTTTTCTTAAGTTAGATTTTTGTTTGTTTTAAAGCTTAGTTTTGACTAATTATTAATAATTGGAGAAATGCTTATAATTCATGTGTACAAATTATTGATTATTTGTAAATATCTATTTGTATTACCATAAGGCAAACATCCATAGGCTTTCTAAAACTTTTTTCACTTGCTTTTTATTTTGACCTAAATATTGGGAAAATGAAAGGATACATACTCTTCATTTTTAACTTTTAAAAAGTAAATAAAACAGAAGGAGCCACGATAAACCAGACAGTCAAGGGTACTGATCATATGACTTAGAGCAGTGCTTCTCAAACAGAGTTCCCCACATCTAGATGTTAGTAAATGTTCCTTAAACAGACACAGACACACACACTTTTGCTGGCCTAACAATTGTAGGAACTTAGTGGGTTGGGGGGAGTAGGAACTTCAAGACATTAGTGTTAAGCAGAACATTATTTGGAAACTTGAAATAAGTGAACCTAGAAGGGTCACTATCCCTCTTCAGTTTAAAAATTTTGTGTTAATAACACCAGTTAGTAAGTATAGTGATTTACAAATGATTGGTATTTCAAAAGTTTGCTTGAAGATTAGTTCGTTGAAATATGTACATAAGAGCATGGTCATGACTAGGGAGTAGGTGTTCAAGTTAGCCCACAAGGGCTTATTTAATCTATAAAGTACTTATATGAATGTCATGGAACCCAGTGACAATATGTGGTAATAGTTCTATGAGGAAAATATTTGGATTTATAACTTCCGTTGGGAGGAGCACATTCCTTGTCTTTACCTCTATGCACCAGAAGCTGTGTTAGGTGAGAAAGTTATAGTGTTGTTTACCTGTACAATTACACGTATCAGAGATTCTGCAAATCCATATCTTACCCAATATTAGGGGAGCCTCACCTCGCTCTCACTAGTCAGGCTCCTATGACTGCCATTAGCCCCAACTAGTGGAAAGGAATGTTCCTATTCTGCTGCTGCTGCTGCTCCTAAGTTGCTTCAGTCGTGTCCGACCCTGTACGACCCCATAGACGGCAGCCCACCAGGCTCCCCCGTCCCTGGGATTCTCCAGGCCAGAACACTGGAGTGAGTTGCCATTTCCTCCTCCAATGCATGAAAGTGAAAAGTGAAAGTGAAGTCGCTCAGTCCTGTCTGACTCTTCATGACCCCATGGACTGCAGCCTACCAGGCTCCTCCGTCCGTGGGATTTTCCAGGCAAGAGTACTGGAGTGGGTTACCATTGCCTACTCAGGTTCGGATTCTAGGGGCTGAGAAATAAGGAACTGGGCCCAACCTTTTGCCCCAACTCCTATCTTTTTTTTGGAGGGGAGGGCTTTTTATTTTTTTTAATAATTACAGGTTCACATGAATTGCCAAAAAAAAGTACAAGGAGGCTGTATATATTCTTTACTCAGCTCCATCTCCTCCCCATGGTAACATCTTGAGTAACTATAGTACACTAGCCAAATGAGAAAATTAATGTTGATATAATTCATAGAGCTTATTCAGAGGGGAGGGGAATCATTAGGATGTAAAAACTATAGAAAGGATTGGGAGTACCTATATACTGGAGCCTCTTATAATCCTATGCTTGAAGAGAATTTTATAATGACACAATAATTGCTACCAGGAATTCCCTGGTGATTGGTGGCTAGCACTCTGAGCTTTCACTGCCAAGGGCCTGGGTTGGAAAATACTAATAAGATCCCACAAGCTTTGCCTTGAGACCAAAAATAAAAATTAAAATAATAATTGCTACCAAATATTTAATACCTATCATATTCTAGATCTAGGTGTTCTATCTATGTGATGTATATTATTATTATCATTGTTATTTGCATTTTTACTATTATAAGCATAACAATTATTGAGCAATTATTGGGCAGGCAGTCTTCTAAGCAATTGATAATATTGACTCATTGAATCCTCACAACAACTCTATGAAGAAAGTATCTCGTTACTCACTTTACAGATGAGAAATCTGAACTACAGGTTTAGTAATTTGCCCAAGGTCACACATTAAATAGCAGAGCTAGCATTTGAACTGAGTCAGACACTGGAGCCAACACTCCTGAGTGCCATGTAGATACATAGACTTCAGTGTTCATAGTAACCTTTCAAGGTAGATATTATTGTTTCTGTTTTCTATTTGTGGAACCTGAGGTTCAGAAAGGCTAAGCAATTGGCTAAAGATCCTATAAAACTAACAATTATTGGAGCCCAGTTTGATCCCAGATCTGACTAGTTGCAAACACTCACTGTTTCTCGTTGGCCATTGGTATCTTGGGCTTCCCTGGTGGCTCAGATGGCAGAGTCTGCCTGCAGTGCGGGAGACCTGGGTTCTATCCCTGGGTTGGGAAGATCCCCTAGAGGAGGGGATGGCAACTCACTCCAGTGTTCTTGCCTAGAGAATCCCCATGGACAGAAGAGCCTGGTGGGCTATAGTCCACAGGGTTGCAAAGAGTTGGACTCAACTGAGTGACTAAGCACAGCACAGCATTCTGATTGGTGTAAGGTGAAAGCTCATTGTAGTTTGGGCTTCCCTGTGGCTCAGACAGTGAAGAGTCTGCTTGAATGTGGGAGACCCGCGTTCGATCCCTGTGTCGGGAAGATCCTCTGGAGAAGGAAATGGCAACCCATTCCAGTATTCTATCCAAATCCCATGGATGGAGGAGCCTGGCAGGCTAGAGTCCATGGGGTCGCAGAGTCGGACCTGACTAAACACTTTTCACTATTTCTAGTTGGCCATTGTTATGGACTGAACGTTTGTGTTTCATATCTTGAAACCTCATCCCCAGTGTGACAGTGTTTGGAGGTAATTAAGTGATGAGGGTAGAACCCTCATGAATGGGATTAGTTCTCCTCTAAAAGAGGCCCCAGGGAGATCTCTCATCCCTTCCATCAAGTGAGAAAATTACAGTGAGAAGACTGTGGCCTATGAGGAAGCAGGTTCTCACTAGACCCTGAATTGACCATCATCTTGACCTTGGACTTCACGGCTTCCAGAACTATGAGAAATAAATTTCTGTTGTTTATAAATAAGTCACCCAGTCTATGACTTTTAAAAAATTTATTTATTTTTTAATTGAAGGATAATTGCTTTACAGAATTTTGTTGTTTTCTGTATGACATTTTGTTATAGCAGCCTGAATACACAAAAATCTATTTTTGCCTCCCTGTTTTGTTTTTGTTTTAGTTTGTTTCGACTGTGGGTTGAACCTGGGCCCTTGGCAGTGAAAGCACAGAGCCCTAACCACTGGACCACCAGGGAATTCCCACCTCACTGATTTTAAACACAAATCCCTGCCAGACCTCAATGATATTGTGATTCAAGAAATGTATATTTGGTCTTCCTCCACAGTTCCTGGCACAAAAACCTTTGCAGTTTCCTCATGATAAGGATCTTGGGAATATCTTTCCTTCTCAGCTTCTGAAATAGCTCCAGAATGAAATCCATGTCCTTTCAGCCACCTCTAAGTTCATGTAAATATGACTTTTGGAAAGTCCCTAAAGATAGGGACCTCAGAGAAGGAGAGAGGGGCTGGAGGTTAAATCAATGGCTAACGAAGCCTCCATAAAAAAAACCCCAAACCAACTTGTTCAAAGAGCTTCCATGTTGGTGACGCTATGGAGGTGCTGAGAGGGTGGCGAGCCTAGAGAGGGCATGGAAGCTCTGCACCCTTCTTCACACTGAGCCCTGTGCATCTCTTCCACCTGGCTGTTCCTGAGTTATTAATATATCCTTTTATAATAAACTGGTAATCCAGTAAGTAAACTGTTTTCCTGAGCTTGGGGAGCTGCTCCAGCAAATTAATCAAGTCCCAGGAGGGGGTTATTTGAACCCCCAGTTTACTACTTGTGGATCAGAAGCACAGGTTAATAACTTGAACTTGTGACTCATCAGGGGCGGGGCTCAGTCCCCCAAGATTTTAACCTGTTGGATCTGACAGTATCTCTGGGTAGTGTCAGAACTAAGTTTAAATGTAGGACACTCAGCTGGTGTGGTAGCATTGTTTGGTGGGGCAAAAAAAAACAACTATCACACACTAAGCGATCAGAAGTGAGAGGAGTGCTGTGAGTCGACAGAAAA
Organism: Giraffa tippelskirchi; assembly: GCF_054371585.1. NCBI lineage: Eukaryota > Metazoa > Chordata > Mammalia > Artiodactyla > Giraffidae > Giraffa > Giraffa tippelskirchi. Next base: position 130,462,589 of record NC_137276.1, read on the forward strand.
TAGGAGAGTATTTTTTTCCCTAAGCAAGCTCTAAAGAGGTCTAAGTCTGAAACCCAAGGCAGTGGTTGTCAAACCTTAGAGTGTTTTAGAAACAATTTGCAAGACTTAAAACCCCAGTTGGTGGACTCCATCTGCAGAGTTTGTGATTCAGTAGGTCTGGAAGAGCAAGTGCTCACTTGATACTGATGGTACTGGGTCTCGGAACATACTTTGAGAACTACTAGATCTGGTCGGCCATCCCATTTAAGGTGGTTTCAGACTAAGGGAAGGATAGAATTAAAATAAGGATGATCAGACATCACAGTAATAGATGATGATATATCAGCAAATTTTCAAAGTACTGCAAATATAAAATAATGGTTCTGTGACTCGTACTTGGAAAAGGTACCACATAATTAACGTTTCAAGGATAGAATATACATGTCGGTAATATTCAATTCCATTTTACTTTCTGAATAAATTGATGCAGTATTTTCCTGGGTTTCCTTTCTGCCTCTAGTTTTCCCCTTGAGTTTTCTCAAGTTCCATTTTCTTGATGACATTCTTCTAAAACAGGGGTCCCCAACCTCCAGGACCTAATGCCTGATGATCTGAGGTGGAGCTGATGTGATAATAAAAGAAAGTACACAATAAATGTAATGAGCTTGAATCATCCTGAAACCATCCCCCACCCCTTGCTCCCCAGTCCATGGAAAAATTGTCTTCCATGAAACCACTCTCTGGTACTAAAAAGGTTGGGGATTGCTGCTCTGAAAGATTAGCTCCATTACACCTGTAAAATCTATTCTGAGTTCCTTGTGGTTCCTTGTGATTCCTTCCAGAGAATCTCATATTCTCTGCTACCGCCTTCCCTAGCTCCTTGAAGTCTCAGGCCCGTCCTAGTTCTTGAGTCAATTCACAAAGAAGCGGAACGTGTCTCCATTAACTGTTCTTCCTCAGCTCCTGAATTCTAGCCTGTTTGCCAGGTTTTTTCCTCTATAGCTGCCTTCTCAGGGCTGTGCCTGCGCAGGTTCAGTCAGGAGTGGGGTCTCCTGGAACTGTCTCTGATACCAACAAACAAAACAGAAATGCAGAGTTAACTTGGTTTTTAGTCACCTTGTTCAGGGGATTCCTTCACAATCAAAATGAAGAGAAACCTGTTCATTCTTAATCCTTTGTCATTTCTGTTAATGGTGCTATTCTCCTTAGTTTCTTGAACTAAAAGCACTGTGTTATTGATTCCTCATCCTTTTCTCCTGTATTCCATGTCCAATCAAGGGTAAACTGTATTGAGTAAATAGGATATCTTCATGGTGTCTCTTTCCCTCTCCTGGTGACCGTTTTCTGCCCTGTTGGTGACTTGAGAACTGTTTCACAGTTATGATGTCTCAGAGTTTGAAAAGAGCACACATGTTAACTAGTTCAGCCACCTATTTTGTGCTTGAATTCTGATGTCAACTTTGTCATCACGTGCAACACATTTGTTAATGGGGAATTCATTATCTCTTGAATCATAGCCTATTCAGTCTTCAGAGGATATCATTAGAAAGTTGTTCATGTCAAACTCATGTGTATGTAATATCATTTAAAAGAAAAAGTCATTGTAATATTTAAGGCTGAAGCAGTTAAATATCTAGAGACAAGACAAAGGACAGATGCATTAAATAGAGCTCTTTTTAAAAAAAATTTGTGAAAATGATAGATTCCCACCTTTTTAGTAATGTCTAACACCTGGATTATGGGTCCTATTTTGAAATTTAAGAATAGTTGTGCTAGTCAGACTGGTGAAAATTCTCATGGATATGAGTGATTTTAATAACTTTAATGAAGACAGAACTGATGCCCTAAAACAGATGACTGCCTTAGATAATCACATGTAAGTAGAACTCTGATGTATTTATTAGTTGTTTTTTCCCCCTTACTGAGTATAAATTAGATGTGACACATAGTACCATACATACACATATAATTCTAGGAAATGTCTTAAAAAATAGTTCAAGATTGAACACCTTTAAACAGACATAGAAATTAGTGTTGAAATACACAACACCTCAAAGCATTTATCAGATTTCTATTTCTGGTTCTGTCACTATGTTATACAAAACCCTGAAGTCTGTTGGACTTCTCAGATAGTTTCAACACACTTCCCAGATGCCTACAGAGTCAAAGGTCTGTAGCTCCTGTTGTGCCATCTAGACTTAGTTACCTGATGATGGACTTCAAAAAAAAAAATCTTTTAGTGTTTTCCTCACTACTTCCCCACTCGGTTGTACCCTTGAGATCCTTAAGCTTATCCCAATACTCATTAGGTCCTATAAAAACCTGCTGTCTTTATAACTAATAAGAATCAGGGCCTGGTTAGTGTTAGACCATCCTATTTAGAGCTTGTTAGATGTTAGAATGTCTTATCCTCTTGCCTTTTGGCTACATCCCTAGGATCTGCCTAATCAAATCTTGATGTTCTACATGGCAGAACATAAGCTACCATGCTGATCCCAAATTAGACTTCCCAGGTTTTTAGTTCTACTTATAAATAGAAGTATCAGAGGAACATTTAACTTGTAGACAGATGAAGTCAACTAAATAGCAGTACTATTATTTGCTTAATTCAAGGATCTCATAGAACCATTAGAGCAGTGGAAAAATATTTATGGATACCCAGATGGCCTGGAAGAGCTATTTAATTTCTAGAGATAAAAAATTCACGTTTATATTTTGTGTTCTTTTTTTAAAATTTTACTTGCCACATGACAAGAGAAAAAAATTACTCATCATTTAATATGGAAGTCATTAAAGTGTCATTAAAATGGAAGCTCTTTAAAAGTAATTCAGATCTGCCACAGACTAATCTTTTGAAAGCTGCACATCTCTCTCTCCTCATCGAATGTCTGGCAGTCCTCTTGGAGGCACTCTTGTGGCATGCACAGTGATCTAAAGGGTACACTGACAAATTGCTAATCTTGGCACCCTTAATGTGCTAGTTCCTTTTAGGAATAATTTAAATACACTCTGGATTGCCCTTCTCACAAAGTATTGCCCTTATGATAATATCCAAATTAACAAAGAGGTGTGTGGAGTAGACAGACAGCATGTATATTTCCACCTACCCTTCCATATACTACTGCTTAGTGTAGTGTTTACCTTAGCATATACATCGTAGTGTAATATATACTAGAGTATAGCATATACCTAAGTGTATAGTATAGTGCTAGGGCCAACTTCGTGGATGTGTGACCTGCACTCAAAAGGGCCCCACATTGGACTTAATGTGCTGCTGTCCCTATCTTGAAATTCTTAATTTTTTATCGAGGGGCTCCCCGTTTTCATTTTGCACTGGGCTTGCAAATTATGTAATCTGTCATGGATAGTTCAAGTATATTCTTCTAACTTTCTACAGCCAAAATTCTTTCTAGCATATGTTTCTTCAATCTTTAAAAATAAATGCCTATATAATATCTCTGTTTTAAATATAAATAAGTAATGCAGATATACATAGGGTCATACTATATATACTACTCTGCAGCCTATGTTTTAATTAATACATTAGAGATATTGCTCCCTGTTAGTTATCTCATACTTTGTGATAGCTGAAAAATGGTTTCTTGTATGGATAAACATTATTTAATCTCCTCCTGATGGATGCATCATGTCTCCAGTTCTTTGCTATGATAGAATATACATCTGTGCTCACTTACTCCACTATTTCCTTAGGGTACAGTTCTAGAAATAAAATTTCTGAGTCAAAGGGTATGAACATTTAAATGTAATACATACTGTCTGATTGCTCCATAAAAATATTATATCAGACTATACCAATCTAAATCCCACCAACAGATTACAAGCACTATTGCTGCCCCACTTGCTATCAGATTGGCTCATCTCTGCCAATCTGATAGTACTTGCTATTTCTAATGACCTTAGCCTGAGTTATTAGCTCTCTAGGATAACACTGATTCAACTAATATGGAATGGCAGTTTATTGACTCAAGCACCAGTGTGCCTATCAAAGTGAATACTTTCTGGGGGATGATTTTTATGCTGGAATTCCTCATAAAGATATCTGAGGCACTCTAAGCTGCCAGCTTTTCTATTAAAACAAGGCTTTTGCTTTCCATGTGCAATATTCATGGATACTGTAAATGTTCAACATTAATCTTACTACCAACATTAATCTTACCTACCAACATTAATCTTACTATCTTTCTGTTCTTAACCCCAACCTTTAAAAATCTTTTATTCTGAAACAGTTTCAGACTTTGACTAAGTTGCAACAGAACAGTACAAAAAATTCCCATATAGTCTTCACCCAGAGTCCCCAAATGTTAACATTTTATCACATTTGCTTTCACATCCTTTCTTTTATCTGAACTGTTTGAGACTTAGATGCAGGCATGAAGCCCCTTTACCCCAAATGTTTTGTGTTCATTCTCTTATATAATCATAGCATGCTTATCTAAATCAGGAAAATTGATGCAATATTGGTTTCTATAGACATTATTTAAATTTTATCAATTCCTAACACTTTACAGAAAAAGAGGAAAACTTTTTTTTTTCCCCTGGGCCAGGATTCAAACCAGGACCACACATTACATTTAGTTCTCGTGAGTTCCTCCACACAACATACTTTTTGGGGTCATATTTTTCTAGATAAATCCTAGGTTAATGTAGAAAAATACTTTATGGCAACTTGAATTCCAAAAACCTGGTTGGTTAGCCTTTTTTGTATTTATGCTTTAAAGCAAAGTTGTTTAAAAGGGGAAAACATACAATCAGGTTACAGAAGTGGCACACTTTGACTGTAAGATAATACAAATTGTCAGCAGTAAATCATATATACAAAATGAAAACTTCAAAAGACTTTTAAGAATGCTTTGGACTTTCAAGAAAATTTTCTCCAGGGCTGTTCTAAAAAGATTGGCACTTTTGCTGAAGTACTAGGTGTTGAGAAGTCCTATTTGATTATATACAAATAAAGTCATATCCAAGTTCCTAGAGAGTCTAGGGAGGAATAAAACTAAACAAATGTAATATGAAGTGACTCAACACCAAAGTAAGGGCATTTGTATTCTTAGTAGGATGACATTGTGAGGAGCTTTCCTTTCTCTTGAGTCTTTTGTTAATAACCAAATGGTGTGAGGTGTGTTGAGTGGGTAAATTAAACTATGGCTAGCCCATGAATGGGCTTCCCAGGTGGCACTAGTGGTAAAGAACCCTCCCACCAATGCAGGAGACATGAGATGTAGGTTGGGTCCCTGGGTTGGGAAGATCACCTGGAGGAGGGCATAGCAATCCACTTCAGTATTCTTGCCTGGAGAATCCCATGGACAGAGGAGCCTGGCAGGCTACAGCCCTTGGGGTCACACAGAGTCGGGATACGACTGAAGTGACTTAGCACAGTACAGCACACAGCTCATGAACAGACTCCCTGAAGCACTGGGGACTTTGGATAGTTGTGACTGGATAACCTGAGAGCTTCTACAACTTAAAGATGAATTCATAAAGAAGGAACAGATGGATATTTTCCTTATTAAGCAAACATTTGAAAAGTGATCGCTGAGTGTCAATGTGTTAACCACCTTGAATGAAAACTCATCAGGCAATTACTTTTTCATCTTACAAATGAAGAAATGGAGGCATAGAAAGGTACAGCAATTTTTGTCCAAGGTCATAAAACTAGTAGGTACCTAGGAAATCGAGGATCTCAAGGTAAAGCCAACAGGCTGAAGTGGTGGTGTTAAGTCCATGAATTCTCAAGACTGACCCATCAGTTTCACTTCAAGTCTGGGGCTTCACTCTGAAGAGAAATGACTGGAAGCATAATTAAAATCCAACAGGACAAGGATGGTCAAGAAAGATGTCTAAATATCAGACATGACACCATAAAACTAATAGAGAACATAGGCAAAATATTCTCTGATATAAATTGTAGCAATATTTTCTTAGGTTAGTCTCCCAAGGCAAAAGAAATAAAAGCAAAAATAAGCCAAACCTACTCAAACTTAAAAGCTTATGCACAGCAAAGGAAACCATTAACAATGACAACCCACTGAATGGGAGAAAATATTTGCAAATGATGCAACCAGCAAAAGGTTAATATCCAAAATATACAAGCATCTCATTAAAGTCAATATATTAAAAAAAGACAACATAATCAACAAATGAGCAGAAGACCTAAATAGACATTTCTCCAAAGAAGACATACAGATGGCTAACAGGCACATAAAAAGATGTTCCACATTGCTAACTGTTAGAGAAATGCAAATCAAAACCACAATAAGATGTCACCTCACACTGATCATAACAGTCATCATCAAAAAGAGAACCAACCCTCCTACACTGTTGGTGAGAATGTAAATTGGTGCAGTCACTCTGGAAAACAGTATGGAGGTTCCTTGAAAAATTAAAAATAGAGCTACAATATAACCCTACAAATCCCCTCCTGGGTATACATTCAGAAAAAAGAAGAAAACTCTGATTTGAAAAGATGCATGCACTCCAGTGATCATAGCAGCACTATTTACAATAGCCAAGATATGGAAACAACCCAAGTGCCCATTAACAGATTATGGGCTTAAGAAGATGTAGTGTATATGTGACTATAATGGAATATCACTCAGTCATAAAAAGAATGAAATTTTTCTATTTGCAGAAATGTAGATGGACCTAGGGACTATTACACTTAGTGAAGTAAGTCAGACAAATACAAATATTCTTTGGTATCACTTATATGTGGAATCTAGAAAGTAATACAAGTGAAAATATATTCAAAACAGAAGTAGACTCTCAGGCATAGCAAACAAACTTATGGTTACCAAAGGGGAAAGTAGGAGGAGGGATAAATTAGGAATATGACAGTAACAGATACAAACTACTATATATAAAATAGATAAGCAATAAGGATTTACTGTATACCAGAGGGCATTATATTTAATGTCTCATAATAAGCTACAATGGAAAATAATCTGAAAAACATATTTATAAATAAATCACTTTACTGTACACCTAAAACTAACAGAGTATTGTGAATTAACCATACTTCAATTTTTAAAAAAAGGGAAGAAAGAAAAAGAAGGCCTAAACTAACGTGGGAAAGGGGAAATATCAGGAAACATCTGAAAGCAAGCTGCTCTATTTTGAACAAAGCTATAAAAGTTTTCTGAACAAAGCTTTCTTCTTAAAATTCAGTAAAACTGAATTCATATAAAAATGAGCAACAAGAACATATCAAGATCTGATGTGATACAAAATTGTTATAAGGAAAAAGAATAAGGAGTAAAATAACAAACATACATTCTTTACCACTAGAGACACCTGGGAAGCCCTACCAATTAAATGGAGGGCTGACTATATGCAGATTTTCAACTTCGTGGAAGGTTGGCATCCCCTGCCCCAGTGTTATTCAAGGGCCAACTACACTTTTCAAAGTGGCTTTAAAATAAGTTAAAATAATAAATTTAGTGAAGATGATTATTTTAAAATATGAAAATTTCATTTTATAATTTTGTAATTCAGTAGCGAATTATCATTTAAATCTCAGGCCCTCTAGTTTTAATCCAAAGTCTGCTGTGCCTTACTACATGGGAGTTTTGTGAAACGAGAATAAAATTCTTTGAAAGTCAAAACCATAAAAGGGAATTTAATAAGTGGCAGCAAATGTCACAATATATTATGGAGACATTATATTTATGTAGAAACTCACCGAAAACTTATTAGAATAATCTTTTGTAATGTCACATTGCATTATTATGAATTTGGAATTTTGCCATCATAGGTGTGAGAAATGTATTTAAGAAAAGGGTGCTGTTAGCAGAATAATTGAAGGGTAAACTTAGAACAATCATTCTTAGAGTGAGAGAGCATGTGTAATTTTAAAAAGTGTATTGAATATGACTACTACTGTTTTCCTAACACAACCTTAGAGAATTAGGTTTGATAAAATCTGTTCCGTTGTGGATAAGTTATTCAAGTGTGAGAAGGCACTGTAATGGAATGGGATAAAGTCTGAGACGTATTGACACAGACCCTGATTTTCATGCTTGCGCATGAAAGTGTTCATTAGAGTTGGATAGACACTGACTTGATATATTCAAATCACTGTGGTATATTTTCCAAACTATAGTACACAGGTCAAGTCTGTCCCTTCCTGACTGAAAACCACAAATATGAAATATTAAGGCTAACTGGAGAGATATTTTAACTATGTGCAGAGGCTGTTTATTTTAGTGTAGATCATCCTAGAAAACTTTCCTATCCTTAATTGTTTTTTTCACAAAATCATTAGGCTAGTGAATGTTGACAAGTCTCAAAGAGAAAAGGATAACTTTCTCAGCAAAATATTTTTCTCCATAATTCTTTCCATATTTTTGAACCAATATAGAACTGGAGGAGAAAAAGAATATTTTTAAACCAGATTTTGATGAACATAGAAGTCCTAGGTTCTGGTTTGGACTTCTCGCCTTTGGAGCCCCAAGTTAATTTACTAGTACAACTGAGCCATAGATGAGCACAGATAAGATTAGTTGATTTATCTGGGGCTCATTTCCGGGACTAATTTGGACCCTGGACCCCAGGTGACTTCGACTTGCTTTGTTTCCTAGCACCTTAACCTCATTGCCTTACACAGCCAGCCAGTTCTTTCTTATCCATCCAGGGAATGAATTCTTTCCTGACTTGTCCAGAGTCTCTGCCTTTTTTTTTTTTTAATGCATTTCCACTGCTTACAGCACATTGATTGCAGCTTGAGTTAAGAAATAAGACAATTTAACTCAATTCATCTCAGCTCGTTTTATTTCCTGTGAATAGCTTTAACCAAAGTTGTTGAGGTTGGATCAAAACATGTGATTAAAAAGAGATCTGAATTTTGAAGAGTCCAGTTTATTTTTGGTATCATGAACTCGGGTATACAGAGAATTAACTCATTTCTATTGAATATGCAGAGGTTCAGCTTTATTTTTATATAATATAATAGAGTGTTATAGTAAGAATATCAGTAAATTCTCAGGAACTTTGGGGAAAACACTGACTATCTCCAAGGAAGAGATTTAAAAAACAAACAACAACAACCAAAAAACCCCCCCAAAACCCACTTATGTAGGTTTTTTAAAAATGTAGTTAACTTAAAAAAATTGTGGCTTGTGGTTACTGTAAGATAATACATGCATGTGGTAAAAGTACATAAAATCAAACATTAGGAGGTTATCCAATAAAAACCAAATCTTTGTCCCACATCTACTTCCCAGTCTTCATTTCCCTCTGAAAAATACAGCAGTTTCTGAAGGTAAACTTGATAAGTAGGTGCTGAATTAATCCTTCTGAAACTCAGTCTTAGTCTTTAAGGACCAAAAAAACAACATGTTGGGCTATAGCCTCAGCACTATTGGAAAGAACTACACAGCACTGGTTTCCTAAGAGTCATCCTTGGTGTTATTTACATGTAAAGTGGCTGTGATCCAAGGTTTATAAATGATTGCACAATAAAAATTAGAGTGCCCTGTTGTGGATCACTGAATAGGTACCATGTAGGTTACAATTTAACCATGCTAAAGAAACTAAACTATGGAAACAAACGGTAATAAGTAAAATATTCATCAGGGATATGAAACAATTTCCTTTTAATTTATATTTTTATGAAATACTCTTCCTCCCTCAATATCAGAGAATTTGAATGACTGTTTAATTTTGATAGAAATTTCCAAAGAGATAGATATATTACAAGATAAATTTGTTTTCTATTTTTATAAACCTAATTGTAAGTGTGTCACTTTGTTCTGTATTCACTAATGTTTGATTTTTTTCACATGAAAAATTGTCTTTTTGTGGTCAGTACCTGTTTGTCTTTGATATCTGAATATTATATATCTAAAATAATGGTGAATATAGTCTCTGTTTACAGTTCATTGCATTAAGCTGCTATCCTAGAAAAACAGAGGATAGATATTTCCCATAAACTAGTTTTTTATGTTCTAGATTACTTTTGTGGTTGTATTTTGACAGCTCAGAACTTAGTACTTCATTACTGTGATCTGAGTTACTTTCTTCCAATGCATTTCTCTTAATATTTATATTGAATTCATTTATCATATTTCTGTGTTTTTTATTACAAACAATAAACATTCATTTCTTCACCTAGCAAACATTCATTGAATATCCACTATGGCTCGAAGTTGGGTAAGACACAGTGCTGTTTCTAGTAACCTCACATTGTTTGACTTGAGAGGCCAACCAATGTGGGAAAGCAAAACACAGTTGAGCAAATCAATTTTATGATATATTAACACAGAAAATTTGGTGATGGACAGGGAAGCCTAGTGTGCTGCAGTCCATGGGGTCGCAAAGAGTCAGACACGACTGAGCAACTGAACTGAACTAAACTGAACACAGAAAATACATTCACAATATGGACACCACGTGCAGTGAAACATACGAATATTGGTAGAATAAACTTTATTCTTGCTTAGAGAGATTGTCACCTGCTATCCTCAGGTCATTGGATGAGAGCTCAGAAATATTCTTCTGTCCTACTTAGAAGAGAAATGTCTGGTCATTCATGATTCTAACTTGTGTTTTTGCAAATGCTGAAAGAGTTGTTTGGTCCTAGTTTCAAGGGTTTTACTTTCTGGGAACTACTATATCTGCAAGGGTGTGATTGGTCAACTGGGGGTGCTTGGTCTGCTTAGAACTAACTTGCTGGAGTTCATTATGAGATATTACCAACCTAAGATACGGTCATTAGCATTTCCGTTCAGAAATGAGTTGTTCAAAGTTCAAAGTTTGTTCAGTAACATCCTTGCCTGCTTTTGCAACATATAAATACTAGGACTTCTACCTTCTAACTCTTAAGGCATATTTCATTTTGAAAAGAAAAATCTTGTGACTCAATTCTTACCTAATCACTACAATCTTTCATTATTGTTATTATTATTATCATTGTCAAGAGAAGGGAACATATCACATCTTTTATCTGAAGGCTTTTCAATTTCTCTCCTTATCTATGCCTATCTGGTGTTCTTTTTAATAGTAAATCGTAACTTTGTCCACCCAGTTGCTCATGCCTGAAATCTGACTGCTATGCTTGAAAATTCCATCTCCCTGTGATCACTTATTCACATCCAATAAGTGATATTTCTACCTTCAAAATATGTATTGGGTTTGTCCACTCTTCTCCATCTGCATCGTCACTGCCCTGGTCCAAGCCACTGTTGTGTCTTCTTGGACAACCGTAAAAATGTCTCATTGGCTACTCTGTTCACACTTGCCTCTTTTCCAATCCAATCCTCAGCAGCTATGAGAGTGACAGTTTTAAAAAATATTTATTTATTTGTCTGTGCCAACTCTTAGTTGCAGCACGCAGGATCTTTTAGCTATGGCATGTGAACTCTTAGTTGCAGCATGTGGGATCTAGACTCCAAACAGGGATCAAACCTGGGGCTGCTGCATTGGGAGCTCAGAGTCTTAGTCACTGGACCACCAGGGAAGTCCCAAGAGTGACAGATTAAAGGGCATTTGTCTTAGTCCATTGCTGTTGAACATCCCCAAGCCAGGCTTCAACAGTACGTGAACCATGAAATTTCAGATGTTCAAGCTGGATTTAGAAAAGGCAGAGGAATCAGAGATCAAATTGCCAACATCCTTTAGATCATCAAAAAAGCAAGAGAGTTCCAGAAAAATGTCTACTTCTGCTTTATTGACTACGCCAAAGCCTTTGTGCGGATCACAACAAACTGGAAAATTCTTCAAGAGATGGGAATACCAGACCACCTGACCTGCCTCCTGAGAAATCTGTATGCAGGTCAAGAAGCAACAGTTAGAACTGGACATGGAACAACAGACTGGTTCCAAATTGGGAAAGGAGTACATCAAGGGTGTATATTGTCACCCTGCTTATTGAACTTCTATGCAGAGTACATCATGAGAAACGCTGGGCTGGAGGAAGCATAAGCTGGAATCAAGATTGTTGGGAGAAATATCAATACCTCAGATATGCAGATGACACCACCCTTATGGCAGAAAGCAAAGAAGAACTAAAGAACCTCTTGATGAAAGTGAAAGAGGAGAGTGAAAAAGTTGGCTTAAATCTCAACATTCAGAAAACTAATATCATGGCATCCAGTTCCATCACTTCATGACAAATAGATACAGAAACAAAGGAAACAGTGACAGACTTTATTTTCGGGGCTCCAAAATCACTGCAGATGCTGACTGCAGCCATGAAATTAAAAGATGCTTGCTCCTTGGAAGAAAAGCTATGACCAACCTAAACAGCATATTACAAAGCAGAGACATTACTTTGCCAACAAAGGTCCATCTAGTCAAAGCTATGGTTTTTCAAGTAGTCATGCATGGATGTGAGAGTTGGACTATAAAGAAAGCTGAGCACCGAAGAATTGATGCTTTGGAAATATGGTGTTGGAGAAGACTCTTGAGAGTCCCTTGGACTGCAAGGAGATTGAACCAGTCAATCCTAAAGGAAATCATTCCTGAATATTCTTTGGAAGGACTGATGCTGAAGCTGAAACTCCAATACTTAGGCGACCTGATGCGAAGAACTGACTCATTTGAAAAGACCTTGATTCTGGGGAAGATTGAAGGTGGGAGGAGAACGGGACAACAGAGGATGAGATGGTTGGATGGCATCACCAACTTGATGGACATGAGTTTGAGTAAACTCTAGGAGTTAGTGATGGACAGAGAAGCCTGGTGTGCTGCAGTCCATGGGGTCGCAAAGGGTTGGACACGACTGAGAGACTGAACTGAACTGATTATTGTTGTCGTTTAGTCGCTAAGTTGTGTCCAACTCTTTTTAGTGACCCCACGGACTGTAGCCCACCAGAGTCCTCTGTCCATTGGATTTCCCAAGCAAGAATACTGGAGTGTGTTGCCATTTCTTTCTCCAAAGGATCTTCCCAGCCCAGGCATTGAACCTGAATCTCGTCCATTGCAGGCAGATTCTGTACCACTAAGCCACCTGGGAAGTCCCATATAGCTGTGGGGTCCTGCCCATACTAAGACTGAATCTTTCACCAGTGTCAGATTTTATGGAGTGATGAGGGGCTTGTAAGACTAGACAGTTCTACTGTTTGATCCATTCATACAAAGTCCCTGCGAAATGTTATGCTCCATTTTTGGAAAGTTTTCATCATAGCATATTGCAATTTTTCTTTCTTCTCCAGACATTATGCTATATTATTGCTACTCATTAATATTGCTTAATGAGCCAAGGAGAAAATTTTTACTCTTAATTTAATAAATTATCCCCTTCAGAAACTTTCCATTTTAAAATTCTTTGAAGGAGAACCAGAGAACCTTAACCTGATGCTATTTAAGGACTCCTACAACTGTCCGTCATAGAGGGATAGAGGATTCCTCAAGAATTATCCAGGCTCATCACTCTGCTTCTTTCTCCTTATTTAGAAGAGTTACATTATGAACGCCTCTTGTATTTTAGTAATAAGAATGTGAGTTATTTATTATATTTTAAGTATGTTTTAAATATTTCATAATTTTGAAAACATTGAGGAAAGGTCATACAATTTGTCCTTTAATGTCTGGAAAGACATTAATGGACATTAATACAGGGCTCTCAACCTTTGGCACTACTGACATTTTGAGCCATTTAATTCTGTCATTGAGGGTTCTCCTGTACAATGTAGGATCCCTGACCAGTACACACTAGATGCCAATATCTTCTGTTCTGTCATTTCTATTCCTACAGTCATTATTTATTTGGGGCCCTAATCACCTCTCACCTAGATTCACAACAGTCCCTGAACTAGACCATGTATCCAATGTCCTACCTTGTTAATACACCCTCCATATTACCATAAAAAGATTAATAGCTATAATTTATTTAGCCTCTAGTGTGTATCATCCAGGGCTTCCCTGGTGGCTCAGGGGTAAAGAATTTGCTTGCAGTGCAGGAGACCTGGTTTGATCTCTGAGCTAGGAAGATCCCCTGGAGGAGGGCATGGCAACCCACTCCAGTATTCTTGCCTGGAGAATCCCCATGGACAGAGAAGCCTGGTGGGCTACAGTCCATAGGGTTGCAAAGAGTCAGACACGACTGAAGCGACTGAGTACACGCATGTGTCAGTCTTCCAAGTGTTGAGTGCATTCACTTGTCATCTCTTATCTGATATGGTGAAGTTAAGAAAGAGAGAAATTAAATGACTTAATCTGAAAAACACAGCTAATGAGTATAAAACAAGATTCAAATTGAGGTCTGCTTAACCTCAAAGCCTGCATTCTTTATACTATCACACTGCCTAAACATGAAATCTTCCTAAAACATAAATGGAATTTATTCTTCCTTTTGACACCTTCAGTGGCTTTTCAGGGCATTCCTCAGGTAATATGATCTATCCATTCCTTTCAGCATCCTGCTCCCATAAGTATCCATGCACATTATATTCTTATTTCACTGGATGGTGCCCATTTTTCTAAACTTGCCATGCATGTTCATGTTTTAATGCATTTGCCCATACTATTTTCCTCAGCCTGAAATTCACTTTCCATCTCCTTTTCTTCTCTAACATTCAAATCACCTTTTGAAAGCTAGCTCAAATGTGTTTTTTTCAGTGAACCTTTTCCTGACATGCCCACAATAGTTTCTTCTTTTACACTTTCATTGCACAGTGCTTATTATACATATATTCATATTATACATATCTTCTTTTACACATATTCTGTTTTATTGGGTACTTTTCTGCACATCTGTCTGAAAATACCTGGAAGGGAGAGGTTACTCCTTACTTACACTCTGTCAAATCCCAAAAAGATTGAGGCAACTAGAGGCTTTCTCTTTTTACTTCTGTATTTCCTAGAACACATCATCACATCTGGGCTTTTAGAAAACACATACACACACTTGTGTGTTTGTGCATGCTAAGTCACTTCAGTCTTGTCCAACTCTCAGTGATCCCATGGATTGTAGCCCACCAGGATCCTCTGTCCATGGGATTTTCTAGGCAAGAATACTGGAGTGGGTTGCCATTATCCCCTCTAAGAGGTCTTCCCAACCCAGGGATTGAACCCGTGTCTCTTACATCTCCTGCACTGTCAGGTGGATTCTTTACCACTGAATCACCTGGGAAGCCCCACATACACACTAGTACTCAAAAAATTAAATACAAGGATGAATGAATGAATTAATACATGACAAAATATTTATAATGTATTTTTTCCTGATTATGTACACTACAGGCTTCCTCGATGACTCACAGATAAGGAATCTGCCTGCCAATGCAGGAGATGAGGGTTCAATCCCTGGGTTGGAAAGATCCCCTGGAGAAGGAAATGGCAATCCAGTATTCTTGCCTGGGAAATTCCACAGACAGAGGAGCCTGATGGGCTACAGTCCTGGGGTCACAAAAGAATCAGACATGACTTAGTGACTAAATAGCAACAACAAAAAAATAGTGTACATTAGAGAAAGTTTGGAGAGTACAGGGAAAAATAAGTAATTCATATTCTCACCTCAGGAATATCTGTATTTCTACTATACAGATATTAGAAAATATCCTTCCAGTTAGCTGATGTCCAGAAATGACTCAGAAAAGCACCAATATGTGTCATTTGGTATAGAGTGGCCCTAAGGAGTCTCAGGCTAAACAAAGCCCCACCCATCAACAGAAAATTGGATTAAAGATTTACTAAGCAGGGTCCCACCCATCAGAACAAGACCTAGATTTCCCCACAGACATTCCCTCCCATCAGGAAACTTCTCAGTTCAGTTCAGTTCAGTAGCTCAGTTGTGTCCGACTCTTTGCAACCCCATGAACCACAGCATGCCAGGCCTCCCTGTCCATCACCAGCTCCCGGAGTTTACCCAAACCCTTGTCCATTGAGTCAGTGATGCCATCCAGCCATCTCATCCTCTGTCGTCCCCTTCTCCTCCTGCCCCCAATCCTTCCTAGCACCAGGGTCTTTTCCAATGAGTCAACTCTTCGCATCACGTGGTCAAAGTATTGGAGTTTCAGCTTCAACATCAGTCCTTCCAATGAGCACCCAGGACTGATCTCCTTTAGGATGGACTGGTTGCATCTCCTTGCTGTCCAAGGGACTCTCCAGAGTCTTCTCCAACAACACAGTTCAAAAGCATGAATTCTTCGGCGCTCAGCTTTCTTCAGTCCAACTCTCACATCCATACATGACTACTGGAAAAACGATAGCCTTGACTAGACGGACTTTTGTTGGCAAAGTAACATCTCTGCCTTTTAATATGCTATATAGGTTGATCATAACTTTCCTTCCAAGGAGTAAGTGTCTTTTAATTTCATGGCTGCAATCACCATCTGCAGTGATTTTGGAGCCCAAAAAAATAAAGCCTGCCACTATTTCCACTGTTTCCCCATCTATTTGCCATGAAGTGATGAGACCAGATGCCATGATCTTAGTTTTCTGAATGTTGAGCTTTAAGCCAACTTTTTCACTCTCCTCTTTCACTTTCATCAAGAGGCTTTTTAGTTCCTCTTCACATTCTGTCATAAGGATGGTGTCATCTGCAAATCTGAGGTTATTGATATTTCTTGCGGCAATCTTAATTCCAGCTTGTGTTTCTTCCAGCCCAGCGTTTCTCATGATGTACTGTACATATAAGTTAAATAAGCAGGGTGACAATATACAGCCTTGACATACTCCTTTTCCTATTTGGAACCAGTCTGTTGTTCCATGTCCAGTTCTAACTGTTGCTTCCTGACCTGCATACAGGTTTCTCAAGAGGCAGGTCAGGTGATCTGGTATTCCCATCTCTTTTACAGAATTTTCCACAGTTTATTGTGATCCACATAGTCAAAGGCTTTGGCATAGTCAATAAAGCAGAAATAGATGTTTTTCTGGAACTCTCTTGCTTTTCGATGATTCAGGAGATGTTGGCAATTTGATCTCTTGTTCCTCAGCCTTTTCTAAAACCAGCTGGAACATCTAGAAGTTCACGGTTCATGTATTGCTGAAGCCTGGCTTGGAGAATTTTGAGCATTACTTTACTAGCGTGCGAGATGAGTGCAATTGTGTGGTAGTTTGGGCGTTCTTTGGCATTGCCTTTCTTTGGGATTGGGATGAAAACTGACATTTTCCAGTCCTGTGGCCACTGCTGAGTTTTCCAAATTTGCTGGCATATTGAGTGCAACACTTTCACAGCATCATCTTTCAGGATTTGAAATAGCTCAACTGGAATTCCATCACCTCCACTAGCTTTGTTCGTAGTGATGCTTTCTAAGGCCCACATGACTTCACATTCCAGGATGTCTGGCTCTAGGTGAGTGATCACACCATCGTGATTATCTGGGTCATGAAGATCTTTTCTGTACAGTTCGGTGTACTCTTGCCACCTCTTTTTAATATCTTCTGCTTCTGTTATGTCCATACCATTTCTGTCCATTATTGTACCCATCTTAGCATGAAAATTTCCCTTGGTATCTCTGATTTTCTTGAAGAGATCTCTAGTTATTCCCATTCTATTGTTTTCCTCTATCTCATTGCACTGATCACTGAGGTAGGCTTTCTTATCTCTCCTTGTCATTCTTTGGAACTCTGCATTCAAATGGGTATATCTTTCCTTTTCTCCTTTGCCTTTCACTTCTTTTCATAGCTATTTGTAAGGCATCCTCAGACAATGATTTTGCATTTTTGCATTTCTTTTTCTTGGGGATGGTCTTGATCACTGCCTTCTGTACAATGTCACAAACCTCCCATCCATAGTTCTTCAGGCACTCTGTCTATCGGATCTCATCCCTTGAATCTATTTGTCACTTCCACTGTATAGTTGTAAGGGATTTGATTTAGGTCATACCTGAATGGTCTAGCAGCTTTCCCAACTTTCTTCAATTTAACTCTGAATTTGGCAAAAAGTAGTTCATGATCTGAGCCAGAGTCAGTTCCTGGTCTTGTTTTTGCTGACTGTATAGAGCTTCTCCATCTTCAGCTGCAAAGAATATAATCAATCTGATTTCAGTATTGACCGTCTGGTGATGTCCATGTGTAGAGTCTTCTCTTGTGTTGTTGGAAGAGGGTGTTTGCTATGACCAGTGCGTTCATTTGGCAAAACTCTGTTAGCTTTTGCCCTGCTTCATTCTGTAATTCAAGGCCAAATTTGCCTGTTACACCAGGTGTTTCTTGACTTCCTACTTTTGCATTCCAGTCCCCTATAATGAAAAGGACATATTTTTGGGTGTTAGTTCTAGAAGATCTTGTAGGTCTTCATAGAACTGTTTAACTTCAGCTTCTTTAGCATTACTGGTAGGGGCATAGACTTGGATTACTGTGATATTCAATGGTTTGCCTTGGAAACGAACAGAGATCATTCTGTCATTTTTGAGATTGCATCCAAGTACTGCATTTCGGACCCTTTTGTTGACTATGATTGCTAGTCCATTTCTTCTAAGGGATTCTTACCCACAGTAGTAGATATAATGGTCATCTGAGTGAAATTCACCCATTCCAGTCCATTTTAGTTCACTGATTCCTAAAATATCAATGTCCACTCTTGCCATTTCCTGTTTGACCACTTCCAATTTGCCTTGATTCATGGACCTAACATTCCAGGTTCCTATGCAATATTGCTCTTTACAGGATCAGGCTTTACTACCATCATCAGTCACATCCACAGCTGGGTGTTGTTTTTGCTTTGTTGTTTTTGTTTTTGCTCCATCTCTTCATTCATTCTGGAGTTATTTCTCCACTGATCTCTAGTAGCATATTGGGCACCTATCAACCTGGGGAGTTTATCTTTCAGTGTCCTATCTTTTTGCCTTTTCATACTGTTCATGGGGTTCTCAAGACAAAAATACTGAAGTGGTTTGCCATTCCCTTCTCCAGTGGACAACATTTTGTCAGAACTCTCCACCATGACCCATCCATCTTGGGTGGCCCTACATGGCATGGCTCATAGTTTCACTAAATTAGACAAGGCTGTGGTGCATGTCATCAGATTGGTTAGTTTTCTGTGATTGTGGTTTTCATTCTATCTGCCCTCTGATGGAGAAGGACAAGAGGCTTATGGAAGCTTCCTGATGGGAGAGACTGACTGAGGGGGAAACTGTTAAGTCCGAAGCGGTCAAACAGGAAATGGCAAGAGTGACCATCATTTGAGGAATCAGTGAACAAAAATGGACTGGAATGGGCAAATTTAATTCAGATGATCATTATATCTACTACTGTGGGTAAGAATCCCTTAAAATAAATGGAGTAGCCCTCATAGTCAACAAGAATCCGAAATGCAGTACTTGGGTACAATCTCAAAAATGACAGAATAACCTTTGTTCATTTCCAAGGCAAACCATTCAATATCACGGTAATCCAAGTCTATGCCCCAACCACCAACACCAAAGAAGCTGAAGATAAACAGTTCTATGAAGACCTACAAGTCCTTCTAGAACTAACACCAAAAAAGAGATGTCCTTTTCATCACAGGGGACTGGAAAGCAAAAGTAGGAAGTCAATAGATACCTGGAGTAACAGGCAAGTTTGGCCTCGGAGTACAGAATGAAGCAGGCAAAGGCTAACAGAGTTTTGCAAAGAGAACACACTGGTCATGGCAAACACCCTCTTCCAAAAACACAAGAGATGACTCCACACATGGACATCACCAAATGGTCAATACCAAAATCAGATTGATTTTATTCTTTGCAGCCAAAGATGCAGAAGTTCTATACAGTCAGCAAAAATAAGACCAGGAGCTGATCTGTGGCTCAGACCATGAACTCCTTATTGTAAAATTCAGACTTAAATTGAAGAAAGTAGAGAAAACCACTAGAGCATTCAGGTAACCTAAATCAAATCCCTTACAATTATACAGTAGAAGTGACAAATAGATTCAAGGGATTAGATCTGATAGACAGAGTGCCTGAAGAACTATGGGCGTAGGTTCATAACATTGTACAGGAGGTGGAGATCAAAATCATCCAGAAGAAAAATGGTTGTCTGAGGAGGCCTTACAAATAGCTGAGTAAAGAAGAGAAGCAAAAGGCAAAGGAGAAAAGGAAACATATCCATCTGAATGCAGAGTTCCAAAGAATAACGAGGAGAGATAAGAAAGCCTTCCTAAGTGATCAATGCAAAGAAATACAGGAAACAATAGAGTGGGAAAGACTAGAGATCTCTTCAGGGAAATTAGAGATACTAAGTGAACGTTTCATGGAAAGATGGGCACAATAAAGGACAGAAGCGGTATGGAACTAACAGAAGCAGAAGATATTAAGAAGAGGTGGCAAGAATACACAGAAGAACTCTACAAAAGAGATCTTAATGACCCAGATAACCATGATTGTGTGATCACTCAGCTAGAGCCAGACATCCTGGAATGTGAAGACAAGCGGGCCTTAGGAAGCATCCCTACGAACAAAGCTAGTGGAGGTGATGGAATTCCAGCTGAGCTATTTCAAATCCTAAAAGATGATGCTGTGAAAGTGCTGCACTCAATATGCCAGCAAATTTGTAAAACTCAGCAGTGGCCACAGGACTGGAAAATGTCAGTTTTCATTCCAATCCCAAAGAAAGGCAATGCGAAAGAATGTTCAAACTACCGCACAATTACACTCATCTTACACTCTAGGAAAGTAATGTTCAAAATTCTCCAAGCTAAGCTTCAACAGTACATGAACTGAGAACTTTTAAGTTGTTCAAGTTGGATTTAGAAAAGGCAGAGGAACCAGAGATCCAATTGCCAACATCCATTGGATCATAGATAAATCAAGGTAATTCCAGAAAAACATCTACTTCTTCCTCATTGACTATGCTAAAGCCTTTGACTGTGTGGAAAATTCTTAAAGAGATGGAAATACCAGACCACCTTACCTGCCTCCTGAGAAATCTGTATGCAGGTCAAGAAGCAAGAGTCAGAATCAGACATGGAACAATGGACTGGTTCCAAATTGGGAAAGGAGTACATCAAGGCTATATATTGTCACCTTGCTTATTTAACCTACATGCAGAGTTCATCATGTTAAATACCAGGCTGGATGAAGCAGAAGCTGGAATCAAGATTGCTGGCAGAATAATCAATAACCTCAGATATGCAGATGACACCACCCTCATGGCAGAAAGTGAAGAGGAACTAAAAAGCCTCTTGATGAAAGTGAAAGAGGAGAGAGAAAAATCTGGCTTAAAACTCAACATTCAAAAACGAAAACCAAGGCATCTGGTCACATCGCTTCCTGGCATAGATATGGGAACAATGGAAACAGTGACAGACTTTATTTTTTGGGGGCTCCAAAATCACTGCAGATGGTGACTGCAGCCATGAAATTAAATGATGTTTGCTCCTTGGAAGAAAAGCTATGACCAACCTAGACAGCATATTAAAAAGTGGAGACATTACTTTGCCAACAAAGGTCCATCTAGTCAAAGCTATGGTTTTTCCATTGGTCATGTATGGATGTGAAAATTGGACCATAAAGAAAGTGAGCACCAAAGAATTGATGCTTTGAACTGTGGTGTTGAGAAGAGCCTTGAGAGTCCGTTGAACAGCAAGAAGATCAAACCAGTCAATCCTAAAGGAAATCAGTCCTGAATACTCACTGGAAGGATGATGCTGAAGCTGAAGCTCCAATACTTTGACCACCTGATTTGAAGAACTGACTCATTTGAAAAGACCCTGATGTTGGAAAAGTTTGAAGGCAGGAGGAGAAGGGGATGACAGAGGAGGAGACAGCTGGATGGCATCACTGACTCAATGGACATGAGTTTCAGCAAGCTCTGTAAGTTGGTGATTGACAGGGAAGCCTGGTGTGCTGCAATCCATCGGGTTGCTAAGAGTCGAACACAACTGAGTGACTGAACTCAACTGAAGGATCAGAATGCCACAGCTGCACAGATACCATCCTCTCAGAAAAGTGTACTTCTATCCAGTGGAGCTGGACACATGGAAGAACTATCGATGTATTTTTATACCTTGATATAAATTCAGAACTCAGAGGTATAGATTCAAAAGCTATAAAGGAATATGCATCAAACATGAACCTCCCCTGTTGTATTTCAACCACATAATACTCCTTCCCAGAAGCAACCATCTTTATCAATTGGTTTTACAGATTAAAAAATGATTACCCCAAGTAATCCTTACTTAGAAAAATAATTTTTATAAATTACCCCTTGCCTTAGTAGACAAAAGTTACTATTAAAAATCCATACCTAATATCTAAATAATAACCCTGATTTAGTCAGAACCAATAAATTGACATTATGAAATGGGAATTCAATTTAAACACAGGTGAATGGGTAGTCTTGAAGTTGCGGTAAACAGGCTTTACTTATCCACTGGGGTGGTTTTTGCTTCTCAGTGGCTTACAGTAGGGCTTCTGGAGAAAAATGTAACTATATAACTTGGCACCTTTGAAATGGTCCCCAAATTATTTGTTTTCCAAATTGGCTGTCTCCCTATTTTAAAACTTCTGAATTCTTCAAATCTCTGATTCTGTGTTTTTTCTTCCTCACTTTCATCAGATGACTTTGCCTCTTTACAGGGAAAAACAAATCATCATCAAGGTTTTCTGTGTAAGATGCTTCTTTCTGCCAAGCTGATGCCAAGCTGTGTGTTTTAGAAGAACTATCTCATGGTCTATTTTGTATGGAAGGATATGTTCTGAGCTATGGATCTATATTGATTCCTGAGCTACATCAGGTCATGGAAAAAGAAGATTGAAGACTGTGACAAGGAGATATGAGGAAGGAAGTGCATGGATGCACAGCTTTAGATTGTGCCTGGATTATGAGAATACCTGTCCCATGTGGATACTTGTCAAGGACTCCTGCAGAGAAGGTTCTCAATAATTAGGCAGACAAAATGGCCTTGCCCTAGGCATCTAAGTGTTTGTTCAAAAGTCTCACTTTAAAAGGCTCCATAGGGGAGAGAGTGCGTGGAAACATGTACACTATACTGTAAGTAAAATAGATGGCTGGTGGGAATTTGCTGTATGACTCAGGGAACTCAAACTGGTCTCTGTCATAACCTAGACAGGTGGGATGGGGTGGGAGGTGAAAGGGAGGTTCAAGAGGGAGGGGACATATGTATACCTATGGCTGATTCATGTTGATATATGGCACAAACCAACACAATATTGTTAAGTAATTATCCTTCAACTAAAAATAAATAAATTAAAAAAATAAAAAGGGGCTTCCCAGGTGGCGCCAGTGGTAAAGAAACCGCCTGCCAATGCAGAAGGCGAAGATGCAGGTTTGATCTCTGGGTTAGGAAGATCCCCTGGAGGAGAGCATGGTAACCCACTTCAGTATTGTATTTGTGCCTGGGGAATCCCATGGACAGAGGAGCCTGGCAGGCAACAGTCCATGGGGTTGCAAAGAGTCAGACATGACTGAAGAGACTTAGCTTGCATAGGGACTTCCCTGGCAGTCCAGTGGTTAAGTCGCTGTACTTCCACTACAGGAGGCACAGGTTTGATCCTTGGTTGGGGAATTAAGATCCTGCATGCCAGGCTACATGACCAAAATATTAAAAAAAAAAAAATGCTCCATAGTGGCAGGGAAGGAGATTACGTGTAAGTCTAACATCCACTTCCTCCAGCAGGGCTGACTGGGCTACTTCACCTTCTGAGTAGCAAACATACCTGCAGCAGTGATCAGTAACTGAACCCTGACCCAGCCCCAGGCCTGGAATATTAACCAGCCATCTAGCAGCAGATTGGTTACGTAGGCTTCTTCCATCATGGAGGAGGCAGCAATATTTCCTCGCTGTGAATATGTATTTACTATAGATATAGGTTTACTTTCTCTGAATGCCAGATTTTTATTGGTACCATTATCTCTAGTCCTACTAAGAACCTAGTTCATTGTTACGCTATCCATTTAATCATTGCTTCTAACCAGGGAATTTGTTTATTGATAAATGAAGTAAAGCACTGAACTAATACTGTGGCGATTCACTGATCTTATCATGTAGCCCATCATCTAGGAGTGGATGGACTTTTAGGAAGATAGACGGTCCTTTGGGAAATCCAGTAAAGGAACAGGCTGGGAAACAATACTTTGTGAGGGTAATGCTATCAGTCAGGATGTAGTAAATGCATATCTTCCATGCCCACAATATATGGGTCCAGAAACCATGGATGTAAAGTGGGCTGTGCTGTCAACGACTTGTGCAAAAGCCAAGGTTGGTTCCTTAGCCTTCCGGACATCCTGTAAACTAACCAGTATCCTGTAATAAATCCTTTTCTGCTTCAACTAGTACGCGTGTACTCTGTTGTCTAAAATTAATACCCCGGTGAATATGTTTCTAAACTAGTCAATGCAAGAGCAATAGAATCCCCTAATTTCAGAGAGGGGGCGAATGTTTGTGATTCAGACACAGTAACCCCCTTACCTCCCATTCAGTCCTCAACCACTGAAATCTCACATCTACCTCCCCTGCTACTGCCTTTGTTAAGATCACCAAGACTTCCCTGATGTCATCTCAGCAACATTTGACCCTGCTGTCCACCTAAAAGTTCTAGAAAAATTTCCCTTCCTTTAACTGCTGTGTGTGCCATTTGGTTTCCTTCCTTTTTCTCTGTTCCTCCTCAGTATTTTCTGAGGGGCTTTCTTTCTCTGCTGCTGATCATTTTAGATGAGTATTCCTCAGTGTTCTCTACCAAATCTGCTCTTCTTCTTACTCTACATAGTATTCAGGGGTGATTTTAGATTTTCTCCACTCCCACAGCTTTAATGAATTCCTGTACAATGCTGATTTGTACAATAAATCCAAATTTATTTCTTCAGGACAGTTACCTCTCCTCAGGACCAGCTGCATTCTGAATATCTCTACCTCAGTGGCTCAAAAGCACCTTAAACATAAGATAGATAAAACAGAACTCAGTAGTTCCTCCTCTCACCTCTTCAAAATCCTTCAAACTAGCCAGCTACTTCTTTATTATATTTCCTACCCTGGTCACTAACACCATCGTCAACAGGAGCGCTCAAGCCAGAAACTGGGTTTTGGCCTTCCCTCTTCACTCTCCTGTGTTTACCCAATGATTCCTCAAGTCCTACAACATCTACTTCTCAAACATCTCTCACCTCTACTGCCTTAGTTGTCTTTTTTTTTTCTCTCTTTTGTTTTCGTAAGAGAGCTTGGGAATAGACTATTTTATTTGCGTATTTATTTTTTGGGCCACTCCCCACAGTGTGTTAGATCTTAGTTCCCCAACCAGGGATCGAACCCATGTCCCCTGCATTGGGAATATGGAGTCTTAACTACCGGACCACTAGGGAAGTCCCCCTTAGTTTTAGATTCCATCATCTCCAGCCTAGTTTATTGCCTCCTAACCAGTCTTTTCCTCCTTCTAATCCATTCTTCACATTAAAGATAGACTGATACATTCAGAACACATGCAAAGTCATGTCTTCCCCCCATCCATAGAATAAATAACATCCTAACCCCCTTCTCAGGGCTTGTATGGTCTTCCATGGGTTGGCTTCTTCAGCATGGTTTACTGCATTGCTTGCTTCCTTTCCAGCACAGTTTGTGTTCAGTCTTACTCAACTTTTCTCAGGTCCTAAAATATGCCACACTCTCTTTGGCCTGAGGAACAGCACTGTATTCCTACTCTAAAGGCCATGAATTCAACTTAGATATTATTTTCTTTAGCAAGTCTTTTCCTTCTGGGTTGTTGCCCCTGCTTTGTTCTCTAGTAGCAGGGAGGTACCTTTTACTTCTCCATAATACATTTGTGGCAAGCAATTTTAACTCCTGATTTACTTTTCTGTTTTTCCCTGATAGACCTCACTCAGTGGAAGCATGAGCTATGTCTCTTTTATTCACTGTTGGTGGTCCCATCATCTAGCAGAGTTTTGGGCACTTAAATATTTGTGAAATGAGTGAGCAGTTGACACAATAAGGTAGTAAACAACAGGGGAGTAATAAGTAATTAATTGTTCATCAATTACTGGCTAATGAACATAATTGTCAAAGATTTAGCTAAAATGAAACAGAGTTGTATAAATCTAAATAACCAAGCCTTTCTTCCTACATCAAGGATATCAGCAGTGTGCTTCTCTACAGCAACTTTAAAAAAGTGTTTTATTGAAGTACAACTTAAAATGTACAGATCTTAAATCTAAAGTTTGACTGGCTTTTGCATATTCTATGCCAGGGTAACCACTACTCAGATTAATATGTAGAACATTTCCAGTAGCACAGAAGGTTCCCTCATTGCCAAAGAGCATCCTTTCAAAGGTAACTGCTTCTGACTTCTTACCACTGCAGATTTGTTTGCCAGATTTTGAACTCCACACAATGAAGCGGCTTCCTTTTCTCAACATCACATTGATAAGTTTTGTTCTTTTACACTGCTGTACTCATCTCACTGTATGAGTACATGGTACTTTATCCATTCTACTGTTGAAAGACATTTGGGTTTATTTCAAGTTTGGACTGTTATTAATAAAACTATTATGAATATTCTTGTATATGTCTGTTGATCGACATAAGTACTTATTATGTTGGGTGTGTATAGCTAGGAGA
Source organism: Giraffa tippelskirchi (assembly GCF_054371585.1). Lineage (NCBI taxonomy): Eukaryota > Metazoa > Chordata > Mammalia > Artiodactyla > Giraffidae > Giraffa > Giraffa tippelskirchi. The sequence continues at coordinate 130,489,014 of NC_137276.1, forward strand.
AGATTTGCTGTATCACAGGATATGTAGTAAGTTCAGCTTAAGTGAATATATTATCAAATACTTTACTGAAGTCATACCAATTTATTATACTCAATAAATGTATGAGAGTTTCAGTTGTCCCACATCCTTGATATTACTTTATTTGATTTATTTATTTTTATTTTTTGGCTGTTCTGGGCCTTCACTGCTGCACATGGGCTTTCTCTAGTTGCAACGAGTAGGGGCTGCTCTTCGTTGTGGTGCACGGGTTTCTCATTGCAGTGGCTTCTCTTGTTGAAGGCTCTAGAAGCGAGAGCTTCAGTAGTTGCAGCTCACGGGCTTAGTAGTTGCAGCTCCTGGGCTCTAGAGCGTCAGCTCAGTAGCTGTGGCCTATGGATTTAGTTGCTCCGAGGCACATGGAATCTTTCTGGACTAGGGGTCAAACCTGTGTCCCTTGCATTGAAAGGTGGATTCTTTTTTTTTTTTCCAAATATTTATTTATTTGGCTGTTCTGGATCTTAGTTGCAGCATGTGAACTCCTAGTTGTGGCATGTGGGATCTAGTTCCCTAACCAGGGATTGAACCCAGGCCCCCTCCCTGAATTGGGAGCACAGTCTTAGCTATTGGACTGCCAGGGAAGTCCCTGCAAGGTGGATTCTTAACCACTGGGACACCAGGGAAGCCTGATATTACTTTATATTTATATTATCTTTTACCAACTTAAAAAAATTTATACAACTAAGATGAAAACTGAACTTACTGTGATAGTATAAAAGCATTCAAAATAGGCTTCTTGAGGCTGTTTTTTTAAGCATAAGATAATAAGAATGGTTAATATCTACTGAGTGTGCATCGCTTGCCAGGCATAGTCTAGGCACCTTATGTAGGCTACCTCATTTAATTATCACTGCAACTCTATGAAGTAGATACTATTATCCCCTTTTTAGGGATGAAGAATTTGTGGCACAGAGAGACATCATTAAATGATAGACTTTTAAAGAACTAGATGGCAGTACCCCGAATGGATTAGTTCATGTAACCCCACTGTACTGACAAAAAGCCAGCTCATAAAGTAGGCTGCATCTTATGACAAAGAGGTCACCTAGTATGTTAGAGGAAGACTCTAGATTGGAATCCAGATCTCCTAACTTCTCATCTAGCATTGATAACAGAATCAGCAGTGCACAAATCAGGTAAAGTTAATGGTAATCAAAACAAGCACATTTTAAAAAATTACTTCATTCCCTTCAGAATTTAGTTATTATGACTTTGATTTGTGGAATAGTTTAACCAAATTCTAAAATGATGCTTAAAGTTCAAGCAAGGTCACATAAGGATTCATATTTTACGGGGGCCAAGTCAATTCAGTTGCTCAGTTGTGTCTGACTCTTTGCGACCCCATGGACCACAGCATGCCAGGCTTCCCTGTCCATCACCAACTCTCAGAGCTTGCTCAAACTCATGTGCATCAAATCGGTGATGCCATCCAACCATCTCATCCTCTGTCGTCCCCTTCTCCTCCTGCCTTCAATCTTTTCTAGCATCAGAGTCTTTTCCAATGAGTCAGTTCTTCACATCAGGTGACCAAAGTATTGGAGCTTCAGCTTCAGCATCAGTCCTTCCAATACGGGGGCCAAAAGTTTATATAATTAAGGTGGGGGTGGGGCTCACTAAGAGAAAGAATATAAAAGTATCTTTTGCAAATGTTACAAGAACCTATGAACAAACTGCTGGGGGCCTGGTGGTAGCCACCCTCCCATTATGAAGATTTCCCTCAGTAGTCCCTATCTCATGGTATTCATGCCCTTGTATAATTCTTCTCCAACACTGTACTGAGATTGTTCTGTGAGACCAGCTGAATATAGAAGTGATGTCACTTTGGAGGCTAGGTTATAAAAGACAGTATGACTTCTACCTCTCTCTTTCTTGGATCATTCACTCACTCTGGGTAACCAAGCTGCTGCGTGGTGAGAACCCTCAGGTAGCCCTGTGGAGAAGCCCGTATGGTGAGAAACTGAGGCCTCCAGCCCACAGCCATGGGAGCCATCTTGGAAGGGGATCCTCCAGCTCTGGTCAAGCCTTTAAATAACTGCAACCTTGGCTACAACCTCATGAGGGACTCTGAGCCAGAAAAGCCCAGAAAAGCTGCTCTCTGATCCCAGACTCAGAAACTGTGTGGAATAATAAGGTTTTTGTTTTAAGCTGATAAGTTTTGAAGTAATTTGTTATACAGAAATTGGTAACTAGGACTTCCCTGGTGGCTCAGTGGTAAAGAATCCACCTGCCAGTGCAGGGGACATGGATTCAATCCCCAATGAGGGAAGAGCCCACATGCTGTGGAGCAACGAAGCCCTGTGTCACAGTTACTGAGCCTGTGCTCTAGAGCCCAGGAGCCGCAACTACTGAGCCCACGTGCCACAACTACTGAAGCCCTAGAGCCTGTGCTCTGCAACAAGTGAAGCCACCACTGTGAGAAGCCAGTGCACTGCAACTACAGAGTAGCCCCTGCACTCTGCAACTAGAGAAAGCCTGAGCAGCAATGAAGACCCAGCACAGCCAAAAATAAATAAATAAAATTTTTTTACAAAGAAACGAAATTGGTAACTAATGCAGGCCCCTCACAAGGCCTTGGAAGAGGCCCATGTAAGTGAGAAGCCTAGAAGTTTGAATTTCATAAGCTTTATAATAGATTGGTATCTGCCAAAGTAAATGGCTGTCTATTAAGGTGCTGCAGCAAAGACAGCTAGTTTCCCTGCATAATTTGTTCTTTCTTCCATAGAGGCTGTAACTAGGTCATGCCTGTCCAGCCAGGAGTGTCCAGCCTCCTTTGCAGCTAAGTGTTTCATGTGGCAAAGCTCTTGTTGGTGGAATGCAGCAGAAGTACTGGGTTCCTTTCTGGACCGTGCAATCAAGAAAGTGGGTGTTAACACTCCTTTCCTCCTTCTCCTGGGGCAAGGATGGTGAGAAGTGGAGGGAACTTGGCAGCCACGTGTTGAAGATGGCAGAACTCTGCCAGCTGAGTCCCTGAAAGAATTCACAGAGCACAGTCTCTAGCCCTCCAGGCTGGAATACACCCCCTGAACAACTTTGTTAGAAATAAACTTCCATTATATTAAGTGACTATCTTTTAAGGTTTGTGTATTAAAAGAAGTGAAACTGCCCTAATTAATTAGTTATGTTTTTCAAAACTCAGACACCTAATTTTCCCTCCAGGGTCTAGTCTTGACGTTATTTATTTCTGTATCTGTTTGGTAATTTATTAGCTTTTACTCTGTAAAATTTCAAACATATGAAAGTAGAGGAAATCATATAATGAAGCCCTATGTTCAAGTCACTCAGTCGTGTCTGACTCTTTGCAGCCCCATGGACTATAGTCTACCAGGCTCCTCTGTCCATGGAATTTTCCAGCAAGAATACTGCAGGAGGTTGCCATTTCCTACTCCAGGGGATCATCCTGACCCAGGGACTGAACCTGCGTCTCTTGTGTCTCCTGCATTAGCAGGTGGATTCTTTACCACTAGCACCACTTTAGCTCCCTAAAGAGCCCTATACCCGTCACTAAACTGTGTTTATCAGGCCATTCTTATTTCCTCTGTGTGTGTGTGTGTGTGTGCCGTTTCCTACATATTTATGTCCATTCCTATGTCACTGGCATCCTCTCTCCCCTTTGCTCTCTCCTCAATTATTTTAAAGCAAATCTCAGAATCTCAATCAACATATCATTTCACTGGAGACACTTTAAATGCTGTGTAAGAAATCTCCTTTGCCTTTCCTGGAAGCCAGTGTTCTGTGAAACTGCGGCTATGCAAAAAGCCAGTTCCCCACTGCTTGACAGCATATAATGAGGACATCGTGAACTGTGAGGTTAAGCTCACCCACCAGTGTGAGAGGCACAACCTATGCACACAGTGTACCAGAATCTACCTTCACTTCATTCAAGCTAGAAGTTTTGAGCCTATAAAAGGAACTGGCAGGGTTAGGCAGGTTGAGAGTATGGAGTGAGAACTAAAGTCAGGGGACTTGGATCCTAAATGTCTAAACTGCAATCAGCTACTCACTAGCTGTATGCTCGTCAACTATTTACTTAATTATTCAGATCCTCACATTTTCTCATTTATAAGATGGAAACAATATCTATTCTACCACTGGACTGATAGAATAAAATCAGCTAAGATTTTTTAAACTATAAACTTTATATGATGATCCATTTATAACATGAAAGTAAAGATAAGCTAAATTTTTAATTCTGACTTAATATTCTCTTGCAGAGTAGAATTTATAGTCACTTAAGCTACAAGTAATCCCAGGAACAGAGGAGCCTGGCGGGCTACAGTCTATGGGGTCACAAAGAGTCAGACACAACTAAGCAAGTAACACATACACACAAGCTACAAGAATCAATTAAAATCAGTGTTATTGGTGGGAGTAAGTACTTTTTCTTAGTAGTTTATTGAATATGAATCAGCACCACCATCCCATGAAAGGGAAAATGATGTTGCAGTTTGTCCATTTCCAAATATCTTTCATCTGAGAAAACTGGACAGCACCATGGCGAGCTTCAGGGAAAACAGTAACTACAATCTGAGCTGAATTTTTCCCTCAGTCACTTGCCTTCTCCCTTCCCTCACCAATATCCAGATTTCAACCCAGACAGTTCTGGATATTCTGGGATATGGGGATTTCCAGATCCTAATGACATCCCCCAGACACCAAAATGTCTCTTTCTGCATTATTAAGCTCGGTTCCAACCAAGTCACTGCGTCGGGCAAGGTTGGTGTTGCCGGGGAAAGAGATGAAGCAGTTGTTTTGCTAAGCACACCTGTGGGCTCCCTGGAACTGGTGATGCCTGCTCACAGCCTCTGACCTCTCACTCAGGCTTCCTTAGCCTTCACTCCAATCTCTGATCTTGCCTCTTGCTCTCCTGTATGTCTGCTTTCCTCTTCATTTACAATATTCCAGTAACATCGTCACAGAACTATTTTTAAAAAGGAAGTGTACAATGATTCATGTGAAAAATAAGTAATATCTTTTTTTCTCCTCTCCCACTGAATCTGTATGCAATGTTTTTCCTTTCTGGTTTCTGATTTTAAATTACAAGTACCTGGTAAGCTAGAACTTCCCTGGTGGCTCAGATGGTAAAGAATCTGCCTGCAATGCAGGAGACCCAGGCTCAATCTCCAGGTTGGGAAAAATCCCCTGGAGAAGGGAATGGCTACCCACTCCAGTATTCTTGCCTGGAGAATTCAATGGACGGGGGAGTCTGGTGGGCTATAGTCCATGGTGTCGCAAAGAGTCGAACATGACTGAGCCACCAACACACACACAACTGGTAAGCTAGAATATTTTTGTTTTTTTAAACTTTAAATTTAGTTTCATCATTTGTAACTTTTTATTTTGTATTAGGGTATAGCCATTAACAACGTGGTGATAGTTTCAAGTGTACAGAGAAAGGACTTGGCCATACATAGACATGTATTCATTCTCCCCTAAACTCCCCTCCCATCCAGGCTGCCACATAACATTGAGCAGAGTACCACCTGCTATATGGTAAGTTCTTGTTGGTTATCCATTTTAAATATAGCAGTGTGCACATAGAATAGTTTTAGATTTACAAGAAAGTTGCAAAGATAGTACAGAGAGTTCCTGTCTGCCCCTCACCCAGTTTCTCCTATTGTTAGCATCTTACATTAGCAAGCTACCTTGGCACAACTGAAAAACCAACACTGATATACTACTATGAACTAAATTCCAGACTTTATTTGAAGTTTACTAGTTTTTCCTCTAATGGCCTTTTTCTGTTCTAGGATCCCATCCAGGACAACACTTTACATTTAGTCATCATGTTTCCTTAGCCTCCTCTGATCTGTGACAATTATTTAGGTTTTCCTTATTTTTCATACCTTGACAGTTTTGAGGAGTACTGGTCAGTTGCTTCATATATCTCTCTCAATTTGATTTTTTTTTCTGTGTTTAGACTTGGGTTACAGGTTTTGGAGAGGATGACCACAGAGATGAAGTACCATTCTCATCACATCATATCAGGGATAGATACTATCTATAGACCTTATCACTAGTTGTGGTAACCTTGCTTACTTAGTTTAGGTAGTGTTTGCTAGGTTTCTTCACCAGAAAGTAACTTTCCCCCTTTCTCCATACTCTATAGAAGCAAATGACTAACTCAGCCCACATTTAAGGTAGGAACACAGATTAAGCTCAGCCTCCTTGAAGGGAAGTATCCCCAACAAGTACTTGGATTTCTAATAAAAGAAAGACTTGTCTTCTCTCTCTTTTTTCCGCTTTTCAGCCATTTATTTTTATCAGTATGGACTCCTGGACATTTATTTACGCTTTTGGTACAGTGTTACATTATTTTTGCTCTCAAATTCTCCCAGCTTTGTTTTGGGAGCTCCTTCAAGTTGGCTCCCATATCTCCTTGAGCACAATAGCATGCTTCATCTTGTATTTTCTCTGTCCCAGCTTTAGAAGCAGCCATTTCCCAAAGGAGCCTTTGTTCTTTTTATTCAGTTCAGTTCAGTTCAGTTGCTCAGTCGTGTTCGACTCTTTGCGACCCCATGAATCGCAGCACGCCAGGCCTCCCTGTCCATCACCAACTCCCGGAGTCTATTCAAACCCATGTCCATCGAGTCGGTGATGCCATCCAGCCATCTCATCATTTGTCATCCCCTTCTCCTCCTGCCCCCAATCCTTCCCAGCATTAGGGTCTTTTCCATTCCACTTAGCAACCAAACAACAACAAAATACCATCCTTAGTGAGTGAAGTCGCTCAGTCGTGTCCGACTCTTTGCAACCCCAAGGACTGTAACCCACCAGGCTCCTCCATCCATGGAATTTTCTAGGCAACAGTACTGGAGTGGGTTGCCATTTCCTTCTCCAGGGGATCTTCTGGACCGAGGGATCAAACCCGGGTCTCCCACATTGCAGGCAGACGCTTTACCATCTGAGCCACCAGGGATGCCCTGTTAGATAATATGCTCTCTACCCCCACAATTTTGTCATTTCAAGAATATTGTATAAATGAAATCACACAGCATATGACCTTTAGAAATTTTCTTTTTTCTTAGATATACTTGGTTTTAAGTCCTGGCTCCACCAGAGAACACTGTGATCAGGACAGTTACTGAACTTATGAGAGCTTCTTTAAGAAGTGAAATAGACACACAGTTTGTTGTGTTTGGTTTTATCTTATCTCACAAATATTGTAACAATGGAGCAGTAATAAAGACTTATTTGCGTAATTTACAATTAATAGATTTTATTTTTTAGAGCAGTTTTAAGTTTACAGAAAAATTGAGTGCAAAGCGCAGAAGGATCCTATATGTACTTCCCCTCTTCTGTCCAGTTTCCCTTAAAATTAACATTCTGCATTAGTGGTTAACCTTTGAACTTCTGCTGTATTAGAAATGAAGAGTAGGACAGTACTATTGTGGTAAGGTAACCTTTTGACTTCCAATAAATAGCAGTGTTTTCCTATGAATAGAAACAAAACAGAAGTCTTGGAATATGGAGACAGATAACATGAGACTCCAAATTCTATTATACAAATAGGGGTAGGGTCGTTTAAAATTTTTTCTTTCTGATTTTAAAACTCTTGACTCATCTTCAAAGAGAAAAAGAATAGAGGTCATTACAAATATCATAGCCAGCTCTGTGATCTTATACTTGTGAGGACTAGTTTCAAAGTAAGTTCTCGATTCAATTCTTTGAACTAAATTGAAAACGAAAACTGCATCTGAGAGGAAGGAACAGCATCTGAAGAAAGATGATTGAAGTTCTTGTGGTGACTGTCATGGGAAGATGTCATAGGTCACTAAGTATCCACAGGAAGAAGACATTTCTGTCTCTGCCAGTGAGACACCTCCGTTTCTGGGACAGTTCGGTAAACCCCCCTGAGAGGTGTTTTGGCAGTGTCTGTCAAATTGTCATAGGGGTCCAAGGAAATTCCCTTCAGTTTGGACTAAATCTGGAAGTTCTTTCTTTCTAAAAGGAACTGAGCTGGTTACGAATCTCACTGAAAACCTCATGATAGGCAGAGCACAGAGATGCTGGCCAGAGGTAGAGGCAAAGCTGTGAGTGTGGTAAAGGGGCTGTACAAAAAGCTGACGGCAGGCTCGGCACATTGTATTCAAGGAAAGCTATGCGTCCACAGCTGTGGTCCAGGGAGTTGTCCCAGTAAATCTCAACTTTGAGCAACTGCCCATACAGATTTTGAGAACTCGTGTTAAAGGACTTGTCAAGTGGCTGTTGTTCCTCGGCAAACTGGTGTGTGGCAAAAACAGAGTCAATTATTCAGAGGGGGACTGGTACAGCCTGGAGAATGTAAGAAGTGAAATCCAGTTGAGAACAGAAACATTTCCTGAGAGTTGCTTAAGAATGCCCACCACTTCTTTAGTGAAGGCAGGACACCAGAACACCGCTGCGCAGTCTGTCCTGTAGTATTAGGTGTGGATATAATTAATGAAAGGCATGGATTTTCTCTGACTGTGATTCACTCAGTTTCAGTTAGTCTTTTTATTGTTTTTATTAAGCCCCAAGTGAAAGAATCCCTCCAGTATTGTTCTAGACAACCATCAGGGCTGAGTGGACGCAAACAACAGTTGCGGTCAGCTGCCTGAATGAGGTGACCAGGTGGACAGTTGCCCCGGCAGCGTGGCGCCTGAGCATTCTGTTTGGTGCATTGCCTGTTTACGGTGGCACTGGGCAGGAAGTCATGTTCATATGGTGACTCTGGCCCCACAAGAAAGGGCCACTTTATGTTTTGTCTGTTCCATTCCAAAAGACAAGTAATTTTCAAGCTTTTGTACTCTAAAACAGTGGTTCTCTAACATTACCATGCATCCTAATTCCCTTGAGGGTGATTAAAACTTTGCTGGGCCCTACCCTCAGAGATTCTGATTCAGTAGGTGGGGTGGAACCCAAGAATTTGCATGGTAAGCTTCCATTCTGTGGAGCAGCCGGATAAATTTCTCATTCCTCATGATGCTGAACTTAAAACTGGAGAGGTTATTGCCAAGTGACAGGAATGGCAAGGTGCTTGTTACAGCTGACCCTGCTTCCTTTCCTGCACCAAAGCCTCTGGGATCACTCTTTTGTGCTTCCTCTATCCTTTACCTACACCCACCTCCGAATCAGGATATCCAAAATGGGGAATTCACTCCCCTCTGTTATTAATTCCTCTCTTCTCTTTCCTCTAGCTCCTGCTGTTAATATATGTATAAGAATAGTGAATAAGGGACTTCCCAGGTAATCCAGTGACTAGGACTCTGAGCTCTCAGTGCAGAGGGTCCAGGTTCAATCCCAGGTCAGGGAACTAGACCCTACATGCTGCAACTAAAGATTCCATGTGCCACAACTGGGACTCGGTGCTGCCAAATAAATAAAATAAATAAAAAATAAAAATAATGAATAATATACAGCAGCATGTAACTGAGCCATTGTATTTCAGGAGTTCAAAGAAAGACCCATGGTGGAATTGAAACATCAGCTCCACCTGGACAGAAGGATGGCATCTGACTAGGCAGATGGAAGACAGCATACATTTCACACACAAGCAGCATCTTGGGCAAAGACCCAGAGGCAGGACAAGTGGAGAGACAAGCCTGAGAGGGGTGTGTCCTGGAGACAACTAAAAGCAAAGCTTGAATGGGTAGGGTGGGGCTAGAGATCCTGGCAGAGTTCAGGGTAGATTTTGTAAGACATGGGAAGACAGTGAAGGCTTTAGAGTGATTAAAGTCCAGCTTTGGGCAGATTAGCTGGGCAATGGAGTGTTCAGGATGGCTTGACAGTGGAGGCCATCTAGCAGGCTGTTCTGGAAATTTCAGATCTCTGCAAGCCAGCAGCAGGTTCTTTCTTAGAACCTGAAAGTGAAGTATTAGTTGCAGCTATCTCTTTGTGACCACATGGACTGTAGCCTGCCAGGCTTCTCTGTCCATGGAATTCTCCAGGCAATAATACTGGAGTGGGTAGCCATTCCCTCCTCCAGGGGATCTTCTCCACCCAGGGATCAAACCCAGGTCTCCTGGATTGCAGGGACGCCCAGGTTCTTAGAACCAGACATGCATCCAATTCACGATCGAAGTCATCCCTGGATGTGACCTCAGTGGGTCACATCGTGTTTTGCTTACTTTCTCATATTTAAACTTCCTAAAAATCACTTTCAGTTATTTTCAGTACTTTGCATGTAAAAATCTACTCTTTCCATTTCATAATACTGGCTATTGTTTCTAAACTAGCCTTTGATTTCTTTGCACCCCCTCACTTTCTCAATGCTCCAAGGTTTTTCTTTCCTATCTCAGTAACCTTTTCTGCTCCCTTTGATAATCCAAACCTAAATTATCTCTACATTCTTTTTCCTGGCTTAGTTTAGAGGCATCTTTCGCCTCCTGATCAAATTCACTAAAATATACAGTGGCAGATGGTTCTCCCCCTAATGTTGCTTCCACTTAATGACTCCAGATATATGATTCATAGATTATCTCAGAAAAAAAAAAAAGGATATTTTCCTCATTTGGATAAGGGAATATGAGCACTCTATGTTATATGTGTAATCACATTTCTCTAGGTCGTACTGAAGAAACATGAAACAGCCATGTGTGGTTCAGTCTTCATCAGCAAGATACGGAAATTCCAGGCTTCAGAACCTTCACAGAACAGTAGGGTGTCTGCAGAGGCTGTCTTGCTGCTCCTGGCAGCCTCATTTGCCCTCCAGTGTCAGCCCTGTGGTCCCCACTGCCCTGACATCCCCCTCCCTCCCAACACAGGCATATTCTGGGTTGCTCCTCGATTCCATTCTCAATTATTGTCATGCCACCTGGCTCTCCCAGCTTACCTTCTTCCTGGGCCCCCAAGCAGATATGCCTTGTGTTCTGTACTCCTCAGGGGCTCTGTTCTTTAGCACTGCCCCTTCCCAGGAACAAAGTATGAGCCCGGAGCTGCCCTGCAATCTCAGAGACGCCTCACTGTGCTCACAGCCTCGTGGCTGCCCTCCCTTTGATCTCCTCCAGTGCAGTGCCCCAAGATCAAGAGTGTGTGTGCCTCAACTTTCCTCTCAGAGGACACGCAGAATCATGAATTACATGGCAAGATTTATACAGCCAATTTCATAAACGTGCGCAGTTTTTTAAATCATGGTTTCCACAAATATAAAATTTTGTCTTTGGTAATTTGGAAATGATGGTGAGGAAACCCCACCCCACCTGTTTCTTACCACTCTTCCTGGAGGCTTTATATGTAGCCTCCATGTATTCAGGAATGGAGTTTCTGAGGTCCTCATTCAAAAATCAGCTGAAGCTCTCAGCACCCCAAGTACCATCAAGATATCTAAATTTCCAAAGTTCACAAACTAGGTCCCATTCAAATGTAATTTTTGAGCACCTACCCTGTGCCAGGCATTATTCTTAGTGCTTGGCTGATATAAGTGAACAAGGTAGACAAAATCTCTGCTCTCAGAGAATGGGTGTATAAACAAACAATTTCAGACAGCGATACATGCTATGAAGAAAATAATACATGGTGATATGATAGTGACGGGGATGGTGAGGGAGGCCTCTCTAAAGAGGTGAAATTGATGTGTGACCTCCATGACAAGGAAAAGGCAGCCATGAGAAGCCCCAGGCAAAGAATGCTCTAAGCAGGAGGAGGCTTTGGTGTAAAGTTAGCAGTGGGAGGGCCAGTGAGCCCAGAATGGAATGTAACTGAGAGATGGGGAGTGATGGGATATGAGATAAGAGAGGGAGGTAAGGATGATGTCATATAGGGCCTTGTGGGACTAGGTGAGGAGACTGAATTTTATCTGAGTACTATAGGAAGCTATTGCATGGTTCAACTAGTGAGAGATCATGATCTACTTAACTTTTTTGTCTTCTCTCATTAGCATTTTTGAAAACTGAGATATGATGTACGTAACGTGTGTTACTATTTTAAAAGTGTAAAATTCATTGGTTTTGAGCAGTTCATAATGGATACAACCATTACCACTAATTCCAGAACATTTCCACTACTCCCAAAAGAAGCCCTGTACCTGTTGGCAGTTATTCTTCTTACCCCTTTCTCCAGTCTTTGGCAAAAAAATTGTCTAGTTTCAGTATATATGGATTTGTGTCTAATATAAACTGAATGATATAGCCAATTGTGTTTAGCTTCTTTTACTTGGCATTATGTTTTCAAGGTCATCCATGTTGTAGTATGTGATAGTATTTGATTCCTCTTTATGGCAAAATGATATTCCATTGTATGTATATACCATGTTTTGTCTATGCAAGCACCTGTTAATGGACATTTGGACTGTTTCACTCTTTATCTTTTATGAATATTATTGCTATGAACATTTGTATACAAGTTTTTATATGACTATATGTTTTCATTTCTCTTGAGTATATACCTGTATGAATATATACTTTATTTCTCTTCCATATGATTGCTAGGTTATATGATAACTCCTTGGGTTTCCCAGGTGGCACTAGTGGTAAAGAACCCACTTGCTAATGCAGGAGATGTAACAGATTGGGGTTGAATCCCTGGATTGGAAGATCTCCTGGAGAAGGGAATGGTGACCTACTCTAGTATTCTTGCCTGGAAAATTCCATGGACAGAGGGGCCTGTTGGGCTACAATCCATGAGATTTCAAAGAGTTGGACATGACTGAGAAACTAACACACACACACAGTAACTCTTTAAATTTTGAAGAAGTGCCAAATTACTGTATTTTCCAAAGTGACTGTACCACTTTCACAATATCAGCAATGTATAAGAATTTCAATTTCTCTACATCCTTGCCAACACTTGTTATTTTCTATTTTTATCATTATAGCCATTCTAGTGGATGTGAAGCATCTTCAGGTGTTTTTTTCTCCCATTCCCCTAATAACAAAGGATGTTAAGAGTCATTTCATGTGTTCATTGTCTATTTGTATATCTGCTTTGGAGAAATGTCTATCCAAGTCCTTTGCCCGTTTTAGAATTGGGTTATTGTAGTCAATTTACAATGTTGTGTTCATTTCTGCTGTACAGCAAAGTGATTCAGTTATACACATATATAGATTCTTTTTCATATCTTGTCCATTATGGTTTATCCAAGGATATTGAATATAGTTCCCTGTGCTATATAGCAGGACCTTGTTGTTTACTCATTCTGTATATAATAGTTTGCATTTGCTAATCCCAAACTCCCTATCCACCCCTCCCACCCCCTGCCACTGGCAACCACAAGTCTGTTCTCTATGTCTGTGAGTCTGTTTCTGCTTAGAAAATAAGTTCATTTGTGTCATATTTTAGATTCCACACATAAGTGATATCATGTATTGTTTGTCCTCTTCCTGACTTACTTCATTCAGTATGACAATCTCTAGGTCCATCCGTGTTGCTGCAAATGACATTATTTTATTCTTTTTTATGGCTGAGTAGTATTCCATTGCATATATGCACCACATCTTCTTTATTCATTCATCTGTCAATGGACAGTTAGGTTGCTTCCATGTCTTGGTTATTGTAAACAGTGCTGTTATGAACACTGAGGTTCATGTGTCTTTTTGAATTATAGTTTTCTCTGGAATATGCCCAGAAGTGTGATTGCAGGATCATATGGCAACTCTGTTTTTTGAGGAATATCTATATTGTTTTCCATTGTGGCTGCACCAATTTACATTCCCACCAAGAATGTAAGACTGTTTCCTTTCCTCTGTACTCTCTCCAACATTTATTATTTGTATACTTTTAATGATGACCATTCTGTCCAGTGTGAGGTGGTATCTCATTGTAGTTTTGATTTACATTTCTCTAATAATTAGCAATGTTGAGCATCTTTTCATGTGCCTGTTGTCCATCTGTATGTCTTCTTTGGAGAAATGTCTATTTAGGTCTTCTGCCCATTTTTTCACTGTTTTTTTCTTTTTCATTATTGAGTTGTATGATCTGTTTGCATATTTTAGAAATTAAGCCCTTATTGATTGCATCATTTGCAAATATTTTCGCCCAGTCCTTAGGTTGTCTTTTCATTTTGCTTATAGTTTCCTTTGCTGTACAAAAGCTGGTAAGTTTGATTAGGTCCCATTTGTTTATTTTTTCTTTTATTAGAAAGGTCAGTTCAGTTCAGTTCAGTCACTCAGTCATGTCCGACTCTTTGCAACCCCATGAATTGCAGCACGCCAGGCCTCTCTGTCCATCACCAACTCCCGGAGTCTACCCAAACCCATGTCCATCGAGTCAGTGATGCCATCCAACCATCTCATTCTCTGTCGTCCCCTTCTCCTCCCGCCCCCAGTCCTACCCAGCATTAGGGTCTTTTCCAATGAGTCAACACTTCGCATGAGGTGGCCAAAGTATTGGAGTTTCAGCTTCAACATCAGTCCTTCCAATGAACACCCACGATTGATCTCTTTTAGGATGGATTGATTGGATCTCCTTGCAGTCCAAGGGACTCTCAAGAGTCTTCTCCAACACCACAGTTCAAAAGCATCAATTCTGTGGCGCTCAGCTTTCTTCACCGTCCAACTCTCACATCCATACATGACCACTGGAAAAACCATAGCCTTGACTAGATGGACTTTTGTTGGCAAGGTAATGTCTCTGCTTTTAAATATGCTATCTAGGTTGGCCATAACCTTCCTTCCAAGGAGTAAGCGTCTTTTAATTTCATGGCTGCAATCACCATCAGCAGTGATTTTGGAGCCAAAAAAAATAAAGTCTGACACTGTTTCCACTGTTTCCCCATCTATTTTCCGTGAAGTGATGGGACCAGATGCCATGATCTTAGTTTTCTGAACGTTGAGCTTTAAGCCAACTTTTTCACTCCCCTCTTTCACCTTCATCAAGAGGCTCTTTAGTTCTTCTTCACTTTCTGCCATAAGGGTGGTGTCATCCGCATATCTGAGGTGATTGATATTTCTCCCAGCAATCTTGATTCCAGCTTGAGTTTCTTCCAGCCCAGCGTTAGTCTTTCTTAATGATGTGCCTGACAAAAGACCAGGCATTCTCCCTCAATAACCCATTCCAGTATCATTTTATTCTAGTAGTCTGCAAGTTCTTTATGTCCAGTAGAAATCTCTCCTATTTTAAACCCATTTTTTCTCATTTGATCTTCTGTACTATAGACTTATTGGAAAAGACCCTGATGCTGGGAAAGATTGAAGGAGGGAGGAGAAGGGGACTATAGAAGATGAGATGGTTGGATAGCATCACCGATTCAATAGACATGAACTTGGGCAAATTCTGGAAGACAGTGAGGGAGAGGGAGGCCTGGCATGCTGCAGTCCATGGGGTTGCAAAGAGTTGGGCACGACTTAGCAACTGAACAACCACACACTATAGACAAAACAAGACAAAGCCAACTCTTTCAAAACCCCTTTAGTCTTTAAGAAATGGTAAAGGATCATTTATCAAGGTGTTTGAACACTGGTAACATCCAAACAACAGAACAGTGATGATGATTTCCTCTGCCAGTGTTGGCCCAGCGGCCCAGGTCACTCAGTGCAGACAGGACAGTGCTGATTATAACAGGCAGATAGAAAATAACCTTGTCAGTGGCTATTTCAGGTGAAAGAAGAGTACACATTTTATGATATAAAGGTCAGTTACTACTGAGCAAAAAAAAAACAAACAAACTACTGTTGTAGAGGCTGAAACAGACATTTGGAAATGAAAAGGACTGCAAAAGCAAGCAGACATTGATGAATCTGTCCCAATGAGTGTTGCATTCATGTCTCTTTTAGTTTTGCCCAAAGCAATTTCAATAAATCCTGCTAGCAATTTTCTCACACTTCTCTCTATAGATCATCAGAATTTCACAATAAGTAAATGTGATTTGCTTTTTTATTATTTCATACTGCTTTGGGAAGGATTATTTTAATAAAATTAACATGCATCACAAATTCTATTTTTTTATAATGTGAGAATTGAAATGCATAACCTATTTGTTGTTTTTAAGATCATTAAATATTTAGACGTTTTCACAATGTGCTACATTTCTGTTGTTATTACTTTCAGGTAAACCCAGATAGCTTTACTTGATAAAAAATGACAACGAATCCTTAATCCATGCTTTGCTTGATTTACTTGTATTAGATTAAAACGTTTTATAATCATACAAGGCTTTCAAACTTATATATTTATTTTGATCATTAAATACATCCCATTTTTGATACCACTGTGTATTAATCAGGTTTTGGTTAGACTAGGTTATCTATGTCATGATAGCAAATTAACTCTCAAATCTCAGTGGCCTCACCTAACAATTTTATTTCTTGCTTATGTTAACTGTGCTCTCTGGGTCAATGGTGGGCTCTCTTCCACACAATCTCTTAAGTACCTGGACTGATGGGGAATCCAATATCTTGTTGTTGCATCATTAGAACATGAGATCCTATGGCTGCTGCAGCAGAAGAGAGAGCTGCAGGTTCTCACACCAATTCTTAGATGCTCTGCCCAGAAATGCCACTCATGACTTTCATCTGCTGAAAAGGTCTTTTATTTAATCTCAATGTTTGGTTTTTTTTTTTGGTTGTTCTTTGTAGCATGTGGGATCTTAGTTCCTTGACCAGGGATCAAACCTGTGCCCCCTGCACAGGGAATAGGAGTCTTAACCAGTGGACCACCAGGGAAGTCTGATCATAATGATCTTTTGAAGTTCAGAATAATCATGTCTTTAATTATGTCACCCCTCCTTATTCTTTTCTTAGGTGAACTCTATTTTTGTTAGCCTCCTCTAACTGTTAGCATTCTCAAGTGTAGACAAAGAATTGAGTCTAGGTTATCTAAACGAGAAGGGATTTATGAAGGATGATTAGAAAGCCCAGATAATCATTGGAAAGGCTGGAGAAACAGGTTTGAGGCCAAGTACCAGCAGTCCCAGAACCCAGCAGTCTTTTTTGCAATGAGGAAGATACTGTTCCCACTGCTGACCCCAGAACCATGACACTGAAGCTGATTGTGCCAGCAGAATGGATGTCTGGGCCCTGTCTGCTCTACAGGTATTTTCTGACCCGCACAACTGAGAGGCAGAAACTAAGGTATAGGACCTCCCCTTAGAGTCAGAGGCTAGGGAGATTACAAAAGGTTTAATTTCAGGATTTACTCTGGGATAATAGAATTCTGGGATAAAACAATGTGGGGAAGTGTTAATATAAGATGTAGGGTGGTTTTTCAGCAGATTTGAGGCTGCCATGTATAACAGATATTTACTATACTTTCTTTTATAGAACTCGTTTTCTTTGCCCTTGTAAATTTGTTTTCTGTTATAGAAATAATACGAGCAGACATAAGAAAGAAGCACAGAGACTGCCTAACACCACCTTAACATAGACACTGTTATTATTTTGGTATATTTCCTTTTTACTCCTTTTCTATGCAGAATTCTCTTTTATAAAATTATCTGACAATAATACTGATTTCCTAGTGAAATATTAGAACACAAACATTTCCCCCCATGTTGTCACATTATCTTCAAGATCATGGATTCTAGTGGCTGTGCAATACTGCAACACTTGGAATGGCTTTTCTATGTAAATTTACCATGTAAATATAATACTGTGGTGCAAGTCAATAGGTATAATTTCTATAACTGATTACAGTTCAGTTCAGTTCAGTTCAGTCGCTCAGTCGTGTCCGACTCTCTGTGACCCCATGAATTGCAGCACGCCAAGCCTCTCTGTCCATCACCAACTCCCAGAGTCTACCCAAACCCATGTTCATTGAGTCGGTAATGCCATCCAACCATCTCATCCTCTGTCGTCCCCTTCTCCTCCCGCCCCCAATCCTACCCAGCATTAGGGTCTTTTCCAATGAGTCAACCCTTCGCATGAGGTGGCCAAAGTACTGGAGCTTCAGCTTCAACATCAGACCTTCCAATGAACACCCAGGATTGATCTCTTTTAGGATGGATTGATTGGATCTCCTTGCAGTCCAAGAAACTCTCAAGAGTCTTCTCCAACACCACAGTTCAAAGGCATCAATTCTGCGGCGCTCAGCTTTCTTCACCGTCCAACTCTCACATCCATACATGACCACTGGAAAAACCATAGTCTTGACTAGACGGACTTTTGTTGGCAAAGTAATGTCTCTGCTTTTAAACATGCTATCTAGGTTGGCCATAACCTTCCTTCCAAGTAGTAAGCGTCTTTTAATTTCACGGCTGCAGTCACCATCAGCAGTGATTCTGGAGCCCAAAAAAGTGAAGTCTGACACTGTTTCCACTGTTTCCCCTGTATGCTTATTTGTTCATTTGTTCTGTGATTGTATCAACATCTTGATGGTTTCCTTATTTTCCAGTTTTCATCAAGATGCATGACCTCAGAGAGACACAGACTAAGACTCAATGCAGATAAGGAAAGAAATGTGAAATTTTTAGGCAACCGTCTAAGTACAAAAACATAATCATCACTCTTTATTTATTTCTGGCAGTACCGCAAGGCGTGCGGGATCTTAGTCCCCTGATGAGGGGAACCCGTGCTCCATGCACTGGAAGTATGGACTCTTAACCACTGGACTACCAGGGAATTCCCAATCTTCATTCTTTAGAAAAAAAGGGACTTTTAGTATCATCCATGCTAGTAGTGATACCGAAAGCTTGACCTCTGTATAGCTGCTGCTGCTGCTAAGTCGCTTCAGTCGTGTCCGACTCTGTGAGACCCCACAGATGGCAGCCCACCAGGCTCTGCCATCCCTAGGATTCTCCAGGCAAGAATACTGGAGTGGGTTGCCATTTCCTTCTCCAGTGAATGAAAGGGAAAAGTGAAAGTGAAGTCGCTCACTCATGTCTGACTCTTAGCGACCCCATGGACTGTAGCCTACCAGGCTCCTCTGTCCATGGGATTTTCCAGGCAAGAGTACTGGAGTGGGGTGCCATTGCCTTCTCCCCTCTGTATAGCAGTGCCAAATCAAATCTTGGAGATAGAGTTTTGGGTGAAGTACAAAAGAATAGCTTTATTGCTTTGCCAGGCAAAGGGGGAAACATAGAGGGTTCCTGTGTCCCTCAAAGCTCTGTGTCCCAACCCAGGGGGATTTGATGAGTTTTATAGTAAAAGTTCAATGGTGGGGTTGCTGGTAAGATTAAGATGTGTGTGCAGGGCCAGCACTCTAATCTCATCTCAGTTGGTCTCCTAATTTTGATGAGATTTTCTGAACCTCTGATGAAGTTCCTTTAATCTTGTCTCAGGTGGTTTCTTGGCTGCTCCTCCCTTGATTAACAACTGTTTAAATGTGACCTTTGGAATTCAAGGATGATCATGAAGGCTAGAGTCCATTCCCTACAAACAAGCAATGGGGTACAGAAAGGCTTCCGTGCCCAGGAGCCCCACAGGGTCTTGCTGGGTTTCAGTAGCCAGGTAATTTTGAAAAATTCCAGACAACTGTTCCGTTATTCATTTGCTTATATCATCATAAATTTGATGTCATTTCTGACCATTATATACAGCAAAATCCAATTTTGTTGAACTATCCCTCCCCTTCAAAAGAAAAAGTCACACACACTAATAACCTTAAGAAAGATTCATTAATTTTTGTATTGAGCACTCATTATTCCAAATAACTCTGCTAGGCCCAGTGTGAACACAAAGATGTATCACATACACTGCCTGCCAAGGAGACATTAAAAATCTCTGATCGGGAACTTAAGTTTAAAAAGCAGCAGTGTGTTATATTGTCTTTTAAGTTTTATTTAAAGGCACTAAGAAAAATTTTTTTATATTTCTTTAATTTTGTATCTATATGACATGATGGATTTTCACTAAACTTATTTGATAATAATTTTATGATGTGTGCAAGTCAAATCATTATGCTGTATACCTCAATATAACTGGAAAAAAAAACCCAAGTGTTTATTTTGCAAATAGTTCTAGGTTTGGGAATATAAAGAATAATAAAATACTCCCTGAAAAGAAGATTATAGAAAGTAGAGTAGTTTAGGAAGTAAAGAGACAAAAGAAAAAAAATTACTAAATATTATTTTATAATTAAGCACAGTGTGCCTCTTGGTATATAAAATCAAAACTAACTAAAACTGAGTTCTGTTTTAGACAAAGAAAGATAGGGGAAAATAAGTTTCCGGGCTATGGGAGCATAGAAAAGACATAAATGAGAGATTCTGTGTCACTCTTTAGGAAACTATACATATTTAGTACTAATACAGAAAAATATTTATCTATCTATGCTGTATGTGTGAAGGCAATGGCAACCCACTTCAGTACTCTTGCCTGGAAAATCCCACAGACAGAGGAGCCTGGTGGGCTGCCGTTTATGGGGTTGCTCAGAGTCGGACACGACTGAAGCGACTTAGCAGCAGCAGCAGCAACTGTATGTGTATATATGTGTATGTATATAATAGATGATATAATCAAATTTCTGTTGACTTAAAAAAGATGCACAACGTGAGAGTTGCAAGTCAAGTTTTATTTGGGGCAAAATGAGGACTGCAGCCTAGGAGACAGCACCTCAGAGAGCTCTGAGAAACCGCTCCAAAAAGGTACTGGGGGAAGGTCTATATACGTGATTTTGGTGAAGGGGGAGTTCACATTCAACCAAGCACTAATCTTACAAAAGGTTTTCTGCTAGTCATGAGGAGCTGATGTCACCATGAAGGGATTTACTGGTTTTCTAGATATGAGGAGATGCAAGGATTGGGATCATGAAATCAGTTTCTACAAATATCTAACTATCTAAAGACCTGTTCCCCCAGTTTTCCTGGAGCACAAAGTGCCACATTACCCAACCTAACTTCCTTCAAGGCATGTTGAAGGTCAATAGCTGCAGCAGCCCGGGATTCAATCTCCTCAGAGGCAGATGGCAAATGCCCTTGGCAAGCTCCAATTTATAGCTGACATTTCTAATTAAAATATATAATACAATATCATTTATCTTAAGAAGATGTAAAGTATTTGTTTGAGACTTTCCAATAGTTTTTGGAGCTGACTGTGGGAAGTGGAATAGGGAGTGAAATAATGTACACTTATATTTTATTTTACATACACTATAACTTTAAAATTGTAAAAAAAAAAGGAATTAATAATCATAAACATGCATTCTTTAATTGCAAAATACTAAAGGATATGGCAAATAGTTTAAGAATGGTGAGTGGTATGTTTATGATTATATCTATTGTGGTAGACGTGTAGACTGCATTTGTCAGAAGTCAACAATTTATATACTTAAAATTGGTGAATGATATGTAAATCACATCACAATAAGCATAAAAAATAACTAAAAAATAAAGGCACTAAAAGAACTGGATTGATAGTCAAGGGACATGAGTTTTATTCATAATTCTAGCACTGTGTTATTTTTGACAAGTTTTTCAAACTGTCTGGACCTCAGTTTCCTCATTGGTAAAGAGAAGTTCTTAGACTGGGTGTGAGTTCAAATGTCTCATCCCTAACATCCTGAAAATACAGGACATATCCTAGAGGCTGTCAGTGGTTTTCTATCAAAAAAGAATAATAAACATATATATATGTGTATTTATTATATGTGTATATATTTACGTGTTGTTCTTGTTAAGTTGCAAAGTTATCTACGAATCTTTGCAACCCCATGGACTGCAGCACACTAGGCCTCCTTGTCTATCACCATCTCCCAGAGTTCACCCAAGTTCATGTCCATTGAATTGGTGATGCTATCCAACAAAAGACTTTTGAGAATCCCATGGACAGCAAGATCAGACCAGTCAATCTTAAGGGAAAGCAACCCTGAAAACTCACTGGAAGGACTGATGCTGAAGCTGAAACTCCAGTATTTTTGGTCAGCTGATATGAACAGCTGACTCTTTGGAAAAGTTCCTGATGCTGGGAAACATTGAAGGCAGAAGGAGAAGAGGGCAGCAGAGGACAAGATGGCTGGATGGCATCACTGAAACAACGGACATGAACTTGGGCAATATTCAAGAGATGGTGAGGGACAGGAAGGAGGGCCGTGCTGAAGTCCATGGGGTCACAGAGAGTCAGACATGACTAGGCAACTGAACAACAACAACTCTGCATATAAGTTAAATAAAGAAGGTGACAATATACAGTCTTGACATACTTCTTTCCCAATTTTGAACCAGTCAGCTGTTTTATGTAAGGTTCTAATTGTTGCTTCTTGACCTGCATACAGGTTTCTCAGGAGACAGATAAGATGGTTTGCTATTCCCATCTCTTTAAGAATTTTCCAGTTTGTTGTGATCCACAGAGTCAAAGCCTTTTGTGTAGTCAATCAAACAGAAGTAAATATTTTTTTTGGAATTCACATACAAATAACATTTGCTTTGAAAAACTTATAAAATGGGTATCCTGTATAAAATTCATTAAGTACTAGTAGAACCTTAAAATTGATCATGAAAAGAATAATTATCCCTTAAGAGTTTTCTATAGCACTTAGAGTTATGAAAAATCTTGACCTGCTTCCATACTGTAAAAGTGCTAATGAACCTCTGGACAAGACGATCTCAGACAAGATCATTTAGGTGCACGCTTAAGTACAACACCCTCTTCCAACAACACAAGAGAAGACTCTATACATGGACATCACCAGATGGTCAACACTGAAATCAGATTGATTATATTCTTTGCAGCCAAAGATGGAGAAGCTCTCTATAGTCAGCAAAAACAAGTCCGGGAGCAGACTGTGGCTCAGATCATGAACTCCTTGCCAAATTCGGACTTAAATTGAAGAAACTAGGGAAAACCACTAGACCATTCAGGTATGACCTAAATCAAATTCCTTATGATTATACAGTGGAAGTGATAAATAGATTTCAGGGACTAGATCTGATAGACAGAGTGCCTGATGAAGTATGGACGGAGGTTCGTGACATTGTACAGGAGACAGGGATCAAGACCATCCCCATGGAAAAGTAATGCAAAAAAGCAAAATGGCTGTCTGAGGAGGCCTTACAAATAGCTGTGAAAAGAAGAGAAGCAAAAAGCAAAGGAGAAAAGGAAAGATATTCCCATTTGAATGCAGAGTTCAAAGAATAGCAAGGAGAGATAAGAAAGCCTTCCTCGGCGATCAATGCAAAGAAATAGAGGAAAACAACAGAATGGGAAAGACTAGAGATCTCTTCAAGAAAATTAGAGATAACAAGGGAACATTGCATGCAAAGATGGGCTCAATGAAGGACAGAAATGGTATGGACCTAACAGAAGCAGAAGATATTAAGAAGAGGTGGCAAGAATACACAGAAGAACTGTACAAAAAAGATCTTCATGACCCAGATAATCATGATGGTGTAATCACTCACCTAGAGCCAGACATCCTGGAATGTGAAGTCAAGTGGGCCTTAGAAAGCATCACTACAAACAAAGCTAGTGGAGGTGATGGAATTCCAGTTGAGCTATATCAAATCCTGAAAGATGATGCTGTGAAAGTGCTGCACTCAATATGCCAGCAAATTTGGAAAACTCAGCAGTGGTCACAGGACTGGAAAAGGTCAGTGTTCATCCCAATCCCAAAGAAAGGCAACGCCAAAGAATGCTCAAACTACCGCACAATTGCACTCATCTCACATGCTAGTAAAGTAATGCTCAAAATTCTCCAAGCTAGGCTTTAGCAATACGTGAACCACGAACTTCCAGATGTTCAAGCTGGTTTTAGAAAAGACAGAGGAACCAGAGATCAAATGGCCATATCTGCTGGATCATTGAAAAAGTAAGAGAGTTCCAGAAAAATATCCATCTCTGCTTTATTGACTATGCCAAAGCCTTTGACTGTGTGGATCACAATAAACTGTGGAAAATTCTGAAAGAGATGGGAATACCAGACCACCTGACCTGCCTCTTGAGAAACCTGTATGCAGGTCAGGAAGCAACAGTTAGAATTGGACATGGAACAACAGACTGGTTCCAAATAGGGAAAGGAGTACGTCAAGGCTGTATATTGTCACCCTGCTTATTTAATTTATATGCAGAGTACATCATGAGAAACGCTGGGCTGGAAGAAGCACATGCTGGAATCAAGATTCCTGCAAGAAATAGCAATAACTTCAGATATGCAGATGACACCACCCTTATGGCAGAAAGTGAAGAGGAACTAAAAAGCCTCTTGATGAAAGTCAGAGAGGAGAGTGAAAAAGTTGGCTTAAAGTTCAACATTCAGAAAACTAAGATTATGGCATCTGGTCTCATCACTTCATGGCAAATAGATGGGGAAACAGTGGAAACAGTGTCAGACCTTATTTTTGGGGGCTCCAAAATCACTTCAGATGGTGACTGCAGCCATGAAATTAAAAGACGCTTACTCCTTGGAAGGAAAGTTATGACCAACGTAGATAGCATATTAAAAAGCAGAGACATTGCTTTGCCAACAAAGGTCCATCTAGTCAGGCTATGATTTTTCCAGTTGTCATGTATGGATGTGAGAGTTGGACTATAAAGAAAGCTGAGCGCCGCAGAATTGATGCTTTTAAACTGTGGTGTTGGAGAAGACTCTTGAGAGTCCCTTGGACTGCAAGGGATCCAACCAGTCCACCCTAAAGGAGATCAGTCCTGGGTGTTCATTGGAAGGACTGATGTTGAAGCTGAAACTCCAGTACTTTGGCCACCTCATGGGAAGAGTTGACTCATTGGAAAAGACCCTGATGCTAGGAAGGATTGGGGGCAGGAGGAGAAAGGGAGGACAGAGAATGAGATGGCTGGATGGCATCACCAACTCGATAGACATGAGTTTGGGTAAACTCTGGGAGTTGGTGATGGACAGGGAGGTCTGGCGTGCTGCAATTCACGGGGTCACAAAGAGTTGGAAACGACTGAGCGACTGAACTCAAGTACAGGATTCAAAAGGAAAATCGTTATTGTTTACAAGTGCATAATGGACAGGCAGGCTCTGAATATGTATAGTACTTTTCGAATGTAATCTCATCTAACCCTCACAGCAGCCCTAAGAAGGAGGTATTATTACAATATTTGTTTTACAGACAAGGAAACTGAGACTCAGGAGGTTAAGTAGTTTGTCCAAAGCTAGCAAGCAGCAGAGCCAGTTTTCCAACCCAGGTCTGCCTGACTCCAAAGTCCATGCTCCTTCCATCCCAACCTATCTTCTACACCTTTCTCACTGATTTAATTAATATTGATATTCCTATTAGGATAATGATCCTAACTTAACAGAACTAATTTCTCATATCCCAATGTAGCCAAAACCAGCAAAATCACTTAAGAGAATGAAGGTGATTTTCCAGAAAAGTTTAAAATATAGTCTTACTTAAAATATAGTCTTTTAAAAAATATATTTTTATATAATT
Organism: Giraffa tippelskirchi; assembly: GCF_054371585.1. Lineage (NCBI taxonomy): Eukaryota > Metazoa > Chordata > Mammalia > Artiodactyla > Giraffidae > Giraffa > Giraffa tippelskirchi. The sequence continues at coordinate 130,514,206 of NC_137276.1, forward strand.
ATATATGAATATGCACTGGCATTAGAAAGCATCACTATTGGGATATAAATAACTTCCTTTCCATTTTGTCTTTTCCAAGTATTCTCTAAAAATGGCTGAAGAAGAGCTTCCTCCGCTGAGTCCCTGGCTGCTCAAGAACATCTGAGTCCAAGTTTCTTTCTGAGTCTCCATCATTCTTGTGTGTGAGCATGTGTGCTAAGTCACTTCAGTCGTGTCCAACTTTTTGCAACCCTATGGACTGTAACCCTCCAGGCTCCTCTGTCCATGGGATTTTCCAGGCAAGAATACTTGAGTGGATTGCCATGCCCTCCTCCAGAGGATTTTCCTGACCCAGGGATCAAACTGTCATTTTAGAGGAACACCAAAGTAGTTTTGTTTATCCCTTAAATTTTTTTTGGAGGATACTTCATTTGTAATCATTTTTACTAAGCATGCAACCTGTATATCAGGATGGCAAAGCCTTTTACAATTACTGCCTAATACATTCTTCCAGCAGCTTCTAGGGAGACCAACACTTTACAGAAAAGCAAAATGAGATGTAGATATCTACATTTACTTGGCCAGAGTGACGCAGTGACTTTCCGTACTTACAGCCAAGGGAAACCCTGCTCCTTGAATGATAACATTTTACAGTTACATTGAAACTGTAATCACAGAAAGCCCACTTTTTAAATGATTCAGTGATAGAGATGCCTTAAAAAAAGAATCTAAAGTTCCCAGTTTACTTCTCAGAACTGATTCTCCTTTTGATCTTTCAAGTATCCTCCCTTGAGTTAATTGATAAATGTTTTTAGCTCTTCATTTTTGCACTGATTTCAAAATGAGAAACACAATGCTATTTTATGTCCAACAGACTTCCTTGCCACCATTTGGCTTGCTCTTTTACATTTTTGTATTAGCATAAAGCTTGATGCTAAATAAGAGAGACAAGTTGCACCTCTCCCCATAAACAGAAGCCCTCCTATATTTGATTTCTAGCCATAGCCACCTGAACATTGGTCCCTGTTATTAAATCAATATTTTTTTGATTCATTATACTGTTCATTCTTGGCAAGAGAACTTCCATCTTTTAACCTTTCTCATGACTAAGCTGAACGTGTCTTTGGTTTGAATGAAAAATATACCATTAAGAGAAAGTAGTAAATCTTTGTTATATGGCTGATAAATAAGACCATGGTATTTTATGTTTGATTTCATAAGACTTTGAATTTGTAGTTAATAAGCAGACTCTCCAGCATCATATTATAAATGAAATGCCAACTTTATTTAAAATTTTATGTTAGGTCATATGATAACTTGACGATTATTTTGATAGCTACAAAGGAAATGAAACACCAGCAGAATATATTTAAGAAGCTGTGTCATCATGTACACTTAGAATCAGAAAAATAAAACTCCAATAACGGAAGCACTACTATGTTTTATTAAGTAAAATCTGAACAATAATCTTTAGATGGATTTATTAATAATTTTATAGATATCTATTTATTTTTCTGAAGTATAATTTAGAAATTATAGTAGACAGAAGTCAACTGAAGACTGAACAAATGAAGACAATGACTGAACAAATGAACACAATTTCATTACTTGATAAAGATTGGCAGACCCTTTGGCAGTTGATTATTCTCTGAACCATCCTTTAAGGATGTTTCCTTAAAATTAACTATTATTATATTTTAACTAGTTTTACCTAATGTTTTGAATTAAATTATCTCTTTAAAATATTTATATAAGGTGAGGTTTCTTGAGAAATCCAGAATAAGTGGAAATAAATTTATGCAGCTGAGAAACTTAACATATATATCTAAAATATATATAAACTCAAACATTTCTATCAGATGAATACAGTGCGATGTACTTTAGTCTTTACAGAATTAACTGAGAAAATTCAAATTAGTAAAGATGCTTATGCCATCAGATTAATTAATTGACTCATCTCTTGGCAGCAGAAGTGAGGCTGTCCACATGAAGTAGTCACTGGCCTGGAGACCCAGATGACTGGGTGCAAATCCTGGCTCTCTTGATGATGAGTCACTGATGTCTCTGTATCAGATCCTTACTCATAAAATGTTATTAATGGTATTTTTAGACTTAGGTGGATGGTGAAAGGTATTTTATCAAGTGCTTATAAATGCTTTGAAGGTTAGAAGTCCTGAATGTTATTAGATCACAATATACAGAGTAGAAAGATATTAAAAATGGCTCACTCACTACTGTCATGTTTGAATGGATTTCTCAGGATTAAGAAACTTACTTAGCTAAATATAGAGCCCAGTTGCTGGTGTTTAGAGGGAAATGCTATGTTAGACTCACTTAGCAATGACAGTCTGTTAGTTTCTAACGAGTGTGGATATAGAATGACATACTCTAGTAGTTGACTTTACTTATTTCAGTGTTGTTCAAACTGGTCCTCTAGGGATTTCATAATTTTACCTTCAAATTATTTATTTTAATATTGCTTTTGGTCCCATCCAATCCTTAAGGGCATATCTGCTTGAACTCAATCATTCTACCACATATTGGTCTAGTTATGACTCTCTTGTTTAGTTGCTAAGTCATATCTGACTCTTTTGTGACCTGTGGACTGTAGCCTGCCAGCTCCTCTGTTCATGGGATTTCCCAGGCAAGAATACTGGAGTGGGTTGCCATTTCCTTCTACAGGGGATCTTCCCAACCCAGGGATCAAACCCCAGTCTCTTGCACCTCCTGCGTTAGCAGGTGGATTCTTTACCACTGAGTCACAGGGAAGCCCTTAATTCTCTTGTTACCAGTGCTCTGATTATCATGTCACTGATTGCTGGGAGCTCCAGATTTTGAGCTGACCCGGATTTTACTATCCTCTCAACAGGTGACAGTCCTGGGAATGACTTTTCCTCTCTAAGCTACTTGTTACAGAAATACCTTAATTAATAGCCCTTTAGAGAATTTCCAAAGTAAAATGAACCAATAAACAAATATAAAGTCTCAAAATCCTGAATATTAGCAGGCACATAAAATTACATGATTGTTAAAGTCTCTTCTAGGTCCAAAATGCTGTAATTCTAAAACTTAAGGAAAAAAAAGTGGGTGATATATACCCACCCAGTGGGTGATATACAGGACTGACCTTCTGCTGCTTTGCAATTGCTTCATTGTTGCACGAGATGTGTGTGTGGAAGGGAGATCTGGGGCACTGAGAAGCGAATAGCAAGGCTACCCACAAAGGCAGACCACAGGAGGGGCTGGGCAGGAAGCAGTTTTACTTCCTGGTCGGAGAAAGCCACGGGGCCTAGGCTCCGGGGAGGCAGGGAGGTACCTTGGGTGACAAGTTTAAGGAGGCCTCCACTCTTGCGGGCAGTGTAAGAGTAAGAGTGTATTTGGTACTCCAGGAGTCCAGCCCTGGGAAAAAGGCTTAACAAGGTCTGTGCCAGGGAACAAAGAAAGGGCCATAAACCTGGGAATATGGAAGCCAGAGTTGGAGAAGCCAATCAAATCCATTGAAGAGCTAAACTGTGAAGTCCTTTGTTTTCTGTTGTCTACCCTCTCCAGCTCAGGGCACTAAATTCCAACAGTTTCACAGCCCTAACTTCCTGCTCTCCCAGAAGCACCAACTTAGAGGAAGGGACAGTTAATTCTGGGGAATCAATACAGGGACAACAGGAAATAAATAAGGTGTGGAAAAAAAAAAGAAGATGGCCAGAATAAAATACCTCCACAAAGTGACCCTTGGCTTCTCCTGAGCCTACACTCCCTCTGCTGGGCTGGGCTTGGGGCCTTGACAGAGGCCTCCCTGCTAGATGGCTTTAAAGTCCTGGTTGTGCTTTGAGGGACTCTTTCACCTTTTTGGTAATTACTGCTCTCCTTTGCACAGAGTCTGGAGTAGCCAGAGCTATGTTTTCATTTCACAAACCTGAACGTAAAAAGTGATCACTGAACCTGCTATTTCAAGCTTCTATTCTGCCTGATAGTGGAAATATAGCTCAGAAGATTGTAGATAAGTTGACTTCTGAGTTTTTTTCATCATCTCTGGTAAATTCCATGAATTCAGAACTCCAACCCCCATCTCCCCAGAGTGGCATCTAAGTTCTAGGTGCCACACAAGGTGAAGCACCAGGTTCACCAATGCCCCTTTAGGCTGACATTCACTGCTCATGTCCATGCTCCTGTGATCCCCAGTCATCAGTCTTGCTATAGCAGCTCCTTATCTTTTTTAAAAATTTCAATTTATCTATGTTCTCCTGTATGTTTATTTTTAACTTATTTTCATTTACCTATTTGGCTGCACTAGGTCTTAGTTGTGACATGCGGTGATCCTTAGTTGTGGCATATGAACCCTTAGTCGAGGCATGTGGGATCTAGTTCCCTCACCAGGGATTGAACCCGGGCTCCCTGCCTTGGGATTGAGGAGTCTTAGCCCCTGGACCACTGGGGAAGTCCCAGCAGCTCCTTATCTTGATTGAGGTGATTCTTCCTGAGACATGTCTTCACCTCTCTTAGGGATTGGGAAACTTGGATATCTTCCAGTGCCATTCTGGAGACTTGTGGGGCTGTCTAGAACACATCTGGTTGCTACTTCTACCCATTCCTGTTTACCTTGGTCCCACCTGAGAGGTGAACACAGGTCCTTCTGCTCTCAGATCCCCAAAACTCTCTGAGGATTCTAACAGTCATCCTGACTCCTCCCCACCCGACTGCCTCTGGGGCCTCAGTCTTATCTTGAGTTACTCTCCCTTGCTCTCTTATATTTGACTCTCTCTCTCTTCTCCTTGTAGGAAGTCAAGAAACACCTGGAGTAACAGGCAAATTTGGCCTTGGAGTACAGAATGAAGCAGGGCAAAGGCTAATAGAGTTTTGCCAAGAAAATGCACTGGTCATAGCAAACACCCTCTTCCAACAACACAAGAGAAGACTCTACACATGAACATCACCAGATGGTCAACACCGAAATCAGATTGATTATATTCTTTGCAGCAAAAGGTGGAAGCTCTCCACAGTCAGCAAAAACAAGACCGGAAGCTGACTGTGGCTCAGATCATGAACTCCTTATTGCCAAATTCAGACTTAAATTGAAGAAAGTAGGGAAAACCACTAGACCATTCAGGTATGACCAATATCAAATCCCTTATGACTGTACAGTGGAAGTGAGAAATAGATTTAAGGGACTAGATCTGATAGAGTGCCTGATGAACTATGGACGGAGGTTCGTGACATTGTACAAAAGACAGGGATCAAGACCATCCCCATGGAAAAGTAATGCAAAAAAGCAAAATGGCTGAAGAGGCCTTAGGAATAGCTGTGAAAAGAAGAGAAGCAAAAAACAAAGGAGAATAGGAAAGATATTCCCATTTGAATGCAGAGTTCAAAGAATAACAAGGAGAGATAAGAAAGCCTTCCTCAGCGATCAATGCAAAGAAATAGAGGAAAACAACAGAATGGGAAAGACTAGAGATCTCTTCAAGAAAATTAGAGATACCAAGGGAACATTTCATGCAAAGATGGGCTCAATAAAGGACAGAAATGGTATGGACCTAACAGAAGCAGAAGATATTAAGAAGAGGTGGCAAGAATACACAGAAGAACCGTACAAAAAAGATCTTCACGACCCAGATAATCACGATAATGTGATCACTCACCTAGAGCCAGACATCCTGGAGAGTGAAGTCAAGTGGGCCTTAGAAAGCATCACTACAAACAAAGCTAGTGGAGGTGATGGAATCCCAGTTGAGCTATTTCAAATCCTGAAAGATGATGCTGTGAAAGTGCTGCACTCAATATGCCAGCAAATTTGGAAAACTCAGCAGTGGCCACAGGACTGAAAAAGATCAGTGTTCATCCCAATCCCAAAGAAAGGCAATGCCAAAGAATGCTCAAACTACTGCACAACTGCACTCATCTCACACGCTAGTAAAGTAATGCTCAAAATTCTCCAAGCCAAGCTTCAGCAGTACGTGAACTGTGAACTTCCAGATGTTCAAGATGGTTTTAGAAAAGGCTGAGGAACCAGAGACCAAATTGCCAACATCTGCTGGATCATTGAAAAAGCAAGAGAGTTCCAGAAAAACATCTACTTCTGCTTTATTGACTACACCAAAGCCTTTGACTGTGTGGATCACAATAAACTGTGGAAAATTCTGAAAGAGTTGGGAATACCAGACCACCTGGCCTGCCTCTTGAGAAACCTGTATGCAGGTCAGGAAGCAACAGTTAGAACTGGACATGGAACAACAGACTGGTTCCAAATAGGAAAAGGAGTACATCAAGGCTGTACATTATCACCCTGCTTATTTAATTTATATGCAGAGTACATCATGAGAAACACTGGGCTGGAGGAAGCACAAGCTGGAATCAAGATTGCGGCGAGAAATATCAATAACCTCAGATATGCAGATGACACCACCCTTATGGCAGAAAGTGAAGAAGACTAAAAAGCCTCTTGATGAAAGTCAGAGAGGAGAGTGAAAGTTGGCTTAAAGCTCAACATTCAGAAAACTAAGATCATGGCATCTGGTCCCATCACTTCATGGCAAACAGATGGGGAAACAGTGTCAGACTTTATTTTTGGGTGCTCCAAAATCACTGCAGATGGTGATTGCAGCCATGAAATTAAAAGACACTTACTCATTGGAAGGAAAGTTATGACCGACGTAGATAGCATATTAAAAAGCAGAGACATTGCTTTGCCAACAAAGGTCCGTCTAGTTAAGGCTATGATTTTTCCAGTAGTCATGTATGGATGTGAGAGTTGGATGGTGAAGAAAGCTGAGTGCGGCAGAATTGATGCTTTGGAACTGTGGTGTTGGAGAAGACTGTTGAGAGTCCCTTGGACTGCAAGGAGATCCAACCAGTCCATCCTAAAGGAGATCAGTCTTGGGTGTTCATTGGAAGGACTGATGTTGAAGCTGAAACTCCAATCCTTTGGCCACCTCATAAAGAGCTGACTCAATGGAAAAGACCCTGATGCTGGGAAGGATTGGGGGCAGGAGGAGAAGGGGACGACAGAGGATGTGATGGTTGGATGGCATCACCGACTCGATGGATATGAGTCTCGGTAAACTCTGGGAATTGGTGATGGATAGTGAGGCCTGGCGTGCTGTGATTCATGGGGTCACAAAGAGTCGGACATGACTGAGTGACTGAACTGAACTGTACTGAACTCTTCTTGGAGATTATCTAACACTACAGTATCCACTAGTCATGTGTGGCTACTGAGCTCTTACAATGTGGCTGGTCCAAAATGAGATGGATGCAAATAAAAATGAACACTAATTTTAAAGACTTATTTGAAGAAAATATTCTAAAATATCTCATTAATATTTTCAATATAGCTTACATACATGTTGAAATGATAATATTTTGGATGTTGAATTAAATGTAAAATAGTGTTACAATTCACTTTTTTCTTTTTACTTTAAAAAATGTAGCTACTAGAAAATTTAAATAGCATTGTATTTCTTTTGGATAGAGATCATGTAACAATTCAAGGAAGTGTTATGGACTGAACTGTGACTCTCCCCACTGCGCAAACTCCTATTTGTAGCCCTAACCCCCAATGTAACTGTATTTGAAGGTAAGACCTTTAAGGGGGTAATTAGTATTTAATGAGGTCATAAGGGTGAGGCCTATTGTATTAGAGCCATATAAAAAAGGAAGAGACACCAGGAAGGCACAGACAGAAGAAAGACCATGTGAAGACACAGTGAGAAGGCATCAGTTTACAGGCCAGAAAGAAAGGCCTCATCAGAAACTAACACTGCTGGCAACTGGATCTTGGACTGTCAGCTTCCAGAACCGTGGGAATATTAGTTTCTGTCTTTAATATTCTGTTATCTGGTACCTAGTCCATGGTATTCTGTTATGGCAGCCCTTGCAGACTAACAGAGGAAGGATAACTCATTCTGACATCATGTCTTTTAAAACCAAATGTCAGTGCTCGCTTCGGCAGCACATATACTAAAATTGGAACGATACAGAGAAAATTAGCATGGCCCCTGCGCAAGGATGACATGCAAATTCGTGAAGCGTTCCATATTTTTATGGAAGCAACCTAGATGTCCATCAGCAGACGAATGGATAAGGAAGCTGTGGTACATATACACAATGGAATATTACTCAGCCATTAAAAAAATACATTTGAATCGGTTCTACTGAGATGGATGAAACTGGAGCCCATTATACAGAGTGAAGTAAGCCAGAAAGAAAAACACCAATACAGTATACTAATGCATATATATGGAATTTGAAAGATGGTAACAATAACCCTATATGCGAGACAGAATAAGAGACACAGATGCATAGAACAATTTTATGGACTCTGAGGGAGAAGGTGAGGGTGGGACGCTCTGGGAGAATAGCATTGAAACATGTATATTATCATATGTGAAACAGAACACCATTCCATGTTCGACGCATGAGACAAGGGCTCAGGGCCGGGGCAATGGGATGACCCAGAGGGATGGGATGGGGAGGGAGGTGGGAGGGGGGTCCAGGAAGGGAAACACATGTAAACCCATGGCTGATTCATGTCGATGTATGGCAAAAACTATTACAATATTGTAAAGTAATTAGCCCCCAACTAAAATAAATAAATTTATAAAAAAAAAAACAAAAAAACCCCAAATGTCAGAGGCATTGGTTTTAACTTTTGATCTTTAAAAACCCTTCGTCTTAATCAACTGTCTGTGCCACAAATTTTAAAAATCTGGTTTGAAGCTCAAGAGTTGAGTGAAAATGGACTCTTTGGTTCTCTGTTGTGACCTTCCTTCCCCAAGGCCTTGGAAGGAGTTACCCTCCGCTGCCTGAAGCTGAGGGAGAGATCACAGAACAAATGGGAAGTATGGGGGAAAAAATGGTTGATATCGTAATATTAATCTGCTACAGCAGTTACTTTCTCTTTCCCCATTTTATCAAATTTCAGGAGGATCTGACTTTATTTATTTGGTCATCCATTAATTTGTTCCTTATTTGTTGCCTACAGATTGATATGTATATTTTAGTGTGGATAGCTTTCAGAGAGCATTTTCACTAAAAATTTCAGGTCTTTAATAATGATAGATACTATAAGCTGTTAAAGAAATTGAAAATATCACAGTAAGTGCATGGTAATGGTAGAGAGAGATGGGTAAAGGTACTAAAATCCTGTTGTTCATGTCATTAGAGCTCAGAAAGTTTTGTTAGCTATGGAGGAGATCATGTTGTCCACCCTTAGCACAGATCTTACTTTGCTAGAAGTCCCACAATTCCTAATGTAACGCACAGGGCACACACAGGGTCAGTCTTGCCTTCCAACCATGGCAGTGGTCACTTGGAGACAGTGGAAGGCCAAAAAGGCAACTCCTGTGCTTAGATGGGCATGGGGAGCTTCTCCCATCTTTTGTACTTTTCTGATTCACTAAGCATAGCTAGGTCTTACTGCTCACCTCATTGCACCATCCATCTGTATTTACTTCTCTGTGAATTCCGAATATTCCTTTACTCAATACCTAGTATATAATTGATGTACAATGGAAGTTTTGGGAATGAAACTAAATTAATGCATGAATCCAACAAGTTCTGCCCTCAAATCCTCACTTCAGACTTTCTCTTACCTCTTTGTTAGCCTGGAACTGGATCAAGCATCTCCCTCCATCTCCTTTAATCTCAACCAACCTCTCCTTTATAAAAACAAGTTATTTTTAAAAGTTGTTTAATTACCCAAGTACTCTATGAAGATATTATCAATATAACATGATAAAATAATACAAAGAGATTGAGAACTCCCTGACAGTTCACTGGAGTGAGCCTGGGTTTGGGGAACTAAGATCCTGCAAGCCATGAGGCACAGCCAAAACAAACAAAAAAACACAACAAACAAAAAAAGAGATGGCAGAAGCCCGTTACAACTCCATGGCAATCTCCTTCATTTCACAGCAGTGTGGGAATAGCTTCTACCCCCTTTATATATGCATTATGTATCTACCAAAATAGACATAAATGTGTACACCAATATATTATTACCACCATATTATATATGTTAATATACATATTATACATATTTAACCTAAATAATTTTATGCTGTTGTGTACTGTTTAACAATTTGCTTTTTTTTCTCCACTAAATTACTTGTTATCCTTTTATGTCACTGCCCATTCATCTCCCTTGTTCTTGTTTTAGTTGCTGTAAGTATTCTGTACCACAGAGGAAAGAAAATACATTTAAAATATATTTAAGTTCTTCTTTATTGATGACCCTAGGGTAGCTCAGATGGTAAAACATCTGCCTGCAATGCAGGAGACCCGGGTTCAATCCCTGGGTTGGGAAGATCCCCTGGAGAAGAAAACAGCAACCCACTCCAGTACTCTTGCCTGGAAAATCCCATGGACAGAGGAGCCTTGTAGGCTATAGTCCTTGGGGTCGCAAACAGTTGGTCACGACTGAGCAACCTCACTTATTGATGACATTCTAGGCTGTTTGTAATTTTTCACTTTTATAAACAATGAACATCCTTTTACATGTTGCTTTAGACACACGTGCAAGTGCTTTTTTAAATGACAGATTCTTAGAGGTTGACTTGCTAGGTTAAAGGGTACATGTAAATTCTGGGGAATATCCTGAGAAGGAGGCTTTCTCGGCCATTTGCCATGCAATGTTTCCTTGCTGTTCTGCCTCATCTGAAGGCAGAATGACATAGCAAGATTAGACTATTCCAGTCCAAGGAGATAATTTATGTAAGTTGTACGACCACAGACAGAAATCACATGACGTCCTTTAACATCCCTTTGACATCCCATCCTGTCGTTGTCTTTCTCCACAGCAGAGCAGTATGGAAAATATCCTTCCAATATCTTTCCGAGCCCTTTCCCAATCATTTGCATTATGTCTTGAAGATTTTTCATCCTGCTACTTTGTGATGCCTCTATAAATAAAGGGGAAGTGGTTTTCTGTACTCCAAATGAGAAAGGAGATGTTGTTATTAGTCATTACTCTCTGTCATCTTGTCCAAGAAGGGGAAGGTGGGTCATATCAAGAGAATCAGAGCTACCAGGTCATTGGCAAGGTGATAGACCTCAAGACTTGTATCTGCTCCATGGACATGTTTCAATAGTTAATGTGGTAAACTTCACTATCTAAGTGGTGAGAAAACAAAGTGTGTACTATCTGAGCACTTAATATTATTTGGCAAAGGAAATAAAATGACTTTTCTGAAAAACTTTTCTGATATATGTCTCTTGGAGTTCAGAAATTTTTCACTCACTGATTTATATAAAGAAATTACTAACTACTGAGGATTTGTCAGGAATGGGTATATCCTCTAACCACTGGCTCAAAATCCTCCAAAATAATATATTTTAAATTTTAGTAGTTATATTGCCAAACTACCATCCAAAAGGCAGGTATCAATTTGTACTCCCTGTAATAGTGATTGAGTCTAACATATTATCAATTGTTGTCTGATGGGTGAAAAATAGTATCTTACTATTTTAATGTGCATTTCTCTAGTGACCAGTGATATCCAGCATATTTTCACATAATATCTGACCACGTGTATATCCTCTTGTTAATTGTCTGTTCATATCCTCTGCTCATTTTCTAATTTGTTTGTATGTTCTTTTTTATCTTGGTTATTTATTCATTTTTTGGCTGTGTTCTGTGGCTCTGTGGGATGTTAGTTCCCTGACCAGGAATAGAACCCAGGCCCTTGGCCATGAGAGCATGGAGTCCTAACTACTGGACCACCAGGGAATTTCCTTTTTCTTTTAAGAATAGCTTTATTGCTTTGCCAGGCAGAGGGATCCACAGCAGGCTAATGCTGCAAAATGTTAATATTTTCTATAGCTCTTTTGGTCTTTTGACTTTGTTTAAGGTGTTTTAATACAGAAATGCTGATTTAATTAAGTATAGCAATCAATATCAACCCTTTATAGGCTTTATAATTTGGGTAATTTTAGTTTAAGAAGGCTGTGTATCACCAATGTTATTAACATATTCTTCAACATTTTCCTCTAATATTTTTAATGTCTTTAAAATTCTAAAATATGAGTACATTCTCACAAAAACTGTAAACAGTTTCTAGTAATATGATGAACTAGGCCTTAAGGAAAATCCTTCCCAGTATAGTACGTGTAAAAATCCCATATAAAATATCAAAACAAACAAAAATATTTTATGTATATTTGTCTGAGGTGGCTCAGATCATGAACTGCTTATTGCCAAATTCAGAGTTAAATTGAAGAAAGCAGGGAAAACCACTAGTCCATTCAGGTATGACCTAGATCAAATCCCTTATGAGTATACAGTAGAAGTGACAAATAGATTTAAGGGACTAGATCTGATAGACAGAGTGCCTGATGAACTATGGACAGAGGTTCGTGACATTGTACAGGAGACAGGGATCAAGACCATCCCCATGGAAAAGAAATGCAGAAAATCAAAATGGCTGTCTGAGGAGGCCTTACAGATAGCTGGGAAGAGAAGAGAAGCGAAAAGCAAAGGAGAAAAGGAAAGATATTCCCATCTGAATGCAGAGTTCCAAAGAATAGCAAGGAGAGATAAGAAAGCCTTCCTCAGCGATCAGTGCAAAGAAATAGAGGAAAACACAGATTGGGAAAGACTAGAGATCTCTTCAAGAAAATCAGAGATACCAAAGGAACATTTCATGCAAAGATAGGCTCGATAAAGGACAGAAATGGTATGGACCTAACAGAAGCAGAAGATATTAAGAGGTGGCAAGAATACACAGAAGAACTGTACAAAAAAGATCTTCATGACCCAGATAATCACAATGGTGTGATCACTCACCTAGAGCCAGACATCCTGGAATGTGAAGTCAAATGGGCCTTAGAAAGCATCACTACGAACAAAGCTAGTGGAGGTGATGGAATTCCAGTTGAGCTATTTCAAATCCTCAAAGGTGATGCTGTGAAAGTGCTGCACTCGATATGCCAGCAAATTTGGAAAACTCAGCAGTGGCCACAGGACTGGAAAAGGTCAGTTTTCGTTCCAATCCCAAAGAAAGGCAATGCCAAAGAATGCTCAAACTACCGCACAATTGCACTCATCTACATGCTAGTAAAGTAATGCTCAAAATTCTCCAAGCCAGGCTTCAGCAATACGTGAACCGTGAACTTTCAGATGTTCAAGCTGGTTTTAGAAAAGGGAGAGGAACCAGAGATTAAATGGCCAACATCTGCTGGATCATAGAAAAAGCAAGAGAGTTCCAGAAAAACATCTATTTCTGCTTTATTGACTATGCCAAAGCCTTTGACTGTGTGGATCACAATGAACTGTGGAAAATTCTGAAAGAGATGGGAATACCAGACCATCTAACCTGTCTCTTGAGAAACATGTATGCAGGTCAGGAAGCAACAGTTAGAACTGGACATGGAACAACAGACTGGTTCCAAGTAGGAAAAGGAATACGTCAAGGCTGTATATTGTCACCCTGCTTACTTAACTTATATGCAGAATACATCATGAGAAACGCTGGGCTGGAAGAAACACAAGCTGGAATCAAGATTGCCAGGAGAAATATCAATAACCTCAGATATGCGGATGACACCACCCTTATGGCAGAAAGTGAAGAAGAACTAAAGAGCCTCTTGATGAAAGTGAAAGAGGAGAGTCAAAAAGTTGGCTTAAAGCTCAACATTCAGAAAACTAAGATCATGGCATCTGGTCCCATCACTTCATGGGAAATAGATGGGGAAACAGTGGAAACAGTGTCAGACTTTATTTTTGGGGGGCTCCAAAATCACTGCAGATGGTGATTTCAGCCATGAAATTGCAAGATGCTTACTCCTTGGAAGGAAGGTTATGGCCAACCTAGATAGTATATTTAAAAGCAGAGACATTACCTTGCCAACGAAAGTCCGTCTAGTCAAGGCTATGGTTTTTCCAGTGGTCATGTACGGATGTGAGAGTTGGACAGTGAAGAAAGCTGAGCGCCGCAGAATTGATGCCTTTGAACTGTGGTGTTGGAGAAGACTCTTGAGAGTCCCTTGGACTGCAAGGAGATCCAATCAATCCATCCTAAAAGAGATCAATCCTGGGTGTTAACTGGAAGGACTGATGTTGAAGCTGAAACTCCAATACTTTGGCCACCTCATGCAAAGAGTTGACTCATTGGAAAAGACCCTAATGCTGGGTAGGATTGGGGGCAGGAGGAGAAGGGGACGACAGAGAATGAGATGGTTGGATGGCATCACCAACTCAATGGACATGGGTTTGGGTGTACTCCGGGAGTTGGTGATGGACAGAGAGGCCTGGCGTGCTGCAATTCATGGGGTTGCAAAGCGTCAGACACGACTGAGTGACTGAACTGAACTGAAACTGAACTGAACTGGTGAGAAATTAAGGGAATTTTTTGTAGGCTGGGTGAAAAGAAAGCAAAATTCGTAGGGATAGCAAAGCCCTGAGTGTTTATGTGATCCTTAGTGGCCAACAGTCCAAGTTTTAATGGGCCCAGTGCTTCAAGGACAAAGAGAATACCAGGGTCCAAAGTAAGATGGGAGCTAGGATAGGGTTTCTTCAAGGATGAGTCTTCTGGTGACTGAACTAGAAAGATCCCATACAGCAGAGGGTTAGTGGTAATATTTGCCAATCTCACTTGGGCTCTGGGCAGAACTGAACCAAGAAGAGAAAGGCCTGAGAATTCGTACTTATCAACCTACTTCCACATGTGTTTAGAACTGTACATTCAAAAAAATGCCCCAAGCCAAAAATGTAGTTGGGGGCTTCCCTGGTGGCTCAGTGGTAAAGAATCCTCCTGCCAGTGCAGGAGACAGAGGTTCAATCCCTGGTCCAGGAAGATTTCACATGATGTGGGGCAACTAAGCCTGCATGCCACAACTACTAAGCCCATGTACTGCAACTACTGAAGCCCCTGCACCCTAGAGTCTGTGCTTCGTCAGAAAACAAGCCACTGCAGTGAGCAGCCTGTGCACTGCAACTAGAGAGTAGCACACGCAGCAACGAAGACCCAGCCCAGTCCAAAATAAATAAGTAAATAAAAATTTTAAGAAATGTACCTGGGAGTATCCCTAATACCAAGAGGAAGCAGATCCAAACCCTTCTCAAAAGAACACTTGTTAAATTCAAATCTACATACACATTTTCAAGGAATATGATTTTAGATATGTGAGGAAATAGCAGAACTAGCACAATGCCAAGTCAGGCACAAAGTCTTCAAATAATGGAATGATCTGGTATAGAATAAAATATAAGTATCAATATGGTTAATGTATATAAAAGATTATTGAAAGAATACCAAACTATAAATTATCAGAATTGGCCACACAGATTTGAAAAAGAACCAAAAAGAACTACTACATATTAAAGATGTAATAACTGAAATTAGAAACTCAGCGGAAGTCTTGAAGAGTCAATCAGGCTCAGTTGAAGAGAGAATACATAATAGATTGGAGGAAATTACAACAAATTCAGAAGACAAAGAGAATGAAACTATAAAAGAAATATTAAGAGGACACACAGAGAGAAGTTCTGAAATGTTTAATTGCAGTTTCAGGAGGAGATAACAAAGAAGGGAGAAATTATACTATTCCAAGAAAAAATAGCTGAAAATCCAAAAATTTGAAGAGAGAATTTCTTCTTTTCATCTATTGATGAGAAATACCTATACACAGATCAGAAAACAGAAAGAACTGCAGACAGTGTAAGTAAAAAGAAATCCACAACTTGTCATATTAGAGTGACATTTTAGAATACCATAAGGAAGAAGACTATATTAGAAGCATGAAGAGAAAAAGACAATGTTATCTATAAAAGAACTGTATTTAAACTGAAGGATTTTCCCACAGCAACAAAGGAAGCCAAAAGACAGCAGAATGGTACATTAAATGTGCTGAGAGAAGATAAATGTCAAAATATTCTATTATATGCAGGAAAATTATCTTTCAAACATGAGGTTAAAATAAAGTAATTTCTGACTGAACAAATTGAGAGTTTTTATTACAGCAAACCTTTATTTGAAGATCTAAAGAACACTCTTCGGGATGAGGGATAAAAAGCATAGAAAGAGAAAAGTGAATAAGAAAAAATAGTGAGCAGAGAATATGGTAAACATGTAGATAAACCTAAGCAAACGTTTATTGACTAAACCAATGATAATGTTTACTTTCAGGGTTAAATAAGGTAAGCTAGACACACCAAGACAACAACAGAATATATAATGAAAGAGTGGTGAAAGAATTAAAACATTCTAAGGTTCTTTAATTTTCCTAAGCATGGATAACCACATTGATTATTCTTCAGGCATTAAGTTAAATATAAATTTTAAATTTCCAAGGTAACTATATCCATTCATATGCATTCAGTTCAGTTCAGTCATTCAGTCATGTCTGACTCTTTGCGACCCCATGATCCTCAGCACGCCAGGTCTCCCTGTCCATCACCAATTCCCGGAGTCCACTCAAACCCATGTCCATTGAGTTGGTGATGCCATCCAACCATCTCATCCTCGGTCGTCCTCTTCTCCTCCTGCCCTCAGTCTTTCCCAGCATCAGGGTCTTTTCAAATGAGTCAGCTCTTTGCATCAGGTGGCCAAAGTATTGGAGTTTCAGCTTCAACATCAGTCCTTCCAATGAACACTCAGGACTGATCTGCTTTAGGATAGACTGGTTGGATCTCCTTGCAGTCCAAGGGACTCTCAAGAGTCTTCTCCAACACTACAGTTCAAAAGCATCAATTCTTTGGTGCTCAGCTTTCTTTATAGTCCAACTCTCACATCTATACATGACCACTGGAAAAACCATAGCCTTGACTAGATGGACCCTTGTTGACAAACTAACGTCTCTCCATTGCTACCTAGCAAATTCCCACAAATTTAGCAGCTGAGAATAATATATATTTCTGCTTCTCAGTTTCTGTGGGTCAGGATCTCAGGCATGGCATAGCTGAATCGTTGCTCAGGATCTCTCTCACAAGGTTGCCATCAAGGTGTTGGCCAGGCTGGGATTCTCACTGGGAACTCAGGGTCCTTTTCCAGTTCATTCAGGTTATTGGCAGTATTCAGTTTCTTGTGGTTGTATGCCAGAGGCCTCAGCTAACAGAAGCTTCCCTCTAGGCAAGTTACAATATGACTCTTTGTGCCCCTCCAGGCCAGCAAGATAAGTCTGCTGCTTCAAATTTCCCTTTTCTGGAAGGGCCTACCCTTTCCTACAGGTTCTCCTGATTAGGTCAAGCTCACCTAGGATAATCTCCCTTTTAATCAACTCAAAGTCAACAAAAGTGGAACCTTAATTATATTTTCAAAATTCTTTCACCTTTGCCATATGATTTAATCAAGATGGTAATATCCATTATATTTACAGTCCCCACCTACACTCACGGAAAGGGAATTATACATGACAGGATGGGAATCAGGGGGAGCTGTCTCAGAACTCTGTCCATTTCAGTAACCATTAAAAAGTACAATTAGATTCTATGTTTTCCAAACTAATAAAGGTGAAAAAAGAATAAAAAAAGAAAAAGTATAGTCAACTAAAACAAAGAGTGAAAACAGTGAAAAGTGGGGTACATGGAAAATATAAAAATAAAATGATAAATAAATCACAATCAATCTCAAGAAACTACATTCTTCTGATGCAGTCAAAGATTGGCAGTTGAATTTTTTAAAAGTTCAACTCTTTGCTATCAAGAAGATACACATCTCACCATAACAACACAGAAAGTTTGAAAGGAATGCAAGTAAACACTAACCAAAAGGAAACTGAGAGGCTATAGCAGAAACAGACAAACTCAGTTTCAAGAAAAAAGTATTGCTAGAGATCAACTAGGTCACTACATATTGAAAAAATTTCAATCCATGAGCAAGATATAAAAATTTTAAATTTGTCAGCACTTAAAATATTTTCAACACATGGGATGCAAAATTGTCAAAAGTTGAAGAAATGATCATATCATTGTTAGCAATATTTTAACATTCTTCTTTCTTTGGTCAACAGATCATGCAGACAAGGTCTGAGAAACAATTACAAAACTTGGCCTAACAGATATAGAATATTGCACCCAAATATCAGAGAATACACATCCCTTTCAAATGTATGTGGAACTTTTACAAAAAATTACCACATACTAGGACATAAAGTATTTCAATAAATGTCCAAGAACCAGTATTCTTGACCAGTATAAAATTAAACTAGAAAAAAAAATTAATAAAACTTCCACATATTTGCAAATTTAGAAAAATACTTCTAAATAACTGAAGAGTCCAAGGAAAAAATTACAATGGTAATTAGAAAATGAGTAAATATGTGTGGCATGCAGTTAAAATGTTACTTTGGGGGAATTTACAGATAAATGCTTATATGGAAAAGAAAAAAATGAGAATAAATGGGAACTCACCTTCAGATATTATAAACAAACAAACAATAAAAACGAGAGAAAGCAGAATGTGGGAAATAATGAAGATAAAAACAGAAATTAATAAAGTAGAAAATAAACTAAATGATGTATTACTTAGAAATATATATATTACTTTTTATACATTAGTAATACATAACTTAGGTCTTATTACTTAGTAAACAATATACAATTATTAAGTAATAATTATTACTTAATAGTTATAGTAAGTAATAAGTATTATTTTTTATATGTTACTTACATAACGCTGAATATTTTTTCTATAGAAAAAAACCTAAAACTAAAAGCAAGGAGTGAGTAACACTAGCTACAGGTTAATAGTTATTTTTCTGGGTGAGGAGGGGAAGCAACTATTTAGGGGCCCCCAGAGGTCTTCACCGGAGAAGGTAACGGTACCCCACTCCAGTACTCTTGCCTGGAAAATCCCATGGACGGAGGAGCCTGGTGGGCTGTCATCCATGGGGTCGCAAAGAGTCGGACATGACTGAGCGACTTCACTTTCATGCATTAGAGAAGGAAATGGCAACCCACTCCAGTGTTCTTGGCTGGAGAATCCCAGGGACGGGGGAGCCTAGTGGGCCATCGTCTACGGGGTCGCACAGAGTCGGACACGACTGAAGCGACTTGGCAGCAGCAGCAGCAGCAGCAGCAGCAGAGGTCTTCACGGTATAGGTGATGTTCTATTTCCTTAACTGAGTGGGAGAGATCCTAGGAACCCTTTTTACTTCTTTCTCCCTCCTTGCTTCCTTCCTTTTCTTCCTTTCTTACTATTTTCTTTTTGGGCATGCTGTGCAGCTTTTGAGATCTTAGTTCCCTGAGCAGGAATTGAAGCCGAGTCCTTGGCAGTGACAGCGTTGAAGTCCTAACAACTGAACTGTCAGGGAATTCCCTTCTTCTTCTTTTCTTTTAATGTATATATACAGTATATAATTTCTTTCATATTGTGATATTTTGCATTTTTTAGTTAAATTTTTTTTACTGTATTTTTTAAATGCAGATACAGCAAAAATCTCCTTATAACCAAGCCTCCCTCAGAGGAAGATAAACTCTTAACAGTTTCATGTGTCTTTTTCTAGATTTTTTTTCCTTACATTAACATACATATATCTGAGAAACATACAGTTTTCTATTTTGTGGGAGTGGGGGTTAAAATAAAGTGATATTTTACCAGCTAGTACTATTGTAGAATTTGTTTCTTTCCCTTAATAATATCTCTTAGCAAACTTTCTTTGTAAGTACACGGATACCTGTATCATTTCTGCACATGTGTGTTTTCACAGTATATCAACCAGAATAAGCTAGGCTGTGCAATAGTAAAGAACAAACTTAGATTCTTGGCAGCTTATAACAAGAATTGTATATTTTCATGCTTGTGATACCTGTCTACTGTGAATTGACTTACACTGTGTGTGCGTGTGTGTGTGTGTGTGTGTCAGTGTATTATATACATGTCTCTGCACCTCCCACTATGTAATGTTTTTTAAACTGCTTATTATTAATGATTATTTGTGGGGTTTTTTTTTTTTTTTTTTTTGCCTATTTTCTTTTCTATGCCAAATTTCAATCAGCTTGTCAAATTTTATTAAATGACATACATTTTAACTATGGCTTTTCTCCTTAAAGCCCAGTTCTCCCTCTTCTCAGTAAATGGCATCATTATCCTCCTAGTTTAGTCAAAAAACTTAGGAGTTATTAATATCTTGAGTGCTCTCTCTCTCACTCATATCTCATTCATTAGCAAGTCCTGTGGCTACTGCCTCCAAATTGTATCTTGAATCTCATCAATACAAAAATAAATTTACTGGTAATGGCAATATGTCCTTATTCTTAAAAAAAAAAAAATCCCTGCATGCCTTAGTCTCATTTTTATGCAGAAGTGGCCAGGAAAATGCTGGGCATCTGACGACATTAGAGGCACCATCTCTAGACTGCTTCCCTCTAGATTCTTCACATGTGAGCAAAATAGAACCTCTAAGCTGTTGACCCACTGGGTTTTTTTTCTGGTGTCTGTTATTTGAAACCAAACACAACTATTAAAAAATAGGGGTCTTTTAAATCTGCAATATTGAAAAGACTTACTATACATTTGGAAACCAGATATACTGTTCATAAAGAAATTCCAGACATTAAGAATCTAAACTTAAAAGGCAGAATGATAAAAAAAAAAAAATCAGACCATCATTAGATGAGGTAGTTATTCACACTATTTGCCAAACTGATCTGGTTTGCTCCCTTGCTGGGTGCACAGTGGGACAGCACTTCCTGCCTCCTTGTGGTCACATGAGGCCATGGAACTCATTCTGGCTCATGAATTGTGAGAAGTGGAAGGGGCGCCTGTTGCCCCAGAACATTTAATCAGCTATGTAAGATCCCTCAGAGCTCTCTTTCCCCTGCACCACAGTAACCGACAGTGTTCATGGCAGTGGCTCCTCCATAAGCCTGGGTCCCAGAATAAGGAAAGAAATCTTGGATCTTGTTTATTTGTTGATGTATTTATCTCCCCCCTCCCACCTTGCTTTGGGCTTCTCTTGTAGCTCAGCTGGTAAACAATCTGCCTGCAATGCAGGAGACTGGGGTTCGATCTCTGGGTCAGCAGACCTGGGTTCAATCCCTGGGTTGGGAAAATCCCCTGGAGAAGGGAAAGGCTACCCACTACAGTATTCTGGCCTGGAGAATTCCACAGACTGTGTATAGTCCATGGAGTCACAAAGAGTTGGAAATGACTGAGTGACTTTCACTTTCACCCACCTTGTATTAGAATGTAAACGTGAGAGCAGAGATGCTGGGTCACTCATCACTGTACCTCTAATGCTTAAAATAGTAACTGACTCATAATTAAATGTTCTACAAATATTTGTTACTGGTTGATTTCGACTGAGGCTGAATTTAACTTACAGATTACTTTAGGAGTGAACTGGCATTTTTACAATGTTATATCTCTTCCTTTATTTGGTTAATTTTTTAAAGACCAGCAGTAAAGATTTAATATTTTCTTCATACAGGCCTTGTGCACATATTAGTGAGTTTACTGCTCAATATTTTACAGTTTTTATTGCTATTGAGAATGGGGTTTTTCTCAGTTACTGCTAGCTATGAGGAATGCTACTTATCTTTGTATGTTGATCTTGTGTCTTGGCCAGAATGTCTTAGTCTGTCATTCAGTTCTCTGAGTTTTGTAGGTATGCAGTCACATTGTCTACAAATTTCCTTGCCTTTCCCTGTGACTTGGGATTCTTGGGTGACTGGCTTATAATTTGGGGGCTCCCTGAACATTATTTAAATTAGTATTTCATGATATTTCTGTACTACAAATGTACTTATTTGATATTCTGGATCACAGCTGAGAGGTTACGTCCCTCCTCTTTCCTCATGAAACTGATGTTTGTTATTCATAGGCTGTGTCAGATACTGGATTATTGTGAGCCTGTAACAAGGATTCTGGAGACCATGTATATGTGGATGGGAGCGAACATCATCAGTAAACATTTGAGGAAAAGCAAGAAGCTAATAACCCCTGCTGGGGACAAGCTTGGTCAGGTCATCGAACTGGTTGATGTTGGCCAGCTAGCTCTAACACATGATCTGAGGAATGGAGGCACTTCTCCAACCTGAAATAGAAACTCTGGAGGGTAGCTGACATAGACAAGGTATCAAGATTCTGTTCAGGGCTCTTTTTGCCCAAACCTCTAAGGGAGGCAGCACTCCATAGGAGGAATATTTTGATGGAAAAGAAAGCTGTGGCTTTCAAGAAAGGAAGCCCCCCACAAGATGAACTCTCCAAGAAAGGTCCAAGTCTTGGAGAATATTGGGTTACCCTTTGCCTCTAACGTTCATGATGCACTGGGCCTCAGACTCAGCACGATGCAGCAGCCCTGGGAAGGCTCCCTTGACCTGAGACAGAGTCACAGATTCTTTCACTAGGCTCCTTAGTAGCCTCTGTGCCCGCTTCCCAGGTAAAGAATCTGCCTGCCCATGCAGGAAACATAAGAGATGCAGGTTCAATCTCTGGTTGGGAAGATCCCCTGGAGGAGGGCATGGCAACCTATTCCAGTATTCTTGCCTGGAGAATCCCATGGACAGAGAAGCCTGCTGTCCATGGGGTCGCAAAGAGTTGGACATGACTGAGAATGCACGCACGTGCTTACTACCTTCCCACTACCAGGCACAGTGCTTTTTGCACATGGAAGTTAAGAAATATTTGTCTAATTCCTAGCATAAAGATACATATCTTTTGAATGAATAGGTTTGACTTTTGTCAACTTGAGGAATAAAAAAATAAAAATTTGTCCATATTACTCAAGAGAAAGCCAAATAGCCTATAATCTTTTGGCGAACCTTAAGACTTCCTTACTTCTGGATATATACATTTCATGCTGAGATTTCTGCAAATATTTTTGTGCAAACTTATGTGTTATATTTTTGACTTGACAAGTATTCAGTAAAGGTTGTTGGTGCAAGATGTCCCAACGCATAGACAGAAAATTGATGTAGAGTATAGAGGTTTCCCAATGGGTAAAGAGAGCTTTATGCTGAAAGTTAGATTTCAAGGGTTAAGGATGCTAATTTTGGAAAGAGGGTAGCAAATGTGAGTCAGGATACCTATTTTAGGAAGAGACTGGAGTGCAGGAAACCTAGTTACCAGACCTGAGTTTAACAGTAAGGACTGGGACTTATTTAAAAAGGGAAAAAATAGATAAAATTAAAAATGCATTTGTCTAGTTGTTAAAATTAAGATCCTATGTTATGACTAGGTTAGTGGTTAGGATGACTCTGTGCTGGGTCTTCATTTCAGTTCAGTTCAGTCACTCAGTTGTGTCCGACTCTTTGTGACCCCATGGACCACAGCACTCCAGGCCTCCCTGTCCATCACCAACTCCCAGAGTCTACTCAAACTCATCTCTATTGAGTCAGCGATGCCATCCAACCATCTCATCCTCTGTCGTCCTCTTCTCCTGCCTTCAATCTTTCCCAGCATCAGGGTCTTTTCAAATGAGTCAGCTCTTCTCATCAGGTCGCCAAAGTATTGGAGTTTCAGCTTCAACATCAGTCCTGAAGATTGGAGCTGTTCAAGTAGTTGATGTCTGAGATCAGGATTGAGACTACAATTAGCTTCTAAAAGAGGATCAAGTGGCCTCAACTTGGGGAGGAGGCAGTAAGGGCTTGGGAACCATATTTGTCTGATAACAGCAATTAAGAATGGCAAATAGGGAAATATGCTCCTGCTATACTCATAACAGACTGTATTAGGGTTTTCCAGAGAAATAAAGTTATAGATTAAAAAAAAACCTCTTTTTCCTACAGAAAGAGGTTTATTATGAGGGATTGACTCCTGCAATCATGGAAGCTGTTAAGTCCCATGATATGCTGTCTGGAGGCAGTTCCATTCCAAACCCAAAGGCCTGAGAACCAAGGGAAAAAGTGGTGTAAGTCCCAAGGGCAGAAGATGAGCATTCCTGCTGAAGCACAGGGCATATTAACCCCTCTTCTTCCTTTTTGTGGGCTTCTCAGGTAGTGCTAGTGGTAAAAAACTCACCTGCCAATGCAGAAGACACAAAATACCTGGGTTCAATCCTTAGGTCGAGAAGTAGACAGAAGGGAATGGCAACCCACTCCAGTATTCTTGCCTGGAGAATCCCATGGGCAGAGGAGGCTGGTAGGCTACAGCCTATAGGGTCACAAAGAGTTCGACACGACATAAGTGACTCAGCAGCAACAGCAGCAGCAGCTGCTGCCTTTTTGTTCTACCAAGTGCTTGATGGATTGGATGATATCCTCTTGCACTGGCGAGGACAAACTTCTTTACTCAGTTTACTGACTCAAATGCTAATCTCTTCCAGGAATACTCTCACTAACACACCCTGAAGTAATGTTTTGCCATCCTGACTGGGCATCCCCCTTTTAATTGACACATAAAATTAACCATCAAACAGACACTGGAAATGGAGCATAGTACTCTTTTGCAAGTAGCCAAGATACAACTTTACATTACCTCTCAAAAAAGTTGCTAACAATAAATCTCATTGTTTTTGTTGTTCAGTTGCTAAGTCGTGTACACCTCTTTGAGACCCCATGGACTGTGGGACACCACGATTCCCTCTCCTTCACTATTTCCCAGAGTTTGCTCAAACTCATGTCCATTGAGTCAGTGATGCCATCCAACCATCTCACCCTTTGTTGTCCTCTTCTCCTCCTGCCCTCAATCTTTCCCAGAGTCTTTTCCAATGAGTTATCAGTCTTTTCCAATGAGTCTGCATCAGGTAGACAAAGTATTAGAGCTTCAGCTTCAGCATCAGTCCTTCCAATGAATATTCATTTGACCAAGCAAATATAAACCTATCTGCTATCCCCATGACCAATAATAAAACATTCTTCAGTTCCAGGGTCCATTTGTTTCCATTTCTTTGCGGCTAGTTCTCAGAATTGTGGCAGCTCATATCCTGGGTATAGTCTGGTCATCATGTAGTTAACTTTTCCACCCTGAGGTTTCGGTGTCTATAAGACATCTCACAGGATATGCCCAGAATATTATCTATAGTCCTTGAGAAAGAACTAAAGGCCCTAGACTAGGTTTAATGACTACATTATCATTATTGTCTCCTTTGACAGTTTTCCTTTGCTTCCGCATTTCTCACTTCTCTGATTAAACTTATTCTTTGACTAAAATTTTCCACAGACAAAAAGCAGACAGAGGACACGGGGGTGGGGCAAGGCAAGGACCATAGGGTCCTGCCCCATTTCACTGGGAAGCAGCATGAAGTCATAACAACTACATCATGTAGATGTTATTATCCCACCCTGTCCTCTTACAACTTTGATTTCTTTGTAACTGCAATGAGAGATAATGTGCGTTGCCAAAGTGTTCATGAAATAACTTTGAACAATCACCTCAAATAGCTTATGAGTACGGCATTAATAGAATTTCATAAACAAAATGTTTTTGGAATTAGATATTTTGATTTAGGAGAGAGAAGCTTATTATTTATTTCAAAATACTAGAAAAAGAAACTTTGACAAAACTGGATGTGGCAGGGGTAAGCAGAAGAAAGCAGTGGTTTATAGTAGGTGTCATAAAGATTCCCCAAGATGGGTATCTGTGAGTATTTATTGTTTATCAATAAGGGCCATGGGCTCTACAAGGTTGAGACCCATTTCTCTATATTTGCTTCCTGAGAAATCTCATCCATTAATCTGGCCTCAAATACACGTGGTTCAAATCTAACTATTTCCTTGGCTTCAGTGTCTTTGAATGAGTTCCTTGCTTTATAGAGAAGGCAATGGCACCCCACTCCAGTACTCTTGCCTGAGAAACCCCGTGGACGGAGGAGCCTGGTAGGCTACAGCCCATGGGGTCGCGAAGAGTCAGACATGACTTAGCGTAGAACAAAACCCAAATTGTTAATTTAGTATTCAAGCATCCTCCAACAAGGTGCTCTTCACACATGACCAGATTCGATCCCCATCCCATACTCACATGTCCTCTTTACTCAGCTATATCAAACCTCAGCTATTCTCAGAACACACTGCATACTTCCTCTCCTCTGATTTCAATTTCATTGTCCATCTGGGAAGGCCTTTCCCTTTCCTCCTCTTTCATTATGCAAATGAAATATCATTCTAAGGCCACTCGTCCTGAAAAGGACTTCTGGTCAGAATGAACAGTCCTTCTGCATTCCTATGGTACTTCTGAGTGGACATCTTTTTTTGTGACACCTCACATTCCAGTTATCATTGCTATCTTTTACCCATCTCAAAAGAAGCAGTCAAAATGTCTGAGTACCAAAGTAGGCAATCGAAAGCATATCCAGAAAGACATTAACCAAGAGGCATCTTTGTTTTCATGAGTATTTTAAACTAAAATTTTACTTCATTCATATAAAGGATTTCTAATTATGTTATCTCCAGATGCCTTATTCTATCCTCTGCTCTGTAATGCTGTGACTAGGGGCCTGAAATCCAACATTTCCTAAGTGTTTTTTTGCCAGTTGGCTTCCAGTTAGATTCTGCTAGTAAGATACACCACTGGAAACTCACACGGCAGGGATAGGGGAGAAGCCAGTGTTTGTTTTCTCTGTACCTCTCTCCTTCCATTGTAGAGAAGCATTCCTGGGGTCTGTGTTCATCCCAAGTAAGGTTGTTAGATTCAGCAAATAAAAATAAACAGCAACCAATTAAATTTGAATTTAAGATAAGCAATGAATGCTCCTTTATTTTAGGTATATCTCATTTAATATTTGGAACATACCTACACTAAAAAGTTCTTCATTGTTCATTTGAAAGTCACATTTATCTGGTGCCCTGTATTCTACCTGTCATCTGTACTGACGAGGCCTCAGCATTTTGTTTTAATTATCTTCCCTTACCTCAGTTTCTGGCTTGATTCTGTCTATTTCTGAGTCTTTAAGGACTGATTCTGCTGCATGAAGTAGATTTCCCAATTTGGTTTCCCTCATTGACAGCTTAGGATTCAGCTTCTTGCAGTGTACAACTCTGATTTCTTAGTTTATCCTCTAGAAAGACTGGAAAGGAGAATGCCAGTGAATGACAGGGGAAGTATGTGAGAAGTAGCTACGCAGACCTGGCCCTCTGATTTTTTATCCTGAAGCTGACTCCAGTGTCCTCTTGTGAAGCCGGGCAAGACCATTTAGTTCAGTTATTCAAGGGCTGTCTTTGTTTACACCTGTTTTCTGGGATCTTCATTATTGGCAACCCTTCCACTTTCAAAACTGTCCAAGTGTGGATGATAAATGACGTGGGTGCCCCAAGCATGAGCCACGCTTGCTGGACACTGACCTGCAGACCCTCTCCTCTCACTCTACTGCCCTCACACTTCTCAGCTCCAGGTAAGAACTGCTTCTAGTTCCCTGGATACAATGTGCTATTTCACCCTTCTTTGTGATGGCTCCTGTGCTTCCTTAAGGTTCTATTACCTTATTTATAACAATATTCACACCACATATTTATCTCCTTCATTAGACTACTTGAAAATTGAGACTATTTTGATTGAACTGTATGCATTACCGACATCTTGCATTAAATCTAGATATATTATGTTCTCAATATAAATTTGATGAATAAAGTGTATCAAAATTAAATTATATATGTATATAAACAAAGATAGAAAGAAAATAGACAAAAGTAAATTCATAATCAGATTTGTAAATGTTTCAGATGATTTTTTAAAATTTTAATATTGGTTTATAATAAAATATTTTATAAACAGCAAGGTTGATCACAGAGTATTTTTTTAAAATATTTTTAAAAATAGTTCAATCCTCAGTTGCTTCTTAATGGGTGAATTCTCAGTTATTCTGTTTGTAGCAGATATACAGTGCTTGCCATTTTGTGTGTTCCCAATAAATATTGAATGAATAATCACAGATTCATTGTGAGTTTGAAGAGAAATGAGTGGCTATAAAGAATGGAGATCTTAAAATAATTTTTAAAAGAATCTGCTGACCTATGCAAACCTATGATTTGGATGATTGACATGAAAAGGGAGTCAATTCGGTTCATGGTGGTCAGGTTGCATGGCCCAGCTCTTCGGGTTCCCCTTGCTGTTGGCTGGGCAGACATTCAGAGGATACTGAGAGCTTCGCATGTAGCCGAGGCCAAAGATATCTGAGTCATCTGTCCTTGTATAAATGCCCATCTTTATCAAGGTGAAGAGTGACTGCCCCTCCCTAGTTCCAGACACAGCCCTCAGACTGCCCCTCTGCTCATTTTAATGGCACTGTATTTTACCCTTGTTCACTTTCATCTTATTTGGGAAGGAGGATAACAATGTTGGGGTGCTGGGAAAGGGGTTTAGCACACAATGCTTTATTCTGCCAAGGGAATACAGTACTCTGATAGGACTCTGAACTTGTTCCTTGTCTGGAAAAGGTTAAAAGTTGCAGATTTTTTTTTTTTTCCTTCCAGTTTTACTGAGATACAACTGACCTACAGCACTGTATAAGTTTAAGGTGTACAGCATAATGATTTGACTTAACATACATCATGAGATGACTATCATGATAAGCAAGGATTGCAGGTCTTTTAAAATGTTAGCTGATAAACAAAACTGCCAGAGGAGAGGAAGAAAATTGCATCAACCATGTGCCATGTTCTGTGATATGTTTTCACATATATAAAATGTAATATAATAAACTATCACAACACCCCTGCTTTTGTCATCATTCAGCACTTAGTAAGTGCCAGGGGCTGGATATGAGCTCAGATCCAGTGGTCTGCCCATGTGAGAGAAAAGCTCTCCTCCTTTGGTGATGTGAATGAAAGTGCAGGTTCTTTCCTGGAGAAAATGGCACTTGGAAGAGTTTCATGGTTGGAATATCATTTTTTGCAGCATCAAAGAATCTCAACTGGGATAATAAATACCTGTTGTTCTCATGACATCTTTTTGAGAACAGAGCATATTTCTGACATCTCAGTGCAGAAATGCTTGGGGTCTGGACTTTATACTTGCAATGAAAATGGAAAATTAAAATTTAAGCCTGGTCTCACTGGTAGATATATGGATGTTTTCGATTTGTGACTCATTGAGCTGTAGGTTTATGATTTTTGCATGTTTCTATCTGTATGCTATAATTCAGTTTTCCAAAAGTTTGTTTTTAAAAAGACCAAACAAAAAGTTATCATGGGAAAACTAGGGATGTTCCAAGTCTGCATAAACTAAGCAAGTCACACAACCAAATCCCAATTCTTCTTTATCTGTAAAAAATAAAGTTAATAGAATAAGCTGCCACTGTCTTCTAAGAGATGAGCTTCTATTATCTTTACTTGGTCAGTACATGGCTGAGTTTCTAAAGTCAGACCTCCCATCTCCACAGTAAGAAATTTTTTAAAAAGTTTCCTTCATTCCTGAATTTTAAAACAAATTTCTTGGTGATACAACAGAGCTTGCCAGTAACACTCTTGCAATCCTATCTTTATTTGTTTTTTTTTTTTTTTTAATAAATTTATTTATTTTAGTTGGGGGCTAATTACTTTACAATATTGTAATAGTTTTTGCCATACATTGACATGAATCAGCCATGGGTTTACATGTGTTCCCCTTCCTGGACCCCCCACCCTCCTATCTTTATTTGCATAATCTCAGAATGATTTACAGAAAACAAATACCTTGCCCTTCCTCAGGTTTGGCCAGGGCAAACAAATCCTTAAGTGTTGTAGGACAGTAGGAAAGAATGTTGAAACATTTGTAGAATTTTTCATGAAAATTAACATTGAGAAAGAAATTACTCCCTTTTAAAGAAGTCATATTTTCATTTGGATATAATATTCATCCAGAATTTAACCCCTCATCTGGTTGACTACCCTGAAAACAAGGTACAATTGGTCGAATGGGACACAGAGTAAAGGCATTTATGTATGATTACCTTCATTATAGGCAAAAATAAAAGTTTTACCCCAGTACTAACATCAGACCTCAA
This sequence comes from Giraffa tippelskirchi, assembly GCF_054371585.1. Classification (NCBI taxonomy): domain Eukaryota; kingdom Metazoa; phylum Chordata; class Mammalia; order Artiodactyla; family Giraffidae; genus Giraffa; species Giraffa tippelskirchi. Next base: position 130,543,969 of record NC_137276.1, read on the forward strand.
AAGGAACATATCAAGTTTAATATGAAATATGTGTTACATTTTTTCTTTTAAAATTTAACTTATTGAAAGTGCAGAGAGGGAGAAGAGCTGGTACTGCAGAATCCCTAAATTCATCTTGGGAAATACGGCCTGACCACATGGGTAAGCTGAATTATTCTTTACATTACTGCAGACTGCAGCCTTATTTGATTAGCTTATTTCAATTATATTCTTTTTTTTCTACATGTTATTTTGATTTTCAAAACTAAAGGAGAGTTTTAAAATAGTACAACGAACACCCAAAACTCCTCACCTAAACTACCAGTTACTGATTTTTGCCGTATTTCTTTTCTCTATGTGTGTATGTGCTTGTGTGCGCTGAGCCAATTGAAATTAACTTGCTGCTATCACCCCTAAGTACATTGGCACGTATCTCTTTAGAACAAAGACACCCTCTTACATAACCATAGTATCATCATTTCTCTCAAGAAATTTAACACTGATAAATAACACCATCTAATACACAATTTATAGATATAATAACATATGAAGGATAGTCATCATCAAATGCCCGCAATTATAATAATAATAGTTTTTTGGACAAAGGATCAAATCAAAGATCACAAAATGCACTTAGGGGTCATGTATCTTAAGTGTATCTTAATTTAGATCATTCTTCTGTGCCTTTTTTTTTCCTTCTGTCTTTCATGACACGGAGATATTTTGAACTTCAGGTGTGTTTTTTTGTAGCATGTCCTACAGTCTAGATTTGTCTGATGGTTTTCTCATGATAGTTAAAACATGTTTTAGGAACAAAAACACTATATATGCATGCTCGCATCCTGTTGTTTTTCCATATACATCCTATGTTTTCCCATTTCTGAGACTTTGCTCATACAGACAATCTCTTTAATATACTTCTCCTACACCATCTCTAGGAGGCCTGGTTTGAGGTTGAACCTTCTCTAGAGTGATTTCCCTAATCCTTTTCATCCTGAAGTAATCTTTAAATTTCCAGAATATATTAGCTTTTCTCTTCTTATAGCATTTACATTTTTAAAACTTTGCATTATTATTTTTATTCACATCTTTTAACTTTTCCCCAAAGAAAGCCACCTAAGGGCAGGTCTAATTTATCTTTGTGTCCTCCCTGAAATCTAGCACATCGTGGTTCACACAGTAGGCAATCAATATATACATTTGTTGAAAAAAATGGATGGATGGATGAATAAATGAATGAAAATACTACCTCTGGTTTCAGAGATACAGTGAGTTAGTTAAGAATTTAATAGTTTTTTAAAAGTTTAATTTCATCACAAGTGCATTTTCTACACCTAGAATAGTCTACTTAATTAAAAAATAAAATTTTAGTTTTAATGAAAACAAAACATGTATATTATATGCCTTAGTATGTGCGAGTGTGCTCACTCACTTCAGTCGTGTCAGACTCTTTGCAACCCTATGGACCTGCCAGGATCCTCTGTCCATGGGATTCTCCATGCAAGAATACTGGAGTGGGTGCCATTTCTTCCCCCAGGGGATCTTCCTGACCTAGGGATGGAGCCCGCATCTCCTGTGTCTTCTGCATCGCAGGCAGATTCTTTACCACTGAGCTACTGGGGAAGCCCCATGCCTTAGTACAGGTCTTTTAAAAGGCATTGAGGGAAGCCTTTCAACCTGGAAAGTTTATTCTTTAGCTTTGAAAAATAGTCTTATATTATTTCTTTGATAATTTCCTCTTTGCATGTTTTCTGTTCCTTTTGGAATAAAGTCCTAAAAGTCAGACTTTGAAACTTCTGGATTGATTTTCTACATCTCATCTTTTCTTTCATACTTTCTACCTTCTACTTTTTAAAAGGTTTTCTTCTAACCTATTACTGATCTTTTTAAATTTTGGAAACCATGCTCTTAATTTCCAAGAGTTCTGTTTTTGTTTTTTGAGTAGCCTTTTAAATAACATTCATTTCTTGTTTTATGGATACAATACTTTTGCAAATCTCTATGGAAATACTGGCTCAGATGGTAAAGAATTCTCCTGCAATGCAAGAGACCTGGGTTCAATCCCTGGATCAAGAAGATCCCCTGGAGGAGGGAATGGAAACCCACTCTAATATTCTTGCCTGGAGAATCCCATGAACAGGGAGCTTAGTGGGCTACAGTCCATGGGATCACAAATAGTTGGATACAACTGAGTGGTTAACACTTTCCCTTTTTTTCATGGAAATATTAGAACTTATTGAAAATTTTCTTCTGTTCCCTGCATTACCTCTGTTAAAGCTTTCTTAAAACCTTACTTTCATCTTGGTCTTTCCCTCATTAGATTGAAGACATGTTATATATTAAGTATGAAAACCTCTGTGCACTGAAGGCTGACTGGTAACTCCATGTACATGAGCCAGGTTTGCCAACTGCCAGATTGGCCATAGGTTAATTAAATGTTGAGTTAGGTATTATGATGTGGAAACTCCCAACTGTCAAAACATAAAGGTCTCTTCTCTGACATCATACCATTTCTGTAGAAAAGCCTTTCTTTTTTTTTTTGGCCTAGGGAATAACATCTCATTCTGAATGGTCACCCAGCAGAGGGGTGTGTGTTTTTGTGTTTTCTGTTCCTTATTCAGACTTTTAGTTAACCCTCTGTTTTCAGTCATGCATTTTGCCCCTTCCCTCTGTATCCTCTGCATCAGTCTGCTAAGCCTCAGCTTTATCCTGCTGCATCAGTTACTATTCATCTTCTGTCTACATTTCACCTTCCAGAGAGATGTGGAAATCTCTCATCCTCCGATGGACTCTCCTGCTCTTGGTATGAGTTTACATTTTCTTTTTACTCTTTTACCATCATTTTGGTGGAGTCTTGAGAAGGAGAGGATTTAAATACATGTATTCAATTTGCCACATTTAATTGGACTGCTTAATTTTAAAAGTGTTTGTGTTACAAACTTCCCTCTCCTATAAATCTGGTCTTGTGAATAACGTAAATTTCCTACCAAGAAGATTAAAGAAGTGATTCTCTATATGATTATGGGAGTAAGGTTCAGGTAACTTTGGGTGGTTTAAAGTTTCTTACTGAGTAATCTGGAAAGTACTAAAGATACTGCTCAGAGCAGTGTGAGATAAACTCTCCCTTCATGACTTCAAAAGTCTGGTTACTTATTTACAACTGGGATAAGATAAACAGTCAAACAACTAGAGAACTGCTACAAACCACTTATACAGTTAAGTGTTTATCCTGCTACCAAAACCATGCTCTGTCCAAATCTTTGATTACCCTAGCTTTCCAACATTGGGAGGAGAACAAGCTGCAGCGTCACACAGACAGGCCCCTCCTAAGTCCTACTCACGCACAAAGAATTTCCCCTTTGAGCTTCTATGACACTGGCTGGTTACTCACACCGTAGATTCCTCAGGATTGGCTGGGACTGCAAATAAAACATTGTTTGCCCATAATCAAGTCGATAAGCTACAACATAAATGCACGTAAGTTCCTATTCTAAGACTATATCATGAAGCATTTGCTCTCTTCTTTCTTAACATTTTCATGCAGGACCTGGAAAGGAAGCACTGGCTCCGGCCATAAGAAAAGATATTTAAAGAAAAATTTTAAAAGCCTAAAATGGGTCTGTTGAATTCTAAAACTCCCAAAGCCAAGCAAGCCCGAATTCTTCTTCTGGGACTTGACTCTGCTGGGAAGTCTACTCTGCTTTACAAATTGAAGCTTGATAAGGATATTGTGACTATGCCAACAGTAGGTTTCAACGTGGAGATGATTGAGGTGGCAAAGGGTGTCTCGCTCACGGTCTGGGACGTTGGAGGACAAGAGAAAATGAGAACCATGTGGGGCCTCTACTGTGAGAACACTGATGGGCTAGTGTATGTTGTGGACAGTACGGACACACAGCGACTGGAAGACTCCAGGCAAGAGTTTGAGCACATCTTGAAGAATGAGTACATTAAAAATGTGCCTGTGGTTCTGTTAGCCAACAAACAAGATGTGCCTGGAGCTCTAAGTGCCGAGGACATCACCAGGATGTTTAAAGTGAAGCAACTCTGCAGTGACCGGAACTGGTACGTGCAGCCCTGCTGTGCTGTCACTGGGGACGGGCTAAAGGAGGGGTTCCAGAAGTTAACTGGATTTGTGAAAAGCCACATGAAATCAAGAGGAAACACTTTAGCATTCTTCAAGCAGCACTGAGGTCCAAGTGGAGGAAGAGATGCTGATGAAGTTGAAAGGGTAATTTTTTTTTTCCAGGCCAAGTAAGAAAAGCAAATTGCCAAGTTGACAAACTTTTCCTGAAATGTTATTTCACTTAAATTCCACTAAACAACTCAGAATAATGTTTAGAAAATTGTTATTTTGGGCCAAGCACTTTAGCAAACTATGTGGTATTGATAACTGTGAATGAAAATGTTACAATTTTGTGGATGTTTGATGATTCCAAATAATCATATTTGGGAACAAATAAATTCTTGCCTTATTATTTTTATGTGACTACTAGAACAAAGTTTAAGCTGCTAATAGAGTCAGACTTCTTTCAGACTGTTTCCAGCTGTTACAGGTATTCAATTTCCACTGTGCTCCTGTGTAATAGCTGGGTGGTATAAAAAAATGAACTTTAAATTATGAAGAGGAAAATGTTTGCTGTTAATATTTTATAAATTCCTATTCCCTAAATAAATGGATTTTGTTTTGTTTTGTTTTACTGTATTGCTGCTAAGTTTTTGAAATCTATTGCTAGAAACTTCTTACAGTGAGTCAACCATGAACCCTAGGCTGTCAATTGCCCAGTGGCTGTGTTCTCCTATAGGGAGCAGAAGTTTGTGTCTTAGAACTCTGGGGATCAAGAGAGCATCTTAGAGTTTAGGGCAAGGTCTGGACTTATTGTTCAGCTGGAGGCTGCAATTCCAAGACTGGCTTTGGTAGAATTCAACATAACAGTTACTACTTGGGAACGTATGTACAGCTCACTGTACTGATCAAACAGGAACCAGAGCCATACTTTGCTCTCAGAGACCCGGAAATTCACAGGGGAGACAAAACAAAACAAAGCCAGCAGATATAATAAGGCAATAAGTACTAAGTGCCGTAACAGGAGAGCCTCATTTTGACCTGGGGAAACAAGAAGTGCTTCATGCAGGAGGTGGTGTTAAGTCCCCAACTCTGGGGGACCCCGTGGAAGGTACAGGTTAGTCACTGGAAGGTCCCATCACTTGGAGATTCTCCAGAAACATTGTTGGGGAGGGGAAGAGGGGACAAAGAACTGGAGATTGAACTGGAATTTCCCTGAGAGGCTCAGAAGTCCCAGAGAGGCCCTGGAACTAACAGAAGACACTCTTTCCCACTACCCTACCACCAACAAGGCTCATCTGGGTTAGAAGCAGGCCTCAAACCCCCACTGCAGCCCTGGGACTCCAAATTGTAAAGTCACAAAGGAAAATAAAGGTACAGTAAAGCAAGGGCGCTTGCTCATGGATTCCTTCTGTAGTTTTCTTTTCTTGCTCTAACCCTGATTTGTTGTTTGGCAACAAATCCTTCTGTGTTGCATGGCAGGGATTCAAGTAATAAAGTACACATATCTTTAATTACAGTTACCATTGGTTGAATACTGTGTGTGCCAGGAACTGTGTTAAACACTTTCATACATCTACTCATTTAATGTTCATAACTGCCTGGAGGGAAATAGGCACTTCAAGGCCTACGCCGTTAATTGCCGTGATATTGCTTTGTAAGTAAGGTATGGCCTCTGTCTTCAATCAGCTCAATGGAGGATAAATTCAGGACTTCCCTGGTGACACGGTGAATAAGACTCTGCCAGGCAGTGGAGGGAACATGGGTTTGATCCCTGGTCCAGGAAGATTCTACATGCTGCAGAGTAGAGTCCACGAGCCACAAACACTGAAACTTGTATGCTCCAGAGTCCTTGAACTGCAACTACGGAGCCTGTGTGCCACAATTACTGATGCCTGTGTGCCTAGAGCCTGTGTTCTGCAATGAGATAAGCCACTGCAATGCAAAGCCCACACTCTGCAATGAAGAGTAGCCCCCGTTTACTTCAACTAGAGAAAGCCTGTGCTCAGCAATGAAGACAGTGCAGCCAAAAATAAAAATATTTTTTAAAAAAGGATAAATTCAAGCTAAATATTACTCAGCCATAACAAAGAATGAAATAGTGCCATTTCCTGCAACATGGATGGACTTGCAAGTTATACTAAGTGAAGTAAGCCAGACACAAAAAGACAAATATCATATAATATTGCTTATACGTGGAATCTAAAAGAAAACAAGGATACAAATAAACTTATATACAAAATAGAAATAGACCCACAGACATGGAAAATAAACTTATGGTCATCAAAGGGGAGAGGGGTGGAGAGAGTGATAAATTACCGAGTTTGGGATTAACGTACACGTACTACTGTATATAAAATAGATAACCAACCTGGCCTTACTGTATAGCACAGGAAACTATACTCAATATTTTGTAATAACCTATAAGGAAAAGAATCTTTAAAAAGATATATATTATATGTAAGTATTATTGAATCACTTTGCTATACATCTGAAACTAAAATAACATTGTAAAACAGCTATACTTTGAGAAAAATTAAATAAACAAATATAAAAAATAAATCCAAGCTAGACTAAAAATAGAAGAACACTCTGGTCCTGTAATCCAACTTCTAGGTATATATCCAAAAGAAATGAAATCATTACTTTGAAGAGATATCTGCACTCCCATATTCATTACATTATTTATACTAAATCAAGACGTGGAAATGCCAAAGAACATTCAAATTATTGCACAATTGCATTCATCTCACACGCTCAAAATTATCCAAGCTAAGCTTCAACAGTACGTGAACCGTGAACTTCTAGATGTTCAAGTTGGATTTTAAAAAGGCAGAGGAACCAGAAATCAAATTGCCAACATCCGCTGGATCATCAAAAACTCAAGAGAGTTCCAGAAAAACATCTATTTCTGCTTTACTGACTATGCCAAAGCCTTTGACTGTGTGGATCACAACAAACTGTGGAAAATTCTGAAAGACATGGGAATATCAGATCATCTGACCTGCCTCCTAAGAAATCTGTATGCAGGTCAAGAAGCAATAGTTAGAACTGAACATGGAACAACAGACTGGTTCCAAATTGGGAACAGAGTACGGCAAGGCTGTATATTGTCACCCTGCTTATTTAACTTATATGCAGAGTACATCATGAGAAACGCTGGGCTGGATGAAGCACAAGCTAGAATCAAGATTGCCAGGAGAAATATCAATAACCTCAGATAGGCAGATGACACCACCCTTATGGCAGAAAGCGAAGAAGAAGTAAAGAGCTTCTTGATGAAAGTGAAAGAGGAGAGTGAAAAAGATGGCTTAAAACTCAACATTCAGAAAACTAAGATCATGGCATCTGGTCTCATCATTTCATGGCAAATAGATGGGGAAACAATGGAAACAGTGACAGACTTTATTTTGGGGGGCTCCAAAATCACTGCAGATGGTGATTGCAGCCATGAAATTAAAAGACGCTTTCTCCTTGGAAGAAAAGCTATGACCAACCTAGACAACATATTTAAAAGCAGAGACATTATTTTGGCGACAAAGGTCTGTTGAGTCAAGACTATGGTTTTTCCAGTAGTCATGTATGGATGTGAGAGTTGGACTATAAAGCTGAGCACCAAAGAATTGATGTTTTTGAACTGTGGTGTTGGAGAAGACTCTTGAGAGTCCCTTGGACTGCAAGGAGACCAAACTAGTCAATCCTAAAGGAAATCAGTCCTGATTATTCAGGGGAAGAACTGATGCTGAACTTGAAACTGCAATACTTTGGCCACCTGATGTGAAGGACCGACTCATTGGAAAAATCTCTGATGATGGGAAAGATTGAAGGTGGGAGGAGAAGGGGATGGCAGAGTATGAGATGGTTGGATGGCATCACTGACTCAATGGACATGAGTTTGAGTGAGTTCCAGAAGTTGGTGGATAGGGAAGCCTGATGTGCTGCAGTCTATGAGGGTGGCAAAGAGTCAGACATGACTGAGTGACTGTACTAAGACATGGAAACAATGTAAATGTCCATCGATGAATGGGTAAAGAAAATATGGTGTAGATATACAGTGGAATATTATTCAGCCATGAAAAGAAAGAAATCCTGACATCTGTGATAACATGGATGAACCTGGAGTTTGGAATTATGCTAAGTGAAACAAGTTAGACAGAGAAACACAAGTACTGTATGATCTTACTTATATGTGGAATCTAAAAAAGCCAAACTCATAGAAATGGAAAGTAGATTGGTGGTTGCCAAGGGGTAGTGATGGTGGTGGTGGGCTGATGGGGGAGGTTAGTAAAAGGGTACAAACTTAAAATTATAAGATGAGCAAATTCTGAGGATCTAATGTACAGCATGGTGACTGTGATTAACAAAATTGTATTATATTCTTGAAATTTGCTGAGAATAACTCTTAAATATTCCCACAATCACCACAAAAAAAGTAACAATGTGAGGTGAAGGAGGATGTGTTAATTAACTCAACTGTGGAAATCCTTTCACAATGTATATGATATCAAATTATCATGTTGTGTACTTTATTATTATACATGTAATATAAAATGTATTACAATTTTATCTGTCAGTTATACTTCAATAAAGTGTGGGGGGGGCAGAAGTCCAAGCCAATATATATTGCTTTTATATTAAGAAGTTTCTTTGCAAAAACAAGTTAGGTAGAATGAATGAAGTACAGTAACAGAGATGTAAGAAACATGCTAAAAGACTGTGGCAAAGGAGTGTCTGATTTCAGGAAGATCTTAGGGGGATGACAATATTAAATACTTGATAGTAGAGTTCTTCCTAAGTTTCACAAAATTATTAAAATGGGAAATATGCATATTTTTAAACAATGCATTGCCCATTACCATTGTCCTTCTTTGATTAAAAAAAAAACAACAACAACCTTCCTAGGACCTTAAGGCATTATGTTAAGTGAAATAAATCAAACAGAGAAAGATAGACACTATATGATCTCACTTACATGTGAAACCTAAAAACAAAACTCATAAAAAAAAAAAGATAGATAAGACTTATGGTTACCAGAGGCAGAGAATGTGGGGTTCAGTTCAGGTGCTCATTCGTGTCCGACTCTTTGCAACCCCATGAACCGCAGTACGCCAGGCCTCCCTGTCCATCACCAACTCCCAGAGTCTACCCAAACCAATGTCCATTGAGTCAGTGATGCCATCCAACCATCTCATCCTCTGTCGTCCCCTTCTCCTCCTGCCCTCGATCTTTCCCAGCATCAGGGTCTTTTCAAATGAGTCAGCTCTTTGCATCAGGTGGCCAAAGTATTGGAGTTTCAGCTTCAACATCAGTCTTTCCAATGAACACCCAGGACTCATCTCCTTTAGGATGGACTGGTTGGATCTCCTTGCTGTCCAAGGGACTCTCAAGAGTCTTCTCCAACGCCACAGTTCAAAAGCATCAATTCTCAGCACTCAGCTTTCTTTACAGTTCAACTCTCACTTCCATACATGATTACTGGAAAAACCAGAGTCTTGACTAGACGGACCTTTGTTGACAAAGTAATGTCTCTGCTTTTAAATATGCTGTCTAGGTTGGTCATGACTTTCCTTCCAAGGAGTAAGCGTCTTTTAATTTCATGGCTGCAATCACCATCTGCAGTGATTTTGGAGCCCCCAAAAATAAAGTCTGACACTGTTTCCACTGTTTCCACATTTATTTCCCATGAAGTGATGGGACCAGATGCCATGATCTTAGTTTTCTGAACGTTGAGCTTTAAGCCAACTTTTTCACTCTCCTCTTTCACTTTCATCAAGAGGCTCTTTACTTCTTCTTCACTTTCTGCCATAAGGGTGGTGTCATCTGCATTATCTGAGGTTATTGATATTTCCCCCGGCAATCTTGATTCCAGCTTGTGTTTCCTCCAGCCCAGCGTTTCTCATGATGTACTCTGCATATAAGTTAAATAAGCAGGGTGACAATATACAGCCTTGACATACTCCTTTTCCTATTTGCAACCAGTCTGTTGTTCCATGTCCAGTTCTAACTGTTGCTTCCTGACCTGCACACAGGTTTCTCAAGAGACAGGTCAGGTGATCTGGTATTCCCATCTCCTTCAGAATTTTCCACAGTTTATTGTGACCCACACAGTCAAAGGCTTTGGCATAGTCAATAAAGCAGAAGTAGATGTTTTTCTGGAACTCTTGCTTTTTCAATGATCCACCGGATGTTAGTAATTTGATCTATGGTTCCTCTGCCTTTTCTAAAACCAGCTTGAACATCTGGAAGTTCACAGTTCACGTATTGCTAAAGCCTGGCTTGGAGAATTTTGAGCATTACTTTACTAGCGTGTGAGATGAGTGTAACTGAGCAGTAGTTTCAGCATTCTTTGGCATTGCCTTCCTTTGGGATTGGAATGAAAACTGACGTTTTCCAGTCCTGTGGCCACTGCTGAGTTTTCCAAATTTGCTGACATATTGAATGCAGCACTTTCACAGCATCATCTTTTAAGATTTGAAATACCTCAACTGGAATTTCATCACCTCCACTAGCTTTGCTCGTAGTGATGCTTCCTAAGGCCCACTTGACTTCACATTCCAGGATGTCTGGCTCTAGGTGAGTGATCACACTATCATGATTATCTGGGTCGTGAAGATCTTTTTTGTAGAGTTCTTCTATGTATTCTTGCCACCTCTTCTTAATATCTTCTGCTTCTGTTAGGTCCATACCATTTCTGTCCTTTATTGAGCCCATCTTTGCATGAAATGTTCCCTTGGTATCTCTAATTTTCTTGAAGAGATCTCTAGTCTTTCCCATTCTGTTGTTTTCCTCTATTTCTTTGCATTGATCACTGAGGAAGGCTTTCTCATCTCTCCTTGCTATTCTTTGGAACTCTATATTCAAATGGGTATATCTTCCCTTTTCTCCTTTGCTTTTAGCTTCTCTTCTTTTCACAGCTATTTTTAAGGGCTCCTTAGACAGCCATTTTGCTTTTTTGTATTTCTTTTTCTTGGGGATGGTTTTGATTCCTGTCTCCTGTACAATGTCATGAACCTCTGCCCATAGTTTATCAGGCACTCTGTCTATCAGATCTAGTCCCTTAAATCTATTTCTCACTTCCACTGTATAGTCTTAAGGGATTTGAATTAGGTCATACCTGAATGGTCAAGTGGTTTTCCCCACTTTCTTCAATTTAAGTCTGAATTTGGCAATAAGGAGTTCACGATCTGAGCCAGTCAGCTCCCAGTCTTGTTTTTGCTCACTGTATAGAATGGGAGGTGGGGAGGGTTAATTGCAGAAAGGTAGTCAAAAGGTACAAATGTCCAGTTAAAAGATAAATAAGTACTAGGGACATAATGTAAAACACAATAACTATAGCCAGCATTGCTGTATATTATATACAGGAAAGCTGTAAGAAGGTCCCAAGAATTTGCATTACAAGGAGAATTTTTTTCTTTTTTCTTCTTCCTTTTCTGTTTGTTATATCTATATGAGATGATGGATGTTAGCTGAACCACTGTGGTAATCATTTCATAATATTATGTAAATCAATCATCATGCTGTGTGCCTTAAACTTATACAGTGATATATGTTAATTATTTTTCAATAAAACTGGCAGAGGCTAAAAAAAAAACCTTTCTAATAATCTATAAAAAATTGTCAGAATAGAAAGTGTCTCCTGGTGCTCCTGAGTATTTTGGTAGTTTGAATTAAGTTTAGCCCTTTGAGGCCTAGTCGTGGCATAATGTAAAATTCAGAGAAAACAGACTGAAAAACAATGAAAAGCAATTAAAATCTTTACTTCAGAAAACAAGGTTAACTATGGAGGATGTGGTGAGAAGATACATCCTTAGTGTACAGCAAAACTCATAAAGTGGCTTTTTCCTATGTTTCATTTCAACATCCCTCTCCCATAAGCAGCTGTTCCTCAAAATCTCTACTAATATTCTCTAAGAAACTTTAACACTCTCATGCTTTATTCTTGCTTCCTTGGGATTCAATCTATCTTCCATCAGTCACTTGCTTGCCTTTCAGTATAAATTTTACCAATCTTTCCTTCCTTCAGCACTTCCCTTCTGCACTCCCTGGCAAGCTCTTCTATACCTTCCAAAATACAAACACACACACACACACACACACACACACACACACACACACACACACACACAGTACACTGCTCATTCTGATCTACCTAGTAAAGCCCAGACTTGAAGGAAGGGAAAAGGGTTAGATGGATAACACCAAAACATTCCTTAGCAAGTGAGAGGAAACAGGCTGTGAATATTCATTCCTTGATATTCATTATTGTCATACATTTTATTCTCTATGTGCAACAAGGCAAGACTGTCATCAAAATAGCATGCTGCCATGGATCTGTAGCAACCAAAATCACACTTCTGAAATGTTCTTTGGTTCAAGATTTAGAGACTGAAAGGTAAATATCAGTTAAATATTTTTATCTGATTTTCTAAGAACTTCCAGGTAGAAAAAACAAAAAGACTACAGGGCATAAGAACAAAGAATGGCAACTAAACAAACTTGCCGCAGTAACTGACACACGATAAAATTCATTTGTCATTTTAAAAAGCTAAGCATTGTTATGTTCTGATGATGAACAAACTGGGTTCTGCCAAACCAAGAAAGACAGGGAATTTCAGATGGAGTGTCCTGAAGTGCTTGTCCCTTGTAATGTGGCACCAAGGGACAATCTGCAGAGGCATCAGTGTGTTGAGAATGTAGGGAAAAAAAGTTAAAGTGTTAGTCTCTCAGTTGTGTCCGACTCTTTGCAAGCCCATGGATTGTAGCCTGCCAGGCTCCTCTGTCCTTGGGATTCTCCAGGCAAGAATACTGGAGTGGGTAGCCATTCCCTTCTGGGGATCTTGCCGACCCAGGAATCCAACCTGGGTCTCCTGCATTGCAGGTGGGATTCTTTTCCACTGAGCTACCAGGGAAGCTCCAAAACAGCATCTGTCAGGCTTCTGTAAGCCCTGAGGTTGGCCTGCTCTTGTTTGCATGAGCTCTTTTCCAGAGAAAAACAGACAGACAGACAAGAGACTGAGAAGCAGAAAGAAACCAGAGAGATGTCTCCTTTGGCAGTGTTAGTATTTTAACATAATTTGGGATATAGTGTCCACCAGATTTTTAGCATAGTGTTACCTATTTGCAGATTAGAAAGCACATTAGAAAATTAGCGCAAGAAAGCACATTTTGCTTTGAAAATATCACACAAATACAAAAGTTGGTTATTAGATGATAACCATATGGGTAGTATACTCACAAACATTACCTCATTTTGTTCTCACAAAGTCTTATGGGGAAGCATAACAAATACTGTCAATACCACTTTAAAGAAATAAGGAACTGATTAAGCACTTACTAAACCTAGTCCTCCAGTTTGCAAGATTTAAAAAAGAAAACCACATGTAAGTATTATACAATGAATTCAACAATAATGTGGCACATACAGTTTTTACCATTAAATTTTTGTCTCTATAAACCTATGGGACTATGTATCAGAGTATTTCTTGGGCTAAAAACGTAGAAGGCAGCTTCCTTTCCATCTCATATTCCATATCTATGGCAAATTCTGTCAGCTTTTTCTTCAAAATACATCTTTTTTGGCCACTTTCCAGTTCCCATCACTACTATCAGGTCACCATCAATTCTCACCCAGATGGCTGCATTATCCATACAGAATTCTGCAGGAGAGGTCTTAAGATGAAAATCACATCACATCACTGCCCTGTCTTAATGCTTCTGTTCACTTCTTACCCTACCTGGGCCTGCCTTCTGCCTCTCTCCTCTCCGTGTCCCTCTCCAGCCACAATTGCCTTAATGTTCCTCTATTGCTGCTAATTTCTTACAGTCTTAGGACCCACATACTGGCTATTTCCCGAGCTGAAAATACACTTTCCTCAGGTCCAACCAATGTGCAGAGGCATTCCCTGAATCCTTATCTAAACGATGTTCTTCATCCCTCCACTCTCTACCTCTCTCCGTGCTTTACAATTTCTCATAGCCTTTACTCAAGTTGTATCATTTACTCATTTACTCAATTATTGTTCCTTTCCCTCCCTAGAAGGTAAGTTCATGGAAGCAGGGACTTTGTTCACTGTTGTATCTTAGAATAGTGCTTAGGACATAAAAGGTATTTCAAAAGATACTTGTGGAAGGAATGAATGAATGGTCAGAATCCTCAACGGAGGTCTTGTCAGGGCCTGAGGCCGCCTCTAAGGGATGGAATATGGATCCAGTGTGCGCGTGCTGGAGAGTAAAAAGAATGGCAGATGTGGACCGAGGCCAGTTTCACTAACCTCAGGGGCAGTGCGCTGCACTGAAACCAACATATAAGCTTTGGAGCAACATCTGGGTGGGAATTCCGGTTTGTCTCTTGCTGGCTCTTAAGCAGGTTGCTTCACCTTTGTGAGACTCAGTTTTCTCAGCTAGAACAGTGACTCAAACAAGAAACAAACCTTCACTGTGTTGGAGATTTGGAGGTTGTTACGGCCCGGCTGTTCATTACCTAATACAGGAGGATCATACTTCTTGATCCTTTCATGTGTTCCAAACCACTCCTTTTCTCGGTCTTCTTTTCCACACAAATCCCCTCTTCCCTGTCCCCCTACCCATTTTAGGAGCCCTGTTTGAACCACCCCAAAACAGGAAGGGAAAGGGATTTAATTTTTCTTCAATGTTTTATTTTTAAAAACTTCAAACCTTCAGAAAACTTGAAAGTAAAATTAACACAGGTATACGTTTCACTTTAATAATTATAACAATTTTGCCATATTTGTGCTCTTTCTTTCTACACACCCATACATACATACAATTGCAATCATCTTGACACCTCACACCTAAATACTTTATCATCTTGACTCCTTAAAATGGATATTCTCTTATGTAACCATAGTACATTATACATAGAATTTTAAGCACTAATTAAATATCATCTCAGAGAAGGCAATGGCACCCCACTCCAGTACTCTTGCCTGGGAAACCCCATGGACGGAGGAGCCTGGTAGGCTACAGCCCACGGGGTCGCGAAGAGTCAGACACGACTGAGCGACTTCACTTTCACTTTTCACTTTCATGCACTGGAGAAGGAAATGGCAACCCACTTCAATATTCTTGCCTGGAGAATCCCAGGGACGAAGGAGCCTGGTGGGCTGCCGTCTATGGGGTCGCACAGAGTCGGACACGACTAAAGCGACTTAGCAGCAGCAGCAAATATCATCTAATAGTCCACAGTCAAATTTCCTCAAACAGACCTTATTTATAGAATTTAAAAAATCTATGATCTAAAGCACTTGGTTGTCACTTTCAATTTAGAATATTTCCCCTATCTTTTCCTATTTCTTCATGACTTAGAAATTTTTGAAGAGCCCAATCCAGATAATTTAAAGAATGTCCCACAGTCTGGATTTGTTTGATTGTTTCTTCATGACTAAATTCAAGTTAACATTTTTGACAAGAATAAATATCAACAACCTCAGATATGTAGCTGATACCACTCTAATGGCAGAAAGTAAACAGGAACTAAAGAGCCTCTTGATGAGGGTGAAAGAGGAGAGTGAAAAAGCTAGCTTAAAACTCAACAATAAAAAAACTAAGATCATGGCATCCAGACCCATTACTTCATGGCAAATAGAAGGGGAAAAAGTGGAAGCAGTGATAGATTTTATTTCTTGGGCTCCAAGATCACTGTGGACAGTGATTGCAGCTGTGAAATTAGAAGACACTTACTCCTGGAAACCTATGACAAACCTGGACAGCACATTGAAAAGCAGAGACATCACTTGGTGACAAAGGTCTGTATAGTCAAAGCTATGGTTTTTCCAGTAGTCATGTATGGATATGAATGTTGGACCCTAGAGAAAGCTGAGTGACAAAGAATGATGCTTTCAAATTGTGGTGCTGGAGAAGACTCTTAAAATTCCATTGGACTGCAAGGAGCTCAAACCAGTCAATCCTAAAGGAAATCAACCCTGAATACTCATTGGAAGAACTGATGCTGAAGCTGAAGCTCTAATACTTCGGCTACCAGACACAAAGAGCTGACTCAATTGGAAAGACCCTGAAGATGGGAAAGATTGAAGGCAAAGGAGAGGGAGGCAGCAGAGGATGATATGGTTAGATAGCATCACCGACTCAATAGACATGAATTTTAGCAAACTCCAGAAGATAGTGGAGGACAGAGGAGCCTGGCCTGCTATACAGTCCATGGGGTCCAAAGAGTTGGACATAACTTACCAACTGAACATTTCATAGATGCTGTTGCAGTTCTCACTAAATCCAGTAGTAGGCACACAGTGTCACACTGTTACTGATGATGCTATATTTGGTCATTTCCTTTATGATAGTGCCCACTAGATTTTCCCATGGTAAAAAATATAACTTTCCCTTCTGTTCTTAATAAGTAGTTTAATATGATAAGTATGATATTTTGAGACTGTATGAACATTCTGTTCCCCTAAAGCCTTTCTCTTAATGGTTTTATCATCCATTGACAAGCCTTTCCTGAGTCAGTTATTACACTAGGAACTGTAAAATGGTGATTTGCTAAGCCTGTTTTTCCTTTTACATTTATCAGCTGGCATTCTTCTGTAATAAAGAGCTTTTTTAAAAAATCCCCTTCTCTGTAAGAAAGCAATCTCCCCTCTCCCTACTCTTTTGTTATAGACTCACAGATACTTTTCAAATTCAAACTTTTATAATCCAGTGCTACACAAACTGAGGTCCATAATCTACAGCAGCACCTGCAAACTGCTTAGAAAAGTATTAGTAAGTTCTCTAGACTTCCCTGGCAATCCACAGGTAAAGACTCTGCACTTCCAAAGCAGGGGGTGAGGATTTGATCCCTGGTCAGGGAACTAAGATTCTATATGCAGCATGGTAGGCTCCCCGCCCCCCACCAAATGCAAATTCTCAAATTTTACCCCAGACCTATTAGTCAGAATATTTGGGGTAAGTGGGGTGGAGGTGAATGTGAAGGAAGTTCCTGGAATTTGTGTTGTTACTGAGACTACTATAACCCATTTCTGTCACAATTCTTTTTAATGTTCAAACTGTCCTGAATTTGCCCAGGAGAAGCTCTTTGAAGCAGCCTCTGTGTTCTGTTGACATATGCCTGTTTGTCTTTGAGTAATTCCTTGTTTGGGAGGACACTGAGTCATCTTATACTTTCCCCAGTCAGCTGCCTCAGACCTGGATTAACCATTTCTCCCAGGAAATGGTAAATTTCCTGGTTCCTTCCATTGCAGAATGGTACTTAGAAACTGAATGGTGTTGCTAGCTGTGTTCACTGTTCCTGGATGTCACTGCTTATGGGCCCATTCTATAGAAAAAGCAAGGAAATATATACACATAATGTATAGATATACATATAATATTGACACCTCCAGATTGAATGCACATCATAGGATTTTTCCTAACCTTCCTCATTTCTATTTGCATCCCTCTTCTACAAAGAAGTCTGGTTCTAAAAAGCATTAGCACAGTTACTCATTTGCCCTATGCTGCAATACAACAAAATACTTTCAGAATCACTATTCCAAACTGCCATCTCTAATGAACCCACTCAGGAAAGTTCAAGACTTCCCAGGTGGTGCTAGTGGTAAAGAATCCCCCTGCCAATGCAGGAGACACAAGAGACATGGGTTCGATCCCTGGGTCAGGAAAATCCCCTAGAGAAGGAAATGGCAACCTGCTACAGTATTCTTGCCTGGAGAATCCCATAGACAGAGAAGCCTGGTGGGCTACTGTCCATTGGGTTGCAAAGAATTGGACACGACTGAAGCAATTTAGCATGCATACGCACAACACAAGAAAATACTTTCAGAATCACTATACCATACTGCCATCTCTAATAAACCCACTCAGGAAAGTTCAAGACTTTTTAGTCTTTCTGTTTTTATTCAGAGTGCTGTGTTCAAAAGTTACTTTAATTTTTTTCTGTGTGTATGTTATAAACACGATACTGGTTTTGGGTTGATTTTTGCTATTTGTATTCAATTTTAAATTTTGACACTTCTTTATCTTTTGGATTAATATTAATCTCAATTTTCAAATTCATAGAATATTTACACGCCTCAAAAATGACAATTATATGAAAACGTATATTCAGAGAAGTCTGGCTCACATTTTAACCTTTTCCACTTGGCTGTAACCTGTAACTATTTTCATTGTTGCTGTTCAGTCGCTACATTGTGTCTGACTCTTTGCAACCTCATGAACTGCAGCTCGCCAGCTTCCCTGTCTTTCACTAGTTTCATTAGTTTCTTTTTTACCCTTCCTTTGCTTTTTCATTATCAGGATAATCAAATAGATATAATTACATTCTTATTTTCTCCTATTTCTTACACAAAATGCCACATTTTATACACAGAGAAGAAATAATTTTAAAATAGAGATTTGCTGCCAACTCATTATTACATTAAAGAAGAAGAGGGACTTCCCTGGGGGCGCAGCAGTTAAACTTCCCCCACCTCCACCCCGCTTCTGATGCAGGGGAAGTGGGTTCAATCCATGGTCAGGGAACTGAGATTCCACATGCTGCCTGGCACAAGCAAAAAATAAAAAAATAATTAAAAATAAATTAAAAAAAAAGAAGACGGAAGCCTCCTTAGCATAACAAACTGATTCTCATACATTCCTCCTCAAATTATTTATAAGTGTTAGTCAGTTGCATATGACTCTTTGTGACCCCATGGACTTGTAGCCCGCCAGGATCCCCTGTTCATGGAATTCTCCAGGCAAGAATACTGGAGCTGGTTGCCATTCCCTTCATAATCGCCTTTTATTTTCTTTCACTGCAAAGCATTTTTAAGGCATCTTTCCACTCTAGTTCAATGTACCTATGGTAGCTGTCCATTAATGGGAGACGTGAGAGACTGGTGAAAATGAGAGGCAATCTTCTGTTTACCATGGGAGAACCACCACTATCTACATAGTTACCTGTCTGTTCTTGTTTTAAAGTAAAAGACCTTCACTTCCTGGAGGAAAACAATATTGACATCAGCTAGGCAACAGGAGAAGGCAATGGCACCCCACTCCAGTACTCTTGCCTGGCAAATCCCATGGACGGAGGAGCCTGGTAGGCTGCAGTCCATGGGGTTGCAAAGAGTTGGACAGGACTGAGCGACTTCACTTTCACGCATTGGAGAAGGAACTGGCAACCCACTCCAGTGTTCTTGCCTGGAGAGTCCCAGGGATGGGGGTGCCTGGTGGGCCATCGTCTACGGGGTCGCACAGAGTCAGACACAACTGAAGCGACTTAGCAGCAGCAGCAGCAGCAGCAGACAACAGGAGAACACACATCAAAGGAACAGTGCAGACAGTGATTTCTCTAGAACTGTACCTTTTTTGTCTTTTTTTTTTAAAGACCCCCCATCTCCTCCAGTTTTCTTCCTGATGTGCGAATAATGCTTACAGTTGTGATCACAACCTTAGCACATCCTACAATTACAATGTTGCTATGCTGCTTTACAAAAACAAACAAAAAGAAGGGGGGGGAACAACAAAAAAAATCATACTAAAACAAATACAGACTAGTTTTTTTTTTTTTAATTTTGGGAAGAAGTAGGTCTTGCAAAGAAAGTTTTCTTACTTGCAACAAACTATATACATAACACCTTTGTACAACCTAGAGTAACTGTTTCCAGACTGCCAGCTATTTCAAGTTGTAATGTACTGAACCACTGTGGAGAAGACAATTGTTTCCCCTGTTTGGGAGGTGAGATGAGGGAACTGTATACTTACTTCTGCTGTGACTGTATGTGGATAAATGGACAAGATCTATCATTTGTTTAGGGACCTGTTCTGCATTCTCCCAACTCTATACTCATTTTTCTTTTGTTTTATGAGTGTAATTTTTTTTTCAAACCAAAGTCAAAAAATTCCAAATTTTTTTTCAGCCTTGGAACGTGAAGAAGAGTGCCCTCAAGTGGACAGATTTTAGTCCTTAGTCACTGTGTGTGTTGCTGCTTGGCTTCACAGGTGGCACAGTGGTAAAGAATTTGCCTGCCAATGCAGGAGGCACAAGAGATGCAGGTTTGATCTCTGGGTCAGGAAGATCCCCTGGAAGAGGAAATGGCAACCCACTCCAGTATTCTTGCCTGAAAAATTCCGTGGACAGAGGAGCCTTGTGGGCTACAGTTCACGGGGTCACAGAGTTGGACACAACTGAGCATACACACACACCATTGGAACCCCAAGAATGCCAAGGTCTTCCCTATACCTTCCAGATGTGTTCTTCTTCCTAAAACCAGGAAGGGTGAACACCTGAGCAGGGGATCTCAGGTGACAAAATTTAGTTCACCAGTTTCTACTCTGTTGAAGAGCTGGGTTCCTGTTCTTGAAGAAACAAGCTCATGGAAGGGTGTGTTTTCTTATTATGTACTAATAACTTCTTATACTAATTTGTACCAAAATTTCCTTGACTGACATGCCAAGAAATTATGAAGGTTTTTTTTTTCTGAGTATTGCATGAAGACTACCAAGTTGGAATAGGCAAGTCCTGGATGTTAAAGCTTTAATTCAGCTACCTCATTCATGTGTTATTTTTGCAGCTATAGTGTCTATTTTCCTATTTGATGACTGCTGAAGTGTTCCAAGGCCCTGTCGTAAACCTAGGAGTTGATGTATTGGTGGGAGCAGCTGGAAGTTCAAGATGTTGTTGTGATTCTTTTTTTCTTTAATCTCCCTTTTATGTATGTAATATTCCTGGAGAAGAAAATGGCAACTCACTTCAGTATTCTTGCCTGGAAAATTCATGGACAGAGGAGCCTGGTGAACTATAGTCCATGGGGTCACAAAGAGTCAGCCACAACTGAGTAACTGAGCACATATGTGATATTAAGCAGACGATGAAGTGCAACTTTTGAGGATTTAACAAGGAAGGAGAAAGACTCACACTTCTGGGTGGAGAAGTCATTGGCACCTGTATGAAGAAGAGTGGATGGTGAATATTCTCAAGTCTGTCTCTCTGTAATTGCACCCCAAAAACGTTTTCTGTTTTGCTGAGTTGTGCCTTTCCTTCTGGAATGGTAAGTGAATACAGTAAGAGTACTGTTTACACTGTGAAGTGGATATTGTCACAGAAATTACAACAGAGGCATTCTCACTTGTTAAGCTAATAATGTCTTGTGAATGTATGATCTACAGAGAAACCCCTGTAGTTTTTAACCTGCTGATGCTGTCTGTCTGTTGGGGAATAAATTTTGGATGGTTCTTTTTTTCACCAAGAAAAGGTAAAAGATACATTTTACATTTATTTTAAAATTTAATCCTATGTAAAAAAGGAAGCATATGTGTATATACACACACACACACACACACATATATATATATTTACATAGAACATATAAAACACATCAAAATGTTTGAGCAGTTACATTATAGATGGCTATAATTCATTACAGTTCTAGTATTTTCCAAATTTTATATTTTATAATATAAATATAATATAATAGTGAGCATGTGTCACTTTCATAGTCAGGAGATAAAATATTATTTTCAAAAAAGCTGTTTAATCTTCAGAGTCTATATAAAACATGAGTAGACAATGCATGGACCTAGAACTGTCATTTCAAATGCACTGATCTCAAGTAATATGAAATCTTTTTAATGACCAGAAATATTGCAAAGCACAGACACATGGGGGCATTGTAACCAAATTTTTATAATCTCAGGGAAAAAAACCCAGAAACCAAAATCCAAAACAGCAAACGTAGTGTGCACTCACTGTCAGCCAGGTTCTATTATAAGCATCTATATGTATTATCTCATTTCATCCTTACATTAACTCTGTGGGATAGTACCATTATTATCCTCACTTAAGAGATCTGAGACTCATAGCCACACAGCCACCTAAAATTGTGAAAGTATTTACCATGATCCTTTGTATATAATCAAGCTCCTATTGACAGTTGTTTGGTGATAATTCTATAGTGCTGCTGCTGCTGCTGCTAAGTCGCTTCAGTCGTGTCCGACTCTGTGCGACCCTACAGACGACAGCCCACCAGGCTCCGCCGTCCCTAGGATTCTCCAGGCAAGAACACTGGAGTGGGTTGCCATTTCCTTCTCCAGTGCATGAAAGGGAAAAGTTAAAGTGAAGTCGCTCAGTCGTGTCCGACTCTTAGTGACCCCATGGACTATAGCCTACCAGGCTCCTCCGTCCATGGGATTTTCTAGGCAAGAGGACTGGAGTGGGGTGCCATTGCCTTCTCCATTCTATAGTGCACCTCTGTGTAATTCTCTACTAAAGCCTACTTTACATTCTCAAATGATTTCCCCACTGCTGCACTCCAGGTCTAAGAACAGAGACCTTAGAGAGTAGAGAATGAATATTTAAACTTTTTAGTTTTTTTTTTTCATCAGAAATAGGAAGTTTGGAAAAATAGGAAAATCCCACTCTCTGTTAGCATTTTGCTACATTTTCCTCCAGTCTTTTTCTTCAATATGTATATATATTCAAAACATCTTTTTTGATAATTGGGCAATTTGCTTTTTTCATCTATTATCACATCCATGTATTATGTATCTTTACCATATTGCTATATATCTTTCAGAACCACCATTTCAGTGTTACATCATTTTCAATGAAGTAGGTATACCATAGATTATTCAATCATTTCTCTACTATTGTATTTTTTGGGTTATAGCAAATTCTTCATATAAGTAATTCAGCAACAAACATGTTCATATGTATATTTCCCCTCCCTCATGTTTATTGCCCTATTCTGCAACTATTGCCTGAACACCTAATGAATACCAGGCACTATATTAGGTTCTGGGTTTAGGACACTTTCCTCTAGGATAATATTTCAAGGCTGCAAAGTCTTATGCCTCGATACATACTTTCAAACTGCTTTCTAAAAGGTTAAAATCAGGTTATTCTAGATGGATTCTTTAAAGATAAGGGAAAAAACAGATGTAAAAACTTTTAGCTATTAGGTGATTGATGACTACAGCCTTATGTGTTGAAGAATCAACATGAGTAGTTACAGCAGTTAGATTTGTAGATTTCAAATCACTTATGACAGGAAAAAAATTAATGCCAAAATTTATAATAGTTTTCACTAATTGTGACTCAAAATCCAGATATAATAAAAGAGAACACTGATAAATTCAACTACATAAAAATGGAAGTTATGGTGAACATTATGTGCTGTTCTGTGTTTAGTCACTTAGTCATGTCCAACTCTTAGTGACCCCATGGATTGCAGCCAACAAGGCTCCTCTGTCCATGGGGATTCTTCAGGCAAGAATACTGGAGTGGGTTGCCATGCCCTCCTCCAGGGGACCTTCCCAACCCAGGGATCAAACCCAGGTCTCCCGCATTTCAGGTGGATTCTTTACCATCTGAGCCACCAGGGAAGCCCAAGATAACTGGAGTGGGTAGTCTATCCCTTCTCCGGGGATCTTCCCAACCCAAGAACAGAACTGGGGTCTTCTGAATTGCAGACGGATTCTTTACCAGCTGAGCAACCAGGGAAGCCTGGCAAACATCATAAATAAAGTCAAAATACAACTATCAAACTGTCTGTTAATATTTGCAATATATATCATAGATAAACATGTTCATAAGAGAACACTTAACAATCATGAAAAAGGAAACGAAAACTCTATAGAAAAATGTACAAAAGACACATACACTGTTGACAATAATATTTCAATCATCTTTAAACAAGTGAAAAATATCTCTCTAGCTTCACTGTTAGAGAAATATAAATTAACACTATTTCTTAGCTATCATGTTTGCAAAAATCTGAAAGTTTGATAACATTCTGTAATTGTTGGTTGAAACTAGGAAAACGAATAATCTCTTCCAGTGCTAGTGGAAATAGAAAGTAATATGACTTCTGTAGAGAATCTGGCATTCTCCAACAATGCTACATTTACACTTACCTTTTTAATGCAATCAAATGATTTATTGAAGTTCTCCTTACATTAAATCTTTCAAATTAGACATTTCCTTTTAAATATGGCAGACCATTGATCAAAACAGTTAATCTCATCCAATTGGGTGTACTTACCTTTTAATTTAGCAGTCTTACTTGTAGGAATCCTCCCTGAAGATACACAACCATAAATCTGAAACAACATATGTGGAAGGTTATTGACTGTGGCATTATTTGTAATAGCAAAATAAAAATATACTTCATGCTCTTCCATTAGAGACTGGTTAAAAAAGAAAAAGGTATATTCCCAGAGTGAAATACTACTCAGCCAAACAAAAGAATGAAAAGGGGAACATGCCAAAGGGAAGTTAAAAGAGCTAAGTAGCAACTAGTGCACCTGAGGTCCAGATCTTGGTTTGTAAACATAATACCTCACTGAAGGGAACCAGAGCTCCTTGGAAAAATGGCTGTTCAGATCTGGGGCAGGTAAAGTAAAGGTAGGCCTGAAATATCTCATGCCAGGGAGTAAAAAAAGAACTCAAAAGCTGATGGAGATAGGTCAAAAGGTTACAGTAGTGGCTTAGAGGGACTCACTGGTCAACTTGGAGACAATCTGGGCAGCAAAAAAGAACACAGATGACAAAGGATTATAACACACTGAATAAACAAAAATAAAATTCTAAGTCCATAGTGATATTAAAAATATAAGAAGATGAAAAGGAAAGTAAAGGTGTGAAATGGGGAAGCTCTCTTACAGAGAAAAATGTCAAGGGCATGGTAGAATTGGAAAGCCACTATTTTACAACTGCAAAGTACTAACTATTAATAGTCTCGAGTATAACACTCAACTTATTTGTATAGTAAGATTGTAACATGATTTCCTGAAATATATTCTGGCTTTATCTGTGATCTAGGATTAAAAGATTTTGAAATGGAAAACCTTGATCAGATAAGTGAAAGCTATGGAATCCCTACTTTAGCATGCTTTTTCCTTCTCCCCAAAGCTGAAAACTGCTTACAAGTACAGTCCTCAGTGTCCTGACCTTGAATTCTTTTCATCTTTTCTTATGTGGCTACAAGGTGTATTGGAGCTACCCACTAAAAGAGGCTTCATCAGTAATGAAATTGAAAGACAAATGTCAAATTGTAAGTTTGATATATACTTGCCCATATAATTGATGTATATATCAGCAATAAACATCATAAAGTCTCATGTCCCTGATATAAATATTATGTTGTTTATATATTGTTATTTATGTGTTGTTAAAGCTGTAGAGGGAAAAGATTCTGTTTAGCCTGCTGAGCCAAATAAAGCATCCCATTTCCAGTCTAAAGCATGGATCTTCTGAAGAAAGTAAAACCTCCTAACATCTACCTGATTTCTAAGAGACCAGGCTGGAAGGAGAAGTCTATAATAGTGTTGCTTTAATTCAGGGTAGGGTCTCCACAGGCCACACATCCATTTCATTCTATAGTGTCTGGTCAAATCAGTGTACACCTGTTGACCTCGTGTAAATGTTTATGGTACTCCCTTTCACTCTTAAAAGTGTCTAAGTTTGGACCATATTTGGTTACCCTACTTCAAGGAGGCTCCTGATGCTCCTTAGGGAAAACTTCAGTTGGCTGACGTTGAAAAGTAAATGGCAAGTGAGAGACAGAGACGCAAGTAAAGACTCTGCAATGTGGTAGGCAGAATAATGGCCCCCCACAGATACCCCAGTGATAGTCCCTGGAACTGTGAATATGTTACTTTACAGGATAAAAAGGAAAATATGATTAAATTAAGTATGCTGAGATGGGGAGGTTATCCTGGATTATCCAGGTGAGTCTAATCTAATTACAAGGATCCTTACAATTGGAGGAATTCCCAGCTGAATTCATAGTTTGAGGATGTGACTATAGAAGAATGCTCAGAGGTACAATATTTGGTGGCTTTGAAGATGAAATAAGGGGACCGCAATGCAAGGAATGTGGGCATCCTCTAGTGGCTAGAAAAAGCAAGGAAACAGATTCTCCCCTAGAACCTGGAAAGAAATACAGACCTGCCTAAAGAACTATAAAATAATAAATTTATATTGTTTTAAGCCATTAATTGTGTGGTAATTTGTTACCATAGCAATAGGAAACTAATACACGGAACTGACAGCATTTCTAGTGAGGACTGAAGGATCCAACAAGCCATTCATTCATTTAACAAATGTTTAAATCCTTATATATGCCTGACCCAATGTTGAATAAGATGGATTTCTTAAAGAGTTTACAGCTCTGGAGGAAGACAATCACTGAAACATGTAATTAAGATTGGTATGAGCTAGTGGTAAAGAATCCACCTGCCAATGCAGGAGATACAAGAGACATGGATTTGATCTCTGGGTCAGGAAGATCCCCTGGAGGAGGGCACGGCAACACACTCCAGTATTCTTCAACCCACTCCAGTATCCTTGAGTGAAGAATCCCATGGACAGAGGAGCCTGGGGGGCTACAGTCCATAGGGTCACAGAGAGTCAGACACAACAGAAGCAACTTTATACATACACACGCGTGTTCTAAAAGGGTTAGTATGGGGTGGCATGAAACTTAGTGAGCACAGGGGAGTAAACCAGGATATACAAACATGGGTGGAAGGGAGCCCAGTTTGAAGATACAGCATGTTTGGCCTGGGTGAAAGTTCAGGCAGGGGTTTCAAAGCATATGGATTAACGCACTAAATGGCCAGCAGTATAGTTTGGCTGGACCATAATTAGATGGGAAAGGGTAATAGAAGTGCAATTTGGGTCAACTGTTAAAGGGCCATTCAGACTAAGAGTTCAAGCAATGGGAAGATATTTTAAAATAAAGTTTTAAAGCAAGGAAGGGGACATAGTCAAATTTGTATTTTATAGAGATACATCTGGTATAATCTCCACTAGTATAGAGAACAAATTTGTTTTTGTTCACTCCCACAGGCACTTGTATCAATCATAACATGCTAAGTTATGCTGTGGTGACAAATACCTGCAAAGTCTCAGTGCCTTAAAACAAAAGAAGTTTATTTCTTTCCTATGCTACATAGGTCAGCGTTGGTCTCTGCTTATCTTAGCCATTCAGGGATGCAGGTCAATGCAGTTACCACGATTTCAAATGTTGCCTGCTGCTAAGCAAGAGGGAAGAAGAGTTCTGGAGCACCTCAAAGCAGCAATTAGAGGCTGTGTCTGAGAGTGACAGGGGTCACCTCTATTCACACCTCATCGATTAGGACCAGGAAGTATAATCTCACTATCAACAGGTTAAAACTGGCAGCATTTGCTGATGATTTTATTAATGATTAAAGCTATGGTTTTTCCAGTAGTTATGTACAGATGTGAGAAATGGACCATAAAGAAGACTGAGCAATGAAGAATTGATGCTTTCAAATTATGGTGCTGTTGAAGACTCTTGAGAATCCCTTGGGCTGCAAGGAGATCAAACTAGTCAATCCAAAAAGAATCAACCCTGAAAATTCATTGGAAGGACTTACGTTGAAGCTGAAGCTGCAATACTTTGGCCACCTGATGGGAAGAGCCAACTCATTGGAAAAGACCCTGATGCTCAGAAAGATTGAAGGCAGGAGGAGAAGGGGAGGACAGAAGATGAGATGGTTAGGTAACATCACTGATTCAATGGATATGAATTTGACCAAATTCCAGGAGACAGTGGTGGACAGAGGAGCCTGGTGTGCTACAGTCCATGGGGTCATAGAATTGGACACAACTTAGCCACTGAACAACAACAAAACATTTATTAATTGAACAAACAAATCAATTGAAAAGAATAAGAGGTCATCTGATGAAGTCTCATCTAGTAGAAAGAGAAGGAACAGGAGAGGAGAGTCAGTGAGTAATCAGATGTGCAGGGGAGCAGTCTGACTACCAGATTTTCAATCTGGGTCAGTGGAGGAAGGGTGTTGTTAATTAAAAAGAAAAAAGTGAGATTAGAAGGTGCACATTTGGATTCGTGCCTATATGTGTGATTGGTAGAGCACAGCTGAGACGCCTACATTTTGACCTCACCTTTTGCAGTCTTGGCTTCAGGCCTTTAGCTCAGGATACTAGGCTCTTGGTATCGAGGCGGTGGAGCCCCAGCTAGAAAGCAAAATTGGTCCCTGCCCTGGAGAGGATGGTTAGTTCCCACCATAGGTCAAGAGCATGTAAGGAACTTTACACGGATTCCCTCAAAACATTCCATGAGTAAGCTATGATTAGGTTCCTTTTACAGTGAGGAGAATTATTAGAAGATTACCTAGAATCCAACTTTGATGTGATATCCTGTGCAAATTCACTTCTCCAAGCTTTGGGTCCTTCAGCTTTAAAATACTACTCACAAAAATAAATAAATAAATAAATAAAATACTACTCACACCAAGAGTGGTAAGGATTGGAGGCTGGTAGGAGGACCAAAGAGTTGGAAGAAGGCCGGAGCAACCAAACAGTGCGGGAATTACAAACACAGTGCCCAGCCTCCGCCGTCACACCTGCCGGGGCGACGAACCAGAAGTGGGGGCAGGGTCTAAGCCCAGCTCGAGGTCTTGCGGTGAGATGACATTGAGATGACATCATGCCACAGACACCGGGACCCGCCCAGGCGCCGAGGAAAAACTAGGCCCCGCCCCTGGGCCGCGCGATGCACTGACGTCACACAATTCCCCGCCTCCGCTGGCTCTGACGTTACTCCGCTGGGGTTCTCTCCTCCAAAGATCTCCGAAGCCAGTTTGCAAGAGGAACAAGTGGGGTGTTTGTGTGGAGTCAGTGTGACATCAGTTTGTAGTAATCCATGGCTTTGACCTCCTTATCGGGACATATCTGGACCGAGGAGCATCTTGTCTGGTGGTTGCGTTGAGACAGCACGCTGTAATGATTGGGTAGTTCCCCAGAGCAATTGTAGGTGCTCCCGCTCTGGAGGGGTAATGGAAGAACAAGACCTTTAATCCAAACTTCTTTGAGTTGTAGACAGGTGTTATCTCTTCTCTTCGTTTCCCATTCACTCTTCAACTCATTTCATCTGTTAAAGATTGTGTTTGAAAGGTGAAGTGAGTGAAAGTCGCTCAGTCGTGTCCGACTCTTTGCGACCCAAAGGACTGTACAGTCCATGGCATTCTCCAGGCCAGAATACTAGAGTGGTTAGCCATTCCCTTCTCCAGGGGATCTTCCCAACCCAGGAATTGAACCCAGGTCTCCCACATTGCAGGCGGATTCTTTACCAGCTGAGCTACCGGGGAAGCCAAAATGAAACCCTCAAGGTGTGGCCCTGGTGGAAGGTGAAAGCCCACAAATATATTTGCATGCAAATATATAAATATAAAATGAAAATGTGTCAAGAGTTCAATTCCTTAGTGAGGAAGACACCAGACGTTGCAAAGCATCCTAAAGAACATAAATAGTTTATATTCTGAAGTGAATTTACAGCTCTCCCTCCCCTTCTTCCCCTTCATCCAGTGGATCAGCCATTTCTTTTGACTCCATTTACAAAACTACATTCAACTCTTCATTTTCACAAACACCATTTTAGTCTGACCTGAAATTATCTGTGGATCATCTTCCAATGGGCCTCACTCCCTCTCCAATCTGTTCTCTACAGGCTTCTAAAGGGATCGTTTAAAAAAGCAAACAAAAATGACAAAAAGTATAATCTACATTATCTTGCTCCCTTTCTTACAATCCACTAATGGCTTCTCCTTTGCTTGGAGACTTAAATTCACCTATGCTTGCTTACAAAGAACTGCATGATCTATGGGTACCTGTTCACCTACCTCATCTACCACTTTCTGTCTCCCTTGCTGTGCTGTGAAGCCCTCTGGCTGAAATGCCCTTTCTTTTAAATTTCACTTTATTGCCTCTTAAAAAAATCTTCATATCTCAGCTTGAGAATAGCCTACACAGAGAAGCCTTCCTAGGCCCTCCATTCTAAAGTGGCCACTCAATCATATATCTAAGATTTTAAATCTCTATAGAGACTTAGTCAGTTTGATACATGACACTCATTTTTTATTGTTCATCTCCGCACTCCTCAGTTAAGATCCAAGCGTGTAAATTCAGTCCACAAAACACTTATCTACACTGGGTACTGATGTATTCTCAGCTTGCAGAACACAATGAGTTCAGCATGTTATTCATACCTTAGTTGGAGTTTAATCATTTAAGTGGTTAATTGTCATAACAGAAATTTCAGAAATTATTTAAAAACAAGTGTTTCATGAGATGTTTACAAAATGCATCTGTTTATGTTAGGTGAAAAATACTTTGGATTAAAGAAAAATGGTGTCAAAAATATTTTCTGGGCTTGATGTCCGAAGAATTATTATCAAAGACTTTCTTTTCAAGAATACTAGCAGTTTTTTGTTTTTTAAATGCCTAGATGAATTGAAATCTAGTGAAAGAAATTTGGTTTAATAATTCAACCTAAGATACTTGGAATGAAACTCTAAAAAAACAGACTTTTTTTGCACATATCTTTGAGCAAACTCTCTGTAGGATACTTGTTCTTCAGTTGCTAAGTCATGTCCAACTCTTTGTGACCCCATGGACTGCAGCCCACCAGGTTCCTCTGTCCATGGGATTTTCCAGGCAAAAATATTGGAGTGGATTACCATTTCTTTCTCCAGGGGATCTTCCCAACCTGGGGGTCGAAACTGCATCTCCTGCATTGGCAGGCAGATTCTTTTGCCAGAGTCATCAGGGAAGCCTATGTAGGATACTGGAGAATTCCAAATAAAACCTGAATAGGTGACATTTGAGTCTGGACTTTCAATATGAGTAGACTGAGAATATGAGTAGGTGACAAGGAGAGAAACTGGCACTTTAGGTAGAGGTGTAAATTTGTAACTGAGCAGGACCCTATGGGGCCTTCCAAGGACAGACCCCTTCTCCATACTGTCTGCTTTAGTTCCTCTCTGCTTTAGTGCCTAGATAATAGTATCTGATGCACATTTCCTATGTTGTTTTACCGACGTGAAACCCCCCACCAAGTGGAAGAAACTACTCGATTATCATAAGAACATGGTCCCCAGGCCTACCAGAGCCTAAGGATCATAATAGTAACTCCTGTGACACCACCCTGCTACCTCACTATCAACCAATCAGAGAACTGTGCATGAGCTGAACACACAAGATGGCCCTCCCTCACCTGGCTTTTGAAAATGTTTTGCTGAAACTTATGGGGAATTGTGACCTTTTAAGCAGTAGCTGTCCAGGACTGCTTGTACAACACCCTGCAATAAGTGCTGCAGTTCCTTTCACCACAACCTAGTGTCAGTAGACTGGCCCATGGACTCAAATTTGGTTTGATAACAAGTTCTGTTTGGAAGCAGAACATAAAAGAAATTAGCTGAAAGGATACCCAGGAGTCATATTATCAAGGAACTTAAAGTGTGGGTCTTATTCTATGGGGGAGCCAACAGATTTTAAATGGAGTTGTGACATGGTCCTCTGTTGCTCAGTCAGGTGAGTTCAATCACTCAGTCGTGAACGAGTCTTTGCAACCCCATGGACTGCAGCACACCAGGCTTCCCTGTCCATCACCAACACCGAGCTTGCTCAAACTCATGTACATTGAGTCAGTGATGCCATCCAACCATCTAATCGTCTGTCGTCCCCTTCTCCTCCTGCCTTCAATCTTTCCCAGCATCAGGGACTTTTTCAGTGAGTCAGTTCTTTGCATTTGGTGACCAAAGTATTGGAATTTCAGCTTCAGTATCAGTCCTTCCAATGAATATTCAGGACTGATTTCCTTTAGGATGGACTGGTTGGATCTCGTTGCAGTCCAAGGGACTCTGAAGAGTCTTCTCCAACACCACAGTTCAAAAGCATCAATTCTTTGGTGCTCAGCTTTCTTTATGGTCCAACTCTCATATCCATACATGACTACTGGAAAAACCATAGCTTTAACTACTTGGACCTTTGTTGGCAAGGTAATATCTCTGATTTTTAATATGTTGTCTAGGTTAGTCATAGCTTTTCTTCCAAGGAGCAAGCATGTTTTAATTTCATGGCTGCAGTCACCATCTACAGTGATTTTGGAGCCCCCCAAAATAAACTCTGTCACTGTTTCCATTGTTTCCCCATCTAGTTGCCATGAAGTGATGGGACTGGATGCCATGATCTTAGTTTTCTGAATGTTGAGTTTTAAGCCAGCTTTTAAACTCTCCTCTTTCACTTTCATCAAGAAGCTCTTTAGTTCTTCTCCGCTTCTGCCATAAAGATGGTGTCATCTGCATATATGAGGTTATTGATATTTCTCCCGGCAATCTTGATTCCAGCTTGTGCTTCCTTCAGCCCAGCATTTCTCATGATGTACTCTGCATATAAGTTAAAGGTGACAATATACAACGTTGACGTACTCCTTTCCCAATTTGGAAGCAGTCTGTTGTTCCATGTACAGTTCTAACTGTTGCTTCTTGACCTGCATACAGATTACTCAGGAGGCAGGTCAGGTGGTCTGGTTTTCCCATCTCTTGAAGAATTTTCCACAGTTTGTTGTGATCCACACAGTGAAAGGTCTGGCATAGTCAATAAAGCAGAAGTAGATGTTTTTCTGGAACTCTCTCGCTTTTTCGATGATCCAACAGGTGTTGGCAATTTGATTTCTGATTCCTCTGCCTTTTCTAAATCCAGCTTGAACATGTGGAAGTTCATGGTTCACATACTGTTGAAGCCTGGCTTGGAGAATTTTGAGCATTGCTTTACTAGTGTGTGAGATGAGTGCAGTTGTGCAGTAGTTTGAGCATTCTTTGGCATTGCCTTTCTTTGGGATTGGGATGAAAACTGACCTTTTCCAGTCCTGTGGCCACTGCTGAGTTTTCCAAATTTGCTGGCTTATTTAGTATAGCACTTTCACAACATCATCTTTTAGGATTTGAAATAGCTCACCTGGAATTCCATCACCTCCACTAGCTTTGTTCATAGTGATGCTTCCTAAGGCCCACATGACTTTGCATTCCAGGATGTCTGGCTCTAAGTGAGTGATCACACCATCGTGATTATCTGGGTCATGATGATCTTTTTCGTACAGTTCTTCTGTGTATTCTTGCCACCTCTTCTTAACATCTTCTGCTTCTATTAGGTCCATACCGTTTCTGTCCTTTATTGTACTCATCTTTGCATGAAATATTCCCTTGGTATCTCTAATTTTCTTGAAAAGATCTCTAGTCTTTCCCACTCTATTGTTTTCCTCTATTTCTTTACACTGATCACTGAGGAAGGTTTTCTTATCTCTCCTTGCTATTTTTTGGAACTCTGCATTCAAATGGATATATCTTTCCTTTTCTCCCTTGCCTTTAGCTTCTCTTCTTTTCTCAGCTATTTGTAAAGTCTCCCCAGACAACCGCTTTGGCTTTTTACATTTCTTTTTCTTGGGGATGGTCTTGATCCCCGCCTCCTGTACAATGTCATGAACCTTGGTCCATAGTTCTTCAGGCACTCTTTCTATCAGATCTAATCCCTTGAATCTATTTGTCACTTCCACTGAATAATCGTAAGAGATTTAATTTAGGTTGTACCTGAATGATCTAGTGGTTTTCCCTACTTTCTTCAATTTAAGTCTGAATTTGGCAATAAGGAGTTCATGATCTGAGCCATAGTCAGCTCCCGGTCTTGTTTTGCTGACTGTATAGAGCTTCTCCATCTTTGGCTGCAAAGAATATAATCAATCTGATTTCAGTATTGACCATCTGGTGATGTCCATGTGTAGGGTCTTCTCTGTTGTTAGCATTATTGTAATAGGTAACATCATGACTCATTGGACAACATTAGCTATGTAAATGGACCAAAATAAACCTTACATACTTAAAATCTATATATTCCAGGTAATAGTAGATGATTATTAACTAAAGGAGCTTCTAGTAAACCTCAGAATTGCACATTAGGGCCAAATGAGATATTAAAGAAGATATATTCAGTTTTTAGCAATAATTTATAGGGTACCACTCATGATCAGGCAGGGGCTTCCCTGGTAGCTCAGCTGGTAAAGAACCCACCTGCCAATGCAGGAGATGCAAGAGACGCATGTTTGACCCCTTGGTTTGGAAGATCCACTGGAGAAGGAAATGGCAACCTGTTCCAGTATTCTTGCCTGGAACATGACCAAGCGGGCACACGTGCATGATCAGGCGTGTGGTAGAGGAGGGGGAGAAGGGAACCTTGGAGCTATTTTCATTATGTCAAAAGACCTAACAGGAAACTGCATTTCCTCTCAATGAGGCTGAATAGGTTGATTAAAATTCCATGTTTATTTTCTTTGGATTGGAATTTAAAGGAACTCATTATGAGAATACTGATCATCTCAGGCTGATCAAAAGCTCTGATGAGATGATAGAGGTATCTGGTTTCTTTTCTTAAAGAGAAAATGAGCTGAAATTTAATGTAATTTGCTAAGTAAAATTACCCAAAATGTGGAAATACCATTGAATGGAAGGAAAATGTGCAAAACAGTAAAGTATGAAATTCAAATCTCACCTTTACAGTCTCTTTTACGTAAAAGCCAAACCTGCTTCTCCTTGATTTTCCATTTTAGTGATGGCCTCACCATGTATTCAGGCTTCCCTTGTGGCTCAGCTGGTAGAGAATCCACCTGCAATGCAGGAGACCTGGGTTTGATTCCTGGGTTGGGAACATCCCATGGAGAAGGGAAAAGCTACCCACTCCAGTATTCTGGTCTGGCAAATTCCACGGACTGTATAGTCCACGGGGTTGCAAAGAGTTGGACACAACTGAACGACTCTCATCATGTATTCAGCCTCAAAACCCAGAAGCCTGGGTAGCATTCTCCACTCCTGCCTCAATTTATTTCTCCTATTTAATCACACAACAAATTATTAATTCTACCTCTAAAACTTTTCTAGAATTTTATCCTCTTCTTTATTCAAACTATCATGACCTTGCTTGATGTTAGCTTTCTGTTTTGTTTTGCCGAGTAGGTAGAATTAACACACTTGAGGAGACCGAGGTCTGTGTGACCTTGTCCTAAAAGATAAATTATGATAATACAATAGGGGAGAAAACATGTCATATTTGTCAAATTTCTGTGAGGTGTTCTGCATCCAAGAGTTATGCTTGCTTAGCTACTTAGTTTTTATTAGAAAAGAGGGAGGAATGTGTCCTTCGGTGTCTTGAATGAGCTAGAAAGTTGTGATTACTCCTCATAATGGAAACTCTCTTGAGTGATATAAGCAGGGTGTGATGGGCTGTCACCATAGCCTCACCATTCCGGCCTCAGAAAAAGTTATCATGTGGTCAGATCACTCCCCTCCTGGGCAGTTGGGTTGGGTGGTGTTCATGCAGAAATGCAAGTCATAATTATTGCTTAGTGGAGTGTTAGATGAGGTTCAGGATGTGCAGGATGTCTCCTTGGCATATTGAATATTGTAAGCTGAGAAGTTAGGGAAAAGAGCAAAAGCAGGAAGGTCACTTTGGACCTCCTCTCCCAACTTCTTTCCTGAAACAGGTCATCTGACCCGTCTGTGAGGGGCTCTCTCCCTTGGCTGGGAAAAGAGCATTCTTCTCTCTGTAGACAAAGGGCTAGAGAAGAATCCAAATGAACAGTTTGCCCCAGTTTACTACACTTACCTCAGACTCTTTGACCTATTATATTTTTCCAAGACTGTCTACTCTTCATCAGTTTAGCATAAAAATACACCATTTCTTTGTAGATGAACCATTTCTTTGGGTCATCATTTGCTGATGAAGACTCCTGTGTCATGTAAAAATTATATTAAATAAATGTTTATGTTTTTCTCCTGTTAATCTGTCTTTGTCAGTTTAATTTCCAGACCAGCCAGAGACCCTAAGAAGGTTGAGGAAAACTTTGTCTTCCCCTATAATAGGTAATAAAAGTTAAGTTTAAAAATAAATTGCAGGGACTTCTCTGGTGGTCCAATGTTTAAGACTCCTCGCTTTGACTATGAGGTGTACAGGTTCAATCCCTGGTTGGGGAACTAAAATCCTGCATGCCATGCGGCCTCACCAATAATAATATAATAAAATTTAAAAATTGCAGCTTATTTTATGTCCTGATACTACTATCATTTTTACAACTAGAAAAATCAAAGTAAAACCTAGCTTAGTGAGATGGAAATACTAGGTTGTCTACTCAACAGCCATTTTTCCTTTTTCTTTTGATATTTGACATATACTTACACTAAAACAATATTAATTCTGTATTTTTCTTGGCCACCCTACCATTGTTATATCAACAGTCATATTCCTTAGTAGCATACATAAGATTAGCAAAAAAATAAGTCAGATTAGCAAAAAAATAAGTTTTTACAGTGATAATTATCTTTTTTCAGAAAAAGAATTTTATAGGTAATGAATTGCACCCATCAGTACAAAACTAGGACTCCTGTCCTCATAATTTTGAATAAGTAATAAAAAGCCATACCAGATTTTTTTTTTAACAAATATAAACTGTATACTATGGGCAGAGAATTAAGTATACTGACAACATTCAGTAAAATTTGTGCAAGACTTTGAAATGGCAACAAAAGGTAACTGAGTATTCTGTCTCATGCATCCCCCCTGGATTATCTCCTCTGAGTTTCTTTGAACTACTCACAACTCTGTAAATGGTAAACACTGAGGACAATGCAAATGACTCTTGTCCAAAAATGTGCAAATGAATTCTGTCCAGCGGAGGGACAATTGATTTCTTTCCCCACCCTCGTGGAGAAAGTGAGTTTGTATTGTCAATTCATGTCAGCATTCCTTATCTATCACTCTGAATTCTCCTTTGAACCAATTATAATATCTTACTGGTTTCTTCATTAATTATTGAATAACACACTGAAAGAAGAACTTTGATGCATATTCATTTTATTTTTGTATGAGAATCATGATTTTTACATTTAAAAATATATATCCTTTAGCAATACATTTTAAAAGATAAATGAGTTCACTGATATTTGGTCATTTAGGACTAGGATACATTCTTCATCATTTCAGGATGATTTTTGTTTTAGCAAAAATCAAAATTCCAAAGCAAGTGACCAATACACCATTTTTGTTTTGTTTTACTTCTTTTTGTTATTTCCTCTTCAAAAATATCCACCTCCTCAAGAATATACAATGGGGCAAAGATAGCCTCTTCAATAAGTGGTGCTGGGAAAACTGGACAGCTACGTGCAAAAGAATGAAATTAGAACACTTCCTAATGCTATACACAAAGATAAACTCAAAATGGATTAGAGACCTAAATGTAAGACCAGAAACTAAAATTCTTAGAGGAAAACATAGGCAGAACACTCAATGACATAAATCAAAGCAAGATCTTCTATGACCCGCCTCCCAGTGTAACAGAAAGAAAAACAAAAATAAACAAGTGAGACAAAATTAAACTTAAAAGTTTTTGCACAGCAAAGGAAACTACAAACAAGGTGAAAAGACAACCCTCAGAATGGGAGAAAATGATAGCAAAGGAAAAAACTGACAAGAATTAATTTTCAAAATATATAAGCAGCTCATACAACTCAATACCAGAAAAACAAACAATCCAATCAAAAAGTGGGAAAAAGACCTAAACAGACATTTCTCCAAAGAAGACATACTGATGGCTAACAAACACATGAAAAGATGCTAATATCACTCATTAGAGAAATGCAAATCAAAACTACAATAAGATACCAACTCACACCAGTCAGAATGGCCATCATCAAAAAGTCTCCAAGTAATAAATGCTGGAGAGCATGTGGAAAAAAGGGAACCCTCTTGCATTGCTGGTTGGAATGTAAATTGATATAGCCACTATGGAAGCCAGTATGGAGATTCCTTAAAAGGCTAGGAATAAAACCACCATATGACCCAGCAATCCCATTCCTAGGCATATACCCTGAGGAAAACAAAATTGAAAAAAACACATGTACCCCACTGTTCATTTCAGCACTATTTGCAATAGCTAGAACATGGAAGCAACCTAGATGTCCATTGACAGATGAATGGATAAAGAAGCTGTGGCTGATTCTTGTTGATGTATGACAGAAAACCCACAAAATTCTGTGAAGCAATTATCTTTCAATTATAAAAATAAATTTAAAATTCTGGGGGAAAAAAGTTAAAGAAAAGAAAAGTCACCCTTATCGTCTAGTTATTTCTATACCACTTACTACCACTAGCCCAAACTCCTTTGTCTTGGCAGTTGTTCACAAATTTATGGTTTCTTTGTCCAAAATTTATGAGTTTCCTGCTCTGGTCACTTATTCTGACCCTTCATTTTCTTGTGAAGTCTCCTGTGTACATGTAAAAATTCAATAAAATTTACGTTTTTCTCCTCTTTGTCTTTGTCAGGTTAATTTCCAGATCCAGCCAGGGACCCTAAGAAGGTGAAAAAAGCTTACTGTGTCAAAGGGACAGGATTCATAGAGATGGATTTTTTTTTTTTTGCCACTTTATTAATTGAAGGATAATTGCTTTACAGAATTTTGTGCTTTTCTGTCAAACATCAACAAGAATCAGCCATAGATACACCAATGTCCCCTCCCTCCAGAACCTCCCTCCATCTCCCTCCCCAAACCACCCTTCTAGATTGTCACAGAGCCCATGTTTGAGTTCCCTAAGTCATACAGCAAATTCCCATTGGCTATCTATTTTACGTACGGTAATGTAAATTTCCATATTACTCTCTCCATACATCTCACCCTTTCCCTTCTTCCCCTCCCCCATGTCTATAGGTCCGTTCTCTATGCCTGTTTCTCCATTGCTGCCTTTCAAATAAATTCATCAGTACCATCTTTCTAGATTCCATATATATGCATCAGTGTATGATATTTATATTTCTCTTTCTGACTTACTTCACTCTGTATAATAGGCTCTAGGTTCGTCCACCTCATTAGCACTGACTCAAACGTATTCCTTTTTATGGCTGAGTAGTATATAGTATATATGTACCACAGCTTCTTTATCCATTCATCTGTCAATGGACATCTAGTTTGCTTCCATGTTCTGCTGCTGCTGCTGCTAAGTCGCTTCAGTCGTGTCTGACTCTGTGCGATCCCATAGTGCTACAATGAACATTGGGGTACATGTGTCTTTTTCAATTTTGTTTTCCTCAGGGTGTATGCCTAGGAATGGGATTGCTGGGTCATATGGTGGTTTTATTCCTAGCTTTTTAAGGAATCTCCATACTGGCTTCCATAATGGCTGTATCCAGTTTGCATAAAGGGTGACTTTAATAAGGTTAGGTTGTACAAATTTCTTAACTCCAAATTCCCATTGTAATGATAAGAATGTCTTTGCTCCTCCTAGGATACCTTTCACATGGGAGTTTTATGACCTATTTCAGGGAAGTAGGGGAAATGGGTAGGTCAGAGTAAACTTCCTGCATCTACCTTTCTTAAAATTTTTTTTCAGCTAAATCCATTTAATATGTCAAGTTGCCATAGTTTGGGGGTAGTATGTCCTGAACCTCATCAATGCCTTAATTATGCGTATGAACTGTATAGAGATAGTAGTATAAGAAGTATTTCCAGAAGAGCACATATGGGAATCAGCAAACTGGATGGTGGGTGATCCTGGGTTGGATCCAGCCGGAGAGAGGAACTGGAAGGAGGGAACAATTACAGAGACATGGGGTGGGTGTATGGCTCTCTCTTAGTTATTTAGTCACTAAGTCACTAAGTCACTAAGTCATGGGTGACTGATTTGCAGCCCCATGGACTGTAGCCCACCAGGCTCCTCTGTCCATGGGATTTCCCAGGCAAGAATATTGCTGTGAGTTGTCATTTTATTCTCCAGGGGTTCTCCCCAACCCAGGGATCAAACCTGAGTCTTCTTCATTGACAGGTGGATTCTTTACCACCAAGTCACCTGGGAAGCCCCTCTTTCTGAGTACCGAGCACAGTTTTATCAGGCTCCTCAGAGGTGGCCCTTTACAGCTGCACAGCAATACTTTCTTTTTTAAAAAAAAAAAATTTTTTTTCTGCACTGCAGGCAGCCTATGAGGTCTTAGTTCCCCCACCAGAGATCAAACCGAAGATCTTAGCTTCCCACTAAGGGTTAAACTCAAGCCCCCTGCATTGGAAGTATGGAGTCGTAACCATTGGACCACCAGGGAAGTCCCGCACAGTAGTACTTTCTCTCCCTCTCTCCAGGGCCCAGCCCTCCAGCCCCTCATCAGCAGCCAGCTAAAAGCAGTCCCAGGGTAGAAGGCAGAGGTATGCAAAGTCCTGAACATCAATTATGAAGACAGGGGGTTGAGGGGTGAGGGGGTTGGTGTGTGAGTACAGAGCTATGATCTGACAACAACAGTAGCAGGATTCTAGCATTAAACTTGTGAATTTGGTGAGGGCAGGGCCATTCCCCAATTTCTGGGCTATTCTCATAGCTCCCAGAGCCCTGAAAGGCCCCGCTACTATACCCACAACTGTAGGCAAATAGAGTAAGGGGTCTGGAAGGAAAGGAACTAGACATAATTTTCTTGACATAAGGGAAACCATATTAGGCCTAAGTCATTTTGGGATCTAAGCCTGGCCACAGTGCTTGCTTTTGCAGGAGAATGGATCTCAATAGTTAATAAGGAAAGAAAGTTAAGGAAACAAAAGAATTGTAACAGTAAACAATTACTACTAGGCCAGGGAAATAATTTAACTGTGTGTGTGCTCAGTCATACCCAACTCTTTGTGACCCCTTGGACTGTAGCCGCCAGGCTCCTCTCTCCATGGGATTTTCCAGGCAAAAATACTGGAGTGGGTTGCCATTTCCTTCTCCAGGAATTTAACCATGTTGAAGACAATACATCAGTTGCAAAGATTCCTAGTTCTGTTTTGAAGGTAGAGATTAGCCTGAAACACAATCTTGAGCTGTTTTTAAGGATCCAAACCTCCTTGAACATGCAACCACTACACTAACTAGAACCTAAGGAATGATGATGCTGACTTTGCTGACCCTAGTGACTTTAACTAGAGCCTGATTCTATCAACCTTTGCCTTAATGCTGTGCTGAATTCTCCTCTGTTGAAGCCCCTTCATCAGTATGAATAAACCAACCAAACCCCT
This sequence comes from Giraffa tippelskirchi, assembly GCF_054371585.1. Taxonomy (NCBI): domain Eukaryota; kingdom Metazoa; phylum Chordata; class Mammalia; order Artiodactyla; family Giraffidae; genus Giraffa; species Giraffa tippelskirchi. Next base: position 130,584,860 of record NC_137276.1, read on the forward strand.
TCATGAATATACGTGTATCCTTAGCTTAAAATTTCCCCAGTTTTGCCGCGTGGGGAGACACTGCTTTGGGAAGATCCCAGTGTACTCCCTACTTACTGGGAGTAATAAATCCTCCTTTCTCCCACTCTTTGGCTTGACACCCACAAAAGAGGCAAAACTAAGTTTGGGGGTAACATAACCCTAATGAGAGTTGTGGGTTCCAAAAATGCCTCTCACTCTAAATGATTTTTTTAAATTTTGTGTTAATTGCTGGGCACAGCATTGCCCTTTCACCACTCATGGTTGCTATTTCTATTCCAGATCAAAATAACTGTAGTAACTTTTTCTTATTATATACTTTATTAAATACTGCAGCATATCTATTTTTATAATCTCTAGTTTTTCAAATAACTCTGCAGAACAGCTATTATTAAAAGCTGGGACTTGAATAGTATAAGCAGCTAAAGAGGGGTTTAGCCAAACTGTGAGGATGGCTGGATCCTACAGAGCATAAGGAGCCACAGTAATGTGTGTTGCAAAGTCTGGGGTCTCCAGTGTCCCCTGTTCCCTATGTACCCTCAGAATATGTCCTCTTCCAGCTAGCAGAGGCTGCTACAGGAAGAGATACTGCCTTCACCTTCACATCTAAACATCTTTCCTGAGTCTTGGTTCAGGAAAAGGCAAAGTCTCAGACTCCTGCCAGGGAAAAATTAAGCCACAGCCCTGATGAATGTAGTCATAGTTGATCTGGTTTTAGCCCAAGTCAGTCACTCTTACACAGCCCACTAAAGGAGCTCCTGCATATCAGACTGTCCTGGAAATCAGGCTCAGATCTGATTAGAAGGGTGGCAGAGCTCCAAGAAGGCAGCCTAGATGCACAGCTTCGCCAGATCTCCTATGTCAAAGTCAGGGCCCTGATAGGAAAGAAAGGGACCCTGAGACCTGGGATTGGGTGGATGAGTCTGAGACCCTTAAATCTCAGATTTCCCTGAGCCTTACTATCAGAAACAGCTGTGTCCCTGTTCAGGCCCTGCAAATAGGTTTATCTGTACCATTTTTCTAGATTCCATGTATATGCATTAGTATATATTTGTTTTTCTCTTTCTGACTTACTTTATTCTGTATGACAGACTAGGTCCATCCACATCTCTACAAATGACCCAATTTCATTCCTTTTTATGACGAATATTCCATTGTATGTATGTACCACATCTTCTTTATCCATTCATCTATTGATGGACATTTAGGCTGCGTCCATGAAGATGTAGACAACGGACATGTGGACTTGAGGCGGGGGTCAGGAAGGGGAGGGTGGAATGAATTGGGAGAGTTGCATTGACATAGATACACTACCACGTGTAAAATAGATAGCTAGTGGGAACCTGCTGTATCGCACAAGAAGCTCAGCTTGGTGTTCTGTGGTGACCCAGGGGGCGGGATGGGAGACAAAGGAGGCAGGTACAATAGGGAGGGGATATATGTATACACACAGCTTACTTTGTTGTACAACAGAAACTAACACAACACTGTAAAGCAACTATACTTCAATAATAATAATAATAAAATGAAACAGCTCTGTCTTTCTCTTGCCTAGAGGTGGGCAGGAGAAGGCAATGGCAACCCACTCCAGTACTCTTGCCTGGAGAATCCCATGGACGGAGGAGCCTGGTAGGCTGCAGTCCCTGGGGTCGCTGCGAGTCGGACACGACTGAGCGGCTTTGCTTTCACTTTTCACTTTCATGCATTGGAGAAGGAAATGGCAACCCACTCCAGTGTTCTTGCCTGGAGAATCCCAGGGATGGTGGAGCCTGGTGGGCTGCCGTCTATGGGGTCGCACAGAGTCAGACACGACTGAAGCGACTTAGCAGCGGCAGCAGCAGCAGCAGCAGCAGAGGCGGACAATGACCCTATGTGACGCCCGTATTTCACAAGATGATGCTGATTCTCCTCAAGGCCTTCTGCTACAACCCCTTACTATCAGAGTCAGTTCTAGGCCCAGCCTTAGAAGCGAAACATGACCCTTATTCTAGGAACAAATAAATAATCCACCAAAGGAATTGCAGAACTTTGCTAACGCAATCAGAAAAGAATGAGGGGAAAGATATGTGAGTGGATCTTACTATTACCATCGAACTCCGGAGAAAGGGGATTTGTTGACATGGAGGTACTTACTGATAACTCAAGGCTTAACCTCTGGCAGAGACACTGGAATCAGTTTGAAGTGTTGTGATGGTGCTTTGAAACCTGAACATAATGAAAGCTTACAGCAATTGGAGTTTCCAGAACTTCCTTGCCATGGAATTGAGTTGGATCTTGGCATAGGAAATATTAGAATAGATTTACTATGGAAAGTCTAAGAACTCTTAACCTGTGTTCCCCAGGAGGGCCAGACGCACTTGCTTTACTTAGATAATAAGAAATGCACTGGTGAGAAGCCACTGACATTTACCCGAAAAGTTTGGCCATCGCTGTTTTCTGCAAGTTGTACAGTTGATGTCTTGAAATGGAACTCCTAGATATCAATGAGGATGTTGGGATTCTAGAATGGTAGAGGTACATAGCACTTGAGTATCAGAGACAAAACTGTAGTTGCTGCAGCAAGGCCAGAGTGCTGTGGGGGCCTTAGTCCACAGTATCTACAACAATGTCTGAAAGATGATGTTCCTACATGTGAGATGGGTGAGTGTCCAAGTGAGGTGGTGCTTAATTTTGGTGTTGCTTAACATTAGCTTTATCAGTTTTGTTAAAATGATACATAGTAAGCATCACTACAAACAAAGCTAGTGGAGGTGATGGAATTCCAGTTGAGCTATTTCAAATCCTCAAAGGTGATGCTGTGAAAGTGCTGCACTCGATATGCCAGCAAATTTGGAAAACTCAGCACTGGCCACAGGGCTGGAAAAGGTCAGTTTTCGTTCCAATCCCAAAGAAAGGCAATGCCAAAGGATGCTCAAACTACTGCACAATTGCACTCATCTCACACGCTGGAAAAGTAATGTTCAAAATTCTCCAAGCCAGGCTTCAGCAGTACGTGAACTGTGAACTTCCAGATGTTCAAGCTGGTTTTAGAAAAAGCAGAGGAACCAGAGATCAAATTGCCAATATCAGCTGGATCATCGAAAAAGCAAGAGAGTTCCAGAAAAACATCTATTTCTGCTTTATTGACTATGCCAAAGCCTTTGACTGTGTGGACCACAAGAAACTGTGGAAAATTCTGAAAGAGTTGGGAATGCCAGACCATCTGACCTGTCTCTTGAGAAACCTGTATGCAGGTCAGGAAGCAACAGTTAGAACTGGACATGGAACAACAGACTGGTTCCAAATAGGAAAAGGAGTCCGTCAAGGCTGTATATTGTCACCCTGCTTATTGAACTTCTATGCAGAGTACATCATGAGAAACGCTGGGCTGGAAGAAACACAAGCTGGAATCAAGATTGCCGGGAGAAACATCAATCACCTCAGATATGCAGATGACACCACCCTTATGGCAGAAAGTGAAGAAGAACTAAAGAGCCTCTTGATGAAAGTGAAAGAGGAGAGTAACAATGTTGGCTTAAAGCTCAACGTTCAGAAAACTAAGATCATGGCATCTGGTCCCATCACTTCACGGGAAATAGATGGGGAAACAGTGGAAACAGTGTCAGACTTTATTTTTTTGTGCTCCAAAATCACTGCTGATGGTGATTGCAGCCATGAAATTAAAAGATGCTTACTCCTTGGAAGGAAGGTTATGGCCAACCTAGATAGCATATTTAAAAGCAGAGACATTACTTTGCCAACAAAAGTCCGTCTAGTCAAGGCTATGGTTTTTCCAGTGGTCACGTATGGATGTGAGAGTTGGACGGTGAAGAAAGCTGAGTGCCGCAGAATTGATGCTTTTGAATTGTGGTGTTGGAGAAGACTGTTGAGAGTCCCTTGGACTGCAAGGAGATCCAATCAATCTATCTTAAAGGAGATCAATCCTGGGTGTTCATTGGAAGGACTGATGTTGAAGCTGAAACTCCAATACTTTGGCCACCTCATGTGAAGAGTTGACTCATTGGAAAAGACCCTAATGCTGGGAAGGATTGGGGGCTGGAGAAGGGGACGACAGAGGATGAGATGGTTGGATGGCAGCACTGACTCGATGGACATGGGTTTGGATAGACTCCGGGAGTTGGTGATCAACGGAGAAGTCTGGCGTCCTGCGATTCATGGGGTCGCAAAGAGTCGAAAACGACTGAGCGACTGAACTGAACTGAACTGAATTGTAAAAAATTACCATTTTGGGGACCATTCATCCAGATTTCTCTCTCTGCTTTTGTTTATAAATTTTCATGTGTAGGATCTGGCTATATGTGTTGTTCTGTAACTATATTTTTAGGCCAATATTCTGTAGCATCTTTCCTTATCAATAAAGATAAACATGCAAGAGAGTTTTGAAGATATAAAGGCAGCAAGACATAGCTTTAAGCACCTAGACGTTGAACCAGACTGTTTGAATTCAAATTCTAGTTTCACCAATTTTTAGCTTTGTGAAATTAAATTGAATTCTACGTCTCAGTTTCCTCATATCTAAATTGGGTAAAATAGCGCCATCTTATTTTTAAGATTATTGCAACAATTAAATGAGTTAATATATACTTAGATCAATGCTTGACAAGTGTTGTTATTATTAGTTATGAGTTATTGCTTTATAGTCTCCCAATAATGGGTATTTACATTATTGGTCTCTTTTAACTTGTGTGATAAATACTTCAGTGAACTTTTTGCCCTTATATCTTCTTATATCTGTGTGATTATCTTCTTAAGAACATTCCTAGAAAAATTGGATTTCTAGAGCAACAGTCATGGCCCTTTTCCTGAATGATACTCTTTATATTTTCTAGACTTTACCACAAGTTTCTAGCATGAGAATTGTGTACTCCCTAGTCTATATTTGTAAGTATGGATGTGTTCTTTAATCTCTTCTTAATTATTAGATAGGAATTTGAACTCAAGCAAGAGGAAATTAGAAAACAAGGGCTCAAATGATCATTTGGTGCTTTGTGACTGAAATTGCTTTTAATTCTATCCTCTGCATGTTTTAGCCTGAAAACAGCAGCACTGGATCTCAACTAAGGGTCTCATTTTCAGAACAAGTCAGTTAAATCAGTGACCTTGTACTGTGACCTTACATGGCCCATGTACATATATAAGGGCCACATGCACCCAGATGCAGCGTTTAGATGCTTCCATTTCTCTCACATCTGTACCTTATCTGATCCTCATGGCAGTGGTTGCTGGCCAGACACTATAACTCCCACGTGGCTGCTGCTGCGGGGGCGGGGAGCAGAGAAGGCAGACGTGGTCCTGAGCAAGGACAAGAGCGGGGAGCAGCGGCTGCTGTCCTTGCCCTTGTCCCACATCTGAGTCTTCATAAAGAGCTCCCCGTGAGGTGTCCAGGAAGCCCTGGTGCTCACGGCCAAGGTCACGCAACACTGTTCACTATCTCACCACCTATTTCTGTAGCAACCGGAGTGGAAAAGAAAAGAAAGCACTCACAGTGATTTATCAAATACCTCGGAGGAATGGGAAACTTTTTAGCCTCTTGCAGATACATTATCAAAGAAGATTTTAGCTAGTTGCTGCTGCTGCTAAGTCGCTTCAGTTGTGTCCGACTCTGTGTGACCCCATAGACGGCAGCCCACCAGGCTCCACCATCCCTGGGATTCTCCAGGCAAGAACACTGGAGTGGGTTGCCATTTCCTTCTCCAATGCATGAAAGTGAAAAGTGAAAGCGAAGCCGCTCAGTCATGTCCGACTCTTAGCGACCCCAGGGACTGCAGCCCACCAGGCTCCTCTGTCCATGGGATTCTCCAGGCAAAAGTACTGGAGTGGGGTGCCATTGCCTTCTCCGATTTTAGCTAGTAAATATCTGAAAATGTTGAAGAGGGACGAGGAGGAGAATGACAACAGCGATGAGAGTGATGACGACCATGTGGAATCCTAAACCAAAAGGTGCTTTGAAGCTCAGCCTGGTGAGGGCCTGTGAGGATTAGCGCCTGTGTTCTCAAGCAGGCACTCGTCTATTCACTCATCAGAAACTTGGCGGACATTGTATTCTTTCCTGGCTGAGATCGAGCATAATGTACCTCTGCCATCAACAGCCCAAAGGAAAGAAACCCAGACAGCAGCTTCTTCCCCAGACCAGCACTGCAGCTCGAGTGGGAGGTAGGGATGGATATAGGGCTGAGAACCCTGGGGCACAGCCAGCCTGTAGCGGTAAACTCCAGCGGCAAAGACGACTTTTCCTCACTTTCTAGTTTACAGATGAGCTTCCCTGGTGGTTCAGTGGTAACGAATCCACGTGCCAATGCAGGAGACACGGGTTCAATCCCTAGGTTGCAAAGATGCCCTGGAGAAGGAAATGGCAAGCCGTTCCAGTATTCCTGCCTGGAAAATCCCATGGACAGAGGAAGCTGGCGGATTATAGTCCATGGGGTCTCAAAAGAGGGGTCTCAAGACTCAAACACGACTTACCCACTAAACAACAACTAGATTATACATAGATTTTGAAGAACTTCTAAATATGTGTAAATTTCCGTATGTATATTTTGAGGTTAGTTCTTCTAACAACTAGATTCTGTTTTAGTATATTTAATATGTTTAAACATGTTTGAGATTAGTTCTTGTAAACAACTAGATTCTGCTTTAGTATGTTTAATGTGTTTAAACTACATGTTTTAAATATGTAGTCTATGGGTAGTATGTTACCTTTAAATTTTTGTACTTCAAGAAAATTTGTTTGAGGCTCATTCCCTAGGAGTGCTTAAAATGGACAATATTGACATCACCTAGGTCAATTTGCGGAGATTTTATCTGAAGGCAGAGGAATGAGCTACCTAGAATTTTCATGCATTTTATTCGTTTGGTGATTCACTAATATGGCTCAGTCATCCTTGAAACAGTATTCCAATGCTAGACTTTGATCCCAAGTCACATGTGACCACCTTTAAATTGTTGTTTATATCCATTCTACATTTTGTTCCCTAAAAGTTTCATTCTGTAATGAGTTAATTATGCAATGTCATTCAACTTCAAAGTCATTCTAGTCGGTTTTATTAAAAATGTAGATGCTCTTTAAATAAAAAAAGAAGAAGAAGAAGAAGAAAATAGTTACTGGTTTGCTTCACATCCCATGGCTTCTTGTTTCTGAGTCTCTGAACTGTTAATTTTCTTCTAGGACAAAGGAGCTTAATCCTTCCACTCTGTGTTTTCTGCCCCTCTAAGGATATCTTTACCTTTACTCTCTGCCCTTTTAAAAGTTAACTTATTCTTGTGCTCGCTTCGGCAGCACATATACTAAAATTGGAACGATACAGAGAAGATTAGCATGGCCCCTGCGCAAGGATGACACGCAAATTCGTGAAGCGTTCCATAAAAAAAAAAAAAAGAAAGAAAAACAAACAAACAAAAAATAAAAGTTAACTTATTCTTTTCTTGAAATTTTTTTCCCTAACCTAAGCTCTGAGTGCCTCTCTCTAAACTCTGTTTCTGTGTAATAGTCCTCTTTTAGGGAGAAGTTCATCGTTCCTTCTCTTTGCAGTGTTCTAGCAGATGGAAGCATGGGAGGTGGTGAAGTCAAGCATTCAGATAGATTCAAACTGGTCTCAATTCATGTTTTTATGAGCTCATTCTTCATTTACATTTACATTCATGTTTTCATGTAGGTATCATTCATTTGCTTAGTCATTATTCACTGATTCCTGCGTGAAATATTAATACAGTCTACACATCTGCATTCAATTCTCACACATTCATCTCAGCGCTCATTCATTCATTCATGCCTTTATTCATTCAGTTATTGAATTCATTTACATAACATTTACTTATTTTAAAGATTTCTTAAATGTGGACCATTTTTAGTCCTTATTGAATTTGTTACAATATCGCTTCTGTTTTATGTTTTGGTTTTTTGGCCATGAGGCATGTGGAATCTTAGCTCCCCAATCAGGGATTGAAACAGCACCCCCTGAAAGGGAAGGCAAAGTCTAAACTACTGGACCACCAGGGAAGTACCCGTTTGCATAGAATTTATATACTCAACAATTTTTTAATTAAATTTTTTATGTCAGCCGGGGACGCAGGAAACCAATGGCACATTTAAATCAGGATAATCGAAGGGATTATTTACAAAGGCGTTGGCAGAGTGTAGGAGAACCACAAGGATTAGTGCAAGACTAATACTTTGGCCACCTGATCCGAGGAAATAACCAATGGGAAAAGACCCGATGCTGGGAAAGATTGAAGGCAGGAAGAGAAGGGGATGACAGAGGATGAGATACTTGGATGGCATCACGGACTCGATGGACATGAGTTTGAGTAAACTCCGGGAGTTGGTGATGGACAGGGAAGCCTGGCGTACTGCAGTCCACAGGGTCACAAAGAGTTGGACACGACGAGCGACTGAACTGAACTGAAGTGTAACACTCTGGAGCTAACAACAGCCAGTCCCGGTTACCACCTCTGGCTCTGAAAGGAAAAGGGGGAGAAAAACTGAAAACTTTCATTGTGGTATCCCTGCCTGGATTGGAGAGAATCTGGGCATAAATACCAGATTGAATTCTCCTTCCTTTGGCAGATCTTTTGCCAATGCCTCCACTCTACAAGTATTCTCTGAATGGGAACTACGTCAGTGTGCGAGACAGAGGACAGAGGCAGTCGGCACTGGTCAGCCTTCTGGGGGCAGGGCAGGATGAAGGTTGGTGGAGAATGTATCTGGAGAGGCAAAGAAATGGAGAGAGCACTCCCTGTGCTCTCAGGTTCTGAAGCTACTCAGCAATGCATCTTCCCTCTTCTTCTTCTTTTATAATGAAAAAATACTATATTTATTTTTAAAAATTAAAAATTATTTTCCCTTTGAGGTTATTACAGAATACTGAGCAGAATTCTGTGTGTTGTACACATAGAATTGTTGGTGATCTATTTTAAATACAACGGGATGTACATGTCAATCCCAAACTCCCAATCTCTCTTCTCCTTTCTTATTACCGAGAAAGAACCAGTAAGAATGGGCAAAAAAATTCCTGGTTAGGAAATTACTTTCATCACAGAAAGCCACATAGACTAGAGTCAGCCTGGTTACACATGCTGGCTATCTTGGATTTTGCTTTTTTGGGAAAGTCTTTTGGGTTCTTCCATCACTCCCACCCCAAAAAAGTGCTATTTCCTACAACAATGTTTTAACAATAAATTGTGTCTGGATGACTGCATTCTGCATTCTACACACCTTGATTATCTTAGCCAGGGCCTGGTGAAGAGTAAATGTCAAAAGCAAGGATGAAAGAACACCTGGGTGCTGAAGCGTCAAGATACCGTGAATTTCTTCCACTCTACCACAAGGTGGCAACAGTTACCATGGTCCAATTTTCTTATTTGTGGGACTCAGGCACACATCTTCATCCACTATCCTGTGAATAGAATAAATCTATTCTTAAAACTCAACATTAAAAAAAACTAAGATCATGGCATCTGGTCCCATCACTTTATGGCAAATGCTGCTAAGTCGCTTCAGTCGTGGCCGACTCTGTGCGACCCCATAGACGGCAGCCCACCAGGCTCCGCCGTCCCTGGGATTCTCCAGGCAAGAATACTGGAGTGGGTTGCCATTTCCTTCTCCAGTGCATGAAAGTGAAAAGTGAAAGTGAAGTCGCTCAGTCGTGTCTGACTCTTAGCGACCCCATGGACTGCAGCCTACCAGGCTCCTCCATCCATGGGATTCTCCAGGCAAGAGTACTGGAGTGGGGTGCCATTGCCTTCTCCTTATGGCAAATAGAAGGGTAAAAAGTGGAAACAGTGACATTTTATTTTCTTGGGCTCCAAAATCACTGTGAACAGTGACTGCAGCCATGAAATTAAAAGTCCCTTACTCCTTGGAAGGAAAGTTATGATAATCCTAGCCAGCATACTAAAAAGCAGAGACATCACTTTGCCGACAAAGGTCTGTGTAGTCAAAGCTATGGTTTTTCCAGTAGTCATGCATGGATGTCAGATTTGGACCATAAAGAAGGCTGAGTGCCAAAAAATTGATGCTTTTGAATTGTGGTGCTGGAGAACATTCTTAAGAGTCTCTTGGACTGCAAGGGGATCAAACCAGTCAATCCTAAAGGAAATTGATGTGGAATATTCATTGGAAGGACTGATGCTGAAGCTGAAGTTCCAATGCTTTGGCCACCTGATGCCAAGACTCTTTGGAAAAGATACTGATGCTGGGGAAGATTGAAGGCAGAAGGTGAAGGGGAAGACCGAGGGTGAGATGGGTGGATGGCATCACCAGCTCAATGGACATGAATTTGAACAAACTCCAGGAGAGAGTGGAGGACAGGGAAGCCTGATGTGCTGCAGTCCATGGAGTTTCAAAGAGCTGGACTCAACCTACAGATTGAACAACAACAAAATTTTAAAATAACTATATCAAGGAGAGAATAATACACTGATGATGAGGAAGAGAAAAAACAATTACACATCTACTTTCACTAATATTATTAGATATGGCACTGAAAATTTTACCTTAAACAGCATTTGAAAATCATTACTAAATTTCTGAAACAGAATTTGCCCTCTGTGCAGATGTTAGATAAACAAATGGATTATCCCTGCCCTATACAGTTCCTAGCTATGTAATTTGTTCACCCAAAGTCTCTTCTCTGGGCTCTTCCCGTACACCTGGCCCTATTCTTGCCCTCAACGTTAACAAGTCCCATAGGTACAGGTTCTCAGTGACTTGCTTCTGTCCCCTCTTCTCCGCAGCTACCTCTATCTGTGCAGAAACTATACACTGTGCTTCTTATACTGGCCTGTGGATGCTGGAATTCATCCCTGTTTCTAGTCTTTTTAACTCTTGAAGAAGGGCACCATTTTTTAGAAATTGTTGCTGAATGTTCTTTACAAGCTCAGGGATGACGTTGTCCTAGTGAGGTGAAGGGTAACTTACTTATTTTTTTTTTGAAAATACTTACATTTCTTGAGTGCCTTAGAAACCAAGAGCAACAAGAGCATTGTCCCTGCATGTTTTTTAATCTGGGGAAAACTTGCTTCTATTTTACTACTTTTGCACTTTGGCAAAGATTACCAAGACTTGTCTAAAACTTACCAACAATTCTGGTTTTAGCAATAAAATTTTGCCCTGTAGTTGAAAATAAACTATGTCCAAAGGATTAAGAAAAAGAAGGTTAAATAAGATCAGATTTTTTTTTTTTTAATAATCAAGGGGTCCTTCAGTCAGTCAGTCAGTTCAGTCACTCAGTTGTGTCCGACCCTTTGAGATCCCATGGACTACAGCACCCCAGGCTTCCCTGTCCATCACCAACTCCAGGAGCTTGCTCAAACTCACACCCATCAAGTTGGTGATGCCATCCAACCATCTCTTCTTCTGTTGTCCCCTTCTCCTCCTGCCTTCAATCTTTCCCAGCATCAGGGTCTTTTCTAATGAGTCAGTTCTTTGCATCAGGTGGCCAAAGTATGGGACTTCAGCTTCAGCATTAGTCCTTCCAGTGAATATTCAGGACTGATTTCCTTTAGGATTGACTGGTTTGATCTCCTTGCAGTCCAAGGGACTCTCAAGAGTCTTCTCCAACACCACAGTTCAAAAGCATCAATTCTTTGGTGCTCAGCTTTCTTTATAGTCCAACTCTCACATCCATACATGACTACTGGAAAAACCATAGTTTTGACTAGATGGACCTTTGTTGGCAAAGTAATGTGTCTGCTTTTTAATATGCTGTCTAAGGGGTCCCTACAGAAGATGGATAAGAAACCATGGGGGTGGATGGCTGGACCATGAGTAATTCCTGAGGCTGGGAAGAGGAGCTTAAGAGCTCAGAATAGAAGGAAGGGGTAAGATGGGTAAAGTTTTCGGCTTCTCAACACAGAAGACTTAAGAACTTAAAAAAATTTCAGTTAAGGTGTCTGCCTTAGTAAGAGACAAGAATAAAATGAGCAGGTAGAAAGAGAACAAAAAAAAGAACGAGGCACATCCACAGTTGCATTGGTGTACACTGGAGCCTGGCAGTGGAGAGAGTCCCTAATATGTTGCCTCTCCTGAATCTTCCAGGCTTTTCTCGTTGCTGAGGAAGAGCTCACACTCATTGAACACCTACCATGTCCCAGGAACTATATTAATCTTTTTCATATTATATCATTTGAGTTTTATAATAGTTCCACATCAAAGTACAATTCTCAAAAAGTTAAAAACATGATTTTCACAGAAAGATATAATGAATGTGTGTCAAAAATATATTCAACTCATTATGAATGAAGGAACTAGTAAGATGGCAAAATTGATTTCCAAGACCATTTGAGGAAGGGGGGTGTATGTAGCATACCAGGAAAGGACGCTTTAAAAGATTGTTAATGTTTACAGACAATAAAATGGTTACCTTTGTTATTATTATTTTTGTACTGGACAGCAATCTGCAAGTTAAAGTGTAACTTCATGTTTTGGGGCCTCTAATCAAAAAGCAAATTGGAAAGTCAAACAAAGGTATATTCTAGGGAATGAGTTCTTGGGCAGGCCTGATTAATTACTGACCAAACATGACACTGAAAGGACGTGAAGTTATTCTCTTTACTTATAGTTTTTGTTTAACCTCCAGTCTTTCCCTCTCTAGACTGAAAACTCCATTGAGTCAGGAGCTGGTGTTTCTGATCTTTTTCACCATTGTGACAATCGTGCAAGTGCGTAATACACACTGACAGGCCCTAAGTATGGGGTGAATAAATGTTTGGCTGAATTGAGTTATAGAAAGGTTAGCAACTTGCATAAAACCAAATAATAGGTGAGTGGCAGATTCCCTGAGATTTCTTATCCCCATTCCATAGGAATGTGTATTAGTTTCCTAGAACAGTTAACAAGTGATCCCAAGTTGGGTACCTTGAAACAACAGAAATTTATTCTCTCCCAGTCCTGGAGGCTAGAAGGATGTTGCCAGCGACCCTATAAAGGAGTTGTCAGGGTTGTGACTCCTCTGAAGGCTCTAGGAAAGAATCCTTCCTTGCCTCTTCCTAGTTTCGGGTGCCTGCCAGCATCTCTGGTGTTTCTTGGCTTTGAGCTGTATCACTGCAATTTCTGCCGGTCTTCGCTTTTCTGTCTTCCCTCTTTGTGTGTCTGTTTTCTCTGTGTCTCTTCTTTTAAGGATGCCGGTGATTAGATCAGTTCAGTTCAGTTCAGTTCAGTCGCTCAGTCGTGTCCAACTCTTTGCGACCCCATGAATTGCAGCACACCAGGCCTCTCTGTCCATCACCAATTCCCAGAGTCTACCCAAACCCATGTCCATCGAGTCAGTGATGCCATCCCACCATCTCATCCTCCGTCGTCCCCTTCTCCTCCCGCCTCCAATCCTACCCAGCATCAGGGTCTTTTCCAATGAGTCAACCCTTCACATGAGATCAGGGCCCACCATAATCCAGGAGGATCTCGTTTTAATTTGTATCTCCATTAAATCTACAAAGACTCTAGTTCCATATAAGATCACATTCACAGTTTCATGGATAAGGGCTCGAACATATCTATAGTGTTAGTCTAGCTCAGTCGTGTCCAACTCTTTGTGACCCCAGGGACTGTAGCCCACCAGGCTCCTCTGTCCGTGGAATTCTCCAGGCAAGAATACTGAAGTGGGAATCCCTTCTCCAGGGGATCTTCCTGACCCAGTGACTGAACCTGGGTCTCAGATTCTTTACCATTTCAGCCACCAATTCAACCCATACAGGAGGCCTTGGAATCAGAGGATCTTGTATTCCTTTATTTTACTTACTCTTTTTGCCACTCAGAGTGGCATGTGGGATTTTAGCTGCTTTAAAGTGGAGCACAGAGTTTTAACCACTGGACCACCAGGGAAATCCTGGGTTTGAATTCCTTTAGCTCATTTAGTCAGTTCGGGATCTCTCAGCATTGTCTGTAGGCTTTCTGCTTTCCCAGGTCCTGGGGAAAATCCTGTTCTAAATCAGGTGGAATTTCAGAAGCCCCAGGCACTTATCACGGCTATTTTGCATCGTCAATTTATTATTATTTAATAATAAATCCCTTTCAGGTTCTCTGAAATAGTCCTTGTCTTTAATTCATGTTCTCAGAAATGGATCCTTATCTCAACTTGTCTTGTCTGAAGTTTTGGTACCTGCCCAAGAGACCGGTTCTTCATGACCCAAGTCCACGCCATGCTCTTGCCTGGTATTGAACAAGCTGAGTTACTGCAGAGCAGGGAGGCAGCAGATGCTCCACTTTGACGGGAAGAGAAAAGGGGCTGGAAGTGGCATGTTTTTTTTGCTATTGGTCTGGTATTTTAGAAGGGGTGGTCAACAAATCTGAATGGATGTTATTGGCCTCCCATCAAGGTGCCTGTGTAAGAGAGTCCCTATGGGGTTTAGGAACATAAGCGGTTCTCAGCATTTTATAGCTGTAGAGAGCAGCAGTCTTTAAGTTTTTAACTTAAAACTTTCAAATTAATTTTGAAAAATTATAAAGTCCCACATACATCTTTAAGTTAACATCTAAAATCTTTCATCACCAGTTTAAATAATTGCAAAAGATGTAGCATTGGACATTTTGCAGTATGTTAGTATTTTAAAATAAAATTGTTCAGGCACTTTTTTTAAAGTGCCCAGTGGAATCTAAGTATTATAATGATTTGATATCCACTACTTGTCTTTTCTGGTAAAGAATCCGCATGCAATGCAGGAGACCCCGGTTCGATTTCTGGGTTGGGAAGTTCCCCTGAAGAAGGGATAGGCTACCCACTCCAGTATTCTGGGGCTTCCCCTGTGGCTTAGAGGACAAAGAATCTGCCTGCAATGTGGGTGACCCGGTTCAATCCCTGGATTGAGAAGATCCCCTGGAGGAGGGCATGGCAACCCACTCCAGTATTCTTGCCTGGAGAATCCCAGTGGACAGAGAAGCCTGGTGAGCTACAGTCTGTGGGGTCTCAAAGAGTGAGACATGACTAAGCGACTAAGCACAGCATGGCACCATGGCTTTTAGGCTTCCCAGGTAGTGCTAGTGGTAAAGAACTCACCTGCCAATGCAGGAGACATAAGAGGTGAGGGTTCCATCCCTAGGTTCGGAAGATTCTCTGGAGGAAGAAATGGCAACCCACTCTAGTATTCTTGCCTCGAGAATCCCATGGACAGAGGAACCTGGTGGGGTACAGTCCATAGGGTCGCAAAGAGCAGGATACTACTGAAGCGACTTAACCACATACGACTTAGCACAAGTCATGTCTTTACACATTCATGAATGGGTCCTTTTAAAATAGTTGGAAATTTTCACACTTCTCTTTTCCTCCTTGATCTCATATTTCCATTTTAATTCTCCCACAGAATTTAACCTTCAAGTAATACATTTTTAAGCATGAAAGTCTTATTGTTTGTACTACCTTTCTGCAAATATATACATGAATAAACATATATATATAACTTAAAATTGTCTTCTTAACAGGTATAGGAAAGTTAAAACTTTTTCTTTTGGTTTAAGTTATAGCCATGACCAGTACATAATACAGTATAAAAATAATCATTTTTGATAAATAATCAGTAAATATAAAATTAAAGTTTTGTTGAAAATCCAATTTTTAATGAAATACCTGGGTTTTTTCCTCCAATTAGTACATGAATCTATGAATGATTATTACTTATTACTTATTGCTGGAATGAGACAAAATTTATATTAATTCTATTACTCTTTTCCATTTTTACATAAAAAAAAATATGCTAGGAGATATTGTTCTTGTAAGTAGCAAAAATGGAACAAGTTATACAATAACAAGACTATTCAATCCTTTGAGCTCCTTCTGAACTATGTGTCAAATAACAATAATAAATAATGATTATATCTCATCTATTAACTGATGATTTAATTAGATCATCTTTCAAATTGGCAAACGAAATGAATTGGAAACTATACAACTTGCAAAGTAATTGTTGCTCAGCCATCACAGGCATTCGGTTTTTCAAATTTCTTGCAAATATACCAAAAAGGATTTACAAAACTTAGCAAATGATTACTAATTAAACTTATTACTTTTTCAGTTTGAGATACTACAATTAACTTGATATACCCAAAGAGAACTGAAAAAATTGAAACATTGCTTATTTTCTATGCTTTTTCCAAAGCAATATGTTTTATAAAATACTTTTATCACACCCCTTATGCATGAGAAAAAGTGAAAGTGAAATCGCTCAGTCGTGTTCGACTCTTTGTGACCCCATGGACTGTAGCCTACCATGCTCCTCCGTCCATGGGATTTCCCAGGCAAGAATACTGGAGTGGGTTGCCATTTCCTTCTCCAGAGGATCTTCCTGACCCAGGGATTGAACCCAGGTCTCTCGCATTGTTAGCAAGATGCTTTACCATCTGAGCCACCAGGGAAGTCCCACTTATGCATACTTTCAACTAAATGTTGGAACTGAAAACTTTATTTGGCAAACTAGTCATCTTTTTTAGCCCATTAGTTCCAATCAGATTACTGTCAGTCAGAAAAAGTCTGATCTCATTTTTCAGTTTAATTTATATGTGTTATACATTTGCAAAAATAGTATAAAAACCACTGGGAAAGGTTATGGAATATATTTTGTAAAATAGATTACCAAGAACAGTCAAGATTTAAATGTTATAGAGCTAACATAGTTAATTCATCAATGTTAGAACAAGTTATTAAAAAGTAATAAATAATAAATCAAAATGCTATTTTTCATTACTTAATTTATAATGATGTAGTGTAATATGTAGCTTAAAATATTACTTATTTATGAGGTAGAGGGTATGATTAAGAAGTATGCTAAGAGGCTGTTGTTCAGCTTCTGGGATTAGCTAAATAAGAATCATATATAAAATTAGAACTAACTCCACTAGTATTGTTAGACATCATGATCAAGCTTTCCTATGTATTTAAAGAAGTGTAAATAGCACTATTAAAAACAATCAATTCAGCAGCTAACTTTTATTTTTTCAAAAAGAAAATACTAAATGTTTTAAGATAAAATGCAACTGAAGTAAATATTTTGTTGATTTGATAAAAACAGATTATAACTCCATGTTGAATAACATGTATCAATTTTTAAAAATTTTTGTAAAGTTTTATGTGTCATTTTTATCCACTGAGTCATTAAAATCTTGCTAGTTCAAGAAAACATTTTAGTCACGTGAAGAATCAATGATTCTTAACTGACTCCCATGATCCTTGTCACATGAATTCATATGTAATCCCTCCCCTTGGTTCTAACCAACAGCACATGGCAAAGGTGATGAGAAGTAGTTCCTTGATTATGTAAAGCCATATAAGATATCTGTGTTGCTAGGAAACACTCTGAGCCTCTCCTTGCTGATTTGATGAAGGAATTGGCCATACTGGGGCTTCCCAGACGGCAATAGTGGTAAAGAAGCCCCCGCTGCCAGTGCAAGAGTCATAAAAGACATGGGTTCAATCCCTGGGTCAGGAAGATCCGCTGGAGAAGGGAATGGCAACTCATTCCAGTATTCTTGCCTGGAAAATTCCATGGACAGAGGAGCCTAGTGGGCTACAGTCCGTGGGGTTGCACAGAGTTAGACACGACTGAAGCGACTTAGCATGCACACAGGCACGTACAGATTGGCCATATTGAGGAAGCTCATGTGGCAAAGAACTGTGAGTGGTTTCTAGGAGCTGACTATGGTCTCAGGAAGCTGAGGACTGCTGCCAGCAGACAGCCAGCAAAAGGCCAGGGCTCTCAGTCCTACAACTGCAGGGAATGAATTCTGCCGAGAATCTGAGTGAAACTAGAAGTGAATCCTTCTCCAGAAGAGAATGCAGCCTGACTAACACCTTGATTGCAACCTTGTGAGACCCCAAGCAGAACACTCAGCTGAACTCTGACCAGAGCCCTGACCCAAAGAAACTGTGAAATAATAAATGTTGGTTTAAGCTGCTGTTTGTAGTAATTTGTTGTATCAGTTCAGTTCAGTTGGTTAGTTTTGTCCGACTCTTTGCAACCCCATGGACCACAGCACGCCAGATTTCCCTGTCCATCACCAATTCCCGGAGTTTACTCAAATTCATGTCCATTGAGTCGTTGATGCCATCCAACCGTCTCATCCTCTGCCGCCCCCTTCTCCTCTTGCCTTCAATATTCCCCAGCATCAGGGTCTTTTCAAATGAGTCAGCTCTTCTAATCAGGTGGCCAAAGTATTGGAGTTTCAGCTGCAACATCAGTCCTGCCAATGAATATTCAAGACTGATTTCCTTTAGGATGGACTGGTTGGATCTCCTTGCAGTCCAAGGGACTCCCAAGAGTCTTCTCCAACACCACAGCTCAAAAACATGAATTCTTTGGAACTCAGCTTTCTTTATAGTCCAACCCTCACATCCATACATGACTACTGGAAAAACCATAGCCTTGACTAGATGGACCTTTGTCAGCAAAGTAATGTCTCTGCTTTTTAATATGCTGTCTAGGTTGGTCATAGCTTTTCTTCCAAGAAGCAAGTGTCTTTTAATTTCATGGCTGGAGTCACCATCTGCAGTGATTTGGGAGCCCAAAAAATTATAGTCAGCCACTGTTTCCCCATCTATTTGCCATGAAGTGATGGGACCAGATGCCATGATCTTAGTTTTCTGAATGTTGAGCTTTAAGCCAACTTTTTCACTCTCCTCTCTCACTTTAATCAAGAGGCTCTTTAGTTCTTCACTTTCTGCCATAAAGGTGGTGTCATCTGCATATCTGAGGTTATTGATATTTCTCCCAGCAATCTTGATTCCAGCTTGTACTTCAACCATCCCAGCGTTTCTCATGATGTAGTCTGCATATAAATTAAATAAGCAGGGTGACAATATATAGCCTTGATGGACTCCTTTCCTGATTTGGAACCAGTCTGTTGTTCCATGTCCAGTTCTAACTGTTTGCTTCCTGACCTCCATCAAGAGGCACGTCAGGTGGTTTGGTATTCCCATCTCTTTCAGAATTTCCCACAGTTTATTGTGATCCACACAGTGAAAGGCTTTGGTATAGTCAATAAAGCAAAAATAGATGTTTTTCTGGAACTCTCTTGCTTTTTTGATGATCCAACAGATGTTGACAATTTGATCTCTGGTTCCTCTGCCTTTTCTAAAACCAGCTTGAACATCTGGAAGTTCACAGTTCAAGTACTGTTGAAGCCTGGCTTGTAGAATTTTGAGCATTATGTTACTAGTGTGTGAGATGAATGCAATTGTGTGGTAGTTTGAGCATTCTTTGGCATTGCCTTTCTTTGGGACTGGAATGAAAACTGATCTTTTAGTCCTGTGGCCACTGCTGAGTTTTCCAAATTTGCTGGCATATGGAGTGCAGCATTTTCACAGCATCATCTTTTAGGATTTGAAATAGCTCAACTGGAATTCCAGTTTTTGTTGGATAGAAACAAATTCCAGAATTTGTTGCTTGGCAATAGACAACTAATCCAGTAATCTATTCAGCTTTGGCATGTTTTAAGGTGCTTTTTTTTTTTATAAATAATTATGAATCCTAGGAGACAATATTAGGATATCTGAGAAGAATGCTTGTGTTAACAATTAATCTCAAAAATATACAATCAGCTCCTGCAGCTCAATTCCAGAGAAATAAATGACCCAATCAAAAAATGGGCCAAAGAACTAAACAGACATTTCTCCAAAGAAGACATACAGATGGCTAACAAACACATGAAAAGATGCTCAACATCACTCATTATCAGAGAAATGCAAATCAAAACCACAATGAGGTACCATCTCATGCCGGTCAGAATGGCTGCTATCAAAAAGTCTACAAGCAATAAATGCTGGAGAGGGTGCGGAGAAAAGGGAACTCTCTCACACTGTTGGGAGGAATGCAAACTAGTACAGCCACTATGGAGAACAATGTGGAGATTCTTTAAAAAACTGGAAATAGAACTGCCATATGACCCAACAATCCCACTGCTGGGCATATACACCAAGGCAACCGGAATTGAAAGAGACACGTGTACCCCAATGTTCATCACAGCACTGTTTACAATAGCCAGGACATGGAAGCAGCCTAGATGTCCATTAGCAGATGAATGGATAAAAAAGCTGTGGTACATATACACAATGGAATATTACTCAGCCATTAAAAAGAATGCATTTGAATCAGTTCTAATGAGGTGGATGAAACTGGAGCCTATTATACAGAGTGAAGTAAGTCAGAAAGAAAAACACCAATACAGTATATTAACTCATATATATGGAATTTAGAAAGATGGTAACAATGACCCTATATGCGAGACAGCAAAAGAGACCCAGATGTATAGAACAGTCTTTTGGACTCTGTGGGAGAAGGAGAGGGTGGGATGATTTGAGAGAACAGCATTAGAAACATGTATATTATCACATGTGAAACAGATCGCCAGTCCAGGTTTGATGCATGAGACAGGGTGCTCAGGGCTGGTGCACTGGGATGACCCTGAGGGATGGGATGGGGAGGGAGTTGGGAGGGAGGTTCAGGATAGGGAACACATGTATACCCATGGCTGATTCATGTCAGTGTATGGCAAAATCCATTATAATATTGTAAAGTAATTATCCTGCAATTAAAATAAATTAATTAATTTAAAAAATACAAAAAAGAAAAAAAAAGAATACTCTGTGTTTAAACATGTGGGGGAGGACTTTTTTTAAGCATTCAATACATCTTGTTTCTTTCTTTGCTTTGTTTTCATGGATTGTTCCATAATAATGTTTATTTATGTATTTATTTGGGAGTAGGCAAGAGAATTCAGAGAAGACAATGAAACCCACTCCAGTACTCTTGCCTGGAAAATCCCATGGACGGACAAGCCTGGTGGGCTGCCATCTATGGGATCGCACAGAGTCGGACATGTCTGAAGCAACTTAGCAGCAGCAGACAGAGAATGGAAGAGGCAGTCCTTACATGAGAATTTTTAGTATTCCCACTATCATACTACTGCATAGCAGAATCTAAGGCCAAAATGCTGTTTGTCACACAAAGTTTTACTTTTAACAAAAATATATATATAAAGCTAGGAAACACAAGAAATTCTGAGTGTTTTTTATATCCTGATTAACCATTAAAGGAGTCTGCTCCTTTGTTTAGCCCGCTTGCGGGTTTTTACACTCCAAGAAATGCTTCACTGCAAGACTTGGTATCCATCACTTCATGGCTAATAGATGGGGAAACAATGGAAACAGTGACAGACTTTATTTTCTTGGGCTCCAAAATCACTGCAGGTTGTGATTGCAGCCATGAAATTAAAAGACACTTGTTCCTTGGAAGAAAAGCTATGACCACCATAGACAACGTATTAAAAAGTAGAGACATTACTTTTCTGACAAAGGTACGTCTAGTCAAAGCTATGCTTTTTCCAGATGTCATGTATGGATGTGAGAGCTGGACTATAAAGAAAGCTAATCGCCAAAGAACTGATGCTTTTGAACTGTGGTGTTGGAGAAGACTCTTGAGAGTCCCTTGGACTGCAAGGAGATCCAACCAGTCCATCCTAAAGGAAATTAGTCCTGAATATTCGCTGGAAGGACTAATGCTGAAGCTGAAGTTCCAATACTTTGGCCACCTGATGTGAAGAACTGACTCATTGGGAAAGACTCTGATTCTAGGAAAGATTGAAGGCAGGAGGAGAAGGGGACGACAGAAGATGAGATTGTTGGATGGCATCACTGACTCAATAGACATGAGTTTGAGCAAGTTCCGGGAATTGGTGATGGACAGGGAGGCCTGGCGTGCTGCAGTCCATGGGGTTGCAAAGAGTTGGACATGACTGAGCGACTGAACTGAACTGAAGACTTGGTATGGGTAAGAGGTGTGCCTGTATGCAAAAAGTGGGTGAAGGGCTGATGTGAACACAGGCACATTCTCTGATACATCAGTTTTGGGAAAGACTATCTCTGAAAGTTAAGGATCTGGAAATCATTATTCTTTACATTTTCCCTGCTTGCATGTCCCTTGGAAAGTTTTAGGACCAGGTGATTAATCAAAGGCATCCCTAACAATTCAAAAACCCAATCTTCTGAAGCAGAAGTTGAAGCTTAGAACCAGGTTTCATTTCTCATGGGAAGAATAAAGCTAAAGGGGAAAAAAAAACAATCTCTTGAGACGTTTTGCCAGTGGAGCGAGACATACATTAAAAAACAAAATAAGTTATACTGTATGTTAGGAGGTTAAGTGTCACAGAAGAAAATACAATAAAAGAGTGGGATAGGGATGATGTGAAGATTGCAATTTAAAGAGTTGGCCGGAGGGACTTCCCTGGTGGGACAGTGGTTAAGAATCTACCTTCCAATGCAGGGTATGCGGGTTTAATCCCTGGTCAGGGAACTAAGATGCTACATGCTACAAGGAAGTAAGAATGTTAAGGGAAAGTAAGAATATTTCAATATTAAAAAACTAATTATTATAGTCAACAAATTAAAGAAAAAAGAATAAATAATTTTCCCCATAGGTGAAAAAATACATTTGATAAAGTTAAATATTAATTTCTGACTCCTAAAATCAACTCTGGGCATTTCCATGCATTCCAGTTAAGACCCTGTGCTTCTACTGAGGTGGCCTGGGTTCAGTTCTTGGTTGGGGAACCAATATCCTGCAAGCCTCACAGTATACCCAAAAAAACAAAGAAACTTAAAATTGACTCTGTTAACTAGAGGAAGACAACTACATTAATGAGATCAAAATTATGTTTCGGGAATCAAAAACACACATTGTACCTGAGTGAAATATTAGACTACACTTATTTCTATAAAGTTTAAAAACTAGGGGTATCTATCATTTTTGCTATTTTTAACATTCTCCTGAATGTTCTAGTCAATGTTACTGGAAAAATAGACAAAAAACATGCATCAGAAAAGAAAAGTAAAATAATTTTTTGCAAATGATATAATCTGGATATATACTTAGGAATACCTGGCAGTCAACTTAAAAACATATTAGAGAAGAACTACTAAAAGAACTTACAGTAAAAAAAAAAAAATAGACCAATAAATAGATCAGCTATCTAGACATGAGAGAAATATTTAAAAAAGACTGACTATATAGCATGGCCACATGAACTAAACAGGCATTATAGGTTGGCAAACAGTGATAAACATATCTAGCACAAATGGCTGCCATAACATTAACACAAAAATTGATAAAGTTTAGAATAAGACAACACACACATATGTATGCACAAACCAATATTAGTTATGCAATATCTTTTGTTAGCTATAATTCCTAAGAAAGCATAGTGGGGAAAAAACAAAAAAAACCTAATAACAATCTATAAAATATCTAGGAATAAACTTAAACCAAGGAATATCTAAGACGTAAATATATTGAATTTAGAAGAAGACAAGGGAATTACTTGCTGATCCAGTGATTAGGACTTCACATTTTCACTGCCATGGGCCATGCAGTGTGGCCAAAAATAAATAAATAAATGAATAAGTAAAAGAAGACAAATAATTTGAGAAATATATCATACTCCCATATAAGGAAGTTCAATATTGCTAACTATAACAATTCTCCCCCCAAAATTCAATGACATCTTTGCCCAAACCTCCAAAAGAGTGTGGGGGGATGTGGAGAAGAGGGAAGAAATATGCATTCTAAAATTTCTTTGGAAGAATAAATTAACTTATTAAAACATAAATATTTTGAAAACAAAGATTAATGATGGGGGACTTGCCCTATATCAAAACATATTGCTATGTTTTAAATTATAGATATTAAACAGTTTGGTACTAACCGAAGAATCAGTACAAAGTGAACTCAGAAATTATATTCTAAATATTAGTCATATATATAAAAAGGATATGATAAAGATACTATATTTCCATATTTCTAGTCAATGGAAGAATACACAGATTGCTCAATATATGGTGCTATCTAAACTTGATAGCCATTTGAAATACATATTAAAATATCCAAGGAAATACATATATTACTACTTTATATCATATATTAAGTAGTTATGAAGAACTTGAAAGATTTATATATAAAAGTAAAAACACTGAAGTAATAGGAGAAAATCTTAGAAAATATAATCTTTGGAGCAAAGTTTTTGTTAGCATTTACCACAAACTGATAAGGGCAGAGTAAAGGGACAAGTAAGTGATTAAACAGCTAATCCCACTAGGGTATTCCAAATAGAAAAATTATGGGAGACCCCTGTAAGTAAAAGACCACTCAAGAGAGCATATTTTCTTAACCACAAAACCAAGTAAGCTTGCTTAGCAGCAAAACCATGCAAAAGAAGCACGAGACATGCCCCCAAACAATAAAACAATCTAGGAAATTGATATATTTATTAACTAATTGCCTCACTCACCTCCAGGATACTTTTTTCCATACATATTTTGGCTAAAAACTCTTCACAAAAGAAGAGTTTCTTCTCTTCTTTTCACAAGACAGCAGTTTTGCAATGAAAACTGTGCCAGGCAACATGCAGGATCTTAATTCCCCAACCAGGGATCAAACCCAGGCCCCGGCAGGCAAATTGCCAAGTCCTTAAACACTGGATGGCCAGGGATTTCTCCTCAGAATAACATTTGTAAGAACACAAAATTAAAACATATAATTTCAAAGAAAACTAATTAGAATGGAATATCTGTGGGCCCATGGTAGGAATTCCTCTATGGAGTAGCTCTTATTTGAGTCTTTCCTCCCTGCCTGAATGACCACATTTGGTCCCTTGTATGTCACATGAATGTGCACATTGCTGGGAAACGATACAAGGACCCCGGGGACTTTGTCCAGAGTGTGGATCTTCGGGACTTCTCCGGTGGTCCAGTGGCTAAGACAATGCAAGGTCCCAATGCAAGGGGCCTGGGTTCAATCCCTGGTCAGGGAACTAGATCCCATATGCCTCAACTAAGAGTTTGCATTCCACAAATAAGACCTGGTGCAACCTAATAAATAAATGCTGTGCTGTGCTCTGCTTAGTCACTCAGTTGTGTCCAAATCTTTGCAACCCCACAGACTGTAGCTCACCAGGCCCCTCTCTCCTTGGGGATTCTCCAGGCAAGAATACTGGAGTGGGTTGCTATGCCCTCCTCCAGGGGATCTTGCCAACCCAGGGACTGAACCCGCGTCTTCCACGTTGCAGGTGGATTCTTTATCATTTAAGCCACTAGGAAACCTGAAGGAATAAATAAATAAACAAATTTTTTAAAAAGTGTGGATCTTCAAGGGCAGCACACCACTACTGTCACAGCCATCCTGGGGAATAACTACTTAAGAAAATCAGCTGAAAAAAGAGGTCAGCTATTCACTGGTGATAGTGTCCTGTTTGGAAGCAGCAGGTCTGATATTTCTAAGTGAGCCCAGGGTTCTTGGACAAAGGAGAAGAAGGAAAGGAAGCTTCAGTAAGATGTGGGCTTCCTGCTTATAGGTGCTTAGGGGTCACCTATGAGTGATTATGGGAAAATAAAGGAGATGTTACTATAGCTGTACCTCAAACTGGTGAAGTGGGTCATACCTATTTCATTCACTTCTGTATTGTTTGATTTAAATTTTTTTTTTTTTACAATAACCAAGTGCAAGTTCTGTGACAGAAAGAAAATAACCTACGTAGAACTTTCATTGCATTAATGATATTATCTCATTCATGCTTCCTGAATTCAGACATCATAAGACTTTTGGCAGACGTTGTGGAATCTGAGAAAAGATTAGCAGACCCCGGATCACTGAGACCCAGAGGACTTCTCTGCCAAAAGAAAGGGACAGGAGAACTCCATAAATTCTTACCCTCTAGACATATTTCCATGATTCTGATAAGCAGTAAATCAGTAATGCTCACTGTAGACAGTGCTCAGGAGACTATTGCTATTGAGCCCTGAATTGAGGGATTAGTAAGAACAATATATGCCTGGAGACATGTGTCTTCATGGCGTGTGATCTCAGAAAAGCAGGGAGTTTGTGGAGCCCCCTTGGGAGTTGTAGGCAGTAGAGGGATGAGTTTGGAGCCAGAATGGAGCATAGCTGCTTAATTTAGTTTTTACATGTTGAACTTGCTTATCCTTTGAACAATTACTGCTAAAATAAATATGAAAACAACAGCAGTGAAACCTATTATTTATGAGAGGACTAGATTCAAATTGGGAGAAGCAAAGTTCTGGGGGATGGAAGAGATGTTACTGACTCTCTAATAAGCATACACAGGTCAAATCTGTGGCTACTCAAAGTCCAATCATGCCACTTCCATGGTGGTCCAGTGGTTAAGAATCAGTCCTCCAATAAAAGGGAGATGGGTCCAATCCCTAGTTGGGGAACTAAGACCCCACGCACTGTGGGAAAGCTAAGCTTGTGCGCAACAACAGCTGAAGTCCACTAGAGCCTGTTCTCCGTGGATTGCGAGAGAAACCTGTGCACCACTACTGAGATCAAGCACAGCCAAAAAAAAGGCAACAAGCAGAGCGCCAGCAAAGAGCTTCCCAGGTACCAGAAAACTCTCCAGATGACTGGATTGTACAACGTAACACAATGATTTATGAAAACTTCTCTGGGAGAGGATTATAGGTAGTTGGAAAGCATTCACTCATTTATTCACTAAAATTCACTGCATGCTTCCTATGTGCCTATCATGGTCCTAGATGCTGAGGATAAGTAGTGAACAAAGAACCAGAGCCCCAGCTCTCGTAGAGACTACATTCTAGTGGGGGTCATAGACAATACAGCGTAGATCCAGAAAATGCAGGAGTGACAAGAACTATGAACAAGAGTAAAGCAGACTAACACCCAAAAAAGATGTCCTTTTCATTATAGGGGACTGGAATGCAAAAGTAGGAAGTCAAAAATTCCTGGCGTAACAGACAAACTTGGCCTTGGAGTACAGAATGAAGCAGGGCAAAGGCTAATAGAGTTTTGCCAAGAGAATGCACTGGTCATAGCAAACAGGCTCTTCCAACAACACAAGAGAAGACTTTACACATGGACATCATCAGATGGTCAATACCGAAAACACTGATTATATTCTTTGCAGCCAAAGATGGAGAAGCTCTATACAGTCAGCAAAAACAAGACCGGGAGCAGACTGTGGATCAGATCATGAACTCCTTATTGCCAAATTCAGACTTAAATTGAAGAAACTAGGGAAAACCACTAGACCATTCGGGTATGACCTAAATCAAATCCCTTATGATTACACAGTGGGAGGGAGAAATAGATTTAAGGGACTAGATTTGATAGAGTGCCTGATGAACTATGCATGGAGGTTTATGACATTGTACAGGAGACAGGGATCAAGACCATCCCCATGGAAAAGAAATGCAAAAAAGCAAAATGGGTGTCTGAGGGGGCCTTACAAATAGCTGTGAAAGGAAGAGAAGCGAAAAGCAAAGGAGAAAAGGAAAGATATACCCATTTGAAGGCAGAGTTCCAAAGAATAGCAAGGAGAGATAAGAAAGAAAGAAATAGCAAGAAATAGAGGAAAACAATAGAATGGGAAAGACTAGAGATCTCTTCAAGAAAATTGGAGATACCAAGGGAAAATTTTATGCAAAGATGGGCTCACTTTTTTGACAGAAATGGTGAGGATCTAACAGAAACAGAAGATATTAAGAAGAGGTGGCAAGAATACACAGAAGAACTCTACAAAAGAGATCTTAATGACCCAGATAATCACAATGGTGTGATCACCCACCTAGAGCCAGACATCCTGGAACGTGAAGTCAAGTGGGCCTTAGGAAACATCACTATGAACAAAGCGGAGGTGATGGAATTCCAGTTGAACTATTTCAAATCCTAAAAGATGATGCTGTGAAAATGCTGCACTCAATATGCCAGCAAACTTAGAAAACCCAGCAGTTGCCATAAAACTGGAAAAGGTCAGTTTTCATTCCAATCACAAAGAAAGGCAATGCCAAAGAATGTTCAAACTACTGTACAATTGCACTCATCTCTCACATTAGTAAAGTAATGCTCAAAATTCTCCAAGCCAAGCTTCAGCAATACGTGAACGGTTAACTTCCAGATGTTCAAGCTGGTTTTAGAAAAGGCAGAGGAACTAGAGATCAAATTGCCAACATCTGCTGGATCATCAAAAAAGCAAGAGAGTTCCAGAAAAACATCTATTTCTGCTTTATTGACTATGCCAAAGCCTTTGACTGTGTGGATCACAATAAACTGTGGAAAATTCTGAAAGAGATGGGAATACCAGACCACCTGACCTGCCTCTTGAGAAACCTGTATGCAGATCAGGAAGCAACAGTTAGAACTGGACATGGAACAACAGACTGGTTCCAAATCAGGAAAGGAGTACGTCATGGCTGTATATTGTCACCCTGCTTCTTTAACTTATATGCAGACTACATCATGAGAAACTCTGGGCTGGAGGAAGTACAAGCTGGAATCAAGATTGCCGGGAAAAATATCAATAACCTCAGATATGCAGATGACACCACCCTTATGGCAGAAAGTGAGGAGGAAATAAGGAGACTCTTGATGAAAGTGAAAGAGGAGAGTGAAAAAGTTGGCTTAAAGCTCAACATTCAGAAAACGAAGATCGTGGCATCTGGTCCCATCACTTCATGACAAATAGATGGAGAAACAGTGGAAACAGTTGAAACAGACTTTATTTGGGGGAGCTCCAAAATAGCTGCAGATGGTGACTGCAGCCATGAAATAAAAAGATGCTTACTCCTTGGAAGAAAAGTTTATGACCAACCTAGACAGCACATTAAAAGGCAGAGATGTTACTTTGCCAACAAAGGTCTGTCTAGTCAAGGCTATGGTTTTTCCAGTGGTCATGTATGGATGTGAGAGTTGGACTATAAAGAAAGCTGAGCGCTGAAGAATTGATGCTTTTGAACTGTGGTGTTGGAGAAGACTCTTGAGAGTCCCTTGGACTGCAAGGAGATCCAACCAGTCCATCCTAAAGGAGATCAGTCCTCAATATTCATTGGAAGGACTGATGCTGAAGCTGAAACTCCAATACTTTGGCCACCTGATGAGAAGAACTGACTCACTGGAAAAGACCCTGATGGTGGGAAGGATTGGGGGCAGGAGGAGAAGGGGACGACAGAGGATGAGATGGTTGGATGGTATCACTGACTCGATGGACATGGGTTTGGGTAAACTCCGGGAGTTGGTGATGGACAGGGAGGCCTGGCATGCTGTAGTCCATGGGGTCACAAAGAGTTAGACATGACTGAGCGACTGAATTGAACTGACAAAGCAGACTAAGGGGATGGAGTGTTGGGGAAGAGCATTTTACATAGGGTGGAGAGAAGAATTTTTTACTAGGATAACTTTGAGCAGAGACCTAGAAAAAGTGAAAAAAAGGGAATTCCTTGGCTGTCCAGTCGTTAAAACTCCACATTACCAATGCAGGGGGCCCAGGTTCCATCTCTGGTCAAGGAAATAGATCACATATGCTGTAAGTAAGACCCAGTGCAGCCAAAGTAAAATTAATTAATTACTAAAAAAAAAAAAAAGGTAAAGGAGCAGAACTCCTGGGGAAGAACATATCAGAAAGAGGAAACAAAAGCAGAAAAGCTACAAGGCAGGAACTTGAGGAAATTACAGGGTTGTTTGAGGAACAGCAAAGAGGCCAGTGTGGCTGGATTGGAGGAAGACTAGGAAAGGAAATGAGTCTGAACACTTTTAGAAGGTTATGGGTATGGGTATGAGACATCTAAGGAGGCTTGCTCAAGGAGCAAAACTCATCACTAAATTTCTTCTGAGATGTATAGGTGTGTGTGATTTGCTTTATGATGAGCTTTTTGCTTTGGTGGGTGGGTGAGGTGTGAGGATCTGGAGCCTGAGCTGAGCCTCTCAGAGGAGGGAACCTATGTCAAGCACTGCCTTCAAGCATCACCTTTCTGGGAACCTTCCTGCATACAAATCTCAGCCTATCGAAACACATGGTGAGCCAATCCTGGAAGGACAGAAAATTGAAGGAGTTTGAAATTATTAACCTGCCTTGCATTTCTGACTCTTCTGTCTTCTTGTTCCCCATTTAAGGACTTTTGTGATTACACTGGGCTCATCTGGATAATCCAGGCTAGTCTTATTTTACTTTAAGGTCAGTTAATATAATTAATAAATCTAATTCTATCTACAATCTTAATTTCCAATTGCTGCGTAACTTTACACATTCATAGATTCTAGGGATTAGGATGTGAACAGCTTTGGGGGAAGGGCCATTATTCTGCAAACTACCATCACACTCCAAAAGCACAGCGTGCTCTCCCTCTTATGGCCTTGATTTTCTATTTCAGTATTAATTTTATTGTATTTATGTTTTTTAATATAAGGCAATGAAAAACAGACTGCAATATACTTAACAAACACTAAGACACTAATGATGGACAGATTAAATGGTGTTGAAGTCAGAGAGTTATTCTATGGTTTCCCTCCACCCCCTCAGTTCAGTTCAGTTCAGTCGCTCAGTCGTGTCCAACTCTTTGCGACCCCATGAATCACAGCACGCCAGGGATCCCTGTCCATCACCAACTCCCGGAGTCTACTCAAACTCATGTCCATTGAGTCGGTGATGCCATCCAACCATCTCATCCTCTGTCATCCCCTTCTCCTCCTGCCCTCAATCTTTCCCAGCATCAGGGTCTTTTCCAATGAGTCAGCTCTTCCCATCAGGTGGCCAAAGTATTGGAGTTTCAGCTTCAGCATTAGTCCTTCCAAGGAACACCCAGGACTGATCTCCTTTAGGATGGACTGGCTGGATCTCCTTGCAGTCCAAGGGACTCTCAAGAGTCTTCTCCAACACCACAGTTCAAAAGCATCAATTCTTTGGCGTTCAGCTTTCTTTGTAGTCCAACTCTCACATCCATATATGACTACTGGAAAAACCATAGCTTTGACTGTTGACAAAGTAACGTCTCTGCTTTTTAATATGCTGTCTAGGTCGGTCATAACTTTCCTTCCAAGGAGTAAGCGTGTTTTAATTTCATGGCTGCAATCACCATCTGCAGTGATTTTGGAGCCCCTCAAAATAAAATCTGCCATTGTTTCGACTGTTTCTCTATCCATTTGTCATGAAGTGATGGGACCAGATGCCATGATCTTAGTTTTCTGAATATTGAGCTTTAAGCCAACTTTTTCACTCTCCTCTCTCACTTTCATCAAGAGGCTCTTTAGTTCTTCTTCGCTTTCTGCCATAAGGGTGGTGTCATCTACATATCTGAGTTTCTTGATATTTCTCCCAGGAATCTTGATTCCAGCTTGTGCTTCCTCCAGCCCAGCATTTCTCATGATGTACTCTGCATATAAGTTAATTAGCCACAGTGACAATATAGAGCTTTGATGTTCTTCATTTCCTATTTGGAACCAGTCTGTTGTTCCATGTCCAGTTCTAACTGTTGCTTCCTGACCTGCATACAGGTTTCTCAAGAGGCAGGTCAGGTGGTCTGGTATTCCCATCTCTTTCAAAGTTTTCCGCAGTTTATTGCGATCCACAGAGTCAAAGGCTTTGGTATAGTCAATAAAGCAGAAATAGATATTTTTCTGAAACTCTCTTGTTTTTTCGATGATCCAGTGGATGTTGGCAATTTGATCTCTAGTTCCTCTGCCTTTTCTAAAACCAGCTTGAACATCTGGAAGTTCACCATTCACACGTATTGCTGAAGCCTGGCTTGGTGAACCTTGAGCATTACTTTACTAGCGTGTGAGATGAGTGCAATTGTGTGGTAATTTGCGCATTCTTTATCATTGCCTTTCTTTGGGATTGGAATGAAAATTGACCTTTTCCAGTCCTGTGGCCGCTGCTGAGTTTTCCAAATTTGCTGGCATACTGAATGCAGCACTTTCACAGCATCATCTTTTAGAATTTGAAATAACTCTACCCCTACCTCTCCCTTAAAATGAAGGGAGTGGGGCTACTTTAAAAAACGAGTTGATAATCTTGAGGCACTCTCCTTTTTTTTTCAGAGTTGATAGACCATTTCCCAGTATTCTCAGTCCAGTTTTTTTTCGGGGATAAGAGGACTGAATTGGCCACTACATTGATTATCTATAAGTTGACTCAGAATTTATAGGCTGAAAATATAAAATGTTCATTATCACATTTCTCTGAGTCAGATATCTGGGTGCAGTTTAGCAGGGTAGCTCTGGCTCAAGTTGCAGTTAAAGTGATATCTAAGGGCTTGATGTGGATAATCTACTTTCATGCTTTCTCATGTGGTTATTGGCAGTATTCAGTTCCTCATGGGTTGTTGGGGTGAGGAGATTCCCTTTCTCACTGGCTATGGGCAGAAGTCCTCTCTCAGTTCTTGGCCAAGTGGTCCTCTCCACTGGGTACTCACAACATGGTACCTAGCTTTCTCCAGAGTCTTTTGCAACCCAGTTTCAGGAGTGGCATCCCATTACTTTTGCCATATCCTATTCATTACAAGTAAGTCATTGGATGCAGCCCACACTCAAAGGGAGGGACTGTACAGGTTTGTGAATACCAGGAGGAAGGAATTATTTGGGATTATCTTAGGGGCTATCACAACCACTATCTCAGATTTTTTCCCAGTTGAACAACAATTTAAAATGCCATTGAAAAGCTACACCTATGATTACTACAGCAACAGTTTTAGATCCATCCAGTAGATGTGGACACTGAGAAATATGCCACAATTTAACCCCATCAAAAAGAGATAATTATACAGGATGTGACACTAGAAAATGGTGCATCCCAGAAGCAACAATTTGCAACATAGTTATTAAACTTTTAATTAACAAATATAAGCAGACTTATATCAAACAAAGAAAAGCCACAATACAATTATTATTACTATATACTGTTATAATTATAGAATTTCTTTTTATTAGATCAATTTTTCCCTATAGAGTTTGCAAATGACTTTGCAAACAACAAAACAACAAAAAGGCAGGAGATGTGTATTAAAATAAGCAGGGTTTAAAAGCAAGCTATTAGAAAAGTAGAAGTATTAAATATTAAGCCAAAGCCAAATTCTCTGTTACTAGATACCATTCTGGGCCAGTAGGAAAACCACCTTACTAATCAAAATAATAGAACTGATACATCAGAATATTCACAGAAACCAAGAGCATGTCTTTGATTATTGCTAGAGTAATTTAATACAGATTAAAAATGAGGCATGTCAAATGTAATTTCTATAAAGAAAGATTGTTGGTATTAAAAAACTGAAAATTAATAAGTGTTATATGAATAGCAGCATCTTTGAAAGCATAGATATCACTTATATTTGGCTGGTTTTATATAGCAGGCATACACACATTTTGAAAAACATTTTTATTGCTCCCCTTTCTCTATTTCCCTTTTGCTTTAGCTCAGTTTCCTTTTCTTTACAAAAACAAACCCTAAACAATTAAGAAAATGTCAATTGGAAAATATACATTAATTTTCTTTTCCTTCTCTAATTTTTTCTATTTCTCTTTTTGTCACTTCTTAAGCTATTGTTTGTTAGAATATGCTTCAAATCTTATGCAAAGACTTAAGTCTTAAGTCAATGCAGTCTTTTAAAAAACTTAATTTTTTTCTCAGATTATCAGATGGCAATGTACATAGGAAAGGTGGGATTCCTCCTGAGCTCCCAGATGTAACCTATAATTTGTCCATTCTGGTTTATCTCTGCTTTTATGCAGGTAGATGACCCAGTTCTGGACAATGACATATAGGCAAAGTCTGCAGGGCACTTCTGAGAGAAAATCTTCCTCTTAGTCAGCCATCTTGGGACTACAAGGGACGAGCCAACCCACTCAGGCCACAAAATGGAAAGATGAAGGAATCCAGGTCTTTCGCCATCTTGTTGAGCTGTTAAATTGATTGACCTTGCATTTGGCCCACCTCTGAAGTTTTTTTATGTGATATTATAAATAGACTTGTCAGAGCTACTATATTGCATAACTTCAGGGGGAACCATTAGCATCCGAACAACACTGTGGTCCTGGATCTTACTGTTTAAGCCACTTGTATAAAGATTTTCTAAGCTTGTAGCTGAAAGCCTCCTACTTCATAAAATGGGGAAGATAGGGCTCCAATATTAAGAAATTGCCTCTTAAATGTACCATTTGATGCCTTGCAAGAGACTATTTCTGAAAATATTTTAAATGACATGTCACAAAAGCCACAACTCACATCTGAAGAAAAGGAATTCACTGGCTCATAGAAATGAGAAGTGTTGAGGTAGGGCAGGCTTTAGGGACTATGATTTAGAAGTTCTAGGTGCCAGGACTTCAGTAGCTGTGGTA
The DNA here is from genome assembly GCF_054371585.1 of Giraffa tippelskirchi. NCBI lineage: Eukaryota > Metazoa > Chordata > Mammalia > Artiodactyla > Giraffidae > Giraffa > Giraffa tippelskirchi. The sequence continues at coordinate 130,618,982 of NC_137276.1, forward strand.
TGTTGGCTCAGTAGTTGCTGCTCACCGGCTCCAGAGCACAGGCTCGGTAGTTGTGGAATGGGCTTAGTTACAGGCCCCATGTTATCTTGATGTTATCAGTAACCTGGCTTCTTCTGCTGCCTGAGTTTGTCAACCCTGTCCTTCAATTATTGGCTTCTTTTTCAGGTTGACTTTCTTCAAAGCAGCCAAACATTTGCAAGAGTTTCAAAGCTCACACTCTCACATTCCCACAAACTCTGGCTGAGGCATCTGATTGGCCAAAGGACTGAAATGTTCTGATTGGCTTAGTCTAAGTCACATGCTCAATCTCAGGAGCAGAGTTTAGGCTCAGATTTCCCAGAAGCTCATGAATACAAACTGGAGACTGGAAAGGAGAAATGAAATTCTAAGACTCAGTGATGAAGTATCTGTTCCATGGACTGAGAATTATACTGCAAAGGAATTTTAAAAAATGTTTGGGATTTATATTCTATCTACTCCCAAAAGAATGTGAGATGGAGATAAGCAATGATGTTAGGTCAGTGGATTATCAATAAAGCACAAGAGTTAGTGAGTTCTTTGGGAATTAAGAATAAACCTGATTGCCTGAGAATCTCTGCTCATTCCTGGTTTGAACATTGGTGAGGTAGGACTTCTGTTTATTTCCAATACTAGATTTCAAGGCAAGCAATTGTGATTTAAAACAGCTGCTTCAGGAGAAATGTCAAGCCCTTTGCTCTTTAAAAATGTTAATGAAAAAAATTTAGACTCTGTGAACTGTTTTCAACACCTTCATTTTTCTGAAATCCAAAATTACTAGTATAAAAAAAGAATGCAATGCAATTCAGTCAAATCCACAGACACTTACTAGTACAGCTGTCATTTACACCAGAAAATGGAGCAAAATTGGCAGGATACACAACTAGGTATTTGCAGACCTACTTGAAATACACAGCCTAAGTTTACACAGGTTCCTGACATGTGATGCTCAGTGGTAAATCATGGTCGTCTGAGAGCTTAGTTTAGCTGTTCATCACCCTGTAAGTGTTCATTTATTTCACACCTGCTTTTGAAATCTGGAAGTACTGTCAACTTGTTTTCCCAGATAAATTTGGCAAAAACTCCAATGTATTGTACAAAATTATAGATCAGAGTAAATCTACTTCTCAAATTCACTGGACATCTGGAACTAGTTTAAAAAATGTCTGTCTCAGAAAGGAACCCAATGGGCAGGACCTGATGAGAAGTCCTTATCGTTTTGAAAAGAGCTACACAAACTAGAAATGGAGAAGCTTTGGTCATGGGGTTGGTTCATCTGGGATTTTCCCTCAGAAACATTCCTAGACAAGTGAGGTTATCCATGCCCAAAGCTATAACGATTTTGCTACTTTCTCTTAGAAAACAATTCTACAAGCTAATTACTTTTATTATGGAAATGTATTCCTGGATGAACTGCAAGGATATTTTTAAAATCCAACGTGGTACAATGTGTATATAAATAAGCTTGTTATGATGGGGAGAAAAGAGTAGCCAATGATAATTCTTTACTAATGCTTTGAGATTTCTGTGGCTTGAGCAATTAACCTTTGGTTTTTTTTTCCTTGAATTTTTAGAGAAGACAATTTGGGCACTTTAAATAACCACAGCTGTGCTATATTCACACTGTAGGTAGAAAGTGCAAGTAACATAAAACATTGAGATTTCCCCCAACCATAAACTCCAGCTTTCCTCTTTCATATACTAAAAAGAGTGTACAAGGTAGTGGTTAAGAGCTTGGATCCAGATCAAACTGCTGAATCCTAGCTCTGTCTTTTGTTAACTGGATGATCTTCCATATATTATACACTTTCTGTGCCTAGGCTTCTTTATTTGTAAAATGGGATAATAACTACCTATGTCATGGCTGTTAGAAGATTTAAGAAACTAACATATGTAGAGCATTTGAAGCAGCAAGCACTATTTAGCATTAGCTATAATTATTTATGAACTTTCAGATATATTTACTGAAATAAGTTTTATCGGAATCCCAAGATAACTAAGTCAATATAACTTCCATACTATATAAGCTTGCAGACAAGAGTATCTGCTTTGAAAAGTCATTCAAGTCTCTTATCAAAAGATGAATGGCATATTTGTCATTAAAAGTAATTTAGAATGTTATATTAGAAGTAGTCTGTGTTTGTGCAAACATTCCAAAATGTTTATTGTTTAGCATTTAGCAAATATTTATTGAGCACCAACCACATGTAATAAATATTTTCTAAATGGTAAATAATATACATTTTGGAATGTTTGCGTAGAACAAACACTCTTTCTAATATTTATTGAGTACCAACCATGTGTAAGGGCTTCCCTGGTGGCTCAGATAGTAAAGAATCTGCCTGCAATGTTGGAGACCTGGGTTCGATCCGTGGGTTGGGAAGATTCCCTGGAGGAGGGCGTGGCCATCCACTCCAGTATTCTTGCCTGGAGAATCCCCATGGACAAAAGAGCCTGGTGGGCTACAGTCCATGGGGTTCCAAAGAGTTGGACACTACTGAGTGGCTAAACACAGATAGCCACATGTATTGTACTAGCATTGGATTGATATGTGTGTGTGTGTGTGTGTGTGTGTGTGTGCATGCACATGTGGGTAAAATCCTTGCTTATATGGAGTTTATATCCTTTCAGGAGGACACAGACTGTAGATAGATGATATGTCAGGTGGTGATAAGTTCTATGAAGAAATATGAAGCGGAGTCAGAATACAGAGTGATGGAGAGTAGGCTCCTCTGTATAAGATCACACTTGAGAAATGAGTTTAGAGAAGTAAGAGAATGAGCCATGGGAATATTTGAGAGCAGAGGTATCCAGAAAGAGGGTATAACAAGTGATAAAGCCCTGATGGGAGAGAGTGCTCAGTATATTTAAGGAAGGATGGTGTGCAGTTTAAAACTAGGCAGTCTGTCTCTAGAGCCTGTATCCCACATTATCTTCTGCACTCTCCTCCATAAACTCTCTGCTTCAGACAGGAAGATTTTGTGAAAAATGATTATTACAGTTACATTTAAGTTATATAGATTTACATTTGGTGTGACGTTGACTAATGCAGAGTCCATAGAATCAGTGTGGTCAAATAGGCCATCTGAAATGCCCTTTAGCCTACAAAGACCATTTGCTTAGAGTTTTTGTGTAAAATTTTGCCTGTGTAAGTTTTTCTGGGGCCAGTAATGGGTCCGTGAAGGGTCTCTAAACCCAAGAAAATTTGAGAAACACCACGTCAGCAGTGTTTTAGAACCTAGGGGGTATTTTTTGTTTTGTTTTTGTTGACTACAAATTGGCACTTGCCAAGAGCATTGCCGTCTACTAAACAATGGGCATTTGTGGCTCAGAGAGTAAAGAATATGCCTGCAGTGCAGGGGACCTGGGTTTAATCCCTGGGTCAGAAAGATCCCTTGGAGAAGGAAATGGCAACCCACTCCAGTATTGTTCCTTGGAAAATTGCATGGACAGAGAAGCCAGGCAGGCTATAGTCCATGGGGTGGCAAAGAGTTGGACACGGCTGAGTGACTTGCATTCATTCATTCATTCTGCAGAGATTGAACCCTGTGCTGCTGCAGCTGTTGTCCTTCAACACTCCCTGAGGGAGCTCAGGGTGGAGTGATGCACTCTGTGCTCCAGGGAATCTGGTGGAACAGGTCTTTAGATAGTTGGATATTTTCAGAAACTGATTTCATGATCCCAATGTCTTCATCTAGAAAATCACTAAATCCCTTCATGATGACATCAGCTCCTGGTGACTAGCAGAAAACCTTTTGCAAAGTAATTAATTGCCCATTGAACTCCCTCTTTACCAAAACCTTATATAGTGACCTTCCCTGCCTGACTCTTTAGAGCATTCTCTCAGAGCTCTCTGAGGTGTTGTCTCCCGGGCTGCAGTCTTCATTTTGCCCCAGATAAAACTTAACTTGCAACCCTCACATTGTGCGTCTTTTTTGTCGACATTTAAAAAATCTCAGTGAGCAAAAATGTAACAGAGAAAGAAACATATTTTTGATTGTCTTGCTTTAAAGAGGGAAGTGTAGAGGAAACCAACTGCTTCTTTTTTCCTTTCAGGTTTTGTGACTATGGCACCATTTAGAGAATAATTATTAACCAGTTGAATTAAAATTGAGGAGGTAAGCCTGGAAGAGCTTATTTCGAGGACAAGCGGTAAAGAGTAGCAGATAACTTCATAGAAGAGCAGCCACCTGGCTAGAGGAATATTCTGAAGAACATGCACAGTGGAGTATTATAAGCTTTCTATTTCTGAGGCAATGCCAGAAATTCTGGATAAAGAGAATCTAAATCAGTAGTGATAAACTACGAAAGTGTGTTATTCTAGGTCCTCGAGAATCAGCCAAAATAGGATTTGACATGAAAAGATTTTATTAAGGGAAATATTTGTGTGAGAGAAAATGGGGAGGAAAGCAGATAAGCCGGGAAAACATCACCCTGTGGTGTGAGTCTCAAGGATGGAGACAGAAGGGTAGGTGGAAGTGTCCCAGGTCACCTGTAGTTCAAGGAAGGTTCAGCAAGGCTGTCAGTGAGTCCTGGAGCCAAAGTCACCAGCCAGGGAAGTCCCGTCTCTCAGGATTGTGTCTGTCTTGGTCTTTAGTGTTCCTGTAGCCCTAAATATTTAATATTTTGTCATGGAGAACATCTCAAGGGAAACCTGGCCTCTGCACAATCTCAGCCGTGGACTTCAGCGCAGGGCCCCTGGTCAGTTCTGTGGTAGTTGGCAGAGAGGTGCAGTCTCATGGCCACAGACTGGGTATTGGAATCACTGCGGAGCTGCCTTGCTGCTTCTTCCCCCACCTCCAGCCCCAGCCCCTCCACCCCAACTCCAGATGTCATTAGCAGCCATGGGGACCTGTTGCCTGGAGGAGAAGCACTGCCCCGCAGCCAGAAACTGGCAGGGTGTGTTGTGGCCCTCACTTTTTCTAAGATGGGCAAAGGGGTTGAGAACCTGGGAAACAGAAAAAATATCTTTTGCTTTGATGTTTCTTGTATGAGTAAATTGTTGGGAGTGATCTTTTATAAATGGTTTATTAAGGATTTACAAAGTTACTCAGTAGCTGATAAATTGCTTTATCTGCCTCTGTGATTTGTCCTAAAAATTCAGAAGACAAAGTTGTTTCATATATAGTTCCCATGGTCATTTGGACAGAGCCCAGTTTCTGTAGGCCCCAGAACGTTTTCAGCAGAAGACAAGATGAAACGCTTGCCGGTGAAGGGTAGCTCAGTGCACAGTGGCAAGCTACAACACAGGGGGTTTCAGGAATACAGTCTACCCAGCCACACCCGAATCACGGCCCTTCTGCTTTCATCCTTATCAGACATGCTCCTCTCAGGCTGTTTCAGTGAAGAACTTCCCACCGACAACAGTGCACAAGGATATCTCTTTCTCCATTATGGGATCTGACCTAACAGTATAAGACTTAATTATACAAATAGGGCTCTCCCTCTGAATATGGGTACTCGAATCCTTAAAATCAGATGATATATGCAGCAGACACTAACTAGATCCTATTGCCATTATTTTCAATGGGAAAAACTGTAATGGCTATTGGTCAATGCTTAGGCATTTCCTAAAATGAAACACAAACTCACACCACCTGCTTTCCTCCTGCTTCTTGGCCTCTATAACTGCGTGAGCCAATTTTTTGTTTCCTATATATCCTCATTGATTGGTTTTGTTAGTTCTATTTCTCTGGAGAACCTTGACTAAAACAGTAGAATACAGTCTGTGACTGCCCACACCTTCTGGCCCTCCCTGCAACTAGCTGATTTCCAGCAGCCAGCACCTGAGATTCTTTGCCTGCGGACTTGCACAGTCTGCTCTAGCTCCTAGGACATTGTCTTCTAGTTAATGCCCTCTGGGAGCAGTTCTCATCCAATGATTGTCTGGAGTGGGAGCATAAAGATGAATGTTCCCTTCATCTCCCCCACCCACTCCACTCCCTACCCCTGCAAATGAAGTATTTGCACTTGAGATCTTGTCTTAGGTTTTTGCTTTTAAGGAGCCTAAGCCAAGGCTTTTTTTTTTTTTTATCATAAACTTTATGTACTGTGGGTGACTATGTTTTGTTCCAGCAATATCCCAGATGGACCTCCCCTTTACTGATACTCCACATGCTTTTCAAAGCATTTACATGTGATTCTGACATTTTACCAATTTTATTTGGAATATACATCATTACTTTCCTCCTACATAATTTGTTTAAAAAGTATTAAGTTTTGAGGATGGAAATTTTTCTTATATAAACATTGAAAAACATTATTTTGAGATATGCCATTGTAAAAACTTAAGCATTAGAAATCAAGAAATATCAAAAGGTGCAAACAACCAAACGTCCATCAGCATTGATGAATGAGGTTATATACAGACAATGGAATATTATTCAGCCACAAATAGGAATGAAGCACTGATGCATGTTGCAATGTGGGTGGACCTTGAAGCTATGCTAAGTAAAAGAGGCCATTCATAAAAGGCCACATATTGTATGACTCCATTTTTATGGAATGTCCAGAACAGGCAAATATAGACAGAAAATAAATTAGTGGTTGACTGGGGCTGGAGGAAGGGCAAATGACAGTGACAGCTAATGCCTGCAAGTTTTCTTACGTGGTGATAAAAAATGTTCTGGAATTAAATAGTGGTGGTGGCTGTACAACGTTGTGAGTATAAAGACCACTGAAATCAAGAGGTACTTGACCAGGAAAATGCTGACTGGGAAACTGCTTTGTAGAATACACCTATGCTGCCTTGCATTGTTCTCTGTTTTCTAGTTGAGCGTGGACTAGACTGAGGTGATTAGACTTCCTAGATGGCTTCCTGCTCATGCAATGCATGACCCTCCAGGAAGGTTGCCTAGTATGAAGCACATTATCATAGGCTGCACAAAGATTTCACTCAGTGAACTCAAGTCGTGATGTGGCCTTTGGGGTTTCTGCAGAAGCTAATCCAGTCCCCTCAGCTCACAGCACCACTCATGAGCACCATACCAGTTAATCTTAGGGATGAATCCCAAGTAAGAATGTATTCCCCTTCTAAGGTCCCAAACCTTTGGATATTTCTATTTTCAGGTTACAGGCATTTCAAAATTAGATCCAAACATATAATCATAGCAATCAGATCTTCCCTTCAACTTCTAACACTAGGTCTCAGCTAGCAAGCATGGATTCTTGTCAAAAGACATTTTCACTGAGCAGTAAGTGTTTACAATCACAATGGAGTGATATTTTACACTTAAATTATGTCTGCTGACACCTTTCTCCTCCCAAACGGATAATAATGATTTCAACATCAATCCTAAATGCAGTCACTTCATGTTTGGATGCCACAACCTTTGAGGTCACTCGTATCTTTTACTCTGGTGCTAAAGTCTCATTGGTTTCAGCTTGACTTCCATAGAATTGGTGCCAGGCATCATGTCAGGTATTGGAGTTGCAGTGGAGAACAAAGCAGACACATCTTCTGCCCTTGTGGAGCATATAAACTATACTGACAGTTGGGGAAAAGAGACATTAATTTTTTTTAAATTTATTTTATTCAAGTATAGTTGATTTACAATATTGTGTTAATTTCTGCTGTACAGAAAAATGATTCAGTTATACATAATATGCATTCTTCTTGTTTTCTTTTCTATTATGTTTTATCACAGGATACTGAATATAGTTCCCTGTACTACTGGGCTATACAATAGGACCTTGTTGCTTTTTCATTCTATAGTTAGTATCCACTAATCTCAAAGTCCCAACTCATTCCTCCCCGACCCCGCCTCCCCTTCGCAAACAAAAGTCCTTTCTTTATGTCAAAAACTGACATTAATTTTTAAAAATCACAAACATATATATTTACAACTTTGATGAACACTCTGAAGGTGCCATGAGAGAGAGGAGGAGGGACCTCACTTAGACCACATGGTCAAGAAAGGCTCCTGAGAGAGTGGAGTATGAGCTAGATCTGAGGCATAATAGTTAACTAGGAGGAGTGTGGGTGGGAGAGTGGGTTAGGGAAAGGCCAGCGTTCCAGCTAAATGAAACTGCATGAATATAGGATCCCAGTCAACAGGAAGCTGGGTGCTCTACAGGAATTGTAAGAAGTCAGATGTGGCTGAAGTAGACTGGCTGAGGGAGCTGGTGGCATGGGACAAGGCTGAGAAGGAGAAGAAAGCCATAGTTAAGACTTTTGTCTTTATTCTACAGTAGTGAGAAGTCATTTGATGGTTTTAAGCAGGACGCTTACTCCTTGGAAGGAAAGTTATGACCAACCTAGATAGCATATTAAAAAGCAGAGACATTACTTTGTCAACAAAGGTCCGTCTAGTCAAGGCTATGGTTTTTCCAGTGGTCGTGTATGGATGTGAGAGTTGGACTATAAAGAAAGCTGAGCGCCGAAGAATTGATGCTTTTGAACTGTGGGGTTGGAGAAGACTCTTGAGAGTCCCTTGGACTGCAAGGAGGTCCAACCAGTCCATCCTAAAGGAGATCAGTCCTGGGTGTTCATTGGAAGGACTGATGTTGAAGCTGAAACTCCGATACTGTGGCCACCTGATGAGAACAACTGACTCATTGGAAAAGACCCTGGTGCTGGGAAAGATTGAGGGCAGGAGGAGAAGGGGACAACAGAGGATGAGATGGTTGGATGGCATCACCGACTCAATGGACATGGGTTTGGGTGGACTTTAGGAGTTGGTGATGGACAGGGAGGCCTGGCGTGCTGCAGTTCGTGGGGTCACAAAGAGTCGGACAAGACTGAGCGACTGAACTGATTAAACTCTTGGAATCGGCTATAGTGTTGATATGTGCTAATTAGAATAAAAAAATTAGGTAATGCTTTAGATTAATATTATAATTTAGGAAGCTTCTTGAAAATTATCATAGAGAAGTCTAGGGCAATTAGATGAAGGATTCTTAGGATAAGTGTGGTTTTTGTAAACAGACTTGGTGCAGTGGTACAAAACAAGTTTTCAGAAAACAAGTATCCTTAATATATGTCTGTAATCAATATAAAAAATTGGGTTGTAGAAAAGGACCTTGTGCTTTTGGATTCCAGTGAAATAAAATGATATTAAACATGGTTGGTGTCTTTTGACACTGTGGTTCATTTGACAGAACACCTGACATTAAAATTAAAAGTCCAGATTGACATATTATTATACTTATTTAAATGATGGTTTTATTTTTTTAATTGTACTTCTAAAACAGATTCGTTTTGTAAAGGGCACCTTTTCCAGGGGATCTTCCTGGGCCACGGATTGAACCCAGGTCTTCTGTATTGCAGGCAGATTCTTTACCATCTGAGCCACCAGCATACACCCGCCAGGCTCCTCTGTCCATGGGATTCTCCAGGCAAGAATACTGGAGTGGGTTGCTGTGCCCTTCTCCAGGGATTTTCCCAACCCAGGCGTTGAACCCATGTATCTTACGTCTCCTGCATTGGCAGGCAGGTTTTTTACTACTAGCGCCACTTTGGAAGCCCCTAAAACTGAGTATGTATTGTTAAATTTTGCATCTAGAAAGGTTGTTTGAGAAGCACTTGAACATTTAAACTGGTTTAATAGTCATGATCATTGTTAACCATTTTCTGAAGGGACCAATATTGAAAATCACTTTTAAGATAGAATTTATAGTAATGGTCCTTTATATTAAGGAGCTTTGAGCACACAGCTGGTGGGAATGTGAACAGGAACAATACATTTTCAAATACAGTTTGCCTCTAAATTGTAAAGTTGAACATTTTCATTCCCAACTATTCAGCAGTTTAATTCTTAGTTATACACCCTAGAGAAACTTTTGCAAATATGCACAAGAGCTAACACAAAAATAACTCATGAAATCATTGATCATGATAGCAAAAAACTAGAACTCATATGTCCAGAGAAAATGAACACATAAATCATAGATCAGTCACATGGTAGAATATTATATAGCAGTGACATGATTGAACTATATGTAATAATGTGGAATGATCTAGAAATATAACACTGAGTGAAAAAACAAGTACCAGAGGACTGTATACAAGTACGATACCCTTTATAAAGCTCAAAACCAAGCAAAACTAAAAAATATATTATTTGGGGTGCAGACAAGGGGATGATAAAACACAAAATTCGGGCTAGTGGCTAGCTACCTGTGGAGGACAGGCAGGGAGATAGGATAGGGAAAGAGCTTGTTATGTTGGTAAAAGATTGGTCAGTTTTTAGGTCAGGTTTATGTGTATAGTACTCACGGTTGTGCTTCATAACTGTACTTTCACCCACTTGTCGACTTAAAAAAATGCACAATGTGAGAGTTGCAAATTAAGTTTTATTTGGGGCAAAATGAGGATGGTAGCCTGGGAGACAGCAGCTCAGATAGCTCTGAGAAACTGTCTAAAGAGATAGGGAGGAAAGTCAGCATATATGTGGTTTTGGTGAAGGGGGAATATATACATTCAAGCACGTATTTTTTCCAGAAGGTTTCTGCTAGTCTCATGATGCTTTCTGCTAGTCACAAGGAATAGTCATCACCATGAAGGATTTTAGTGCTTTTCTAGATATGAGGAGATACAAGAATTGGGCTCATGAAATCAGCTCCTTAAAATATCTAACTATGTCTTGGCAGTCACCCTCGCCCCAGCTCCTTTCAGGGGGTGCTGAGGGTCAGCAGCTGAGCAGCACATGAGCTAATCCTTGTAGAAGTAGATGGTAAGTGCCGATTTATAGCTGACACACTCTTTTGTATGTCTAGTTTAAAAGGTTATACATATACAGACGCATATTGATGGAATAATAGTAAGAGGGTCCTTAATACTCTGTAATATTTATATGCATATGGCAGGAACAATTTAAGAATACAAATCAAACTGATAATTGGGAAATTTCGAAATGTGTGGAGAATTTCTCGTCTATAAAAGTTTCATTTAAATTTGATTTCAGAAAATTTCTATTACATTCATTGTTCAGAGGCTTAGCTGATATATTTGACTTTTATAATTTTGTAATGGGTGGCAAAAACAAAAAGAAATGAGGACATCATGAACCAACATCACATTAGGAAATAAATTTATCAAGCTCTGTTTTAAAGAGTTCTTAAACATAAGAGCTACAACTCTTTTTTTTTTCCCCCGAGAATACACCATGTTTTATGTTCTTTATAAACTTGCAAGGTTGACATGAGTTAATTGCATAGTTGAAAATGGTATTTACCTGGTAACTATTTACCTCTATTATTGTATCTCATGAAAGCCTAGATTGCAATTAGCTCTCTGTTCATTACCATGTCACTTTAATGGTGAGGTATTTGTATAATGTACGTTCTATGGTACTCTTCTTCTCTGTGAAATTCAGATAGCATTTTACTTTAGTAACAAATCTTGAGACTTCTACATTAAGACAAAGGACGGTTTACTTGCACTTGTCTTCTGCCCCACAAATATTCTTGATGGGTGAAGTAAATATTCCTAGTGCAGTGCTTATCCTGAACGTTTAAGTCAGAATTGTGGAAAAAGAACCTGTGTATTCTTTTTGAGATTTCTATAACAGAGATCTACTGAAATGTTACTAGAGAAGTATAAAAATTAGACTAATCATCTCAGTGTCATTGAGCAATCAGTGGATGTTAGGGTACTGAATTGGTGGTCAGAAGAACTGAGTTTGAGTTTCCAGTTTCATATTTGCTGAATTGTGATATTTATTTAATATCTTTGTGCCTCACCTTCCTTGTATTTATAAACAGAGATAGTAGCTCTTCTATCTTCTTCATAGAATTGTTATGAGAATGGCAATAGGTTGATATACATTAAAAACCTTTATAATCTCAAGTAATAAGCTAAAGTTTGTCACTAGAGAAAGGTCTTATTTATTTTTCATATACATTAAAATTCACAGGGGGAGGGATAAATTGAGGGATTGGGGTAGATATATGCAGACTGTGTGTGCTTAGTCGCTCAGTTGTATCTGACTCTTTGTGACCCTATGGACTGTAGCCCCCCAGGCTCCTCTGTCCATGGGGATTCTCCAGGCTAGAATACTGGAGGGGGAGGCCATGCCTTCCTCCAGGGGATCTTCCCAACCACTATATATAAAATAGATAACTAAAAAAGACCCACTGTATAGCACAGGGAACTCTACTCAATACTCTGTAACAACCTATATGAGAGAAGAATCTTAAAAAGAATGGATAAATGTATATGTATAACTGACTCTGTTGTACACCTGAAACTAACACAACCTTGTAAATCAGCTATATACCAATAAAAATTTAAAAAAGACATAAATTTCAAATAATAATTTCCTAAAGGTTCTCAGATATGTCATACAATAAACAATGGCTTTATAAAGATTAAAAAAAATCACAGTAAATTAACAAAAACTTACTTAGGGCATTTAAAAAATCACTCTGTAAACTAGATTAATATCTTAATAGAAATAAGAAAATGCCTTTAGGGTCCACTTGAAAAATCGTTTTATTGATTTACACACAAATGAACGCATACATGAACTACTTAGATGTAAATGTCATAGAAAACCTCCACAGAACCTGCAGGATATCTACATTTGTAATCAAGTCAAACCCTCCTTTTGTTATTTAACCTCCAGAGAGACCAGTGCAGTCCTTTCTCTTCTTTGTATAGGTATGCCTCTCATGATTATCTGTTGCTGTCATCAATGTAGTAATGTTATGGACAGGTTGGATGGACCCCTAGGTTTGGAATTTTTCTCCCTGGTACCTGGTTTGACTTGTAGTTTTGCAGTGTTGATCAACTTACCTGCGAGTTGCCTTTGCCACAGAGAAATAGATTCATGTACAGAGAGACTGATAATGCACCCTAAATTCATTTGCTAATTTACAGCAAGAAATATTATAAACTTATCTTAATTATAATACTAATGTATTACCTTTGCTTTATAGTTCCTGAAGGCTTTTGAATTCATGATCTCATTTTGGAATTTCATGACTTATGACTTTTGAACAGAATGATCTCATTCATTTCTAAACTGCTTATTTTTCTCTATTTATCATGTGGAAAATACCATAAAGTGCAAATTAGAACAGGAGACCAAATCTGAGCTGTCAAAAAATAGCACAATGTTAACAATTCTTCCCATTTCCTTCCTTTTCTATACATATGTATATAATTGAGATCATGTTGTATATGTCATTGAAATGTCAAAGTTTCCTTTTTTATCTGGTTAAGATGGCAATCTATGACATTTGTAAAATCTTTGGAAAAGTTGTAGAAAGCAGACACAAGTTCAAATCAGAAAACGAAAACCACATACAATTTACTACTGTAGTTAACCATCGTTAACATTTTGGTGTATTTTCCTCCTTTTAGTTTTTTTAAAACGTAGTCGGGATCACTCTAAGTCAGGAATGCTTGCGGAGACAGCCTCTGGCTGGGTTGGGAATCAAACAGCTTCTATTCTCGAGCGGACTGGAAGCTGCAAATCAGCACTCGTCTTCCTGGACAGGGGTAGCAACACAATATTTTCCTTTAAGGCTCTCTTGTTTCCGTATTCTAGCTAACTCTGTGTCTCTTTGTGGTAGGGTTGCGACCCCGGAAAGGCCTTCGTGGCTAAGTCCGCACTCCGGGGCTGCGGCTCGCAGAGGGGCCAGCCCATCCTCAACTCTCCCGAGGTTATTATCAGAACGCACTTCCACGTGGCTCTGAGTCCTCATATCTTGCTGTTTTCGATCATTTCTCGTGGAGAGAAGCCTTTTAGGTCCGACGATCTCTCTCAGACTCTCGGGAGATCCTGGTAGGCCTCTGTCACAGAAAACCAAGGGTCCGAGTCTCTCTGCCTCGCTTTGCGAGCAAGAAGTGCGTCCCTTCTCGCTTGCCTTATGCCTGGCAAGGCGGGGACCGCACTACCATGCCGCCAGCTGGAGGGGGGGACGCTCACGTGCGACCCTCTGCTTTCCAGCCCGTAGCCGTGGCTTCCAGAAAACCACCGATCAGACCACCAGGGTCAGTTTTATATTGTCCTGAGAGCTCGCACAGGAGGCAGACAAGACCACCCACTCGAGGTCCGCTGCAGACGCACCCCTTTCCTCCCCTTCGGTTCGTCCGGACCTTCAGCAGCTGCAAGCGCGCCAGCAGCGGCGAAGCGGCCTCGGCCTTTGACAGCTCGGCGCGAGCACCTCCAGGCCTCTAGGCCCGGCTCAGGGGGCGGAGCGAGGCGGGGCGGGGCGAGCGCGCGCGGGGCGGGGCGAGTGCGAGCGGCGGCGAGAGGAGGTAGCGCGCGAGCCGAGCCGAGCCGAGCCGAGCGGAGCTGGGAGTTGCTGGGGAGAGGCAGGCAGAGCCCGGCCGGCCGCCTGCGGCTCCGCGCCGTTCTTACTACGTCCCCGGCTCCAGGTACCCCCGCCTCTGCCCAGGCTCCCGCAAAAGTTTTATTCTCTGAGGCCCCCCCCGGCGTGTCTGAAGGACTCGGAGCGATTGGCCGGCTGTGCGCTCCCCTGCGGCGGCGACCAAGGGGACGTGCATCCCTCGCCCGCGGGGCTCTCGTGCCTCGCGCTTCCTCACCTGCAGATCTCTCCAGCGAGCGGCTAGGGGCCCCAGCCGAGGGGCCGCGCGGGTGCCGGCGCCCAGAAACTCTCCAGCCCACCGCCGCAGACCCGCCCGGTTCAACTTAAACTTGATTCCTCTCGTCCAGCCCCGGCACCCGCGACTGCTCTGCCACCGCCGGCGTCTCGGCCGCCGCAGCCGCCGCCTCACAAAGGGGCATAGGGAGGGGTAGCAGGCGGCGGGCACCGGCGCCGGTACGCAGGGCGCTAGCCTCCGGGCCGCCGAGGCCGGGAGACAAAAGGGATACTGCTTCTGTTCGCCGGACCGGCTCGGAGCTGCCCGATCGTTCGCCTCCCGCCCGGCTCCGTGAGCCTCCTCCCCCCAGCCTACCCTCGGCTGCTGCTCCGCCTCCCTCCCCGCGGGCTGTCCCCGCAGTGCTCCGGGACCCAGCTAGCCTTCGGGGCGCGCGTCGCTGCTGGTGGTTGGGGCTCTAGCGATAATAAATGATAGAGGATACAATGACTTTGCTGTCTCTGCTGGGTCGCATCATGCGCTACTTCTTGCTGAGACCCGAGACGCTCTTCCTGCTGTGCATCAGCCTGGCGCTGTGGAGTTACTTCTTCCACACGGACGAGGTGAAGACCATCGTCAAGTCCAGCCGGGACGCCGTGAAGATGGTGAAGGGCAAGGTGGCCGAGATCATGCAGAACGATCGACTGGGGGGGCTCGACGTGTTGGAGGCTGAGTTCTCCAAGACCTGGGAGTTCAAGAGTCACAATGTGGCGGTGTATTCCATCCAGGGTCGGAGAGACCACATGGAGGACCGTTTTGAAGTTCTTACGGACCTAGCCAACAAGACGCACCCCTCTATCTTCGGGATCTTTGACGGGCACGGGGGCGAGGTAGGAATTCTCTGAGGCTTTGTTTGAGTGAGTAAGTGTGTGTGTGAGTGTGTGCACTACAGGACGTTGTGTACGCAGAGGCTTTGAGTGAATGAGTGAGTGTGTGTGGGTGTGTGTGAACTACAGGACGTTGTGTGCGCAGCCGGTAGGACTGGGTGCGAGGGGCGTGGTGATGACCTACCTGGTGGTGGGTTGAACAGAGCCACTAGTTCCAAATGTGACCAAGTTGTCAGAAACACTTCCGGATTCAGACCTCTTGTACAGAAGGTCCTATGTGGGGGAGGGAGGGTCATCTATAACCTATTCCGTGCCTTATAATTTATGAAGTTTTTCAAGGCCAGAACGCAGCAAATGACTGTGCTAATTTTCCTGGAAGAGTTAATGGTTCCTACTGTCAACTTTGGTCCAGGGCCTCAGCGCCCCTGTTATGGGTTGGAACCCGAACTAGGCGCAAAGAAGGAATAAAGTATCTTTGATTCTCGTTAGGAAAAAGATAACATCTGCAGAGACGAGTCACTGAGGGCTTAGTGAGGATGGAGGAAGCTGTGATTCCTTTCCATCTCCTTTTCCCAGAGGAGGAACCCAAGGGGGCAGCGCTGGGCTCCTTCCCAATTCCATTAACTTTGCAAGTGCAATCCGGCCACTTGACAGCAGCGCTTAGCTGGCCGGCCGCTTTTAGCTGGATCGAGGCGCGGGACCGAGGTCCCTCTGGCCTTAGAAGAGGTGGCAAAGCCCGCAGAGGTAGCGGTGCCCAGATTTCATCCCTGCCAAATCCCCCTAGCCGGCGTGGGACGGAGACGTCTCCCTGCTTCTAAATTCTTTTATTCGGGGGTTCACGCAGGAGCAAGAGATGAGGTTAGAGGAAGATTCAGGTCCCCTTCCAGCATTTCTGCGGCATCCTGATTGTTTGCTGGGGCTCAGATTTCCTGGAGGTCGGAGCGAGAATTGGCATTGGTCCTTGGGCATCGGCCCAGGCGAAGTGAGTGTTAAACGTGGTTCCAGCGCAGTGCTCTAAAGAGCACCAGGCCAGCCACCCCATCTCTAAATCTGGCAGTTTGGAATGGAGTTTCATTGCTGCATACTTTCTTTTTTAAGCGTACTTTCTTACTCACATCCCCGCCCCTCCCCCCACCTTTGCCACCCCTTCTTCATCACTCCCCTCCACCCCCTACTCCCATCCAACCCTCCCCTCATTCTCTTCTTGGAGCTTATGGTCTCTGGGTGGGCTGTAGAGGGAATTCTCTTTCAAGCTTGTTCTTTGTTTTTGGTGAACACTGAGAGAGCTCTCAACTGGTTGTCTTAACTGTATTCTCTCTTTTGGTACCAAGTCTCTTCAGCCACCACTCTGCTCTTTACACATACTGCATCTACCTGCCTGGTAGAACCAACTTTGCCAGGAATGACAACTTACTAATAGTTGGAAAGTTTATTTGGTAGAGCTGAAATAAATTTTTGCGGTTTTTCATCCACCCTAGCCCTTTCTGTGTTCTGTGTTTCGAAATGAAGTTTTCTCACGGACTGTAATTTTGTAGCCTCTTATATAGTTTGGGGTTCTTTTCCTTTGAGTAGGTGAAAGGTGTGAAGTTAACTGAGGGAAGGGCCAAGATGTGAAGTTAATTGAGGGAAGGGCCACTGTGTACTTGGGTAAAAATATCTGAAGGAGGAGGTTGCCAATATAATGACTGATTTGTTTCCTGGTTTGAGTCAGAATGTCTATATTTTCATTTTATGTCTTCTTTTTTAAAAAATTTATTTTACATTTATTTGTTTTAATTGAAGGATAATTGCTTCACAGAATTGTGTTGGTTTCTGCCAAACATCAACATGAATCAGCCAGAGGTATACATATATCCCCTCCCTCTTGAGCCTTCCTCCCATCTACCTCCCCATCCCACCCTTCTAGGTAGTTCCAGAGCCCTGGTTGGAGTTCCCTGAGTCATACAGCAAATTCCCATTGGCTATCTATTTTAAATATGGTAATGTAGGTTTCCTCTGTGCCTCGATTCTTATAAATCATTTAATAAAGATTATGTTTATTACATACTTTTACATTAAAATTGTTGGCAAGTCTGATTCTTGTCTTAGAAAGTACAGTTTTATTAATTTAAAGGTCTGGATGTAGTATTAATGTTGTGAAACTCTGGGCTGTGCTTGTCTGGGTGTGCTGTATTGTTATGTTTTGAACATGTAAGTGAATGGGGTGTTTTCAACTTTTCTTCCAAGTTGATATTCTAAAACTTAAATGTTGAAGACTCCAACAGATTTCAGGTTGAAAAATTCAGTATTATCTTCTGGTAGATGTACCATTCAGAAAAGGGCCATAATAAATGCTTCTATTTAACTGGAAATATTTTACCTGTGTAAGGCTTTTCATTAAATTTTTAAATAATAAAGGAGATCATCGTTAGCCAGACTATGAAATGAGTTTCATTGTGCCTTTCATTAAAAAGTTTGCTGTTTGCAAAATAATAAGTATTATCAGTACAATGAAAAATAGAATAATTGTTCTCTGTATGACATTGTACAGACTGTAGCCAGTTCATTCATTTTGGCTTTGTTTTAGGACAAAATATAGTTATAAAAAGGAGCTATTTAATTGCTATTGGGAATGTGGTGACAAATAATATTAGGTAGCTTCTCTCTTGCTTTTTCTTTCATTCAAAGAAAATCCCACTATCTCGATCTTGTCTTTTGTGTGGCTTAACTCCTTTAATATTCACCAGAGGAGGGTGCCACTGTTTGATTTTGGTATAGATGATAGTTATCACCTTTCAGAAAAGAGGAAGCTTTTTCTGAACTCTCTGTATATAACTGTGTGTTGTCTGTAGTGTAGTATGGAAGATAAATGAGGAACTTAATGTATTTATAATAATTCAGACTAATAAGATAGGCTACTAAAAATCAGGACCCATCTTCAATGGTACTGCTTTTAGATACAGAAAGAACCTCAGCCACCTTGTATATCTATTTCATTCTATTTTTTAGATGGTATGTTTACTGATGGCAGGAGAAGTTGTGACTTTCCTAAGACTGTGTGGCTTATTCAAGGCCTTCAGTTTGATAATCTTGATATTAAACCAGTGGACAAATTTATTTGCATATTTATCTAGCTAAATAGATATCACACTAGAGGTACACTGCTGAATGAGATACAATTCCCTTCCTCAAAGAGTTTCAATTTGGTGAGAGAGATAGACCTGTATACCAGGAATTATAGTTATGGTGTGCTTGCGGTTATAGTTAGAGTCTGATTGGAACATTGTCATTTTAATCAAATTGGGAGGTCAGAGGCCCTGGGAAAGACACCTTGAAGCTTCATTTACTGCAAGGTTAAATGTATATGTTTTCAATCCATGCGCTGCTTGAAACTATCTGTGACCTCGGGCAAGTTTGCTTAAGCAACTTTATCTGGGAGTTTTTAATCTGAAAAATATGGATAATAATGCATGTGAAGTTCACCTTCATCAGTTGTCTAATAGCCTATCTAGAAAAATACTTGGATAGAAGGATGTGGAAGAAGAGAGCTTAGAAACCAAGAAGTCCGCAGTGTTGGGGCAACAGTATTCAACAGAAGAAAAGAGACTCTACCCACGAAAGCCACAACTTTGATCACTAGAAAGTTGTATGTTGGATATAGATAATTCATTAAAGTGAAAGTGAAGTCACTCAGTCGTGTCCGACTCTTTGCGACCCCATGGACTGTAGCCTACCAGGCTCCTCCATCCATGGGATTTTCCAGGCAAGAGTACTGGAGTGGGTTGCCATTTCCTTCTCCAGGGGATCTTCCCTACCCAGGGATTGAACCCAGGTTTCCTGCATTGTAGGTGGACGCTTTACTGTCTGAGCCACCAGGGAAGTCCAGGGAAGATAATTCATTAGGTATCCACCAAACTCTCTAGCACTGCTTGTTTTAATTTTTGGTGAACCAATTATTAATTTAGAATTTCAGGTATCCTAGCATTGGGAAAGTAGCATCCTGGCTTCAGGTGAAAATTTTCTGATGAGTGAAAAGGACTATTCTTTATGATTAATTGGTAAATTGGTATTCTGATTTGTACTTTAGGCTCTTATGAGTTAAGTTAACGTGAGTTAGTTCCCTTGAGTCTATTCACTGTTTATTTTTGACAAAGCTATGTCTCTGGACTTGTTATTCTGAGGACCAGACTCAGGATGGCTGTGGCTTCTAGATGGATGCTATCTTAATGAGCCATGTTTTTTCTTTTTTAGAGTTCTATGGGCCGGCTTCCTCACTTGATGCACTTGGGCCCTTGAGACATTCTGACCACCATACTATGGGTAGATGGTTGACTCTATGTGTGTGTGTCTAAAGTCAAGGCAATGACTGTTTTGCTGTATAATGCAAATTAAGCAACAAAAAGGAAAAAAAAAAGTGTAGATTGTATCAACTAATGTGGAAAGGTTATTTTAAAATTATAAAATACTGTTTATCTAGGGAAATTGTTTTTGGCACTTGTCTGTAATTTTTATTCACAGGCAAAAGGTGTTTTTTTGTCTTGAAACTTTTTATATTAACTAGAAGAAATACCACTGATCCTTTGAGGCACTTTTGTGAATGTTCATGGCTGAAACTATGTAGAAGAATAATTGTTATGGACTCTGTATGCTT
Organism: Giraffa tippelskirchi; assembly: GCF_054371585.1. NCBI lineage: Eukaryota > Metazoa > Chordata > Mammalia > Artiodactyla > Giraffidae > Giraffa > Giraffa tippelskirchi. The sequence goes on from NC_137276.1 coordinate 130,639,005, forward strand.
ATGGGCATTACTGTATTCAAAGTCATATATCATTGTATCATACAATTAACACACGATTTGGCCAGTGGTTTAAGCTTAGAGTTCCACACATGACTTCAGAGAGAAGCTATACTTCAGATGCTTGTCAGAAGCTGTAGTCTTGAGGTTTAGCACTTCTTAGAAGCTCAGAAGAAAAACTCCTTATGGAGGGTTGCCTGAAGGATATATACAATCTCGTTCTTTAGATCAGTGGTTCTTAACTTTTCTTAAGTCATTCTTCTCTTTGAAGATGTTATGAAACTATAGACATATCCCCCAGAAAAATGGACATGAGCATCAAGTTTTGTTTATAATTTCAAAGAGAATTGGATGCCTGAAGCCTCTGGATTTTAGGTTAGTCTAGATAGAATAAAATCTGTTTCCGATAGATCTAGACCTGCAGGGAGCTGTGTACCTAGGTTGCCCTGATCACCTTCCTCTCTGTCATTTTGTATTTACTGACGCGTGTGCTGGCATTTGCCTGTGAGGATTAGTGTGAAGGATTGTCTTCCAAAACGCTCTGACAGATCAAATGCAAGATGTCATTGAGGACTTGGTTACATTAGATAGTATTCTCTTGATAAGCTCCAAGGGAGGGAGAGTTCACTGAGAGCCTTTTGTTTTTATCATAAGTATGTTGAATCATGTAACTGATTGGCTTATCCTGTATTTGTTGGCTGCCAGAAGTGTCAGTAAAGCGTCTGCCTACAATGCGGGAGACCGGGGTTCGATCCCTGGGTCGGGAAGATCCCCTGAAGAAGGAAATGGCAACCTACCCCAGTACTCTTGCCTGGAAAATCCCACGGACGGGAGGAGCCTGGTGGGCTACAGTCCATGGGGTCGCAAAGAGTTGGACACGACTGAGCGACTTCACTTTATACTTTATAGAAGTGTTAGAGCCAAACCTCTGACCTACCTCTAGCAAGAGTGGAGAATTTTATTAATTTGGTACATCAACTGAGGCTCACTCCCAGGAAAGTATATTTCCTATGTTTACTTTTCTTTTGTCCCATTTTTCTCTTTCTCCTTTTAGATATGCCAGTTTATCTTGTGGTATATGTGTTTATGTGTTTCATTAGATCTTTCTGAAATAAGACATACTAGTTCCAAATAAATAAATTATGAGTGGCACAATGAATGATCTGCTTTTCAGACATTACTGCTGCTGTTAGTAAATGTTGGGCTCCCATATTATTGACGTACTAGAAGCCTGTAGATTGAGTGTGGACAAATGCCTTATGGTTTAAGAGAAAATTCAGATTGTTTTGGCTTTCAATGGCACATTAACATTTCTGCCCCCCAAAAGGGAGGCACTTTCCCTTTAATAATCCACCCCTGTCCTGTGCTCAGTAGCTGTTTGTAGGTGAATGTAGGATTCTGACTGCTGACTTTGTTGCATCTTCTGAACAGATTGTTTAGAAATTCAGTTTAATTAAACATGCATTTTCTGTATAGTCTGTGGCTTGTGGCAAACAAGAGTTAAGTTCTCTGTGATGCCCTTAGATGAATCAGTACATTCTCTGCCCTCAGGGAGCATTCCATCTACTTGAAGAGATGAGTTTTTTAAAGAAATAGCAGAACTACAAGATGCAGCTGGACCACCTGCAAGAGAGTGTTGGCCTGACTAAGGGAGCTTGGGGAGTCCTGGAAAATTTTGAAAAGGAACTGATATTTGACTGTATCCTCCCATTTTAGTAGACAGAGATTGGGTGGAGGGAGAATGAAAAGATAACATTACAGGTGAAAGAAGAAGTGTGAAAGTGGTATAGATATAAAATGCAGACACAGTGGAAGAAAGGCAGGTGGCTTTATTTGTTTAGAGCAGGCTTTCCCCATCTGCTGTGATCTAGAAGCCCACACATTTTCTTCTTTATTTAAATACCTTCTATTTTATGATATACTTTATATTGCTTTTTAGATCATCTGTTTTTTAAAGTTAAGTATATTTGTTTAAAAAAGAAACTTCATATCAGCGCTGTGAGTGGAAAATCCAGAAAATGAAATTCTTGGCCTCCAACCTGCTCATAAGCTGTCTCCATCTTGATGGAGTAGAACGATTCTAAAAAAAGTTCTTCTCTTAGTCTCTGGTTGCCTCTAGAGTCCTTCTGTTCCCCTCCCCTTGCTCTTCATGAACAGAAAGGTGGCTTTTAAAGTTTAGTTGTTGGCCACAATTTGAAGTGAGGCAGGCTGCTTGCTCCCTTTTCAGGTGGAAGGTGCCTCTGGTGAGGCCACTCTGTGAGGAGCCTTGGTTTGGAACAGCTTTCTGACTCATGCGACAGATAAGATTTCATGTGTAACATCCATGGGGAACCCAGAATTATAGGCAGTTTACAGCGTTCTAGCGGAAATTCCATCCCGGTTTCTACTGCAGTTAAATGAGGAGATATTATAGGAATAAGCCTGAATCCTTTCTAGCTTGGTTTAAAAAGTAAATAATTCATCAGTTTTGGTACCTGAGCCATTATTGGTCACAAATTGTGATTACTTACAATGATAAGATACACAATGACAGCTGTGCTGGGGCTCACGTTTGAGGAGTCTTAGCCTGGACTTTGCGGTTTACACAGGTGAGCAGCTGGAGATGCTGCTGGAACTGTTGTCAGCCCTGACACTGAAAGCCACGCTGAGGAGCCTGCATCATGTGCTGTAGATAATGGAGAACCATTAGATATTTTTGAGCAAAGGAATGGCTTTTAAATCCATGGTTTCCTAATCCCTCTAATCTATATAGAGGATTGATATGAATAAATAAAATGGAAAGGGTGTGTGTGTGTGGCAGGGGGTGTCAGTTGAGGAAGGCTGGGCCAGAGCAGAGAAGAGGAAACCCTGGGGTGTGGGTCATTGCTGAAGAGGGGGAAAGATGAATTGGAGACCCTCTGAAGTAGCGAGGCTGCTGCCAGGGTTCCCAGTGTGGCACCATCGACATGAGAGACGGCGGTTGATAGAAGAGCAAATTTGGGCAATAGTGAGAATAGTGTGAGTTTGCCTATAAATTTTTTTCTGTTATCTTTAGACATTTTCTGAGATTCATAAAATGTTTGTTGACTGTTTAGCACCCAAATTTGTAAAACATTATTTCTGTCATACCTTATCTGCTAAGTCGCTTCAGTCGTGTCCGACTCTGCGCGACCCCATAGATGGCAGCCCACCAGGCTCCGCCGTCCCTGGGATTCTCCAGGCAAGAACACTGGAGTGGGTTGCCATTTCCTTCTCCAGTGCATGAAAGGGAAAAGTGAAAGTGAAGTTGGTCAGTCGTGTCCGACTGTTAGCGACCCCAGGGACTGTAGCCTGCCAGGCTCCTCCGTCCATGGGATTTTCCAGGCAAGAGTACTGGAGTGGGGTGCCATTGCCTTCTCCGATACCTTATCTAGATGGACACATTTTAAAACAGTGAAAATAGGCATCGTATATAATATCTGATTTATTCAAACAGAAAGGCACTTATTACTGTTTTACTTTGTTACTAGGAATAATCTAAGTTTTGTTATAAGGTATAGCTTTTCCAGGACTAAAAAACAACAGGATATCTTTCTGTATCTTAAATGATTTCATTTCACTGACACTTATTTTAAATTTAAAAATATGTATATCATTCAGTCTCAGATGAAAATGTTTCTCAAGCTCTGTCCAGTTTAAATGTAAGCACATAATTCAATAGGGACTCGATTTTTAAAAAGTAATATTTTAATTTGGATGTTAATATTTGAAGCATTTGTTTTATTCTTAATTTTTATTTTGAACTACTTCAGTAATATATTTTTGTGGTTTAATTTTTATTACCATTTTAATAATTCTATTTAATAAATATTAAAGTAAATCAGCAAATTAAACATTTAAAAATAATTTTAAAATTATAAAAGTAGTATGACTACATGTTAGTATAGAAAAAAAATCACTCCAAATTTCATTATTCTGTCACATCCACTATTATGATTTTGGTGTATTACTTGCTCATCTTTTTTTATATGTTTTTAAAATATTTTACATTGTTATAATGATATACATATAGTTTTAAATCTTGGCTTTTTTTCCACTTTGTATAGACTCAGTTATTTTGCTCCATAATTCTTTGCTATATTTCTTTTTTTTTAATTTCTAATGTCTTTTTTAGTGATGGAGTAATATTTTACTGACTATTTGATGAATTATTTAATTGCTTCCTTATTGGTATACATTTAGATTCCTCTGACTTTTCACCATTGTAAACAGTAAATATAGTTGTAATAAGTATTGTTGTGCTTTTACTGTAGTTTGGGTTATTTCTCCAGGGTGGATTTCCAAAAGTGGGATTTCTGGATCAGAGAAGAAGTGAAGAAACCAGTATTCATGGTAATAATAATAATAATGATGGTTGACAGTTATTGAATATATATAATATGCCAGGGAGTATTTAAAGTACTTTATGAAAGTGCAAGTGTTAGTTGCTCAGTCCTGTCTGACTCTCTGCAACCTCATCGGCTGTAGTCCTCCAGGTTCCTCTGTCCGTGGGATTTTCAAGGCAAAAATACTGGAGTGGGTAGCTATTCCCTTCTCCAGGGGATCTTCCTGACCCAGGGATTGAACCCTAGTCTCCTGCATTGCAGGCAGATTCTTTACCATCTGAGCCACTAAGGAAGCCTAAGTACTTTATATATATTATCAAATTTTAATGATCGTGACACTTTTTTGAGGTAGGTACTATGTTATCTACATAGATAAGTAGAAATTAAGGCTCTGAGAGGTTAAGTAATTGGCCTAAGGACTGTCCACAGCTCCTAAGTAGTGAAACTAGGATTTGAAACAGGGATTCAAACTTAGAGCTATTTACCTCCAAAGCCTGTGCTGTCAGTTTCCAATTGAAGCTCTACAAATCTTAAATTTGGGCAATAAAGTGCAGATAGCATTGTTAGGTGGACACTGCCTGGTTTTCACATGTTGGTAGGAGATGGAGTTTCTTCTTTGATATTATGTCCCTGTGTCCCATGACATGTTGCTTTTGAAAATCCTATGCTGGTACCTTGGTTAGGCAGATTTTATAATTACCTGGAAAAGTCCTGAAGTTAAAGAAATTAGGGGTCAGAAATCAGAGCAGGTGGTGACTCATGCTTAGTCTTTCTCAGCTACTCCCCTTCTTTGCTGGCAGAATCTCTATCCCACAGAGAATCCCTAACATTTTTGCCTCTTAGCTCATGAAAGGCTCATGTAGCCATTCTCAATAAACAATAATGATTTATATTTTATTTTATTCTAAAGTACCAAAGGTTTGACTTTAGAATAAGTATGTAGGTTTATGTGTGTGTATATATTTGCATAATTTCTCTTTTATATTCTTTTATACTGAAGCACAGAGAAGGCAATGGCAACCCACTCCAGTACTGTTGCCTGGAAAATCCCATGGATGGAGGAGCCTGGTAGGCTGCAGTCCACGGGGTCGCGAAGAGTCGGACACAACTGAGCGACTTCACTTTCACTTTTCACTTTCATGCATTGGAGAAGGAAATGGCAACCCACTCCAGTGTTCTTGCCTGGAGAATCCCAGGGATGGGGGAGCTGGTGGGCTGCCATCTATGGGGTCGCACAGAGTTGGACACAACTGAAGCGACTTAGCAGCAGCTGCAGCAGCATACTGAAGCAGAGTTTTTTTTTTTTTTTTGAGGATCAATAATTTCCCAATATGTAAATGATTGTTAATTTTAAAGAGCAAGGTAGCATTTTTTCGTTTGTTTTTAATACTGAGTTGGTATGTTTAGTTTGAGTAGGTGCTAACTAAGTCTTGCGTTTCCATCCCAGAAGGCTCCCTTAAAACTTTGTTCTCTTAGTTGGCCTTATGTCAAGCCCAGTCTTTGTGATAGTTATAATCTGTTTTTAATATAAATCTTCAAAGGCAAAGTTTAAGTAAACAAAGGAAGACATTATTTTAAAGATAAGAGTGGCTCTGTAGTCCCCTTATAGCTTTCTTTTATAGTTATAGGCCCTCCCTTGAAAAGTACAAAGCATTTAAAGTAAATATTCATATATAGAGAAACTATGCATTCTGATATGTTGATACTTTCAATAAAGTTGAAGTCTGTACTATGAAATACTATGCTTAAAAAGTGAAAATGTGTCCCTCATCATAAAGTCCATGAACATATCAAATTATTGAGGCTTTAGAAAAGACTTTTCCATTAAGTTTTCTGTATTACAATAATGATAAATTTAAATAAAATATTGCTAAATTAATTGAGGGAGAAAAAAAAAGTGAAAATATGATACTTTACATCTGAAAAATAAATCTATAAAAATCTCACTTGCTTGATCTCTCTGGGGAATTTTTCCCCCTTTCTCTGTTTAGTGAGAATGGGACCTAATTTAATGGAACTTCAGCAGCCTCCAACTTTTTAAGAATGAGGGAGGGCTTTGGTAGTTGAGTCTGTTAAGGAAAGAATGAGACTTACTTTCCTCCATTCCTAGAAGACAAGGAAGTTCCTGTCAGCTACTGCAGATGGAACACCCAAAGGTAAGTTCGGTGCCATTGTGTATAATTGTGTAAGATGTAAACTGTATAATGATGCCAGGTAGAGAGACACCCTTTTCTGTGTGTACAGAACTGTTTCCCAAGCTAGGCATCTGTGGGCCTGTAATCACCTGGAAAGGGTGCCTTTTTCTAATTTCTATAAAAGTCACCATAACAATAGGCTAGACTTATGAGACTCATATTCTTTTCCATACCAGCCATCCTTGTTTTGCTCCTGTGTGAGCTGCTGCGGCTAAGTCGCTTCACTCGTGTCTGACTCTGTGAGACCCCATAGACGGCAGCCCACCAGGCTCCCCCGTCCCTGGGATTCTCCAGGCAAGAACACTGGAGTGGGTTGCCATTTCCTTCTCCAAAGCATGAAAGTGAAAAGAGAAAGTGAAGTCGCTCAGTCGTGTCCGACTCTATGCGACCCCATGGACTGCAGCCTGCTAGGCTCCTCCATCCATGGGATTTTCCAGGCAAGAGTACTAGAGTGGGATGCCATTGCCTTCTCCGCCTGTGTGAGCAGGTGACAGATAATCTGTATGTCTGAGTTTGCTAAGCCAAAGACCAGTTATTCACTGCACATTATGCCAGCAAACTTTATGACTTCCCTGGAGAAGTAAACACTTATTTGCGTTTGCTTTTCAGTTATTGGTCATTATAAATGTGAATGGGGATTCAATGCCCTGTAGCTATAAATCTTAAATATTTCAAATGGTGTTTTTAATAGGACAGTCTATATTTAGCATTAGTGGTAAAGTTTACATCTAAAAATGTTAAGAAATTTTTATCCTTTTCATTATAGAGATGCCAGAGAGTAGAAACTGTTTTATTCTGATACATATATACTGTTTCTTTTTAATCCACTGAGTGGTTTTGTTTCTCTTTTTAATTAAATAGATTAACTCTTAGTTAAATTAGTCACTGACATTTTCTAGCCAGTAAGGCTCTTAACTGACACTGTCAGGATTTTATAGAAATTGAGACATAGTAGGATTTCGATCATGCTGTTTGCCTTTTTGATCCTTAATATGATGAGTTGAATTTGCTGTAAGAACTGATTTGCATATGTGTATGATAAATATAACTGTCCTAGAATTTGGGGTTAGGAAGTTTTTAGTTCTCTTTTATTTTAATTCTCAGATGTTTTTCTAAATTTCTGTTTAGAAAGAAGATAAATTTTCTCTTTAGATAGGCTTGGCAGAGATAGTGAATTGTCATATAATCCAAATATAGTGCCTAAAGCTTCACAGCTACATGGATAATCTATTTTTAAAGACTTTCATCAAGGAGATTTCACATTGTCCCTGGAGAATTTTTGTCTCTATAATCCTCTCTCAGGAAAATCATCTTTATATGTGAACTACATTCTGTTGGTTTAAGTGTATTTCTTTTAGTCTGGCCTCAACAGAGATAATGTAGGATTAGGTTGTTATGGTTCATAAATCAGTAAGATTATGGTAATCAGAAATCTCCCCCCCCCCCGACCCCGTATTAAACAGGTACATCAAATTTATGGAAGAAGTATTCATCTTGGAAAAAGGAGATACAAGATAATTTCAACCAAAGACCGAATGATGTTTCCAGATAATCAATAATGCCTCCTCTTTGTTAAAGAGCCAGTTGGGCAATAAAGGAAACGTCCTCTTCCAGTTTTACAGATTGGCTGGTTTTGTCTTTCGTGTTCCTTGTCAGAGACTTAGGCTGTAGCGAAGTAAATTCAAGCCACACACCTAGCTAGTGCATTATTTGGAAGTTTTTGGTTGTAGGTGACATAGAACTCAACTGGAAGCAGCTTAAACTCTAGGTTTATTTATTATCTTATGTAACTAATGTCCTGGAAGTAGGTGTTTCTAAGGTTGGTAGATTCAGCAGCTCAGTGACTTCAAGTCTTTGTATAATTACATCCAGAGACGTGAAAAAGAAACTGTACCTGTCCTGCATTCTTAAAGCCTGAGGAAAACCTATCTAGAAACTACCACTCACATCTCCTAGGCCAGAATAGTTTCCATGGCTCAACTGGGAATGGGCCATGGGAAAACTATCACCATGGTGATGAGCTCTGACCCAACATATTTCACCTCGGTTCTGGAGAAGAGCCCAGCCTCCTTTGGAGACCATGGACAGCCTAGGAAGGTGAACAAGGCCTGAGTTTTGTTAGCTAGAAGAAAGGGAAGTGGGAAGGGTTGTTGGTTGGGCCACACAGGTGGGAAAGGGTTCAGAGAAGGTGGCCTGGAACATTTCTTATCTACACATTAGCAACCTCATTGAAGAGTGTTGCTATGAAGTGTGTAACACTGACATGAGGGAAAAAGTTAGAAGACTTTAGAAAAGGGTAAACCATCTTATTTTCAAATTGGCTTTAGAATGGTTTTGCCTGGAAGGAAACCATGGTTCCAGAGGAGTGGGCGAGTGGCTGGAGCAGGTGGGAAGTGCTGGAGCCATCTTACTCTGGTACCTCTGCCGGTTTTGTTGAAGGTTATTCTTTTTTTTTCCCCCTCTGAGATTTCAAGAAGATTCTTGCTCTAATTTCTACTACATGTCTTGTAAGAAAACTGCAGCTGATTGTGGAAGAGTCTCATATGGAGGGAGCTGGGTCCCAAGTTGGTTTAAAAATATAAGATCATGTATAGCCAAAATCTCCTTGGAATGATCCCTCAAGTTGACTATAGAGAATGGTGTCTATGATGTACTTCTTATTCTGTAGAGCAGTATCTAGGTATAAATATGTAATATCCCCAAGTCATGTATGTGCTGTGCTGTGGTTAGTTGTGACACCATGGACCATTGCCCACCAGGCTCCTTTGTCCATGGGATTCTCCAGGCAAGAATACTGGAGTGGGTTGCCATTCTCTTCTCCAGGGTAATACCTGATGCAGGGATTGTACCCAGGTCTTCCACATTGCAGGCTGATTCTTTGCCCTCTGAGCCACTAGGGAAGCCCAAATCATGTATAGTATAAAGTATGGGATGGAGAAGGAAATGGCAACCTACTCCAGTATTCTTGCTTGGGAAATCCCATGGATAGAGGAGCCTGGTGGGCTGCAGTCTATGGAGTTGCAAAGAGTTGGACATGACTGAAGCGACTAAGCATAAAGTATAGGATGTGCATATAAAACTTAGTTTAAGGTGTTTTAAATGATATAAAAGAGTATCTTGAATTTATGTAGATTTGTAAATAGTATAATTTCACTGTACCTTCTGTAAGATAATAGGATAAGAAATTGAAGACTGTTTTGAGATTTTCAAGTGACAACAGGAATTTATTTCCTTTAGAGAGAGAGTGTGTTATATATTTCTGTGTGATCTCTTTGAGAAAATTTAGTTTCTTAGAGTTTTAAAAATACGAAGCAGAATAAACATCTGGTTTTTTGGAGTCAGGCTGTATTTATCCTGATTATTTTGAAAGTCGGTTTTATAATTATAATGCCATATTGAATACTTTATTTTTAATCTAAGTGCCAGCCGTATCTTTGACACCAGATGGAAATATAGAGATGGGCACCCAGCGTGGTAATTTGTATTCACTAACACATAGAAGTAGTTTATACTTGCTATTTCTTTCTTGCCTATGGCTTGAGAGCTTGGGGGATTTTATTCTCCAGCGATTTCAGAAGAGACAAATCAGGAATTCTGATTTGTCCCACTTTCCCACTTTCCTGGTGCCTCTCCTGAGCATCTGATATGGTTGTGCTGTGCTGTGTTCAGCTGTATGTGACTCTTTGAGACCCCGTGAACTGTAGTCTGCCAGGATTCTCTGTCCATGGAATTTTTTCCAGGTAAGAATATTGGAGTGGGTTGCCATGCCCTCCTCCAGGGAGGTCTTCCTGACCCAGGGTTTGAATTAGTGTCTCCTGTGGCTCCTGCATCACAGGTGGATTCTTTAGCACTGCGCTACCTGGGAAACCCCAATCTGATACAGTACTTCAAGTCTAAATTCATTTGATAAATGTCAGGTCCTGGGATTGTCTAAGAATGAGACTTTCTGAGCAGCAAGGAATTCTTGGAAAGGAAGCTTGTATTTTAAATAGCTGTGAGATCCAAGTGGCTGCTGCTGAAGAAATCACACAGGTAAAGAGCTGGGATTCTAACGGGGGCCAGAGAAGCTCTCTACCCTTTCCTATTAGAGTCAAAGACCCTGCTCTGTTCCACGGAGTCACACAGTGATGGAAATTTTTTATTCCCAAAGACTTATGAAATGCAAGTAGTTTAGACACGAAATAGCACAGGCAGGCATGTATTTTGGCAATATCCCCTAAATTTGATGGAAGGGGCTGATAGTTTTTTTCTGTCTCTCAAAAGTAGGATAACAGTGGGAGTGCCCAACTGATATTTTCACTTTACCTGAGAGAAGTCTCAGCTCTAGCCTTCATGGTGACTGTCTGTTAATGGAGGTTAGGATATTGACTTTCTTCATCAAAGAAAATTTAACATTGATATGATATTATTATCTAATACACAGTCCGTATTCCAATTTTGCCAATCATCCCAACTGTTCTCTTTAAAAACAGCTTTATGTATGATTGACATACAATAAACTGCATATGTTTAATGTATACAATTTGATTAGTTTTATATATACTTGTGAAACCATTACTACCATCGAGATAATGAATGTATCTACCACCATGAGATAATGAACATATCCATCACCCTCAAAAGTTTCTTCGTGCCCCTTTGTAATACCTTTGTTCTAATGTTCTTCTTCAATCCATCCCTTTACCACTGGACATGCTTTCTGTCACTATAGAGTTAGTTTGAACTTTGTAAATATAATTTATATAAATGGAAATATACAGTATGTATGTCCTTTTTTCCTGGCTGCTTTCCCTCACCCTGTCCTAGCATAATTATTGAAATTCTTCTGTGTTGTTGTATCCATCAATAATTAAATTCATGTTTATTGCTTAGTATTCTATTGTATGGATATACTGACAATTGAATATCCATTCACATGTTCCTGAACAGTTGAATTGATGCCAGTTTTTGCTTGTCAATATTCATGTACAAGTATGTGTACTGACATATGCCTTCATTGTATGTGGGTGTGCTCAGATGCCCAGTCATGCCTGTACTGTTTGTGGCCTCATGGACTGTAGCCCACCAGCCTCCTCTGTCCATGGCATTGCCCTTGGGTAAATACCTAGGAATAGAATGACTGGATCATATGGTAGGTGTTATATTATCTTTTTAAGAAACTGCTGGGTAAACTGCTATTCCAAAGTGGTTGTACTATCTTACATTTTCATCATTGGTGTGTGAGAGTTCTAGTTGCTCCATATCCTCGGCAGTCTTCTAAATTTTAGTTTTGGGTTGGCCAAAAAGTTCATTTAATTTTAAGTAAAAAAATAAAAGACATAGTTTTCCTACCTACCAAGAACTTTATTGAACAATGTAGTCACTAACTGAAAAAACTTTTTGGCCAACCCAATATAATTCCTAGTAGTCATGAATTGGTTGCTCAATATGGTTTTTAGTTTGCATTTTCCTAATGATTAATGATATTGAGCATCTTTTTAATGTACTTTGGGGAAGATGGTCTTCTTTTGAAAACAGAAAAAGGTGGTTATTAAATGTTGGTTTTCTTGTAAAATCTGACTTTTAATCCTTTTCTCTTTGGTGTGAGTGAAAGAAGAGAATAGGAAGTGAAAGGAGTAGGAGTGATTAGACGTGACTGTCTCTTACTGAGAGAGGCTAGGAGTACAGCCAAAAATAAGAGGTGTTGAGAGGCTGTGCAGGATAACCAGGAAATTAGATGAAACAAGGAGAGCAGAAAAGACGAGGCCAGTGACCACTAAGGACAGTTTGTATTATCAGATTCTTTCATGTTCTTAAAACCACATGTTCTTGTATTCCAAATGAAAAATCTGAAAGAGACTTTTCCTAAATGCCTTTGAAAACAGAGACTGTAGATACTGCTTCTGCTTTCTTTTTACTTATCATTTCCTGTTGTCATCTGATATTTTTTCTTTTCTTTTTTTTTTAATAAATTTATTTTAGTTGGGGGCTAATTACTTTACAATATTGTAGTAGTTTTTGCCATACATTGATATGAATCAGCCATGGGTTTACATGTGTTCCCCTTCCTGGACCCCCCTCCCACCTCCCTCCCCATCCCATCCCTCTGGGTCATCCCATTGCCCCAGCCCTGAGCATTTGTCTCATGCATCGAACATGGAATGGTGTTCTGTTTCACATATGATAATATACATGTTTCAATGCTATTGTCCCAGAACGTCCCACCCTCACCCTCTCCCTCAGAGTCCATAAGACTCTTCTATGCATCTGTGTCTCTTATTCTGTCTCACATATAGAGTAATCGTTACCATCTTTCAAATTCCATATATATGCGTTAGTATACTGTATTGGTGTTTTTCTTTCTGGCTTATTTTTTTTTTTTTTTTTACATTTACATTTTTTTTCTTTCTGGCTTACATTTTTTCAAATCTGTTTTTTTGCTGGTCTCCAGAGGCCTCATAACTGCCATGTGTGATGACTTGCTTTCAGTCCTCATCTTAGATTTTTCCATAAGATCTGGCTTCCCTGACCACCTCTGTCTTCTTAAGACTCATCTCCCTAGCCTTAGTGACACTTACGGTTTTTTGTTTTTTTTTTGCTTTCTCTTCTGTTAGGTTTTCATTTCCTTATGAACCTGGGTTTCAAGGACAGCTTTCCTCAGTGTACTGGTCCCATTCTCTTCCTTTGCACCAGAATCTTTGCTGCTGCTGCTACTGCTGCTAAGTCGCTTCAGTCGTGTCCGACTCTGTGCGACCCCATAGACAGCAGCCCACCAGGCTCCACCGTCCCTGGGATTCTCCAGGCAAGAACACTGGAGTGGGTTGCCATTTCCTTCTCCAGTGCATGAATGGGAAAAGTGAAAGTGAAGTCGCTCAGTCATGTCCGACTCTTCACGACCCCATGGACTGTAGCCTACCAGACTCCTCCGTCCATGCGATTTTCCAGGCAAGAGTACTGGAGTGGGGTGCCATTGCTTCCCTGAATTTAGCCATCCTCTTTGAGAATAGGGCTTTCCTTCCCATCTAGAGTCCACATCCTTTCATGTGGACTGACTTTTATTTCTTGGTGTCACCTCCAGAGCTACCTGTCTGAAACCAAATTTGCCTGCTGTGTTCATAGATTAATTTTATCTTCAGACTTGTCTCTTTCTGTCATGGTACTACCGTCTTGTTTTCAGTCTCCTACTCTTGAAATTACTACTTTTGTTTCTTCTCTCTTCATTCAAGTCTGTGAGACTGTGTCATACGTCTCATTTCTGTCTCCATCTTTATAGTCCCACCGCCACCATCCTAATTCAGGCTTTCATTGCTTCCTGCTAGGACTGTGACCGTGGCTTCCTCATGGGTTACTTAGTCTCTGGTCACTCTCCCTGCCAATCCACTCACTGATATCTTTGATAGGTCAGTCTTTTAAGCTCACTGGCTGGTACATTATTTCTTTTAAAAAGCCTTTGATTTCTGACCGGCCATGATATATTTCTCTGAATTTATTTGTGGGATACTCTTAACAACATTCTTGACTACTTCACCTTATTCAACCTTATCTTGTGTCACTCTCCTACACAAAACTTTGCACTGCAGCAGAACTGGTCTTTTTATTATTCCCAAAATACCTGACGGGTACACATGCCCACTGCTGCTACTTGTGAAAAGCTCTATTCTGTTCTCTGATTCCCATTCCTCTTCCCATAACTGTGTTTTATCCTTATTCCAAAAAAAGAAAAAAAAAAGTGAAAGTGAAAGTGGCTCAGTCATGTCCAACTCTTTGCGACCCTATGGACTGTATCTTGTGTTATTGCTCATTTTTAAGGTACCTTTTCTCTTCAGCCAGAGTTCAACTTCCTTGAGTTTCATGTCTCTCTCAAATCCCTAAGGTGTGCCTGCACTGTTCCAGATGCTTGCTTTCTGATAATAACAATGCCTTACAATAATCCTGGAAATAATGATGCCTTGCAGATGAAAAGGAAACACCAAGTTCAGTGACTGCATTTGTTATCATTCTACCAGTTGGAATCCACAGGGCCCTGCCATTCTGACCGAGTGCCTGCGATGTGCCAGGTGTTTTCACTGATGCCCTTTCACTGAATCCTCATGGTCTTTGCGGGCTGCTGTGGATATCTTCAGGCTTCCCAGGTGCTAGTTGTGATAAAGAACTTGCCTGCCGAGGGTTTGATCCCCGGGTCAGGAAGATCCCCTGGAGGAGGGGATGGCAACCCACTCCGGTATTCTTGCCTGGAAAATCCCATGGACAGAGGAGCCTAGTGGGCTACAGTCCTAAGGGTCGCAGAGTTGGACTCGATTGAAATGACTTAGCATGCACGTGGTTGTCTTCATTTCACAGTTGGGGAAACTGATGCTCAGAGTACTGTGTGCCCAGAGTTACACAACTGCTAAGTGGAAGGGCTGGAATGAAAATATTTCTCTTGTCTGCCCCAATGCCAAATCCCCCTTCTCTGTACCACACTGTCTGTATAGGCAATGACAAGGTTTGGCAAGGCCTTCACCTGGGGGTTCTTTCTGAGGTACTATTAGCTCTCAGTTTCTACCCCTTTAGATTATCTGTAATGGATATTTCAAGTACATGGAAATGGAATCAAGTTGAGGAAATAAAGTAATTTATTTACATCATTCACTTGTGTTTACTTTTTTCTTTTTCTCGTCAACTCTTGTGACTTGTGCAATGTATGGTCCATCCAAAACCTGTTTAAATAATGACCAAGAAAAATGCAGATTAAATATATCGAATTCTGAAGGTGAGCCTAGGCAAGTGGTTTTCATCAGTTTGACAGGTGTGACCCTATTTCTGGTTGTAAGGCAGGAATTTTGAAAATTGAAGCCAGCTCTTCAAAGGAAACTGGCAACATTCTCTGATTTAACTCAGTCTTCCCTTCCCAAGGTGGCTCAATTATTTTGCTGGGTTATTATGGATTATAGGGCACTAGGCATGCCTCAGTTTTCAAAGGTAAGTACAAAAGAACATCCTAGAACTCAGTTAAAAAAAAAAGTTTAATCTATAGCTTCTCTCCCAAAAGCATCATGCAAAATAAAATTACAGTATTTAGTGAGTATCAAAGAGTGGAGAAGTATAAATGAACAACTTTGGCTGCCTAGGAGTGGAAACAGTGATTCATAAACTTGAGATTTGAAACTCAGACGTTCTTGGTTTGTACTCAAGAGGAGAGAGGCATCAGATAAGTTGCATGACAGAAGAGAAAATAGCTTACTGATAGTGTGGGAATACCTTTGGAAGAAGTGAATGTCATCAACTTTATCTTATTTTACCTAATGTCATGAAAATATATGCTTCTTCTACACTATTGAGTTAAAGGAATGGCATTTTAGAAAACATCCAGCATGAGGAGGTGATAGTTTTCTCATGTACAAAATGGACATTTTCTACTTTGGGGAGAAGTAGACAACCTTTAGGGAGCTTTTTGACTCATATTCAAAACCCAGGTAAATCAGTTCTTAACAGCTAACTCCATTAGCTACCTCTTCCTCAGCTCTTCCGACCATGGGAAACAGAAGTTGCTCTATGGTTCTTTTCAGCCATACAGTTGTCACTGATCACCACTCCAGAGAGAAACAGGTCACATAGGATGACAATATGATATTTCCTCAAGCAATTGATGAAATTCCCCTTTGCTGTGTTTAGTCGTTCAGTCGTGTCCTCCTTTTTGTGACCCCATGGACTGTAGCCTGCCAGGCTCCTCTGTCCATGGGAATTCTCCAGGCAAGAACACTGGCGTGGGTCGCCATGCCCTCCTCCAGGGTATCCTCCCAACTCAAGGACTGAATCCAGGTCTCCTGCATCACAGGCAGATTCTTTACCATCTAAGCTACTAGGGAAGCCCAGTTTCCCTTTGGCAGAGCTCCGTTTGAGTAGAAATTCATTTTTAAAAAAATATTCTTATTTTTTAAAAAATGAGTGTTCTATGAAGATCTTTTATTATTTATTTTTTTGCCATGTGAGATATTGGATCTTAGCTCCTTGGCCAGGGATTGAACTGGTGCCCCTTGCATTGGAAATGTGGAGTCTTAACCACTGGATGGTCATGGAAATACCCAAAACATTTTTAATTTCTTGAAATTGGGTAGAAGTTATGGCTATGAATGTTTGGGTTAGCATTATGCCTGTTTTTAACTGTTTAGTTATTGAATGTCTCCTTTCAGATATACCGTACTACCTGGGCGCCTTATACATACCCCACAAATGTTTATCAGATACATCTCATCAGGGAATCAGAGAAGATTAGTACTATGAAAGTTCTTAGGTAGCTTTTTTACTTCTTCTAGAATGAGGATTGAATCTAAATAATTTCTAAAATGTTTTTTTCTTCAAAATATTCAAAAATTGTGGCAAAATTATATAACATATAATTTCCCATCTTAACCATTTTTTAAGTGAACAGTTCAGTAGTGTTAAGTATATCCATGTTGTTATACAGCAGATCTCTGAATTTTTTCATCTTGGAAAACTGAAACTCAATATCTATTGAACAGTAATTACTGTTTCTGTCTATCTCCATCCTATTCTAACTGCCATTCAGCTTCCTGTTTCTATGAATGACTAATTTAGAGAACTCATGTAAGTGAAATCATTCAGTATTTGTCTTTTTGTGACTGGCGTATTTCCTTAGCAAAATGTCATCAGGGTTAATCTATGTATAATCTTTTGTATTGTATGTACCATATTTTGTTCATCCATTCATCTGTCAAAGGATATTTGGGTTGTTTCTATCTCTTGGTTATTGTGATAATGCTTCTATGTACACGAGTATGTAAATATGTCTTTGAGATCCTGCTTTCAGTTTTTTTGGATATATAATTAGAAGTGAGAATGCTAGATTACATGCTTGTTATTGTTCAGTTGCCAAGTCATGTCTGACTTTGCGATCCCATGGGCTGCATCATGCCAGGATCATATGGTAGTTCTATTTTAATTTTTTGAGGAACTGCCATACTATTTGCAATAGTGATTGTTTTGTTTTATACTCCTTCTAACAGTGCACAAGGGTTCCAACTTCTCCACTTCCTCACTAACACTTCTGCTTTTTAAAGTAGTAGCCATTGTAATGGGTATGAGGTGATAGCTCATATTTTGATTTGCATTCCTTTAAGGATTATTGATCTTGAATATCTTTTCATATACTTTTTGGCCATTCATATATCATCTTTGGAGAAATGTCTATTCAAGTCTTTCATCCATTTTTAAATCAAGCTATTTATTTTTGTTGTTATTGATTTTTAATAGTTCTATATATTCTAAATATTAACCCCTTACTAAATAAATGATGTGCAGATATTTTCTTCCATATTTCTAGTAATGTTTTTGTAATTTTTTATGTTGATATGATTGCAAACTTACAGAAAAGTTGCAAGATTAGTGCAGGGAACTCCTGAATACTCTTTATGCAGAATCACTGGTTTTTTGAAGGACCACCTAGGTTTCTTGACATTTTAATGAGCCTTCTAAACAGAATGAACTACTTGTGGCTATGGGAGATATAAAAATGTAAACATGGCCCCTGTCTGAACATGGAAAATGAATAAGAATGTTTATAAAGCAGCAAGTACAGATGAGAATAATATAGATAAGAACACAAGTGAGAAGGGGCCAAAAGTAAGAATAACTTGAGTTATTAGAACTGGAGACTTGTCCTGGTGGTTTTCAAACATGGGATGTTTTTGTCCCCTGGAGAACTTCTGGCAGTGTTTGGCGACTCACTGGTTGACATCACTGCAGGGTGCATGGCAGAAAGTTGTACTGGTTGCTGGCATCTAGTAGAGACCAGGAGTCCTGCTAACATCTTGCAGTGTATAGGGCAGCTCCACACTATCAAGAAGTATCCAGTCCAAAATGTTAATAGTGTCAAAGCAGAGAACTCTTGCCCTATCCCCAGGAACCAGACTTTGCAGAAAGCCTGTCTTGAGAACTTTAAAGGCTTTGGGCCCAGAAATTCTGTCAAACACATCCAGAGCACTTGGATAGCACAATGAAGACTGCTTGATTAAAGAATAGGTATGAAAAAAATTTTGTTTCTTTTTTATGTATAACCCACATCCAGGGAACTTAGTTGGTCTTTTTACTATAAATTTTCTGCAGTGAACAGTCTAAAAATGCTCTCCCTGGTGTTATTTTGTATTGCAGTCACTTATAGCTCACATGTTTCTGTTACCGTGTTCTCTTCTCTTTGCCATTTGCTGCTGTAGAAAAACTATGTAAACTCTGAAAAAAGCAAATGTTACTGTGCTTGATGCTTAGATCCTGGTCTTGATGCCTAGAGGAAGAAAGCAGTGGTGTTGGGGAAAGGTGCCTTCGGTGGCTTTCTTTCCATTCTCATTCACTGCAGAGAAGCTGGGTGCCAGCTCTCTTTTATCTCTTGCTCCAGTAGGCTGGGAGGAGAGTGGAAATAGTATGGACGTTGGCATCCTGTGGACCCGGATTTGATTCCAGGCCCATCCATTACTAGCTGTCTGACTTTGGGCAGATACATTATATTCTCCGAGTTCTATTGTCTTCTCTGCCTGGGGTATAATGTCTGCTTTCCTGAGTAATGAAGGGCAGTGGAGTGCAGTGGTTAAGGCTGTGAACCCTCACATTTAATTGGCTGCCTCTTGGATCTTCGTTCTGCTGCCTCTCATTGTGTCTCCTTTGATGAGTTTTTCAGCCTTTCTAGGCCTTAGTTTCTTCATTCAAAAAATGAGAAGAAATATAATAGTATTACTTCATAGGATTTTTGAGCTTCCCAAGTGGCTCAGTGGTAAAGAATCCACCAATGCAGGATACACGGGTTCAATCCTTGGGTCAGAAAGATCCCCTGGAGAAGGAAATGGCAACCTGCTCCAATATTCTTGTCTGGGAAATCCCGTGGACAGAGGAGTCTGGTGGGCTAGAGTCCATGGGGATGCAAAGAGTCAGACATAACTCAGCAACAAAACAACAGCAACAACATAGGGCTGTTCTGACATTACATGAATTAATGCATGTAAAGCACTGAAATTGGCGCCTGGCACATAGTAGGCATTCAATAAATAGTTAGCTATTTTGGGGGTTTATTTGAGATTAAGGATTAAATGACCCTGTAGTGTTGAACAAATAGAAGGTGCTTGATGACTGTTTTTTTTTTTAATTTAAATTTTAGTAGCAGACAGTTTCTTATAATGCCGTTATAACAAAATTTCAGTAGCTCCTGAAGTTAAATGAGTGGGCATTTGATCTGAAGATATTTCCAGGATACAAAAAAGAAACTGATCATTGTCTTGCTTCCTATTTGTACTTGGTAAAGATTCCTTTGGATACTTGTTCGAAAATGTGCTTCAAGAATTGCAGGCCTAGCCAGACTTTTGCAGAATTATGAGACCAGAGTTCTGTGGAATTATGAGAGTCACCTGAATGTATGGAGTGGTGAGGAGGGGTTTGGATTGGAAACGGTTGTTTTCCTAGTCTAGCCTTCCTGAAGTTGCCCTCAGTGGAGAGGAAGTGGAGAAATAGCAGAAAAACTTGATTCTTTTTAAACTCCATGTTCATCCTTGAGGTGTGACTATGTATCCCGGTGGGTGAATGGGTCCTGTCCTTGATAGTATATGAGATTTAGACTCACTCAAAGATAATTTTCTGGGGAACCAAATATTGGGTTCTACCAGTTCCTGAACGCTGAAGACTTGATGCTTTTGAACTGTGGTGTTGGAGAAGACTCTAGAGAGTCCCTTGGACTGTAAGGAGATCCAACCAGTCAATCCTAAAGGAAATCAAGCCAGAATATTCATTGGGAGGACTGATGCTGAAGTTGAAGCTCCAATACTTTGGCTACCTGATGTGAAGAACTAACTCATTAGAAAACACCCTGATGCTGGGAAAGACTGAAGGTAGGAGAAAAGGGGGCAACAGAGGACCAGATGGTTGGATGGCATCATGGACTCAATGAACATGAGTTTGAGCAAGCTCTGGGAGTTGGTGATGGATAGGGAAGCCTGGTATGCTGCAATCCATGGGGTCGCAAAGAGTCAGACATGACCAAGCAACTGAACTGAACTGACTGACCAGTTCCTGAAGGTATTGGGTTTTAGATGGACATGTTTATAGATCACACATGGTGCAGTCCTTTATAAATGCAAGAATATATCATTTAATTGCAAGGTAAAGTGTATGCATAGGGTTTAGCATAATTCCTGACATTGTAGTGCTTTATTATTAACAAGAGTTAGCTGATGTCATCATAGTCATCATCATTATACTCATCGTTACTCTTAAATTTTATGTTTTAGTTCAGCTTAGAAATAAACTCCTTACTTTTCAGCAACTCAATTTCCCTTTTCCTTTATTTTTTATTTTTAAAAATACTCTTATGGACACACACACATTCAAAAAAGTGCACCTCATAATTTGATAACTTAATGAATTTCCACAAATTGAACCCACTCATGCAGTCAGCACTTAACAGAATATTACCATTACCGTACTCATATTCCCTTCTGGCCATTATCCTTTAGTTTTTAGCAAAAAAGAAATATTTTTTTTTTCCCTTTAGTGACATTCAAAGCTACTTATGGCTTTATGTAAACTCTTAATAGGTGTGACTGACAGTTCTTGCCTTGGGGATGGCCTTATTATATGCTTTTATTTTCTTTTGCTTTAAAAAGCACATCTTCTGGAAAGGGATTTCAGACCTGGGGGTTGTTATATTTGGACATGGATAGACTGAGTCATCTTGTAGCTCTCCCTCTGCAAATGAGTGATGTGTTCTCTGCTTTTATTTGTCTATACTGTAAAAGTCCATTGAAACCGAAAAGGAGTCCATTGTACTAAAAGAAAAGGAAAATGGCTCGGCCACACAGACCTCTTAGATGTCCTCTCTAAAAGCATTCCACATTCAATAGAGTTCAGGGGACATGAAAGAGATCCTGTGGTGAAGGAAGGCTGTACAATGCTGGGTGCACTTGTACGTCCTCATCTCCTGCCATTGACGACATGGTTAGGCCGAAGGACTGGCCAGTTCTGGAAGTAATGGACTGTAGTGTGTTTACCCTGCTTTTGTCCAGTCACATTTAGAAAACCAATAGTAATTTTTCACATGGCAGCTTCTCAGAAGAAAAATGAAAATTCAGGGGCTGAGTCTGAGGTTCTCTCTATATTTTCTTTTTGAAATCAAAGTACAGAAACACGTTAACTCTGAAATCACCAGCGTGTTAGCCTTGCTGTGTGTGTCTTGTTTAACTTACTGGGCCCAGCTAAGAGCTCTGCTAAAATATTGTTCATGCATTTCAGAATGTCAATCCTCATTTTTGGCTACTATTTTATTTCTTGAGATTTATTGATTTAGTTAGTTTTCTTTTAAATTGAAATATAATTCACATACCATAAAACTCCCCCCCGTTAAAGTATACACAGTTTGGTGGTTTTTAGTATATTCATCAAGTGGACTTGGGGGCGCATTTTCCAGCAGTATCACAAATAATGTGTTGACTGAAACTGTTATAAGACATAAAATGACAGTATGTTAGTCACAATCACTTAAAAAAATTTCAGTGCATGTGAACAACAGTGTGGCTCCTATAAAACTAACTAGCATGGTGAAGACTTCTGATAATCTGCCAAAGCTGACCTGTGTTTTAAGAGTTTAATGGATTGAGAAATCAGTTCTTCTTCTGGCCTCTGTGGAAAGGTTTAGGTTTATTTGCTTCTGCAACTACCTACTTTTTGGGAAAAAAAAGCATAAAATTTATTTGTATTAACTCTTAGTTGGAGGCCTAAAATAGATTATTTCTAAATGAATGTGAGTGACCTATTTTAACAACCTCATTTAGACTAAAATGTTTTTTTGAATCTGTATTTTTATTATTTCAAAAGTAGTAGATGCTAGTTGAAAACATTTCTTAAATGTGTAGACCTTAGAAGAGTTGTGAAATGAAAAAAGAGTTGTCATCCTTCCTCTCACTTTACAGAGTTTATGCGTCAAATATTTTTATGTCTAATCATATAGCCTGTTCAATTTTTATTTAATTTTTTTGTTTTCTATCATTAAAATTTTTATTTTCAAGATTTTTTTTCAATATTTAAAGAAATGGAAATAAAGTTGATTTTCAGGTGTACTATGTAGTGATCTCATATTTGCATATACTGTGAAATGGTTACCACAGTAAGTCTAGTAACTAACTGTCCCTATACAAAGTTATTATCAATTATTGATCATATTCCAGTTTTTACTTAAGTTTTAAATATACAGTGGGAGTGCAGTTGTGGAAGTTGAATTGTTTTCTATAATTGCATACTGTTTTTAGGTTTCTGGAAGGTTTAAAACTTTTTCTTTCAAAGTAGTGATTGCTTAAAAAAACCAAAAACCTCTAATATTTTTTAAAAATTACTTTGGCTTGTTCATGGTCCAGCGGAACTTCTGAGAAACTATGGAAATATACATACTTCCAAAGCTAGGTCTGTTTATCATCAAAGAAGGCTGCATGAACTCTTTAAGAACTCTTAAAGAGGCCTCATCTTTCAGAGCAGCTTTTATCCAAAGCCTTCAGGACCAAATGACTGCCAAATTCTTGTCTGCATATCTTCAAGTACAGATATTTCATTATGGTGATTTGGTTGTAAAGCACACTTTTTAGTAATTCTCAGGAAAAGAATGGTATTTATCATATACTATGTATAGAAATTAAGTAGTGGAGTTGTCAAGATTCTGAGGTTGACTGGACTCACTAGAACCTTCCCCTCATATTAAATGTCTCTCCTTTTCACTTGTGAAACAAACTTACATATTTTATTAAACAAAACAATACACATATTTTATTGGAATGTTCACGTGAGCATTTCTCTGCCATATTTCCTTTTTCACTCTTGAATAATCCTAGTGTTCTGCAATGTCTTCTGCAGTTTCCCGGGAGAAATGTAGAGATGCTTAATTTTAGAACTTTGTTCATGGGAATCAGGTATAGGACCAAAGTAATAACCTTACAGGTAAAGAGATGGCTCTAGCAGTTAAGTTTTTTAAGTACCAAGAAAGGGATTTGGAAGAGAATCTTACACTTTAGGTCAGAAGTATCTAGGAAGAATATATAATTTATATGAACTAGTACTTAAACGAGTTGGATTCAGCTATTGCCTGAGCAACTATCTAATAATGGATTTGGCATCTTTGAACTTACTGTATTTTCATTCTACTAGGGTAACTTGTAACAAATTCATTTTAGGATATTTAATGTATAAATATGTTATCATCACTGTAGTTTTAAAATAGTTTGATACTATCTCCTCTGCTATATTGTTTCCTTCATATGTAGTATTATTTGCTATAGTGATGTGGCTATTGGAACATGATTTGATATTGATAATGGACTGGAAAAAGTTGTAAAAAGCCAAGCAAACCATCTTCTACTATATGAATAGTTAATCAGGAATAAAGACTATCTTGCAGAAAAGTCTGGAGCCTTAATGAATATTAGATAGCACCCACTAGTGAAAGAGAAAATGGAAAGACAAAAGCAAACCCAAGCCACCCACACAATATAAATGGGGTCAGGTTACACACACTTTGTTTTCCCAGGAAAACAGAGAAGAGTGTGTAGGCTCTGAAGCTTACCTTGTGTGTTTAACACTTCACAAGAAGTTGGACTTAATACTTACATAAATAGTATTTTAAAACATTGTTATTATTTTAATTTTTCCCCCCTGACATACTCTGTCACTCAAAGGCAAATTCATTACCTTATGTAATCTCCCTGTCAAACATTAATTTATGTCAACAAATGTTTATTTGTGCTTCTGCTATGAATTTTGGAAAGATCAATCATCAGTTGGGTTAGTTGAAAGGAAAGTACTTCTTTTTTTGTCCAGATAAACCTGGGATAAACCTATGGAAGAAAAGATGTGCTGATTTTCGACAAGCTAGGAGTGACAAGACAAAAGCATTGATTGGGAAAGAGTATATTATCAAGGAACCACTCTGACCGGTATATCTGGCTCTGTGTTTGTTCTGAGGGTGACTGGAAAGTCTCCAAGCCTTTGACACAATCAGAAGTTATTGCTCATTATGTGCAGACTAGTATTGGGGAGAATATTTTGTTTCATCCAGTTTATGTTTTCTTTTTCATTTCATTCAACAAGCATTTATAAAGTGTTTGCTTACTGCTCTTTGTTAACCAGTGTGTTAGGTATTCGAAGTCTCAGTCTCAGTGTTGGTTGCTGAATCGTGTCCCGCCAGGCTCCTCTGTCCATGGAATTCTCCAGGCAAGAATACCAGAGTGGGTAGCCAGCTGTTCCATTCTCCAGAGGATCTTCCCAAACTGGTGGTTAAATCATTAGGATTATGCTTAAAGGGTCTAAGAATCCACATTTTTAGAGGGAAGAGTTTTAGGAGTTCACTTTCTGGAACATTTTGAATGTTCTTTATAATTTGAAGCTTTGTATAAGAAATAGTAAATGATTATTTTATTCATTTAAAAAGAAAACATTTTATCTCCTGTATAGCAGATAGTAACACAACATTGTAAATCAACTATATTCCAGGAAAAAGTAAAAAAAAAAAAAAAAAAAAAATTTATCTAAAAGAAACATTGGTGACTTTTTAGTACCTTAAGCCTGAAAGTAAAGTGAAAGTTATATTATTTTTTAAATTAAAAAATGCCCAAACTAAAACATTCAAACACTGTAAAAACGTGTTTAATAAAAAATTAAATTCCCTAGAGTAGAAGGTCTCCAGGACTCTAAACTTCCTCCCCCAAAGCAACTCTCACTGTCAGTTTTTCTTGCACCTTTGAGTAAAGGTTTAAGCATGTACAAATATATGTATGTGATTCCAGGCCCCTTTTCATACAAATGGAAGCATATTATGTAATCTCTTCTGATCCTGGTACTTTTTCAGATATACTGCATTTTTTAAAAAAACTGGCTGCTCAATATTCCATTGTATGAGTGAATTGTTATTCATTATTTAATCTTAATGGGCATGTAAGTTTTCCCCAGGTTTTGCTCCAATAGACTTTGCTACACTGATTTTTTTTTTTAAAGATATCTCTTTCCCAAGTGTGTATCTTTAGCGTACATCCTTAGAAGAGAAGAAGTGAAGTGGAGTGAAAGTCGCTCAGTCATGTCCGACTCTTTGCGACCCCATGGACTGTAGCCTGCCAGGCTCCTCTGTCCATGGGATTCTCCAGGCAAGAATACTGGAGTGGCTTGCCATTTCCTTCTCCAGGGGATATTCCTGACCCAGGGATCGAACCCAAGTCTCCTCCATTGCAGGCAGACTCTTTACGGACTGAGCTACAAGGGAAGCCCTTGAAGAGAATTCTAGGTCAAAGAGGATATAGTTCTTAGTTTGATAGATATTGTCAAAAGGAGCTTCCTGGGGCTGACCAGTGTATACTTCCATTAGTATGAGGTGATAGTTCCTGAATCCCCATGTTCTTACCATAACATTCTATTTTCAGACTTTTTGACCTTTGCCTGTTGGTTAGGTGAAAATGGTATCTCATTAAAATATTCAGTTCTTTAACCATGACTGAAGTCGAAAGTTTTGTGGATGAAAAGCCGTTTGTTAGTATTAATATTTTGTGAACTTCTAGTTCATGTTCTTTGCCTTTTTCCTAGTGTTAGTCTTCTGACCAAGTAATAAGAGTTCTCTCTCTAAAAGAAATTGCCTTTGTCATATGTGCTGCCATTATATTTTTGCCTTTGTTGTTTGTGTTTTGACTCATGACATTTTTTTCTTTACAGATTAAAGCAAATTCTTTTGCTGTCAGATTTAGCTATTTTCTTGTATAGTTTTGGGATTTTGTGTTTCACTTAGAAAACACATTTATGTTTTGAAGAGATAAAGATTATATATTGTTTTCTTTTTACCTTTGATCAATCAGAAATTATTATGTTGTGAGAAGTGATGTAGATAGATGTTTAGTTTTATTTTTCCAGCCTACTAGAATAATCCATTTTTTTTCGCCAGCAGTATGTATTGTTTATTAATTTTTGAAAAATATTATTGGGTCTATTGCAGGACTTTTTCTGTTTCATTGCTTTTCATACACCAAGTACAAATGATTTTAACTACTATAGCTTTATAATGTTTTAAAAGATAGAATTGTCCTGGCTACTTTAGTGTATTTCATTTTACTATCTGACTTTCAGAATCAGTTTATCTGGTTTCAAACAACAATGACAAAAATTCTTTTGGTATTCTTGTCAGGATTTCATTACCTTTACGATATAGTTGAGATAAATCGATAATTTTACAATACCCAGGAAGAAGATACTTCTTTAATTTATTTGAGACTTCTGTTATGGCCTATTTTAGAGTCCTAAAGTTCTTCATGGGCTTACCAGGTGGCTCAGTGGTAAAGAACCTACCTGCCAATGCATGAGACATGAGACATGGGTTTGATTCCTGGCTCTGGAAGATCCGCTGGAGGAGGAAATGGCAACCTACCCCCAGTATTCTTGCCTGGAAAATTCCATGGAACACACATGGACAGAAAAGTCCATGGTGGCCCAGTTCATGGGGTCACAAAGAGTCAGACATGACTGAGCACACACACACACACACACACACAGTTTCATATAGATCTTTTACATTTAAGAATAAGTTATTAAATTTATTCTTAGGACTTTTCTGTTTAGTTATTACTTTTACAAATGAGCTCTTTTATGACATACTGTTTTCTAATTTTTTTCTTATATACAGAAAAGCTACTGTACTGAATTCTCTTACCCTTTGTTATAGTTTTTCTAGTAGATTCTCATAGATATTTTTGTTATTTAATATTAGCTGAAATACTGATAATTTTGCTTCTTCCTTTGCTCTTTATAGCTCTCATTTTTTCCCCTCTGTTCCAATTGCATTGACTTAGAATTCTAGAACACTGTTAAATAATAATGGTGATAATATGCATCTGTGTTTTGTTCCTGAGTTTAGTAGAATTGTTTCTAGAATCTCATCATTAATCATGATATAAGCTTTGGACTATATCTACATTTGTATACCCACATGTATACATATATATATGAAGAGAGAAAATGTTAGTCACTCAGTATATATCCTCTTGTGTTTTACTAAGAATTTTTAAAATTAGAAATTTATGTTTTAATTTTATAAAACATGTGTTCACATTTAGAAATATTATCATTTTTTCCTCCATTGACCTGCTAATGTAAATAGACTACATTGGTAGACCTCTAATATTGAACTATCTTTGTCTTACTAGTGTGAACCGCACGTGAGCATGCATGTGTTATTCTTTTAAAGTATTGATGGATTCTGTTGACTCATTTTTCAATCAGGAGTTCTATACTGATATTTTAATCTGAATAACAGTATGAATCACCTATAAGTGAGATGGCTCTATGGGCTTTTATCTTTTTTAAAAGGTATTTGTAACAGATTTATTCTGGTAAACAAAGAATTTTAAATCTCTTTACCTTTTATTCATAAACACTGGAATTATCCATTCCTTTGAAGATTTGGTAGAATTCATCTGTATAATTCTATGGGCCTGTTGCTTTGTGAGGTAGAGTTTTTATATATTACTTAGTTACATGAACTGCTACTAACCTGTTTTGATGAAGTGTAACACTAATTAATGACATGATGTTTTGTATATTTGACATTGGTTTGTTTTTGAGAGTTCAGATGATCATTTTTAGCATTTAAAGTTAAAGTTTTATTAATATTTTTATTCTTCTGTAGCACCTTAGAAATTAGGTATACTTCTTTAACTATAATGTATAAAAGAATTTTTCAGGATAAAATATAACACAGTTCTTTGCAAATGTATTGTATATAAATATATGATAAGATGAAGTAAAGTAGGGAAGACAAACTGGCCTGGCAGAGAAGCAGTGAATCCAGGGGGCTGAAAACCCTTTTTTGTGGGGGCTCTACTGAGTGGAGAAGGTCTCATTTGGGAACACAGGTTTTGGAAAGCAGAGGGACAGGTGGGAGAGCCTGTGACTTGGTGGAAATTCTCTGAGAACAAGATGTGTTACTGTCATAAAATCTTGAGAATTCTTAAGTAATTCTTATTTCTTGAGAATGCCTGTATGGTTGGATTTTCTTTTTGGAGATGGTACACAGAGACAAAGTCCAGCTGCAGGAAGATCACCAAGGGATGGCAGAGCCTACCATGGGGAGACCAACCATATCTGAGTCATTTGAGGGCTTCCCTGCTGGCTCAGTCAGTAAAGAATCCACTTGCAATGCAGGAGACCAGGGTTTGATCCCTGGGTTGGGAAGATTCCCTGGGGAAGGAAATGGCAACCCACTCCAATATTCTTGCCTCAGAAATCCCAGGGACAGAGGAGCCTGGTGGGCTATGGTCTATGGGGTCTCAAATGAGTCAGACATGACTTAGCAACTAAACCACTACCGCCATTTAGATTTACATACATAACAACTTGTGTTTTCTCATCCATGATAGTCAGTGTGGATGTTTGTGTAGGGAAGGAAATAGTTAAGGATTAGCTGAGTCAGGGTTAGGCTGACCTGGTAGAGTTATTTTTAGGTTGTACAGAGTTCTTAGAGGATTCTAGGCTCTAGGAAGTTTCTTTACGTCACTTTTCCATTGAATCTGACTGAGCTAAGTGTTTTGGGCAGGAGAGAAATTCAGAAGGTTTTTGACTTGTGAACATCTCACCAGCTCACAGTATTTTCATTCACCGAGCCCAGTTGGATTAGTGCTGCTCTATCATCTGGTCTTACTCACTGGTTTTATCCAGCTAAGGTCACATTCATGGCAATCAGCATTTTGCTCAACTCCTAGCTATCATGAGACCATTTAAAAAAAAGGGTCATAAAATGAAGAATTGGGTTGGGTTTATACATTAAAAAAGGAATGGAAAGAACACAGGCTTAGAGTCAATCATAAGTGAAACCATGTCACTTTTTTCACTGAACTGCTTATTAGACTTCTCCTAGCCTTCATCTGTAAATGGTAAATAGGGTTAATATAATGTACTTTGTAGATTTGTGAATATTTAGTGAGATAATGTATGTGAAGAACCTGGAACATAATTGCTGTTGTTGTTCAGTTGCTAAGTTGAGCCTTACTCTTTGCCACCCCATGGAGTGTAGCATGCCAGGCTCCTCTGTCCTCCACCATCTTCCAGAGTTTGCTCAAATTCATGTCCATTGAGTCGATGATGCTATCTAACCATCTCACCCTCTGCCGCCCTCTTCTCTTTTTGCCTTCAATCTTTCCCAGCATCAGTCTTTTCCAGTGAGTCGGCTCTTTGCATTAGGTGGCTAAAGTATTGAAGCTTCAGCAGCAGTGCTCCCAGTGAATATTCAGGATTGATTTCCTTTAGGATTGACTGGTTTAATCTCCTTGCAGTCTGAGGGACTCTCAAGAGTCTTTTCCAGCATCATGATTTGAAAGTATCATTCTTTGGTGCTTAGCCTTCTTTATGGTCCAACTCTCACAGCTGTACACCACTACTGGAAAAACCACAGCTTTGACTATATGGACTTTTCTCGACAAAGTGATATCTCTGCTTTTTAATACACTCTCTAGGTTTGTCATAGCTTTCCTTACAAAAAGAAAGTGTCTTTTAATTTCATGGCTTCAGTCACCATCTGCAGTGATTTTGAAGCCAAGAAAATAAAATCTATCACTGTTTCCACTTTTCCCCCATCTTTTTGCCATGAAGTGATGGGACCGGACTTTATTTTTTGGGGGCTCCAAAATCACTGATGATGGTGATTGCAGCCATGAAATTAAAACACGCTTACTCCTTGGAAGGAAAGTTATGACCAACCTAGACAGCATATTAAAAAGCAGAGACATTACTTTGTCAACAAAAGTCCGTCTAGTCAACGCTATGGTTTTTCCAGTGGTCATGTGTGGATGTGAGAGTTGGACTACAAAGAAAGCTGAGCACCGAAGAATTGATGCTTTTGAACTGTGGTGTTGGAGAAGACTCTTGAGAGTCCCTTGGACTGCAAGGAGATCCAACCAGTCCATCCTAAAGGAGATGAGTCCTAGGTGTTCATTGGAAGGTCTGATGTTGTAGCTGAAACTCCAATACTTTGGCCACCTGATGAGAAGAGCTGACTCATTGGAAAAGACCCTGATGCTGGGAAGGATTGAGGGCAGGAGGAGAAGGGGATGACAGAGGATAAGATGGTTGGATGGTGTCACCGACTCAATGGACATGGGTTTGGGTACGCTCCGGGAGTTGGTGATGGACAGGGAGGCCTGGTGTGCTGTGGTTCATGGGGTCGCAAAGAGTCGGACATGATGACTGAGTGACAAAACTGCACTGAACTGAACTGATGGGCCCGGATGCCATGATCTTAGTTTTTTGAATGCTGAATTTCAAGTCAGCATTTTCACTCTCCTCTTTCACCCTCATCAAGAGGCTCTTTAGTTCCTCTTCACTTTCTGCCATTAGAGTGGTATCATCTGCATATTTGAGGTTGTTGCTATTTCTCCTATCAATCTTGAGTCCAGCTTGTGATTCATCCAGCCTGGCATTTTACATGATGTACTCTGTATATAATTTAAATAAGCAGGGTGACAATATACAGCCTTGTCATACTCCTTTCCCAATTTTGAACCAGTCAGTCCATGAAGGAAGTAGCATAATTAGCTTTTAATGTTTGTTTATTTAATAAAGTTCCTCTTTTTCTTGACAGCTTATGTTATAGTCTTATTGCATGATTTTCTGTGTCTGGTTCCATTTCATTCATTTATTCATTCTGAAAACATTCATTGAGAACCTGCTCTGTCAGGCACTGTTCTAGGGGCTGGGATTAGACATAGATCAAGGTAAGCAAGGTCCCTATTCAATGAAACTTGCATTCTGAGTAGGGAGAAAGAGAGAAACCAAATATACTAGAAAATATCATGTGGTGATTAGCATCACAATAGAAGATATAAATAAGGAGAAATAGAAATAGAGTGTTAGAAGTACTATTTTAGATTGGATGGACAGGAAACCCTTCTTTGATTAAGTGACATTTTACTGAGACCTGAATATCCAAAAGGAACCAGCTGTGTTAAGATCTAGAGGAAGAACATTGTAGGCAGAGGGAGCAGGTGGTACAAAGATGGCAGTGAATTTGTTGTGCTGTGGGAAGAAAAGGATGGAGATGTTCAGACAAGGGCAAGATTTTGAGGGACCTCACAGATCAAAGTCCCTCGGACTGCAAGGAAATCAAACCAGTCAATCCTGAAGGAAGTCAGTCCTGAATATTCATTGGAAGGACTAATGCTGAAGCTGAAACTCCAATACTTTGGCCACCTGATGGGAAGAACTGACTCATTGGAAAAGACTCTGATGCTGGGAAAGATTGAAGGCAGGAGGAGAAGGGGATGACAGAGGATAAGGTGGCTGGATGGCATCACCGATGCTATGGACATGAGTTTGGGCAAGCTCCGGGAGTTGGTGATGGACAGGGAAGCCTGGTGTGCTGCAGTCCATGGGGTTGCAAAGAGTCAGACACTACTGAGCAACTTAACTGACAGATCATCATTCGAAGTTTGCTGTGAGGGGAGTTTGCAGTTTCTTCTAAGCCTCAGATCTATGGATATATGTTAATTTTCATGGCAGAACTACTGTGGTGATAGTCTGATCTCAGCTTGCACCTGGATAGTATATATAATGTTATCCTTTGAGGAGAATCAGAAAGAGAGCCTTATCTTAATATAGTGAAGCAAGTAGATTAAAA
Source organism: Giraffa tippelskirchi (assembly GCF_054371585.1). NCBI lineage: Eukaryota > Metazoa > Chordata > Mammalia > Artiodactyla > Giraffidae > Giraffa > Giraffa tippelskirchi. The sequence goes on from NC_137276.1 coordinate 130,671,176, forward strand.
ATCAAAGTGAGGCCCATTATACATAACTAATTTTTGTGTTAGCTAATGAGAGGTGATTAAAGTAATATGCTCATATAATTAACTTTTAATTATTTTTCTTAGTGCCATTTAGTTTATGGTTATTCTTGGGATACTGTGGCATGATATAAAAAGTATGACCACTTAGGTAACAAATTTGTACTGAACATCACTCATATTTGATGGTAGCTTAGAATTAGGATAAAGGTGTATTTTTAAAAGTAAACTTTTAAGAATAGTTCTAGATTTGCGGAAGAGTTACAGAGAGAATTTCCATATAATCCACATCCAGTTTCTGCTATTATTAATAGTCCTCCACAGACTATAGGGCTTCTTTGGTGGCTTAGATGGTGAGGAATCTTCCTGCAGTGCAGGAGACTTGGGTTTGATCCCTGGGTCAGGAAGATCTACTGGAGAAGGAAATGGCTACCCACTCTAGTATTCTTGCCTGGAGAATTCCATGGACAGAGGAGCCTGGCAGGCTACAGTCCATGGAGTTGCAAAGAGTCAGACATGACTTTCACAGACTTCTCATTTCGGACACCAGCTGTAAGCTTTGGGGTTTCCAGACCATCTGTGTTTCTGACCAACTAGCTAAAATTAAGGGGTTTCCACTACCTCATCAGGTTCAGTAATTCTCTAGACAGGGGTCCCCAGTCTTGAAGATCTAATGCCTGATGATCTGAGATGGAGGTGATGTAATAATAATGTAGATAAAGTGCACACTAAATGTAATGAGCTTGAATCATCCCAACACCACCCCACTCTCCCATCCCCATCTGTGGAAAAATCATCTTCCATGAAATTGGTCCCTGGTGCCAAAAAGGTTGGGGACTGCTGTTCTAATATTACTCAGAACTTAGAAGACTGCTCTACTTATGATTACAGTTTTATTATAAAGGACGCAAATCAGGAGTGGCCAATGAAGAAAAGCTAGGAGGAAGTCTGGGAGTGCCCCAGATGTGAAGCCTCCATGGCCATGGAATATATCAGCCTCCAGACACATTGCTGTTTGATGACCAACCAGGAAAACTCACTGTGGAATGTCCCTCTATCTGGGTTCGTCAGATGTTTTTCTCAGATTAACTTGGGGTTATGGTGTTTTTGGGAAGATGACTACAGAGGTAAAGTGCCATTAATGCTCAATCTGTTATTGATTAAAGGAAAAATGCACAGTGTAAGAGTTGTGAATTAAATTTTATTTTGGGATCTTACTAAGGACTCTAGCCTGGGAGACAGCCTCACAGATAATTCTGAGGAACTGCTTTGAAGAGGTAAGGGAGGAGCCAGAATGAATTTTTTCTTTCTTTTTGCTGGAAAAAAATGTGTAGTCAAAGATCATCAAAACATTACTGCTAATCACAAAGAACAGACGTTTCAGGTTAATGATTTTAGTGCTTTTTCTATGTGTGGGAAGATGCAAGAATCTGGGGTCATTCAAATTGGCTAATGTTTGATCTTTATAGAACTGGAATGGCAGGCAACAATTTTTTTCTGTATAGTGCCTATTAGTCATAAATTCTACTTGCTATAGGTCATAGCATAAGAGAAAAGGTTTTCTGGGAAACAAGGATTAAAAGCCAGTAATATTCTAAACAAAATTCATAAAAGTTATAAACTATATTTACCAGTTCATTCAGTCCCAGGTAATGAATGCTTGTTGATCTGAATGAAGTGAGTAGGTTTTCCAATAGAGTTTCGTAATTTTTCACTCAGTTCAATGATATGATCTAAAAGTCGTCAGAAATCTATATTTGTTGAAAATCTTTTTTAATAAATCTTTTTGAAGATCTTCATTCTTGAAGGTCTTCATTTTGTAAAATTAGAGAAAATAATGACTATATATATATAATGACAGTATATTTGACAAAAGACTTAAAATGGCATGGTTGAATTAATACAATGGTAATTATAAAATAACATAAACAGTAAATAAAAGATTATTACTTTTAAAAAACAGCATGATTAAAGATCTGCTTAAAATGCAATTGACAAAGAAATTTGGTTATTTCCATGATGTACAACATTTTAAAATAATAACTAGAACTATGACTGATAACATTATACCAGAACATACATGACACCCCAGATTTTTAGGAATTCCATATGATTTCTACAATATCTATACTAATGACATTTACACACAGAGTATAACCCAAGAAGATTTATTACTACTGTTTGGGCAGTGTTTCCCATGTAATTTAACATACCAAATAAACTAATTAGTTTAGTATCTTTCTTTGGGATGCTTGAGGGGTCCTCTGAAGTTAGCTCGAGTTAACTTCCCAGAGTTTGCTCGATGTCCAAAGAACTTCATTTAGAATTTGACTTTGGGCAAGTAAGGTTTTAAAATACTTGGTCAAATAGGATCATAGGTCATGGTGAAACAATGTTTATTTACTTAACCAAGGTGACAATAAAAGATTTTAAAGGCAAACACAGAAAGTATTAACAGATCACTTAAAAGGGAGAGTAACTTTTTAAAAGGTAAAGTTTTTTTTTTTGTTATCAGAAGCAGATTAATATTCCAAGAAAACACACAGAGAAAACCCAATTTCTTGTTTTGTATTAGCTTACTTTTAGTGTTAAAGTTTATTTATTCAATTAAGTTTTGTTCTATTCTTAGTGAGTTCTGACTGTGCATGAAAGTCTTCTCAGAGTTCTTTTCCCAAAAACCTTTTATAACTTCCTTTTTTATTCAGATTTTGCCCTGTATTCCATGCCCCCCCTTTTTTATTTCTCCAGGGCAAAATTACTTTCTTCTTTCTTAACAAAATGCATTTCTTTTCCTTGTACTTTTTTGTTTCTTATATACAAAAATGTTTTCCTTATTAACTTAGTGGTTTTAATTACATATTTTAATTAGAATTCTTAACCTTTAAAAGCCTCAATTTCTAATGAAAAGTGACACTCAGTTATGAACTTTTATATTAGCATTTTGTAGATTGGTAAATATTTATGATTTCTAAGAACATGTGTTTTTATCAGAAAAATTTGCAGTGTGGCACCAAATATATTTATTAATTGTCTTAAATATTTTTAGTTTCTTTTTAAAAGGAAGCCTCTGATCCATAATTAATGTTTCAGTATCTTATTTTGTTTGGAAATGATCTAGGTACTTAATAAACTTCCTTCATTTAACTTAGAAAATTTCTAAAGTTTCAAGTTACCAAAACTCTGGAGAAACTATTTTTAAGTAGGCATACCATAAAACATAATTATTCTTAAAGAGTTCACCTAAAAGCTCTTACCTCATTTGTATTTACATAATTCACTTGTTTCCAACACTTATATTTAATTTCTCATGAAAATTTCATGAGGCACTTGGCTAAATCAGCATTCATCCCAAGCCATTTTTCTTGCTGATAAGTTTTATAACAGAGATAATGTGACTTATTTGACGTTTAGTAAATCTAAGTATAATGAATGGTATGTTTGTATTAATTTAACCAACAAATTTTAAACTTTAATATTGAGTATTCTGTAGGCTTCCTAGGTGGCTCAGTGGTAATGAACCTGCCTCCCAATGCAGGAGATGTGGGTTTGATCCCTGGATCAAGAAGATCCTGTGGAGGAAGAAATGGCACCCACTCCAGTATTCTTGTCTGAGAAGTTCCACGGACAGAGCCTGGACGGCTACAGTCCATAGGGTCATAAAAAGTCAGACATGACTGAGTGACTGAGCATGTGTGCACACATTGAATATTCCCTAAATCACATGAACTCAAAATTCATTTGGGTTAGTTTCTATTACATTTAGTTTATAAGTACTTAGTATTTTTTTTAAAACAGTTGTTGAATTATTCTTTATTTGGCAGATATAAATTAAATTAGATCTTCAATGAATAAACAGTTTGGATAGTCTCAAATGTGTGATTAGGCAAGGACCAGCTGTACTTATTTTGAATAGTGCAAATTGAAATGGCATATAATAATTTCAATACTTCCTTCAAGTATAAGCACTTACTTTTAAGTCAATTAAATAGAGCTCTTTTACAAATTTATTTTGAGAGTACCATTGGGAGCTAGAGACATATCTCTAATGGACGCATATAAACAGATATAACCACAGACTGCATAGCTTCATTTTAAAACTTAGTCATGAATCAGATATTTTAATCCAAAACTTACTAGTTTTAAAATAATGATTGTAATAAGTTAAATTTATTTGTTCATATGACTAAGGCTTTATACTGTTTGCAGAAGAGACTTAAGATTTGTGTTTGTCCTTGATAAATCCTTAAGGAGGCTGTGGATTCGATTTTGTGTGAGGGAGCCTCTTTAGCAGTTTGAGTTTAAAAAGGCCTCTTATCCTCTACTTTTTTTTTTGGTTTTAGGTTCTACCTGATTGAGCTCAGTGTCAGGTCATTGTGAGCTGTATTTACATTTCTGATTTGTAGATAGATACTTGCAAGATGAAGACAGTTTTTAGTTCCCCAAAGAACTGGATTATTGCCCTGCTGCTGCTGCTGCTGCTACTGCTGCGGCTAAGTCACTTCAGTCGTGTCCGACTCTGTGCGACCCCATAGACAGCAGCCCACCAGGCTCCCCTGTCCCTGGGATTCTCCAGGCAAGAATGCTGGAGTGAGTTGCCATTTCCTTTCCAATGCATGAAAGAGAAAAGTAAAAGTGAAGTTGCTCAGTCGTTGTCTGACTCTTTGCGACCCCATGGACTGCAGTCTACCAGGCTCCTCCATCCATGGAATTTTCCAGGCAAGAGTACTGGAGTGGGTTGCAAATGATACCAAAAGATTGATTTGCCTTACCACATTTAAAAATTGTTGTTTCTTTTTATCAGTGAGAAGATTTCCAGCCAAACTGGAAATCAAAAGATTTGTATGTTCTAAAACTATAGGGTTCAGTATATCATGCTTTCAAAAGTTTGTGTAAGGTGTTCAACACAGGCCCTCTATCTGTGTGTACAAGTCAAATTCAGACCAATTTACCCTGGGGGTTAAAAAAACCAAAATCTCCGTTATTGCTCTTATTATACCCTGAATATTAGACCCCAGTTTTAACTCCATGTTATGTGGGCTTAAGTAACCCTATTCATTTCTTTTAGTATATCCAATTAATATTGTCTGAGGGGCATTTATAAGCCCTGTCTTATAATACCATGCAGAGGAAGCATTCTTCAGTGAGATATAATGTCTGTCCCACAATATAATTAGGTAAAAGATGTAATCATCTTACATAAAGCCTGTTCAAATACACCCCAGTTTTTAATAAGTTTTTATCTCAAGTCTATCAACTTTTATACCTTTAAATTTATCTTACATTGGGATCCCATCAGCAAGTCTTGGTCTTACAAAGAGTCCCAGAAACTTTCCTTTTATTCCCTGCCATTTTATCTATTTATATAAAAAGCCCTGGAGTGGCCAGTGAGGGGTTGAGACAAGGTACCCAGGCCCTCTGGTCGATCTGTACCTTGATTAATGGCACCAATCAATTGCTGGTCAGGTATCTTAGTGTAGTGTTCTTTTAGCCTTATTTTATTTATTTTTTTTAAATTGAGTAAAAGGAGTGGGCATTTTGGGGCCCTTTAATATTAGGACCAGTAGGCGGTTCCTTTGACCCAACCTTAAGTAATACTGTATTAAAACCTTTGTTCTAATCCCATCAACATCTGTTTTATTTATCCTCTTTCTTAATAAGCATGTAAAGATTTTTGTCTTTCTGAGACAAGTCCCTTTAAAATTTTCACCTTCTTGAGAAGAAGTCACTTGACTTTCCTCCCAGCTTCTTCCTATTCCATTGCTAACATAATTAATACTAATCTAATGTTTCAACTGAGGCATTTTTCCCTGGTGTCTTTCAATTGAAAATATTTTCCTCAGTGTCTCTCAACTGAGGAGTCAGGTAATTTTTTATCTACCACCAAATAGAACTTAGGATCATCAGCTAACAATGGGAGATCCAAGACCCAGGAGAGATTCACCCAGTCATCTGGACTCACTGAAGAAGTGGAAAGGCACACGTGGCCCTTGCTGTTACCAAGACTCTGGATCCTTGTAGAGTTCAGCTTAAGGAGAGATGTCTGCTCTGGGTTCCATTGTGGTTGCCAAAACTGCAGACAAAAATGCACAATATAAAAGTTGTGAGTTGAGTTTTATTCAGGGACCTTAGTGAGGACTCTAGTCCAGTAGACAGCCTCTCAGATAGCTCTGAGGAACTGCTCCAAAGGAGCCAGGAGGAGCCAGGATATATATAATTTTTTTTTTGCCCAACACACACACAAACACATACACACACATGTAGTTGGACATCAAAATATTGCTGCTAATCACAAGGAACAGGTATCTCAATTCAGTGATTTTAGCACTTTTCTATGCATGGGAAGATGCAAGAATCTGGGTCACTAAAATTTTTCCTTATGTATCTTAACTATCTAGGCACTGGTATATCCAAATCACAGAATGCTTTTTGTATTTCTTCATCCCATATTCCCCTCAGGGTGCACTGTTGGTGGGCAACTGTAGTGGCTAATGGTTTGGTCCTCATAGAACTGGAATGGCAGGCAACATTTCTTTACACCATCATATCAAGGGTCCATGACCAATATGGCTTATGACTATTGATCCTGACCTTAATCATCAGGTGAGAGTTTTATCAGTCTTCTCCACTGTAAAGTTACTAGCCCCCCCTTTCCTATTGTACTCTTTGGAAAGCAGTTACTATGTTCAGCCCACCCTTAAGGAGTGAGGAGTATGCTCTATCACCTTGAGTATGGAATAGGATAAAGGTATTTTTGATAGAAAAGATTTGAAATTAAAAAAAATGATTTCATTTATTTGTTTTTGGCTGTGCTGGGTCTTCATTGCTGCATGGGCTTTTCTCTAGTTGTAGTGAGCAGGGCTTACTCTTCAGTTACAGTGCGTGGGCTTCTCTTGTGGAGCATGGGCTCTAGGGCTTCAGTGGTTGCAGCGTGTGATCTCAGTAGTTGTGGCTTCCAGTCTCTAGAGCACAGGCTCAATAGTTGTGGCAGAGGGGCTAAGTTGCTTCACAGGCTAATGGTATCTTCCCGGACCAGGGATTGAACCCATCTCCTGCACTGGCAGATGGATTCTTTACTCCTGAGCCATGAGGGAAGCCCAGGATTTGAAATCTGTAAGTCTTTAAGAATCTGTTAATTTTTTCAAATGTTCAAAAAGTGGAATCCTGAGAACTGAATGGGATTCTTCTTAAAATAAGCAAACTTGGAGGGGTTATAGAGTTAGATGTTGATAGATGAATAGTTCGCTGTTGGAGAGAGAGATTTTGATAATTCAAGTGCTACATTTACAGGTTTCTGCCTCAGGCTGTCTTATGTGGGATATGAGGTAACCTATGGTATAGTGAGTAATGTGTGTGTGTGTACTCAATTGTGTCTGACTCTCTGCAGCCTCATGGACTGTAGTTTGCCAGGCTCCTCTGTCCATGGAATTTTTCAGGCAAGAATACTGGAGTGGGTTGCCTTTTCTTTCTCCAGGGGATCTTCCTGATGCAATGATTGAACCTGCGTCTCTTGCATCTCCTGCATTGGTGAGCAGATGCTTTACCCCTGCGCCACCAAGGAAGCCCCTGCCAGATAAAAAGCTGTCATCCCCTCCTCCCCGTCTCTCCCTGCCACAGCTTTCTAATGGGTTTTGTGATAGGAAATATGGTGAGAGCTGCTTCTTTCCATTGTAATGATGTGTTCATGTTATTTACTTTCAGCTGAGTAAAGTGTTGTACACGTTTATGTTTGGGAGGAGGAAATTTTCCTCTATCTTTCTAGGTTCTTCTGGTTGAACTGAAATTACATTGACATGAGACAGATTAATAGGAGAAAATTAAACGAAGTTTAATAACATGTATAACTTGGGAGAGACACAGAAGAACTGAGTAACTCTCCAAAATGGCCAAAAGATGTTGAGGGTGGGGAGAATCAGTTATGAGAAATCACCAGGAAGAGTACAGTAAACACAGGCAAGGTTATTATGCAGATTTAAGCTTTTGCTTTTCCCATTGATAAATTTCTAGAGATTTGGCCATCTTTCTCTTCTTGGTACGTTGAGGAAGACACCCTTACAGATGGAGATTTTCCTTTCAAACATAAATATTTTTAAGAACAGGGTAACTCCTACTTCATTTTCAGAGTTTTCCTCATGTGTGCTGTTTCTTAGAAAAGAATCATCTTAAAATAATTAATACACCAAAGAGACACATTTTACGGTGGCAAACTCCACTCCTCTGCATTTGTTTCCATGAAATTTAATTCTTCCATGCAAGAATTCCATAGGTGTTGAATTTTGGAGATTTTTGCTATTGTCTTTATCTGGGAAGATTCAACTATTGATTAATGGGTGGATTGCCTTAATATTTTGTGTACGTTCAGGTTCTGTGGTCTGCCATGTCAGATTACTTGTAGAACTACTTGGAGAAAAGAAGAGCAGTGTATTAAATCTGATAGTTGCAAAGTGGGGAAAAGGGCATTCTGAGTTGGCTGAGGGATTTAAGAACCCTACTATGACTGATGTCCTTCTGCAAACAGCTCTCCTGGTGATAAAACTCTAGCTTCCAGACATATGCAAATCATAAGACATTTTAAGTCAAAATATTCACTGAAAAGCATTTGGTCTAGGGGTAGGAAAAAATGTTATTCACCTTGTAGTTTGATTTGCATCTTTTTATTATTTTTTCCTTCAAGTGCTCCAACAGCATCATTTGTAACATCTAAAAACACTTAGTTCCTCTTGTCTTCATTATAAATATGATGTTCTTAATGGGCTGATTAAATAACAGTCTCCAAGAGCAAGAGTGTTATTTTCACTTTATGGAAAGAAGAAACCCATGGGATGATGGTAAAATGATCTGATTTGAGGCAATGGCTGAACCTGGGAGATTAGACGTGGTTGTCTTGACTGGGTCCATGTCTGACTGAAAAGAAAAGCTGCTTCTGCTGTAGTTGGTGGACCTCACCTACCTTGCAGGGAATAGCACTTCTAGGGAGAAATATTACTTATGGGCTGGAAGATGGAAAAGTACCATCCGGATAGCAGACTGTGTAATGTATTGCCATACTTTTCCCGCAAAATTCTGATCCATCAATAAGTATTTTTTTCCCAGTAATTTTCCCAACTTTGTCTTTTTTGCCCATCCTCCCCCCCGACCTCAAACGACAGATACTCCTTTTTTCTAGTTAACTTTAGACCAGGATTTCTCAACTTGGACACTATTGGCATTTGGGGCTGCATAATCCTTTATTGTTGTAGAGACTGTCTTGTGCATTGTAGGATGTTTAGCAGCATCCCTGGCTTCAGCTCAACCCTCCTACCCCATGTCGTGACAAACAAAACTGTTTTTGTACATTGCCAAATATCCTTTGGGGAGCAGAATTGCCGTTAGGTGAGAATGACTGCTTTAAGGTTAGCACTGCAGCCTTCAGACCCCACTTTTGACCATGATGTGCAACTTGCCGGTGTCATGTATCACCACCAGTCAGTCCCCTTTTCTCTACCTGCAAAATGAAAGATGTTGTTTGTGCTCATCACTTTTTTGGGCTTCCCAGATGGCACTAGTGGTAAAGAATCTGCCTACCAATGCAGGAGGTCCAAGGGACGTGGGTTCAATCTCTGGTTGGGAATATCCCTTGGAGTAGGAAATGGCAACCCACTCCAGTATTCTTGCCTGGAAAATTCCATGGACAAGAGGAGCCTGGCAGGCTACAGTCCGTGGGGTTGCAAAGAGTCCGACACAACCAAGCACACACATACATAGTACATGGTGTTTCTGGGTTTGGTTTTGAAGATGAAGCACTAGTGAATAACCTTGTGTAGCAAATTTATCTTGACACAATGTTGAACAGTTTTAAAGTAATCCAAATCATATTTCCAAGTACATTTCCTCAAGTGAATTTAAACTATCATCAGTCACTACTTAATTGTATTCTTGCTATTATTTTACTTTTAGGAAAACTGCAAACTTTCCCCCACTTACCTCTTTGCAGAGCCTCACAGGGCTCCCCAAGCAGTTTCTGTCTGCAACTCTTTGATCTTACAATGGCTTTGCTAACCCATGCTAGTGATTTCAACTAGTTATTTCCCTAGAGAAAGTTCTTGTGGAGGTCAGTCTCAGGAAAATCCCTTTACTACTTTCTCCCAAATCTGAATTTAGAACAGAGAGAGGGAATACTTTCCTTTTAATGAGGGAACAAACCAGCAGCCAAAGACTCCCCCCTCTCAGCCTTCTCGTAATTCAAAGCTGAGAGCTGAGGAAATGCTGGTCTGGAAATCTTTAAGGGAATGAATCTCTACTACTTTCTTTGAATATCTCATGTACATTGTAGATAAAGTTTTATGGTATTTCCATGGGTGCCCTTATGTAAAAATGGAGTAAAGCAAAAGAAAAGCGGCAAGCATCTCTTGCCTCCATCACTTTTTCCTTTTGGATTTCCGTATTTCTAACTCTCTTTCCAATTTTTCCATATTTCTTACTTTCCATATTTCAACCTCTCAGAGGTTTTATCTGCCAAGCGGCTGGAGGTAGAGTTGGGGCCTGGGAAAGGGAGGGGGAAGAGCTACCTAGACTCTGTGACAGGTATTTTTGGGCTGCATCTCTGTTACTTCTATTCTCAATTCATCTGTCATCATTAGTTTCTGAAGGTATCTTTTACCTCAGTTAGCATATTAAGTGCCTTGTTTTGGGTGATCTGAAAAATAAGAAACCATGACAAGAATGTACACAGAAGTATCACATGGATATCAGCTGTGTAATTTTGCTTTTTCCTTTGAAGGACCTCAGCTAGTTTGAAGATTCTCCCCTTTATAGCTGATACTTTTGTCTAAGGGAAACAGAGAAGCATAATGATTAAGGACCTCAGCTTTAGAGTTGGAAGGCTCTGCATTTAAATTAGGTTCTGCCACTTGCTGTCTGTCTCATAACTTCCCTGTGCTTCATCTGTAACAACACCTGTAATAAGAATGGTTTAAGTGAGATAATGTTCTTTATCAGTCACTTAGTAGGAGTGCAATGATATGTATTTCCTGTCTTTTCACTCTCCCTTCCTGCTTTTCTTTTAATTCTCTGTTGTTTTACTGTTTTCATTTTTTTAAATTAACTTTTATTGGAGTATAGTTGGTTTGCAATATTATGTTACTGTCTACTGTACAGCAAAGTGAATCAGCCATATATATACATATATCCCCTCCCTTTTGGATTTTCCTTCCCATTTGGGTCACCACAGACTGTTGAGTTCCCTGTGCTATACAGTATGTTCTTGTTAGTTATCTATTTTAGACATAGTATCAATAGTGTATATGTGTCAATCCCAATCTCCCAATTCCTCCCACCCCAACTTGGTATCTATACATTTGTTCTCTACATCTGTGTCTCTATTTCTGTTTTGCAAAAAAGTTCATCTGTACCATTTTGCTAGATTCCACATATATGCGTTAATATATGATACTTGCTTTCCTTTTTCTGATTTAGTTCCCTCTGTACAACACTCTCTAGGTCTGTCCATGTCTCTACAATCACGTCTGCTTTTTTTACCCTTTACTTTTTGAAACCAATTCATTCCAAATGCTATGGATAAACAGAATAGACAAAAGTATATCTCCCATTCCTGTACCCCTGTGATGCTCACTCTGCCTACCCTTTCTCTCAGCATCCCAAGTTAATGGCCTAGGGCCTTTGCATTTGCTATTCCCTTTGCCTGGACTGGATGTTCACAAGGCCTGTTCCTTCGCGTCCTTCAGGTCTCTATTCATATGTCACCTATCAGAAAAGCCTTCTCTGACAGTCTTATGTAAAATAGGACTTGCTCTTTATTTTCTCTCCCCTTTGCCCTGCTTATTTTTCTCTATGCCACTCAGCATCTATTGGCAGATTTTTGTTTCTGTGTTATCTGTCTCCCCCAACTAAAATAAGCCTCTTAAGGTCAGGGACTCATTGTTAATTGCTGTGTGCTCAGTGCCTAGGACGGAGAAGGCAATGGCACCCCACTCCAGTACCCTTGCCTGGAAAATCCCATGGACGGAGGAGCCTGGTGGGCTGCAGTCCATGGGGTCGCACAGAGTCAGACACTACTGAAGTGACTTAGCAGCAGCAGATGGGGAAACAGTGGCTGACTTCATTTTTCTGGGCTCCAAAATCACTGCAGATGGTGATTGCAGCCATGAAATTAAAAGATGCTTACTCCTTGGAAGAAAAGTTATGACCAACCTAGACAGCATATTAAAAAGCAGAAACATTACTTTGTCAACAAGGTCCATCTAGTCAAGGCTATGGTTTTTCCAGTAGTCATGTATGGATGTGAGAATTGGACTATAAAGAAAGCTGAGCGCTGAAGAATTGATGCTTTTGAACTGGGGTGTTGGAGAAGACTCTTGAGAGTCCCTTGGACTGCAAGGAGATCCAATCAGTCCATCCTAAAGGAGATGAGTCCTAGGTGTTCATTGGAAGGACTGATGTTGAAGCTGAAACTCCAATACTTTGGCCACCTGATGCGAAGAGTTGACTTGTTTGAGAAGACCCTGATGCTGGGAAAGATTGAGGGCAGGAGGAGAAGGGGATGACAGAGGATGAGATGGTTGGATGGCATCACCGACTCAATGGACATGGGTTTGAGTGGACTCCGGGAGTTGGTGATGGACAGGGAGGCCTGGCATGCTTCAGTTCACGGGGTCGCAGAGTCGGACATGACTGAGTGACTGAACTGAACTGAACTGAACTGAAACATTTATTTATTCAAATTATTTATTATACTTCATTTTTTTTAAAGAAAAAACATGTATACTGATTTAAAAAGTAAAATATTTAAATTGTCTCATTATCACCTAAAAATATTATTTAATTCAAAGGTAACCATTTTTCACCTTCACTGTTTTTATATTAAAATATGATTTCTTCCGAGGCTTTTCCCTTCATACAGTTTTAATTTTAGAGAACTTTTAATTGTATCATTAACATTCCTGTCTGTAGGTCACTGTTGTGTGGTGAATTGGGAAAACAGAGAGAGACCTGTGTTCTACTTATATCAGTTTTTGTGACCTTCAGCTGATTGTCAAAATCCCTGTACTTTTTTCTTGTCTGAAAATACATGATATATTGAGGTAGATTTTCTTAACTGAAAATAGTGTAAAGACGTGTTTTGTAGGCACTGTGGGGGAAAATCTGCTGAATTTTTTAAAAAAATGTTTCTTTTCTGTTTACTCTGAAGGAATAGCATGCGATATTTAAACAACTAGAGTCATGGTCATTTTTATTTTAGCAATTCTGATGATCATCACTTGCCAGATATGTGTTTTGCCATGTATCTTTAAAACTCACCTGATATCCTGTTTTATTTCCACCCTATTTGATGCTTTACCTCTGATTCTGCACCTAGACTCCCTTGGGTTAACAAAGTACTCTAAGAACAGGAATATCTGGTATGCTTATCAGTCCATGGCGTTCACGTATTTTCTGTATTTTTATTTTGGGTAGGGAACAGTGATTAGCAGTTTAAACAATTTTTGAAACAAACTTTGATGAAATAGATTTTTAAATGTGCTACTTCATACGTTCTTTTCTTTTTTAATACAACTGCACTCAGTTTTAATTTCCTATTTATTACTGTGTATAAAGCCTGTCCAGAGAGTGTAAGCTGTAAGTCAGCTTTCACAATTTGTTTGAGAAAACATAATCCACAAATAAGTCTTTTCAATGTGGTATTGATGAGATTTATTGAATGTTGAGTAATATTCACAAGGCACCTTTTTTTTACCTTTTAGCAATGCTGAAAGGAAAAACAAAAATATTTACCAAGTTATTTATCATACCTACCTAGATCATCTCAAATACTGGTGATTTTTGTCTCAGAGGTTTATCCATCTTAGAGCCAAATAACTTTTTCTGAATATGAACTTAAAACCTATGCTTTGAAGGACATTTTGCACTTGGAGCAAAGCAAAATTTCAGTAAATGGATTTTATGTCTTGCAGGGCTGTAGAAGTAGTAATACTTAATTTCTGCAGCCTGGATGGAGAACACTGTCCAATTTAAGACTGCCAGTTCATGGCCATTCACATGAGGAGGAGTGTTTAAAGCAGAACCATGAACGTTTTCTAAGTTTTATGTACATCAGCAAATGATTCATGTGCCAAGGGGTTCTTGTGTTGATGTGATGAAGCTTGGCACAGTACAGTCCTCAACAGAGCAGTGTCTGGCTCTTTGTGCCGAGGTAACTTGTACTCCCCTGAATTTACTCAGGGGATGTGTGCAGTGTTTTTTTCTTTTCCCTTTCCAAACTGTGTCCTCTGCCTCTAGGGTGTTTCTCTGTAATTTCCCTCTCCCACAGTGTCTCAGCCTGAGATAATTTAATTCTCAATAGTGAAGAAGAACTTGGGGACCTATCTACAGATTAGAACATTGTATAGATTCACACCGCTCAGTTCTCACTGGCTCTGTATCACACATAGTTTGAACTTATATAGTCATTTCCAGCTTTCCTTCCAGTTTCTTACTTCTTACTACTGTCTAATCTGGGCTGCAGCTATTTCTATCCATTGCTTTGGTCACTGGGAAAGCACACTCCAGCCCCCCTCCCATCTGTAACTTCAGAAGTGGTTTCCTTGTCTCTTCACAGAAGGCATCTTGGTGTCTCATTGTGTTCTGCCAGCATCCCCTCCGTAGATGTCCTGTCCTGGGAATTAAGACAGCATCCTCTATCTTCTACTTAGATGGCATCCTCTGGGATGTTTTGTTTTCTTCCCTGCACTGATTCCTTACATTGGAAAGCCTCATCTCTTTTTGGTTACATAAGGTTTTGGAAACCTGTAATTTTCTTTTTCTCACAGCCTGCCCACATGGTTTTGCTCTATTAATATTTTCTCTTACCCTGGGGCCCCAAACTCACCCCAGGTGTTACCAACCCCGGACGCTTTAATCCATGAAAATTGATAAGAGGCCAGGCTGGAGATTCAGATAAGGGTTTATAGGGACTTGTGCGGCAGCATAAAGGAATGAGAACTAGAAACAGGTGCCCTTGCTTGCTTCCTGAGAGGAGCTGCTGGGGCCCTTAAAGGGGTAACAACTGGGCTCCATGGGTTGGGCAGAAAGTGTAACTTAAGTGGTCTGCCCGCCCCATTGGTGGTGCTGTCTGTGGGAATCAGGTGTAGTGCCCTGATTTTGCTACCTCAGAAATGGCAGTCGATGAAGGAGGAAATGGCAACCCACTCCAGTATTCTTGCCTGGGAAATCCCGAGGAAGAGGAGTCTGGCGGTCTATAGTCCACGGGGTCGCAGAGTTAGACACGACTTTGCGACTAAATAACAACTGTCTGCATGGCAGTGGTGGGGTGTGTGATAGGGTGTAATCTGATTTTGCTGTTTCAGGAAAGAGGAATAGTTGTCCTTTGGGTATTTCTTATCATATTTCCTCCCAGTATTTCCTCCCATAGTTTATATGAAGGATTGTGCAAAAGTATAAAAATCACACATAGGAAACCTTTGGTAGCCACTGATAATTACATGGAATTTACAAAGATAATGAATGTTAAATATTCACTGAAATCTTGTGGAATTGTCTAGTGAAAAAATGAGTTTATATTTTATATTAAATACTCTGTTTCTGGAGACAGTTAAGTAATAGAAATACAGATTGAAGACTGGAAAAAAAAAAAAAGAAATGGCAGTCAGTTTGTGGCCTTTTTGTATCTTACTGTTCCTAATTGTCCAAGCTGCCAAAATGCACAATTATTTTTTTGTTCCTTATAGTTTCTTTGTAATCTGTTTGTCCAGGTGCAGTCCCTAGGGGAGAGGGTCTCAGGTATTGGCTTATCTCACAGCTGTTCTCTGGGCTCTGTGGTCATGCCTGGTGGTATGACTAGGAGAGAGGGATGTGGTCATTGTGGGGTTAGGCTGTGGTATGCCATCCATCTAAGCAAGTGGTTAGAAATCTATAAATCAGAATTCAGAAACAGGGTTTAAAGATATGATTCTCTGCAGGTGGGCCATCCACTCTGTGTTAGAATTCTTTCATTTTAAAAGATGGGCAACTGGGTCTTAGAAAGGGCATGAATGTTTATTGAGTCCTGTTCTCATTCAGCCCCCAGTATTCTTATGGAGGAGCGAGCGACGGGTAGGAGCATTTAGAAGAAAACATATATATTGCTGAGATGGCTGGATGGCATCACTCAGGCAATAAACATGAATTTGGGCAAACTCTGGGAGATTGTGAGGGACTGGGAGGCCTGGTATGCTGCAGTCCATGGAGTCACAAAGAGTCGGACATGGCTGGGTGACTGAACAACAACAATGGTATATGGATATAAACACCTGCACACATTATATTGTAAATTCTAAGTGTGCCCAACAAAGTCACACTAGAAGACAGTGTGGTATGATAGAAAGTAACGGTATGGGATGGGTTTTGGGAAGTCACAGAGACCTGAATTTAAATCTCACTTTTATCTAGGCAAAAGTAATAGTCCTTATGGGGTAAAGTGTTTTTAAAAAGTTATTTTTTAAAGAAAAAATATAATATAGAGTTTTGGTTTAAAGAAAGCAAAATTAAAAAATCTCACTACTCATACCACTGGTTTAGGCCCTTTGGAGGTAGAACATGAATGCTAGTAAAGAGAATTTCCCTTGGGCTTCCCTGGTGGTTCAAATGGTAAAGAATTCGCCTGCAGTGCAAGAGACCTGGGTTCGATCCCTGGGTCAGGAATATCCCCTGGAGAAGGGAATGGCTACTCACTGTAGTATTCTTCCCTGGAGAATCCCATGGACAGAGGAGTCTGGTGGGCTACAGTCCATGGGATCACAGAGAGAGTCAGACACGACTGAGCGACTGAGCACGCACTCATGCTAAATTCCCTTGTGGATTAAGTGCAAGATTCCTAGAGTTTCCAGTAAGCCCCAACAGGTGAAAATGGAAGAAACAGTGTTGGCCAGCTGATCTAGCTGGAGCATTAAAGTGAATCCTGGGGATAACTCAACACTTAAGTGTGAAATACACAAAGGGGAAATTTAGGCTGCTTTCAAAAGCTAATCCAGTAGAATGACATATGTTTGTTTGTATGCCCACCCTCCTGCCCCCAGTAGACAGTTGTATACTCATATAATCCATTTTCCTTCTTTCCTATGTGGTGTCATTAATCTAGGCCTCTCTCCTTGGAAGGATCATCCCTATATCAGCATCTAATGATTTGTTTAACCAGGGTTACATACTCTTTGAATAGCAACTTTAGAAATGAAGAACTTGTGTCATATTTAAAAGAAACTACTGGTGAAAATTGACACAAATATTACTTTCTTTTTTTTTTTAATATTTATTTATTTGATTGCTCTAGGTCTTAGTCATGGTACTCCTGATCTTTGATCTTCATTTAGGCATGCAGTGTCTTTAATTGCAGCATGTAGGATCTAGTTCCCTGACTAGGAATCAAACCTGGGGCCACTGCATTGGGAGCACAGAGTCTTAGCTAGTGGACCACAAGGGATGTCCCACAAATATTAATTTCTGTGACAGGAAAAATTGTATGTTGGATGTATGTTGGATGATTGTATGTTGGATGTGTTTAGATGGGACTTAAAAATGTTTGTTATTGATACGTTCTCACATAGAATGCATTCTAATACATGCTTTGTGGGTTCACTAAGATGACTTCTTGCTGAAAAAATAAACTTCTAATGATCTTAGTGCTATGATTTCTTTATCTAGCTGTTTGTGCACAATAATTGGTGTATGGAGAACAATTTTTCAAATTAAATTTTGAGTTTTCATATTTAAAGGTACTTTTCCTTCTCTGCCTTTAGAGGTATTTTATGAGTTTGTGTAATTTTAATCCTTGAACAATATTTGAGAGACTCAATGTAGATTGTTAAATGTAATTTAACTTTAAATAAAGCCTCTTCCTTGTGAAAAAAAGGACCATTGGTTTTGCTGAATTATAAATGTTACTGTATAATTTCCAAGCCTTCAGAGATTCTAATATCTTGCAGTTCGGCAACCTCTCTTTGGAAGTCAGAGTGCCTGAGAGAAACCCATTTCCATATCTAAAATTAGAAATGACATGCAGAGACTACAGGCATTTTACCAGACATGGTAATGATATGTTTTCTCTTTTTGTTAAAACCTGAAGGAAAAAAAATCAGTTAGCATTTTACTAGATAAACAGTCTGTCTTTCTTTGGACGATACTTTTGTCCATTTATTTGATTTGAGAATCAGTTGTAGCCATGTGTCTGTCACATGTTCCTTACCACTGCCCAGTTTTTGAGTTAGGACTTTTTTTTCCCCTAAAAATCTATAAGGTCATCCAAATGTTCTCACTTCCTAATTTTGTTTATAGACAACTATGTTTGTGAAATATACCTTTGGGACTTTTAAGCCAAGTGCCTTTTATAGATTTTTGGGAGAATCTTCTATGAGCGCTCTGTTTGCTACGCATGGAGCTTTGCCTTTGTGACTTTGTGACTTTAAATGGATACTCACTTAGAGACAGTGCAGAATTTCTGTTCGTGGTTGACCCTTAAAACCCATTGTCCTGTATGAGGGATCTGCCTCTTCCTTTACATTTGGGAACTTGACCTTGGGAAGGAGGTCGAGGTGGTGCCCAGAGTCCTCCCTGGGGACTGGGTGACCTTCTCCTGGCATCTGGGTTTTCCACTCCCCCTGTCAGGCTGTCCTGCTTGGACAGCTGGCTGTGTTCCCAGCCTACAGAGGGTCACTGCCCAGGGCCTGGAGTCCTAGCCCAGCTTGGCGGATCATCTGTGATTTTTGATGACCACCTCTGTACTCCGGCTGCATGTATAATTCAAATCTGACTCTACTTTACATTAGCTGGAGTCCTAATAGGTGTGGTCTTTACCTGCATCTTAATATTTACCAGATTTTCCCCCTCTCTGTGGTGAAAAGTAAAAAGGTCCTGTATTGAATTTGAAAAATGAACAAGTAGGGGCCTAATTTAAAGACAGCGGCACCTTGACTTAGCATTACTGTGGGGAGGAAAGCTTTAGGCAATTGGACTTATCAGATTGCTGTCTGCGACACTGCAGTTCAATTTCACGTTTAAAGATGTACTTGAATCTAAATTGGATACTGCTGCCCTTGCCCCTTTAACAGCCTTAAGTAGTTTTCCATAATGTAGTGAAAAGGTGTGGGCCATACCTGCAGCTCTGTGGGCAATATCTGGCCTGCAGACGTAGTTCTCATTCTCTAGGTTTTAAAACCTGCAAATTTCACCTCAGGACTAGATTCTTGGCATGCATTGAAAATCTGGAGGATATGTCACTATTGAACCTTTATTCTTACATTGACTGGAGTTAAGAAGCAAGTCATCACCCTTCCCCGTCTCTGTCTTGGGTTGGGCAGTCCACCACACCAACTGTTGCCTGAAGTTTAGATTGCTCAGTCCATTCACATTACCCTCTCAGCACCCTGGAAAACCCCTCCAGCCTCATGTCCCTCTTGTAATCACACTCACCCTCTGCCTCACTGGTAGAGAACCATGTGCAGAGCTCTGAGGAAGGAGTCGCACTCCCCTGCTTCTCTCTAGCCTTGGCACATTCTGGTCCCTCTTCCTGAGACAGCTTTCCATACTTTCTCCTCCTAGCTGACCCAGCCTGATTGCATTATTGGAGAAGCTGCCTCTAACACCACTCCCTCTCTTCCTGGTTGTGTTACATGCCCCGCTGCCAGGCTCTTTAACTGCTTTCTGCTCCTTGGTCATAGCGCTCAGCACCCTCTATGGTAGCTGTTGAATTACATGTCTTTCTCTCCCTGAGACTGGGGGTCTTGAGGGCAGGGTCTGTCTTACACTTCTTTTACTCAGTAACTCACAATTCTTGGCACATACTAAGCTTGTGTGGGCGTGCTAAGTCGCTTCAGTCGTGTCTGACTTTGTTTATGCCACCCCATGGACTGTAGCCCGCCAGGCTCCTCTGTTCATAGGATTCCCCAGGCAAGAATACTGGAGTGGGTTGCCAGATCCTCCAGGGGATCTTCCTGACCCAGGGATTAAAACCGCATCTCTTAAGTCTCCTGCATTGGCAGGTGGGTTCTTTACCATTAGCACCACTTGGGAAGCCCAGTAAGCTTGTGATACATTATTTTTAACTGATAATTATCTAAGGCAGTGGTTCTCTACCTTAGCCACATATTAGAATCACCTGGGGAGCTCTAAAAACTGTCAGTATCCGAGCTTCACCCCAGACCAATTACATCTGAATCTCTGAGGGTGGGGCTCAGTCACCAGTAGTTTTTAAAGCTCCTCAGGTGAGTCCAGTGTGCAGCCAAACTTAACAGAAACTGGTCTAATACATGTGGCTAGGGTCATCTAAAGGCAAGTAATTTGTCATGATTTTAGTTTTGGATTAGAATATTTCATGATGATTTTAGGAAAGTCCACCTGTGATGAACATCTTTCTTTAACTATGATAGCACATAAGTGTTTGAACAAATAGGGGCTTGTCTTCAAAAGATCAGTTTCTCCCACAATAGTGAAATAATTCTTCAAACTGAAGTGGTGACAGATAGCTCAGCAGCAATGTCATTGCAGTACATTAACAGCTTTTTATAATTTTGGTAGTTTATGTTGTGTAGCCATGTGCCATTTTCCACGTGGCTGCATTTTGATTTGAAATTTAAGTGGATTATTTTTCAATCTCTCTGCAAATTAGCTTAGGCATTTGTTGAGTTTCCAACACCAACTGCTTCTCTTTTCTCCATATTCTTCCTTGTTTTATATTGGGACATCTAGTTGGAAAATAGACAAAAACAAAACATTGTGTGGAAAACACACAAGATAAAAACCACTTTTACTTGGTGAAAAGTATCATCAGCTGTATTGTCTAATAATTAAATGATTACTCCTGGCCTCATAATTAGTTTGGAGAGGGTTCATGGGGGAAAAAAAAAGGAAAATAATGAAAGAATTAACGAAATGTTTATGGGATGTCTTTGTTTCAGAGAAGAATAGACTGAGGTGAAAAAATTTCTGTATGGGTATTTTTTTGTGGGGAGTAACTTTTGTTTCCACCGAGAGTGAAGTGGTAGGCATTCGGTTTAAAGTTAGAGTTTTAGAGATTTATGTCTAAAGAATCATTTCTTGTTTAAAGACTATTCGATAGTGGTGTTAACTGTGTGATTTCTTTTCTAGGAGAGCTTTATGAAGAAGATTGACTGCTGCCTGTCTGACCAGATAACTTGTTGAGATTTCTTTTATCTCTATGATCAAACAAAACAAAAAACAAAAACACCTCTTCCAATTAATGATCTTTTCCAAACTGCCCATTTATCTCACTGAGAAAGCTGATTTATCTAAATTGAACCCAGCAATTGGACTTTATTGGTATAGGATTTTAGATGTTTTAAAGATTTTCTGTTGTTTCACATCTGTTTCCCTCTTAGGCTAGAGGGGAGGGTCTGGTTGTTCCCCTCTCCCTCCAATGGGGTTCTCCTCCTTGTGGGAGGAGAGAGGTGGTGCTGGGCTTCTGGAGAGAGTCAGGTTAGTGGGGCTGCCTGAGGAGCTTTGACCTCACTTCCCAACCCCACTCTTGAACCCAGCTGGCTTCTTCTCAGACCTGTAGCAGTGGCATCACTTGACCCAGTGGGAGAGTCAGCCAGTCCAGGAGGACCAGATCTGAAGCTCTCCCCAGCCTGGCTATCACTTTCAGGTGCCCCAGGACACCTGGGATGTAATTACAAGTCTTGAGACCATGGCTTCCGTCACAGAGCAGAGAAAGGGACTGATTAATCATGTAGTCAGCCCAGTGCATTCAGCTGGGTCTCTCCTCCGTCAGAGCCTAGTGAACCAGGGCTTGAATTTTGAAATCCTGCCGCTTCCTCCCCCCAACCCGTGTATTTGTAGAGCAGCTTTTTTCTGGGCAGAAGGGGAAGGTCACCAGTGAGGGCATTTCACCTTTCTGGACACCTTCCCTTCTGTTCACTACCCTTGCTGCCAGCTTCCTTGCTTTCCACCTCACACGACTGAGGACTGACTTCATATGTTTGATTGGGTGCCTTGGGTAAGAAGTGTGGCAGTAGCCTGCACAAGGGTGAGGGCGCTGGCAGCAAGGGCTGGGGAATGCCAGCTACTAATATTGGCGTGCCTGGCACCAGGGTTCTCTCAGAATTGGTTCCCAGAGCCGAGCTCTGTCAGCGTGGGGCTGGTGTTT
Organism: Giraffa tippelskirchi; assembly: GCF_054371585.1. Lineage (NCBI taxonomy): Eukaryota > Metazoa > Chordata > Mammalia > Artiodactyla > Giraffidae > Giraffa > Giraffa tippelskirchi. Next base: position 130,693,314 of record NC_137276.1, read on the forward strand.
GGAAATACAAAATTCTGATCTAATTCTGGCGAAATTCTCTCTCTCTCTCTTTTTAAGTTTTCTCAGGTTATTATCCTGATTCTCGCTGTTCTTTTGGTTGTGGAGACTTGGCCTTCTGTGAAGGTCATTGATGTGAAGAAATGGAAAGGAAAGTTGTATTTTCCCTGGTCCTGAGGTTAAAAAATTGTCAGTCTTGTCATATAACTCCTGCCCTCTCCCTCTCCACATTGAGTTTCTTCCCTGAAGGCTCGACTTTAGTTTTTGAACTACCCTAGAGCCAAGACAGACAGTATTTAAACAGCTGCAGCCTCTTGGTGGATGGGGTCCAGGTTACCTTTCCTGGCAAGTAACAACCCCCCACCCCGGAATCCCATGGTGCCAACTGAGTCCCAGCTCTCCACACTTTGTACCTGGTTTCTAGCTTCATGTTGACAGTGCTGGATGTTGGGAACTGACTTTGGGAAGATGGTTGTTGCCAAGTATGATGTCATTTGTAACTATGGCCCTTGCATTCTGGCTTGCTCTTGCCGTCTCTCCAATGGAATGATAGAGTTCTGGCCTGAGCTTGGCGCCCTGCTGCTTACTAATACCACCTGTCTGTATAACTCCTGAATGTTCTCTATTCTGTGCTCTGTTTTGTTATTTTTCTTGTGGGAGATGAAGCCTGATGAAATGAAAGGGCAAGTTTGATCCCAGACGGACACAGTTGGAATTCCCCAGCGTGGCTTTCTTACTTGTGTGATCTTGGATTTGTTTTCCCCAGCCTCAGTTTGTCATCTCTAAATTGGGGGTGCTGTTTCCTCTCTTACAAGTTTATGATGATCATGTGATATACTGAATGTAAAATACATACCTTCAAGCCTTGGGGTGCTGGATCTTCATCATGACTGAGGTTGCCATGCCCTTTTACACAAAGAAGCACTTTCCTTGTTTGTTTGCACTTTGTAATTAATTGGCTTTTGCAGTTGGTCAGTTTTTTCCAGTCCTATTTAATCTGTTAGTAGGTCTCGGGCTAGGTCTTTTTCCTGACTGTCTTGGGTTTCAAGAGGGGATTATGCAACTGCACAAAAGGGGCAAAATTCGAGAAGGGAGCTGCTTTCATTGCTCTCATTCCTATCCTAATTTGCTGGTTGTCTCTGTGATCAAAATTGGCCTGTATATATTTACCTGTATACTGGGCTGTGTGGTTCCACATGCCACCTTTGAAATTAGGTGCCCGCTTTTGGAATCTGGAGTCTTCTGGTTTCCAACTTGTTTAGTTCAGCAGAGAAAATAACATTTGTTGCCATTAAATTGGCCCCTGGTGGCCATCTTCTGTTTCCACTTTGTAGCTCCCAAGCAGCTGGGCATGAATCAGCAGAGTTGAAAATATTTTAACCAGAGACTCTTGGAGCTGGCACTAAGCTTGCATTGCCCAGACCAAGGCAGAGGTCAGCCAGCCAACAACTGCCAGGGCACATGGCTTGCATATGCTGAGGATGGTCTGAGAGAAAATCCTAGATGCAAGTTTTAATATCTAAAGAGAATATTAAGGAGGTCATAAGTTGTAGATTATTTTTGCTTGTATAGTGAAATCTGAATGGCATTTAAAATGCATCTCATTATATGCTCTAGGGTTGATGAACTGGATCCTGTTTGCAACATCTGTTAGGGTGACTTGATGATTATTGCAAATTGCAGGGAGTGTTCAAAAGCCTGTTTTACAAGTGTAAAGTGAATGGAAAATATTTTTTATAATTTCAAATCGCAGAACCCCTGAGGCCTTTGATCATACTGAAAGAGCCCCTGGTCAACTTGAATCTCCCTAGGTTCATTATGTTTTGGCCCTCTGAAACAGTCGCTTGTAATTAGACTGCAGAAAGCATTGATTTTCAGTCACTGATTAATGCCTAAGTTGGAATATGCAAAGGCATGGAAATAGAATGAAGAAATAAATGAAATAAATGCTGAGTAGCTTCTAAAACTATTCTAATGAAGGAGTCTGTGTAAGGGACTACTATTCTTTACCCTTTACTTTATAATGGAATGTATAAGAATTGACTGGATTGAATACTGATCTTCTTCTGGCCTCCCATTTTTCTCCCCATCCTGAAGTGAAAAGTGCCTTGGTAAATCAAGCAACTGAGTCAGTGATACAGTTCTCATCCTTCAAAATCACTTATCCTTGCTTGGACCTCATCTTCTAACCCAGGGGTTGGTATACTGTGGCTTATGGCCAGATTTTGTACAGCCTTATGAGCTAGGAATTTTTAAAAAATGTTTTTAAAAAGTTGCAAGAGAAAGCAAAAATGAATATTCAACAGAAGCATTACATGGCTTGCAAAATCTAAAATATTCACTGGCCCTCTACAGAAAAACATGGTCAACTTCTGTTTTAATATGTTATAAATAAGATCTTTCTCTCTCTGATTTAAAATTTTTTATTGGAACAGAGTTGCTTTACACTGCTGTGTCAGTCTGCTGTACAGCAAAGTGAATCACCTATATGTATACATATATCCCCTCTTTTTTAGATTTCCTTCCCATTTAGGTTACTACCCTGGAGAAGGGATTGCCTACCCACTCCAGTATTCTTGCCTGGAGAATTCCATGGACAGAGGAGCCTGGCAGGCTACAGTCAATCCCAGTCTCCCAATAAGTTATTTCTCTTTATGAGCTTAAGTTGAATGCCCTAGATTGTGTCCTCAGCGAGGTTAGCACAGTGGAAGAGTGGAAAAGGCATGGGCTTCAGAGTCAGGCAGACTTGGTTCTGAATCCTGGCTGCGTGACTTTTACCTGAGAATCTCAGGAGAGTTTGTGTCTTTGAGCCTAAGCACTGGGCACTTATCCAAATACTTGTGAACATTTGAACCTTTGATGCTGATTTGTTGCCAAGAACTGTTCTTTCTTCTTCTCTCCTCCTGCTTTTCCTAAAGGACAATGTATCCATTAATTGGGTCAAAAAGAATATGGTCCTTACTGTCCCTTTCCTGAGATGTCACTGTGATTTCCAGGTGACTTCTGGCGAGGGATTTAAACTGCTGTTCCTTTTCCTTTTTTCAGAAAATGAAATAGATAACTTCTCTGCTTTGTACCTAGGAGACTCAGAAGCATTGTAACTCAGAACACACTGAGTTTCAGTGGAGGTTGAAGTTATGGGTGTGATTTTAGAAAAAAATCTTTATGCTTGCTCTTTTGAAATGGTTGGGACCCAGAGGTTCTCTGATTGTGTAATTATATACTGCTTGATTTTACAAGGCCAAATATGATAGAATTATTCCTTTGGAAGCCTGCATTCAACCTATGAGTTTCTGAGAGGTGTAACTGAGAGGGTGTGCAAAGATCAGGCTGTTCTCCTTTTCCTGGGAGGGTGGTGCTGCTTGGCAAGTCTGATCTTAGTGGTGTGCTTAGGGATGAGGCTTTTGGCCAGGATTTCTAACACTCTGATTACAGGTAGCAAATGCTAAATTAGGGTTCTCCACCTGTAACACACGGCTGTATTTGGCAGGAAGTGAAGAAAGCCGCACGTGAGAAAGTTCCTGCCAAACTTAGAAGAAAGTAGGTGATGTTTACAATGCCTTTTATTTATGTGGCATTTTCCCTTCAGGTACAGAATGGGTTTATTAAGATGTTATTTAAATATCATGTAAGGGTTTTCTTTCTATTCACTTGTTGTTCAGTCGCCAAGTCGTGTCCGATTCTTTGCGACCCCCCCACGGACTGCAGCATGCCAGGCTTCTCTGTCCTTCACTATCTCCTGGGGTTTGTTCAAACTCTTGTCCATTGCATTGGAGATGCTCTCTAACCATCTCATCCTCTTTCACCATCTTTTCCTTTTGCCTTCAATCTTTCCCAGCATTGGGGTCTTTTCCAGTGAGTCAGCCCTTTGCATCAGGTGGCCAAAGTATGGGAGCTTCAGCATCAGTCCTTCCAATGAATATTCAGGGTTGATTTCCTTTAGGATTGACTAGTTTAGTCTCCTTGCAGGGACTTGCAAGAGTCTTCTCCAGCACCACAGTTTGAAAGCATCAGTTCTTTGGTGCTCAGCCTTCTTTATAGTCCAGCTTTCTTACATAGTGTTAATAAATAGTGTTGTGTTGTGTAAGGGCCCAATGGTGTTTTTTTGTTTTTCTCAAATGGCTTGAGAAGCCCAAGTGTTCTGGACATCAAAATCTCTTTTATGTGCTCAATGCCACTACACTGTACACTTAAAAATTACATTAAGAGAGTACATTTCATGTTGTGTGTATTATCCCATATTTTAAAAAGTCTATTGTAAATGATCAGAATACAATTTTAAAGCAATTATTAAATTGTCTTGGTAGTTTCAATTTTCTTCTTTGGCTTTTTTACATTTCTCAGTTGTTGCTTTGTTTTTTTTTTTTAAATGATGAATAGGCATTCATTTTTGTAAGATAAAAAAAAATTTAACACTGTTCTACAGCCACTGACAGTACTCTCTATCCCCTCACATTGCGTTAACTTCAGGCCTGTATTTAAGCCACATATATATATTTTTTAATTCAAAACGACTATTTTCTAATAACTCTTGCCTTAGAGATTGAGAAGTGAAGGGAATGAATCTGATTAAGTGGTGCAGTCTGCACACACTGTACACCTACTTTATTATAAAAAGCAATAATTTTTGACAACTTGCCTTATAGATCTCTACATCTGAGACAAAGAGGGGCAATAGTATAGTTAACACAGTTGGGAAATTTTGTTTAGAGATACATGAAAAGTAAAGATTTTTAATTCTCAAGGATTTTATCTTTTGAAATCTGCAACTGGCAAGATATATTAACTTGCTTAGGGCAAAAGAGAGTTAAAATAGGGAAATCTTTGGAAGCAGGGAGGGAAAGGACGAGAAGGAAGCTCACAACCTTCCATCTTCAGCCTCGTCGCCTTCCCCTGCTCCTCAGAGCTGGGTCTTCATGCCTGGCTGGGCATTTGGGGCCTTGGTGTATGTGTGTGTGTTAGTCACTCAGTTGCGTCCGACTCTTTGCAACCCCTTGGACTGTAGCTCTCCAGGCTCCTCTGTCCATGGAATTCTCTAGGCAAGTATACTGGACTGGGTTGCCATTTCCTTCTCCAGGGGATCTTCTTGACACAGGGCTCGAACACAGCTCTCCCGCGTTGCAGGCCAGTTCTTTATCCTCTGAGCCACCAGGGAACCTTGGTAGGTCTGAGCCATAGAGATTTCCCCAGAGTAGGTTCAGCCTGGGGCATGGGTGGACCGACTTCAGCCTTAGTGAAGTGGGTAGATGACCCAAAGAGAGTGACCAGAGAGGCACTGCCCAGGGCTTCCCATGCTTGGTGACCTTTTCCCATTTCTGCAGTCACACTTTACCCATCCGTCAGGACCTGGCTCAAATGGTCCTCCATGAAGCTATTTCTAATTAGGCTACTCCAATATAGATGCTTTCTGCCTTCCCTGAATTCTCCAAGCACAACTTTTCCCCAATCATGTTGCAGAGCCATAAATAGGTGTTCAATAAAAGCAGTGCTGGTTGCTGGTCAGTACGTTTGGAAATTCCTGCTGGCCAGGACTCTTAAAGAGTAATATGCTCTTTAGCATATTATAGGTTCTGAGAAACCTGCTTAATCCAGTGTTAAAAAAACAAAACACTTTGATTACAGAATCTTTGGTTCCCAGGAAAAATGATTGACATATTGAGGAAGGTCCAAGTTGTCCATAATGGGTACTTAATAAACTTTGTTCAGTGACTTACTGGCCTTACTAACTGCCACTTTACCACTAGAAATTATTCCAAGGGCCTGTGCAGAGAGCCCCAGATTTTTGGGAGATATACTTGCGATCAGAGAGAAAGGAAAGGGTGAAGTTTGCAGAAAAAGACCTTTATTAAAAGAAACAAAACATTTTACAATTTGCTCAGGGCAGGGCGTACACTGAATCCTGTAGACAGATATTGAAAGATTGAAAATACCTTGGGCCCTTTTCCCCCTAGGAAGGAGAGTGTGTTCAAGTTACATGGCAAGAACTGAAAGGAAGAGAAATACTAAGTATAAACACTACTTTTCAGTTACCAGGATGTCATCTTTTACTCCTCCTCTACTCTTTGCATTCTCACAAAAATACACTGTCAGAATATAAACAACCTTCCCTTTTACACCGAACCCTCAATTTTTCCTTCAGTGAAGGAAGAGACAGAGGAAAGGTGAAGTTTTAAAACACCTAGATATCAATAAACTGATTTCTCCTTCTTTAGAGTAAAAATTATCAGAAAAAAGGAGAAAGAAGTAAATTGTCTGTGTATGTGCATATGATATATCTGCGATGAACAGCAATTTCATTTTTAGGTGAAACCCATAGATTCGGACTTTAAGTATTTGTGAGTATAGGGAGAACTGTTTATTTCTTTTCTGTGAAATATGGAACATTTTATGAACAGGAAAGGAAAATTCACTTTCATTGTACAATTTGGCCTAAGAAAATGAAGTTAAAATTTTTTGAGGTTTAAGAAAGGAAGAGAAGTTTGTTTTTTTTTTTTTTAAATCCAGTCCCAGCTAATTACAGGCTCTGTAAGGACAAGATAGCCTTGGTTTGATGGGGAGAGGGGAAGATAATGTAAACATTTCCCAAGATTCCTTAATTTTGTATTGAGTTCTTTTCCATCTGATGTATGTCTACACTGGAGGAAAAACCAGGGCCCTGTCTAGCTTCCATTGAGGAAGACAGGGAAGTTGATAAAGGGAGTTGGTTTGACTGAGGGAGGGGCATGTTTTGGAAGACGGAGTTCAGGTTTAGACATACATATTTGGGTTTAGGAGACTATTTGCCAGATTATCGTCTCTTATTGGTTATAGCCTGGAGTGGATACTGGAGACAGGGAATTAAGTGGAGATTTGAGAATCAACTGTGTGGAGTTGTTGTTTAAAACCATGGAATACAGCCTGTTCATCGAGGGATAGTTAGAAATTGGAAGGAACAGGAATGTTTAAAGAGAAATAGAATTGTAGTAGAAAAAACCAGAATGTACAAGTTAGGAAAGTTCAACGAGGAAAGAATTCAAAGAAAAAGTTTAATATTGACAGATGCTGGAAAGATGGCAAAGTGAGTTCACTTTGGATTTGGCAAGAGGTTAGGAAATTTTCAAGAGTCATATCAAACACAAAGGAAAGGTTATGGAGCAAAGACAAAACTGCAGTTTAAGAATGATTGGTGGTGAGACTTCCCTGGCAGTCCGACGTTTAAGACTCTGAGCTTCCACTCTGGGTTCCATCCCTGGTTGGGGAGTTAAGATCCCACATTCCATGTGGTGCAGCCAAAAAAAAAAAGAGTAGTTGGGTAAACTTAATATGAAGAATAGTCCAAGACATGTTTTGTTTGAAATTAGTGCTTCACACAGATTGCTGGGACAGTATATTTATTTGAAAGCCTTTGCCTACCTACATAAGCCTTTACAACATAGCTCTAATAAACTTAAATGCCTTTGATCTGATGTCCAACTGAGTTATTGAGCTCACTGTCCTACAGTTCTTTCAACTCCTTATCCAGTTTAGTAGCATTCCTAGTATATCAAAATAATGAATAAAATAATCAATTGGTAGTTTTTTAAACTCTGAAAATTATAGCCCACAGAAAAATGCCACAGTTGAACTATTAAAAATCTGATTCTTCTTGTCTTTCAACTTCAGCTGGTCTTGTCAGACTGCTTTTCTTCTGCTCTCATTTTATGGTACCTTCTGATATGTTTTGGGACAAGTAAAAACAAGCCTGCCTTTGTTTCACTTGTGCACAGTTCTGACTTCTATTGCCCTGTCTCTTTTGGTGAGCTGCCAGAAGTCTCGCCTTGATATTTAGAGTCTGGTCAAAAGTGATAGACACATTGCTGTTTAATCAACTTGGTGGCAAAGTTGAGCAGCAGCTAAAAAGAAACATGAAGTGAAAGTCAATCAGTCGTGTCCAACTCTTTGTGACCCCATGGACTATACAGTCCATGGAATTTTCCAGGCCAGAATACTGGAGTGGGTAGCCTTTCCCTTCTCCAGGGGATCTTCCTAACCCAGGGATTGAACCCAGGTCTCCCGCATTGCAGGCGGATTCTTTACCAGCTGAGCCACAAGGGAAGCCCGTAAACTGAGTATTATAATTTTGATTGATGGTATCATTGAGTCTAAAATGATATCTTCTGGGACTTTCCTGGTGGTCCAGGGGCTAAGACTGCATACTCCCAATGTAGGGGGCTTGGGTTTGATCCCTGGTCAGCGAACTAGATCCCACATGCCACAGCCAAGACTTGGTGCAGCCAAATAAACAAATTTAAAAAATGATATTCTCATTTGTTTATTTTTGCTTTTATTTCCAATATTCTGGGAGGTGGGTCATGGAGGATCCTGCTGTGATTTATGTCGGAGAGTGTTTTGCCTATGTTTTCCTCTAGGAGTTTTATAGTTTCTGGTCTTATGTTTAGATCTTTAATCCATTTTGAGTTTATTTTTGTGTATGGTGTTAGGAAGTGTTCTAGTTTCATTCTTTTACAAGTGGTTGACCAGTTTTCCCAGCACCACTTGTTAAAGAGATTGTCTTTTCTCCATTGTATATTCTTGCCTCCTTTGTCGAAGATAAGGTGTCCATATGTGCGTGGGTTTATCTCTGGGCTTTCTATTTTGTTCCATTGATCTATATTTCTATCTCTGTGCCAGTACCATACTGTCTTGATGACTGTGGCTTTGTAGTAGAGCCTGAAGTCAGGCAGGTTGATTCCTCCAGTTCCATTCTTCTTCCTCAAGATTGCTTTGGCTATTCGAGGTTTCTTATATTTCCATACAAATTGTGAGATGATTTGTTCTAGTTCTGTGAAAAATACCATTGGTAGCTTGATAGGGATTGCATTGAATCTATAGATTGCTTTGGGTAGTATACTCATTTTCACTATATTAATTCTTCCAATCCATGAACACGGTATATTTCTCCATCTGTTTGTGTCCTCTTTGATTTCTTTCATCAGTGTTTTATAGTTCTCTATATATAAGTCTTTTGTTTCTTTAGGTAGATATATTCCTAAGTATTTTATTCTTTTTGATGCAATGGTGAATGGTATTGTTTCCTTAATTTCTCTTTCTGTTTTCTCATAATAAACAAATTATGTTTTCTCAAAATAAACAAATGGGACCTAATTAAAATTAAAAGCTTTTGCACAACAAAGGAAACTATAAGCAAGGTGAAAAGACAGCCTTCAGAATGAGAGAAAATAATAGCAAACGAAGCAACAGACAAACAATTAATCTCAAAAATATACAAGCAACTCCTGCAGCTGAATTCCAGAAAAATAAACGACCCAATCAAAAAATGGGCCAAAGAACTAAACAGACATTTCTCCAAAGAAGAAATACAGATGGCTAACAAACACATGAAAAGATGCTCAACATCACTCATTATTAGAGAAATGCAAATCAAAACCACAATGAGGTACCATTTCACACCAGTCAGAATGGCTGCTATCCAAAAGTCTACAAGCAATAAATGCTGGAGAGGGTGTGGAGAAAAGGGAACCCTCTTACACTATTGGTGGGAATGCAAACTAGTACAGCCACTATGGAGAACAGTGTGGAGATTCCTTAAAAAACTGGGAATAGAACTGCCATATGACCCAGCAATCCCACTGCTGGGCATATACACCGAGGAAACCAGAATTGAAAGAGACGCATGTAACCCAATGTTCATCGCAGCACTGTTTACAATAGCCAGGACATGGAAGCAACCTAGATGTCCATCAGCAGACGAATGGATAAGGAAGCTATGGTACATATACACAATGGAATATTACTCAGCCATTAAAAACAAATATATTTGAATCGGTTCTACTGAGATGGATGAAACTGGAGCCCATTATACAGAGTGAAGTAAGCCAGAAAGAAAAACACCAATACAGTATACTAATGCATATATATGGAATTTGAAAGATGGCAACGATAACCCTATATGCAAGACAGAATAAGAGACACAGATGCATAGAACAATTTTATGGACTCTGAGGGAGAAGGTGAGGGTGGGACGTTCTGGGAGAATAGCATTGAAACATGTATATTATCATATGTGAAACAGAACACCATTCCGTGTTCGATGCATGAGACAAGGGCTCAGGGCCGGGGCAATGGGATGACCCAGAGGGATGGGATGGGGAGGGAGGAGGGTGGGGGGTCCAGGAAGGGGAACACATGTAAACCCATGGCTGATTCATGTCAATGTATGGCAAAAACTATTACAATATTGTAAAGTAATTAGCCCCCAACTAAAATAAATAAATTTATAAAAAAAAAAATGACATTCTCTGAGTCCAAGATTCTAAACCAGTCTTTAATAGGTTTGACTTCAGACAGATTGCTGTTTTCAGTTGGTTTAAATTTATTCTTTTAAATTATAAGAATTTTTTTTTAAGAATTGACGTTTCTAATGTACACTGAGATGTGTGGTTTAGTAACATTACATAGTGTCATTTAAAAAAGCATAAGAAACTGAATCTTAAGACCCGCTTGATGGAGGTAGACTGTAGATGTCCAATTTTCATTTGGATTCCACCATTGTTGAAGGCATGGGCTTCCCAGGTGGCTCAGTGGTAAAAGAATCTGCCTGTCAAAGCAGGAGGCCCAGAAGACGCCAATTCTATCCCTGGGTGGGGAAGATCCCTTCGAGGAGGACATGGCAACCTACTCCAATATCCTTGCCTGGAAAATCCTGTGGAAAGAGGAGCCTGGTGGGCTACAGTTCATAGGGTTGTAAAGAGTCGAATAAGACTGAGAGTCTTACTCGGAAGGCAAGGTGATTTGCTTTTTCAAAAGTCATTTTCCATTCATTATCACTATATGTGTAGTAGGGAAGGCCAGGCCATATTACAGATACAGTGATAATAACAATGGCAAGTAGCATTTATTGAACACTTATTTTGCCATATATTGTTTATTCATTCAACAGTTATTTACTGCTTTTCTACTCCGTGTCAGGCAGTATTCTAGGTGCTAGGGATACAGCAGTGAAAAAATTCTTGCTCTCTTAGAGCCTATATTCTAGAGAGGGTAATTGGTCAGTAAATGAATGTTTCATTGTCTAATATACTGTATATTTTATGTATTTGTTAATTGTCTTTATACACTCTCATGTAAGATTCATGAGGGGAGGGAGCTTGGAGAGTGAAGTTGGCCTTATCATTATTAGTTTTCAAGTAGATCTTAGGTATATAGGATTTGATTAGTAATAGTTTTTTCCTCCTGACAGACTGGATCCTTGGTCATTTCATGGTTAGTTTATTTATGTACTAGTAATGTAAGGAAAATCTGTGTACTCATCACCAAGGCCAAGAACTGGAACATTGTCAATAATCTTGATCTACTAGGTGAGTTCTATTTGTGCCTTATTTTAAAGTGATTTTTAAAAAGCAGGAATTGGGGCAAGGCGGAGTCCAGGTGGGAGGTAAGCAGAGACTTAGGTGAGGAGACCACTTAGAGGGGAGAGGTAATGAGGTATATATAACCTTAGTAGTGACAGTGAAGTACACAGCTGGACGGGATTGGATTTAAGAGAAAAGACATTATTGTGTTGTCATCAAGGCACAAAATTCGTATTCACCAGCTCTTCATGTGTGTTTAGATAAGGCGCATGATGAGGAAATCATTCTTGGTTTATTTGTTTTTGTACTTTCCACATTTAGTGCCACAAACCTAGAGAATCTCATAATTTTTATTTGAGATTTAAATTTTTATTGTAAAATATTTAAGACATAAAAAGCAGGAAGATATTTAAGGCATTGGACCCTCCTATTCACACTACCTAGTATAAGAAGTTAAACATTTTAGCCCTTATAATCCTGTTGCTTGATTTCATTTCTTTCTCATCAGTCTCAGTAGTAACACCACTATTTAAATTGGCTGTTTGTCATTCCTTCTTAAAACAACCGCCAAAAAACATTTTGCCACATATGTTTGTGTTTCTAAGAAATGTAATTACATTGCTGTGTATGGTCTTAAATGTTACATGAATGGTATAATGCTCTATTTGATCCTTAGCAGTTCTGTTTAGCTCAGAATTGTTTATGAGATTCATTCATGTTGATGCATGTTGCGTGCGTTTTCACTGCTGTCCATTGTGAGATTATACCACGATCTATTTGTCTCTTTTCCTGTTAGTGGGCATTTCAGTGTTTCTATGTTTTGGTAGTATAAACAATGTTGCCACGGACATTTTTGTACCTACTTCCTTGTGTACATATGCAAGAGCTTATTTTTGACTTACAGGAATAGAATTGCTAGGTAATAAGATATGCACACCTTAAACTTTACTAGATATTACTAAATTGTTCTTCATATTGGTTGCACCAAGTTACACTCTTGTCAATAATGAATGCATTTTAGAGAGTGTTTCTTAACTTTACTGCTGGAAGAGAACCTGTATTTTATAAACTGGTGTTTCTTATTAACAGGGGCAAGGCAGTATGTGATGTCTGAGTATGTGTTGGTGTGTATGTGTTGTTGGTACTGGGAATGAACTGGGAAATTTATGAGAAGTCTTACATGGTGAGCCTTACTAGCTCTTTGAGAACCTTCAAATTAGTGACTGATTGATTTAATGGTTTATTGCTATCTGTAAAGCCCTAGTAACCCCTCATTTTAATTTGCTTTTGTTTTTTGGTTGTTCTACCCAATCCTAGTGGCTTCCCTTGTGGCTCATCTGGTAAAGAATCTACCTGCAATGTGGGAGACTTGGGTTCGATCCCTGAGTTGGGAAAATCCCCTAGAGAAGGGAAAGGCTACCCACTCCAGTATTTTGGCCTAGAGAATTCCATGGACTGTATAGTCAATGGGGTCGCAAAGAGTCAGACATGACTGAGCGACTTTCATTAACACTAGACCCAATCCTAATCATATTTTTCTTTACTTTTGTAGTTTAAAAAAACTGAAATATATTAGAATCCTTGTCTCCAGTATTCTTGTCCTATACCGTCAGAAGCAATGATTGCAGTTTTCATGAATAATCTTAAAAACTTTTTTGCTTAGCTGGTGTTTTAAAGTTAGGAATGTTTCAATAATAGTAAAACTATAATAAATATTTAGCTGTAGTTTGAAACAGTAGAGCTAAGAGTCCTGCGAAGGACTTAGGATTGGCTTTGTCAGCTCTCGTAGGTTAGTTATGACTCATCCATCTATTTACAAGCTTCCACGATTTTGTTGTTATTGTCTTCTCTTTTCATTATTTTTGTGGGTTTCATTTTGTATTTTTAATCCCATTACATTCTAGAACAATTTGGGGAGGATACAAAATGAATTATGTACTTAATATGCCTTCATTTAATAGTAATGGTATTGTTATTTTTTGAACCCTTACTAGGTGTCTGATACTACATTAAATATATTACCTCTGTAATTTTATTTAATTTCCTTGATAGCTTTAAGAGCAAAAAGGTAAAGGCTGAATTAGAACTGGGGTCCTTTGGCTACAAAGGTTGTTTTCATCCCATTATACCACACAGTCTTCTGGGCCTTTTTAAAAAATGAAATTTTAAAAAGATTCATAATACTGTGTGTGTATGTTTATTTTTGCATATTTTGATAGTGTTAATTATAAGCTATTTAACATTAAGGAGAAATCATCCAACACAGTTGTCATCCTTTTGAAATCTTTCTAAAAGCTGCCACTGCTGCTGCTGCTGCTAAGTCGCTTCAGTTGTGTCCGACTCTGTGCGACCCCATAGGCGGCAGCCCACCAGGCTCCTCTGTCCCTGGGATTCTCCAGGCAAGAGTACTGGAGTGGGTTGCCATTTCCTTCTCCAGAATATCTTCCCAATTCAGGGATTGAGTCCAGGTCTCCTGCATTGGCAGGCGGATTCTCAACCACTGAGCCACCAGGGAAGCCTCAGATAAAATAACTTGAAGGTTAAATTAAGGAAAGTTGAATTAGAATATCTAGAAAAAAGCTATGTTTAGCTTTTCCAGAAAGAAAAGCTATGTTTAAGGACAATAACATGAGATCAAGGAGAGAAAGTAGACAAAAACCTGTGAGACAAAAGGAATATGAAAGTGAATCTTAGAAGACAAAGCAAAAAATATCACTACTCATAACAATAAGATGGAACTGTATTCTCTAGTCTCAAGTGAATACGGTTAGCTTGATTTAAATAAATTAGCATGCATAATTTGTACAGGCACTGGCTGCCTGGATGGTTGCCAGGATAGCCTTTGATGAGACAAAGATGAAGGGAGTTCTCATTTACAGAAAACCAGTCAGTGTTGTTTTCTTTTTTCATCTGATTGTTTACTTGCTTGATCTTTTTTAATATTCTTCTTGATTACAGATGGCTAGAGTAAGGGAGTTTTCAAAAGTAGTTGATGAGCGGTGTATTAGTGTAAAGTAATGTTGAGGCTCTTAATCTGTTGTGAAAAATTGTAAATGGTTATACTTTTTCTCTTTATATGTTGTGTGTGTGTGTGTGTTCATTTGCTAAGCTGTGTCTGACTCTTTGTGACCCCATGGACAGCAGCTTATCAGGCTCCCCTGTCTTTCACCATCTCCTGCAGTTTGCTCAAATTTGTGTCCCTTGAGTCGGTGATGTCGTCCAACCATCTCATCCTCTCCTGCCCCCTTCTCCTTTTGCCTTCAATCTTTCCCAGCATCAGAGTCAGCTCTTCGCATCAGGTGGCCAAAATATTGGCGCTTCATCTTTAGCATCAATCCTTTCAATGAATATTCAGGGTTGCTTTCCTTTAGGATTGACTGGTTTGATCTCCTTTCAGTCCAAGGGACTCTCAAGAGTCTTCTCCAGCTCTACAGTTTGAAAGCATCAATTCTTCAGCACTCAGCCTTCTTTATGGTTCAACTCTCCCATCCGTTCATGACTATAGGAAAAAAACCATAACTTTGACTAATACAGACCTTTGTTGGCAAAGTGATGTCTCTGCTTTTTAATAAACTGTCTAGGTTTGTCATAGCTTTCTTTGCAAGGAGCAAGCATCTTCTGATTTCATGGCTGCAGTCACTGTCTGCAGTGATTTTGGAGCCCCATAAAATAAAATATATATAACATATAATGATTCTCATGTTCATCATTCATTTTCTATATTCATAACATCATTATTAGTATAGATATAACCAGAATAATTAGTATGACCATAATACTAACTGCTACCATTTTGTCAACATTTCCTATGTGCCAGGTACTTTGCTAAGTACTTTTTGTATGTCAGATCATTTAATTCTCACAAGAGTGCTACAAGGTAGCCTTAATAGTGCCCCCCGTTTACATACAGATGATGAAAGTGAGGCACGAAATGGTTAAATAATTTGTTTAAGTTATGGTAGCTGCTAAGCTTGGGATTTAAATCTAGGCAGTCTAATATTGGAACCCTTGACAATGACACTGTTTAGTGTAGATGATCAGGTTTACTCTAAAGTTGGTTTGTTTGAATCTTTGTGCACGTGATATTCAGAGACCAGGAGAGCTCTCATTTTTATTATGCAGTTCACATCTAGATTTAATATTCTAATTAAATTTCAAAAAGGGTTATTTATGAGTGCTTGTTAAAGTACTAAATCATAAAGTTGATGGTATTTTGAACACATTTTAGCCCAGTTAGTTTGTGATTAGGGCAGGGAGTTCCCTTATGAGAGATAAGTCATGGGCTAGAATCCTGTGGGTATCAGTTCCCTTGCTCATTCTAGGGCCAAACTCTGCCCTTTTAACCCTGGCTCCCACCTGTCAAAGTGGGCATTTGGGCATAAGGGGAACCAACTGTGAGGATGTGGATGGCTCAGTGCACCTACATCACTAGGATGGTGGCTGCAAATCAAAGCTCTGTTACAGAAGGCCTCAGAGAAATAATATATATTTATTTTTAATAAAAAGTATTAAATATATAAGCATATTTTTTTTTAGTCCCATATTTTTACATGTTCCCTTCTCCTTTGGGCCTCATTTTATTTTCCTTGAACTCACCCTTATTTTTGAAATTCTTCCTTTTGAGGTCTCTAAACTTCCATGGTTTCTTTTAACTTTCCTTAATTTGAATTCCTAGGCTCCAGGACCTAGGACAGTGTCATAAGCATGGCAGTGGCTCAAATGGTTAAACGATATAATAGCAAAAAAATCTTGTGGTCATCTCATTCTTTTGTAATGTTTTGCATCCTGATGTAGCCTGGCTTTCCTTATTCTTGACACAACTTTTTGGGAAGATTGATCCATAGAGAGGCACTTGCAATAGAATAGTTTCTATTTGTCTACATTTCCAAACTAAAATGAGAACATTTTGGAACCTAGAGTAGGACTGTAAGAAGTCAAAAATCTTTGTCAGTACTACTACTGTTATTAATGTGAATAAATTGATCATAATTAATGTAAATTCTGGGGTGAACCATATGAAATTGCCAATATTAGGCCATTTTGCCTTATAGAAATGAAATTTTTAAATTGAATTATAACTGATTATGATATTGTATTAATGTCAGATGAACAACATAGTGATTTGATATTTTTGTGCATTACAAAGTGATCACTATCATAAGTCTAGTTAATATTGGTCACCACACAAAATTATTATAATATTAGTGATTATGTTCCCTATGCTGTACATTACATCCCCATGACATCTATTGCATAACTGGAAGTTTGTGTTCTTAATCCCCCTCACCTATTTCACTTATCCCCCCCACTCCCTCTCCCTTGATAACCACCAGTTTGTTCGCTGTAGTCTATGAGTCTATACACACACACACCACATCCTCTTTATCCATTCATCCATGGGTGGCCACTTAGGCTGCTTCCATATCTTGGCTGTTATAAATAATGCTGCAGTGAACATTGAAGTGTATATTATCTTTTTGAATTAGTGTTTTTATTTTTCTTGGGAAAGTACCCAGAAATGGAATTGCTGGATTGTATGGTAGTTCTATTTTTAATTTTTTGAGCAACCTCCATGCTATTTTCTGTAGTATACACCAGTTTACATTCCCACCAACAGGCTTCCTTTTTCTCCACATCCTTGTCAACACTTGTTATTTGTCGTCATTTTGATGGCAGTCATTCTGATAGGTGTGAGGTGGTATCTCCTTGTGGGCTTTGGTTTTCATTTCCCTGATAATTAACGACGTTGAGCGTCTTTTCACGTGCCCATTAGCCATCTGTATGTCTTCTCTGGAAAACTGTCTATTTGATGGCAGTCATTCTGATAGGTGTGAGGTGGTATCTCCTTGTGGGCTTTGGTTTTCATTTCCCTGATAATTAATGACGTTGAGCGTCTTTTCACGTGCCCATTGGCCATCTGTATGTCTTCTCTGGAAAACTGTCTACTCAGATCCTGTGTCCATTTTTAGCTGGCCTGTTTTTTCTTTTGATGTTGAGTTGTATGAGTTCTTTGTATATTTTGGATATTGAAATATTTGCAAATATCTGCTCCTATTCAGTAGGTAGCCTTTTTGTTTTATTGACAGTTTCCTTTGCTGTATAGAAGCTTTTTAGTTTGATGTCATCTTATTTATTTATTCTTGTTTTTGTTTCCCTTGCCTGAGGAGACGTATCCAAAAATACATGGCTAGGACTGACATCAAAGAGCATACTGCCTGTTTTCTTCTAGGAACTTCATGATTCCAGATCTTTCATTTAAGTCTTTACAGCGCTTTGAGTTTATTTTTGTATATGGTATGAAAGTAATCCAGTTTGATTCTTTTGCATGTAGCTGTCTAAAAAATGACATTTTTAATGGTTTAACCAAAAAATGCTGGTAACAACAGCAGCTCATTTACACTGATTGCTTGTACTATATGCCTGGGCTGTCTTAAATGCTTTCATGCCTTCCTTAAAAGAATTTTTTTTTGTGTGTGGATCATTTTTAAAGTCTTTATTGACTTTGTTATACAGTATCACTGGACCTCCAGGGAAGTCCTGCTTTGATGCGTTACTGCATCCTCCCACTGAGTGAGACAAGTATTATTTTTCCCCATTTCCCAGACAGAGGAACAAGTTGGAGAAGTTAAGTAGCTTTTTCAAAGTCACTTAGAGTAGCACTCTTAGCTAATGTTTAACTCCTTCATTATTTTGACTGGCAGGGCTGATTGAGTCAGCAGAGTATGACAAGACGAGAAGAAAGATAATATTTGTCTGTTAAAACAGCTCTGACACTTTTGAGCCAGTATTATCATCTTTGACACTTTTTTTGAGCCATTGGTGTTGTGAAATAATTTTATCATCAGTTGGAGGAGAAATGCACCAAGGCTTCTAAATTCTTTTTGACTGGTTGATTTTTGCAAACCCTTAACACACCTAGTAACAGCGTTAAAACAGAGCAGGATGCAGTCAAGTTCTGCCAGATGAGCAGGGTTTATTATTAATTCTCATTCTGGTTGTTTTGTCAACCTTTGAATATTCTAGGTAAGAACTTGTCTTTCTGTTCAGACTTTTGAAACTTCAGTTGCAGTGAGTGGGGGCTACTCTCTAGTTGTGGTGGGCAGACTTCTCATTGCTTTCTCTTGTTGTGTGGCGTGGGCTTTAGGCATGTAGGCTTCAGTAGTTGCAACTTATGGGCTTAGTTGTCCCCTGGCATGTGGGCCCAGGATCGAACCCATGTTTCCTGCAATGGCGGGCAGATTCTTTACTACTGAGCCACCAGGAAAGCCCTAACATAGATTTTGATCCATTGCTCAGACTGTGGTTGGGGTCTTCATTAGACCCTGGCTTAATGATGCTATATGTTTTAAGTTTTTCTTTATTACGCTTTCTAATATCATTAGAAGCCATTAGGACAATGGATAAATTGAGTATAGTAAGTGAAATGAAATGTTTGATATAATTAGTTGCTATGAAAATGTGTTACTGTGAACAACAAAAAAGTCACACTGGAGAACTGAGTATTATAGTTGAGTTTCTTTGACAGGTTTACATATTAATTGCTGAAGATATATCAGTGCATTTTCTGCAGTTATGCTTACCAGGTACAGATGAATTTCCTTCCTGATAGAATCATTATTCAAAGTCTGTTTAGGTTTATTTTATCTTTTTGTCTCTCAAAGTTAATTTTTTAAGATAATATGATCTTGAAGTAGATAGTGAAGGAAATTGTGGAAATGTTATCTCCTGATACTACTCAGCCCAGTTTTTCTTTTTGAACACTACTATCTTTTTAAAAAGATACATTTATAGCACTCTTTGAAACAAATTTTTGGCTAATGGCAACAATCCTTGGGTCGAAAACAGCAACAGAAAATTTGACTTAGTTTTCTCACTCTCAGGAAATTTCATTAGATCTCCTGTACAGAATTATCAGCTATAAATAGAGATTGGCTAATTTGATGAAGAGGCTGTAGGTCTACAGATAATTGAGCAAATACATCATGATTTAAAAAAACTCACATGAGATGACAGTAATAGTGAATAGGGCAGGGGGGAGAAAAGAAGAGGGAAAGAAAAGGAAAAGAAAATACAAAGGAACAGTGATGGATTTGTGTGCAACAAAATGTGGATCCGATACCGACCTACTTAACACGCTTTCTCACCAGGAGGCCATTGTTCTTTCTACAGCTCTTTTTGCTTGGCTGCTTTCCTTCCCCATTTAGAAGGAGGACAGTTCCCCCTCCCTCCCTCTCTGGTCCTGTGACCAGAGAATAATATTTCTGAAGTTGTTGGGGAAATAATGGACTTTTGCCCCTGCAAATATGATCAGCCTCTGCGAGGGCTGGTTTACAGCAGAAATCCTGTTCTCCCCAGAGATTCTTTTTCATGATCTGATTTTTTTTTCTTTTTAAAATCTTAATGTTTAAAGAGGCTTAATTAGAAGTAACAATAGTCTTCCTTCTTGACACACTCTCTCTTTCCCCCCTCTTTTAGAAGTATGTGTGTGTGTGCTTGGTTGCTTAGTTGTGTCCAACTCTTTGCGACCCCATGGACTGTAGCCTGCCAGGCTCCTCTGTCCATGGGATTTCCCAGGC
Organism: Giraffa tippelskirchi; assembly: GCF_054371585.1. Classification (NCBI taxonomy): domain Eukaryota; kingdom Metazoa; phylum Chordata; class Mammalia; order Artiodactyla; family Giraffidae; genus Giraffa; species Giraffa tippelskirchi. The sequence goes on from NC_137276.1 coordinate 130,713,217, forward strand.
AAGAACACTGGAGTGGCTAGCCATGCCCTTCTCCAGGGGATCCCAACTCAGGGATAGAAGCTGGATCTCTTGCACTGCAGGCAGATTCTTTACTACTGAGCCATCTGGGAAGTCCCTATCAGTCAGTTCAGTTCAGTCGCTCAGTTGTGTCTGACTCTTTGCGACCCCATGGACCACAGCACGCCAGGCTTCCTTGTCCATCACCAACTCCAGGAGTTTACTTGAAAACTAGCCCATTGAGTCAGTGATGCCATCCAACCATCTTATCCTCTGTCGTCCCCTTCTCCTCCTGCCTTCAATCTTTCCCAGCATCAGGGTCTTTTCAAATGAGACATCCTTTGCATCAGGTGGCCAAAGTATTGGAGTTTCACCTTCAACATCAGTCCTTCCAATGAACATTCAGGGCTGATCTCCTTTAGGATGGACTGGTTGGATGTTCTTGCAGTCCAAGGGACTCTCAAGAGTCTTCTCCAACACCACAGTTCAAAAGCATCGATTCTTCGGTGCTCAGTTTTCTTTATAGTCCAATTCTCACGTCCATACATGACTACTGGAAAAACCATAGCCTTGACTAGATGGACCTTTGTTGGCAAAGCAATGTCTCTGCTTTTTAATACGCTGTCTAGGTTGGTCATAACTTTCCTTCCAAGGAGTGTCTTTTAATTTCATTGCTGCAATCACCATCATCAGTGATTTTGGAGCCCCCCAAAATAAAGTCTGACACTGTTTCCACTGTTTCTCCATCTATTTGCCATGAAGTGATCAGACCAGATGCCATGATCTTTGTTTTCTGAATGTTGAGCTTTAAGCCAACTTTTTCACTCTCCTCTTTCACTTTCATCAAGAGGCTCTTTAGTTCTTCTTCACTTTCTGCCATAAGGGTGGTGTCATCTGCGTATCTGAGGTTATTGATATTTCTCCCGGCAGTCTTGATTCCAGCTTCTGCTTCATCCAGCCCAGTGTTTCTGATGATGTACTCTGCATAGAAGCTAAATAAGCAGAGTGACAGTATACAGCCTTGACGTACTCCTTTTCCTATTTGGAACCAGTCTGTTGTTCCATGTCCAGTTCTAACTGTTGCTTCTTGACCTGCATACATGTTTCTCAAGAGGCAGGTCAGGTGGTCTGGTATTCCCATCTTCTGAAGAATTTTCCACAGTTTATTGTGATCCACACAATCAAAGGCTTTGACATAGTCAATAAAGCAGAAATAGATGTTTTTTTGGAACTCTCTTGCTTTTTTGATGATCCAACGGATATTGGCAATTTGATCTCTGGTTCCTCTGCCTTTTCTAAAACCAACATGAACATCTGGAAGTTCACGGTTCACATATTGTTGAAGCCTGGCTTGGAGAATTTTGAGCATTACTTTACTAGCGTGTGAGATGAGTGCAATTGTGCAGTAGTTTGAGCATTCTTTGGCATTGTCTTTCTTTGGGATTGGAATGAAAACTGACCTTTTCCAGCAGATTTCCAAATTTGCTGGCATATTGAGTGCAGCACTTTCACGGCATCATCTTTTAGGACTTGAAATAGCTCAACTGGAATTCCATCACGTCCACTAGCTTTGTTCATAGTGATGCTTTCTAACACCCACTTGACTTCACATTCCAGGATGTCTGGCTCTAGGTGAGTGATCACAGCATCGTGATTATCTGGGTCGTGAAGGTCTATTTTGTGCAGTTCTTCTGTGTATTCTTGCCACCTCTTCTTAACATCTTCTGCTTCTGTTAGGTCCTTACCATTTCTGTCCTTTATTGAGCCCATCTTTGCATGAAATGTTCCCTTGGTATCTCTCATTTTCTTGAAGAGATTCTAGCCTTTCCTTTTCTGTTGTTTTTCTCTATTTCCTTGCACTGATCACTGAGGAATGCTTTCTTATCTCTCCTTGCTACTACATATACCATAGAGCTGCCAGAACTTACACAGGACTGGGAAATAGACTCTTGGAGGGCGCAGCAGAACCTTGTGCACCAGGACCCAGGAGAAACGAGCAGTGACCCCACAGGAGAATGCCCTGGACTTGCCTGTGGGCATCCGGGAATCTCTGTCGGAGGCGTGGGTTGGTGGTGGTGTGCTGCAGTGTTGGGGGCTCTGAGTGTAGCAGTATATTCATGGTATCTTTTGAGGGAGGTCACCATCATCTTCATTACCTCCACCATAGTTTGGCCCCAGGTAAATAGCAGGGAGGGAACACAGCTCCACCCATCAACAGAAAATTGGGTTACAGATCTACTGAGTATGGCCCCACCCATCAGAACAAGACCCAATTTCCCCCTCGGTCAGTCTCTCCCATCAGGAAGCTTCCATAAGCCTCTTATTCTTTTCCTCCAGAGGGCAGACAGACTGAAAACCACAATCACAGAAAACTAACCAACCTAATCACACGGACCACATCCTTGTCTAACCCAATGAAGCCATGAGCCATGCCGTGTAGGGCCACCCAACATGGATGGGTCATGGTGGAGAGTTCTGACAAAGTGTGATCCACTGGAGAGGGAATGGCAAACCACTTCAGTGTTCTTGCCTTGAGAACCCCATGAACAGTATGAAAAGGCAAAAAGATAGGACACTGTAAGATGAACTTCCCAGGTCAGTAGGTGCCCAATATGCTACTGGAGATCAGTGGAGAAATATCTCCAGAAGGAATGAAGAGACAGAGCCAAAGCAAAAACAACACCCAGTTGTGGATGTAACTGGTGATGGAAGCAAGGTCCAATGCTGTAAAAAGCAACATTGCATAGGAACCTGCAATGTTAGTTGCGTGAATCAACGCAAATTAGAAGTGGTCAAACAGGAGATAGCAAGAGTGAACATCGACATTTTAGGAATCAGCAAACTAAAATGGCCTGGAATGGGTGAATTTCACTCAGATGACCATTATATCTACTACCGTGGGCAAGAATCCCTTAGATGAAATGGAGTAGCTATCATAGTTAACAGAAGAGTTCGAAATGCAGTACTTGGATGCAATCTCAAAAATGACAGAATGATCTCTGTTCGTTTCCAAGGCAAACCATTCAATATCATGGTAATCCAAGTCTATGCCCTGACCAGTAATGCTGAAGAAGCTGAATTTGAACAGTTCTATGAAGACCTACAAGACCTTCTAGAACTAACACCCCAAAAGGATGTCCTTTTCATTTTAGGGGACTGGAATGCAAAAGTAGGAAGTCAAGAAATACCTGGAGTAACAGGCAAATTTGGCCTTGGAGTACAGAATGAAGCAGGGCAAAGGCTAATAGAGTTTTGCTGAGAGAACGCACTGGTCATAGCAAACACCCTCTTCCAACAACACAAGAGAAGACTCTACACGTGGACATCACAAGATGGTCAATACTGAAATCAGATTGATTGTATTCTTTGCAGCCAAAGATGAAGAAGCTCTATACAGTCAGAAAAAACAAGACCAGGAGCAGACTGTGGCTCAGATCATGAACTCCTTATTGCCAAATTCAGACTTAAATTGAAGAAAGTAGGGAAAACCACTAGACCATTCAGATATGACCTAAATCAAATCCCTAATGATTATAAAGTGGAAGTGACAAATAGATTCAAGGGACTAGATCTGATAGACAGAGTGCCTCATGAACTATGGACAGAGGTTTGTGACATTGTACAGAAGACAGGGAGCAAGACCATACCCAAGAAAAATAAATGCAAAAAAGCAAAATGGGTGTCTGAGGAGGCCTTACAAATAGCTGTGAAAGGAAGAGAAGCAAAAAGCAAAGGAGAAAAGGAAAGATATACCCATTTGAATGCAGAGTTCCAAAGACTAGCAAGGAAGTCCCTATGTGTGCCTTCATATACAAAATGCCTACTGGGAAAGAGTTTTGGTGTAAGGTGTCTATTTTATAAATTCCAAGGGTAAGAGTGGCAGAACTGAGGGAAAAATGCATGCATGCTATAATGTCCAGAAAGACTTCTACTTTTAAAGAAGACACTTGGAGGTATAGCACAGAAAGTATAAACATGGCCAAATAACACATTTGGCAAAGGCATGGCTATTAAGCTGTGTTTTCACTCAGGCTTCTGCACTTCACCCATTGACTAATGGCTTAATGTGATTAATTAAGTGTAGATTAATGTGTGTAGAAACCATGTGGGTTAGTAGGTTACTACTGCTTGATGCTGTGTAAGTATAATACTTATGTGTCTCTACAAATGGCAGATAGTAAGATACTTTGAGCTATGAATAGCAGGTATTAAGCTACTTTACCTACACATGTGTATATTTCATGTCTTGACCATAGTTGCCAAACTCTAAATCAGAACATATGATGTAGGTAGGGTTATGTTTATGGGGACAGTGTGACAAAGTATTTAGAACTGGGACTGTCCCATAGAATTCATTTATTCAGCATGCATTCAACAAGACTTATAAAATGCCTACTCTATGCCAGGTACTATTATCGATGATAGAGATGCAGTAGTGATAAAAAAGAAAAATCCCTTCTCTTCAGGAGGGTCAAATGGATTATAGATAGATAAATAAGTTAATAAAAAGTAGGATAGGTTGGATAGTGATGGGTATTAGGGATAAAACCAAGCATATTGAAAGGGTCTAGCAGGTTATGGGGGTGTGTAGGGATTATTATTTTTGATAAGGAGTGAACCACATTCATATCTGGAACATATGATAATGGACCCCCTTTGTGCTCCGCCCACCCACAGTCCTTAGATCTCCTGCATTATTTCCTTAGATTCCATAGCTTGCTCTAACTTCAAGAAGAGAAAACCTTTCAGCAATATAGAGTTAGGTAGAACTACTAAAAACTAAACCAAAAGACAATGCCCTAAACACCTTTTATTTATAGCCAAGTCAACCAAAACAGCTAAGTAGCAAATATCGAGATACCCTGAGAGAGATGTGTAATTGAAAAGAAACTGCCCTTAACTCAAACATTGGAGTCTGAATCTTTGTACCTCCAACAGAGTTGCCATTCTTAGTTTAATAAAGGAGACCAGTGATTAGAAGGAAAAAGCAGAGATATCACTTTGCTGACAAAGGTCCATATAGTCAAAGCTATGATTTTTCCAGTAGTCACAGATGATGTGAGAGTTGGACCTTAAAGGAGACTGAGCACCTAAGAACTGAAGCTTTCAAATTGTGGTACTGGAGAAGACTCTTGAGAGTCCCTTGGATAACATAGAGATCAAGCCAGTCAATCCTAAAGGAAATCAACCCTAAATATTCATTGGAAGGACTGTTACTGAAGCTGAAGCTCCAGTATTTTGGCCACCTGATGCGAAGAATCAACTCATTGGAAAAGACTGATGCTAGGAAAGATTGAGGGCAAGAGGAAAAGATGAGATGGTTGGATGGCATCACCAACTCAATGGACGGGAGTTTGAGTGAACTCCAGGAGATAGTGAAGGACAGGGAAGCTTGGCATGCTACAGTCCATGGGGTCACAAAGAGGTGGACACAACTTGGTGACTGAACAACAACTAATTCCAGGGCAGGGATATCACATAGTGAGAACATGCTGCTGCTGCTGCTGCTGCTAAGTCGCATCAGTCGTGTCCAACTCTGTGCGACCCCATAGACGGCAGCCCACCAGGCTCCTCCGTCCCTGGGATTCTCCAGGCAAGGATATTGGAATGGGTTACCATTTCCTTCTCCAGTGCATGAAAGTGAAAAGTGAAAGTGAAGTCCCTCAGTCATGTCCAACTTTTCGTGACCCCATGGGCTGCAGCTACCGGGCTCCTCAGTCCATGGGGTTTCCCAGGCAAGAGTACTGGAGTGGGGTGCCATTGCCTTCTCCGGAGAACATGATACATGTTGTCATTTACTGGCCCAATGAAGAACAAGCAGTAGAAGTATCAGGTCTCCTCAGTCTTCCAGAATATGCTCTGCACTTGCTGGCTACCTCTGCATGTGTTATTTTTTCTACCAGTTAAATGTTGTTGTTTTTAAACCTGGAATGCCCTCCTTCCTTGTTTTTGTTTATCAACACCCATCTCCTGGAGTATAGGGACTCAGTTCTTTTTCTCTGTGTGCTTGACAGCTTCTGTAGTATTCGGCATCAGTAAGTGGTCAGTAAATGTGCTACATGAATGTGTGAACGGGATGAGAGAGGGGAGGACATCTGGCATTTACCCACCTTACTTTTCAGTCCACAAATAACTGTTAGAAGTGGCCTTTCCAGGCTTTGTCCCACTTCTCACTTGCTTAGATTCTCCTTCCTCTCATATTCTTCTAATTAAAACAAGGCAAGACTGTGGTTAAGGAGACTGCCAGACAGCTAACTCAACTACCTGAGAAGAAGGCACTTTTGCTTTCATGTTTTTTAAGTGGACATCAAATACAGTTTCCTCTTTTCCATCTATCTGTAAAAGATGGCTTTTTCACCCTCCTCATTGGGGAGCCTCCTCTTCCCTTCTTGCCTCACTAACTACTCCCTTGGCATCCTGCAGGTAGACAGGCTAGAATAGGATTTCACTTGTAGCCTGTCAGCTCGACTCATCAGTTGGCAGAGAGATGGTTGAGCTTTAAGAAGGGTTTGGGAGGTAGAGTTATTAAGGGGGCAGCAACTTTGCTTTATCAGGGAGTGGGAGGTGCAGGATGAATATACAGATATTTTCCAGTTCTTTAAAGAGAGTAGAAATCTCAGGCTTTGGCCCCATCACCTGCATACTTTTCCATACTGTGTTCCTTAACACAGTAGAGTGTCCTTCACACATGCTGCACCTCAGCCTGCAAAGCTGCATTCTGACAGCTGTTTCTCAGCCTGGGAAACACAAGTGGATTGACCTGCCATATAAACAGGACTGTAATTCTTAGGTGAGTTGAGAAAACAAGAAGGAATTTCAGAAGCCTGGCATGATGAATGTTGGCTGGGTAAACTTTACTTCCTTGCTATTAGGCATTTCTTGGGGGTACAATGGGTTTTTTTTTTTTTTTTTTAGCTTCATTTAAAATGACACTTAAAGATTTGTTCTGTTCTCATCATCATTCTCATTCTTGTTATCCTTTTGGCCGTTGTCATGAAAACTGCTGTTTATTGAATGTCAACAGACAGCTGTAGTCCTTATGATGATTAGCTCATGTAATCCTGTAACCTTCCCAAGGAAGGATTTTTGACCCTGAGTTCTAAATCACGATCTGGTGCTAGATCAGAAAGGAAAACCATATGAATTTTCCTATGGAGGCATTGAGTTTGAGGTGGTGTAAAACTACAGAGGGGAGTAATTTATAAACTTTTCCCTGGGAGTGAGAGGATTTTATATTATTCCCACAGTATCCTGCTGCTGCTAAGTTGCTTCAGTTGTGTCGTGATCCTATGGACTGCAGACCGCTGGACTCCTCTGTCCATGGGATTCTCCGGGCAAGAATACTAGGGTGGGTTGCCATACCTTCCTGCAGGGAATCTTCCCAACCCAGGGATCGAACCTGTGTCTCTTATATCTCCTTCATTTGCAGATGGGTTCTTTATCACTAGAGCCACTGGGAAGCCCCCTACGACACCCTACAAGTCTAGTATTTCATTTTCTAAATGGAATAGAGGAGTTTGGATTCACATAAAAAAGAAATAAGTCAAGCCATAATTATACTGTGTTGCTCTGAAAATTAGTCTTTACATTTATTGATGAATTTTCCAGCCTCAAGATCCATGTGAGATTGATAATTCAGATCATATCCTCAGTCTACAGTAACACATTCTACAGTGGGGAAAATTAAGACCTAGAAAGTGTACTCCAGATGGTTTTCTGATGAATCTTGATGGTATGTTTTCTTGTGTAGTTTCAAAACCAAATAGTTTAAAAATAGCTTTGAATTTGCTACTCGTAAACATGCCTAAGGTTACAATAAGAGTGTTTAGGAACTACTTAAAGAAACTTTCTAATTGCCCACTTTAGCACAGAGTATAAATCAGCAAAGCATTTTCCAAATTCCTGTTCCATGCCAGAAACTGGTGTTGGGAATGGAGTTCTGTTGAACAGTACTAGCGATAGCCTGTACCTACTTTGGACAGCACCCAAGAGGGTTGAATATTAGGTGCGTTGGAATGCACTTATTTAAACATGGTTTCTGTTTAAATAACCAGGGAGAATCTGGGTTTTCATCACTGGCCATATGATTAAAAATTAACCTGTGTGTGGTCTGAATTAACTTTTTAAAAAAATTTATTTATTTTTTATTGAAGGATAATTGCTTTACAGACTTTTGTTGTTTTCTGTCAAACCTCAACATGAATCAGCCATAGGTATACATATATACCCTCCCTTTTGAACCTCCCTCTCATCTCCCTCCCAATCCCACCCTGCTAGGTTGATACAGAACCCCTGTTTGAGTTCCTGAGCCATACAGCAAATTCCCATTGGCTATCTATTTTGCATATGGTAATGTAAGTTTCCATGCTACTCATTCCACACATCTCATCTTCCCATCCCCTCTCCCCATGTCCATAAGTCCATTCTCTATGTCTGTTTCTCTATTGCTGCCCTGTAAATAGGTTCCTCAGTAAATTTTTCTAGATTCCATTTATATGCGTAAGAATATGATGTTTATCTTTCTCTTTTTGGCTTACTTCACTCTGTATAATAGATCCTAGGTTTATCCACCTCATTAGAACTGACTCAAAGGCATTCCTTTTTATGGCTGGGTAATATTGCATTGTGTATATGTACCACAACTTCTTCATGCATTCATCTGTTGATGGACATCTAGGTTGCTTCTATGTTCTAGCTATTGTAAATAGTGCTGCAGTGAACAACGGGATACATATGTCTTTTTCAGTCTTGGTTTCCTCAGGGTATATGCCTAGGAGTGGAATTGCTGGGTCATATGGTGACTTTATTCCTAGTTTTTTAAGGAATCTCCATACTGGCTTCCATAGTGGCTGTATCAATTTACATTCCTACCAACAGTGCAAGAGTGTTCCTTTTTCTCCACATCCTCTCCAGCATTTATTGTTTGTAGACTTTTTGATGATGGCCATCCTGACTGCTGTGGGGTGATATCTCATTGTAGTTTCGATTTGCATTTCTCTAATAATGAGCGATATTGAGCATCTTTTCATGTGTTTGTTAGCCATCTGTATGTCTTCTTTGGAGAAATGTCTGTTCAGGTCTTTTTCTCACTTTTTAATTGGATTGTTTGTTTTTCTGGCCTTGAGTTGTATGAGCTGCTTGTATATTTTGGATATTAATCCCTTGTCAGTTGTTCCATTTGCTATTATTTTCTCCCATTCTGAGGGTTGTCTTTTCACCTTGCTTATCATTTCCTTTGCTGTGAAAAAGCTTGTAAGTTTAATCAGGTCCCACTTGTTTACTTTTGTTTTTATTTCCTTTACTCTACTGCTACTACTGCTAAGTCACCTCAGTCGTGTCCGACTCTGTGCGACCTCATAGGTGGCAGCCCAGCAGGCTCTGCCGTCCCTGGGATTCTCCAGGCAAGAACACTGGAGTGGGTTGCCATTTCCTTCTCCAATGCATGAAAGTGAAGTCGCTCACTCGTGTCCAACTCTTAGCGACCCCATGGGCTGCAGCCTACCAGGCTCCTCCATCCATGGGACTTTCCAGGCAAGAGTACTGGAGTGGGGTGCCATTGCCTTCTCTATCTCCTTTACTCTAGAAGGTGGGTAATAGAGGATCTTGCTTTGATTTATGTCCTCAAGTGTTCTTCCTATGTTTTCCTCTAAGAGTTTTATAGTTTCTGGTCTTACATTTAGGTCTTTAATCCATTTTGAGTTTATCTTTGTGAATGGGGTTAGAAAGTGTTCTAATTTCATTCTTTTACATGTAGCTGTCCAGTTTTCCCAGCACCATTTATTGAAGAGGCTGTCTTTGCCCCATTGTATATTCTTTCCTCCTTTGTCAAAAATAAAGTACACATAGGTGCATGGGTTTATTTCTGAGCTTTCTATCTTGTTCCATTGGTCTATATTTCTGTTTTTGTGCCAGTACCATACTGTCTTGATGACTGTAGCTTTGTAGTATAATCTGAAGTCAGGAAGCTTGATTCCTCCAGCTCCATTCTTCTTTCTCAAGACTGCTTTGGCTACTTGGGGTCTTTTGTGTTTCCATATGAATTGTGAAATATTTTGTTCTAGTTCTGTGAAAAATGTCATTGGTAATTTGATAGGAATCACACTGAATCTGTAGATTGTGTTTGGTAGTATAGTCTTTTTCACGATATTGATTCTTCCTACCCAGGAACATGAAATATCTCTCCATCTGTTTATGTCACCTTTGATTTCTTTCGTTAGTGTCTTGTAATTTTCTGTGTACAGTTCTTTTGTCTCCTTAGGGACGTTTATTCTAGATACTTAATTCTTTTTGTTGCAGTGGTAAGTGGGATTGATTCCTTAATTTCTCTTTCTGGTTTTTCATTGTTAGTATATAGAAATGCAAGTGATTTCTGTGTATTGATTTTGTATCCTGCAACTTTGCTAAATTCACTAATGAGCTCTAGTAATTTTCTGATACTATCTTTAGGGTTTTCTAAGTACAGTATCATGTCATCTGCAAACATTGAGAGCTTTATTTCTCCTTTTCTGATCTGGATTCCTTTTATTTCTTTTTCTTCTCTGACTGCTGTAGCTAAGACTTCCAGAACTATGTTGAATAATAGTGGTGAAAGTGGACACCCTTGACTTGTTCCTGATCTTAGGGGGAATGCTTTCAGTTTTTCATCATTGAGAATAATGTTTGCTGTAGGCTTATCATATATGGCCTTTACTATGTTGAGGTAGGTTCCTTCTATGCCCATTTTTTGAAGAGTTTTAATCATAAATGGGTGCTGAATTTTATCAAAGGCTTTTTCTGCATCTATTGAGATTATCATATGGTTTTTATCTTTCAATTTGTTAATATGGTGTATCACCTTGATTGATTTGCATATATTGAAGAATTCTTGCATTCCTGGAATAAACCCAACTTGATTATGGTGTATGAGCTTTTCAATGTGTTGCTGAATTCTGTTTGCTAAAATTTTCTTGAAGACTTTTGCATCTATGTTCATCAGTGATATTGGCCTGTAGTTTCCTTTTTTTGCGTTGTCTTTGTCTGGTTTTGGTATCAGGGTGATGGTGGCCTCGTAGAATGAGTTTGGAAGTGTCCCTTCCTCTGTAATTTTTTGAAAGAGTTTTAGAAGGATAGGCATTAGCTCTTCTCTAAATGTTTGATAGCATTCTCCTGTGAAGCTGTCTGTTCCTGGGCTTTTGTTTTTGGGGAGATTTTTGATCACAGCTTCAATTTCAGTGCTTGTAATTGGATTGTTTGTAATTTCTATTTCTTACTGGTCCAGTCTTGGAAGATTGCACTTTTCTAAGAATCTGTCCATTTTTTCCATGTTATCCATTTTATTGTTGTATAGTTGTTCATAATAGTCTTTTATAATCCTTTGTATTTCTGCATTGTCTGTTGTAACCTCTCCTTTTTCATTTCTAATTTTGTTGATTTGATTCTTCTCTCGTTTTTTCTTGATGAGTCTGGCTAAAAGTTTGTCAATTTTGTTTATCTTCTCAAATAACCAGCTTTTAGTTTTATTAATCTTTACTATTGTTTCTTTCATTTCTTGTTCATTTATTTCTGCTTAGAACTTTCTGATTTCTTTCCTTCTGCTAATTTTGGAGTTTTTTTGTTCTTTTTCCAGTTGTTTTAGGTGTAAAGTTAGGTTACGTATTTGACGTTTTTCTTGTTTCTTGAGGTAGGATTGTAGTGCTATAAACTTCTCTCTTAGAACTGCTTTTGCTGCATCCTATAGGTTTTGAGTTGTCATGTTTTCATTGTCATTTGTTTCTAGAAATTTTTTGATTTCCCTTTTGATTTTTTCAGTAACCTATTGATTATTTAGAAACATGTTGTTTAACCTCCATGTGTTTGTGTTTCTTATATTTTTTTCCTTGTAATTGATATCTAGTCTCATAGCATTGTGGTCAGAGAAGATGCTTTATATGATTTCAGTTTTCTTACATTTACTGAGGTTTGATTTGTGACCCAAGATGTGGTCTATCCTGGAGAATGTCCCATGTGCACTTGAGAAGAAGGTGTATTCTTCTGCATTTGGATGGAATGTCCTGAAGATATCAAGGAGATCCATCTCATCTAATGTATCATTTAAGACTTGTGTTTTCTTATTAATTTTCTGTTTTGATGATCTGTCCATTGGTGTGAGTGGGGTGCTAAAGTCTCCTACTATTATTGTGTTACTGTCAATTTCTTCTTTTATGTCTGTTAGTATTTGTCTTATGTTTTGAGGTGCTCGTATGTTGGGTGCATAGTTATTTACAATTGTTATGTCTTCCTCTTGGATTGATCTCTTGATCATTATGTAGTGTCCTTTCTTATCTCTTGTAATTGTCTTTATTTTAAGGTCTATTTTGTCTGATATGAGGATTGCTACTCCAGCTTTCTTTTACTTCCCATTTGCATGGAGTATATTCTTCCATCCTCTCACAATCAGTCTATATATATATGTGTCTTGAGGTCTGAAGTGGGTTTTTTGTAGACAGCGTATATATGGGTCTTGCTTTTGTATCCATGTAGCCAGTCTGTGTCTTTTGGTTGGAGCATTTAATCCATTTACATTTAAAGTAATTATTGATATATATGTTCCTATTGCCATTTTCTTAATTGTTTGGGGTTGATTTTGTAGATCTTTTTTCTTCTGTTATATATCTTGACTATGTAAGTCCCTTTAACATTTGCTATAAAGCTGGTTTGGTAGTGCTGAATTCTCTTAACTGTTGCTTGTCTGAAAAGCTTTTTATTTCTCCACCAATTTTGAATGAGATCCTTGCCGGGTTTAGTAATCTTGGTTGTTGATATTTCCTTTTCATTACTTTAAATATATCCTGCCATTCCCTTCTGGCCTGCAGAGTTTCTGCTGAAAGATCAGCTGTTAAGCGTATGGGGTTTCCCTTGTATAATTGCTTGTTCCTTCTCCCTTGCAGCTTTTAATATTCTTTCTTTGTGTTTAGTCATTGTTAGTTTGATTAGTATGTGTCTTGGTATGTTTCTCCTTGGATTTTTCCTGTATGGGACTCTTTGTGCCTCTTGGACTTGATTGACTGTTAAATTTTCCCATATTGGGAAAATTTTCAACTATAATCTCTTCAAAAATTTTCTTATACCCTTTCTTTTTCTCTTCTTCTTCTGGGACCCCTATAATTCAAATGTTGGTGCATTTGATATTGTCCCAGAGGTCTCTGAGACTATCCTCAGTTCTTTTCATTCTTTTTACTTTATTCTGCTCTTCAGAAGTTATTTCCACCATTTTATCTTCCAGCTCACTGATTCATTCTTTCGCTTCAGATATTCTGCTATTGAATCCTTCTAGAGTATTTTTAACTTCAGTAATTATGTTGTTTGTGTCTGTATATTTATTCCTTAATTCTTCTAGGTCTTTGTTAATTGAGTCTTGCATTTTCTGCACTTTTTTTTCAGGGTTTTTGATCATCTTTATTATCATTATTCTGAATTCTTTTTCAGGTAGTTTGCCTATTTCCTCTTCATTTATTTGGACTTCTGTGTTTCTTTTGTGTAGTATTTCTCTGCCTTTTCATTATTTTTTTTTTAACTTATTGTGTTTGAAGTCTCCTTTTCCCAGGCTTCCAGGTTGAGTTCTTCCTTTTGGTTTCTGCCTTCCTAAAGTTGGTCCAGTGGTTTGTGTAAGCTTCATATAATGTGAGATTTGTGCTGAGTTTTTTTTGTTGTTGTTGTTTGTTTGTTTGTTTTTCCTCTGATAGCAAGGCTGAGTGAGGTGGTACTCCTGTCTGCTGATGCTGGTCTTGTATTTTTGTTTTTTTTGTTGTTCAGGTGAGGCATCCTGCACAGGGTGCTACTGGTTGTTGGGTGATACTGGGTCTTGTATTCAAGTGATTTCTTTGTGTGAGTTCTCACTATCTGATACTCCCTAGGGTTGGTTCTCTGGTATTCTAGGGTCTTAGGTCAGTACTCCCACTCCAAAGGCTCAGGGCTTGATCTCCAGTGTCCAACATTCCAATGTGCTTCTCTGTAGAAGCAGTGAAATCATTTTCTCCCAGGATCTCTTTGAAGAGCCATGGTTCAAGCCAAGATTAAGGCCATAATCCCGGAAGGCCTTCCCGGTGCTGGAATAGGGAACCCATGGGCGTGAGGCTTGTAAACAGACAGCCACAGCCAGGAGGTGGACAGCCAGGTAGATGGAGCAAGGGGCCACGCAACTGTAGTTTTTCCCCTGGTGTCAGATGCATCCGTCCCAGAAGCTGGAAGACTTGCCTAAAATGGTGTGGGATGGTGAGGAGGGCACCAGCTTTTTTTTTTTTTTTTAAGATTTTAATTTATTTTATTTTTGCTGATGCTGTGTCTTCCTTGCTCCATGTGTGCTTTCTCTAGTTGTGGTGAGCAGGGGCTCTTCACTGTGGTGCATGGGCTACTCATTGCAGTGGCTTCTCTTGTTGTGGAGCACAGTCTCTAAGGCATGTGGGCTTCAGTAGTTGTGGCACACAGACTCAGTAGTTGTGCCTCCCGGGCTCTAGAGCGTGGATTCAGTAGTTGTGGTGCGCAAGCTTAATTGCTCCATGGCACGTGGAATCATCCTGGACCAGGGATCAGCTTGTGTCCCCTGCATTGGCAGGTGGCTTCTTTTCCACTGTGCCACCAGGGAAGTCCATGAATTAACTTTTGAGTAACAATCAGTGGTGAGTTGGGCTGGGGAGTATTAGATGTGGTTCAAATATGAGTGGATGGCAACAGCAGCTTCATTCCTATGTCTTTTCTTTTTGCCAGCAGTCCTTTGTGAACTCTAGTATCATGATCTAATTTGAGTGGAATTAAGCTTAAAGAGCTCAAAATTATGTTATAAGGTGTTCTGTTTAAAATATTATTTCAAGTTAGTCTAAGCCAGCTAGCATGACTCCTGCTACACAAAGCAAGGTACAGAAAGGATGAGGGCCAGGCAGCTAAAGGCCCTCTGTATTGCTAGTTTATGGGAAGTGATTTGGTGTTTTGCTTTTTTTTCCCCATCAGTAATCTGTTAGACCACCTTCTAGGGTCACATGAGCTGTTTGTGAGAAGCTTAGAATCTGTGTGAAGCAGTGAGCAGAGGTGTTCAATTCAGTTCATTTGTTCAGTTGTGTCCGACTCTTTGCTACCCCATGGACTGCAGAATGCCAGGCCTCCTTGTCCATCACTAACTCCTGGAGTTTACTCAAACTCATGTCCATTGAGTCGGTGATGCCATCCAGCCATCTCATCCTCTGTCGTCGCCTTCTCCTCCCGCCTTCAGTCTTTCCCAGTATCAGGGTCTTTTCAAATGTGTCAGTTCTTCACATCAGGTGGCCAAAGTATTGGAGTTTCAGCTTCAGCATCAGTCCTTCCAATGAATATTCAAGACTGATTTCCTTTAGGATGGACTGGTTGGATCTCCTCGCAGTCCAAGGAACTCTCAAGAGTCTTCTCCAACACCACAGTTCAAAAGCATTAATTCTTTGGTGCTCAGCTTTCTTTGTAGTCCAACTCTCACATACATACGTGACTACTGGAAAAACCATAGCTTTGACTAGATGGGCCTTTGTTGGCAAAGTAATGTCTTTGCTATTTAATAAGCTGTCTTTGTTGGTAATAACTTTTCTTCCAAGGAGCAAGCATCTTTTTATTTCATGGCTGCAGTCACCATCTGCAGTGATTTTGAAGCCCCTCAAAATAAAGTCTCTCACTGTTTCCACTGTTTCCCCATCTCTTTGCCATGAAGTAATGGGACCAGAGCAGAGGTATAAGAAATCTATATTTGAGTCCCAGCTCCTTCTTTTCATGTTATTTTAATGAAAGTTAGGCTCACTGAGGTTTGGTTTTCTTATCAGTAAAATGGATATAGTAGTACTTAAATCTGCAGGTTGTTGTGAAGATTAAATCCAGAACACCTAGTGTAATGCCTGACATATGTTCCATTTTCCAAGTGGACATTGTAAGTCTCTCTAACTCCTAGAGATCCCTGGATAGGAAATGATGCTA
The DNA here is from genome assembly GCF_054371585.1 of Giraffa tippelskirchi. Classification (NCBI taxonomy): domain Eukaryota; kingdom Metazoa; phylum Chordata; class Mammalia; order Artiodactyla; family Giraffidae; genus Giraffa; species Giraffa tippelskirchi. Next base: position 130,729,159 of record NC_137276.1, read on the forward strand.
GGGACGGTACTCTGTTTTGTTCTACAAGTAATATTTGTGTAGTTAATGATAGTCCCTGGTTCTTCTATTGATTGGAATTTGGAATATAGTATTTTCATGTACATCTTGTGTAAATTAATCCACATTTATTTATTGAATACCTTCATTGCAGCAGGCTTTGTGGAGTTACTAGAGATATAAAGATGAATAAGACTTCATTCTATTCAAAGAGTTTACAGTGTACTGAGGAAAAGGAATGAAAAGTTAACTAACTAAGGTACAGTGTAGTGAAATATGTTACTGAATGGATACAGCACTGTGGATTATGGGGATAGAGAAGAACAGTCAGAACTCTGACTGGTATGGTGGGAAAGCCCAGGCCAGGTAATGCTTCTCATAGATGTCATTGAACTTGGCCTTGAGATGTGATATAGTTCACAGAGAGACAAGGGGTGGTGGAAGGGTTTTCTAGGCAGAGGAAACAGCCTGGGAGAGGCCTGGAATGCTGGCCAGGAGACTCAGAGTCTTTTGCTCTAGTACTGATTTTGTATCTCTAGCACGAAAGTGTGTGCCTTTGAGCAAGTTATTGAACCTGATTTTCATCAGGCTAGGCTGAATTTTCAACTCTAAAAGTTTGGTATCTTTGATCCATAGATGCAAGGAAGTTACAGGAGTTGCTTTATGTCTTCGTCTGTTAGTCAACTGGGGCTGGTATAACAAGATACCATAGATTGGGTGGCTTAAACAACAGATATTTATTTCTCACAGTTCTGGAGGCTGGGAAGTCCAAGATCAAAGTGTCTGATTGCCCCCAGATTTGGTGTCTATGAAGGCTGTCTTCCTGATTTGCAGATGGTCACCTTCTTGTCTTATCTTGTATCATCCTTTGGCAGTGAGAAAGAGAAAGCTCCAGTCTCTGCCTCTTCTTATGAAGGCACTAATCCTGTCATCTTTGAAGAAGGAAACAGCAACCCACTCCAGTATTCTTGCCTGGAGGATCCCATGGATAGGGGAGCCTGGCTGGCTACAGTCCATCGGGTTGCACAGAGTTGTGTATGACCTAGCAACTAAACAACAACAAATCCCATCATAGGGGCTCCTCCCTCATGACTTTATCTAAAACTACCTCCCCAAAGCTTCACCTCCAAATATCATCATGTTGGAGGTTAGAGCTTCAGGATAAGAACTTTGGGGGGACACAAACATTCCCTCCGTAGCAGTTAAGGTCATATGATTCATTCATGACAGGGCCAGCCCTAGAACTTGTGTCTTTGTTGCATAAAGGTGTCTTTATACCATCCACTGTGTATGTAAATAGTAGATTAGCTTAGTGGAGGTTGGACACCTTCTGTGCTTTCTGAATGGACTTCTCTAGTCAGCCCAACTTTGGTCAACAAAGCACTCTGGGTTACTACCATGTACATTTCAAGCATTTTAAAGTTCCTTAGACTGGTTGGTTTCTTTTTGACCTCTCTGTGAATTTTTACTGGGCTCATTTGATAAGGATTATGGAAGCCCTGGATAATGTTCTCTAAGTGCAAGTTCGTGCACCACTGTTCTTTTAAAGGAGACATCAGCTCCACTGGAGGAAATAGACACAAATCCTCATTTTGTTTTAAGAAACAGAGTTCTCTTGCTGTGTTATCTAAGGCAGTATTTTCTGCATTAAATTATATGAGTTCTCTCTTGAGTTCTATCTTCTATCTTTTTTACTTTCTGAGTTCCACTCCTACTCTTATTTTCTCAATATTTTTCATTAAAATTGACTTACTTTATTTTACTTAAATACATTGAAAAAATTTAATAACTCTACTCACAGGTTGATTTCATCATGTTGTTCATTATATTTGTTCAAAAATTGTTCATTATATATTTGTTTCATTATATTATTTCCAATTTACTTTAAAGTAATTAACTAAACATCTTGTGCAATGTGCTATGCTTTGGAAAACTTTATATGAGACCATCTGGGTCTGTTGGTTGAATGGTCAATGAAGGGAGGAATAAGAAAAAGTAAATAAAAATGATATCGTCATAAGTGTATAGATTATATAGGTGATAAATAAGAATGGAAACATGAGTTTATAAAAGACAAATGAATTTCCTTGACCTGCAATCCTTGTTATCATCAAGGTAAATTTGTGCATGTAAAGAAGGAATTCTAACAAAATGATGTTTTGTTTGGGCCTTAAATGCTTGCCCTCTTTTTTTTTTTTTTTCCAAATGACTATTGCTTCATTGAATAACTCTGGAGTCATAGACCATATAGATGTAAATGCTATGCTATGCATCTTGTCAAGAAGGCCAGTCTTTGTGCCAGGGAAAGAATTGCTTGTCTTCGTTGCAGGAAACACAGTCAGAAGCAAATGAGGTCAGATTCAGATTGCCAAGCCAAGGGCAGGACCCTTGGAGGCCACAAAGAGATTGTAGAGGTTGATTAGAAGAAAGGAAGAGGGTAGGGCTGGATTCATAGGCATGTGACCCGTGTGGTTGAACAAGTTCCCACGTTTAGAAGGGCATACTTGGTTTAATGCTGAGCTGTCTGTCCTTATCTTGTTATTTGTTACAATTTTTTGTAATTTGAAAGGGGCCCTGAATATTCATTTTACACTGGGCTCTGCATATATAGTTAGTGCTTGGGATAGAGTGGGGAGATATATTTACAGAAAGCTTCATAGAGTAGTTTCCTGGGGTAGAAATGGAAGAGTGAAATCTAGAAATGAGTGGCAAAAAGGAGGTTTTGGTTACTATGTGGTAGATCCCTTCTGACTGACCTTAGCTTAAGGGATCCAACACTGGATTCCAGGATTCCTTTTGCTTTAAACTTCTAGGTGGTCTGGTTGCCTTTCTGCCTTCCTGCCTCTCTTTCATGGTTGTAGAGTAACAGAGGGAATGGCGCAACTTATATAAGGAAAACTTGAGCAGTGCAGTGCACTCACCCTTTGGAACTTGAAAACACTGTACAAGTGAAGATAGAAAGTGACAGTGTTAGTTGCTCAGTCATGTCTGACTCTACGACCCCTGTAGCAAGGCAGGCTCCTCTGTTCATGGGATTTCTCAGGCAAGAATATTGGAGTGGGTTGCTATTCCATTCTCCAAGGGATCTTCCTGACCCAGGGGTTGAACCTGGGTCTCTTGCATTGCAGGCAGAGTCTTTACCATCTGAGCCATAATATGTACAATATCTATGAATTCAATCAACCCATGCTGGATCAAGCAGGGGTTGGCAAGCGTAGATATCCACCAAGAGTGGCTGTAAGACAACAGGGAGTGGTGGGCAGTCAGGGTGAGCACCAGAGGAAGCACGACCCATGTGAAGGAAAAACTGTGTTCTGCTTCAGCTTGTTATTGCCATGTTGTATTTAGCCTTGTCCAATTGGGCTAAACTCTTCAGATACTTTAGGATGAGCTATAAACCTTGATTTTTTTCGACTGTGATCTGTATTTATTTAGTTATCTATCTTCTATCTGGCTGTGTTGGGTCTTAGTTGTGGCACTTGGGCTCCAGAGTGGGCAGGCTCAGTAGTTGCAGCTGGTGGGCTTCATTGCTTTGTATCATGTGGGATCTTAGTTTCTCATCCAGGGATCAAACCCTCACCCCCTGCCATTGCAAGGCCTATGCTTAACCACTGGACCACCAGGGAAGTCCCTTGACTGGGACATTTTCCAATTAAAGAAAAATACTGTCAAATTGAATTCATTTCAATCCTTAAATAGACATTAAAAAACAACAACCTTGTTTTCTAGAGGTAAACATGGGAAGTGACCAAATTACTTTTTTAGGGGAGGTAGCCATAGTAGTCGGAGAAGGCAATGGCACCCCACTCCAGTACTCTTGCCTGGAAAATCCCATGGACGGAGGAGCCTGGTGGGCTATAGTTCATGGGATCGCTGAGAGTCGGACATGACTGAGCGACTTCACTTTCACTTTTCCCTTTCGTGCACTGGAGAAGGAAATGGCAACCCACTCCAGTGTTCTTGCCTGGAGAATCTCAGGGACGGTGGAGCCTGGTGGGCTGCTGTCTGTGGGGTTGCACAGAGTCGGACACGACTGAAGCAACTTAGCTGCAGCAGCAGCAGCAGCAGCAGCCGTAGTAGTAGACCTAACTTTAATATCTTTGATGAGGCCATCCCTAGTAAGGAGATACAGTTAGAGCAAGAGTTGCCAATAGATGTTGAGGTTTATGATAACAAAAGGAGTTCCAAATTTTCTGTATTGGTAGAGCTTCGGGGTTAACAGGGAGATTGATTTTGGGAGACCTGTTTTGGAGCTGTGTTTGCATAGTAAACTCACTGTTTTTACTCAAATTTTATGATATAGATCATAAAAATTGACTCAGCTTTCTAATGATTTTCCCTACACTTTAGATAAAATTGCAAAGACAACAATTGCCCATCTGCAGGAATGGACAGAAGAGTTTTAGGACTTTCTTTCTTAGTCTGATGCCATTAAAAATGCATTCATCTAATCATTTTTTCCCCTGTTTGTGTGCTTAGCAATTTTTTATGATTTGGCTTCCCAAGTGAATCTACCAGAGGGAAGGCAGTGGGTGAGCTCTGCACGTTAGAATGATGGTGTTTCTGTGAGTACTTATTGTTAATTGTAATTTTTAATTTATTGATTGATTTTTTTCAGTATTTATTATTTTTTTAGGTATTTATTTGGCTGTGGTGGGTCTTAGTTGTGGCATGTGAGATCTAGTTCCCTGACCAGGGATTGAACCCTGGGCCCCCTGCATTGGCAGCATGGAGTCTTAACCTCTGGACTACCAGGGAAGTCCCTTGCTAATTGTAATGTAATAAATTGACATTCTAGGTTTGTGCTTATGACTATGGTTATACTGTGGATCTGCCAGGGAAATTCGGAATCTCTCTGGTGTGCTGACACAGTCAGTTTTGAGTTTGCACAGGCTCTATACTATGGCAAATTTGCCAAAGTAATGAATGTCACTTTGGGAGATGCCTTGGCAGTTTTTCCCTGTGACACTAAAAATAAAACTTGACTGTATGCATCTTTCTTATTGGAATTTCTTTAGTAGTAGAGATGAGATACTTAGTGCATAAAAATCACGGGGCGAAGAGGGATGTGAAAGTGAAAGTGAAAGTCGCTCAGTTGTGTCCTACTCTTTGTGACCCCATGGACTATACAGTACATGGAATTCTCCAGACCAGAATACCGGAGTGGGTAGCCTTTCCCTTCTCCAAGAGATCTTCCCAACCCAGGAGTATGAACCGAGGTCTCCTGCATTGCAGGCAGATTCTTTACCAACTGAGCTATGAGGGAAGTTCATATGCCCAGAGAAGTATTAGTAGGATTTCAGATAAGCTGGGGACATGCTGGCTTAAGTGAATGTAGGTTGTTTTCTTTTAGGATGACTTTTTCCAGAGTGTTTCATTTGCTTTGTTTGAAAAATTATTTGTTTATTTATTGAAAGTTAGTTGGTTTACAATGTTGTGTTAGTTTCAGGTGTATAGCAAAGTGATTCAGATATACACATACTTTTTCAGATTCTTTTTCCTTATAGGTTATTACAAAATATTGAGTATAGTTCCCTGTGCTATACAGAATCTCCTTGTTGGTTATCTTATTTTATATACAGTAGTGTGTATATATGTTAATCCTTAACTCCTTATTTACGCTCTCTCTTCTCCTTTGGTAACTAGTTTGTTTTCTATGTCTGTGGGTCTCTTTCTGTTTTGTGTATAGATTCATTTGTATCATTTTTTTTTTTTTTTTAAGATTCCACATACCTTTTAAAGAGTGATCTTCAGTAGGAATACCAACTTCATTTGCTAATGATACCTTTAAAATATTTCCTTTGGCAGTGCCTTTGGAAAACACTATGTTGCAAAACATGGTGTTAAGCTTGCACTGATGAGGTATTTCTAGAATCCTCTTGGGTGGAAAACATGGAACAGCTTGGGGACATTTTATTGAATCCCAGTTTGCATCTGGTTCCCTAGGGTCTACCTGAGTGTTCTGGAATCCACAGGAATACCTAGCATGACCATTTACTTACCAGATGGAATTATCCCAGTGTGGACCCCGGGGTGGAAATGGAATTTGGCAACATGGTGTTGGGAATTTGGATCTACATATTGTAAGTCAGTGTGGAGTTCTCAGAGTCCAAGACTTCCTTTATCTGTATATTTCTTCTCCTGATAGCATACTTTCTTAAAAGAGAGCTTGGGAAGTTGCTTGTTAAGGCCTATCCCAGAATTCAGCTGTATTCTCACAGAGAGGACTCAGTGAACACAGTAGTTAACTCCTGAGATTATTTTCAGAGGATCAAAGGTCATATTATAGAGTAATGTGGTTTTATAGACACTAATTTCATTTTCTTTGATTCTAGAATAAGGAAAATGAATGTAGAACTCTTATTTCCAAACATGAAATGGTGATTACAGGTACAATTCTTTTGTGTAGTCTCAGTGTGTAATGACAACATTGGAAAGAAAATTGATTAGTATTTCTAAAACAGCAGGAAAATTATTTCCTGCCCAAACATTGATTAATCTTTGAATAGGCTTTCTTATAATCCCTTTTTCCCATAGACTGCAGGGTGCAGCACAGTCATATTTTATGTGGAGTCTAGCAGAGAAACTACTTGCTGCGATTAAACTTATTGCTGCTTTTTTCAGCAGGTGCAAATAGCTTTGTCTTCAGTAGTTATCCTTTCCTGGCTTGAGAACACATTGGGACTTCTATAGTTTTATTTTAATTAAAGAAACTATTGTCCTATATTATGGCATGTGGAAACAATGAAATATTGAAATTTTCTGATGATATATACTCCCATCTTTGGCTTACAAATAGTAACTTGCTTAGCATCCTGGCATGAATGCTTTAAAATCCTATTAGGTGAAGCTCATGTAACATTAATTTGTTCCTGGTTAGAGGTAATATAAAATATAGTGATAAAGAAGACTGAAGTCTGTTCCCTCAGGGGACTCAAGATTTATTTGAGGACTTAAGACATAGAAATAAGATAAAGAAATATTAGTATGCCAAGCTGCCAAGTTGCTTCAGTCATGTCCGACTCTGTGTGACCCCATAGACAGCGAGAGTTTATATTGAGCCCCAAATGAGTGGTTTCAAATGTTGCATAATCTAATTTAGGACTTCAAAGGGAGAAAGACTTTTTATGCATCCTGGTGTGGTTGGTGACGACTCATACAAGAGCTGGGCCTTGAGTTGGTCCTTGGAAATAGGAAGGATTCAGCCAGGTGGACAAGGGTAGGAGGGATAATGGCATTACCAAAGGTGGCTGGACTGGAATGTGCCTGCCTTTTCAACAGTGAGTAGATTTGTTTAGATCTAATAGGGGACTAATGAAGAATAATGGGAAATAAAGTTGGAAAGGTAGGTTGAATTCAGATCAGAAAGTGTGTGAATGCCAGACAAAGGAATTTGGACTTTATTGGGTAGAAGATATATAAATAGTGAAACTTATTGGACAGGCATAAGTAGAAAATGCAAGAAACAGCTTTGTAGTTAGAGCAGCTGCACACAACTGTGAACTGTGGTAACTTCTGATGCAGACAGTGGTGAAAATGTGAGCAGGGTCTGGGTTCACTGCTGATGGGGCTGTAGGTTGGGTTGACTGCTTAATTGTCATTCTTCTCTTTATTTTTCCTGTTCTCATTTAAGGCTTTAATAAACCCCTCTTTTCAGGCTTTTAAAATACATTAATTCAAATTTGACCTTCCTTACTGCATGAAAGTTTGAATACCCAGAGCTATTTTCAGTTGTTCCAGATTGTCATGAGTTTGATGTCCAGGTGCCAACTGGAAGGGCCAGACCTGGCCTGTGGAGGATTGTTTTTAAAATCCAATTCTAAATTAAGTATTTCAGGACATGAAAATGAAATGTGGCCTAGTTCTTTCTCACCATTTAAGTAAAAGTATATGTTTTTTTCTTTTCTGCTTAAATATTTGTCTGGATCTTTCAGACTCAAAAGGCATATAACTCAGAGCCAAGAATATTTAGATCCCTCTGCACCCTAATTTTTTTTCTAGAGTAGTTTTTGGCTTTCACTATACTTAAAAAGTTATAAAAAGACTTCCTCTAAATATTAGGTAGCAATTCTTTACAGACTTTTTTTATTCCTGGACCTCCTATTTCATATCTCACAAGTTACAGAAATGGAGTTTTTTTGAAGTGTGAGCCTTTGATGGAAGTTTGACTTTTAAACATCTAAAATTAAGTTCTAAAGGATACCGTCCATATTAGCAGCAGGTGTTGTGATGTGGGTATAAGTAGATCATAGTGCAGGCTTTGGAGTCAGAAAAATCTGGTTTTACATCCCCATTCTGCCACTTACTCCCTGGGTGACCAAGTGTATTACTATTATTACATGTTGTTTTTCTAGTTCCATGGGTGGAACTTAAAGCAGGTTCTTTTCCCTCTATATAGTGGATTTCTTCAGAGAATCATAGTGGCAGAGTATGGATAAAAACACAGACTTTTAAGGGCATATCAGCCTAGAATCATTGTGAGACCTGTTGGGATATAGACTAGCTGGAGAGAGTCTCTGGGTAAAAACATAATTAAAGGTTATATCTCCCCAGATTCCAAGCCCTTGTTATCTCTGAGCCTCAGCTTCTTCATTTTTAAAATGGGGAGTAATACTTACCTTGTAGGGCTATTATGGAGATAAAAATGGATAATTTAGCACAATATTAGGTTAGGACTAGGCTTCCCTGGTAGCTCATCTGGTAAAGAATCCGCCTGCAATGTGGGAGACCTGGGTTCGATCCCTGGGTTGGGAAGATCCCCTGTAGAAGGGAACAGCAACTCACTCCAGTATTCTGGCCTGGATAATTCCATGGACTATATAGTTCATGGGGTCACAAAAAAATCAGTCATGATTGAGCAACTTTCACTCATTCACACTTGGTTAGGACACTCGTAGAACTGTAGCTGTTGGTATTGTGGTTGGTGGGATTTGGATAGGTTTAATTTAATTACATTAATTTTGGTTTTTAGCTGTGCGACTCTTTTCCACCAATTTATTTCCTTTTCTATTACCCTGTAGGGTGTGGGTGTGTTCAGAGGCTAAGATCTTGAGCCAGAAGAAAGAAAACACAAAAACCCTTAAGAATCAGAGTTGTCTTTTAAGGGAGGTGCCAGGAAACTACCACATATTGCACTTCCATCCCATTGGCCAGGACTTAGTCTCATGGTCATGCCTGGCTGCAGTGGAAGCTGGGAAATTAGTCTCCTGCCTGCATAGCCATTACTGTGGAAGGGGGAAGATAAGATTTTGATGGATAGCTAACAACCTCTGCCAAGGGCCTCAGTATGTTCCTGTATCTTATGCCAGTGTCACCATGGAAATGAGACCAATTGTGATGTTTTTCTCATGGACATATAATCATCTTGAATATTCCATAGATGTGTTTTAATTTTACTGATATTCTTATATAGAATATTTTACCCTTAGTTTTTAATCTACTATAAAGCATTTTAACTTTCCAATTAAAGAGGTTAAGATTTTGTTTATAATCATTCAGTCTAATGTTATCTTTATTTCTTTTTATAGTAGTGAAGTCTGAGAATTTGGGATATGATCTCCTCAACAGAGCATGCCCTCACAGACTCCATTGACACACAGTTGGAGCTACTTTCTGCTTTGCAGCCACAGATACTTGTACAAGTCATTACCTCTAGAATTCCAAGAGTCAGACTCAGTAAAATAAATGCCACATCACAGTGCTTATATGCCACAACAAATATATGAAAATGATCTCATATCTAAAAATATTCTTTCATGTAATGAGATGTGCTGTTGCAAAAACTTGTGGATTTTTTTCTGTTTTTCATCATCCATTTAGGTTTTTCAACTGAATTTTTAAAAGATTTTTATTTTGAGATAATTGTAGATTCACAGGCAGTTGTATGAAACAATACAGAGATATCCCATATACTCTTCACCCATTTTCTCCCAAAAGTAACATCTTGAATAGCTAGAGTATACTATCACAATGAGGAGATTGACTTTAATGGAATCCACAAGGCTTATTCAGATTTCATTAGCTTTATATGTCCTCATTTGTAAGTGAGTGAGTGTGTGTATATGTATCTGTAATTCTGTGCAGTTTTATCACATGTATAGATTGATGTGATTACACCACTGTCAGGACAGTACCATCAACACAAGACTCCTTTGTGTTACCCTCTTTAGCAGTTTCTTCTTTGCTTTTTTTTTCCCTAGTTCCTGGCAACCACCAGTCAGTTCTCAATCTTTGCCATTTCAAGAATATTATATAAATGGGACCATACAGTATGTTATCTTTTTTTGATAAGCAGTCCAGGCCTCAGAACCACTGTTTAACTCTTAGTCATTTACCACAGAGAGGACAAAGAACAGCTAATCCTTTAGGCTCTAGATAGCTTCCCTTCTCACAGAGTTGTTTATGAAAATACATAAATCTGATATGCATTAATTTTTCATTAATTGACATTTTTATTGTGATAATTATACACATATGGCTTTGAGATTGAATTTTTTCACTTGGTACAATTAACAATTGCATAGTGCTTTTGCTATGCCCTTTTTTTTTTTTTTTTTTAATAAATTTATTTATTTTAGTTGGGGGCTAATTACTTTACAATATTGTAATAGTTTTTGCCATACATTGACATGAATCAGCCATGGGTTTACATGTGTTCCCCTTCCTGGACCCCCCTCCCACCTCCCTCCCCATCCCATCCCTCTGGGTCATCCCATTGCCCCGGCCCTGAGCCCTTGTCTCATGCATCGAACATGGAATGGTGTTCTGTTTCACATACGATAATATACATGTTTCAATGCTATTCTCCCAGAACGTCCCACCCTCACCTTCTCCCTCAGAGTCCATAAAATTGTTCCATGCATCTGTGTCTCTTATTCTGACTCGCATATAGGGTTATCGTTACCATCTTTCAAATTCCATATATATGCATTAGTATACTGTATTGGTGTTTTTCTTTCTGGCTTACTTCACTCTGTATAATGGGCTCCAGTTTCATCCATCTCAGTAGAACCGATTCAAATGTATTTTTTTTAATGGCTGAGTAATATTCCATTGTGTATATGTACCACAGCTTCCTTATCCATTCGTCTGCTGATGGACATCTAGGTTGCTTCCATGTCCTGGCTATTGTAAACAGTGCTGCGATGAACATTGGGTTACATGAGTCTCTTTCAATTCTGGTTTCCTCGGTGTATATGCCCAGCAGTGGGATTGCTGGGTCATATGGCAGTTCTATTCCCAGTTTTTTAAGGAATCTCCGCACTGTTCTCCATAGTGGCTGTACTAGTTTGCATTCCCACCAACAGTGTAAGAGGGTTCCCTTTTCTCCACACCCTCTCCAGCATTTATTGCTTGTAGACTTTTGGATAGCAGCCATTCTGACTGGTGTGAAATGATACCTCATTGAGGTTTTGATTTGCATTTCTCTAATAATGAGTGATGTTGAGCATCTTTTCATGTGTTTGTTAGCCATTCTGTATGTCTTCTTTGGAGAAATGTCTGTTTAGTTCTTTGGCCCATTTTTTGATTGGGTCGTTTATTTTTCTGGAATTCAGCTGCAGAAGTTGCTTGTATATTTTTGAGATTAATTGTTTGTCTGTTGCTTCGTTTGCTATTATTTTCTCCCATTCTGAAGGCTGTTGCTATGCCCTTTTTTAACAAGATTTCTTTATTGGCATATAATTTTATAATTTGCATACTATAAAATTTATTCTTTTAAAATGTATGATTTAGTGTTTTTAGTGGATCTACAAATTTGTGCAGCCATCACTAGTTTCTAATTCTAGAACATCATGATATTATTTGCCAATCTCATATGACTTATTTTCTTTTTCTTGCTAATTTTGTTTGGTTTACTTCAAAATAGATTTGAGGTGGTTTACAACAACTGGCTTATAACATGGTTAGTATAAGAGATCAAAAACATTATTTGAATCAGTTCTAATGAGGTGGATGAAACTGAAGCCTATTATACAGAGTGAAGTAAGTCAGAAAGAAAAACACCCAATACAGTATATTAACACATATATATGGAATTTAGAAAGATGGTAACGATGACCCTATATGCAAAACAGTAAAAGAGATGCAGATGTAAAGAACAAACAGACTTCTGAACTCTGTAGGAGAAGGTGAGGGTGGGATGATTTGAGAGAGTAGCATTGAAACATGTTTATTACCATATGTGAAACAGATCACCAGTCCAAGTTTGATGCATGAAACAGGGCCCTCAAAGCTGGTGCACTGGGACAACCCTGAGAGATGGGATGGGGAGGGATGTGGGAGGGGGGTTCAGGTTGGGGGACACATGTATATCCATGGCTGATTCGTGTCAGTGTATGGCAAAAACCACTACAATATTGTAAAGTAATTAGCCTCCAATTAAAATAAATAAACTAATTAAAAATTAGTGGGAAGGGAGAAACAAATATACTAAAAACTCACACTGAAGCTAATGTAATGTTGCTTTTAAGCAAAGTTTAAAACTCCTTATCAGAGAAATAAGTAAGTATCAATTGCTCAGTTGTGTCTGACTCTCTGTGATCCCATGGACTGTGGCCCAACAGGCTCCTCTGTCCATGGGATTCTTCAGGCAAGAATACTGGAGTGGGTTGCCATTCCCTTCTCCAGGGGATCTTCCTGATCCAGAGATTGAACCCAGGTCTCCCACATTGCGGACAGATTCTTTACCGTCTGAGCTACAGGGAGTGTTTCATATTCTATTAAGGATACAGAATTATATTCCTGAAACCAAGTCACATCACAATGCTTTCCTCTTTAAAACACTGTCTTGATTCCCACCATCAGAGGTCATGTTTGAAATTATTATATGAGATTCATTCAAGGTCATGTGTATTGAAACTGGTGGCTGGGTAGGGGTGTGTGTGTGAAGGGTGTAAATATGGTACATTTGCTTGTGACATCAATTTTACCTAAAATTTTTAGAGGAAAACCATATTTTATATTAAGTTAAAACATTTCTCAATATAGACAATGTATAAGTGTAGCGGGGCTTCCCAGGTGGCTCAGTCGGTAAAGAATCCACCTGCAAGGTAGGAGATCTGGGTACGATTCCTGGGCTGGGAAGATCCCCTGGAGAAGGGCATGGCAACCCCCTCCATTATTCTTGCTGGTATAATTCCATGGACAGAGGAACCTGGAAGACTACAGTCCATGAGGTCACAAGAGTTGGACATGACTTAGTGACTAAACCACTGCCACCACTACATAGTGGAGAATGCAGAATTTGCATGAAATACAAAATAAGACTTCAAATAAATGTTGTTCTTGATCTCAGTTATAAAAGATCTGATCCTAAGAACCTTTCTACCCTTCCTAGCACATGTTCTCTCTTTGCCACTGGTGTTTCCACTTTGGAAATAATGGTGAAGTTCTGGCATACCAAACAAAACACACACACAAACCCAACAACCCACCAAACCCCTAAACCCTACCCCCAAATCCTTAGGTTGGTATAAAAATCTGCTGAATTTCTCACAAATGTGGACCAGTCAGTATTCAGTCCTTTCCCGATTCTTTCTGCCTGGAATGTTCCCACTGTCAACCCCACCTGACCCCTCCCGTCTCCCCCGTCCCCTCCCCTTCCTCCATTCTGAGTTCATGCGTAACTTCTGTCCACGTGTCGCCTAGTGCTGTGTTCTCCAGGTACTTTCTTCCTGCATCTGTTTCTGTAATTAGCACAATGTATTGCCGTGGAGTCTCAAACAGTCTGGTTAAGTCATGTGGGTTGATAATGGATGTATGTCTCTGTAACTGTAGACTCTCAAACGCAGGGCTCATCTTTTATTCATCTGTATATCCTGGTGCATTGTGTGGGTTCTGACACATAGTAGATATTTACTGAATGTTTTCTTGAATTAATGAATGAGGTGACAATCAGTTGTGGAGCATAGTAGTGCAGATAATTCTGTTTGGGGGACTTGGTAAATGTTTTCAAAAATTTCAGGGTAAATGGAGTTTTTGTACATTTTATTCCCTCTTCAGTGCACTGCAGTCAGGCTTCTAGCACACCACAGAGGACTGAAATTGCTCTTGCCAGCCCAACAGCGACCCAGTTTCCAAATCCAGTGTGTCTTTCCCCCTCGTTGCTGTTTTTCTAGAGCTATCTGCTGTGTTTGATGGTATTGTGACTTCTCCACTTTGTAGCTCTTTATTCTTCTTTGTAGAACAGTGTGCTCTCCCACATCTCCTTATGTCAGCCATCATATCCCCACAGGCTCCTCTTCCTTTGTCTGCATCTTAAGTTTTTGTTGGTGTCCCCAGGGTGCATCTTTGGCTCCTGCCTTTTTGTGTACATACTGGGGCATCTCAGCCACATGCCCTGATTCTGTTTTCTGACCATAATCCCCAGATTGGGGTCTTGGGTGGGCAGGCTTCTAATCTTGGCACCTCTCTCCTTGATATTGCCCTGGGATAGTCCCCGGCTTCACAGATCCTACATATCTTAAGACGAAATTCCTGTTCTTTCCTGCTGAATTCGTTCTTCTCCTGTATCCCTCTCCACCATTTGTTGAAACACGATCCACTCAGTTATGGAAGCTAGAAATCTAGCTTTTCTCCAAGATCCTTCTTCCTTGGTGATCCTTTTCAAATAGCCCATGAAGACCTCAGTTTCATTCCCAGAAATTTTACAAATTAACTGCATTATTCCAAAACTCCTGCCTTCTCTCTGCAGTACTTCTGTAGAGTAGATAGTGCCCCTGGGGAGTGGAGAAATTTACACTCCCCAGCCCAGCGGCTTCATTTTTTATGTCAGGTTAGTGATTCAAGACTTATCAATTATATGGACAGGTATTAAACACCAGTGTTTGTGTTGTTTTCCAGTCCTCACATTTCTGAGATCATGCTATATTTTTTCCTCCTCACTTCTCCGTGCACTATTTCGTGATTTCCCTGCTGGCCTGGACTGCCCTCGAATTCTCTGGGCTGCCGTAGACCTAGAAAGACTCGCATCTTTTCCAGAGCCATGTTTCCTGTCCAGTAGGGATGTTCTCAAGACCGTCTCTTGCTTTTTGGCATACCCTGTATTTGAGTGGCAGGTAGAGGCCTCTGGTATGTCCAGGAGACCTGCAATTTTAGTTTGTCCCAGATCTGGGGCTGGAATTGGGGTTAAGTGAAAGTCACTCAGTCGTATCCAACTCTTTGTGATTCCATGGACTATACAGTCCATGGAATTCTCCAGGCCAGAATACTGGAGTGGGCAGCCTTTCCCTTCTCCAGGGGATCTTCCCAACCCAGGAATCGAATCCAGTCTCCCACATTGCAGGGAGATTCTTTACCAGCTGAGCCACAAGGGAAGCCCAAGAATACAGGGGTGGGTAGCCTATCCCTTCTCTAGCGGATCTTCCCAACCCAAGAATCGAACCAGAGTCTCCTGCATTGCAGGCAGATTCTTTACCAACTGAGCTATCAGGGAATTGGGGATGGTTTCATTTTTTTTTTTTCTGTGCTGTTCGGGGAACAGGACTGCTTAGCTGACCCTCAGTCTGTAACTCCACGTCATGTCTTCATTGCTGAATCCACAGGAGGAGGGAGCTTACTGCACTTTAAGGAGGGTTGCTCTTCGTCTTTATTCTATTTATGATTTTTTTATTGGAGCATACTTGCTTTACACTGCTGTGTCAGTTTCTGCTGTACAGTAAAGCGAGTCAGCCATACACAAACATATGTCCTCTCCTCTTTTGGATTTCAGGAAGGTTGTGTTTTGGTCATCATTTTCTCTCTGTCCTTCCACATACTTGTCAGAGAGCAGTTTCTTTCCCCAATCATTCCCTTGGGGGTTTCTATATCTCCTCAGCCCCCGCTCCTCAGGAGACATCCTTGTAAAATGTCCTTCTATACATTATTTTATTCTCCTTCCATCACGAAGGATTTGAAATATTGCACAACTATAAGACCTGAGAGATGTTAAATTTCCCTGATCTTGTAGGCAGAATTTTTTTTTTAAATAGGAGAATGGCTATTATAAACAGTGCTACGATGAACATTGGGGTACACGTGTCTCTTTCAATTCTGGTTTCCTCAGTGTGTATGCCCAGCAGTGGGATTGCTGGGTCATATGGCAGTTCTATTTCCAGTTTTTTGAGGAATCTCCACACTGTTCTCCATAGTGGCTGTACTAGTTTGCATTCCCACCAACAGTGTAAGAGGGTTCCCTTTTCTCCACACCCTCTCCAGCATTTATTGCTTGTAGACCTTTGGATAGCAGCCATTCTGACTGGTGTGAAATGGTACCTCATTGTGGTTTTGATTTGCATTTCGCTGATAATGAGTGATGTTGAGCATCTTTTCATGTGTTTGTTAGCCATCTGTATGTCTTCTTTGGAGAAGTGTCTGTTTAGTTCTTTGGCCCACTTTTTGATTGGGTCGTTTATTTTTCTGGAATTGAGCTGCAGGAGTTGCTTGTATTTTTGAGATTAATTGTTTGTCCGTTGCTTCATTTGCTATTATTTTCTCTCATTCTGAAGGCTGTCTTTTCACCTTGCTTATAGTTTCCTTTCTTGTGCAAAAGCTTTTAATTTTAATTAGGTCCCATTTGTTTATTTTTGCTTTTATTTCCAATATTCTGGGAGGTGGGTCATAGAGGATCCTGCTGTGGTTTATGTCAGAGAGTGCTTTGCCTATGTTTTCATCTAGAAGTTTTATAGTTTCTGGTCTTATGTTTAGATCTTTAATCCATTTTGAGTTTATTTTTGTGTATGGTGTTAGAAAGTGTTCTAGTTTCATTCTTTTACAAGTGGTTGACCAGTGTTCCCAGCACCACTTGTTAAAGAGATTGTCTGTTCTCCATTTTATATCCACTGTTTATAATAGCCAGGACATGGAAGCAGCCTAGATGCCCATCAGCAGACGAATGGATAAGGAAGCTGTGGTACATATACACAATGGAATATTACTCAGCCATTAAAAAGAATACATTCAAATCAGTTCTAATGAGGTGGATGAAACTGGAGCCTATTTTAGAGTGAAGTAAGCCAGAAAGAAAAACATCAATACAGTATACTAACACATATATGTGGTATTTAGTTAATCGGTAAAGATAACCCTGTATGCGAGACATCAAAAGAGACACAGATAAATAGAACAGTATTTTGGACTCTATGGGAGAGGGTGAGGGCAGGGTGATATGGGAGAATGGCATTGAAGCATGTAAATTATCGTATGTGAAACGAATCACCAGTCCAGGTTTGATGCATGATACAGGGTGCTCAGGGCTGGTGCACCAGGATGGCCTGGAGGGATGGGATGGGGAGGGAGGTGGGAGGGGAATTCTGGAGGGGGAAAACATGTACACCCATGGTGGATTTATGTCAATGTATAGCAAAACTAATACAATATTGTAAAGTTAAAAAATATATAAATAAACTAATTTAAAATAAAAAAATGTAAATTAAAAAATATCAATTGGAAAATATAAATAAATAAATTGATTTGGCTATATTAAAAAAAAATAAACAGGAGAACGGGATAATGGAATCTTGTTTAGAAAATCAGAGGTGTAGTCCCTTCTATCAGAGATGATTAAAAATTAAAGACAGTATCTGCTTCTGATTAATCTGTATTTACTTAAGTAGATGTATTTTTGATTGACTATTATCTAGGGCGACTGAGTGACTGAACTGAACTGATCATCTAGGGTTATAAAAGGCATCAAAGCAGGGACTATTTCTTTTCTTCGAAAAGCTAAGATCTGTGTCCAAGCACGAGGCAAAACTATGTGAAAATCGTCAATTCAGATGCCTTTTTTTTTTTTAAGAGGCAAATTACCTCTGCCAGTAGATTCCATGGCTGCTTGGCAGGGGTAATTTGCTTCAGCACAGTGCTTTCCACGTTGAGGTAAATTGTTCCTTTTAGAAAGTTAGATATTCCTGGAAGAGGTACATACTTCATCTTTGAGTAAAAGAGTTTATTAAAATATTAAACGCATTTGTTGAACATCTAATGTGAAACTTTTTAAGAAACATTTTTTTAAAATTGAAGTCTAGCTGATTTACACTATTGTGTTGGTTTCAGACATGCACTGTACCTATTCAGTTATTTTTTTCTGCTTATATTCCATTATAGGCACTACACAATATTAATTATAATTCCCTTTGGAAGTGAAAGTGTTAGTTGCCCAGTCGTGTCTGACTATTTGGAACCCTTGGACTGTAGTCCGCCAGACTCCTCTGTCCATGGGATTCTCCAGGCAAGAATACTGGAGTGGGTTGCCGTTGCCTTCTCCAGGGATCTTCCCAGGATCAAACCCAGGTCCCATGCATTGCAGGCAGATACTTTTACCATCTGAGCCACTTAAATCCTTGTTGCTTATCTAGTCTATGTATAGTAACTTGCATCTATTAATCCCATACTCCTGATTCATTCCTCTCTCCCTCCACTTTAGTGACCGTAAGTTTGTTTTCTATATCTGTGAGTCAGTTTCTGTTTTATAAATAGATTCATTTTTAGTATAGTTTAGATCCCACATTTAAATAATATTATATAGTATTTGTCTTTCTCTGTCTGACTTACTGTATTTAAGCATAATATTCTATAAATCAATAACATGAAGCTTTGATGGGAGAAGAAAAGATCAAAATTTTAGAGAACAGGAGTTTTTGTAAAGGGGATATTTTGAATTAAGTGCTTAGTAGGACACTAGTTGGGGCTTCCCAGGTAGCTCAGTGGTACAGAATCTGCCTGGCAATGCCGGAGATGCGGGTCGATCCCTGAGTTGGGAAGAGCCCCTGGGAATGGCAACTCACTTCAGTATTCTTGCCTGGGAAATCCCAAGGACAGAGGAGCGTGGTGGGCTACAGTCCATGGGATAACAAAAGAGTCAGATATGACTTAGTGACTGAACAGCAACCACAGCAAGGACATTAGTTAGCCAGAGGGAAAGATCAGACGCTCGGGGAATGGAGAGAGAGGAAACCAGGAAATGGGCAGGAAGGTGGGAAAGATACCCTTCCATTATTCCTTACAGTGAGCCTTGCTGGAGCCTGTGTTTTCTGAGCAAAGACCTCTGTTCTCTGGCAAGTACTAGCTCTGGTTTTGCTCTTCATAGAAAGCAATGAGTTCATTGTTGGTTTTGACATCATGTCACTTCCCCCCTCAAGGGATGGATAATTAGAACTCTCTGATGAAGAAAAGGTCCTATAGTTTGTTTTATAGATAATCATTTTCTGAACCATCAAGTGAAATTCAGCTTTAATCTTCGGGGCAAATGAAGATTAGTTTGGATGTATTAAACTCTGTGAGCCTAATGTTCATGACAAGTGTTTCATAAAGGAAGATGCTGTCTGTTATCGCTCCTCGGAAGGAAACTGTTGATAAGAAACCATTCTGAGAAGTAAGATTTATGGCAGCATCTGGAGCTAGAGAGCCTGGGGCATCTGAGCCTCCAGGATACTCAAGGACAAATGGGACAACTAGATTTTTCTTGTGCAGTCTTCTGTGTTACAAAAAAAAAAAAAAATGTATTTGTGTAGTCTTCTTCTGCAAAGCAATTAAGGAAGATATTTAATTTTAAAAAGCCCACTCTATTTTAATGAAGCATGTTAATTCATGATGTAGACAGTTCAATGACAAGGGATACCAGTGAGAAAGCTTCCCCCAATTGTTGTCTTATTATTTCTTCCCCCTCAAATAAAACCCTTACATATGAGTAGTCTATTGATTCAGAATTTAGAGGGTTGGTAATTTTTTCTTGACCTTGTTCATCCAGTGAAGCATATGACCCAAATGCAAAAAATCAGACCCCTTATCTTATGCTGCAAAAAACCCAGCTCATCTCCTTTGAACAAATTATTTGGAAGGATCCCAGCTTTTCGCTGACTTTTAGTCAGCAACTATGCTTTTAATATTGTACCTCTCCAATTGTATTCTGTGAATAATTAGGTACTTCAGGTGGTTTATTATAGAATTTAAGTCTTTGCTCAGAAAATAAAGGCTCCAGCAAGGAGTTGGTGATGGACAGGGAGGCCTGGTGTGCTACAGTCCATGGGGTTGCAAAGAGTCGGGCATGACTGAGCAACTGAACTGAACTGAATGGAGCAAGGCTCACTGTAAGGAATAATGGCAGGGCATCCTTCCCACCTTCCTGCCCCTTTTCCTGGTTTCCTCTCTCTCCATTCCCCAAATATCTGATCTTTCCCTCTAGCTAACTAATGTCCTTGTTGTGGTGGTTGTTTAGTCACTAAGTTGTATCTGACTTTTGTTATCCCATGGACTGTAGCCCACCAGGCTCCTCTGTCCATGGGATTTCCCAGCAAGAATACTGGAGTGAGTTGCCATTTCCTTCTTCAGGGCATCTCTCCCAACCCGAGGATCAAACCTGCATCTCCTGCATTGGTAGGTGGATTCTTTACCAGCCACCTTGGAAGCCCCAGCTAATGTCCTACTAAGCACTTAATTCAAGATATCCACTTTATAAAAAGCCCTGTTTTGTAAAATTTTGATCTTTTCTTCTCCCATCAAAGCTGCATGTTATTGATCTATAGAATATTATGCTTTAAACAGTAAGTCAGACAGAGAAAGACAAATACTATGTGATATCATTTACATGTGGGATCTAAACTATACTACTAATGAATCTATGTACAAAACAGAAACTGACTCACAGACATAGAAAACAAGCTTATTGTCACCAAAGTGGAGGGAGAGAGGTATGAATCAGGTGTATGGAATTAACAGATGCAAGTTACAATACATAAAATAGATAAGCAACAAGGATCTACTGTATAGCACAGGGAATTATATTTAATATCATGTAATTCCTATAATGGAATATAAGCAGAAAAAAATAACTGAATCAATATGCTGCACATCTGAAGCCAACACAGTAGTGTAAATCAACTATAATTCAACTATGTTAGTTTTCTGTGGCTGCTGTTCCCAAATTACCATAAAGTTGATGACTTAAAACAATAGGAATTCATTCTCGCACTGTTCTGGAGGCCAGAGGTCTGAAATCAAGGTGTTGGCACGGCACTGGTCCCTGTGAAAGCTCCAGAGGTGCATCCTTTACTTGCCTTTTCAGCAAGCTCCTGGCATTCCCTGGCTTGTGGCTTCATCAGTCCAGTCTCTGCCTCCATGGTCATATTGCCTACTCTGAAAATCCCCTCTGATTGCATTTAGTGCGTACCCTCATGATCCACCCTTTTCTCAAAACCTTAATCATACATTTTGGTTATAACGTAAAAGTCACATGTTCTCAGGGTTAAGACATGGAAATATCTTTTTTCCTGGGGGGAGGGCATCATTCAAAGAAAGTACTTTGTTCTTTCTATGAACTCATGGTTGCCCCAGGGAAGGATGGGGAGAAGGGATAGTTAGGGAGTTTGGGATAGAGATGGACATCCTGCTATATTTAAAAGGATAACCAACAAGGACCTACTGTATAGCACATGGAACTCTGCTCAATGTTATATAGCAGCCTGGATGGGAGGGGAGTTTGGGGGAGAATGGATACATGTATATGTATAGCTGAGTCCCTTTGCTGTTTACCTGAAACTATCACAACATTATTAATAGGCTTTTGTTGTTGTTGTTAGTTGCTCAGTTGTGTCTGACTCTTTGTGATCCCGTGGACTATGGCCCACCAGGCTTCTCTGTTCATGGAATTCTCCAGGCAAGAATACTGGAGTAGGTAGCCTTTCCCTTCTTCAGAGGATCTTCCTGTCCCAGGGATCAAACCCAGATCTCCTGCATTGCAGGCAGATTCTTTACCATCTGAACCACCAGGGAAGCCCCAGTACAAAATTAAAAGTTTTTTTTTCCCTAGAAAAAGTGGTTTTTTTCTTTCTTATTGGTCTGTAAGATTTGGAATATTCAATATACCTATTCTACCTACACTTGGAATATACCATCATAATCTTTCTAAATCTTGAGGTTCAGATAGAGATCAAAATATGAACTTTTTACCTTTCCCAGTAATCAACCTAGATTTAATTTTTCATGCTGTAGATCATACTAGTGAAATTAAAAATAGAAAATATGCAAAGGAAAATAATCCTATTATCATTATATTTGATCTTGGTCAACTGTACAAGTGTGACAATATTAAAATCATTAACATATTTAAAATCATCCTTACCACCATTTATACACCTGGAAAATATTGGGTGATAAAGGGTACATTTGGATTATGTTGAATGGGTGTTGAGAATAATTTATTTTGGATTGAAATTTTGTCAATAAATAATTCATAAGGTGCATACACGATGATCAAGTTATTAGTAGTATTGTGATACAAAGTATTAATATTTGTGAAACTAAAGATAGTTTGTACTAGATTTGTTTTCAGTTTAATTCAGTTTTGACAGATGCCCTCAAAATGCTTCTCCTTTTCATAGTTCTCAGAAAGAATAGAACATGTAATGTTAAACCTTAATTAACCCCTCTGCCTGAGCCTGGACTTTCCCTACACATACAGCTATTTATAATTGCAATCCACATATATCAGTTGCTGACAACAGTGTCAAGTTAGTGTGTACCCAGCTAGTAAGGTTTATTGAATTTTCAGGTGATCTTGGCATGCTAGGTAGGCAGTGCCAAGTTGATTGGAGAGATCTGTCTTTTAGACTGTAGATATGTCTGAGATGTGTAAACCAGATAGATATCTTAACCCTCATTATGTGGTTCAGTTAATTTAAAAATGAAGACGGGGAAAGAATTGTCCTGTTGCCCTTGTGTACCTTGGGTTCGGGGAACTCATTTGAAAGAGCCAGAGCCAGTTAGTATATTTCTGGGGTCTGATCTTACACTCTCATCTGAGTGGTGTTTTTCCAGTCCTTCTATGTAGGTGTAAGTGTACAAGGTAAAGGTATCTTTAGGATATACCTGTCTGGGTGCCACAGAGGGCATTTGTAGGGAACAGTGGAAGGTAAGGCTGGAGCCATTCTTGGAAGTCTGATCATGGAAAGCCTCGGATACTAGGCTTATAAATGTGGATTTTCTTCTTTTTCTAATCCTTTCCCTCTTCATGTGATCTCTTCCTCCATATATATTTCCTCTTAGACAACAGTAGATTTACTTAGACTGTTTTTGTAGTTGATTTTTCAGTAGTTTTTTCCTTTCTATAATTTTAAACAAATTTCTAAAACTCCTTTCCAAGAGTGTATTTTGATATTTGATTCTGAATTCCAGTCTTTTTTTTTTTTTTGCCAAAAGTAACAAAGAAACTCTGAACTTTGCATTTTGAAAGTTTTACCACTTGAAAAAAAAGAAAGAGGTCAGTGTTCTTCATGTTATGTTATGCTTCTTTTTAAGAAATGCCTTTTGTTTCCAGACAAAATACGGAAATTTTGCTTCCAAAAGGTCATGATTTCTTCTAATTAAAATTCTCATTGTGGGGCGTGAAATTTGTACTGTCATAACTCTTAAATGTACTTTTCATTAAATTCAACACATTTGATGTTTTGCCTTAACAGTCATTAGATCTTAAACCATTATTCGGAAAAATCACAAGTTTGGAATTAAAAAAAAAGAAAAACAAAGCAGAACCCCAACTTTGATGTACAGCTAAAATTGTTTTACTTGTGTTTCTGGTTGGATCATCAAGGGTAGACTGTGAGTAGTATAATTTAAGTGGCTACCTTAAAAATATAATGCAAATAACTGGTCATCTCTTGTCTTGCAACTGGGACCATATTATTTTCTGAACTTCATATGTGTAAAAGTCCTTTTTTGTGTAGATTCCATTTATATTCTGTTTATTTGTTTGTTCTTTCGTGTACTATATCTTGTGCTGTGCTCAGATGCTTACTCATGTCCGCCACTTTTTGACCCCATGTACTGTAGCTAGGCTACTCTGTCCATGGGATTCTCCTGGCAAGAATACTGGAATGAGTTGTCATGCCCTCCTCCAGGGGATCTTCCCAGCCCAGGGATCGAACTCATGCTTCTTACATCTCCGGCATTGGCATGTGGGTTCTTTACTACTACCAGCGCCACCTGGGAAACCTGTATGGAGTATCTGTTCTGTGCCAGTCCTGTGAAAGGCATGATCCTTGCTCTTAAAGAGGCTTGTGGGAGAGGCAGGCACATAAACAAATAATTACAGCCTGAAATAATAAATGCTGTTATAGTGATAAGACAAAGTCCTCCTTGTGGCTTTAACTCTCTAGCCCACATTTCCCAACTGATTATTTATGAATCTTTATCTGTGGATCTTTTCTCCTTGTCTCTCAACCTTTTTTTGGATACACACATAGAGATATTGCTTGCTTATTCTTTTCTGCTCCAGGTTACCTTATTTTAGGTGTGAAAGCCTTTTCCTTTATCTCCTCTTCTTCTTTCTGGTAGCACTCTCTAATATCCTGGCTCTGCCTTTAAGTGTTAACAGAGAGAAAAATAACGTGTCTCATTATTTTGGAAGCATTTAGGGTGTTGCAATTGATATGAAACATGGCAGAGCCTACAGTCCTAGAAGGAAAATTATCCATATTATATAATGTGAACTATTTTTAGAATATGGAACCAGATACATATGTATAAGCGCGTACACACACACGCACACACACACACACACATATGCAATTAAGAAAGCAGCACCTCCCTTTTAGGACAAATAACTTTCAAAGCAGCTTCATGTGTAATGATTCATAGTAGAGCCTTAGCTCTTTATTTTTATGTTTGTTTTTTAAAATGAAAGGGAATATATTACCCTTAAAGGGAAATCTCTACCTTTATTTCATATTAATTACATTTTGAGTGAAAATACAGTTTTAATAAAGTGTTGGCTAATCAGTGCAGCACAGGTAAATAAAATCCAAGATCGTTTATGTAGGTGGTATTGTGTGTGTGTGTGTACCTGTGTTAGTCACTCAGTTGTGTCCGACTCTTTGCAACCCCATGGACTAGCTTGCCAGGCTCCCCTGTCCATGGGATTCTCCAGGCAAGAATACTGGAGTGGGTTGCCACGCCCTTCTCCAGGGGTAGGTGGTATTAATTCTTTTTAAATTCTGAATGAATTAATGAGTGAAGGAGAGTCCTAACCCTCTGACCTTGGGCACTTCAGTTTCCTCATCTTTAATCAGAGGTTGGTGTAGTAGACATTTGTTTGTTCTGCTCAGCTTCCATTCCTCACTGTCCTTAAGGAGTTGCTGCTTTCTCAGATTGAATCCTCATTGTTCAGATGGTTCCAGGCCAGCCCAGTCCCTTTTATACAGAGATGCACACGTGACCCAGTCCAGCCAATTACCTGCTGCCTCCTCCCATCACTGTGGATGGACAGAGTCGACAGGCAACCCAGGCTGGAGGAGTCAGAAGTCAACTTCTGGGCTTTGTCTTGCACTGTTGAGAAGAAGTTTACTTTTCAATAAGGTCCCTAAGTTAAGTAGAATGGAAGGCTGAAATTGTGGGAAAGCTCCACAGGAGGAGCACTAGAGATGGAAAGTCTATTGAGGAAAGCAGATCCAGGATATACCTGCAGCTACTATTGCCTTTTCAGATATTTGACCAATAAAGGGTTTTTGTTGTTGCTTTAAAATCAGTTTGAATTGTCCTTTCTTCTGCCACATGAAAACAGCAGGGTCCAGGCTCATTCAGTTGGGTTAGTTAACCTCCATGGCCTTTCCATTTCTATGTTCTATGATTCTCTGCCTTCCTGTATCACATGCAAGCTAGATTACTTTGATCAATAGAGATTAGGCAAGTAACAACTGAAAATTCTCAGAAGTAATTTCTCCATTCTGAGAACTATAAGTGGATGGTCAAGAGTAGCTGTTCTACATTTTGATCTTATTTTTATCAAATTTATCTAGATTTTGATCTTATTTATCTTCATTTTATAGCATATTTGACCTTCTATGACTCTTACCGTCCCCTGGTCCAGCTGTATTCACTAAACCATTATGAAATAAAACAAGCAAACAAAAAAGAAAAGCAAAACTCTGCTTGATGTGAGAAATTATCCCTTTCTGAATCACATTCACAATTGATCCCTTTCTGAGTCTCCCCACCCTTAGGATAATATGTGCATTTTGTGATGATGACTTTTTAAGAATACTGCATAAGAATGGAGAAAAAGAGAACACCTGTGGCATGCATGAAAATTTATAAATATTTATGAGAGGGTTCATGAGGTAGTGAAACAGAAGGGAGAGAACATGGATGCAGAAGCCCAGGTAACCTTGATCAAGTTCTATAGACTTCCCTCATCTTTCAGATGTTGGGTACTTGTGAGGATGATGTGGTATTTAATGTTTGTGGAACCCATTTGCATGTAAAATTTGATGATGACTGAAATCATTTAGGAATGAATGTATCTAGTTTATTCAGTGAGTTTCATTGATGAATTGTGCCAGAAGCAACAGATTAGGAAATATAAGAAACTTTATTGAAAAGTAAGCTTCTTTTCAACATTTCCAGACAAAGCTCAGAAGCTGACTTTTGATTCATCCAGCCTGGGTTGCTTGTCAACTCTAACCAACCACAGTGGCCACAGGAGTAGCAGAGTGGCAATTAATTGGCTGGGCTAGATTCCATACACATCTCTGGATAAAGGCGACTACACTGGGTTGGAACCATCTGAACAATAAAGACTAAATCTGGGAAATACCTAATAAGAATAGATATGAAGGTAGTTTCAGATTTTGAAATCCAGCTGATGAGTTTAAACTTGTTTAAAGAAGCAAATATTAGTCACTACTTCCAGATATCTTCCTCCAGATCATATCTTAAACTTTGATCTTCTCTGTTCATTCCCACAAACAGTACAAACTCGTGACTCACCTGTGGATGCCGATCTGTTCTATAACCAATATCCTATTGCCACATTTTTCTTCCTTAAAATAGTATACCCTAATTACATAATAAGGCAGCTGAATGTGGTGACTGATAGAATATGGAGAACAGAAGATAGGACTGAGCAAAATATATCTGACAGACTGGGACAGTGGTGGTATTATTAACAGGAGGCAGATTGATAAGGGGTCCATGATGGGTGATAAGACACCCAGCTGGAATGATTGCATCAGAAGTTGCAGATTTAGACATAGCACTTAGTGGAAGGAATGGAGTCCCTGTATAGATCTAGAAGTTATGAAGTCATTGAACTTTGTATCTCAAAGCAAGTTAGTCAGTTTGGCTGCTATAAGGAAATAACCAGAGGCTTAGATGGCTTAAGTAGCAAACATTTCTCACAGTTACTGGGAAGTCCTGACAGATTCGAAGTTTGGTGAGATCCCTCTTCCTGATTTGTGGATAGCTGCTTTCTTGCTATGGCTTCACATGGCAAAAAGAAAGAGAAGAAGCAGGCTGTTTCATGACTCTTTTGAGGGCTCTTATCCCATGCGTAAGGTGCTACCCTCATGACCTGATTATCTCCCAAAGACCCAATCTCCTGATACTATCACAATGGGTATTAGGGCTTCAACAAATGAATTTGGTCAGGGGTGGGGTATACAAATATTCAGTCAATAGCAGGTCCTTAAGACATCATTTGGTCTTGATTTTTTTTCAGCTAAAAGGCTGAATCAAAGTGGAAGGTCACATAGTATGTTGTTAGTCGCACCGCTAGATATAGAATGTTTATTTGCTGACTCCAAGGCCAGTGTTCTTTCTTCTCCATCATACAGTCTTCTTGTGTCATCAGCCCAAAGATGTTAATAACAATGGAAACTTTAATATCAGTAAGGATTATGATGAGGATCAACTATGTACTCAACAGACTATAGTGTAATTACCTACTAGTGGATGGAGACAACTCTGAAGATACTGGTATCTTTGACATGAGAAAGCCAAGATAGTGGGCTATTTAGATAGGGTAGGTGACTGGGAAAAGCTGGCTTATCAAGGGCTTAGTGGCTGATAATAAAGAATGCTTTATATTAAATATAAATGCTTTATATTTAATTATTTTTTTCTCATACTAACTGGTCTTATAGGCATTATAGTATAATTATTTATTTAGAATGTGAGTTTTGATGCCAAACAGTACTGAATTTGATTTTTGGCTATGTTACTTGCTGTCTGAAGTGCCTTTGAACCTTAGTTTCCTTGTCTGATGAGATGGTTGGATGGTATCACTGACTCGATGGACATGAGTTTGAGCAAGCTCTGGAAGTTAATACACCTATTAGAAACATTAGTTTCTTGCTACTGCGGAAATTATAAAAAATATAGTCACTTAAATAAGAAAATATAAATTTATTGTTTTAGTTCTAGGGGTGAGACTTCTGAAAATGGATCTTATGGGGCTAAAAAGGATTAGCAAGGCTGTGTTCCTTTAGAATAAGGGTGAATTTTCTTCTTGCCTTTTCCAGCTTCTAGAGACTGCCCAGTTCCTTGGCTCACAGCCCCCTCCCCGCACTGGTATCACTCCGACTTCTGCTTCTGTCATTATATTTTCCTCTGGCTCTTATATTCCTGCTTCCTTCTCAGAAGGACCCTTGTGATTATCCTGGGCCTACTTTAAAAATCCAGGATAATCTTCCATCTCACGATCCTTAACACTGTAACATCTGCAGAGTCCCATTTGCCACGTGAGGTGACATGCACCTGTGTCAGGCCTTAGGATTTGAACATCCCTGGGGACCATTATTCTGCCTACCACACGATGATAATGATCCTAATGAAGATGATGAGGAATAGTAGCTACTCCTATTAATATTTCAGTTGTTCCCAAAATTACTTCTAGTATTTCATCAAAGAAAATAAGTTCTTCTATCCAAAAGCACATAAGAAGAGCAAGGCTGGCCTCGTAAGAGAATGGCACTTCTGGCTTGATAAAAGCATCTTTACCTTACTATAGAAAATGTCTTCCTTTACAGGGTTTCCTGGAAAGCCATAGAATGTTTACATTCATCATCCTTTTGATTCAGGCATTAAAAGGCAGCAATGTACAATCATGTTTTCTGGGAGAAAAACCCAACTCTCAATCTAGCACAAGTGATTGTTAGGAAGATCAAAGAAGGCAATGAGGAGATGAGAAACAGGACAGGGTTTGATTTAGAATGAGATAAAATAAGTGTTCATAGCAGAGGGTCAATAATCATATTTGAAATATTGAACTGAGAAGACAGTCTTACACAGAAGATGCACAGAAAGTTTTAGTCTCTATCCCTGTTTCTACACACACGCACACACACACACTTCTGAAACTGTTATCGTTGTTGTTCAGTTGCTAAGTCATGTCCTATTCTTTGTGACCCCATGGACTGTTGAAACTGTAATCCTGTCAAATTCCCAAGTGAATCTTGGCTTGCAGGAAAAACTATGGATAAAAAATGAAGAGGTCTGGGACTTCCGTGGTGGTCCAGTGACTAAGGCTATATGCTCCCAATGCAGGGGCCCTGAGTTTGATCCCTGGTCAGGGAACTACATCCTACATGCCACAACTAAAGATCTCACCTGCCGCAACTATGATCAAAGATCCTGCATGCCACAACTAAGACCCAACACAGCTAAATAAATAAATAAAAATTTTTTTTAAATGAAGAGATTATAATCGGGAAGGTAGTTTAAAAAAAAAAGCTTGAGTGAAATGACAATAGAATAAAATGGTGATTAGCTTTTTAAAAACACTAGTGTAAAGATACCTCTTGCTTTAATTTTCCTTCTATTTTGTTATAAATTATAGGTCTGCTAAGGAGAAGAATAAAGAACAGCCTGTCAATTCCTTTAAAAACACAAATCAGACAAATTGTCCTGTAGCAGGAGGACACTGCAGTGATTTGACAGTCACTCAATGCGTTCTTTTACTAGCCTTTCTTAGACACAATACCTGCATGGCTTCTATTTTGTCAGATGCTTTCACTGATATATTTTCACATATGGGTTTTTTTTGTCAATTATGACAAGTATAAATTATTTTTTTACTTCAAATAAAAGACCACATATTACAACAGTAACTTTAAAGTGAAGTCTGTAGCATTTAAAAAATGGAGAGTTGGAGACCACATTCAGAGCACTCTATAGCAAACCAGAGGCTCTCCGTCTTCTGGTTCTGCCTTTGCCTTCCAGCCTTCTTTCTCAGCTCCTGGTTTACCCAATGCTCTCTGTTGTTGTTTAGTCACTAAGTCATGTCCAACTCTTTGTGACCCCATTGACTGCAGCAAGCCAGGCTTCCCTGTCCTCAACTATCTCCTACAGTTTGCTCAAGTTCATGTCCATTGAGTCAGTGATGCTATGTAACCATCTTATCCTCTGCCGCCTCTTATCCTTTTACCTTCAATTTTTCCCAGCATCAGGAAATCTTTTGCAGAATCAGCATCTACCAGTCAGCTAAAGCCACTTGTTTCTGCTTGGCCCTTGTATATTCCCTGTCACCTCACTAAATGCCTTTCATTTTTAAATTATTGTTTCCTACAGAAATTTAACACCATCCATCATGATTGCCATCTGGAGAAAGCTTTGCTCTAATCACCCAGTGGTTGAAACAGGTTGACATTTCTACTTAAAGCTCCAGCCCCCAGGCCCAGCCCTGATTTAGGTCGTGTGCTGTTGTGAAAAGTGTCCGGGACCTGCATAAACATGGGACCTTCCCACCACTTGGGAAGCCCAGGTGGTGCTAGTGGTAAAGAACTCCTGCCAGTGCAGGAGACATAAGAGACACAGGTTCGATCCCTGGGTTGGGAAGATCGCCTGGAGGCGGGCATGGCAATCCACTCCAGTATTCATACCTGGAGAATCCCATGGACAGAGGAGCCTGGCGGACTACAGTCCATGGGGTCACAAAGAGTTGGATATGACTGAAGCGACTTAGCATGCACCTGCATAAAGTGTGAAGTTATTAGACTGATCAGGCACTGTATAGGTTAGACAGCTATTATGTATGTTGCTTCAGTTTGAACCTTAACAGTCTGTCATCAGTAGTTCCTTGATCACACAAGCCCAATTCCTAAGCAGTTCTTCTTCTGCTTGAAATCTTATGCCCTTCTGTTCTCCTGGAAAAGTCATTTCCTCCAGATGTCAAGGGTACAATTCTAGGGATTTCATTGTTCCCTGGGAACCCCCAAGGAGAACTCAGGGTGAGAATGTTCATTCTGTGAGGAAGTTAATGTGATTGAAATATTTGAGTTTGAAAAATCATTTGGATGGATGTGGGAAGATGAAGGAAGCCTGAGTAGGTAAAGAAAGTGATTTCAGAATTTCCTGAAAGTAACCTGACAGACCATCTCAGAGTCTTTACCTTCCCTCACTCAGAATTCTGTTACATTTCCTACCACTCTATATTGAAGTGTCTGTGTGCTCAGTTATGTCCAACTTTTTGCAAACTTATGGGCGGTAGGCCACCAGGCTCCTCTGTCCATGGAATACTGGAGTGGATTGCCATTTCCCACTCCAGGGGATCTTCCTGACTCAGGTATTGAACCCACATCTCTTGGGTCTCCTGTATTGGCAGGAGTATTCTTCACCACTGTGCCACTTGGGAAACCCATAGGAGTTGGTGTTAATGCACAGAAGACAAAATAGCCTCCCATGACCCATATTGAACTATAGGAGTCCAGCTGACTTTTTTTAAAGCCATGTCCCCAGGAGATCTTAGAACCTCACTCTCCCCTGTTTTTCTTGACCACTACTTGTTTCTGCTCCAGAAGATAGGTGTCAAAGGATATATAAATAAATATTAGAAACACATGTAAACCCATGGCTGATTCATGTCAATGTATGGCAAAAACCACTACAATATTGTAAAGTAATTAGCCCCCAGCTAAAATAAATAAATTTATTTAAAAAATTAAAAAAAAAAGACAAACAGAAAAAAAAATAGATATTAGAATTCCAGAATAATCCATTTATTTCTACTTCATCACAGTTGATTTAGAATCTTGATCAATTCTTTTAGCAATTATTTTATTGAACAACTATTTGCTGGTGCTGGGCATAAACAGATCCATAAGACATGAATCTTATTTTCATAGACCCCGTCACCACAGACATGGTGCCATTTCCTGAAAAGACCCTTCCTATCCCCGGGGAACAGTCTAAGGAAGGCTGAGTCTTCACTGGGGAAACTAGAGCAATTTATTCTCAACAGGAAATAAGAGGTGGCAGATTGCAGAAATTTCGGGATAAAGTATTAACCAAGATTGTCTAGGAAGTTTATATCTTAGGAGTGGGTAGAAAAATCAGAGTTGCAAGTTTGAATAAGTGCATATGCTGAAAAATCCAAAAAGATGCACTTTAATCTGTCAAGTGTCAAACCCAGGTCTCCTGCACTGCAGGCAGATTCTTTACCATTTGAGTCACCAAGAATCTGCTTGCGATATGGGAGACCTGGGTTCCATCTCTGGGTTGGGAAGATCCCCTGGAGAAGGGAATGGCCACCTATTCTAGTATTCTTGGGGCTTCCCTGGTGGCTCAGACTGTAAAGAATCTGCATGCAGTGCGGGAGACCTGGGTTTGATCCCTGGGTCAGGAAGATTCCTTGGAGAAGGGAATAGCTACCCACTCCAGTGTTCTGGCCTGGAGAATTCCATGGACAGAGGAGCCTAGCAAGCTACAGTCCATGGGGTTGCAAAGAGTCAGACATGACTGAGCAACTAACACTTTCAAGTCTAAACTGTAACATTGCCTAAGATGAAACCACTTTAGGGTAAATATCTTTTGTTATTGTAGTAATTAACCCCCCTTGGATTAGTTTCAAAATTGTTCTCCTTTTTGTGAAAGTAGTTATAAGGTAAATGGGTCTTTTAGTAGATTTTAAGATACAACTAGAATATTCTTTATCTCAGTGGGTGATATGGAGTTATTAAATGAGTACCCGTTAAGTAGTGGATAGTAGATTCCTCGTGGAATATTAAAGAAATAGATCATGTTAAATATGTGTCTCTTTGCATCAGAAGTCGTCATAGAGAGCCAACGTATTTTTTCTTAAAATGTGTTTTGATATTTCTGCCCAGGACCAAATACCAAGTTGACAATTGGTCTCATTCAATAAGGCATCTCTTATGTTATCCCGAACCATTATAGTTGCTGTGGCTTTTTTTTATTTCCTCCTCCTATCAGACATAGAGAATTTTTCTCCTCTCCATGCCCAGGAAAGGTACTTGGTTAAAGTCCTTCTGAATATCAGTATTTACAAAGTATCTGCTTTGTATTTAGTGCTATGCAGAATGGTCATGCAGACACACTCTTTGGGATTTTAATATTAATGGGGTGATTTAACTTTATTAGTTTTATAAATTATAGAGGCCAGTGGAGTTGTTTGCTAGATTTTATCATAGGCTCAAGCTGGTGGGGCCCTAGTTCAGGAAAATATGACCGCTGTTCATTTCATTCTTCTTTGTTGGAAAGATTCGTGCCCTATGCACATTTTATGACTTACATTTCCTTTAGAAATATTCAGTACTTGATTCTTACTGTTCTAGATAATGATGAAAATCATGTACACATGATGAAAATGTTAATACTGAAATAATGATATATATCACTACATAATATAAGCACGGGTCTTCCCTGATAGCTCAGTTGGGAAAGAATCTGCCTGCAATGCAGAAGACCCTGGTTCGATTCCTGGGTGGGAGAGATCCGCTGGAGAAGGGATAGGCTACCTACTCCAGTATTCTGGCCTGAAGAATTCCACGGACTATATAGTCCATGGAGTGGCAAAGAGTCGGACATGACTGAGCGACTTTCACTTCACATCACAATATAAGCATTGAATGTCTTTAAGATTTTCATCTTAAAACCACTGTAATAAATCTGTCTTAAAAGTTGAAAGTGATATTCGTGGTACCATACTAAGATGTGATAATGGTAAACCATCTGTCCCCACACAAAGAGCTCATTCGCCTTTGTATTAGAGGTGCCTTATCTTTAATCATCAGGTATTTTGAGCAACTAATAAGACATCTAATTACCTCTCTTTTTCTCATTTATATTCTCTCTGATTAATTTCTAGACTCAAACAAAAGCTTTTTCTCATTGGCTTTTTAGACTCTTAGAATCCACTTACCTTACAACTTTTAAAAGAACTGAAAGAAAAGATGATCAGCAAATAATATATTGTTACTGAAAATTACTAGGCTGTTTTTGAATTTTTCATGAACTTTTAAAAGTATCTGTAGCCTTAATTGATTTAGCAGGAATCTTCAAAAAAGATTCCTGTTTACATTTTGGCCCAAAATCAGTTTCATATTCTATTTCTTACAGTAGAGCAAATAGGCTTGTTAAGCTCTTTATATCTCTATCCTTTTATTTCAGATTTTGAGGACATATATCTAAGTGTTACCCTAGGTTCTCTGTCTTTACCCCCCTCCTTCCCCCAACATACACTCTACACTATTACGATGTAACTACAATTGTGTTTTAAGTGTTCTTGACATCTTGTATTTCTTAGCCTTCTTTCCTTCCTTCTGTTTTCCTTAGATCTTTAAATCTAGAAGAAACTTTTGTCCTGAATAAAATATTTTTTAGTCAGTGTCGCAAACAGACAATTGTAAACTTCATCTTTGTAGGTGAAGTACTTGAAAATAGGATTCATTCTCTCCTTTGTTTTGATGGTTAAAAAATAATGATACTATTTTGATGAATGGCTGGTGAAATGCAGCTGACACAGCACAATTGGTGGCATGCTCTCAGTTTAAAGTTTAAAGAACTGGGCTGAAAAGAGTGATTTTGGTTTAGTCCTTTTAACTGGCCACTTTTTTGGAGGGTGAGTTCCAGGACAGAATGCCTGTGACACTTTTCACATTTAACATATTCACAAAAATGATCAGAATTCAGGCTAAATAACCTAACCTGCTTGATTTCCTATTGGATTACATTTTGATTGTCCAGAAAAAATAAAATTGGTTTTTAAAGGAGTGGGCTGGTCTACAAAAAAGCTAGGGAGAAATATCAGTCTTTATCAGAGGTTGAGAAGTATTATATAAGCTCTAGGCTGATATTGTAGAATGGCTTCTAAGACTGGGAAATTGGAGGCATCCTGTTTTAATCCTTTGTAACCCAGCCACATGCATCATACTGAGCACCCTTAATACCTGATATTTTTGAAAGGATAAGAGACCTATTTTTCTGTGTACAGTGGACAGATATGCAAGTGACACCTCTTGCTTGTCTCTGTTCTCCTAACCCTGGACACAGAGAATGAAGAGTTTGTCTTTTTTCACCTTGGGAGAGGGGTGGCTGGCAGCAGAGGTCCTATTGTTGACTTCCTGGACTGTGGAAAAGGCGCCCTGCCAGGACTTGAGTGTTGGGGAAGCTGGATCATTAGGGTCAGGTTTTAGGCCTTACCTGTGCAACAAGGCCATAACATTGCCTCGAGGAATCCTGGCCTGTGTCAGCCCTTCATTAGAACTCCTTCCCTCTGGGACACCAGAGCAGGACCTAATTGTCACTGGTCCCTCTTCCTTGAATATATTTCAGTAAAAGTTTATTTTTTTTCCCATTATGTTTGTTCACTCAGTTGTGTCCAACTCTTTGTGACCCCATGGACTACAGCATGCCAGGCTTCCCTATCCTTCACCATCTCCCAGAGTTTGCTCAAACTCACATCCATTGAGTTGGTGATGCCATCCAACCATCTCATCCTCTGTCGTCTCCTTCTTCTCTTGCCTTCAATCTTTCCCAGCATCAGGGTCTTTTCCAAGGAGTTGGCTCTTCGCATCAGGTGGCCTAACTATTGGAGCTTCAGCTTCAGCATCAGTCCTTCCAGTGACAATTCAGGATTGATTTCCTTTAGAATTGACTGGTTTGATCTCCTTGCAGTCCAAGGGACTCTCAGGGGTCTTCTCCAACACCACAATTCTAAAGCATCAATTCTTTGGTGCTCAACCTTGTTTATGGTCCAACTGTCACATCCATGCATGACTACTGGAAAAATATAGCTTTGACTTTACCAATATTTGTCGGCAAAGTAATGTCTCTGCTTTTTAATAAATACACTGGCTAGGTTTGTCATAGCTTTTCTTAAAAGGAGCAAGCGTCTTTTAATTTCATGGCTACAGTCACCATCTGCAGTGATTTTGGAGCCCAAGAAAAAGAAAATCTGTCACTGTTTTTTGAATGTTGAATTTTAAGTCAGCTTTTTCATTCTCTTTCACCTTCATCAGGCTTCCCTGATAGCTCAGTTTGTAAAGAATCCGCCTGCAATGCAGGAGACCCCAGTTCGATTCCTGGGTGGGGAAGATCTGCTGGAGAAGAGATAGGCTACCCATTCCAGTATTCTTGGGCTTCCCTTGTGGCTCAGCTGGTAAAGAATCTGCCTGTAATGCAGGAGACCCCATTTTGATTCCCGGGTTGGGGAGATCCCCTGGAGAAGGGAAAGGCTGCCCACTCCAGTATTCTGGCCTGGAGAATTCCACGGACTGTATAGTCCATGGGGTCGCAAAGAGTCGGACATGACTGGGAGACTTTCACTTCTCACCTTCATCAAGAGACTCTTTAGTTCCTCTTTGCTATTTCCACCTAAAACCAAATCTAATGAATAGGAAGGGATCTGGTAATTGCAACTGTTTTATCTTACTGAGGTGGACTAAGTGTAGTGACACTTAAGAATTGTTTTATTTTTTCAAGTCATGGTTTCACTCATAGTACAAAGTTGTCTGTATTTTAAATCAAATGCACTTAATCTTTTCATCTAAACATATTTTATGACACTTAATTTCTTCTTTTCCAAAGTAAGAAAATTATGAACAGGACTTTAAGAAATCTCCTGTGTAGCTGGATACTAGCTTTTCAGATTCATGAAACTCGATGCCTTTGGCCTTCAGTTAGTGCTTTGGGTTTAAAATTCTGAGGTCCAGTCCCTTGTCTCAAGGGAAGTCGTTTGTCTGGATAGGATTTCTAAAGTCGTGCTGTGAGCAGAAGCTGTATGAACCTGGGCTTTACCACACTTGCTTAGACAATTTGCTTAAGTCCTTCAGCTTCTCTAATGCTATATTTCCTCATCTGTACAGTGATATCTAGCTCCTCAGGGTGTTGTGAGGTTTTTCATGAACTTGTGTTCATGAAATCTGATAGTACAGTGCCTGGGACAGAAAAGGTCTTTCTTTTTGCCCTTTTTTTCAGCCTACGTTAATAACTGGACTTTTCGGAGCATTAGGGTAGAGGGAGAGCTTTAAAATTTTCATTATGATAATGCTCAGTTGTGTCTGACTCTTTGTGACCCCATGGACTATAGCCCACCAGGCTCCTCTGTCCATGGGATTCTCCAGGCAAGAATATTGGAGTGGGTTGCCATTTCCTACTCCACATTATCATAATAGTAAAAACATAACTAGACATAAAATTTTTTGCCTCCTGTTTTGTGAATTTCCTGTTCATATCCTTTGCCCATTTCCCTATTGTTTACTCATTTTGGATTTGATTTGTGAAAGCTGCTGGTTGTTTAGGATATAAACCTTATGTCTGTAGGTTTAGGTTATACTTAATGTTTTAGGTTTATGCATGTTATATATTTATTTTTGCCTTGCTTTTCACAGTATATATGGTATTTTCTGCCATGTAGAAATTTAAGCTTTTATCATTTCATGAGATATATTGCTTTCCTTTGGATATAAGAACTGTCAACTATATGACATATATTGCTTTTAGAGATGTCAAAAATCTGAAGAAGCCAAGTCATATTCAATAAAATAGAATACTAATCTTTTCTTTTATAATTCCTACCTTTGGTTTTGTATGTGTGTGTGTATACAAATGTTTGTATGTATGTAAATTGGGCTTATTTTCAATACTCAAAAGAAAAATATTGCAGACAGGATTGGGTATGTGAATGTTCTCGCTAGTCAAGAAAATTCTAGGAAGAATGTAGTTGCATAGAGCTCAGAAGCCCTGGCATGGACTTCAGGTATTGCTGTGGGATGCTTTAGCCTTGCTTTGTCTGTTGTTGCCAGAATTACATGCTGTTCTTGTCCAGCTGTCACTGTAACTTGGTCCCTCCTGATATGTATCTCTGTGTCAGTAACAATTCAGAATCTGCCCTGAGGACTGGATTAGTATTTATTGCCAGCACCTGCCACTAAGTCTGGGAGAGGGAGGGGGAGGAGATGACGAACTCTGTAAAGCAGACTTCACAGTAGAAGGCTCAAAAATGTGTGTTAGTCACTCAGTCATGTCTGACTCTTTTGCAATCCCATGGACTGTAGCCTGCCAGGATTCTCAGTCCATGGGATTCTCCAGGCAAGAATACTGGAGTAGGTAGCCATTCCCTTCTCAAAGGGATCTTCCTGACCCAGGGATCAAACCCCGGTCTACCTGCATTGCAGGCAGATGCTTTACCACCTGAGTTACCAGGTAAAGGCTCTCTGGGCAGAGTGCTGTAACTTTCCTTTCACCATGGTGAGAAAGTTGTCCTACCCTCCTCACCAAAACTGAGTCAAGGTTGGTCTAAGGCCAACAAGCAACTGTCCTTCTAAAGTAACCTGAAAATATATAAAAATATAATACAAGATTGGTTCCTTGGGAGGCAAGATACTAGAAGTGTCTAAATAGTTTAAAAAGGTCTTTAAATTCATTATACATTAAAACAAATCATGCCATTATAATAATTAAAAGTCACATGCTCTGGCGCAGGCCATAGTAATTACTAACAAATCATTAGCTGATGATGTCTTAGTGGCCTAAGGTCCACAATACAGACAGACATGGTGGTGGACACATACAGAACACTGCCATTTCGTCACAGTAATTCATGAACTGTGACATTTTTGTGTCATTTCCATGTTTGGGCAGGTAATGGTAGCTTTACAGCCATTGAATCTAAAGGCTTAAGGTTATAATGTGTTGTCTGAAGCTGATAATTAGACTTCCTGAAGTCCTCCCACATAAGAGGCATTTACACTCAGTTTATGAAAACAGAATAATAGAGAATTATTTGACTTTATATTTGTAATATTTCATTTAAACAAGTGTTGTAGCATGGTTTTAGTTCTTGGCAAATCTTGAAATAATAATAATAATCATAAAAGTGAAGGCAGGTATGTTAAAGAGTAGTTATTTTTAAATCTCAGTATATGAGTCGGAGAAGGCGATGGCACCCCACTCCAGTACTCTTGCCTGGAAAATCCCATGGATGGAGGAGCCTGGTAGGCTGCAGTCCATGGAGTCGCGAAGAGTCAGACACGACTGAGCGACTTCACTTTCACTTTTCACTTTCATGCATTGGAGGAGGAAATGGCAACCCACTCCAGTGTTCTTGCCTAGAGAATCCCAGGGATGGTGGAGCCTGGTGGGCTGCCGTCTATGGGGTCGCACAGAGTCGGACATGACTGAAATGACTTAGCAGCAGCAGCAGCAGCAGCAGTATATGAGTGGGACTTGCCTACTCGTGTTGAGTACATCTTTGTAATTTCTCAGAAATTAAATAGCATGACCCTTTGATTGAATCCAGAGGTGGAAATTTAAATAGGTAACTTAAGAGTAATTGGCTTGAAATCCAAAGATCTATTCTGGGATGCTTTAGAAATTCTATCCCATTTTACCTCAGCTTTAAATATATATATTTAAAAATATATTTATATGTAAATATCAAGGCTTCAGTTTCAAAGTCTGCTGTTATACTTCTCTAAACTGTTTTCTTATAATTGACACTGTTCTTATTCTTTGTTGGATTTGAGTTTGAGTGGGAGGAGAGGGTGGTTTGAAAGAATCAAGAAGTATTTAACAGTGGGGTCTGAAAAACCAAAACAGAAAGAGGTTGAAGGGATACATCTGATTTATTCCAGAAGAGCAAGAGTACAAAGTTGATATGTTATGATAAAAGCCTGCATACACATGAAGTGTTTTGATTTTATCCTTTGAGGATTAGTTGTTCTTCACCTCTGCTAAGGGCAAAATGAAATGATTTTAAAACTGAAATACAAAGAGGTTAAGATTAGACAAGGAATCCTGTAGAAATACTTGTTGGTTAAACTAAGTACCTCAACCATTTAAACAAGACTAAGAATACCAATAATTCCACCCTGCTAATCTGGCTAGAGTGTAGAATCTTGAATCTTCCTGGAGAGCTTTTAAATTGATGTGGGATGATTAGGTATGTCTCAAAGGATTGTTAGTCCTGTAATTTCCCAGTCTGGATTTTTACTGATTGCATTCCCATAGTATAGTTTAACATGTTCTTCTATTTTCTTTCTATTTTCTGCAAGTTGACAGTTGACTCTATAGGCTTAATGGTTTAAAATTTTCTTCCCTCCCTGCAGGGTTGCTTTATAGATTGTGTTATGTTCTTATATCAGGTGGAACAAACTGTCTGCTTTTCTTTCTTTTTATTGAAATGTAGTTGATTTATAATGTTGTCTTGGGAAGCCCATGTGACTCAGTAGTAAAGAATCCACCTGCCAATGCAGGGGACATGAGTTTGATCTCTGGGTTGGGAAGATCCCCTGGAGATGGCA
This sequence comes from Giraffa tippelskirchi, assembly GCF_054371585.1. NCBI lineage: Eukaryota > Metazoa > Chordata > Mammalia > Artiodactyla > Giraffidae > Giraffa > Giraffa tippelskirchi. The sequence goes on from NC_137276.1 coordinate 130,769,439, forward strand.
ACCCACTCCAGTATTCTTGCTTGGGAAATCTTATGGACAGAGGAGCCTGGCAAGTCTACATACAGCCCATGGGATTGCCAAAGAGTTGGATATGACTTAGTGACTAAACAGCAGCATATGCTCTTCTTACAGTATAATTTCACAGTCCTTCCATGAGAAGTGGGGAACTGTGTTCTCATTCCTTAAATCTGGGTGGCTAATGGAATGTAGTGGAATTATTGAGTGATTTTCTAGGTGAGGCCATGAGAGACAATAGTTTCCTCCTGGTTCTCTTCCTTTCATGTGACCTGTGCCTTGTGAGCCCTGAGTCCAGAGACCCTGCATCTACCATATTAGGGAGATCACATGGAAGAACTCCCTGGAGTTTAAAGGGATGCCAGAAGAGCCCCAGCTGTTCCAGCTCCTAGCTGGTTGAGTTTTTCCAGTTTTGATGACATATAGACAGAAGAGCGGGTAAGCTTTTCAGAGGATTTCAGCCCGCAGCCTTTAAGCTGGCCCGGCAGATATTGAGTGGAGCAGAAATAAACTGTCTTAGTTGTGCCCTGTACAGATTGCAGATTCA